>NC_140934.1:6447239-7839739 GCF_014529385.1 Adiantum capillus-veneris
CATAACCTCAATTGGAAGAGATCCCGACTCAAGAAGTAGGAGCATATATGGTGTTTGTGTCTTAACTTGGAGAAAGTTTGTAAGAAAACGCTTTTGGACATTCTCAAACTCTTTCCAAGTAGACTTTGAGATGCTCCTGCCCCACACTTCAACTCCATAAAGAAGAACCGGTGTCACCAATGCATCAAAAAGATACTTCTTGAGAACCCAACACTTGATGTTTCCCGCATTACACATGTTCTCAAATGCATAATATGCTCTCTTTCCCGCTTCCAAACGACGCATAGCACATTCATGCCACTTGTGATTGGATGGAACCTCAAGGCCAAGGTACTTAAAGCTCTCAACAGCTTCAAGTGTCTCGTTGTTGTACACAATGCATGGCTTCTCCTTATGGTTGGTTTTCACAAGCATAACCTTTGTTTTGGATTCATTTACAATCAGCCCACTATGCAAGCAAAAGTTCTCAAGGACAACCATAAGCTTTTGTGCATCTTCTAAAGTGTGTGCTAGAAGCACTACATCATCCGCATACAAGAAAAGCATGATTACCGCATTGCAAATAGTGACCTCTTCAATGCCTTCTTCTTGCATAAAGTCAAGTACCATTTGTTCCAATTGATCGATGCATAGACCAAAGAGAGTTGGTGACAATGGACATCCTTGTTTAACCCCAATAGTGCTTACAAAAATTTCTGAAATTTCTCTTCCCATGCGCAATTGACAAATCACCTTCTCATAGATTCGAGAAACCGCAAGTATAAACTCACTTGGCACTTGGAGTTCTTCCATCCATCTCCACAAATTGTTATGTGGAATCATATCAAAGGCTTTCTTAAAGTCCACAAAACAACAATACAATCGCTTGCCTTTCAACCGACTTTCCTCCATGAGAACACGAAGAGTGACAAGATGATCAATGGTGCTATGGCATCGACGAAAACCCGCTTGTCCCTTTGCACTCTTGTCATTCTCTTCAGCCCAATCACTCAATTTCATCTCCATTATGCACCCAAACAACTTTGCCATAAGAGACCCAATCATTATAGTCCGGTAGTTGCTTAAATTCTTTACATCCCCTCCTTTATGGAAAGGCTTAACCCAATTAGTACTCCAATCATAAGACATACCATGTTGAAGTGCAAGGTTGAACATATCACACATCCACTCATGGATAAAATCTCCCGTCCATTTGATCATCTCCGGCTTGATACCTTGAAGATCTCCCGCTTTGCGAGTGGCCACCTTTTCAAGCCCACCGCATACATCCTCAATAGTAAAAAAAGACGGCATACATGGGAGTGAACCATAAAATGGCATTTTTTCAGTATTTTCTTGCTCATATAATTTCCTACAATGTGTGTACATATCCACTAGACTCAAGTTACCAAAACTCTCAACCCGCTTGCCTCTCAAGTTTCTCCAAAATCTTCCACATGCATGTGCCTTTTCTTGGACTTGAAATTCTTGTTGCTTTACTTCCCATATTCTTCTCTTCTTTTGAATCAATGCCTTGTATGTATGCAAATGACTTTGATAGTTGTCTTTGTCCATAGTTGCATCAAGCTTTATCAAGGACTTTAGAGCATCTTGACATTCTTTATCAAACCACCTTTTGCGTGATCTATCTTTGTTGATACCATGGAGATGCTTTATGGCAAAGCATTCTTCCGCACAAGAACAAATAGCTTTCTTGAAAGCTTCCCATTTAGTTTCCAATGGTGCATCACATTGAAGCTTTGTCATCCATAATTTTTGCTCAACCATTTCAATGTACATTGGTGCCCGTTTGAAATCCATACATAGTGATAACTTCTCTTTCCTTTGGCTGAGATTATCATGCTTAGTTGCTTCTCCACATGAAAGGTCAATACATAAGGTGCGATGGTCGGATTCCGGGGTCCATTGACCAAACATAAAACTCTTTATGCGATACATGATGGCTTCAAAGAGTAGCATATAGTCAATCACACTATCCCCATTATGTCTCCTACATGTAAATCCATTGGTTCCACTCCACAAAGATACACCATTGGCAATGAGCATACCCGTGCTATTACACATGTGTAAAAGTAACTTTCCATAGTGATCCGGCTCTTTCTCATCCATTGAAGTACGATCATACAAGTGAACTTCCTCCGACTCCCTTGAAATGTATGGCATATCAAATTGTTGAGTATCATGTTGCAATGTTTTTGTGCGAGCATTCATATCCCAAAATACAATAACATCACCTTCACCTTTGAAATAAGCAATGTCCTCTTCCAAATCAGAAAATGGTTGATCTCTATCCATGCAAGCATAAAAGGGAGAATCATGATGAGGAATGTAGCAACCGGCTACAAAAATGGGTGCTCTTTTTGGTGTCATAATTTTCAGCCATACATAACGTTTGTACTTGTCATCTTTCACAATTGATACAAAATCTTCCAATCCTTTCTTAACCATACATGCTAACCCTCCTTGTCCTCTTCGTTGTTTGAGATTCTTTGACCACATCAATGAATGTACATTGTAATCCTCCAAGCCGTTAATCCTTTGTGTATCATGCTCCCAAGTTTCAACAAGAAGTACAACATCGGCTTTGCTTGTTAGTTCATCAATGCCAACCCCCGCATTCCATGGGTATCCATTACAATTCCAAAAGCATATTTTCAATTGTAACTCGGTCTCATAGGTCACGCATCCCTATTTGCTTGAGAGACTTGCCTCCTCCTTGGGCACATTTTCTTCATGAGAGAGAGAGAGAGAGAGAGAGAGAGAGAGAGAGAGAGAGAGAGAGAGAGAGATTGATTGAATTATCGTCCACGAAGGTCACATGACCTATGGGACCAAAAAACAAAATGTTACAGCACTGCTTTTAATTGAAGGTGTCGGGTACTTTTCTGTTAAGGACTGAGGGTCCATTGACTAGGAATAAAGAAAAGGACAAATATTAAAACTAAGAGGGGTCACATGAGGGGAGGCCAGTTTGGGAGTTCGAAACTCGTGGATGATTGATTTACCCGCCAATAGATTGCTCATTTTCCTTATTTACGCGCTTCATGCATTTTCTTGAGCTCACTTGTTTTAGTGTTTAGTTGATTTGTAGTTAATTCTTCAATGATCCAAAGATTTCATCCCTTGAGAAGGCACGATTGGCATAGCAACCACATCTATTTGTCTTTGGCATTGAAGGTGGGGATACAATGCTGAGGTGGAACTTACTTATGTTTGTCTTGATGCATGAAATGGTTTTGGGCTTTACGTTAACTGGTTGAAGAATAATCGTTCAGCTTGGAGATGGCTTCTTCAAGGGTTTCCTCATCAGTGCACCATGGTGAGGGAAGTCCCCCAATCCTGACCTTGAGGCAAAGGGATTCTTGTAGCTGACGCTCCAGTGTAAGGCCAACTATATCTTAGTGCCAATTTCCTTGTTGATGTCGTGTGTAGCCAAGTGGGCTTGGGTGACCTTTGCTTCAATTTGCTTCACCTTGTCGGTGGTGAGATCTACCATAGAGTCAAATCGTGCCTCAAGTTTTCTAAGGCAAACCTTGAGGTCAATATTTTCTTCCATGACTCGGTCCAAGGCCTCCTAGAGTTGTCCGATGCGGTCGGCCTTGCTCAAGGCAACTACGACGGTGGTGAAACTTGGTCACGTTCTCATTGACATCTTTGGTAGTGTTATCTTTTCCTTGGTAGCCATTAGCTTAACGTTTCTGGTAGAGAGATCCATTGTGTGACCCTTTGTTTCTCAGATGAACTTAATCAAGCTTCTCTAATGCTCTTGACCAAAGGTCAAGGCTCTTTCATGGGCTTCTATCAAGCCAATCGTTGAGCACAACGTTGTGTGCAGCTTGAGCACCATGTGAATCACATCATCGTGTGAAGTGTGAGCATATGCAACATAGCTTTATGGCCCAACTTTAGCACCCTGTCACCATTGATTCACCCTCCATTGCGCTGCTACTAGTACTACTTATCACGACAACACCACTATCCCGAGGGATTCACTCTATATACAAAACAGGACGCCACCTATGAGAAGACAACTTTGATAAAACCCCTATATATGGCTCATATTAGGAAATATGACCCCCCTTTCTCACTTATACGACAATCAATGAAGAAAACTATCATACCCCTATCTTACATATAAAATTTAGGTCTCACATGATCTAACTAAGTAAAACTATTCAAAGAGTGTGTAGCATAGTGATTGGCAACGCACTAAGGAACCACTTCTATTGATAACTAGATGTACCCTCAATGTGTCTTAGTTTGACTTTCAATCTTTGTGCCCGATCAACCTGCACTCTAGCTACTTGTCCAATTCTGACCCATCCAAAGATGGTGTAAATCAGTTCTTGACTTGCTCCAAATCAGTCCTTATCTATTATTGTCTTGCCAAATATGATAACCCCCCTCTCTTATTTTAAAGCTTGGGAGATAAATTATTGGGGGTTTTCTCCTAACTTATTCTCTTATGTAACTTGTAAAAAAAACCCTCCTTTGCATTTATGTGGTGCGGTAAGTTTTCCATGGTGAATACCCAGAGACCACCATTTGCTCGGGTTTTGCCTCTTGATTCCTGCGATGTTGAAGTGCACATGCTTGCATGTAGTGGCCGTAGACTAATATGAGAGAGAGAGAGAGAGAGAGAGAGAGAGAGAGAGAGAGAGAGAGAGAGAGAGAGGATTTTAAAAATTTGTACAACGCATGTCGACATGTGTTGAGAGAGAGAGAGAGAGAGAGAGAGAGAGAGAGAGAGAGGGATAGGAGTCAAAAGACGCGTATAAGTGCTAGGGCAGACCCCGGTATAGTGGGAGGAATGGGGGTAGAGTATTGCCCATTTTTGAAAAATGAGAAAATCAAGCCACCATTATAGAGTGGGGAAGATAACCCCACTACCACTTTGAAAAAGGGGGTTATTAAGCTAAGTTTACGTTGAGGAAAAGTTCCTCTTTTTTTTAGAAAAGTAAGACCGATTAAAAAGTAAAATATTGAACCCATGATCTCCTACATTCAAGATAGCTTTATTTCCTCTAGTGGGTGCGACACTATGTTACAATTAACCCTTACTAATCCCACCACCCCTTGGTGTGTCCTATCTCTAAACTATAAAGGAGGTGAGGCTTGAGGATAACGTGGACTGTAGCTTTGGAAAATTCGAATCTTTCTCTGGTCACGCACTCCGACATGTGGTGCGAGAGAGAGAGAGAGAGAGAGAGAGAGAGAGAGAGAGAGAGAGAGAGAGAGAGAGAGAGAGAGAGAGAGAGAGAGAGAGAGAGAGAGAGAGAGAGAGATCATGTGGAGTTTTTGCTCTTACGCCAGTAGTCGACCCCAAAGAAGTTGCACGATTTTGTTCATTTGATAGTTTACCTTGACTTTTTTGCTCGGTTTAGGGATCGCTCAAAAAATCTTGCTCGGGGTTTGGGATTCTTCAACCAAATCCAACCAAACACAAGAGAAAAGATGGATGATTTATTTATATATAAAGTTGAGAAACATAGGTGGAAATGTGCAAGAATTTCACAACCCATAATGAAGTCATCCTACTCCTCCCAACAGAATAAACCTACAAAAGCAAATAGCTGACTTTGAGATACTAAAGGACAAGACCAATGAAAGAACACTGAAACAATAATAGAGATAGAACCACCACAAAATATGGAACTAGAAACTCAAATGTTGGTTGATGATAATACAAAAGAATAAATCAATGCACAAACACAAAAGGCTGAACCAATTGATGAATTGAACGTGTAGTTGCAAACATCACATATGACAATAGGTAGTATGACCTGATGACACCTATTCTAGAGATACAAAAACAATGGCCAAATGAGTTATGGAACGCAATAAGAAATGCAAAAGAGGGGAACAAAACCTATCAATCCATCTCCATCCTTGAGATCAACATGGAACATGATCGTTTAAATCTTGATATCTAGGGTGATGTTGGATCTCTATCATCCAACGAGAGTAAACCACACTTGTTGAAGACTCTACCATCATATATTGGACAACATGAAACCAAATTATGTGAGAGACATACCCTCACAATGGAAGTCAATGTTGACAATGATTGATTCAAGGACTTTACAATAACTTTATTTACTCTTATCCAATGCATTATAATGCTAGTAGAATTGTTGAAAATTAAACCTCATGTGTTCACCAACCATGAAATAACTTGGAAAAAATGGGTATAAATTCTCCATTCAAAACCATCAAAGAAAAATCCAAGGAAACAAAATGTACAAAATCGAGGAGCTCTGCATCATTGCACATAAAACATTTCGGTGAATAATATGAAGGAAAAGATGGCAACACCACCTTGTGGTTGAATATGGAAATATTAAAACGATAGACATCTTAGATAGTGGGGTAGGAATAGCCATAGTTGTAAATGAAATATAGAAGAAGTGGAGCAAACTAGCCCTATGATAGACACACATGAAGCTACAGCTTGCAAACGGCTACATGGAATGACCTATATGAATATTTAAGCAGGTGGTGATAGTCACTTCATATGGAATAGAGTATGAACATACATTTTGGCAAGGAAATTAATTTTGATATTATTCTAGGGTTCTTGTTCATGAAGCAACTCAAAATGATTCAAGATTGGTGTTACAAACTTATCTACCTAAGGCATAGCCAAATAACAACCAAGAAAAACCTAAAAGACCACTCTTACAAAAAGATGCCATGAAGACACCGGTTGAGGAGATTCTTGAATGAATGTCGTCAAAGAAACTCATTTGGATATGTGGTGCATTTGAACGTGGAGACCTAGAAAGAGAACAATGTATATCAGAGAGGATGGAAGAGGAAAAAGAATATGTTCTAGAGCGATTTCCCAAACATATTTTTGAGACTTTTGGATGGGATCATATACTAGCAGGGATTTCATATTCACATAATCACAAGTTATTTTTTTTATCACACTGTTAATTAGTAAAATTCTCTATTAGTAGCGGCTAACACATGCTACACCGATTATGCACCAAGCTAGGGATGTGCTATGGATGTGCACAATATTTCCTATTCAGATCGTATAAGGTCTTGGGCTCATTGGGAGTTCCAAATTGTATATGCTAGAGGGCTCAACTTAATCCCATAGTAGGAAGGCTTGTGGTGCATGCCTTTATAAGAAAGCCTTTTATGCAAAGAGACTTCATTCTTGAGGATCCATTCTTGAGTATCCACTCTTGAGAGCTCACTCTTGTGTGTTCACTTTATGGATGGCATAGTCTTGAGCTTAATGTCCATGCTTAGAAGGCTAGTGCGAATCCTTTGTAATTAGAGAAAAAATTCTTAATCTAATCTCTACTTTCTTCATTAGTCTTAATTCTTCTATATTCCATGTTATGTCATGAAGTAGTTTCACCTTCTCATTATTCTAGATTTGAGTGTGTGGTGATGACTTCTTGCTTATTGACCACTCCTATCCTTGCATGAGTACTCAATTTGTGATATATAACATCTCTAATTAGGTTAATTAAGTGGGGTCTTAATCTTGTGATTAGAGTATGTGCCCTATTGTTTGCTCGTGTGTGGATGGGTTTAGTAAGACTCAAGCACCATTCACCCTTGTGTGTGTAGATTTTGATTAAGTACCTTGATTGGCATGTGGTGATTGGATAGGCCAACACCAATGCAACTAGTGTGTGCTTGTCAAGAGAGTGCTTTGAGACTCAAGTCTATGGCAAGTTGGACTTTGGTGGGCTTAATGTGTGTAGGTGATGCTTGATTCATGATTATGGTGCGATTAGAGTTAGTGATTTATGGCTAATCTCTATTTCATTGGAAGAGCATTCTCTTGAAATATCTCATTCATTATGGTGTGATTAGAGTTAGTGATTTATGGCTAATCTCTATTGCATTAGAAGAGCATTCTCTTGAATCCTCTCATTCAATACCAATGATGCTCATGCCTCCAAGCTCTATTTAGATTCCAATCCAAGGATATCTTTGGATTGCCTAAGTCTATCCATGGGAATACGGGAATATGGACGATAGTAGACAAGTTCAGTAAACAAGCTCATTTTATACCTGTCAAAAAGACTATCAAAGCCCATCAAATGGCAACCCGCTTCATTTCACAAATCTTCAAGTACCATGGCTTGTCTATGTCCATAGTGTCGGATAGAGATCCTAGAATGACCAGTAATTTTTGAAAGGGTCTCTTTGAGAATTTAGGGACAAGGCTAAACTTCTCTTCAGCCTATCACCCGCAAACGAATGGCCAAAGTGAAACAGCTAACCTAACAATTCTTGATCTACTAAAACCCTCTGTAACGGAAGTAGATCAAAGGTCCCAATGGGAGAAGTACTTACCCTCAGCGGCCATCTGCAAAAGAGCAAGGTGCAACAATGGGCTTAAAGACCCTAAGGTTCAGCCCATTAAGACTTCCAAAATGCTAAGGTTCAAAAATTCAAAGGTTGTGTCCAAAGGTCAAAAGCCTAGGAAAATTGTATTCTTTGTGTGTGCTCAAAAAGTCTTCATGCATCCCTACATAGGAAGGGGTGAGCCCTAGAAATAGGAGATGAGAGAGAAACACACACACACACACACTCAGAAGCTCCTTTACACAAAAGGAAAGAGGGACACATGTCAGCTCCCTAGCCCAAATGCCCACAAGGTGTACTCGAATCCTATTGGATGGCCATGGAGGTGGATCAATGAGAATTAGGGTAGAGTAACTCTAGTTTAATTAATTAAAAAACACTTAATAAAAAAATCAATAAGAAGTAAGCTCTTTAGAACACTATTGGACAGTCTTCCAAGGGGTCCAATGAGCATTCAGCAGCCCAATGGCTTGCCTGATTCCTATTGGCCAAGAGACAAAGGGGTCCAATGAGATTTTAGTTGCATTAATTAATTACCTAAATCTCTCACAAAAGGGGAAAGGGGGACACATGTAAGAAGGCTATCACTTACGCTGCTTAACTCTCATTGGCTAAGCCTGGCATGGGCCAATAGGGTGTGAGCATGAGCAAATAGCAAGAGAGGTCGACCAAGAGAAAGAGGGGACTGATTTTTCAAAGGTATTATTGCATACACACTCACACTAGTCTATGTGTGGAGTAAGAAGACTCTCTCTCTCCTTCTCAAGCTTTAATGGAAAGCTTATCACCTACTCCAAGCTTGTGAGAAGGGAGGCCTACACCAACAACTATTGTCTTTGTGATGCAAATCCAACCAAGATCCAAGCTTCAATGCATGCTCATATCTTGTACCATGCTAATTACTAATCTAAGATATGCTAATATGAGTGATTATGTGAGGAGATGTACATCTTTCTCGTAAGACTACTCCTTCTTCCTCTCAATCTAGTCTCATACCCCGCTAGCTCTCACCATCTTCAAAGGTGTGTGAGGTCTTGGGTCTGAGACGGTGAGGGAATTGATGTTGTGTTTAATAAGTGTTTTGCTTAGTGCTTGAAGTATCCATTTTCATTGTACTATCTAGTATTGAAGGAACAAAAAGAATTGTATTGTAAAATGTCTCTCTTGATGGGAGAAACCATAATACAAAGCCTTTTTGGAGGGGGGATCAGCTCCATGTAAACCCGGTCCTCAACTGTTGTCAATAGCTTAATTTCTCTCTCTTTTGAAGTATTGTTCATTCTATCTAACAAGGTGTTATACTTTCTGTTGCTCTCTCCACCCAAGCACTCTTGTTATTCTTATTAGGAATCTATTCTAATGAAATGCTCACTATATATGTTCATGCTATTTTCCTCTACACACAAGTTACTAGGCCATTAAATGTTACATTGGTATCAGAGCACAAGGTTTCTCTTTTCTTGCTCAAGAAGGAAGGTTGTCAAGCTAGCTATAAATGGTTGGTATTATTAATTGCATTTAATTAGAATAGGGATTTTTCAGCCTTACAGTGCGCATACCTATGTGCAGATAATGGGGCATCACCATCGAGAGCTATGGTCTTAATAGTGGAGTCCTACGGGGCTTGCCTATAGCTTAACCACTATTGAGCTATTAGAAGCTTGACAGGAGCCGGTGTTGTTTTGGTGTTGAACAACCCTCTCTTCTATTCCTTGCAATTAATGGTATTCGAGCCACGAGTACAATAGCTTGAGTGCTTTTTCTAAAGGGGTAAAGAGGAGTAGCAACTAGGGCTTGAAGTGCCAAAGTACACCTAAAAAGTGTACACTTAAAAGTTGTTAGAATGGCTGACAATAGTAAAGAGAGTGAAATTAATGTTGATACCTTTGATTTTGCTAATGAGCAGGCTGCTAATGATGCCTTGATGCTTGTTAACTATCTTGTTTCTAGGCTTCAACAAGCCATGGGCAATCCATCCCTCCAAAGTGAAGTGCAATGGTAGCTTCGTGCTCAAGGAATTCTCCAATCTCCCCACCATGACAAGAGAGCACCTAGGAAGCCTCCTTGCAAGACTTCCAAAAGAGGCCTCTCTCCGATTCGGGAAGAAGAAGAGGATCCATACAAAGGGCTCATAAATTTGTTTCTTGATGACGCATCTCCTTTTCAAAGGAGAACTCAAGAGCCCCCACTGAAGGAACGAGAAAGAAGTGAGTCTCCTGCCACCTCGGCGGAGATGGCTCCACGAAGATGGCGGGCTAAACGCTCTCCATCACCTCCAAAATGGAGAAGACCATCGCACACTTCTCCACACCATAATTCAAAGAGGGATGACAAAAAGCAAGAGAAGAAAAAGGCGAGAAAGAGGACACCTTCTTCTCCATCTTCTTTATCCTCTTCCTCTTATGAAAGTGATGGTCCACATAAGAAGATCAAGGCTAGAAAAAGGCGAGAAAGAGGTCACCCTCTTCTCCATCTTCCTCAAATTCTTCATCCTCTGAAGAAAGCGATGGTGCAACTTTTGAACCATCAAAAAGAAGAGGCCATAGGAAATCCAATACCATGTGGAAGACGTCATCAAAGCTCAAGAAGTTCAAAGAGGGGGGAAGAGAATCTCTTTCCTTACCTACGATGGCACCTTTGGTGCTACGGACAAAGTCTTGGCCTTTATCCAACGATTCAATGCGGCGTTTGGAGATGAAGGCTTCACCGAGTCCTCTAAGCTACGCCATGTAGCTATGCACTTTCAAAAGTCCACCAGGCAAAGATGACAAAGACAAAGTACTCACCAAATGGCAAAGCTTGAAGCTCTCTCCCTACTATGAATCCATTCACAAAAATATGTAGACAAGTTTTGGGACCTACAAAAAGTTGGATTTTGGAGAGCAAAAGCAACAATTATGTGCGGGGTTAACTGAAGAAATGGCGGAGTATGTCAACTCCCAAAGGCCACGCACCATATCCGCAGTTATACACCATACTATGGTGGCTTCTCGAATCAATTTCCAAACAAGGGCTAAGAGAAATTCTCAGCCTACGGAAAACGAGGGTTCCAATGAGCCTTAGGGGAAGGACAATCTCCAAAAGTCTCCTAAGGGCAATTCCAACAAAGCTAAGGAGAAGGGACTTTACAAAGGCAAAAACAAACTCTCTCCTAAAGAGCTTGAGCATTATCGCAAGGATAACCGTTGTTTCAAGTGCGGCGAGCAAGGGCATGCGTACCGCGCTTGTCCCCAAAAGAACACTTGCCATGAACCTCCTAGAGCTACCTTGGTCGAAATCCAAGAGGAGGAAACTCACCACAAAGGATCTCCTCTATGCCATGCTTGGGGAAAGATAAGAGAACATGATGCTTTTATTCTCTTTGACCCTCGTTCTACTCACAATTTCATATCCAGAGAGTTGGCCACCAAGCTAGGCATACAAGCTTACGGTATGTCCTACCCGCAGACGGTGCTTTCAAGGGGCAAGAAGCTTTAGTCACTCCCTTAATCGGGAAATTGAGGCTCCATGTCCAAAGCTACGTGGACAAAGAGGACTTCTTTATCTCTCCTCTCAAGCACGAGGACGTAATCCTAGGGGCACCATCGTTTGATTGCATGGCTGCCAATGTTAAATTCCTTGAAAGGAGAATCTACTTTAGGTTCACCGAAAAAGATATGTACATAGATGCCAAGCAAATGGGTAACACCATACCCATTGTACATACGCAAGCTTTCAATAAGTGAATAAAGAGCTCTATTTCTGTGTACATGATTTTTGTTAAAGATTATCAAATTAAACCTAATGTTTTAGCAAAAGAAAATATACACACTCACAAGGAATTAGAGTTATCCAATTTTCTCAAGGGGTTTCAAGATGTCTTTATTGACGACATCCCTTGTGAGCTACCTCATAAATGAGGCAATGATGACCATGCAATTGAACTTCTTCCAGGAAGTTCACCGCCTAATAAACCTCTTTATAGAGTATCTCAATCTCAACAAGAGGAGATTATGCGGCAAGTGTATCAGTTAGTTGAGAAGGGCATGGTTAGGCCTAGCTCATCTCCATTTTGTTCTTTTGTGCTATTAGTGCAAAAGAAAGACGGCACATATCGTATGTGTGTCGACTATAGAGCACTAAATAGGATCACTATCAAGAATAGGTTTCCCGTTCCACGGGTAGAAGACCTATTTGATAAGCTACAAGGGTCCACCTACTTCAGTAGGATTGACCTAAAAAGTGGCTATCATCAAATAAGGATACTTGATCAAGACATTGTAAAGACCGCATTTTGCACTACGTTTGGTCTTTACAAATATATTGTCATGCCTTTTGGCTTGACCAATGCACCAGCCACATTCCATCGCTTAATGGAGAAGCTATTTAGGCCTCATTGAACCTTTACTGGAGTGTTCTTTGATGATATCATCATCTACTCTAATTCATTAGACAAACACAAGCAACACCTCCTTGTAATATTTCAAGTTCTAAGAGAGAATAAACTTTATGTTAATTGAAAGAAAAGTGAATTTTTCTTACAAGAGATTCAGTATTAAGGTCACATTATCTGTCAAGATGGCATCCAAATGGATCCATCAAAATTAGAGGTAATAAAAGGATGGCCTAAACCAAGGAATCTTCATGAACTAAGAAGCTTTATAGGTATGTGTGCATACTATAGATGATTCCTAGAAAAGTTCTCACAAATTGCACGACCATTACATGATCTAACAAAGAAAAACGTTAGGTATACATGGTCTGCCAAGGAGAACAATGCTTTCAAAAAGATTAAAGAAAATCTTATCTCTCAACCTATACTTACACTACGGCCGGATCTCTCAAAGCCATTTGAGGTCCAATGTGTTGCTTGTGGTGATTCCCTTGGAGCTGTTTTGCTCCAAGAAGGGCAGGCCATAGCCTATGAAAGTCGAAGGCTCGACCCTGTTGAGCAAGCTCTAGGCATATATGAAAAGGAGCTCCTTGAAGTTCTACATGCCTTAGACTCATGGAAGCACTATTTATTGGGGACTCCTTTAATTTTGTGAACGGATCACCAAAGTCTTAAGTACTTCATGACGCAGACCAAGCTCTCCCACAAACAAATGAGGTGGGCAAATTTTCTTTCTCAATTTCCTTTTCGTATTGCTCACATTGTTGGCAAGCATAATCAAGTAGCCGATGCACTCTCAAGACGACTGAGAGTGAATGCGGTTTCCATAGCAACTCACAATGATCTATCTTCTATGATAGATGAGTATGCTACTGATCCCAATTTTAGAGATGTGATTTCAGCCCTTGCACTAGGGAAGAAAGAGGAACCATTTACTTTACAAGATGGTTATCTTCTCTATGGCAATAGACTATGCATTACTAACTCACTCCGTGAGAAAGTAATGTATGAATCTCATGCTCCTCCTTATGCGGGGAATAGAGGGATTCAGTCTACCCTAAAAGGAATTGAAACATATTTCTATTGGCCTACCATGGAAGCAAACATACAGGAGTATGTTTCTAAATGTGTGGTATGCCAAAAGACAAAGTTTGATAGAGGGAAGTAACCTGGATTGCTTCAACCTTTGCCAATCCCTAATTCACCATGGGAGAGCATATCCATGGATTTTATCTTTGGATTGCCTAAGTCTATCCATGGGAATACGGGAATATGGACGATAGTAGACAGGTTCAATAAACAAGCTCATTTTATACATGCAAAAAGACTATCAAATCCCATCAAATGGCAACCCTCTTCATTTCACAAATCTTCAAGTACCATGGCTTGCTAATGTCCATAGTGTTGGATAGAGATCCTAGAATGACCAGTAATTTCTGGAAGGGTCTCTTTGAGAATTTAGGGACAAGGCTAAACTTATCTTTAGCCTATCACCCGCAAACGGATGGCCAAAGTGAAATAGCTAACCTAACAATTCTTGATCTATTAAAAGCCTATGTAACGGAAGTAGATCAAAGATCCCAATGGGAGAAGTACTTACCCTTAGTGGAGTATGCTTACAACAACACTGTACATACTTCCATGAGAAAAGCACCTTTCGAGGTAATTGAGGGAAGATCAAAAAGTCCCTTGCTACTTAAGGTACACGGGAAGATCTTTGCTGCAGATGAGTATAGTTGAGACCTACAAGAACCTTTCCAAAAGATTAAGGATGCTATCTCTATCTCACAGCAAAGGCAAAAGGCTGCTGTTGATAAGCACAAAAGAGCCCAAGCCTTTAAAGAAGATGATTGGGTCTTACTCAAATTTCCCAAGGCTCGATTAAGGCACACGATGGGAAAGAATCCTACAAGACACCAAAAGTACTATGCTAAGCTAGCAAAAAGGTACTATGGTCCCTTCTAGATTCTTAGGCCAATCAATGAGATGGCCTATTAACTCAATTTGCCCAACCATTGGCTCATACACACTGCTTTCCATGTGAGCCTACTAAATCCTTACAAAGGAGAGCCACCTCAAGAACCAACTATTGAAGACCCACCGGAGATCGAGGACCAAGAAGAGGTGTTGCAGCCCAAGTCCATTCTCCGACATGAAAACAAGGTACTAAGAGGCAGTAAGACTATCCAATGATATCTTATTAAGTTTAAGAATTATCCTTTTGAAGATGCTAGATATATGCAAGGCATACAATTAAAGGATAACCTAAACCTTGTCAATGCTTACAATGCTTCCCTAGAGTAAACAAATTTACAAATGTTAAAAATGAACAAAGTTTTTGTCTTATAAGACTCTCTTTTTCTTTATTGTGCACAAGAATGAAGCAATATGCATGCTTAGATCAAGTTTACGGAGACGATGTAGAGCTTGTCACTCTACTATGGAAGATTGATAGGACTAATGTGCAGACATGCTCGCGGCAGCTTAGGATCTCAAGCGCCAAATGGACTAGTCATCCATTCTGGAACGATGTCGTAGGGTAACATAGGGATCCTCTACCTGCTAGAAAAAGGACTAATGAATATTCTTTATCTTCTCTACCCCATAGTCGAGGACAACTATGATTTCAAGAGAGAGGTAATGTCATAATAACTAATATCTAATTCTCCTCAATGATTTTCTCATGTTAAACTGATCATTTAATATGGGAAAGTGCCAGTGGAGAAAAAGCTAGAATATTGGTTAAGCTGGCAGACCAGCCACAGTAGGGATCCAAAGGAGGGAAAACAAGGATCCAAAGGGGGGCCCATATGCAAAAGAGCAAGGTGCAACAATGGGCTTAAAAGACCCTATGGTTCAACCCATTAAGACTTCCAAAATGCTAAGGTTCCAAAATTCAAAGGTTGTGTCCAAAGGTCAAAAGCCTAGGAAAATTGGATGCTTTGTGTGTGCTCAAAAAGTCTTCATGCATCCCTACATAGGAGGGGGCGAGCCCTAGAAGTAGGAGATGAGAGAGAAACACACACACACACACACACACACACACACACACACACACACACACACACACACACACACACACACACTCACTCACAAGCTCCTTTACACAAAAGGAAAGAGGGACACATGTCAGCTCCCTAGCCGAGATGCCCACAAGGTGTACTCAAATCCTATTGGATGGCCATGGAGGTGGACCAATGAGAATTAGGCTAGAGTAAATCTAGCTTAATTAATTTAAAAACACTTAATAAAAGAACCAATAAGAGTTAAGCTCTCTAGAAGACTATTGGCTAGTCTCCCAAGGGGTCCAATGAGCATTCAACAGCCCAATGGCTTGCCTGATTCCTATTGGCCAGGAGACAAAGGGGTCCAATGAGAGTTTAGTTGCATTAAATAATTATCTAATGCTCTCACAAAAGGGGAAAGGGGGACACATGTCAGAAGGCTATCACTTATGCTGCTTAAATCTCATTGGCTAAGCCTGGCATGGGCCAATAGGGTGTGAGCATGAGCAAATAGCAAGAGAGGTCGACCAAGAGAAAGAGGGGACTGATTTTTCAAAGGTATTATTGCATACACACTCACACTAGTCCATGTGTGGAGTAAGAAGACTCTCTCTCTCCTTCTCAAGCTTTAATGGAAAGCTTATCACCTACTCCAAGCTTGTGAGAAGGGAGGCCTACACCAACAACTCTTGGCTTTGTGATGCTAATCTAACCAAGAGCCAAGCTTCAATGCATGCTCATCTCCTCTACCATGCTAATTACTAAGCTAAGCTATGCTAATATGAGTGACTATGTGAGGAGATGTACATTTTTCTCGTAAGACTACTCCTTCTTCCTCTCAATCTACTCTCATACCCCACTAGCTCTCACCATCGTCGAAGGTGTGTGAGGTCTTGGGTCTGAGACTGTGAGGGAATTGATGTTGTGTTTAATAAGTGTTTCGCTTAGTGCTTGAAGTTTCCATCTTCATTGCACTAGCTAGTATTGAAGGAACACAAAGAATTGTATTGTAAAATGTCTCTCTTGATGGGAGAAAGCATAATACAAAGCCTTTTGGAAGGGGGGCCGGCTCCATGTAAATCTGGTCCTCAACTGTTGTCAATAGCTTAATTTCTCTCTCTTTTGAAGTATTGTGCATGCTATCTAACTAGGTGTTATATTTTTGTTGCTCTCTCCACCCAAGCACTCTTGTTATTCTCATTAGGAATCTATTCTAATGAAATGCTCCGAACTATGTTCATGCTATTTTCCGCTACACACAAGTTACTAGGCCATTAAATGTTACAAGTGACATTCTATAGCAAAGCTCCATGCTTCAACTCTGTCAACATCTGTCATAGCTTCTCTAAGTTAGTGCCTTCACCAAACCTCTTCACAAAGGCATTACGTACTAATTCCCATGCATCCTTGGTAGCTTGTGGCAAAGCATTGTACCAAGACTTGGCCTCTACTTTCATCAGTAGAGGAAATATTTGCAGCAGTGAGGCATTATCCTCCTTGTTGGAGATTATATAAATGATTTCAAGATTATCAAGAAAGTCGATGGTGGTGTCTTCTCCCTTCTTGCCACTGAATGTGGAGAAGGAGATACTTGCCATGGTAGCAAATTAATGAGAAGAAAATCACAAACCCTTTTAACCAAGGTCTCAACAACTACAAATATTTTTTCCTTTTTAAATTGAACGATCTCGTGATTCATAAGGGTTCTGTAAAAGGTTGAATGGATAGAGTTGGGGCTAGAAAGGCACAAAAAACTAGAACAAAATAAAGTTGGATACATTATAAGAGTGATAGTAATTGAGGATAGGTAAGATAATATGACGTCGAGATTGAAGGATTTCTTCTATCATTTTTTCTCCAAACAAAAAAACAATCTTCTCCTGGTAGAATATTTTTCTATCTATGTATACATTTACATATATATGTTGTAAGAAACAGAAGGGAAAAAATTCAACCCCATTGTTATTATCCATAACTGGTACAAGGTAAAGGCTCGCCAACTAGAGTTGCATACTTTGGTGTTGATGAGGCGGTATATCCACAGTAGGTCTCTACCACTCATGATGTCCACCTGGCCGAATTCTTCGCTTGGTGTATAAGGAGTGATTACCACATTCTTGACAGCTCTGAGCCTTTTAGGATACCACCTAAACTATTGTGGATGTTGTCTATTAAAGGAAAAAAGCAGAAGGTCGTGTACCACCTTACGGCCAGGATGCGAGTGCAATTGGTCCACTTCATCAACTGTGAAGAAAAGTTGGCAAGGTCTTTACAATAGTGTGAAAAAGAGAGGTGGTTTGGCCACTGCTGTAGGCAGTGTTTAGGTAAGCGCATTGAGGGTCTCCTAGCTCTCCCTTTATAGTTCATACTGAAGAAGCTATCCACCACCAACACAACTGAGTGGATCAATGACGAGTCATACCTAAACGGTATAACCTTTATGTGTGAAGCTGACTATGGCAACCATGTGGAACTAATGCTATTCATTGTGCTAGGAGTGCAAACGAGTTGGAATTTAGCCCGTCGTACCTTGGATCGTGGGTGAGATGAGACATGCCAATGGTAACAAACAGTGTGTCTTTCAAGGATAAAAGTAACCATAATATGTATGCGACTTCGTGCCTCCGCTAGTGCTTGACAATACTGCAGCTGCTTAACCATTTGTCCCATGGCAAGATGCCGTGTTCTTGTGAGAGGTTTTGTGTGAAACTTTGATCCTTCGAGTGGTTGTTCATGCGCGGAACACTCAACACCCCCACCCCTCCCCTCCCAAATTAAATCTTCAGTAGTTTCCTACCAGGAACTTCTGGTAGCTTCCAACCACGTTGCTTCTTGTAATCAAAGTGTTCCAAAAGATGATGATACAAACTAAAATTCTTTTGTGATTTACCATAATCGGCATACACCTTAACCAAAGCATTGCGAAGCACTTCTCCTTCACGAACCCCTGACTAGCTATAAACTATTTGAAAAGCAGCCCTCACCGCTATCAAAGAGAGAGACCTCTTTCTATTTGAGAAGCAATGCTCTCTTTAGGTTAGCTCCTAGAGTGTGTAGACCAATGTAGATTGGGACTATTCCCGAATCCCACTAGGTTGTCAATTAGTAGAAGTAGTACTTAGTGAGATTTTAACAATTTGAGCTTGTCAATGTCAATAAGAAGAGGAGAATGGACCAATTCCTCTTAGTTCTCAGGAGATGCAGGGCCCCTTCAGACTAGCCCACCACTGGTTTCTAGACATTTGCAGTACATGATAACAACCGTCGAAAAATTTAGGTTCTTGAGTGCGTCCCCAAAGTTGGACTGTCCAACCTTGGCTTGAGATGGTTGTACTCAAGCCCACATTGAACTACCTAACCTCTAGGGCAAAACATAAGCCCATAAACTAAAGTTACACACAATAATGTAAGACATATATGCAGGTAAATTACCACCATGTGTGATTCAATGGCTTGGGCTTCATTTAGTATAGTGCTCTTTTAGTGACGAGCCCCCCCGTCCCTCGAGCTTGTAAATCCCACTTGGTCTTAAATGCCCATGCGTAGTGGGATGTAAGACGAGAGGCTGCTTGGATAGATCTTGACCCATATCAAGGGCTGGAAGAAAAGAGGGCACTTAAAGGTGGACCACCTCTTTATGAGGCATGTGCTCTAACCAGTGTGGGTTTTCTTGATCCCAATGGCCAAACTTGCGGCGAATGCATCTTGAACCAAATTAGTGAAATCGCACATGTCCATCCCACCCATCTCGCGGAGCGTGATTGATTTTCGGAAAAATTACCAAAATACTCCTCTAATTTGTGGAAATTTCCAAAATACCTCTCAAATTAAAAAAATCCCCAAAATACCCATGGTTGTGAGATTAAATTTCTCCAAAGATAAAAGGAAATTGTAGCTTTTCATAAGAAGACCGCTTGTCCAGCCTCTCCACGATGTGGGTGCCCTATACATTTGATTCAGCTGGTCGGCAGCTGCAAGGCGAGAGAAATGGGCAGCATGCAAAGCGTTTTGGCGTGCTACATGAGGAGTTGTGACCACTCCGAATCTCCCGAAAGCAACAGCGCCGGCTGCTTTACCGTCAGTACTTGACAATCAGCCCTCTTAATTTTTCTTTGTGCTTGTTCATAATGTTCACTTTGGTGATAATTATCAATGTGCGTGCCCATGTAGCATGGCGATGGCGATGCGGACAGGGTGACCCAATTCATGGAGAAG
Organism: Adiantum capillus-veneris; assembly: GCF_014529385.1. NCBI lineage: Eukaryota > Viridiplantae > Streptophyta > Polypodiopsida > Polypodiales > Pteridaceae > Adiantum > Adiantum capillus-veneris. The sequence continues at coordinate 6,467,169 of NC_140934.1, forward strand.
CTCAAAAGTTTACAGAGGTAGATCTAAGATTGATAAGCTTCAAGTAATCGTAGCCATTGGCAAAGCATATCAATGGCATGTTTTGACAAAGCTTTGCCCTTTCAGTATCTTGATCTTATCCGTTTGGAGCAGCAAATCCATGACAGCTTAGGACGAATCCGTGCTAAGAAGGCAAGCAGGCTGTCCTAGTCGACGAGCACTACTTTTATCTATTTGCCTCATGTCATGCACAGTTTATCGACGTGTTGCGCACTAGATTTTTCTTTGTTTTTCTATGGCAGGAGGAGCTATTTCTTGAGCAACCTCAGAAGATTAAAGAGAAGGTATTTGACATCTGTGCTGTTCAAGTCTTGTGCTTTATATTACAGCCATTTTAAGAGGGATTTTGGGACTCTAGGTGACCACGGATAGCAATAAGTTGCCTGCATTTAAGTTTAGGAGGGAATCTTTTGAGCCGCACATACCAGGGTATGCCACCATGGTAGTACTTTTCCGAAGCAGGAATACTTCAAATCAAAAAGTGTCAAGACATCTCAAATCTTATTTTGGTGCTATGTGGTTGTTCTCGCAGCGCACAGGTTTTGTTACTTTAGTTTATGGAATATGCTTGAAAGAGTGAGGGTCTCTGTGTTGATTGAAGGTTGCAGAAATTCCTTGAATTTATCGATCAAGACTGAATTGAACTGCACTGGTCATCCAATATTAACGAGCTTGTTGTTTTTACTTCAATTATTTGACTTCTAAGTGTTGCAAGAAACTTGTGACTTCTAAATTCAAAGTTTGCATGCTATGGAAGTGTGACAGCAAACGTGCATTACACACATACATAGTCACAAAGATACACACACATACATGTTAAACATAAGTCTTGTTCACTCCTTAAATGTATTTTATGGTTCAAAGTTGTTGTTCTGTACTGTACAACATTTCTTTTCGTACTTTCCGTGTCGTATTTAATGTATCTATCTACCTTGGTGTTAAGACTTTGTGTTCCAGAGATTAAACATTGCTACAGAGTATTCAAAGGTCCTGTCTTTTGAGCAGGAAGGATGGTAAGTGGCAGAGGTAGGAGCCCCCTTCTTCCTGAGGAAGGACAGCCGATGTGGAGGTACCAGGTACTGTAAGAAGTAAGGAGCGAGCTGTTTAAGGTACTGCACTTTCCGATAGAAGTGGTATGACGTTGTCTGTGAAGCTGATGATTTGCTACTTTCTCTGTCTGTGTGGAACTTACCTAACATGGACGATTCTTACCTAGACGAGGCAAAAGGGCTATCCACTTGTCATCCATGGCACAAAGAATGGAAATGGAAATCTTTTTCTTCTGATAGGAATGTCTTGTGGACTGCTATTCCAACCTTTTCAAGCCATTAGAAGCTAACTTACCTTGATAAGGTCATTTTTTACTGCTTGGCAGGTTTTCATGCTTTCCAGTCTGTCCATGCTGTAAGCATAGGGCACTGAAGGTGGTGTGTGGCGAGCCACTGGACTACATCCAATGGCTGGCCCGTCCATGAGTGTGTTGATGAGTTGTATAGATGACTGTCGAGACTCTTTTATATTATGGAACATAACACAATCCTCTTCCATAGTCATTCTTTATGAAACATCACACAAAGGCCAAAGTCAAGTCCTAATGATGTGTTCAAATTGCACTGAATAGACAAGGCGTGGAAGTTACATTCTGTGAATTATGTTGAAACGTGGAGGAAACCTGCACGTATTATTTCTCTGAATACTGATTATGCAAGTCAGGAGACATTATATATATCGTAATCAGAGTTTTCCCCTGCGGGTGGACTGAAACACAACCCCTGCGGTTGGACTGTGATGTATGTCTTCTCCCCTGCGGTCGGACTGAAACACAACCCGTAAAAGTTTTTTTTTTCTTTGCTTGCTGCAGATGGGTGTTTTGTTGAGATGTTTATGTATGATCAAAGCTGTTTCCAACTCACACTGTCTGTCGCATATCTTGTAGTTTGTGCTTTTTTTACTGGTGACATCTTTGAATATGCATATGCAATAGATAGCAACGACACGGAGGGCAGTTACTGGAAATTCAAATGTGCTGGAAAAGATTGTGGAATTCGCGCCTTCGTAGCTAACTGGCTCTGGAAATGCTGGTGCTGGGGGCACGATAAACATGCATGTGATGGAGCTTCCATAGTCATCTTTTATGAAACATCACACAAATGCCAAAGCCAAGTCCTCATGATGTGTTTAAATTGCACTGATTCTGTGAGGAACGTTGAAATCTGAAAAGTTGTGGAGGAAGCCTGCACGTACTATTCTCTGAATACTGATTATGTAAGTCAGGAAACATTGTATATATTTCTTTTATGTTTGCTCAATTATGTGTTTTTTATTAACTATATTTTGTAATGAAGGTATGAGGATTATTTCGGTATTCATGCTTATAACTGTGTATTTTCTCTCTTAGTGTGTGATATTTCATCAACTCACAAAGGGGCATGTGTATAGCGTGAGGGGAGTTTGATAATGAAGGAGAGAACTTTTTAACAAACACTGTGAGAGAGAGAGAGAGAGAGAGAGAGAGAGAGAGAGAGGGGGGCGGGGGTGTTGCAAAGAAGGCTCTATTGTATTGCTTGAGGGCATCACAGTAAAGAGCAGAATTGGCAGTGAGAAAACACATGGGACATAACAAATCATAGGGGAAAAAGTAACAATAATACAACGTTACAAAGGAGTGATGGGAGAATTGTACAAGAGAGCTCTAGTAGAAATAGGCCACCTTAACTTGTGAGAACTCATCCAAAGAGTCGGCTTGGATTTCCATTGTTCAAAGGAGCAAAAAGAGGCATTGCATTGCGTAGCTTGTCTGCATCAGGAGAGGCTCAAGGCATCCATGGAAGCAATCAATAGGGCTTTGACACTCTACAACTTGTAAAAGCATTTGCCCGAAACCCTCCCACCACCCCTTCGCAAATGTAAGAAACACACGCAGGCACACGCTCATACCCCACTTGCAAGCAAACACATCGGACACACCCTTGTGGACAAGCAAACACTACATGCACTTCCTTTGCATCAAGGCGTATTTTTTCGGTTTGGGAAGCCTCATGCATTCTGTTTCTTTCACAATCCAAAAGCCTAGAGATGTGAATTTTCACACACAGTTGAAAAGTTGTGCCTTTGTTATTAAAATTCATTTGTTTTATATTCAAAGCTGATCTCCAAACTACTTTCTTGTTGCGAGTCACCCCTTTGTTGTGCCCGCAAGTTGACGAGGAAGGTGATCTTTGTGTGTGTGTGTGTGTGTGTGTGTGTGTGTGTGTAGACTGTTAACTCTAGGATCTCCAAAAACTGAGTTGTAGCGTCAGCTTGGGCCTTCGCTATAGTGAAGGGACTCAACATCCATTTGTTTCCATGCTTTGACAACCACGTCTGTTGGGAAGGCCCATCTTCTCTTCAGAGTTTAGACTATCCCGGCTCTTGTTTTTGACACCCTCTCAACTTATCTCTTCTCACATCCTGTGACCTCTCTTAGAACTTCTTCACCCTATCCTCTGACTTCTCTGATTCTTCCTCTCTCATCCTAGCCTCTCTTTCTTGATTCTCGAGCTCAACTACACCCACGACTATTGCCTTTTTGGTCTCTATAGTGCTTGGATCTATACCACAACAATTTGTTAGGGACAATGGATAGCTAGTACATCACGTATTGCGACTCTAGCGTAACACGACATGAGCTAGTACAATGCATTGAAAGGGGTCTCTCTCTCTCTCTCTCTCTCTCTCTCTCACACACACACACACACACACACACACACACACACACACACACACACACACACACAAACAAACAATAAAGTTCCTTTTTTCCTAATTTTAAGTTCGATTTGTGAATAGTAGATATAAGTGTTTAATAAAGGTTTTTATATGGATAGTTATGCTCAATATGATCCTCCATTTTAAGTTACTTTGCGTTTTTCTATGGTTAGTTTAAGTTACTTTATGAGTACTATATGGTTTATGAACAATTTAGGTTAGTATATAGTTTATGGTTGGTTTGTATTTATTTATAGTTAGATTAGTTTTGATTTATAAAAAGTCACGATTTGGGTGATTCACTATGTAAGTATGTACGATATCATGTGAGTGGGAAGGTGGATTTTGGATAGGGCTTACATGTGTATACAATATCAATACACTCCACTTAGTTTTTAACATCTATAATATGTATGGGTGGGTTGTTGGGGAAGGCTTTTTGATTTTGGAAGCTTTAAATCCCTTGTGGGAATCCTTCTAAGTAGGAGGCATACTTACTGTTGGAATTAGGGATGCAGGAAAACACACACAGCTTGGAGAAGACGAAGGAAGTTCAAGGCACACAATAGAGAGTACATTACTTAGTGTGCAATGGAAAGATAGATAGTCCTAGAATGATGGGCGTATATATAATGCACGGGGGAAAATACCTCCTAGTGAGGGAAAAATACCCCGGCGGTCCTAAGTGTGTTCACACACATCACTACCATATGTATATGGTAACAAATCCCCCCCCCTGGAGTGATGCGGTGAACGAGAGCTGGCACGTAGAGTAAATGGAAGTGCCATGCCCTGAGGACATGATGAGTCCACAAAGGGGAGTAAGCCCAAAGCTTTGCGGAAAGCTTCAAGCTTCTCACAAGACAATGTCTTTGTGAAAAGATTTGCAAGGTTGTCTTGTGTTGGCACATAAGCTAAGCTGATCTCTTCTGCTAAGAGTCTCTCCTTGACATAGTAATGCACCTCAATGTGCTTGTGTGAACGTGAAAAACTGGGTTCCTCGCAATTGTCAATGCGCTATGAGTGTAAATAGTGTTGGAAGTGTCTTGTCTATTACCCAAATCATCCATAAGACGTTTGAACCATACACATTCAACCATAGCTGTGACTGCCCTGTACTTAGCCTCGCAACTAGAAGTGGCTACAGTAGGTTTCTTCTTGCTCAACCATGATATACATGAACTGCCAAGCATGAAACAAAAACCACTTGTGGACACTTGCGTGTCAAAACAACCAGCCCAATCTGAGTCCGAAAAAGCATGTAAGTCTAGCGGCAATGACCCTCCCTTGAGACAAAAAAAACCAAGATATAAAGTGACACTCAAGTAGCGGAAAATCCTCTTGACAGCCTGCAAATGCTTAGACCCTGGGCTATGCATAAATCTGCTGACATGTGAGACTGCAAACGGATTATCCGGCCTTGTGTTGCATACATAAATGAGCCATCCAGCAACAGTTTGGTAAAGAGTGACATCTGCAAGATCACCAGCATCATGAATACTCAATTTCAAACCTGTTTCCATGGGAGTGGCAATAGGTTTGAAATCCTCAATTCCAAACTTACATAGAAATGTCTCTATGTAACTTTTATGACACAAGCAATACCACCATCACACTGCTTAAAATGTATACCCAAGTAATGATGCAACAACCCCAAATCTTTCATCTTGAAAGGGGCATTCAAATCAGCCTTAAATTCAGCAATGTCTCTCATTTGGTCCAGTGATCAGCAAATCATCCACATAAAGAACCACAATGAGAAATACATCACCCTCACGCTTTACATACAATGTGCTTTCTGTTGGACTGTTACGAGAGCCTTGTTTGACCAAATGAGTGTCAGCCTTCTCATACCAAGCATGAGGAGATTGCTTCAACCCATACAAAGCTTTCTTACACCTGTACACTTTATCCTCTTGTGATTTCTCGACAAAATCACGAACATTAACTTTCTCAAATATGCAACCATTCAAAAAAGCAATAACAATGTCTGATTGATGTACATCCCAACCAAAATGAACTGCCAATGCACATAGAAAACGCACAATAGTCATATGACAAGTGGGAGCATCTCTTCATAAGCTATGCCTTTTTGCTGTGCATAACCCTTTGCAACAAGTCGAGCCTTATGGCGATCAATCTTACCATCTAGCTTGCGTTTCAACTTGTAAACCCACTTTGTACCAATGGCCTTTTTGCCAGGAGGCAAACCACATAAAGTCCATGTGTCATTTTCTATAAGTGCATCATATTCTGATTGCATGGCAGCCATCCAATTTGAATTTTGTGCTTCATCAAAAGACAGAGGTTCCTTAACGTCATGTAAGCTAGACACAGCCAAAGCATAACAATTTGATGCATAAGATGCATGGCGAGAACTTGAACGAGTATGACTAGACAAAGGTGCATTCAATTTATTGTCACGCAATCTATGCACCAGCCATTTTGGCATACCTCTAGCGTGCTCATTTTCAGCCCGTTCCTCATTAAGTACATAATGTACATCTATATCAGTAATGGGTTGATCTGTATCATTTTCAGAAACCGCTATAGGTTGTACATTTGCCTCATTGGAATTTACATTCGAACTTCCATCACTGAAAAGAGGCAACAAAGTGTCATAAATGTCCTGTGAGTTGACATTACTGTCTCTAGTACATGATAGCAAGGGCTGAACATAATCTTCCACAAATACAACATCCTGTGAGACCAAGATACGCTTTTCTTGCGGATGATACAACATGTAACCTTTTCTTTCACCACTATAACCAACAAGAATACATTTGACAGCTTTATCATCCAATATTTTGTGTTGTGTTTGTGGCACCAAAGCATATGCCAAACAACCAAACACACGCATGTGCTCAATAGAAGGCTTTCTATCATGCCATGCTTCATATGGATTAAGAGACTGCAAAGCTTTTGTAGGACACCTGTTAAGTACATAAGTGGCACACATGATGGCCTCAAGCCAAAACGAATGCGATAAAGCTTGACTTTTGACCATAAATCGTGCCATTTTCATAAGTGACTTGTTTTTCCTCAACACCATCATTTTGCTGAGGCGTATAAGGCACTGTATAGTGTTTTATCCCACGACTACTCGAAAATACATTAAATTCATGAGACATATACTCCCCTCCTCGATCGGAACGGAGGGTGCCCATAATACATTTCGAGACATTTTCAGCCATAGCCAGAAATTGTTTGAAGCACATAAACACTTCGGACTTCGCTTTAAGAGGAAATACCCATGCATGCCTGGAGTAATCATCAATGAAAGTCACAAAGTAAAGGTAATTGCCCAAGGAGGGAGTTTGCATGGGCCCACAAACATCACTATGCACAAGTCGCAACATGCATGTGGCCCTCAGTGAACCATTCTTTGGAAACATTGAACATTGCATCTTACCCAAAATACAACCTTCACAAGCATGCTTGACAGGTGCTTCAAGTGGCGGTAAAGAAGCAACCATATCAAATTTAGGCAAACGCAGCAAACTGGCAAAATTCATATGTTCAAAACGTGCATGCCAAAGTTTTGCATCTGAAATAGCCTTAGAATCCACAACTGCATTTGCAAAATTTTGTCCACACTTGTCATACAAAGTGAGCTTATACAGCCCACTTCATAATATGCTAGATGCAACAATTTCATCTCACTGAAATTGAGATCATGTATTGTACATCTGTCATCCACAAATTTGACTACAAGTCCAAGTCTTGCAAGTGAAGATACAAACAAAATATTCTTCTTGATCCCAGGTACATAAAGTGCATTAACAAGTGTGAAGAAACTGCCATTTGCAATAGTAAGCACAATCTTTCCAACTCCCTGAATCGGATAAGAGGCATTGTTGACACAAGTAACCGAATTTCCATGAGGGATAGACTCAAGAGAGGTGAACAAATCACGATGTGAGGTAATGTGCTTTGTAGAAACCACTGTCAACATACCACACATGTGAATCTGCAACAACTGACATGCATACATTTTGGAAAACAGGATTATAGGTACACTCTACACTATAAGCCCATTCTGCATCAACATCAGCATCACGGTCTCCTTTCACAGAAGACTCAACGATAGCTGCATTTGTAGTGCAACCAACATTAGTAGTGGACCTAGCCTCTTTTTTCTTAGTCTCTTTGTCCTTTAACTTAGGACACTGCTTGATCAAGTGATCATTAGCTTTACAATAATGAAAACACATCTTCTTTTTCCCCTTATCACCAGAATTTCCAGAAGAATTGTTGCCAGCAGAAGCATTAAGAACATGTGATTTTCCACTCGTAGAAGAACCATGAGAAGTGGATGCATTATTGTAATCACCTTTTTTTTAGAAGCAATAAAAGCTTGTTCAATTGCACGCTATTTAGTCCTGTTTTTTTGGAAAGTGACTCTTGCAACAACAATGTGTACAATGCATCAAACTTGGCAACCTCATGATTTTCTTGGGTCATAAGTCTCCGAGTCCTAGCAAAAGTTTGGTAAGAATCTGGCAAGGCATCAAGAACAGTCTGCACAAGGGAACTGTCTGAAATGACTTCACCTGCAAAAATAAGCTGCTCATTGATATCCTTGACGCTAGCAAGGAAAGTATCCATATCATCTTCCTCATGCACTATCTTCGACTACAGCTCTTTTCGCAGCAATGAAACTTTCGTCTCATTACGACTTGCATAAAGACCAACAAGAAAGTCCCAAGCTGTTTTGAAGATTTAGCTGATCAAATGTGAGGATTAATGGTGCGCTTCATAGACAACGCAATCAATGCATGAGCATGCACATCCTTTATATCCCAATGAGCTTGTTTTGCAGTAGGCAAAACAACTCTAACAACAACAAGACTTGCAACATCCTCAACATCGCCTGTATGCTTAGAATCAGGACGTACATCAATGCCCTGCACAATGTTCCAAACGCCCTTTGACACAAGGACATGTTGCATCATGTAAGCCCACATAGGGTAATTGTCCTCATCCAATCTATCCTCAATAACAAACATTTGGAACACATCTATGTTGCTATCAGCCATGGCGAATGCCTGTACCTGATGTGAAAACTACTCGAAAAGAGGAGAAATGAAGCGGGAACAACACATGCTATATAGCACAAACCATAGAAAACTGTAAGGGACCTATTATGCAAAAAACAGCACTGACAAAAATGTTGCACAAAATGCCGAAATAGCCTGTGCAATAATGATTGTAGTGGAAACAGAGGTCGAAATGAGTCCAAACATTTTGTCGACTTGTGAACGCACGCCAAAGCTCACAGTTATCGGAGAAAGTGAGTAGGCCTGTGCTGGAGCTGCTGGCGACTAAGCCTGGGAGGACGCAACCTGCTCTAATACCAATTCTTGAAATTAGGGTTGCAGGAAAACACACACAACCTGGAGAAGATGAAAGAAGCTCAAGGCACACAATAGAGAGTGTATTACTTAGTGTGTAATGGAAAGATAGACATCCCTAGAATGATGGGTATATATACAATGCATGGGGAAAAACCTCCTAGCGAGGGAAAAAATGCCCCGACGATCCTAAATGTGTTCACACACATCACTACCACATGTGTTTAGGAACACTTTCTTGATAAAGTTTTGAATTTTTTGTCAATATAAAAAGGAACTATGGAAATTTTTTCAAAAATGACTTTATCTACATCTATTCATAGAGAGATTTAAAATCCACACGCGCGCGCACACATACACATACACAAGGGATTAAATCAACTATAAGAACACCGTAGAAAGGGGGATACATGATGCTCTAGAAAGAAGCATAAGACATGTCTTATGCAATTACAATTCATCAGAATGTGTGTACAATAGTAGTAAGATACTCCTTAATTTAAGGGATATGTATGCCAAAGGGCGTGTTTAGAGGGAAGCATGTGTCATGCCAAGGGTAGGAGAGAACAGCCTTGGAAAAGTGCTAGTCACACTTGCAGTATAGGGGTCTATATATAGATAAGAGACAGAGGGCCATGGGTTTATATATAGGACGATTGGGTGGTTATTGTAGGTCTGTCTCAACTCTGTCTTACATTGATTCCAAGGGTAGGACTAGGAGGGCACGGCCCTGGCAAAGTTCCGGACACACTTGCAGTATAGGGGTCTATATATAGCTAAGAGCTAGAGGGCCAGGGGTCACAGTCTGTGTCGCCTCTATCTTACAACATGATTGAGGGTAGACATATTTTAGAGTCACTAGTTTACATTAGATAGTAGCTCTCTGGTGTTGATAGTGCAAATGATATTTTGTAGTAGATAGTTGATAGTTGATGATGCACGCTTGGCTAAAGTTATGATGGTAAGCCTAGACGTTAAAAAGAGAATGACCATGTACCTCGAGGGAAGACAACCGATTCTACATGCTTTAAAAATCCAACAATGTAGAAGTGGCTTGCACGACTCGAGGATGCAAAGCAAGAGCGACAATTTGCATGACATGTCTTTAAAAGGAGAAAATGACGATCTTGAGAGCCTGTTGTTTTTAATGGGAATAAGATGGATGTGGGATAGTATGGAACAGACCCGGCAATAAGGTGAACAATTGACCATTGAGGAGTGGGAGTTTTTGCAAGGTTGTAGCCCTCAATTAAATCTCTAATCTTTGAATCTTATGCTTGTTTGATATGATTTTAATGGTTAAAAATCACTTCTGGGTGATGTTGTAATACAAGCACATAGCATGTCGGTGTAAAGGTCTGCACTTCAACATAGAGCGGGTTGACACAAAGAGATGCACATTTGATTATGGGGTTATGGAAATATTTGAGCAGTCTACTCGACAACGATTGAATCTGATGCTGGCAGAAATCTTGTATTTTGGAACGCTATAGGAATTTAGAGAGGATGGATTACATAGCATTCAAAGTCTAGATATTTGATGCACAATGGTTTAAGGTGAACATGGATGGCGGTGCTTCTACAATACATAGAAGAGAGTTTCTTGAGGTGGGATCAACCGAAGGAAATGGTATGAGTTCTATCATCCATCCCCATTTCACGGCACAAGCTTGTCAGACTACCTATCCCCTTGACGCTCCACATCCTTGGAGAAATCTAAACCATAAATTTATACCCAACGTCTACGTGAGTTCTCTCGGCTATGGCCCTATAGCTGCGGTGGATGCAGATGCTATGAAGGTGGTGGAATCGATGGTTCCACTCCGCCTCGGAGCCGTCAAGTGCCTTTATTGCCATCTTCTTGCCACTCTCACACCACATCGTCACATACTCCATTATTCATACACTCCTTGCTTCAATTGGACACTCTTCACTTCACATTGCAGGATACATCAGTTCAAACTCTTTGCTTTGGAGCATATGATACCCCTAGCTTCAAACTAGAAGATATGAGTGTTGAAACCCCTGTGGTTACCCCTTGCTTTCATTGTGATTAACAACATGATCTTGCTTACAACATAGACCTATCCATTGGTCACACTACAAGAGGTTGTGTGCTCTTGTGACGCTGTTAGCGACAAAAATACACTGGTTTTTTATAACCCCTGGCGTCGCTAAAACCGTCACTAATAGCGTCGCTACGAGAGCGTCGCTATATGCGACGCTATAAGCGTCGCTATATAGAGACGCTCATAGCGACGATCATAGCGACGGTTATAGCGACGTTTACACAGAAGTCTTTAGCGACGCTCCAGAGCCATAAATAGCGACGGTTATAGCGACGCCCGAGAGAATTTTTTTTTGGTGACAGGGCATTGAATGCCCTGCCACCCATCAACCATATTGTACTTGATTCACTTTTTTAAAAAAGTGCAAGGGTAGATAATAGACCCAAAATAGTCACCCACAAGACGCATTGTTTGCAAAATTGACAAGCGTAAAATTGACAATTGTACACATCATAGGCAAAATGAATTGATTGGCAAATGTAATAATGACAATTGTACAACATCATAGGCATAAAGAATTGATTGGCAAAATGAACTGCGGTGACAAATGTAATAATATACATGGTTCAAAAAGACGTATAAAATCCGTCTCATGATACATAAGCTATGAGAAACCCTAAACTAATGCTATCTAGCTACGGCTAAACTGACGTCGTCTAGTCAGACGTCTCATCGCGTCCAAGCGGCGTATCTGTCGGATTCTGCAAAAAAAGACAATAAGACAGCTTTCAGTAAGTATAAACATATAACGACATTTATAAAACAATACAAAAAATAGAAAAGAGTAAACCCTAATACTAACCATGCCGCCGCGAGAACTGAGAATGTCCATCAGGGTGTTTAAGCCCTTCCTGCCTGCGTACTCGCGCTCGTACGGTGTGGGATCACGTCCTGTCATCGACCACTGTCAAAACATACAAAGATTTCATTATGTTAGAATTAAAAAACTCATAAACCCTAAACTATAGAACATAAAGAGCAATGCGAAAACACTTACAAAATCGGCCTCAAATGATGCCCATCCACCGCTCCCCAAGTGGTGCGAGCTCCCTGCCTCTACTCGCGCTCTGGCTGCATCCTTTTGTTGCTTCCACTTGTCGGGATTCTCGCGCGCTGCTTTCTTCGCATTCTTCCAATCTTCTTTGGCCAGCCAATCTGGCCTGTTCCACCCATGCTTGATTGATTTTTGCACTTCGGAACGCCTGTGTTTGCAGTATTCGCGCATTCGAATCTTCATCAGGTCTTCATTGAAGTGCTGATCTCGTATTAGAACGGGAAACTCATCATGAAGTATGCTGATGACTCTGGCTTTTAAATCCCTTGGTACTTCACTCCATTTGTTTAGTATGTAGTGTCTAAACAGCTGAGAGCAAAGACCACGCATGCGCGAGATCACCTTCTTGCAGTCATCATCCATGATGATGCTGCCGCTGAAGTCGACGGAGTAAGGCAAGCCCTCTGGCCGGTGACGCGTGAACCTGGGTGTCCCGGCAGGGGTCTCTAGCGGTGTGTCGATGGGGGTACGGACGTCAGGTGTCTCCACCGACGTCTGGGCCCCGAAGCGAGGAGTGTCGAGTGGGGTGGCTCCTGGCGGAGTAGGTAGAGGTGTGTAGCTGCTAGGAACAGTCAGCCGCGCAAAACCTGGCGTAGATGGCGATGCTGTGGCTGGTGTGGGGGCGGGCAAAGAAGGGGAGGGTAAAGAGCCTCGTCGAACACGAGGTGGTGTGGAGGCATCGGCGGCGGAATCCCCACAACAACCACCACCGCCACCGCCACCACTAGAGCGCTGGTGTCTAGACGAGTGTGAAGATCGTCTCGTCGATACCAAAGCTTCGGAGCGCGCCGAATGCTCCGAAAGAGAGGGAGATGCGGATGGAGTAGGAACGCGCGATGATGCGCCAGAGCGATGACGCTCCACGTACCACTGTCTCTGCTGCGGTGACAAAGAAGAAAGAAACTCCTCATCATCTATACCTGCATTAAACACACGAATATTTGAACTTAATATTGAATGAATAGAGTAGACAATGACGCAAAGAGCATTAAATACAATGATGTAATGATGCATATAAATACAATGACGCAATGAATTGAGTGATAGAAGAAGCAAGTCGAAAACTCAGAATTTTCAATCAAAAGTTGTGAGCACGAGTAGAAAAGAGCGTTATACACCATGGAAGGTACTTAGAGAGCCAGAGCTTTTACAACACGGAGCAAAATTGTTCAAATACAATATTTGTGGCTTTAAGAGATCTCTCTCTCATCCTCGCATAACTCAGCAAAACTTTCTATATCTATATAGAGCTCTCCGTTTAAACACATATCCTCTGTTTCATTTTGTAGCTCCTCTACATGCACCCCATATAGAGTAGTAGCATCTTGATGCTCGTCTGGCACCACCGCAGCGGCTTTTGATTGAGCATCTTCTCTGATCTCCTCCATTGATGCCGTTGTGATTGGCACATGGTAGCCTTCATACGTCCTTGCACTACGAGGGGCTACCTTTATGACGTACCACCAGTTTGATGTAGACTTTGTAGGATGAAATATTACCTGCCAAAGCCACATAACTTACATGAGAGCTTTCAAGCACATAACTTGTAAAAGGGGGATGTTAACTATTTACATACTTACTTGTTCACAATGCTCGGGTAGTACGAAAGTGTCTCTTAGGTCAGTCCATTTCTTAGTAGAATCCACCTCAAGAAAACCAGACTCTCCTCTACGCACAGTAGCGTTGCGACCCTCCATGATTATCTTGAACCATTGCACGTCGAACAAGTCGACAAAAAATCCTCTATAATCGATCCTCAAAATCTCTTGTAGCGTGCCGAAGTAAGTGAGTTCCGCCACCACAGGATCTGCATCAGAGGAACGTCGTCGACTAGACTGTTCAAATTTTGCCATGATTCCACAATCTTGAGTAAAACGCTTTTTGTCGATCCGTTCCACCCTAAAATGTCCACCTTTACACCATGCTGCTGTGTATGACTTATACTACAACGAACAAAGATTATGAGTGGCCGTTCAAACGTTTAGAAATAAAGTCACTAGCTAGTCGTACATTGCAAACTTACCTTGGTCGCGCAACCCCGAGAGTACTCCCACTCTTCCTCAGTCACTTCGTCACCGCATTGTTGTGCGCTTTTCAATTGGTTGTGCAACCATCTTAAGCTCATGAAGGTTGGTAGGCTCTCTAGAACCGTCGGATAGTGCATCGGTGGTCGTCTTCCCCGTCTCCACTCGATTCGTGCCCTTTGTCGCTCTTGCTTTGCATCCTCATATTGTGAAATCCACTTTTGCATCACTAGATTGTGAAGCATGCAAAATCGGTTGATTTTAGCCTCTAGATCTTCCGTCATCTTCTTCTCAACACCGAGATTGCACACGAAAATCCCAGATATGCGCTCATCATCTATGGTTCGCCATAGCATGTCCCGGGCTTTATCAAATCCGTCTAGCACACGACAATCCCAGATATGCGCTCATCATCTATGGTTCGCCATAGCATGTCACGGGCTTTATCAAATCCGTCTAGCCACTCTCCAATGTACACTAGGGACTCTGATACCAACCAACCTTCTGCCATGCTACCCTCCGAACGTGCCTTTTGACGCACATATCCCTTAAGCGTTTTCATGAAACGTTCTAAGAAGAACATCCATCTGGAATGAACTGTGCCAGCTATTTCCACCTCATCAACTATGTGAACAAGAAGATGCACCTGAATGGTTAGCATGGTAGTAGGAAAATGTTTCTCAAACATGCACACAAGCTCCGCAGCATTTAGTTTGGCGAATGGTATGGAGTCTACGTTGATCTCCTTTTGTGAGATCCATTGCACCAGCTTTGCTAGTTTGTAGATTGTGTTATGGATGTCGAGAGACCAACATCCCTCAATGGCAATCGGTAAAATAAACTGTAAAGTATGTGCAGCAATGATATTAAAGTCCACATTTTATGTAATGATATTAAAGTCAACTATGAACGTACCTGACACATTTTATGCCAATCGTGTGACTTCAAACCGGTAAGCTTTCCTTCTTTAGTAAAACACGTTCGGAGCGAGTGCATTACGCCAGTGGGGGTCCGCAAAGATCGAATGGTCTCTTTTACTTTGCGTTCTTGGGCTCCTGTGAAAATCCATGGTGCTTTAGGGAGTTTTATCGATCCATCAGACGCTGTTTGCGGCCAATATTGCTCCATAAGATCCACATTTCTAACGTCAACTCTGGCTCCCAAAGTATCTTTCTTGCCGGTCAGATGGTCCCATAGTAGATTACCCACATTCTTGAATATGTGCATTGGATCGAGCAAGTGATTGATCATGAGTCGGGGCCAGTATGGTAACTCGTACCATAGAGATAGTCTCTTCATCCCTGGAGGCAATCCGTCATCGCACATCTCCTTCTGCTCTAACCATGCTTGTGCAGACATCCTTGGTGGCTCTCTTCCCAAAAAGCCGTCGCGTAACACATGATTCTCTGGAAGATACGCTTGATGACCTTTGTAGATTTGCTTCTTCAGTGAGGGCGCCCTACGTGCATTCAGTCTAGGTCCACATGTGACACATGCTCTGTATCCGCTTGTTTGAAGCCCTGCATGTATACACATGATAATAGATCAACTATGGGAAAAAACAAGATTTACAGTGTCTGAGTGAGGAGTGTCAATAGATCACCTGAGCATTCTGTTAGCCCGGGATAGTCATGCATGGTCCACATTAGAATGCCTCTGATCAAAGCATTCCATCGTCTTGTGTGTCGGCTCATATCCACCACCTCTATGCCAATCCACAATTTTTGTATCTCTTCCAATAGTGGACGAAGATACACATCCATATTCTCCACTTTATATCGCCCTGGCACAATCAAGCTTAGCCATAGGTGCCCCTTCTTCGTAGTCAACCATGGGGGAATGTTGTAGTTGACGATGACAACAGGCCATACACTGTAAGATGTTGATCTTTGACCAAATGGATTTACGCCATCCATAGCCATGCCTAAGCGCAAATTTCGAGCTTCCCTGGCAAAATCCGACCATGTTCCATCTATATGTTTCCAGGCTGCGCAATCTGCAGGAATTCGTAGCACACCATCCGAAGATTTATTCTCCTCATGCCATGATGCTAGGGCGGCCATGGACTTACATTCGAAGAAATGCTTGATGCGAGGAAGCAGAGGAAAATGTCGCAAAACCTTCTGTGGAATTTTTGTCCCGTGGAGATCTACTCGATATCTTTTGGAATCACATTTCGGACACTTCTCCATGTCTATGTATTCCCCTCTGAAAAGAATGCAGTCATTAGGACAAGCGTGGATAGAATTGTAATCCATCCCCAAGTTTCGCAAAATCTTTCTTGCTTCATCTCGGGAATCTGGCATCACATTGTCAGCTGGTAGTATGTGCTCTTTAAGCAATCTACACAACATAAAAATACGATACAGTCGTGTAAAAATCTATCAGATCATTATACATTTAGAGTTTTATTAAAGTAAACTAATTGTAATAGATCACCTGAAAAGCGCTGTGACGCTAGTGTCACTCCATCCAAACTTTGCCTGCATGTTGAGAAGAACCAGGAGTGCTTTCAATCTAGACATACGTGCTCCATTATACAATGGCGTATCGGCTTCACTTTTCATATCATCATAGATAAGCCTTTCTGAATCCATGATCGTCTTGATCATTTCATCAATCTCGGGCTCAAACATTGCCTCGTTGGGAATGTGCTCTGCATGATCATCCCCCGAGCTATCAGAGGCTACATCTTGTGGCCTCACATATGCTGCTTGACCAAAGCGCCTGCGAACACATCTATTGGGTTGCAAGATTGCTGCTTGTTGGCCAGCGTCAGAGTCCGACGAGTTATAATTGTCAACAACTCGATCTATAATAGATGGATCGAACTCGCCAAATTTGCGAACGTGCTGTAAAAAAACACGTCTTGTCCGTCGCACAGCATGCTTGCATTGATTACAAGGACATAAGACCCTCGTTGAGAGATAGGTGTTTCGGTTGGACGGTCCCACATCCTCGTCACTACTCATAATGAGGATAAAAATCTTATAACCTGGACAACAAATTTAATATTCTATTGGCATTCTTCGTCTTATCTCTCTCTCTCTCTCTCTCTCTCTCTCTCTCTCTCTACCTCACATTCTCTAGTCATGTCCAATCCCCGCACACCTCGGTCTAGAGGTGCACGGAGATCAGAACCACCGGGTTATAATCTCGTCTTTATTGGTCAATACCTATATTTGTGGGTACAAGAAATCTACAGACCCACGTCTACATGATACTGCATGTAGTGGACAAAATCCCTTTGCCTCTTCTCTAGCTGTAGCACTTCACAGCATCTTAATATCTTTTCACAGTAGATCTTTTCACTGTTCGTCTAACTCTAAACCCTAAACCGTAAGTAATTCTTGCGTGGACTCGATCTAACGTAAATAAGCGTAAATCTAAATAAACTTAAATCTAACTAAAAATAAACCTAAATCTAATTTAACGTAAGTCTACATCTAACCTAATCTTTAACGTCTTTTGGGATAGTTTCCTACGACGTTAAAACTCTCTTCTTCTTGTGCGTGTGTGTGTGTGTGTGTGTGGGTAAACCTAAATAAACGTAAGTCTAATCTAATATAACATAAATCTAAATCTAACGTAAATTATGTTATATTAAAAACAAAGAACTAAACTAGCAGGGATTATAAGAACCTTAAAACTGATTTAACACATAATTTTTCACATAACTCGGCAAGAGTTGGCATTCTCATCACTAAAGATGTGAGAGTTAACTTCCGACGGTGACGCGGCCTCATTTCCATCCACATCTGACGACAAAAATTGGCCCTTTGGACCGTTCTTGCTCTTGTTACTAACTTTGAAGTTGCTGTTGAATGACTAGAGGTTGTCTAGATGGTCATTGTCGAGGATGTAGTGACTCTTGCCGCCCTGAAGATCCACCTTCTTCCCTATCTTCTAAAGACATTTCACCAGTACTTTTGGATCGACGGAGCCCACCATGAGTGAAGGCAGCAATACCCTATATTCCATTGAGGGCTTTCTTCACCCGCTTCATGCAGGCATCGCAGTCTATGGAGACCTAAATCTAATCTAATATAACGTAAATCTAAATCTAGCGTAAATAAATGTAAATCTAACTAAAAATAAACCTAAATCTAATCTAATTTAATTTAAATAAACCTAAATCTAATTTAACGCAAGTCTACATCTAACCTAATCTTTAACGTCTTTTATGATAGTTTCCTACGACGTTATAACTCTCTTCTTCTTGTGTGTGTGTGTGCGTGTGTGGATGTGTGTGCCAATAAAAAGAGATAAATGGTATAACCTTTCTATCACCCATGCCAAGTATGATAGATTGGTTATGCCATTTCCCTCTTGAATAATAGGTCTTGAGTTCAACTCCTCGTCGGCTAGATCTTTAGGTCTTTTAATTTTAATTAGTTTCCTACGACGTTAAATTAGTTTCTCTCTCTTTCTCTCTCAACGTGTGTGCATTTTTTTGTTTATGCATGTTTTCTCTCTCTTTTCCTCTCTCAATGTGTGCGTTTTTTGTTTATGCATGTTCTCTCTCTCTTTTCCTCTCTCAATGTGTGCGTTTTTTGTTTATGCATGCTCTTTCTCTCTCTTTTCCTCTCTCAATGTGTGTGTGCATTCTTTGTTTATGTATGTGTGTGTGCGTTTTCGTTTATGTTTGTACTCTTTCTCTCTCTCTCTCTCTCTCTCTCTCTCTCTCTCAAAAACACTATGTGTGTGTGTGTGTGAGAGAGAGAGAGAGAGAGAGGGAGAGAGAAAGAGGGGAGAGAGAGAGAGAGGGAGAGAGAAAGAGGGGAAGGGAACATGAGAGTGAGGAGAGGGAAGGAGCATACCTGGCTCTCCTTCCTCTCCTCGTGTGTGTGTGTGTGTGTGTGTGTGTGTGTGTGTGTGTGGAGAAGAAAGAGAGAGAGAGAGAGAGGGAGAGCGTTACCTGCTCCTTGCTTGAGGGCGCCGAAAAACTCAGATCTGAGATCTGAGTTTTTGGGCACTCTCTGTTATTTTTTTTAGCCCAACCGGCGTCGCTATGAGCGTCGTTATAAGCGTCGCAAATTTACTTGTAAATTTGCGACGCTCATAGCGACGCCGGGAATTTTTTTTTTTGAGCGTCGGTGTGTGAGCGTTGCTAATATGAATAGCCTCTTGTAGTGTCATATATACTTGGGTGAGATAGAAAAAAAGTCGTTTTAGCTATACACTAGCTTTGTACAAAGTCTACTGTGATCACATCATGAAGAAATGGAAGGAGATTGAAGGATTGTGTCATTGACATCCTTTATCATACTTCCTTGTGTCCAATGTGAAGTACCGTTTCACCATCAAATATAAGAATTTGAGGATGCGCAAGTATTACAAAAAGAAATGATTAGGCGTCCAAGGAGTGTTCAAGAAGGGAGGAGACAAGCCGCCTTGGCTCAACAAAGGAGATTTAAAAAAAAAGCAAAAAGGAATAGCATATCAAACCCCAACCAGTGGAGCCACTAGAGAGAGGCCACTAGAACGTAAATAGAGGTGGGGACTTCACATTACTTTGTAGCAATGGTTGGGTGACATTTGAGAATGGTTTTGTAAGTGTTTTTGCATTGCTTTTATAGATAAATACTTGTCAATTTATAATTTCTTGTTCTAAATTTTTTATTGTGCTTATTGCTTTTAACAGCATTGGACCATCGATGGAAGGAATTCCACCTCTTTCAAGCATATTTATTGCACAAAGAAGTTTCTCCATCCACTGATCCAAATGTTAAAATGTCAACCAGATCGATAAGCTATACAGACTTTGAATACTGTTTACATTGATATTACTTTATGTATGATAGGTTGAAAGCAAGGTTTAGTGGTACAAAATTGGGCGTCCTTGATAGTACCAAGTTGACAAATCTTTTTAGTGCAATTTATCAAAGTCCCAAAAGAACTCACTTACCATATTGTATATTATTGGATACATCTTTGAAAAAAGAACATAAAAATACAAATTTCGACAAGTTTTGACAAAACTCCAAAAATTTTACCGGTCTCCACTTTTTCATTGGTACCAATAAGGTGGAAAAAGATGGTCCTTTTTTTGTATCACCAAACCTTGCTTTTAGCTGGATACCACCCATACACTACCATTATAATTTTTAAGAGAAGTGTTCTCTAGGGCTTCTTTGATATAACTCTGTACTACTTCCCTTATTGGTTGGCAACAAATGTTTTTTGTTAGTTAGCTAGCCAAAGCAGAATAAAAATAAAATAATATGGGTGAAGATTTGGCTTACATGGTGCTGTCCATGAAAATTGATATTGCTATGTACTATCAACAATGATTGTGGTAATAAGCTTGGATATATATGTGTGAATATTCTTGGTACCATGGCCCTTTGCATGCTTGTCATTTTCTACCATCAATAATATAACATTCATAAGCTTGGATGCATTTATGTGACTCTTATCATTGTTAGTGATCTTTGCATTTGCCTCCATAATGTTATTTTCTACCATCAATAATAATTGCGGCCATAATTTTGGATGCAAGTGCAACTCTTATTGTTGCTATCACTCTTTCCGTAAGCTTGGATGCATAGATGCGACTGTTATCATTGTTATCACTCTTTGCATATGCCTCTATGTATTATTTATAAGATGATGATGGCCATTTGAATGGTCCCAAGTGGTTCCAAATGTTGATTCTTCTCTTTTAAGAAATCAGTAAGAAGTTAGCACATGATATTGCATTTTGCTCTAGGTTTTTTTGTATATTCCACCGCACAAGCATCCATGCATATTTTCTTGTGAATATCTTCTTTAAAGGTTTCACCTATTTGATTAAGTCTATTCACTCTCCTTGCCCTATTGTTTTTCTCCATAACAAATCTACCATGTATGTGAAAAATCGTGAAGGATTTGCAATGAGCTCGGTATGCCTTTTGCATAGATGCGTTTGAAGTGGTGATTGCTTTTTAGTCTCATTGGAATTGTAAACCATTACCATGAGCAGCTGGCTTGAGCTCAAAAAACTAGCAATCATGAGGTGACTATTGCAAAGGACAAGAAAGAAACACCACCTTACCACTAGAGTACAAGGGTTTTAAGATGATAGCAATATTAGACATCGGGGTTGGGGCATCCATTGCTACAAAGGAAATCAAAACAATCATTTCTTACGTTTTGTTGCATAAAAATAAGATTAGGGATTTTTGTAGGACTTGAGATAAATTCCCTAGTTAACTTCAATGGGTTGGTGATCAGAACATATGATTGCTTCTCACTCACTATTTTTTGTTTTGCCAAAAGAAATAGGTACAAAAAAGTTGAATTTTTACCATTTTGCAAACCTATCATCAAAGTTTCTATAGCCACGCTCAATACAAATAATATATGCATGTTTTCTTAGTTCCCTATTGTCCTTTAGGTTCATAAGGAGCCATGGATCATGTAAAAAGAATATTACATCTCTTACCAAGGAGAATCTTGGGGACAAAGATGAAGTGCTAAATACAGTAAACATGAAAAAATTGGGTGCAACATTATGAGTTGTAGAATCCCATAGAAACTATTCAATATCTAGACAAATTTGATCCTTATGACTAGATATGGTTACTACCTATAAAATGCATGTAGTTGTCACAAGAAACTAACAATATTGAAAAAGCTACACTTGATATACTAGAATGTTTTGTTTTCTTCTATAATTGAAAAAATCAACCATCGTTGTCTACTATGCAAAATAGGGTATTAGGTGCCCCAAAACTCAAGGAATATTAGCTTTATGTTACAATATGCGACATAGAAAATCAAAATTGCATTTTGATATCATGAAAGCCACCAAAAAAATCATAGAAGAGCTAAAATTGGCTAAAAAACAGGATTTGACAATTTTTGTAATTTGGTCATAACTTACAACTTTAACATTTATTTCTCCCTAGAAGCATTAGTACATATTGAGGACTACTAAAGATAGTTCTCTAGCATTATAGACCTCACAAACATGAATTCTAGAGTGGTATAGTTGCAAAAAGTTGAATTCTAGAGTGGTATAGTTGCAAAAAGTTGAAAAAAGTCAAAAACTGGACCCGTTTTTTCACACAGTTTAGGTTGTGAAATGTTGTGCAAGAACAAGGTTAAAGATGGAATTGATATTCCAAAAAAATGGCGAGTTTTTTTCAGCTCATGCAACAACTTTCTAGATAGATAGCACCTCAAAATCCATTTTGAAACTCTTGACATAATTCAAGGAAAATGATCACTTAACAAGACATAAAAGTGTCCCAGGACATAAAAGTGTCCGATTACCAACCTAGTGTTAAGGGAGTAGACCCGAGTATATGTCAACATACGATACCCCTTAAGAGTGATGTTAAGCCACACAAACAACGTCCCTATACTTACAATGAAACAATTGCAAAGAAAATCAAAGCAGAGATAGACAAGCTTAAGGAAGTAGAGTTTATCTATGAGATTGAGCACACAGAATGGGTGTCGCCAATCATGGTAGTTTAAAAAACAAACTATAAATTATAATTGTGTGTGAATCTCAAGCACATAAATGCTGCCATGATAAGAGACAACTATCCCTTACCCATCACAAACCATATGATTGAAAGAGTCATGGGCTTTCTTGATGGATTTTGAGCTATAATCAGCTCACAATAAAATTGAAGGATCAACACAAAATGGCCTTTGCAATAAAGTGGGGCTTATTTGCTTATAGGGTGATGCCATTTATTTTAGCCAATGCACCTGCCACATTCCAAAGTTTGATGAGTCACACATTCAAGGAATATCTAAGACAATTCTTAGAAATCTACATGGATGTCTTGTGTGTGCATTCTCAATTGAGAAATGAACATGTTGAGCACTTGAAGAAGATCTTTGACAGGTGCAAAGCCTATCGTATCTGCTTGAACCCTGAAAAACGTGTCGTCATGGTAAGAGAAGGGAAGATTTTAGGACACATTGTGTCTAAAAGTGGCATTTCCACAGATCTTGAGAAGATACAAGTTATTGTTTTTTTTTACCAAGACCCACCAAAGTTAGGGAGATACAAGCCTTTATGGGCCATTGTGGCTACAACCAAAGGTTTATCTACATGTATGCAGTCCAAAGGTTTATCTATATATATGCAATCATTGCGAAACCTCTCTATGTTCTCATCGCAAACTTTGAGTGGATGGAAGAATGCGACAAAGCGTTTCAACAGTTGAAGTAGAGAATAATTTCTACTCCTATTTTGAAAGCTCCTAATTGGATTAAATCTTCCATGTCTACGTAGATGCATCGGCATATGCAATTAGATACATCTAGCACAACCTGGAGAGGACAATATGGATTTTCCAATCAGTTACTCCAATAGACAAGTCAATAGTGTGTAACAAAACTACACGACCATGAAAAGAGAAGGATTGGGAATGATCTATGCCGTCAAAAAGTTTAGACATTACCTTTTTGTAAAAAAAATTTGTATTTTTTGTGGATCATCAGACACTATTGTACATAATGAACAAACCATGCAATACTGGCCAAATAGTTTGATGGTTTATTATATTGCAATATTGGCCACATAGTTTGATGGTTTATTATATTACTAGATTTTGATTTCACAATAGTAGTAGTCAAGAAAGGGACTACTCATTAGTTATGGGGCGAGTGGCTTAAGATGATGGCCCTTGTTTGTGAATTGGTAGTGGTCCTTGTCTAGCATCTTGCTCTTTCTGTGTGTCATCCTGCTGTCCTTGATCATCAGGTCGTGCTCATATGTGTCAAGAAAGTTTTGCTACTTACAATCTAGCTTTTCCATTAATGCATCCACTTGTGATTTCAGATCTTCATTCTCCTTTCTAAGGGCATCATTTTTTGCTTGAAGTACTTCCTCTCTAGCTAGGGTTGCGGTGATGGCATCTTAATGCATTCTCTATTGCACTTTAACTGCTCGGTATAGCTCTGAGATTCTTGAGCTTGCATCTGAGGGTGCTATACTTCTCTCTGTCAGCCTTGTCAATCAAGAATTGGCCTTGAATTTTTTCTACAATGCGGTGTTGAGCCATGAGCTCTTCCTCGGCACTAACTAGCTCTATCTCTGCCATGGCTAGCTGGCTTTCTAGTGTATCTACTTGGTTGTAAATGTATGTAAACACTGACTGTAGATCACTAATCCCTTCCCGGTGGACAAAAAAACTCTTTTGGAGACTACTATTTCTTCATGATTTCAACTAAATTTTGTTTTTGTGGGAGCAAATGATTTTGCAATTCTTGTGCCTCTTGTCGAGCTATCTCAACATCTGTTACAAGTTCCTCTTGTTTGTTCTAAAGCGTATGAAGCTCATCATAGACTTTGGTTAGCTCACTTTGTAGTGTTGCAACAACATTTTGATCTTTCTTGTGTTCTTGTACAACCACATTGTACAAATCTGTAGCCTCCTGTTGCAAGGACTGATAGTAGGGGTTGACCATGCTTCATTGTCGTATTGATACACTAGGTGTTGGTACAGTGGTTGCCGTATTCCTTTTGTTACCGTAGGTGGATCTTGTGGCTTGGGGCAACTATTTTGATATTTGGATTTGCATGTGTGCCTTGCCCTTGTGAGGTTTTGTTGAGATTCTTGAGGTGTGTAGTTTCAAACCCAAAATCTCCCTGAGATTTTTTTTCAAAGTCAAAGTGGGAACTTTTTGGTGGAGATGTCCAACTCTAGCCTCTCCTATATTCTCTTTGCATCCTCTGCAGCCCTTTGAGCTTCTTCATCAGCTAGATTTTCTCACTCCATTTGTGCCCACATTTCTTCTAACTGCTTTGTAGTGATAGGGGTTGCCGATGGGTTTTTGGTGCGAACCTTGTGTGGCACCCACTTTTCCACAAAGGCACCTTCATCTACTCATTCCTTTTTAAACTCCTGGGCCAAAGCATGTATTGGTGGTCCAAAATGTGGTGCCTTGGACACTACTTTGATAGCAACTTAAGGATCCCAATTTCATGTGTCCCATATGAATATACTAGCCATGTTGTATATCATTGGAAAGCTTTTGACAAGGAGAATCCAAAATTGCAATGTCTGCAAGGTTTTGATAAGATTTACAAAAAATTTACCATGTCCTACTTTCTGTTAATCCAACCACCAAAAAGTGAAATAGGTACCACCAATACATGCTTTCACCGTCCTCTATTAGCCTTTCCTCTTGGATTGGTTTGGAGCTTTCTCCTCTTTTCCTTGTTTTGGCATCGGCATGGTTTTCTTTTGTTTCCTGTCTTCTTGCTCTTCTTAAGAGGAGTATGAATTGCATGCTTTCATTTTTGAGCGGGTTTTGACAATTGTCTAAGTTGACCCACATTTTGTTATTTCCTCCTCGTTCTCTTCCTCCTGAAGCTGAATCCATTCATTCTGTGTAAGAGATTCTGGGAGGTCTGGAGCTGCTCCAATGGCTTGATATGTGATTCTGGTCAAAACTTCTAGGGCCGATAGGTAGGTGAGCTTGGAATGTTTCTTTTTCTTTGTCAGCAACTTGAGCAAGTACTGGGAGTTGTCGATGGTCATCGACGCGTTTTGTTGGTAAGCCCAAGTGTAAGTGGTTGCTACTGTAGTATACCTTCCTGGTCATTTTTCATCAATATGGAAGAATGGCATGAAAATTT
Source organism: Adiantum capillus-veneris (assembly GCF_014529385.1). Taxonomy (NCBI): domain Eukaryota; kingdom Viridiplantae; phylum Streptophyta; class Polypodiopsida; order Polypodiales; family Pteridaceae; genus Adiantum; species Adiantum capillus-veneris. The sequence goes on from NC_140934.1 coordinate 6,493,046, forward strand.
GGGTGGGTAGCTCTACTTATCGACATGTCATATCTGCAAAGGTGGCTCAATTCCCTTTTTTGTGAACACTTCTATCCCCATCTCCTTCTTTCCCTTCATATTTTCTCCTTTTTTTGATACTTTTAGGGCTTTTGAAATCTGCTCATATGTGATCTTAAATTGGACTTTTTCATTATCGAGAAGGTGGAGACTTTTGCTATCCCCTCCTCCATGATGTTGGTGTAGAGCTCGCGGGCTCTCTAGATGTCAACTCTACATGGGGCCATTTGAAAATAGTTGACCAAGTCAGTTTTTCCAAGGCTTCTTCAATGGCCCACTTGCTTGCCAAGTTGTAGGCCTCTCGAGGGATCATGGGGATATTTTCCATGTCCTTGTATGCTGCTTCATAAATCATTGCTCCTTCAAGTTCGAGCCTTTCCTTTTCTATGTAAGTGGATGCCTCCTTGAGAGAGTCTTTGAGAAAAGTAAATGGTGGAATCTGATCGAGATTCTTGTTGCGACTCAATCTCTTCTTGTTGCCGTTAGCTTCTGGTTTCATGTCTCTTGTGGATACATGTTGTATTTCAAAGATTATTCTGAGATTGAAGTGATGCCTTTTCATTAGTCATGTAGCTGACTAGTTGATTAATGCCTCATTTGTTCAAAACTCATGTATAAATGATATAGAATCTCAATCATTTAAAAAATTCAACTTTCATGCAAGACAAAGAAAAAATTGCGTTTTTTTCTCAGACCTATGCCCGGGTGAGTTTTTATAAGCGGTGACTAGATGGGCTTGGTGTTCACTACTTCTATTGGCCCCAAAGTTGATGTGGTGTGATTTGGATAAGAGTTTTAGTTGCAGTCAAGGTTTCAATCATTTGCCTCGAGTATTTGGCTCCATGGTTGATGTAGATGTGATTTTTTCATTTTGGCTTCATAGGATATTCCATGTGCTTCTTTAATCCTGTACCTAATTTCTTTACCTCTGCACTTGCTGACAATATTGGAAAAATTTGCGTATTTTTCCTCTTTTTCCACATTAGACCTCAGTGTGCCATTATACTTGGTGGGTTTGCTTCTTACGTTTCTTAGGGATTATCCCTTCACTTGTATGCTGATTTTGATCATCTTGCCATGGGCTAGGTCAATTTGAGTCACTTGGCCCAGTCTTTAGTTTGCATGGAGGGCTCTACACTATCCCACTAGGTGTGATAGCCTTGGAATGGATCATGATTAGCTAGGATTTGATCTGTACAACTTCAAATTCCACTTTTGGTTGCAGCTTGACTTTGCCAAGAAAAAAATGACTTTTCCCACTTCTTGAATTTGGCTTTTGAACCAGGTGAAATGCATGCCCTACCTTATACTTAGTGTTTATAAGCTAGCTGACTGCTGATGACATTGCACTGTATTTGGAGTTACTTCCACTAGTTGGGCTTAGGGTTAGGGCTTGTGCGTAGAAAATTTGTGTCACAAGGCATCTAAATTCCTCCAAATTTAGTTGATATCCTTTAAGAATGGATATTACCCCTAGTTGGACATGGAGCCAAGTGTGAAACTCCCAACACCACGTGGGTCAAGGAAGTGAGAAAAAAATGCAATTTTTTCTTTGCCTTACACAAAAATTAACTTTTTCACAACCAAGCACTGATGAATTATCATGGAACTCATTGCCAGGTGGACCACGGGGCCACTATGTCCTCCAAAAAAATCCTCTGACTTTGACACATGATCCCTTGGCTTTGTGTGGTGCAATGCACCATTCTCCATTACTTGTAAAAATTTTCTTGAATCTCTTGGTGAGTTCTCAACCCATTTCACCCTTCCATTACTGCTACCTTGAAGTGATTTGGAAGTTTCTTGAGTTAAATGAGATTTTCATCGGGAAAACCTGAAAATCACTTCTTTTATACAAGTTCCTTCAAAGCTGATTGGCTTGATGCCCTAAAGTTTGGGTTCAATCTAACAACTTGCAAAAATCACGATTTTTTGATGTAGGGTATTTCTAGCATACCAAATCTGACTTTCGAAGATGGGAAAGTGTTAGTCTATCTAAAATCGACCCTTGCTTTGATTTGATTGGAAATTGGTTATCCCGACCTGGCATAGTAGTCGTTTTTGGGTTTGGGTCGGCCTAGGTCTAACCTTCTTTTCCCTTGTCGGATTTGACATGCATTGTCATCAAAGAGTATTTGATGAGTAGTGTACTACGTAGGGAACATACATCTCATGTTTGGTGTTGAGTCTCAAAGCATGCAAGGCATGGGATTGCGAGAACAACTGCTCCAAAGTATCTCTCTCTCTCTCTCTCTCTCTCTCTCTCTCTTACACACACACACACACACACACACACACACACACACACACACACACACACACACACACACACACACACACACACACACACACACACACACGCACGCACGCACACACACATTCTTTTTTTTGGGTAAATCGATTGATTAATTTACTAGTGGGAAATCTCAAAGCGAGGAAAACCCACTGAAAGGATCATATACAAGGGAAAAGTACATAACTACTTAGCTGTAGAGAGTAGCTAAAAACATTCATATGAAAGCTAATGTATCTCTAAGGTGATATCACCAACTTCCAAAGCAAACCCTAACGATTGCCTAAGAGAAAGCCTGAAGAGAGAGAATGGATTAGCATGAGTACGATGGAACATGTAAGCATTACGCTAACTCCACAAGATCCAGTAAGCCCAGTATCTGACCCACATAAAGAAGACCGCAAAACGTTGTAGCGTCGGGGAGAAAATACCAAATTCCCAGAACCTTTTATGAAAAACAACCCTAGGAAAATGGAGCCGCATACAAGCCAATACATGGCAAAGGAAATCTCTAGTAATGCAGCAATCCCACAACAATCGACAAATATCCTCTTCTGCAGTCGAGCAACGAATGCAAGAAGAAGAACGAATATGAGGAGCCCGAAGAAAAGTGCCAACGGGAAGCACTCCAAGCAAACATCGCCAAAGAAACAGGCACTCTTTCAAAGGCAAATGGCTTTTCCACAAGGCAAAGAGGAGCCTCCTCCACCAGAGGTCAGATTTGTGCATGTGCCAAAGGGCATTACAATGACCATCAAGCCATGGTTGTGGTAGAAGAAGAGCATAAATTTGACCTGCCAAATGGCCCAATCAAACATGTGATCACCATCACGCAAAGGTGAAACAAGTAAAAAGTCGAGCTGCATGCTTTGAAGCTCTCTCCAAACTGACGGTAATGCATGCCCAACCCAAAACGGCGAGCAGCAAAGGGAAACTCAAAAGTATATCCAGTCTCATCTACCACATCCTAAACCACACAAATTCCATGACTAGAGAGAAAGTAAGCCTGCCGAGGTGAGCGGTCGACCAAAGTAAGAGAAAATGCCCGGCTCCAATGGAGACTTTCCAAACAGATCAAATCACCTTCCTGTCGAGGATTCCATGATAAATGCATCATAACCTCTTTCCAAGCAGATACTAAAGTGGAAGCAAGAGGACATCCAACTAGGAATGTACCCTTCCATCTTGCCAAAAACCACCTCCCATAGAGAGGGTTGCCAATGGCCAAAAGCAGAAGGAACAACGTGCTGACTGAGGAATGCAAACATCAAAGTCCAAGGCTGAATTTGTTGCACAAGAGTAGGCAAAAACATAGCTTTCCTTGCGAGCACATGCGTATGCAAATCCAAGATATTAAGTCCACCAAGAAGTTTAGGAGTGCAAAGCTTCTCCATCGACATCAAGCGTAATCCTTTTTTCAGAGCATGAGTCTGCCACAAATGAGACATAATGTTCGACATAAGAGAATCCAAACATCGGAAGGCCAATGCATCAATGAAAAAAAGAACTAAACATATGCCAACAGGATACTCTGAATAATTCACAGACGAACATGCAAGGGCCAAGTAGATAGCTTCCAGTAATGCAATTTGACATTCAAGGGTTGCATGACCCAATTGACTTTCTCGGAGTGAGTAACATTCCATCCAATTGGATAACCGAAATGCCTAGTGATCACATTTGAAGACACAATCTCACCAGGCCACAACATACTATGCCAATCACAAGAATGGAGAGGCAAAATTTTTGATTTGCAAAAGTTGACTCTAAGCCCAACCGCAATGCCAAAAAGTTCCAAGGCTTCCATAATCCCCTTGACATCCGCCTGCTGATTACGAGGCATAAACAATGAATCGTCGCATCCCGGGATGGTCACTTTTTAGAATGTGTATGATATCACCTGAGTTTACCGGAGAGGATTATTAAAAGACCAAAATGTATACATACAGAGGGGGGTGGGGGTTTTTTAAACGGGCTCACAGTGTAAGTATAGTATGTATTGGGGTATGATTAATTACCTCTTGAACGCACGTGATATAGGGGTCTTTTGATAAGTGACTGCCCATAAGCTTGGCCAATGAATGTAGGACCCGAAGGTAATTGTAGACCATGGAGACGCTGAACAGAGATCAAGTGATCAAGATAAGTTAACAACAGGTGAGTAGCAATAGCATACAATAGAGCACTGAGAACTAAAGCAAAAGACTTTTTTTGGTATTTTGACACTTTATCTATTTACAGAGACCTCAGAGATATATACATATCCCACAAAACTCATACATCTGCTAAAATAAATTTGCATGTAATACTATAAATTATCCTTGATTGAAAATTGTCTGACTCTGATACTGCAACAGGTCGTACAGAGTTCTGGCAGCAGTGAGAAGATACAGGGGCGAGAGAGGCCAAATCTGCAGACCCGCACTTGAACACCAGCTGTCTCCATGTATTGTCTGCACACAGGTTCCAGATTCGCTCTCTGAAATAGTTCGAAAATAGGGAGCTCAGCCTGGGCAGGGCTAACGGCAGAGCAGAGGATAACTTTCGCGCTGAAAGCTGAGGGCCGAAATGCGCAGGCTACATTAACCCTCTCACGTGCAGAGCTCAGGACAGAGTGTGCACGACTCACAATAGACTGCGTAGGGGCACAGTAGGGAAGATCACGCTCACTTCACCACACCACCTCACACACAAACACACACACACACACACACACACACACACACACACACACACACACACACACACACACACACACACACACACACACACACACACACACACACACATTTTGTAGGTAACAGGCAGTAGCCAGATTATCATACAAACTAGTGGCTCTCTAAATATAGAGTGCCTTGAACTCTACCTCCAAGTTTGCTAATAGACACATATATAGACAAGAGAATGTCTGTTCTCGTTGCCCTTAAACAACTATATTACTCTATCCAATCCTTGTCCATTAAGACACTTTGGACTACTTGATACCAACACAAGCTAATCCAACTAAACCTTAGATGACTTGGTTTTGGCCTTTTCTCCACGCCCTTAGGTCAAAATTTTCAAATTGGGATGGTCCAAGAAGCTTTGGATCTTCCTTTTCATAAAGTCTTCTAGTAGGCCCTTCCCTCTTGTATGTATCCAAGAAGGTATGCATTATTGAAGGGTTATATTATTAGATAAATGTGAAAAGAAGAAAATAATTTATATACGGTAGGGTATAGCTGAGATATTAGAAGAAATATACAAATGCTTTTCCCCCAGACAAAAAGAGGCACAATCATTGATACTTGCTTACAGTACTTTCTAATAGTAATGTACATTTATATTACTTCAAAGGTAAATACTAAGGTATGGTAGAAATCTTTTATTCATGAATATGAGTATTATATGAAGTATACTTGTGCGTCAAAAAGTCACAATATAAATCGTTTAATGCCTTTTCCCACTATATACGAGCCACAGCACGACATCCACCCCCTCTGAACCTACACATCCTCCGGTATGTGCCATATTGTCTCTTTGTAAGATCAGCCCTCTTGTACATCTTCCTTGCTTTCTTCTTCACTGGATGATTCCAGAGCTTCATGTTCACTTTGATATTCACCTGTGTTTTTCTCTTCTTCCTCATCAACATCTTCTAGATCATTGTCTCCTCTTCTGTTAAACATTTTGATCCTTTTTCCTGCAATGGGAATCTTTACTTCTGTGCCATCTAGTTCATACAAGCTATAAGTAGCATTTTCATGCACATGCTTTACAACATACGGTCCAAACCATCTTTTTGAGAACTTACGCATGACTGTGTGCTGGTTATCAAGGCTACTATCATACACTAAAACCCAGTCACCTTTGTCAATTTCTTTTCTCCTGAGTCGATGTCGCTTATCAAAGTAGTCCTTGTTTTTCAACCTTTCATTTTTGAGTCATTCTTTTGCAACTTCAATGTCTCTAGGTCTTCTCTCTAGTTGCCTTATACGTAGTGCAAGGAGATCTTCCCTGCGAAGCCCCTCTTGCCAAGGTAGTACATTCCATGTGGGAATTGTATCTTCAATCGGCATCACTGGATTTTGACCAGACATTAGCTCTGCAGGCATGTAGCCAGTTACTGAGCTATGTGTTGTACGATCAGCCCATAAAGCATATGGTAACAGTTTTGGCCACTCACCAACTCTTCCTTCACAAGCCTTGGCCAAAGCTTTGATGATAGGAGGATGCCCTCTTTCACTCTTTCCATTGCCTTCAGGGTTGTAAGCTGTGGTAAGAGAAATCTTGATTCCTAATCTGGTAAAGAACTCCCTTGCTTCCTCAGCATCCAGCTCACCTCTATCTGCAGTGATCTTTCCCACACAACCATAACGGCAAATCACCTCATCAAGAAGGAATTTGCACACAGATTCTGTGGTTTTAGCTCTTAATGCTCTTCCTTCAACCTGATTAGTTAGGTCCTCTCGTGCAAGAACCAAGTATCTCATCTACCAGAGTCCTAAAGGAATTGTGACTAGATCCACAACCCATTTATAGTGCATGGCTAGTGGATATGTAGGGTGAAATCCATCACGATGTCGGACATTTGAATACACTTGACAAGTTACACGACTCTACAAATTGAGATACATCTTTATACATACCCTTCCACCAGTATTTTTCTTTCAACTTGGAGAAGGTTGCCCACACACCCCTGTGTCCAGCCCATAGACTCTCATGAAACTCTTGCATGAGCTTTACTTGAGTCTCTTTTTTACATATAACCCGTTGTGGTGTAGCACCCTTTTGTTTAGGATGCTTCCACAAGTAACCATCCCTCAAAAAGTACCCATATGCTTTCCTGCGTATCCTCCTGAATTCTTGTTCAGACCAATCATCCTGTTTTGCTAGAGTACTCAAATAGCTTCCAATAAGAAGCCAATCACCTTCATAAAGATATTTCAAGAACAATTCAAGTGTATTAGTCATGCAGACATAGTTACCTTTGACATGAGAGATGGAATAGAACTTTGTGCCTACATCATCTCCCTCATCAATCATCTGTGACTCATCTTCATACCTTGCCCTTGATAGCATATCTGCCACTGTATTGTCTTTATCTGCAATGTGCTTGAACTCGGGATTTAAGGACTTAATGTAGGCAATCCACCGCAACATAGCAATGTTTGGCGTTGAGCAGCTTGTAATCATCCCAAGAAGTGGTAGACAATCTGTTTCTACAACCACACATGCACCAATTAGGTACTATTTCCCACTTTTCAAGGATGTAACCATACCCCATAACTCTCTCTTTATCCGTGGATAGTTTCTTTGGCAAGCACTTAGTACCTTTGCTCCAAATCTTACCACATACCTGTGTCCTTCTTTGTCATCTTGCCCTATTGCCCATCCAATCCCTGTAGGACTGGTGTCTACTGCCACAATTACTAGCCTTTGACACTCATAGTCTACCTTTCTCAAAGTGTTTTGCTAACTGGAGCAACTCCTTTAGCTTTTTCATGGATTTTACTTGTGATTCTGTCCATTTAAACTTTTGATTCTTTCTAAGCAGCTGTGATAAAGAGGATCAACTACATGTGCATAATGTGGAATCCAAATAACATAGAAGACACATGCTCCTAGAAACCTTTTAACCTCAGTGATGCTAGTGCATGTTTCTTTCATTCTTTGGATGGCATCTACCTTTGTTGGACAAGGTTTCCTACCATATGGCCCGCACATGTGCCCCACAATGAGCGCTTCTTTGACACCAAACATAGACTTTTTCCCTGACAATGTAAGATTCACTTCTTCCAACATAGACAAAATTTTATCACAATCATTTATGTGATTTACCACAAACCTGCGACATCCCTTGAGATCCAAAGCTTCATCTTTGTCACTTTCTTCACATCCTTTGATAGGCAAATTATCAATGAAAGGCATTGTGATTTGAGGAATAAATTCACGTAAGATCTTATTCATCCCATTCATCATATCTGCAACCGAGTTGGTTGCTCCCTTTGGCAAGGTACACATCCTTACCAAACCCAAAGGTGTCCTCATGGTTGTCAAGTATCTGCTTTCGATTGCAAGCTGAAATTGATCATACCCTGAGTAGAGATCCCCCATTGAGTAGATTGCCCTCCATGCAAACGCCTCTGCAAACTCATCCACAATTGGACTTGTACCTACATTTCTAATTGTCACCTTGTTATCACTGGTTGCATATCTTGGATGAAGTGTAGAGAACCATTCTTCTTTGGAACTGTGAACCACCTATTTGAGTATGGAGCACAAGAAGGCTCCAAGATTCCCATTTTGATTTTCTCATTCAGTAGCTCTACTAACTTTGGCAAATGAGCCTTTGGAACCGGAATAGGCCACATATTCCAAGGCACATGAGGTATTGTGAAAATTACCATAGGAGCTACAATAGAAGGATCAACACATCCTATCTCATGTGGCTCAAATGCAAAAGCCTTACCATTCTTTGAAAACATTTCTTTGAAGCACTTTGTCTCCTCCTGTGTTAGAAACTCCTCGCAACCAATCTGCAACTCTTGAAAAGACTCCTTTGTGAAGGTATGCCCAATCTTTTTAGGATTCTTCAAACTTGGTTGTAAAGAAGCCTGCTCAATCCTTTCCATGTTGTTGGGTGGTAAGGGTGAAGCTACTGGTTTCACCTTCTTTGCTACACTCTTGTATTTAGTTTCAACATGGACTTCTGGGCCAACTGTTTGGGTTTCTTTAAAGGCTTCTATTACTTGATACATTTCCATAGAGCAAACTTACACAACTTCATTTTCAAGATGCAAATTAGACCCCATTATAGCATCAAGCTCACCCATAGTATCTACAAAAGAAACTTGTTCACACAAACCCAAAACATTTTCAGTAGGCTCTAGCAGCCCACTCTTTTTCATGCCTATTTGTACATTATGCACATATTGCCTCTCACATCTCTTCAAATCTTCAAGTTTTGTAAAACATACTGATCCATTCCTTGTTACCAAGGAGCCCGTTGAAAAAGTTTCACCTATTTTTGGATCAAGCGAGACCCTTTTTCTTTCTGTACCACTGCAATCTCGCTTTACAATGGTACTTCGCAAAACCCCATCATTTCTCTATGATCATGAAACTCTTTGCTCACCTTTGGTAGAGGGTGTTCTCTGAGGTTTTCACCATTTCTTTCATGGTTTACACGAACTGTGAGAAATTGGACAGCTCGTTTACCATCTTTGCTACGTATCGTAGCATATGCTAAACCATCATCCATTACCTTTGTTTCCATTCTAACTCCCACAATGTAGGGTTGTCCAAGGATGAGATGATATGAAGATGTATTCTATACAAAGAAGTTTTGGTCAATCTTTACATCACCTATTGTTACCTTCACACCTGGACATGCTGCATACAATTCACCGGATGAATTTTTTGCCACTTTTACCATCCAGCCATGATCTGTGTCCATTGGTCATTTGCACTTGTTGTAGAGACTCTTTGACATTATGTTTATTTCTGAACCATGGTCAATCAAGGCAACAAATGGCTCTTCAAGATCACCTACCTTGACCAAAGTTTCTGTAGTAGCCCTTGCCCAATGACTTCGTGAATAGTAACTCCTAGGAATATCTTCAACTTCTTCATCATCATTTAAGAAATGCACTTGCTTCACTCTCCCACTAGATTGGTAGCATCCTACCACAACTCCATCATCCTCCTTATTTTGCAGCTGCATCCCTTGTGTCTTCGAGGTTTCCCCTTCAACCTATGGAGGAGAAACTTCAGCAAGGGTTTGCCTCTTCCTCTTGATGATGTCAATGATCTCCTCATGGAATTCACGCTTTGCAATGCCAAGAACTTCTCCCAGAGTAAACTCAATCTTGCTATTCAAGATCCTTTCCTCCAAGAATTTCTTTAAATCTGTAGCAACCTCAATATCAGATTGTAGTTTATAAGTTGGGCCTTTTGTCTTACCTTTTGTTGGCTCTTTCTTCTTTCCTGTTGTAGACTCCTCCATGAGGACCTCAGGTGGAGACGCTCCTTGTGTTGAGGGTATTTGGGAAGGCATTGAGTCGCTTCTTCCCCCACTTCTGGAAGCTCTTTTTGATGGTCCTTCATCAACATTCTCTCGTTTGCGCTTCTCTTCTACAATTGCCTCATTTTGTTGGCATTTTGTAATGTAGGCATGCACTGACAATGAGTCCACTAGATCATTCCATCCTGTTTCTAGACGTATGCAATCACCTGCTTCATGTAGAATCTCTTTTGTAAGCTTTCCCTTTTTAGTTAATTGCATGCCATTTGGCCAAATTTGACCATGATGGTCACTTGCCTCTTCATCATTAAGGTGCTCAATTTTTACTCCATAAGTAGCTGCCTCAACTGAAGACCTGGCACGGTTAGTTGCCATATCTTCAACTAAGGTTTGCATTCCCCCCTTCCCAAAGTTAGTTCTCAAGGGTAGACCTGTCTCTCTTAAGTGGATTTTACCATCCTTAAAAAAGACAACATCTTTTGACAAAGCATCACTAAAATCATCACAATCCCTTCTTACATGGTCTGTACTATCACACCAAGTACATCTATTAACAAACCCTTCTTTGGGCTGTTGTCTTTGCCTAAGAAGTGGCCTTGATGGTTGGCCTTTTTCTTCAAGCTTTGCAAGCTTCACCTTCAAGTAACGCATTCCCTTCACAAGCTCATCTAGCATGTACTCATCAAACTTAGGAGCGATAAAAGTAGGCTTTACCATTTTGTCAGAAGTTGAGGTGGAAGGACTTGTAGTGTTTACTACCATCTTGTCCTTCTTCTTTGTCATTTGGCAAGTAGTGAGACAACACCTTCAACCTCATTCCAGTCGGTCTTTAGTCCTTGCTCAGCATCTTTATCTTCAAGAAGAAGCTCCAAATTTTCTTGAAACTCTTTACCTACAGCTTGTAAGAAAAGATCTGTCTTCTCTACATCTAGTGTGGCCCTTTCTGTCCTTGTGAGTTGTGCATAGCGTCGCTCAAATTCCCTAAGTAGCTCTGTTATTGATAGTCCTTGCTTTGGCTTGACTACCCATTCTAAGAATGTCCTTAAGGTCACTCTCTCTGAGTCCTCCATGAAATATTCCTCCTTTAAAGATACTTTGAGTTCTTCCCAATTTCTCCCATGCCCATCTTTAATTGCCCTAACATGCTCCCTAATTTTTGGAGCAACAACTAGCTCAAAGCTTTGAATCATCTCACCTTCTGACACGCGATGCAGCTCTATCTCCTTCACATACTCGCGTAAGTACTTGGTTACATCTTTGCCATTAAATTGATCCATTCTGTTGACGACCGCTTGTATGGCCTTCGTTGCTGAAATCTCCTTTCTTTCAGTGGCATGTTGTTGTTGCATGAACAATGCAAATGATTGAAACATTTGCATTGTTGATGGGTCAAAATGAATACCCTGTTGCTCAACATGATCACCCATGGTTACCCACAAATTCTCACCCTGGCAGGTTCGCGTCGGGTTCACCAAAAATATGTCAAGAAGTAGGCGGTCTTGCCAGGAAGGCACCGGGCCTCTTGCTGTGAGAGTTTGTGAGGAAGCTCAAGGGTTATGAGAAGGAGCTAAGATGTAGATAACATAGCTTCTAGAGCTAAAGAAGAAATGTAGCCAAAGAAGCCGCTCACTTTTCCTTACAAACACACACGTGATGGAGAGAACTCATGAAAGATAGTCAGAACAAAACAAAAATGAAAACATCGAGATTACGATCATATCGTATCATGGGTAAGATAAAAGGATTAATAGATGAGTTAATGATATTTAATCTTTGTTGTCCAAATAAGCTGCAGATTGCTCTTTGGAACTGTAGCTTTGTGCTTACTATAATGTATATGTTTTGTCTAGCGATTGGGATTAGTTGTGAGTACAAACCCTCTTGATTCATAATAAAATAATCACATTCACATCAAAAGAGAATTCATAGTCAATAATAGGTAGTATGATGGGATCTGGTGAGAGAAGTATTTCGTTGAGCCTTTCAGGACCAAATAGAAACACTATGCGTTGCTGAAAGTGAATCTTTCGACTAATCCAACTGTTGACCCTAATAGATTGCACTGAATGGAATTGAAAGAAATTACCTCTATGTGGATTATGGTTATTCATCAATGATATACTTAGTATGTTCAAAGATAAAGGTGTGAAAGAAGTGAAAGGAGAAGAAGAAGAGAGTTTCTCTCCCAAGCCCTATTGTTGCCCTTAGGCAATAAGGATACTGCGGGGAGAGAAGTACCTGTAGAGGAGATTCTAAAGTTTGTGGAAGAGAATGAGAACCTTAAGAGAGAGAGATGCTTGTGGAAGATGAAGATATGGTTACTAACCTTGTGCACATAAGTGTTTCCCGCAAGAAGGTTGTACCCATTACATTGACAAGGTTGTTGCTTGAATACCTTCCAATGAAACAATTAGGACACAACAAGAGAGATCAAAGGAGGAGTAAGATAGAATTAGAGATAGATCTAAGTGTGGTGGTGGTATTAAAGATAGATAATGAGAGATAGAGATAGAGTTAGAGACAAGTATTGGACTAGATATGCAAATGAAAGTAAAACTAGCAACATATATCTTACATGAGAGCAATCGCCACCACCTTAATGGAGAGAGAAGATGAGGCAAGACTTCAGCCTTTCTTCAAGAGAAAGTGTGGCACTAAGATGAGTGTGTCACTATGGAATTAAGCTATTCTCACTCACTCATAACTTGCCCCCAATGAAGAGAAGGTTGCCCTTTTTATAGGTGAGGGAGCGGGAGCCATGTTTTACATAATCACTTGATTAGGCTAAAGAGTTAGCCCAAATCAAATGTTCTTTGGATATTTCTTAAAATGGGCTATATTAGGACTCAAAATATCATGAAATTCAGCATTTGTGGTCGTTGAGGCTCCATGCGGATGCATGATGTATATGGCCCCCACCTAAGCATCTTCTGTGTGGCTCCAGCAGGGGGTCCCAACTTGTGTGTCTTGTCCTTCAAGGCATCTTTGAGGTGTCACTTTCACATGCTTATGTATTTTATCCTCCAAATATATTATTTTATGGAGAAAGACCAAGATTACCTCTTTTCACTTGATTCACTTGTTTACTATCTCTTCTTGCAGTGTAGTTGTGAGAGGGTTTTTCACTGGTTTCCCTGTAACTTTTGACCTGTAACTCGGATTGACATGCTTCAAAAGGAAAAATTGGCCTACTAAAAGAGCTTGACTTGGTTTTGGACTTTTCTCCACGCCCTTAGGTCAGAATTTTCAAATTGGGATGGTCCAAGAAGCTTTGGATCTTCCTTTTCATAAAGTCTTCTAGTAGGCCCTTCCCTCTTGTATGTATCCAAGAAGGTATGCATTATTGAAGGGTTATATTATTAGATAAATGTGAAAAGAAGAAAATAATTTATATATGGTAGGGTATAGCTAAGATATTAGAAGAAATATACAAATGCTTTTTCCCTAGACAAAAAGAGGCACAATCATTGATACTTGCTTGCAGTACTTTCTAATAGTAATGTACATTTATATTACTTCAAAGGTAAATACTAAGGTATGGTAGAAAGATTTTATTTATGCATATGAGTATTATATGAAGTATACTTATGCGTCAAAGAGTCACAAGATAAATCGTTTAATGCCTGTTCCCACTATATACGTGCCACAGCACGACAGCACTGCAGGGAAACAACCTAGTGTGGCTATGGTTCAGATTGAAGGATTGAAGGAGTCTGATCTAGTGGTTTCATTAATCACACAATTGGGTAAAAACGTGGTTCCAACACCTGATGTAAAGATTCCGGATTGGACTGCTCAGGAAGAAGTGCGGAAAAAGATTGTGTCCTGGTTACCACAATCCGCACCACAGTGAAGTCATCAGGACCATCGACTGCGGGCCTGGAAATAAAGGAATAAAAAGCTGGAAATAAGGATAATATTAGAGAAGAGGAGGATTGGAATTCATTTTGGAAAGAGGTTCTCATGTCGCCAATACAAGTACCTCTGGGTTCATTGCTGAAATTGGTCCTGAATTTTCATAATGCATTGCTGCGACAAACGTCCACAGAGCTGAGGGAAGTCACTATCGGGAAAGTTGAAAGCGAGGAGGATGATTCAGCCCCGTTGCTGACAAATAGGATCATGGATACCCGCATTCCGGAGCTTTCAGTTAGATACCATGGAACATACATTGACAAGGTACTATTGGATGGAGGAGTGGGAGTAAACATTATTACTCAAGTAGCTTGTGAGCGTTTTGGACTCAATGATTGGGAGCCTGCACCCTTTGTAGTTCTCATGGCAGATCAAAGAAGAGTGCAACCAGTGGGGTTACTTCGGGGCATTGTCTTGGATGTGACGGGCTTCTCTTTTGCCGTTTCCTTAGTAGTCTTGAATATTGAGGATCATAATCAGAATTATCACATTATCTTGGGGAGACCCTGGTTATGACAAGCGAGGGTCAAGCATAATTGGGAAGCAAATATGCTTACAGTAAAGAAGGGTAGAAGGAAAGTGTGGGTGATGTTGGGAACATGCAGACAACCATTTCAGGCAGCATGGCTGGTGATAGCAGAAACAATAAATATGGTGGAAGGATTAGAAGAGGATGAAGAGGAGCAATTTTTGAAAGCTAATCCGGATTTTGTCTCGTTATATCTGACGGATATTTCTTTGGTTCCGAAGGGGAACTTGGTGGGGGTTTTAGGAACTCCAACAGAAATAGGGGAGCAACAACAGGTGTTTCCAAGTTTGAATCATTGGAGGACGTTATTCAGCAAGAACGTGTGTTTGAGGCGCAGATGGAGAAAATTACAAGGGTTTAAGAAGATGAATTAGAGAAGGTCTTTCTTGGGGAGCAAGCGGAGTCGCAGCCCATATACATTAATAAGAAGCTTGAGGCAAGTTTTAGAGGTGATTTGATTAAGTTACTGACAGAATTTAAGGATGTTTTCGCATGGGAATATGCGGATATGTAGGGATTGGATCCTAAGTTTTATCAGCATACGATAAATCTGAAACCGGATGCGGTGCGAGTGAAGACACACTCATATAGGATGAATCCGAATGTGGCAAAGCAAGTTAAGATGGAAATTGATCGTCTTTTGCGGAGGGAGGTAATTTCTATACCGGTCAATGGTTTTAGACTGCGCCATTATGTTTCACCTACCCCGATTCAGTGCCCCTTTGCTGTGGTACAAGAGCCGGAAGCCGCCCTAATATTGATTGGGGATTCTTTTGCATGCAATCTTGGAAAGCGGAAAAGGAGCTATGATAGTTGCGACACCGTGGCTCGCCCTATTTTGGGAACTCATTGTGAGAGGGTTACTGCATGCAGACGATATTGTTGTGTTTCTCCTGTTTTGTGTATCGCGTGTCCTTAGCTCAATATTTTCTGCTTCTGCATCTCATCGTCGCCATGACGGCTTCTCTCCTGCAATGCATCCCCTTCACTCCAGTACAACAGTTAGCGCTTCGTCGAGTGGATGCCTGGCTACAAGATTTGCGGCTACACGTGTTCGCCAACTTGGATCGGCAAGGGATACTTGTTCACCCGCAGATAGCATGTTTGATTGAGCAACTGGCTGATGGAGATATGGTGGAACTGAATAACCAACAGATTCAACTGTGACAGCAAAAAGAATTTTCAGGTGTTGCTGTTTGCCCAATGATGGAGTGGTGCAAGCTTCTCATGTCATTCCTATTGTAGATGTCGAGCAGGAGTTTGGATTGAAAGTGAAAGGTGAATATAAGCTTTCAGGGTTGTCAGATGTAGCGACCAGGGATGCGTATAGATGGTTTCTCGAGGCAATTTGGCTACAAGCCAAAACCTATACCATCTCGACCAGAGCAAGGAATGTTTTGCATTTGGCCAACTTTGGGCCATTGTCTTGGACAGTAGTTGCAGAGAAAGACTGTTAGCAGAATGCCAAAGGGTTCCTCATCCTCCTCTTCAAAAAACACTTCCAGGCTTCCTGTAATATACTTGAAAGATTTTTGAAACTGCACTTCAACCTTCTCACCAACCTGTAAATCCACATGTACCTCTTTCGCATAGAAGTATGAATTTGCATCTTCATTCTCAAAAGAATCCTCCAGATAGCCTTTCTCAACATCGAGAGAAACCTCATAAATATGCATGGTAAACCTCTCATCAATTCTCTCACCTTTTACCAAATACCTCTCCAGTTTTACATCATAAAACTTTGCATACCTCTCAAATATGGTGTCTAATTCCCTTTCCAAATCATCCTAGTAGGTATGCTCCCGGTCACTTGTAACCGACTGCTTAAAAACCTCCTTGGAGTTAGTCTCTGACACAATATCTTCACCCCTTCTTCCTTTTTGACCCATCCCTAAATTATCTTCAACTGAATCATGTCTTCACTCATCTAGGGAGAACCATTCTTCATTACATGACTTTGGTGTCAGCATAGAGCTAGCATCCTCTTCTTGCTTCAAGGAATCACCATGTATACCCTTCCTATCCATAGCAAATAGATGTTCACAACCCTGCTTGCAATTTATACCCTGTGATACAAGACCTAAATGCCTTTTATGCCTCAGATATTGTTTGCATACCTGCAGGCAACCAAAATTCTTAGAACCCTGTATAGTAGGCACTTTATGGCAAGCATCTTTATTTGAATCTTCACACAGATCAAAAATGTCACCCGAATCATAGACCATATCCGAAGAGGTTTCTTGCTCTTCTACTCTATCCTCTGATGTCACTTCAACCTGTATAGCATTCCCAAACACTTCTCTATCTTTGATTTGTGAATCTCGAAGATTCATAGGTTCATCCGCAGAACCCCAATCCTCATGCAGAGAATCTGCATCTGTCATTCATTCCTCTACCATGGAATTGTGAAAGCTTGCTGCATATAGCTCTAAATAAGGCACAATTTCATGAGTCATCTGCATCACATTTGCTACCCCATATATACAAGACATACATATTACTCTGTCAATGCACTCCTCTTCTTCCACCTCGTCTAGCTGAGGTACTTCAGAATCCGCAATGCTACTAGCAGAGCTATACTCACAAAGGAAGAGATTTTCAGTCACCCCCTCTAAATTAGCACTTTCGCAGCTAGGCATATCCATTTGGGTAGTACCACATGCATCAAAATCGCAAAGGAAAGCATTGATAATGACTTCTTCATCCTGGTATATTTCTTCAGCATAGGCATTTGGCTCTTCTAAACTTGGTAAAAGTTCCTGGATCTGCTCAAAAGTAGATTGTAGCACATCACTAATATAGCCGTCTTCCACTTGTTTTCCCTTCACATCCTCTGTCAAAACCATAGCATCCTCATCCTTGTATATACACTCATGTGCATCTTCAAACGAATCAAAAGGAGCGTCCAAA
This sequence comes from Adiantum capillus-veneris, assembly GCF_014529385.1. NCBI lineage: Eukaryota > Viridiplantae > Streptophyta > Polypodiopsida > Polypodiales > Pteridaceae > Adiantum > Adiantum capillus-veneris. The sequence continues at coordinate 6,510,737 of NC_140934.1, forward strand.
TACACTCATGTGCATCTTCAAACGAATCAAAGGAGCGTCCATAGCATCCTCATCCTTGTATATACACTCATGTGCATCTTCAAACGAATCAAAAGGAGCGTCCAAATACACTCATGTGCATCTTCAAACGAATCAAAGGAGCGTCCATAGCATCCTCATCCTTGTACATACACTCATGTGCATCTTCAAACGAATCAAAAGGAGCGTCCAAATCATCTATCATAGCCGACGAGTTTGCATCATCCTCTAAGTCGCTTTGAGCCGTTTCAGGCGCTTGGATAGCATCATAAGAGTCATTATCTTGAGATACGAAGGTTACAAAACATGCATAAATAGCTTCCACTATGTCTGCTTCATCTGCATACAATAAATTTGCATCTTGCAAAAGATATGCATCTATTACTGCTTCTAAATTAGTCTGTATGGATGTGTTGACACTTGCATGGCTTACAGGAGACACCAACTCTAGCTGGTCACATCCACTTCCACTCTGCTCCATCTCTTGGTCTTGATGTTCCAAGCATACCTGTGTTATAGCTGTAGAAAACTCACCCCAGTTGCTTGCATATACACTTGCATAGTCTTGAACTTGGTGCTTGAAATCATCACTCACAAGCTCAACAAATGCTGCAATCATCCGAGCTTCTGGAATTGCTTGAAGCCTCATCTTTGTCACATAGAACTCAAGATATCCTTCTGGATCATAGCCTTTGAATATATTAAGCTCATTATATACGGATTGCCTAGAGCTTTCAATCGCTTTTTGAATCGGGTCTTCTTCTTCAAGCCATTTGCATCTGTCAGCAAGCTCTTTCATTTCAGCATATAGCTGATCCACTTTGCTAGCCATCTTTATGTACTCTCACCCCGGCTTGTTCGCGTCGGGTTCACCAAAAATATGTCGAGAAATTTGCGGTCTTGCCAGGAAAGTACCGGGCTTATGGCTGTGAGAGTTTGTGAGAGAACTCAACAAAAACTATATGAAGGAGTTAAACCATAGATGCCATGAAGACTAGGGTTTGGAAAGAAGTGCAATCAAAGAAGACCCACTCTTTCTCTCTTGCACTCACACACACAAAGAAAGAACACAAAAGAGAATGTCAAAACAACACAAAGATGAAAACATCAAGGCTATGGTCATATCGTATCATGGTTAGTATGAAAGGGTTAATAGATGAGTTAATGGCATTCAATCTTGGCTGACCAAATAAGCTACGAATTGTTCTTTGGATTTGTAGTTTTGTGCTTACCATAATATATATATTTTTTCTAGTGATTGGGATTAATTGTGTGTACAAATCCTCTTGGTTCATAGCAAGATAACTACGCTTACATCAAAAGAAAAGTTATAGTCTATGAGAGGTAGTATGATGGGATCCGGTGATAGAAGTATTTCATTGAGCCTTTTTGGGCCAAAGAGAAACACTATACATTGTTAAAAGTGTATTTTACGTCTAATCCATACGTTAATTCTAATAGATTGTACAGAGTGAAAGCGATATAAATTATCATCATGTGGGTTATTCATCTAGGATAGTATGTGAGAAATGTAGATATGAGAGAAGTGAAGAGATGAGAAGTTTCCCTTCCAAGCCCTATTCTTGCCCGTAGGCAATAAGGATACTGTGGGGAGAGATGTACCTGTAGTAAAGAGAACCTAAAATTTGTAGAGAGGATGACTTACTAAGAGTGAGAGAGATAGGTTTGGTTAAGGAGATGAGATTAGGTATATATATATATATATATATATATATATATATGTAGGATTAGAGATGAAGAAGAAAACAACAAGAAATAAAAAAAACATCAATGTCAAACACATCTTACTTGACAAACCCTTCGGCACCATTATTGATGGAGAGAAACGAAGAGGGGAGAATTCAACGCTGATTGATACGCCATGTCCAAGATCGTATTTGATTAGAGTTGATCTTCCATGGATAGCATGCAAGAATGGGTAGTCTTCCTCTAAGAGAAAGTGTAGGCTTAGGCTTATGTTAATGGCTAAGTACAATTTGACATTACTACTCCCTCACTCATGAATTTCTCTCATCAATGGCTTGAATGCTTGAGTTCTTTTCAAGGAAGAAGAGGTCCCCTTTTATAGGTGAAGGGAACACACAAGGGTTTACACAAGAAGAGAAGAGCCAGTGTGAACAGAAACTAGAAAAGTTGGAAATGAGCTGTCCCTGCATGATGTGGGCAGACTGGGGTCCAATACTTTGATCATATCTCCTCAACCGTGGCTCCAAATAAAAAAGTAAAAATATAAGCAAAAACTTCAGCGGGTTACTTTGGGACACTGTCTTGGATATGGCGGGCTTATCTTTTGCCGTTTTCTTAGTAGTCTTGAATATTGAGGATCATAATCAGGATTATCACATTATCTTGGGGAGACCCTGGTTACGACAAGCGAGGGTCAAACATAATTGGGAAGCAAATATGCTTACAGTAAAGAATGGTAGAAGGAAAGTGCGGGTGATGTTGGAAACATGTAGACAACCAGTTCAGGCAGCATGGCCGGTGATAGCAGAAACATTAAATATGGTGGAAGTATTAGAAGAGGATGAAGAGGAGCAATTTCTGAAAGCTAATCCGGATTTGGTCTCGTTATATTTGGCGGATATTTCTCTGGCTCCGAAGGGGAACTCGGTGGGGGTTTCAGGAACTCCAGTAGGAATAGGGAAGTAACAACAGGTGTTTCCAAGTCCAGAATCATTGGAGGACGTTATTCAGCAAGAACGTGCGTTTGAGGCGCAGATGGAGAAAATTACAAGGGTTAAATTAAAGAAGATGAATTAGAGAAGGTCTTTCTTGGGGAGCAAGCAGAGTCGCAGCCCATATACATTAATAAGAAACTTGAGGCAAGTTTTAGAGGTGATTTGATTAAGTTATTGACAGAATTGAAGGATGTTTTTGGATGGGAATATGCGGATATGTAGGGATTGGATCCTAAGTTTTATCAGCATACGATAAATCTGAAACCGGATGCGGTGCCAGTGAAGCAGCACTCATATAGGATGAATTTGAATGTGGCAAAGCAAGTTAAGATGGAAATTGATCGTCTTTTGGAAGTGGGTTTTATTACCCCTATTGATAATCCGGAGTGGATTTCTCCAATTGTGGTTGTACCAAAGAAAAACAAGCAAATCCGAATTTGTGTGGATTACCGGAAATTGAATGCGGCTACTGTTCCAGATCCTTTTCCTCTTCCATTTTTGGATTCCATTTTGGATGATGTAGGAGGACATGAGATGTATACTTTTTTGGATGGGTTTAGTGGATATAACCAAATACGAATGGCATTGCGGGATCAGCCCAAAAACAACTTTTATTACCGCATGGGGTGTGTTTGCCTGCACAGTGATGTGGTTCGGATTGTGGAATGCACCTTCAACTTTTCAAAGGGATATGTTCCAAATTTTTGGTCCTTATTTGACGGATTTTATGAGAATGTTTCGGGATGATCTCAGTGTTTTTGGAGCGCAATTAGAGCACTTGAAGCAATTATGGTTATGCTTTATGAAATGCAGAGAGGTAAAATTCAGTTTGAATCCTCTAAAGTGTTCATTTGCTGTTCGCAGTGGCAGGCTATTGGGGCATATAATTTCTGAAGATGGTATTTTCGTGGATCCAGATAAAATAGCCGCAATCATGGAAGCACCTCCACCGCGGAACCAGAAACAATGTCAGCTTTTCCTGGGTCAAGCCCGTTGGCATGGGAGGCATTTGCGGTTTTCGTGCATTTGGCAATCTCGATTACTCAGGCACCACATGCTATAGATTTTGAATGGACACAGGAATGTGATTTGGCTTTTCGAAGATTAAAACTTCAGCTATCCAAAGCTTCGATTATGCTTCCTCTGAATTAGGGTCAGGATTTTCATGTGTTTGTGGATTCTTCGGATCGAGCTATTGGTAGTGTGCTGATGCAGGAACAAAGTCAAGGATGGTTCCGACCTGTCTATTATGTGAGCAGCAGACGATTATCATCCACCCGTAGAAAGAAATTATTCAGTAACAGAAAGGGAATGTTTAGGGATGATTTATTCAGTGAAGAAATTTTGGCACTATTTGTTGGGCCGACGTTTTTTCTTCCATGTGGACCATTCGGCTCTTTTATACCTGGTACGTCAATGAAATTTGACGAGAAGATTGGCCAGATGGGTTCTTTTACTGCAGGAATTTGACTTTGAGGTCATACATCGTCTAGGGGCTCAACATGCGGTGGCTCACTACCTAATCCAGGTTAGATTCCGGTGAGCCGCCGACGGGTGTAGCTGATGAATTTCCGGATGCGTCTGTGTTTCTAACATGTGTAGTTGCAGAGGATACATCAGTTCCGCAATAGGCAAGGGTCATCCCTAGCATCCCATGGACGTGGTATGAGGAGATGTTTCATTTTTCTCGATTGTGGAGAAATGCCTTCCTTCTTGTCCAGCCATTAGAGGAAACGTATAGCTATCAGAAGCAGGAATTTTGCGATTATTATGGAGAAGCTCTATTATTGTACGGTGGCGGATTTCTTACTCAGATGTGTGATACCACACGAGCAGGAAGAAGTTTTGAAAGAAGTCCATACCGGTATTGCGGGAGGTCACTTTGCAGCACTAATCACGGCTCGAAAGGTTCTCCAATCCGGATTATGGTGGCCCACATTGTTTCAGGATGTGAGAAATTATGTGCAACAGTGTGATGTGTGTCAGCGGAGGTTGGGGCAACCTACCAAACGGTCTAGAATGCCTTTTCAGCCGGTTTTGCCCTTGGAACCTTTTCAAAAGTGGGGTTTGGATTTTGTTGGACCTTTTAAACCAGTTTGCAGCCCACACAGGTAATAAGTATATTTTGAGAGCCACGGATTACACTACCAAATGGGTGGAGGCATGGCCCTTGAGGGATAATACGACAGTTTTTGTGGCTGGATGCTTGTATAAGGATATCTTTTCCAGATATGGCTGTCCTATTGAGCTTGTTAGTGACAGGGAAAGTCATTTTTTGAATAAGGTGATGGAGAGAATTCTACGGTTTTATTTTGTATTGCACAGGAAATCTTCTCCATATTATCCTCAGGCCAATGGGGCAAGCAGAATCAACTAATAAGCAATTGATTCGGATATTAACATAGTTAGTGAATATGCATCGAATAGATTGGGATGTGAAACTTCCTTCCGCCTTATGGGCCTATTGAACAACTCATAAAGTGGCAACAGGATTGACTCCTTTTAAGTAGGCATTTGGCATGGAGGCAATCACCCCGGTGGAACATGTGATTCCGAGTCTGCGGATGCTCATTACGGATCGGATTCTTTCGAAAGATTCTGTTATTTATCGCTTGGATGTTTTGCAGGAACTAGACGAAGAGCGGTTGCATAGCTTTGCTGTGTTGCAGGATTTGCAGTCTAGGCGGAAAAAATGGTTGGATCGCCCGAAAGCACGTCAATTTGTTCAGGGACAGCTGGTCCTTGTCTTTAATTATCGCCTCGGGAAGATACCTGGGAAGGTTAAATTACGGTGGTCAGGACAATTCTGGATTTTTCAAGCATGCGGGCCCATCTCGTTTTATTTGGCGAATTTGCAGGGGGAGGTAATTTCTGTACCGGTCAATGGTTTCAGACTGTGCCATTATGTTTCACCTACCCCGATTCACTGCCCCTTTGCTGTGGTACAAGAGCCAAAAGCCGCCCTAATAATGATTGGGGATTCTTTTGCATGCAATCTTGGAAAGCGGGAAAGGAGCTATGATGGTTGCGACACCGTGGCTCACCCTATTTTGGGAACTCATTGTGAGAGGGTTACTGCATGTAGACGATTATTTTTGTGTTTCTTCTGTTTTGTGTATCGCGCGTCCTTAGCTCAATATTCTCTGCTCCTGCATCTCATCATCGCCATGACGGCTTCTCTCCTGCAATGCATCCCCTTCACTACAGTATAGTAGTTAGCGCTTCGCCGAGTGGATGCGTGGCTGCAAGATTTGCGGCTACACGTGTTCGCCAACTTGGATTGGCAAGGGATACCTGTTCACCCGCAGGCAGCATGTTTGATTGAGCAACTGGCTGTTGGAGATATGGTGGAGCTGAACAGATTCAGCTAACAGCAGAAAGAATTTCCAGGTGTTGCTGTTTGCCCAAGGATGGAGTGGTGCGAGCATCTCATGTCATTCCTGTTGTTGCAGATGTCGAGTAGGAGTTTGGATTGAAAGTGAAAGGTGAATATAATCTTTTAGAGTTTTCAGATATAGCGACCAGGGATGCGTATAGATGGTTTCTCGAGGCAATTTGGCTACAAGCCAAAACCTATACCATCTCGACCAGAGCAAGCAATGTTTTGCATTCGGCCAACTTTGGGCAAGTGGCTTGGGTAGCAGTTGTGAGAGAAAGACTGGTAGCAGAATGATAAAGGGTGATGGCGCAGTTGGGGCAAAATACCCCAACCAACACAAAAGTCGGCCACCTGCTCACACTGATCTTTCCCTTAAGGGAAGTTTTTCCTCTCGCCCTGCGTCCTCTATGCGATTTTGAAGATGACAGATTGGTGGTCCAAGGGACTGTTGCACCTCTGTCGCAAACCCAGAGTTTGGCAGTTCCTGCTGGGCAGGAAACACAACAGCACAATGTTGACATTGAGGATTTTTCGGGTCCATCGACGGCAGTGGTACCCTCTAGAGCCGAAGAGATGGCCACTGCAAGACCAATAACCTGCAAGCGCGGCCGGGAGGAACGGCAGTTCTCTACACCACCTCGTGCGACTGCATCTCCTTTGCCGGAGAATTCTGTGGTGGCACGCTGGCGCCGCCGAATGCAGGAGAGAGTAGAAATTGCTACTCCGCCTAGGACAGGATCTCCAGCTGTGAACATTCCTTCCCAACCGAAAACTTCCGAAACCACCAATGTGGCTGCCTCAACGGGAGGGACTCTTACCGCAGTGCTACCATGGGAGGCAACGACAGCAAACCTTGTTGACCAAATACAGGCGTGCGGTACTTTTTTTAGCAGACTTGTGGAGTCTATTCATTCGACCTGGCCAGCCCCCGCAACAGAGGGTAGAGTTAATGAGCTGAAAACGCAGGTAACGGCCTTGCAGGCTCGCATTGCCGAATTGACCAATCAAAATAAAGATTTGACTGCAACGGCTCGCCCAGCAGAATGCAGAAATACACACGCTTCGGGGGGCTAATGCTGCGTTTGTGGCTTCCATTCAAGAAGAACTACTTCAATTGCGAACGCAGCATAGCCTTGCCTCATACTTAGCCTCGCACCCTGGTGATGTAATGATCAGAATGGATGATTTGGATGCGTTGGCAGTAGAGATGCAACAGGATCTGTGTATCTTTTTGGAAAATCAACTACAGAGCTGGAGCACACACTTATTTTCTGGGGTGAGAGCACGGCCACGGACTCAGCAGGTTGTGGTGCAGAAACCTGAGTCATCCAACACTGACAGAGGTAAGAGTGTTGTTCTAGAAGGTTTTGATATTGCTGATTGGGTGCAAGCTACGGAGGATTGTGCTGAGGCCCAGGCTCATGTATCTCGTTTGCAGAAAATGCTTCCTCGATTTCGTAAGGAGCGGTGTAGGGTGTGTTTTTGGGTAGATAATTTGGCTCATTCTTTCTCCCTCAGCTTACCCCCATGCCCTCCATTTTGGTCTGCTCTCAATAGATACCTTTCTCGCTATTATCCTCTACATACGCTTCTTGCTCCTTTGCCGCAGGTGACACAATCTATTTCTTTGCCAATGCATTTTATTCCTCGCGCTCCTTGGCCAGAACATACTGAGATAGATCCACATCTTTTGGATGAGGTCTATCGGGCCCATACTGCAGATTTTAGAGGCTTTGCCCACATTGACATTTCCTCTTCACCAGAACAGGTCGATGATCAACAACCTGAACCTTACAACTGAAGGGGCTGAGTGTGGGTTCGCGCAATCCACCGTGCGTGCTAGGTGTTACGGCATGAGTCGCACATGCGGTCCTCCGGTCCTGCGGAGGTCTAGACATTGCGGAGGTCTAGACATTGCGGATCAGGAGTCATGCGGTATGCGGCGGCCGTGGCAGCAGTTCTTCACAAGATGTCATGGGACAAGAGTTTGTGCACCGTTCCCGATCTCGCAGGAGCAGCGGTTGTATATGGGGGGGCATACTTGTCTTTGGATGTAACCAACCAACCTCTATGTTGTTCATTACATCTGATCTTGTAACTCTGTGTCCGAATTACATATAAATGAAGCAGGAGGTGTTATGTGCCTGTGTACTGTGTACAGTCTTCTCCCCTATGTCTATGTGTTTGATGTTCACATAATGTAGTTTGCAGGTAATCATTCCCGTAATGCCTATTGCTCCTATGCGGGCAATAGCCATTACAATTGAGAGGTTTCCATTAAAGCTTAAACCTAAAAATACAAGGTAGTCACTAAAGCTTACACCTACGTGAAAAGTTACCATTAAATCTTAGCTTACAAGTTTAAATCTATCTTTTAAGCTTAACTTTATGATGCATAGATACTCTTATCATTTAACCCTAATTGCGAGGTTTCCATTAAAGCTTAAACCTAAAAATACAAGGTAGTCACTAGAGCTTACACCTAAGTGAAAAGTTACCATTAAAGCTTAGCTTACGAGTGTAAATCTACCTTTGAAGCTTAACTTTATGATGCATAGATACTCTTATCACTTAACCGTAATTGCGAGGTTTCCATTAAAGCTTAAACCTAAAATGATACACATAAACCTTACTTGTATTAAAAGACATGGATTAATTAATCCTACTAGAAATGAAGATTACCTCCTCTAAACAAGAGGGGAGTGGGGTTGAAGTCCTTCTTGAAGAGATGTGAGGCTCAAGGATGAAGGAAAGGGATTTAGGATGAAGAGGAAGGAGAGAGGAGCTTCTTTACAAAATCCTCAAGGGTTTGGCCTTCAACAGAGGGAGAGAGCAAGAGCAAGGTTTAATGGAAACCTTGATTTACTTAAGCATAATCTTGAGCATGGCAAGTATGCAAGTAGCTTGGCAATATGTGTGTAAAATTACAAAGGAGAGGGGGTGCTTATAAAGGAAATGGTGGGTGGAATTCTCTTCTCAATTCCTATTGGACCCCAAATTCTCTTCTTAATTCCTATTGGAACCCAATTCTCTTCTCAATTGCTATTGGACCCTAAATTCTCTTCTCAATTCCTATTGGACCCCAATTCTCTTCTCAATTGCTATTGGACCCCAATTCTCTTCTCAATTCTTATCTCTTAACTTTATCTTTCAATAAAGTTAGTCCCATTTTCTTCCAGTTCTTGATCTACATCAGTTCCCACGCGGCTTTTGAGGAAGAAGTACAAAAATAATCTTAATCTTTTTGAAAAATATAGGGATGTTGTAATTTCTTATCCGGAATATCCTTGTCTTTTCATTTTGAAGTAAAGTCTCGTTGTCCGCATGATTTGTTTGTCGGTCTTGCTTTTTCTAAATTATTTTCTAGGTTGAAAAATTTCTGAATGGCTCTAGGGTTTAGGGAGGGACCTTAAAAACTCCCTAGCAAAAAGAAAGAGCTGTCCTCAACTCGGGACATGCTTTAGAGAGTAGACAAACTCAATCTTTGGTCAACTTATGATTGAAGATGGTCAGTAACTTTAGGGTATTTAGATTAAAGGACAGTGAAGCTGGTATGGACCTTGAATAATACACTTCTTTTCCATTTTTAGTGCTAACTCAAAATTATTAATCATAAAGAAGTCTTAATGACTCGAGGTTACTTTAATTACCGAGTGTGATCTTACTCAACTAGGTATGTTTCCTTTGGTGTGACCGGATTGTGCTTCTCTTGTTAGGTCTGAAGATCATTTCTTCACTTCTCTCTCTATCTAGCCTTAATATGCTTACCATTCTTACCTAAACTTTAACCTTTTTTTCCGTTTTGAGCGTTGACTCATTTCTCTATTGATATCATCCAGCTAATACCATTTTCTTGACAGTTAAAGGATTTCATACTGATCTTTCAATTAATCTTGCAATATCTCCTCCCTTGTGTACCCAATTTATTTCCTCCATCCTTATTCCTCTTTTGTCTGTAGCTTACTATCTCATCTTTAACTTAGTAATCATATATTCCATGTATCATAACAATTAGACCTGTAAAACACCATAGACGATTTGAATCTCAAAAGAATTGACTGACTAGAGATGCTTGAATTCCATAAATATGACGATTGATTACATCCGCATAAAAATTACATCGAAAAGTGACATTGATATCTTGAAGAATAATCATAAGTTCTTCTGAAGAACTAACCAAAAAAATATGATCAATGGTTTGGATAAAAAGGAGATATTGATTTGATTCCAAAAGGACCACAATATCTGAATGCAAGCTTACAAAATTTCCCTAACTTTAAGGAGCTACATTTGGGTTTGACTCTGAGGAAAACTTGTTTGCCTTCGCTAAAGATTCTAGCGGAGCGGTGAAGATTAGTGCAGCTCTTTTGCCTATCACTAGCTCTCTTCAGGTTGTCTCTAATGACTAGAAGTTGATGATCCATCTCTTTCAGGGTAGACTTAGCGGCAGGAACATGAAGAGCTGGGTCGGCTAATCAAAGAGGGACTAAACATTCCTGACCATACAAGGATTTAAAGGGTGATCTTCCGAGACTGTGATGGTGAGAAGAGTTATGGGAAGAAACTTGATCCATTGCTGGGGCTGCTGGTTGCAGTATACTCGAAGCATATCTTCAATAACTTGATGCACTTGCTCAGTTTGACGATCAGTCTCCGGATGTTATGCTGAGCTAAGATTCAGTTGGGTACGCAAAGATCGAAACATGGATTGCCAAAACTTAGAAGTAAATTTGGCATCCCGATAACACCATTTTAGATAATTTGGGAAAATCCCGTTTCCCAAATTCTAAATGTGTAGGCTAGGATTGTGTTATTTAATGATTTCTAAGCTCTAGTTGCCTTTAATTTAGATAAATTATCATGATTGTATGACTCTATTTTAATTTCTCTACTATAAAATTCAACAAATGCTTCTAGAAGTAGCTTCTCAAAAAATGAGGTGTCAAAAAAACCAATTGATATGATTTTAAAGCAGCAATTAAAAAAGATAATATGTAAAGACAAATACTATTAAACACTCTTGTCATAATTTGGTGACCTTAATCCATGTATAACAAAATACTTGGTCATGGTTTTGTAGCATGCTATCAAGTTTTAAATACACGATAATTTAAACAACATTCAAACTAATATTTCACACTTAAAAAGTCAAAACAATACTATATAGTATCCTATGGCTATAAGACCATGAGATGCCATCTATTGCACCTATGGCCTTAAGGCCATATGGTGCTCTTTGTAGACATGTCTATGAATTTAATATGTCTCTTTATGATCTCAAGGCCATAGGGTTAGGATTGTTAGCTGGTCCCAACCTATAAAGAGGTCCAGTCCTTCAAAGCCATATGGGACTTTATTTATGTGCCACCCTATGTCCCTAAGGCTGTAGGTTGTCTTAGGGCCACAAGATGTTGTTTATGCCAATAAGAAACCCTTCTATGCTCTATGTTGGCACACTATGTCCCCAGGCGCACAAGGTGTGCCTTGTATGCTAGTTAGAAACCCTTTATTCTATATGTTGTCACCATATGGCCTTAGACCATAGGGTGCCCTCTGTGCTAGTAAGAAATCCTCTATACTCTGTGTTTGCACCCTATGGACTTAGGGTAACAAGGTACCCTCTATGCTAGTAAGAAATCCTCTATGCTCAATATTGAGACCATGTGGCCCCAAAGCCATAGGATATCCTCTATGGTAGTGAGAAAAACCCTCTATGATCTTTGTTCACAAACAATTAAAAAATCTAAACAATACTATAGAGTATCCTATGGCCCTAAGACCATAAGATGTCATCTAATATTGCACCTATAATTCCATTTGGTATTTTATTTAACTATACAAAGTTAGATGAGGCATTTACTTAGATAAATTATCATAATTCTAACTTTGAAATTATTTCTTAACATAAAACTACAATATAAAAACTCCTAATATAAGTTTGTGCCAAAGAATCAATGAAAAGATGAAGATTTTTTACATCCGTACATGCTTTAAAACTTTACTCAAAGGTTTTAGAGATGGTGTCTCAAAAAAAGGAGGTGTTTAAAAACACCATTTGATGTGAATAATACGAATTGTATACATTGATTATGTCAAAATAGTATAAAGTATAAACATAAAGATTACCACCAACTTGACAGTTTCATAAAAATGATGGTCTTCATCGCATGTACAATAAAAGACTAACTAGAAAGAGTATGATATCTCCAAGATTGAGGGTGTTCAAAAAACACCGTTTTATAACACTACCAAATGTCAAGAAATTTTGATTGTTTAAATCACTTAATAAAGACAATTAATAAGAAGAAAAAGTTAACAATACAATAGAAGCATCAAACAATGAAACCAAAGAACTTGAATGAGAGAAGTTTCCTGACAATAGGATGCACTTCATTAAAAAAACATCTTAAAGATGTTTCAAGATATCCCACAACATTCCATCAAGTTTAAATTTTGAAAAGTACACATTGCCAAATACTTGGTAGATGCTATTTAGAATACTTAACTAGTACACTTAAAATGGACTCCTTCTCTTGAGATTTCGAGTCCTTTGAGACATATAACATTGCATTACATAGTGAGTCTCAGGATCAGGATGCAACATTACAATTTTTTTAATGGTATAGTCTCTCTTGTCTTTAGCATACAACCATCCACATAACCATGGAACAATTTCCTCTTTTAAAAAACGTTGAAGCAATTGAGTAGGTTGGTTCCAAAACTTTGGAAAAATCATATAAGTTCCTTGCATATTCCACATCACTCGATATGGACTATCATCAAATATTATAGTGTTGCCCCCATCTAAATAATCAAATAGCTTCCATATGGTCGAAAGATTTTTGTGATAGGCTCTTTTGTAACCGATCATGAAATTTGAATTTTGGCAGCACCGGTTATCCATAATCATCTTGAATTTGTGACTTTGTGTAGGAAAACAGGTCTTGATTATGTGTTGAGCTTTTTGTGAACGATGGCAGCTCCAAATCCAAACCTCAAAGAACTCAAAGCAAAATCTTAAGAAATACTCTGCATTTGGACGCACCGCATACACCTCATTGTTATCTTCTACAATGCACATGTACTTGGTCCAAGTTGGCCTTGATTGAAGCTCAAATGTTGCAAGAAGCACACCCTCTAAATCCAAGATAAGCGTTCTTCTGTCCTGTTTGAAAGATGTTGGTAGATAATGAAACCACTGCTCTTGGTTTGAATGTGATATTTGATGTAATATGAAAGGGATCTCCTCTATTTTGTGATAATCTAATAGCAAAACATTTTTTCTTAGAAGCCCTGAAATGATTAAAAAAAAAAGTTAATATAGAGATCTTAAGTGTGTTGAAGACCTTAGGGACATAGGGTGCTAATTTGTGGTTACACTTAGTAAGTCCTATGGAAGAACACATGCCAAACTATGACCCTATGGCCTTAGATTCATAGGGTGTTGAGACCATAAAGTGAAATTTCCCCAAGGACATATAGGGTGAGTTTTGACCTTATGAGCATGTAGATTGTCCTTGATGGCACAGTGAACTCAAGTTTCAAATCAAACAACTATAAAAGCTTTAAAAAAAAAAGATCATTTGGCACATGAAACTCAAAAGTTACTTATAGTATAGAAAGACAATTTAAAAAACTATTAATCATTTACATCTTCATATATCTTGAAACCCTAAGCACTCTAACAAAGTCTCTGAGTACATAAAGATCTTTGTAAATGACAAAATGTTACAAAACATTGCTCCATCATTTCTTGATATAGGGCTATTTGAGATCATACTGAATTTTTAGATGCTTTATATAATTCCTGGCTTCATGTACTTTGATCACAGGCTCCTTGTATCCCAATTTTTGGGCAAGCATGATTGCTTCTGTACCTTTCAAAGCTGATAATGATTTGATATTCTCTAAGATCCTTACTTTTTCTTAATCACATGCTAAAAGTTTCTTGTCTTGACTTCGAGTGGACATTCCACTAGTGCTAGATGTTGTAACCTTCTCATCGTGAAGAGGACGAGAAACTTCTGGTAGCCTTCCCGTGGAGTAAGTTTTTCCTAGAAAAATTATATTTCTCTCCTCCCACTCTGCAACAACCTTGTGTATACGGTTATAAAGCTCATGACCTTGAGCAATGGGTGCTTGTCCATATAAATGAGACCCTGTAACTGTGCGAATGTCATTAACATGATTGAGAGCTTTGATATATGGTAGCAGCTCCCCAAGGAGGATATTATCCTCCTCATCATCAACATTAAATGATGGTGGAAAAATACAATTCAATGCAGGATTCACACATCCCTTTAATGGTTCATCATCTAGAAGAAGCAATCTTCTTGCATCAAGCCCAAATTTTGATGATGCAATAGACAGCGGTTTGAAAAGTGCTTCTACTCCTGGATTATCTAAGCGAGTGATCCTTGATTCTACGCATGGTTGACATTGGCTTTGCCCCCAGATCATAAAGAATGGAAATTTTTCTTTAGCTTCCTTTTCTAAAATCTTGATGATGTCCACAACATGCATGTCATTAGCAGCTGACCATATCCCTACATTGAAATTGCTAAATAGAGCCTTTAAAAACTCAATGCATCCTGGACGAAGAACAATATGCTCATGTCCAAACTTTAAGCTCTTCATTTTCTTGGACTTTTGCCAGCATCTCCTCAGGAACAATCCACACAAGCTCACTATTATAGTCAGCATTGGTTTGTTGGTGAATGGAATGTCTGACTCACCATGCACTTCGATTTCCAAATCCTGGGGTGCTAAACTATTTGTGTTGGATTATCCTTCTGGCGTTGCACATGTTCTGGAGCTTCCATTGCCTTCTACTTCCATTGTGATGTCATGCAATCCAATTCCCAACTCTTGGGCTACTAGAATATTTTCATTGGATTCTTCTTCTTCCCTTGCACATGTTCTGGAACTTTCACTGTCTTCTTCCATTGGATTACTCTTTAAATTTATCTCCAGTCGTTGTACCAGTTGACCTTCAAAGACTTGTAGATTCTTGTCATCTTCGTTAGAAACTCTTTGGTTGACATGGAGATTGATAGAATCTTTCTCAGTAGGGTCAATGGCATTAGCATCCTCTATACCAACAATCTGGAGTAAAACTTTGTCAACCACAATATCTTGTTGAAGGACTGCAAGTTTAAAGAACACCTAATTTTAGATTCCAAAGTATCTACATTTTGATAACTCTTTTTTGTCACTCTTAGAAAAAACTAATCGCAAATAGAAAATTTACTAACTGACAACACATCTACAATGGATTTATTTTTATGCTCCTTATTGTCTAGAGATTCCTAATCTTTATCTAGCTACATTAGTTCTTTGTCCATGATGGTGGCGCCTAGAAGTATACTTGGAGAAACATTTATGCCTTTAAGCTCTATAGCAGAAGTATCATTTTCTATTGCTATGATCTTCTTGCATTGGATGATTTCCTTGACTAAGTTTCTTATGGCCTTCAGGCCATACGGTTCTCTTTGTAGATATCTCTATGAGTTTAAGATAATCCAAAATATTTTTGTTTATGGCCTCAAGGCCATAGGGTTAGGATTGTTGGGAGGTCTCAACATATAAATAGATATATGGATTAAAATCCATATGGTACTTTATTTATGTGTCACCCTATGTCCCTAAGGCCATGGGTTGTCATAAGGCCACAAGATGCCCTCTATGAGCACTAGTAAGAAACCATATATGCTTTATGTTGGCACCCTATGACCCGAGGGCCACAAGGTCTGCCTTTTATACTAGTAAGAAACCCTTTATGCTACATGTTATCACTCTATGGCGTTTGGGCCATAGGGTGCCCAATGTGCTAGTAACAAATCCTCTATGGTCTATGTTTGCACCCTATGGACCTAGGGCCACAAGGTACCCTCTATGATAGTAATAAATCCTCTATTCTCTATGTTTGCACCCTATGGACCTAGGGCCACAAGGTAGCCTCTATGCTAGTAAGAAACCCTCTATGCTCAATATTGAAACCCTATGGCCCCAAGGCCATAGGATGTCCTCTATGCTAGTAAGAAAAACCCTCTATGCTCTATGTTGGCACCCTATGGAGACTTGAGGGCCACAAGGTACCCTTTATAATGCTACTAAGAAACCTTGTATGCTCTAGGGGAGCACCAAATAGCCCCTAGGACACAAGGTTCCCTCTATGCTAGAAAGAAAACCTCTATAGTCTACATTGGCAACCTACAGCCCTCGGGCCATAGGGTGCATCAAATGGCTCCTAGGCCACATGGTGCCCTCTATGCTAGAAAGGAAACCTCTGTGCTCTACATTGACACTTTATGGCCCCAAGGTCATAGGGTGCCTCTTACGCCTAGTATGAAACCATTGAAACTCTATATTAGCATCTAAAGACCGTAGGCCACAAGGTGAGCTCTATGTTAGTAAGAAACCATCTAAAATCTATGTTGGTAGCCAAAGGCCATAGGATACCCAAGAAACCCTTGAGGAGCATTCCCCTCAAAGACCACCTTATGGCCCCATGGTGATTTAGTGGCCTAGGTGCCCTTCTTAAGACTCTTTTATTTTTGTATCATATGGCCCCAGGGAAATAAGCTATCCTCTATGCTATCAAAAAACCGTTTATGCTCTTTGTTGGAATCATATGGCCCCAAGTCCATAGGGAGCCCATAGGGTGCTCTCTATGCTAGCAAGAAACCCTCCATGCTATATGTTTGCACCCTATGGCACCAAGGACACACATGGTCCTCCATGATAGTAAGAAACCCTCTATGCTCTACGTTTACATCCCATTTGACTATGTTGACACCCTATGGCCCTGGGGCCATAGGGTGCTCCCTAGTGCCACAAGGATCCCTTCAACCTAGGACGAGACCCTTTATGCCCTAAATTGGTACTCTTTGGCCTCAGGGTCATAGGGTGCCTTCTATGCTAGTAGGATACATTATATGGTCTAGGTTTCCACTCTATTGCGTAGGGCTAAAAGGTTTTCTCTATGAAGAAACCATGTATACTATATGTTGGCAGTGTATGGCCCTAGGGATAGAAGGAAACCCTAGGGCTATAGGGTGTCCTCTATGCTACTATCATATGGTCCAACGGCCAGATAGTGACCAAGGTATCATGTGTGTCCCAAGGGTAACAAGGTGGTAATAAAAATCCCTCTATGCTTTATGTTGGCACCCTATGGCCCCAAGGCCATAAGGCGATCTTTATGCTAGTAAAGTTCCCTCTATGCACTATGTTTACGTGTATACTTATAAGAAGCCATTTATGCACTATGTTGGAACCCTGTGACCCTAGATCCATAAGATGTCCTCTATGGTAAAAGAGAAATTGTACATGGGATATGATGGCATCCTATGGTCCTAGGGCCATAGGGTGTCCTCTATGCTAGCAAAATGCATAAGTTAAAACTCCGAAATTGAAAGAGCTTTTGAGAAAAAAAAAAAACCTTCTACTTCCATTGTGGTGTCATGCAATCCAATTCCCAACTCTTGGGCTACTAGAATACTTTTATTGGATTCTTCTTCTTCCCTTGAACATGTTCTGGAAATTTCACTGTCTTCTTCCATTGGATTACTCTTTAAATTTATCTCCAGTCGTTGTAGCAGTTGACCTTCAAAGACTTGTAGATTCTTGTCATCTTCGTCAGAAACTCTTTGGTTGACATGGAGATTGATAGAATCTTTCTCAGTAGGGTCAATGGAATTAGCGTCCTCTATACCAACAATCTCGAGTAAAACTTTGTCAGCCACAATATCTTGTTGAAGGACTGCAAGTTTAAAGAACACCCAATTTTAGATTCCAAAGTATCTACATTTTGATAACTCTTTTTTGTCACTCTTAGAAAAAGCTAATCGCAAATAGCAAACTTACTAACTGACAACACATCTACAATGGATTTATTTTTATGCTCCTTATTGTCTAGAGATTCCTAATCTTTATCTAGCTACATAAGTTCTTTGTCCATGATGGTGGCGCCTAGAAGTATACTTGGAGAAACATTTATGCCTTTAAGCTCTATAGCAGAAGTCTCATTTTCTATTGCCATGATCTTCTTGCATTGGATGATTTCCTTGACTAAGTTTCTTATGGCCTTCAGACCATACAATTATCTTTGTAGATATCTTTATGACTTTAAGATAATCCAAAATATGTCTGTTTATGGCCTCAAGGCCATAGGGTTAGGATTGTTGGCAGTTCTCAACATATAAATAGATATATGGCTTCAAATCCATATGGTACTTTATTTATGTGTCACCCTATGGCCCTAAGGCCATGGGTTGTCATAGGGCCACAAGATGCCCTCTATGAGCACTAGTAAGAAACCATATATGCTTTATGTTGGCACCCTATGACCCGAGGGATACAAGGTCTGCCTTTTATGCTAGTAAGAAACCCTTTATGCTACATGTTGTCACTCTATGGCCTTTGGGCCATAGGGTGCCCTCTGTGCTAGTAACAAATCCTCTATGCTCTATGTTTGCACCGTATGGACCTAGGGCCACAAGGTACCCTGTATGATAGTAAGAAATCCTCTATTCTCTATGTTTGCACCCTATGGACCTGGAGCCACAAGGTAGCCTCTATGCTAGTAAGAAATCCTCTATGCTCAATATTGAAACCCTATGGCCTTGGCTATGGCCCCAAGGCCATAGGATGTCCTCTATGCTAGTAAGAAAAACCCTCTACGCTATATGTTGGCACCCTATGGAGATTTGAGGGCCACAAGGTACCCCTTATAATGCTACTAAGAAACCTTGTCTACGTTGGCAACCTACAGCCCTCGGGCCATAGGGTGCATTGAATGGCTCCTAGGCCACATGGTGCCCTCTATCCTAGAAAGGAAACCTCTGCGCTCTACATTGACACTCTATGGCCCCAAGGCCATAGGGTGCCCCTTACGCCTAGTATGAAACCATTGAAACTCTATATTAGAATCTAAAGACCGTAGGCCACAAGGTGAGCTCTATGTTAGTAAGAAACCATCTAAACTCTATGTTGGTAGCCTATGGCCCAAAGGCCATAGGATAGCCAAGGAACCCTCTAGGAACATTCCCCACAAAGACCACCTTATGGCCCCATGGTGATTTAGTGGCCTAGGTTCCCTTCTTAAGACTCTTTTATTTTTGTATCATATGGCCCCAGGGAAATAAGCTATCCTCTATGCTATCAAAAAACTATTTATGCTCTTTGTTGGAATCATATGGCCCCAAGGCCATAGGGTGCTCTCTATGCTAGCAAGAAACCCTCCATGATATATGTTTGCACCCTATGGCACCAAGGACACAGGGTGTCCTCCAAGCACTATGGAATCCCAAGGGCAACAAGGTGCTAATAAAAAGCCCTCTATGCTCTATGTTGGCACCCTTTGGTCCCAAGGCCATAGGGCGGTCTTTATGCTAGTAAAATTCTCTCTATGCACTATGTTTACGTGTATACTTATAAGAAGCCGTTTATGCACTATGTTGGCGTCTTATGAACCTAGATCCATAAGATTTCCTCTATGGTAAAAGAGAAAGTGTACATGGGATATGATGGCATCCTATGGTCCTAGGCCATAGGGTGTCCTCTATGCTAGCAAATTGTGTAAGCTAAAAAATGCGATAAATATGCAACACGATATACAAAATGGAATCATTATCATACATCATACATTTGTTGCTTTACCACAGAGTTGAAGGGGTCTTTGCCTTCAAATATCATCATAGCATTCAAACATTTAAATCAAAATTTCAAGTACTTTAATTCACAAATGCATCGATCTGTTGGTGGATGGAAGGTCCGGCTCACTATGCACTTTGATTTACAAATCCTGAGGGGAAAAAGTATTTGTGCTGGATTCTCCTTATGGCATTGCACATTTTTTGGAACTTGCATTGCCTTCTACTTCCAATTTACAAACTTAAACAATGGTTATACATTATACAATCATTTCTTTGCAATAAACCTTGATACAATGTTCCGATTGCTACATGACAAGCTAAAAAATTATACTAGTCCTAGCTTCTCTCTATTGAAAAAAATTCAAGATATAAATTCCAATTCTCTGCATCATCTAGAAGAGAAACAAAATCATAGTTTGGAACAAAATACTCGCACTTTATCTCTTTGAATAAAATCTTGTTACAATCAAAGAACTAGATCTTCACATAATCCAAAGGACAAATGCTTCAATAACCATTTATACTACTATCTAAGCAAATAATTGGCATTTACAACAAATGTTGAATATATGTTTAATCTAGTTAGTTGCAATACAAAGATAATTATTTCAAATGCTTACACCATCAATTCACAATAGAAGAACTTACACCCAACAAAAAATGATCATACATCAATTGTTCAAACTCTCATTTTGAAATTTTGAGGACTAAATACTTTCAGTTTTTTTTTAGCTTATTTCATTCTCAATAGAATATTAAACCTTAATCACAAGATAAGAAATATATGTCCCTAATGTATATGGACACAAGATATAAGGCCAACGAAAAATGTTCTTGAAACACTTAAAGAGTCTTTAGGTGACCTAGAATAACCAACCTATGGTCTAAAGGCCATAGGGTGTCATGTGATGTTTTATAAGATGTGTCCATAAGAGCTAGGTGATTTGCATCCATAGGGTGATTTGAGTGCCCCTGTGGAGATTCTATGTCACCACCCTATGGCCCTAAGGCCTTAGGGTATCCCAAATGCTCTTGGATAACTTATGTTTCCTTCTAGAATAGCCCAAATACTCATGTTCCCGTTTAGAGACTTTATGTAATCTCTCTATATACATAAGATTGTAGGATAGCTATGTTGACACCCTATGGCCTTAAGGCTATAGACTAGCCCAAATGCTTATGTGCCCTTTTAAAGACTCTATGTAATCACCTTATATCCGTAAGATTGTAGGGTAGACAAATGATTTTGGGGGATTCTATATTGACACCCTATGGGCCTAAGGCTATAGAGTAACCCAGATGCTTATGTGCCCTTTTAGAGACTCGATGTAATCACCCTACATCTGTAAGGTTGTCGGGTATCCCATTTTCTTTTGGGGGATTCTATGGCCCTAGGGCCATAGGGTGTCATGTCTACAAAGAACTCTATGATCCTCAAGTCTACAAAGAACTCTATGATCCTCAAGTCATAGTGTATTCTTCCCAAACCTCATATGATCAATTAACTTTAAAGTATTACATAATATATATCTTATGACCATATATAAATGTAGAATTCTATTTACCAAAACATGTCCATATAATATCATACACTTAAGTCTAATTCATTTATTGTGAAAAAACTCAAACTCACAAGTTCACATTTTTTCAAAGAAAATAAATTGAGAACAATAACGAGCCAAACATCAATGTTTTTAACATCATGGGCAGATTTGAGATGGGACAAATAAAATAAAATGACAACAATAGTAATCTAAATATCAGTAATGTAATATCATGGGTGGCTAGCTTAACCTGTTTCCTGTAGACTTTCTAGAATGGCCTCAGCACTTGCATCCAATGGTTCTTCAATTTCTTCTTCCTCTGAATCCTTGGCATTGACTTTATCTGTGTTATCCACACCTGCCCACCTTCTAAGATCAAGGTCTTCTTCCACTATGGAATGGCAAAGAGATTCCAATTGCGTCATTCGATCACTACTACATGCAACTGATATCACCTTTCTCTGTTGTTGTAGTGCCTCTTTAGTCCCATAGCCTAATGAGAAGATGTCTATCACTTGATCATCTTCTTTGAGGCAGATGCATTTGATTGCGAGACGTACGAAAAAGGATTTGGCTATGGTCACAGCATCATACTCGTCGTCATTGATGCAGAGAGTATGCATTGGCTCCAACAATGACTCTTTAACACTAGAGTAGTTGGTGTACTGCTCTCCTTGACTGAAAAATGCCCAAACCCCAAAAACTACTTCACGAAGAGCACATGTTTGGATGGTCTCTGATCCCATTAAGGAGCTCAAAGGTAGAACGTGCATTTCATACCATTTAGCTTTTTCAGAAATTGCCTTCTCTAGGGAAGCAGCATGCTGATACTTGACTAAGACGGCAATTAAAAACTCTGATGGTTGATGTGCTACACCACATACTCCATCAATTACTTTACCAAATTGGGCAGCACTCCAACCACTAGATGTAAGACTTTTGTGTGTTGTGTCTATGATGCAAACACCAACACGAATTTTAGAGCTATTCTCACTGCAGAGAAACTCAATGCCTTCCAAATTCTTTCCAACACACTTGATTGTCCATGGTAGAATGAATTGCAAACTAGAAGTGCCATTCTTTTGTGCAATGATCCACTGCACATATCCCCTAGTGATCTCAGGAATTGGCTCTTTCTCCTTTCCTTTTTGTAGTAGGAGATTTAGCCATTGCGTACAACTCGTGAAGAGAGATTTGTAAATCTCATCTGTAATGTTATAATGAGACTTACATTTATCCCATGAAGTAATTGCTATTGCTGATGGATCTATCTCTTTAAATGCCATCAACATTTGAGGCTCAAAAACCTTGGTCTTCTTTAAGACCGTTGAACGTGCAGTGAGGTCGAGCATGCCCGCTTGTTGATGTGGTTGCTTCACTAAGCAGATCTTCTCAGCTGCCAGCTCTTGTTGTAGTATCTTGACATCATTCTCTTCTAAAACAGCTAGGCATCTAAAGGTTGTTATGCTTGGTTGTCGCCCACGAGTAGTTGATGTCTGATGCTTCTCCAAGATGTGTATCCACTGATCATAGATTTCATCATCGTACATGACCATGTGTGCTTCTTTGTTGGCAAATGAGTTATGGTTGAACACAATGTTCGCCATATTTACAAAGGCCTTCAAAATAAAGAAAAGAAAATTAACTTTATTTCAAGAATATTTGTAACAAAACAAGCATAGGGAAGTGGAACTTACATCCCAACCTGCTCGACTTGGATGACCGACAGGAACACCTGCCTTGGGTTTTGTTGGTTTAGAATATGCAAGCCATTGACTACGGCCATGCTTCAAGACCTCCACATAAGGCTGGTGTTTCATTGCTGTTATTCTCTCCATGTTCTCCATTTTGGAAATTCGAACAGCAACCTCTTTTGGAGCCTCTACCACTATCCTTGCAGTTCTAAACTTATAGAACTCTTTTCTCAAAGCATACTTAGTGCTGTTGTTACGCAAAAAATCTATAGCCGCTATGATGGAATGCTGACCAGCTAGAATCCAGTAGTGGTAAGTTGATAGCTTGTCTCCATGCACTTCAGCTGTTTGTAAAGGCATTTTTGTAATTGGGTTATACGGCATCAAGTCTGTTGCACTAGAGACTGGCCTAGAGTGCCCTGCAAATTGCTTCAAGAGATATTTCACATATACATCTGACAATGGTCTGCATCTATAGCCTTCTGGTGCAAGGTTGCATTGCTCAACTGGGATCAATTGGATAAATTGTACACCAAATTTAAAATAGTGGTCAATTCCGACGTATCCATCTAGCCCACTCTTAGAAGTTTTGGCAACTTCTTTATCAAGATCTTTTTCTTTGGGCTGTATAATAGAGTCCAACACAGCTAAGGATGCTGAGTCCACAACCACTGCCACTGAGGGGGTTCCAACTGTTAGGGTTGCAAGTCCACTAGAATCTCCTGCTTCTTGAGTCTGTAAGGGTATAACTGAAAGATTTTCTTCGGCCGCATTTCCACTATTTTCTCCAAGTGAGGGAGTCTGACTCTCCTTGAGCGTCTTAGATTGATTTTCTGTACCTGTGTCTTCACTCTTTCGCTTCTTATTCTTCTTTGTGCTGCTCAATTTACCTAAATATCGATTGACTTTCTTAAAGCCCTCAATATATAAGTCTATAAAGTTCTCACTTGGAGTGTCGTCTTGAAGCTCCACCCACCCTGCTTTTGTCATTGTCACTCCTTCATAATCAACCTTCACCAATTTTTGAGCAAAGGCCACAGGCTCCAACAAGTAGGAGTCACCATTGAGTAGTTTTACTCCAAGGCATGGAGACATTTCAAGATCTGAACAATCTTTCTTTATCTCGACAATACCACAGTCCTTGAAGGGAAATTTCTCTTTATCTTGAAAGAACAAGTGGACTTTCTCATCACTTCCACCATTTGGTAAGTGAAAATCTAGATACCAAGAACTTGGTGTTGAGCCTGTTGCATCAACTGACTTTGACTTTCTCTTCTGAGACATTTTCTGTAAAAAGAATGACATATATTTAGACAAGATGGATATTATTACATCCATATGGACCTAGGTCCATAGAGTCACCTCTATGTTAAACCATGTGGTCCTAGGTCCAAAGGGTGCCAACAAAATGGTTCTACAAGTGTACCCAGGCCACTCTATGGTAGTGTGATGACATGTTCCCTTATGACATTAGAGGACCCTCAAATAAGTATCCCTTGAATGGCATAAATACCCCTTTAGAGCCTCTACACCAACACCATATGTAAATATATGGCCTGGAGGCCATAGGGTCCCCTGCATGCTAGTAAGAACCTCTCTATGCTCTACATTGGCATCCTATGGCCCCAAGGCCACAAGGTGGCCACAATGTTTTAAAGAAAAAATTCATGAGGGTTTTCTGGTAACCTATGACCCCAGGGCCATATGGTGCTCTCCATTGAGGAGACCTTGTGGGATGAAGTCCATAGGGTCCCCTCTATGCTAGTAAGAACCTCTGTTTACTCTATAATGGCACCCTGTGGCCTGAAGGTCATAGGGTTCCCTCTATGCTACTAAGAATCTCTTTGTGCTCTATGCTCTATCGTCTATGCTCTGTGATCTATATTGACTTCCTATGGCCCCAAGACCACAAGGTGCCCTCATCGTTTCCAAAAACACCTCATTGTTTTTCTATGGCCCTAGGGTCATAGCTCTCTATGCCGATATAAAGCACCATGCTCTATATTAGATCCCTAAGGGCTGAAGGCCATAGGGTTGGCCTCAAGGACCCCAAGGGTGCTCTGTATGCCAATGAAAAATACTATTCGCTCTATATTGAGAAGACCTTGTGGACTGAAGGCCATAGGAACCCTTCTATGATGGATTTTTGACAACCAATCCCCCTAGGTCAGGATGTTCTATATGCTAGTAAAAACACTATTTGCTCTATATTGGGACCATGTGACTTGAAAGCCATATGGTCCCCTATATTCTAGTAAGAGCCTCTCCATGCTCTATATTGGCACCCTTTGGCCTGAAGGCCATAGGGTCCGATCTTTGCTAGTAAGAACCAATCTATGCTCTATATTGGCACCCTATGGCCTTCAGGCCATAGGGTCCCCTGTATGCTAGTAAGAACCTCTCTATGCTCTACACATCCGATGACCCCAAGGCCACAAGTTGCCCTCTATGTTTTGAAGAAACCCTTCAGGAGGGTTTTTTGGCAACCTATGGACCCAGGGCCATAGGGTGCTCTCTATGCCATTGAACAACCCTCATTGTTTTGGTACCCTATGGCCCCAGGTATAAAGCACTATTTGGTCTCTCTATGCTAGTTAGAACTGATCTTTGTTTTATATTGGCACCCTTTGTCCTGAAGACCATAGGGTCCGCTCTCTGCTAGTAAGAACCTATCTATTCTCTATATTATCTATATTCAGGCCATAGGGTCCCCTGTATATTAGTAAGAACCTCTCTATGCTCTACACATACTATGACCCCAAGGGCACAAGGTGCCCTCTATGTTTTGAAGAAACCCTTCATGATGGTTTTTTGGCAACCTATGGACCCAGAGCCATAGGGTGCTCTCTATGCTAGTAAAAACACTATTTGCTCTATATCCCGGAGACTTTGTGGGCTGAAGGCCATAGGTTCCCTTCTATGCTAGTGAGAACCTCTGTTTTCTCTACGTTGACACCCTATGGCTTGAAGGCCATAGGGTTCCTTGTATGCTAGTAAGAAGCTCTCTATACTCTATGCTCTATGCTCTATGCTCTATATTGACATCCTATGGCCCCATGTATAAAGCACTATTTGGTCTCTCTATGTTAGTAAGAACCGATCTATGCTCTATATTGGCACCCTATGGCCTGAAGGCCATAGGGTCCCCCCTATGCTAGTAAGTAACTCTATATGTTCTACACACCCTATATGTTTTGAAGAAACCCTTCATGAGGGTTCTTTGGCAACCTATGGACCCAAGGCCATAGGATTCTCTCTATGCCATTGAGGAGACCTTGTGGGCAGAAGGCCATAGGGTCCCCTCCATGCTAGTAAGAACCTCTGTTTTCTCTCTGTTGGCACCCTGTGGCCTGAACGCCATATGGTTCCCTCTATGATAGTAAGAAGCTCTCTATGCTCTATGCTCTATATTGACATCCTATGGCCCCAAGGCCACAAGGTACCCTCATAGTTTTGTAAAAACCCTCATTGTTTTGGCACATTATGCTCCCAAGTATAAAGCACTATTTGGTCTCTCTATGCTAGCAAGAACCTATCTATGCTCTATAATGGGACCCTATGGCGTTCAGGCCATAGGGTTCTATGTATGCTAGTAAGAACCTCTCTATGCTCTACACATCTTATGACCCTAAGGGCACAAAGTGCCTTGTATGTTTTAAAGAGACCCTTCATGAGGGTTTTTTTTGGCAACCTATGGACCCAGGGCCATAGGGTGCTTTATATGCTAGTAAAAAACACTATTTCCAAAAACACCACAGGGTCCCCTCTATGCTAGAACCTCTGTTTTCTCTATATTGATACCCTGTGGCTTGAAGGCCATAGGGTTCCCTCTATGGTAATAAGAAGCTCTAGATATGCTCTATGCTCTATGCTCAAATGCTCTAAATTGACATCCTATGGCCCCAAGGCCACAAGGTGCCCTCATTGTTTTGAAAAAACCCTCATTGTTTTGACACCTTAAGGCCCCATGTATAAAGCACTTTTTGGTCTCTCTATGCTAGTAAGAACTGATCTATGCTCCATATTGGGAGCCTGTGGCCTTCAAGCCATAAACTCCCCTGTATTCTTGTAAGAACCTCTCTACGCTCTACACATCTTAAAGAAACCATTCATGACAGTTTTTTGGCAACCTATGGACCCAGGTCCATAGGGTGCTCTCTATGCCAGTAAAAAACACTATTTTCTCTATATTGAGGAGACCTTGTGGGCTGAAGGCCATAGGGTCCCCTCTATGCTAGTAAGAATCTCTGTTATCTCTATATTGACACCTTGTGGCCTGAAGGCCATAGGGTTCCCCCTATGGTAGTAAGAAGCTCTCTATGCTCTTTGCTCTATGATCTATCCTCTAAATTGACATCCTATGGCCCCAAGCACTATTTGGTCTCTCTATGCTAGTAAGAACCGATCTATGCTCCATATTGGGAGCCTGTGGCCTTCAGGCCATAGAGTCCCCTGTATTCTAGTAATAACCTCTCTATGCTCTACACATCTTATGACCCTAAGGACACAAGGTGCCCTATATGTTTTAAAGAAACCATTCATGAAAGTTTTTTGGCAACCTATGGACCCAAGTCCATAGGGTGATCTCCATGCCAGTAAAAACACTATTTTATCTATATTGAGGAGACCTTGTGGGCTAAAGGCCATAGGGTCCCCTCTATGCTAGTAAGAACCTCTGTTATCTCTATATTGATACCCTATGGCCTGAAGGCCATAGGGTTCCCTCTATGGTAGTAAGAAGCCATCTAAACTCTTTGCTCTATGCTCTACATAGAGATCCTATGGCCCGAAGGCCACAAGGTGCCCTCATTGTTTCAGATGGAAAGTAGGGCACCTTGTGACCCTAGGGAACATAGGGAATCCTATGGCCCTTGAGATTGTAGATTTTCACCCTATGGCCCTTGGACCACAAGGTCTTTAGATGGGATAGAGGGCATCCAAGGGCCCGAGGGTGGCCTACGTACATAGGGTACACCATGGTGCATATTAACGGGCACCATGGCAGCCCCATGCACCTAGGGCTCTAGGGCCATCGGATCTCCAAAAGAAACATAGGGAATCATATGGCCCTTGCGATTGTACATTTCCACCCTATGGCACTTGGGCCATAGGGTCCTCTGATGGAACGTAGGGCACCTTGTGACCCTAGGGAACATAGGGAATCCTATGGCCCTTCAGATTGTAGGTTGTCACCCTATGGCCCTTGGGCCACAAGGTCTCTAGATAGGACGTAGGGCACCTTGTGATCCTATGGATATAGGGCCATAGGATCTCCAAAAAAAACATATGGAACCCTATGGAC
The DNA here is from genome assembly GCF_014529385.1 of Adiantum capillus-veneris. NCBI lineage: Eukaryota > Viridiplantae > Streptophyta > Polypodiopsida > Polypodiales > Pteridaceae > Adiantum > Adiantum capillus-veneris. Next base: position 6,539,034 of record NC_140934.1, read on the forward strand.
CTTGAGATTGTACAAATACACCCTATGGCCCTTGGGCCACAAGGTCTCAAGATGGAACATAGGGCACCTTTTGATCCTATGTCCATAGGTTCCTTATGCTCCTTTTGGAGATTTTATGGCGCTAGGGCCATAGAATCTTCAGAAGGAACATAGGGAACCATATGGCCTGAGGACCATAGGATCTCCAAAAGGAACATAGGGAACCCTGTGATCCTATGTCCGTAGGGCCATATGTTCATTTTGGAGATCCTATGGCTCAAGGACCATAGGATCTCCAAAAGGAACATAGGGAACCCTATGGCCCTTGAGATTGTACATTCCCACACTATGGCCCTTGGGCCACAAGGTCTCCAATAGGTCACCCTTTGATCCTATGGCCCTAGGTTCTTTATGTTTCTTTTGGAGATTCTATGGCCCTAGTGCCACCCTATCTCCAAAAGGAACATAGGGAACCCTTTGGCCCTTGAGATTGTACATTGCCACCCTAAGGCCCTTGGGCCACAAGGTCTCTAGATCAGACATAGAGCACCATGTGATCCTATGGCCATAGTGCCATATATATGTTTTGGAGATCCTATGGCCCTATGGCCATAGGATCTTCAATAGGAACATAGGGAACCCTATGACCCTTGAGATTGTACATTGTCGCTCTATGGCTAGATGGGACATAAGTCACCCTATAGTATGATATGAGACCCCCCTATGGCCTTATGGTCATAGGGTGCCTTAGGGCCATATGTTACTCTTTAGTATGAGGTGAAACCCTATGTAGCCACACCCTGTCTGCCCTTCTAAAGATTCAATATCTAGTTTTATTTTAGTGACTACAAATGAATTTAAAGAAACTATATTACACCATATCTTACAAGCACATATAGTGTACACTTTCTTTCCCACCTTCTTCCCTCTCTTTCTTACCCCACCCTCCTGCAACTGAACCCTAATCCATCCTCATACAACAGCGTGCTCTACTCGTCCTCTTACAACGTGTGCCCAACTCCCCACAACCCAATTACAGGTATCCATAGTTTCAACATTTTCTGTACTTATTGTCTTTTTGCATTTGCAGGTTTATAATTTTTTGTTGTAATTAGAGATTTTTGCAGTTAGAGTTTTACAATTTTACAGTATTAGGTCACTTATGAGTTGTTTTCTGTTTTACAGATTTAGGTCCCTAATAAGAGTTTTTCGTTTTACAAATTTAGGTCCCTAATTAGTGTCTTCTGTTTTATAGTTCTACAGTCTACAGTTTTAGAGTTTTAGAGATGTAATTAATGATTTTTGCTTATTGTTCTAGAGAGAGGTGATTCACAACACTGCTAAAACGTAATTAGATTAAGAACAGTTAAAACTGAATTAAGCAAAAAGATTAGGGTTTCTACAGGTTACCTCTGAGTAAATCTGTGTTTGATGAAAAACGGCTGTAGCAGTAGCAAGCAGTAACTTAGGTGTGTTGAGGCCGCGACGATGATGTTTACAGATCTGTGTTTGGGAGGTCGCGACAACAGTCCTTCTGTTGAAGGTTGTGGCGATGGCTTTGCGTAGATCTGTGTGCGCATCGCAACGATGGCGTAGAACTGTATGCGTAGGGAGAGAGGGAGAGAGAGACAGAGAAAGACAAGCTCTGTGCAGTCTTCTGTGTAGGTTTCGAGCAAGAAACGAGAGAGAGAAAGAGAGCGACAACGCGGAAAAAATTGTGGTAGAGAGAGATAAGGTTAGTTAGGTTAGGTTAGAAATTCAAAATTCGAATTTTGAATGTAGGGGTTGTTCTCACGGGTTCGCAATCGAGATTACTAGAGTTCTAGGCTTTGTGCGAAAATGAGACATAGCTCGTCGGCTCCGAAATTGAAAGAGCTTTTCAGCAAAAAAAAAAAAAAGAGTATGGAAAAAAAAAAGTTGGTGCAAGGCTTTGTCAATGTCCATATCTTTGTAGTACGAGTGGAACAACACCCATGAAGCAAAATTTGGCTTCAGAATCAAAATCTGCATAGTAAAAAATACACTGAAAATGGCTAAATTTTGAAAAAATTATCCCGAAAATTGTGCGCTATTTTTTTGTCTGATATTAATAAGTGTATTTGAAAACCCATTATGACAAAGTTTGTCGTAGCATTAAATTTTTTTAAGTTATTTTTTATTTACGTTTTAATTATTTTTTAAATTTATGCCGCTTGTGGATATCCCTTGAATAGACAAAATTATTATGAAGACACCTCAGCCACCCCTGGGCTCACACCATAGGACGGCAATGTTGGAGGTCAAGGATCAAAGCGTGCACTCAGTTCCATCTGAAAATCCTATGTCCTAGGGTTTTCTTCTTCTATCTTGTGAGATCCTTGTGGCCCTACGGTGGCAATGTGAAAGCTTGTGGACCTAGGGCCATAGGGTGGCAATGTATAAGCTCAAGAGCCATAAGTTTCCCGAAATTCCATTTGGAAATCCTATGGCCCTAGGGTTTAGGGGCGACAATAGATAAGTTCCAATACATAGACCTATGTTCCAGTTGGACATCCTATGGCCCTAGGTCCACTACAATGTATAAGCTCAAGAGCCATACGTTGCCCTACTTTGTAGTTGGAGATCCTATGGCCCTAGGGTCATGGGGTGCCAATATGTAAGCTGAAGGGCCATAGGGTGCCACATGTCCCATATGGAGATTCTACAGCCCTAGGGCCATGGGGTGGCAATGTATAAGCTCAATGGCCATACATTGTCTATGTTCCATTCGGAAATCCTATTGCCCTAGGGTAATGGGGTGGCAATGTATAAGCTCAAGGGCCATACATTTCCTATGTTCCATTCGAAAATCCTATGGCCCTAGGGTAATGGGGTGGAAATGTATAAGCTCAAGGGCCATACATTGCCTACGTTCCATTTGGAAATCCTATGGCCCTAGGGCCATGGGGTTGCATTGATATCTTGGCCACCCTTGAACCCGCACCCTTGAGCTTAGGGGCCTTAGGTTCTCTTATTGTATGTTGTGAGATCTTGTGGCCCTAGGCCCATAGGGTGGAAATGTATAAGCTCAAGGGCCATACATTGCCTATGTTCCATTCGAAAATCCTATGGCCCTAGGGTCATGGGGTGGCAATGTATAAGCTCAAGGGCCATACATTGCCTACGTTCCATTTGGAAATCCTATGGCCCTAGGGTCATGGGGTGCCACATGTCACATATAGAGATCCTATGGCCCTAGGGCCATGGGGCTGCATTGATATCTTGGCCACCCTTGAACCTGCACCCTTGAGCTTAGGGGCCTTAGGTTCTCTTATTGTATGTTGTGAGATCTTGTGGCCCTAGGGCCATAGGGTGTCAATGTATAAGCTCAAGGGCCATACATTGCCTATATTCCATTTGGAAATCCTATGGCCCTAGGGTCATGGGGTGGCAATGTATAAGCTCAAGGGCCATAGGGTGCCACATGTTCCATAGAGAGATCCTATGGCCCTAGGGCCATGGGGCTGCATTGAAATCTTGGCCACCTTTGACATCCTAGCCATAGGTTGTCTTTTTGTATGTTTTGAAGTCTTGTGGCCCTAGGGCCATAGGGTGTCAATGCTCACACCCTTGGGCTTAGGGACATAGGTTGTCTTTTTGTATGTTTTGAAGTCTTGTGGACCTAGAGCCATAGCGTGTCAATGCTCACACCCTTGGGCTTAGGGCCATAGGTTGTCTTTTTGTATGTTTTTAAGTCTTGTGGCCCTAGGGCCATAGGGTGTCAATGTATAAGCTCAAGGGCCATACGTTGCCCTATGTTCCATTTGGAAATCCTATAGCCCTAGGGTCATGGGGTTGGAATGTATAAGCTCAAGGGACATACATTGTCGTATGTTTCATATGCCGATCCTATGGCCATAGGGTCATGGGGTTGCAATGTATAAGCTCAAGGGCCAGGCATTGTCGTATGTTTCATTTGGAGATCTTATGGCCCTAGGGTCATGGGGTGCCATAGGATGTATATTCATCAAAGAGGTAGTAAGATTAGATGGAATCCCTACAAGAATCATTCATGATCGATCACCATTTTAGATGAAATGGGAAAATCCTAGAACTTTGGGACTAATTTCAACGCCTATGGATTCTTATTTCCCATTAAATTTGGAAAAATTTCATTTAATTTGGGAATGTGACAAAGAGATAGATTCTCAAGAAAATGGTGGTGTTGAGAAACACCTTTTAAATTTTTTATTTTTATGTGGGTGTTTCAAAACACTTGATAAAAGAGATAGATTCTCAAGAAAATGGTGGTGTTGAGAAACACCTTTTAAAATTTTTATTTTTATGTGGGTGTTTCAAAACACTTCATAAAAGAGATAGATTCCCAAGAAAATGGTGGTGTTGAGAAACACCTTTTAGAATTTTTATTTTTATGTGGGTGTTTAAAAATACTTCATAAAATCATACATAAGCTGGGGAAATAAAACAATGAGCAAGATATAAAATGCTATTCAGTTTCTCCTATTAAGCTAGCCTGTGCCTTCTCCATGACATTTGATGGGATCTTGATTGTTTCCGCAATTCTTCCACCCCTTGGAGTCCATGACCATACAATTGTATCAACACACTCCCAGCGCTTTGGGTCAGCAAGATTGCAGCACCAACTCTTTTTCCAACAATCCTCATATTGTTCTTGTATTGTGGGATTTCGTTTTCGATGTTTAGGTGCCCCATACTGAATCAAAACTTTCTTGTAGTTAGGAGATGATTTGTCTACATCAATGTTTGACTCTGCCACTCCTAGCCATATCGGATATTCAGGATCTGTGGGTCTCACAAGAACAAGATCCCCTTTTCTTACATCAATTTGAGGCCTAAAGGCCTCTTGTGGCCTTGCACTTTGAGGACCAACATAGTGATCATTCAATTCTTCATATCCTTGAAACTCATCTCTGTCTTCCTCTATCTCTTGCATTCTATGACTCCCTATAGTCTTTGGCCAAAATGTTGTATATTCACCAATGTGTTTATTAGTTGGTTGTTCAAGCTCATTGATTATATTTTGCCAATAAGTGATAACAGGCTCCATGTATTTTGTGGAGTCATGGTCCTTTCCCTTTAATAGAGAACATCTTTTCCAAAATTCAAGATATGACTTAATCCCTTGAATAACAAGCGGACTATCTCTCACATAGTCTGCTATAGGTACCACATCTGGACAGCCTGTTGGTAATTTTGGTTTTCCCTGGTCATCTTTTTTCCACAACTCAATTCTCGACTCCTTTGGCATCCAATCGGGTGATTTGGGATGAATTTTGTACTGCATTACTGGGACTTCACCTTGCATATAGAAATGAAATTGAAGTGGCTTAGAGTGTCTGACTAGAGCATCTTGTCCGTCACACATGTACCCTTGCACAAAGGATTTAAATTCGGGAACTTGTGTCATCAAAAATGGTGTTGGAGCTGAGCTTTCACATTTTTTAAAATGTTCCATCAGATGTGGAAAGGTGAATGTCATTCCTGTTCGCAATCTTTCTGAGAACCTACTAAACATTGCATCTATGTCCTCATGTGTATGACCCACCATTAAGAATCCCAAATGCACGGTTTTGAAAACTCCTTTTGCTACTAACAAGGATAAGTATGCAAACAAATATCGATTTTTATTCTCTCCTGCACAATTATCTAGCTGTAACAAAAGATTCTCAGGCAATTTTTGAAATACAGGAGTGGATATGGTATCCACAACACATTGAGAGGAATTTGATTGTATGTGTACAATATCTTCATTACATCCCTGGATGGCCAATGGTGGTGTCATTGTTGATGCATTCCTCTCACGCTCTTGCTTCATTTTGTTTTGGAGGTCTAGAGCTCTCCTTGAGTTCAATGCATTGAATAACGTTACATTGCTGCGTGGCATACCGTCATGGCATAAATCTCCTTGTCCATGGTTTTTTGTTATTTCCAGATTCTGTAAGCATAATGCAAGGGAACCAATTGTAGCATTGGGATCTGAAGGCCATAGACCATTAAGTGATAAGTGACCATCCATTCCATGACCATGTCCATGTGTTATCATACCTATTAATGATACTTGCAATTGATATGCATTCGCATAATCTTTTGAGTTCACACGTAACCTAGGTATTGATGTCTTTTTTTGATCCATTTTATCATGTATAATGCATAAATACTTATCCTTTTGCAACTTGGAGAACTTACACCAGGTGTAGTACACATTCCTACAACTTTGTTGTTGCAACATGTGAATTCGACGTTCATCCTTCAAACGTGCAATCATCTCGTCATCCTTTGTTGACTCTAGTTGAGACTTTATCCGGCTACACACAACACATTTGGAGAACTCACTTGTTTTGACAATGTCACATTAGCAAACTCTGGATTCCAAATCCTATTGAATGTCGTGCTAGACATTGGCTTGAGACTCATACTGTCAAGTGTTTTATTGACATCATGTAAAATGTCTACTTGCTTGTACGTGTTTGGTATTGCAAGCAAAGTTTCCCTAGTACCATCTTCCATGGTTCTACTCTTATGTGGCATTCTCTCAGAGTTTTCATCAACAAAAGAGCGCATCAATGCCCTTCCCATTTCTGTATGGTCTCTTCCTTTTCTCATGACACCATCATTACCATGCACTGAGCGTCTAACCCCATTCTCAAAATGTTCACGGTAACGATAAAATGAAGTTTTGGAATGCCATGAATTTCGTACCAAGCTCTACTGCAAACCTCACTGCCATTAAAACAAAACACATAGCATGTCTTTGTAGTTGTTTTGTTCTCACGCCATGCCGTCAACATTGTATCATACACATAGTTTGTTCTATTTTGCAAACTCTGTCCCCAAAATTCATTGCGCATAGCCATGACCTTATCTCGATTGGCATATTGACAACACCTTTTGGAACAACAATCTATGGTTGAAACAAGCTGGACAGATGCTAGAGATGCTTGATTGGATCTCTTAGAGGCTTTCACTGACATTTTTGGCTTCCTATTTACAAAGCAATATTTCCGCTTTTTTGAAATAGGCTCTACCAAATAAGCTGATTCAATGCATGTATCTTGTAATGCATGCATAGCATGTAGATCCTCATAGCATAACAATTATTTTCCATCCATAGTTGTCACTCTGTTGATAGGCCAACAAACTAGATTAATGCTACATACACTAGCTTCTGCAGAAATAGTAGCCTCATCTGCATAGAATGTTTCGATACCAATACCAATGTTATCTTCACCTAGCTCACCAAAGTTTACAAAGTCAAACGGACACACGTACATGACAACCCCTTCGGCTACTACATGTGTTTTGCTTTCATCCCAAAGTTGAACCCTCTTATCCTTCCAAACCTCTCTGTAGCTCATTCCATTACATTGTGCATCCAATGCTCCTTCTGCTTTGTCAGCCTCATGCATAGAATCCCCTTTGTACTCCATATCATTTATATGTTGCAACAACCCACTACTCCATTTCATAATACTATGAAAAGCATCTCCCACTGTCAATGCATCCATTGTTGGAAAAGGGATGAGTTCTTTCTTTTCAAAACACAAATCAACTGACACCGATACATTGCCTTCCCCAATAAGCATGCCAGAACAATATGCACTTGGATTTATTTCAAGTACAGTCCCAATGGAAACCTTTTGTGTCGCTACAAACATGCACACTCTATCACCATGATTGAAATTAGCCATACCTGCAAGAAGATTGCAAGAATAATTGTTAAACAAACCGCTTGCAGAGTATATTGATTTACGTAGCATAAAGCATAACAAGTATGTATGTGGGTGTTTCATGAGAAGCACCCTGTGGCCTGAAGTTCATAGGGTTCCCTCTATGATACTAAGAATCTCTTTGTGCTCTATGCTCTATCGTCTATTCTCTATGATCTATATTGACTTCCTATGGCCCCTAGACCACAAGGCGCCCTCATTGTTTCCAAAAAACCCTCATTGTTTTGCTATGGCCCCAGGGCCATAGCTCTCTATGCCGGTATAAAGAATATTTGCTCTATATTAGCTCCCTAAGGCCTGAAGGCCATAGGGTTGTCCTCAAGATCACCTCACACAGTTTCATGTTAAGTATATATACATCCTATGGCCTCAGGGCCATAGGGAGTTTCATGTCAAGTATATACTTGGGCTATGTCGATTGCGGTGACTGTCTGCTTAACTAGAATTAGATGAGCCACCTTAGTGAGCTTATCTACTATGACAAAAATAGAATCATAGTTTCCAGCTGTCTTTGGAATACTTGTAACAAAGTCCATACTCAGACATTCCCACTTCATCTGAGGAATATCTAGTGGCTGAATCTTTCCAGGTAGTAAAGAAGACCATCTGCTAAGGTATAGTTAGTTAAGTGTTCCCTCGAGTTCTGAGCTTGAATCTCTTGCAGAAGAGGTCTAAAAATAGGGGTCTCCCTGAATTTCTTATTGAACTTCCTCGGGTAAATAAGAGCTAGGGAGTGAATTAGTCAGGGTTGATGAGGACAAGACTGCTGATCAAGAGGTCTTTGAGTCTATTGAAGGCAGGATCTCTCCCCAACAAAAACAGAAAGAGCTATCTACAACTTGAATAAAATACGTAATTGATGAAGCTTCTTGGATACGTCTTGCACCTTAACTTTTTGTTAACACTAGAATGGCAATAGGACACTTTTATATCCTTGGACACTTTTGTGTCCTGTTAAGTGACCATTTTTCTTGAATTATTTGAAGAGTATGAAAATGAATTTCTAGGTGCTATATATCCACAAAGTTTCCTTATGAGCTGAAAAAAACTTAGCATTTTTTTTGGAGTATCGATCTCACCGTTAACCTTACTCTTGCACAACATTTTTGAACCTAAACTATGTGAAAAAACGGGTCCTGTTTTTTGTTTTTTTTTTCAAATTTTGGCAACTATACCACTCTAAACTTCATGTTTGTGAGGTTTAGATGGCTAGAGGTAGGCCTTCATAGTTCTCAACATGTTTTGATGCTTGTAGGGAGAGCTAAGTGTTAAAATTGAAAGTTATGACCAATTTACAAGAATTGCATAATCCTGTTTATGACCAATTTACAAGAATTGCATAATCCTGTTTTTTGGCCAAAATTAGCAGTTTTATGATTTTTTTGGTGGCTTTCTTGATATCCAAATTCAATTTTGATTGTTTAAGTGTAATGTATAACGTAAATCTAATCTTCCCTGAGTTCCGGGGGACCTAATATGCTATATAGCATAGTATATGATGATGGTTGAGTTTTTTGATTTGCTGAAGAATACGGTACATTTTAGAGTAGCAAGTATAACTTTCTCAATATTGCTAGTTTCTTAGGCCAATTGTGTGTATTTTGTAGGTAGAAAACATATCTAATCATAGACTACAAACTTGGCTAGATATTGAGTAGTTTCTATGGGTTTCTAGAGGTCATAATGCTAAACCCAGTTTTTTCATGTTTGCTGTATTTAGCACTTTATCATTGCCCCCAAGGTTCCAATTGTAAGAGATTCATTATCCTTTTGACATGCTCCATGGCTCCTTTTGAATCCAAAGGCCCAAAGGGAACTAAGAAAACATGTATATAGTATCTGTATTGAGCGTGACTATAGAAAATTTGATGATAGGTCCGCAAAATGGCAAAAATGCAACTTTTTTGTACCTACTTTTTTTTCCCCCCAAAAAAAATAGTGAGGTAAAAGCAACCATATGTTTTGGTCACCAACCCATTGAAGTTGACGAGGCATTTTATCTCATGTCCTACAAAAATCCCCACTCTTATTTATATGCAATCAACCATAAGAATTTGTTGTTTTGGGAAAAATGCACTGGTCCATCAACATTGGAGGCTTGTAGTGACCAAGGGATGAGAAAAATTACAAGTTTCTCATTTTTTCCATATGTAGTAGTTATTGAACTATAAGCTAATGAAAGGATTTTTCAAACTGAGTGGATCTACTATGGTTTTGGATTTTTTTCCCAAAACCGTGAAAGGACACTTTTATGTCCTGTTAGGTTACCATTCTAGTGTTAACGCTTACAACTTGACTTCTCTCTTACACTTCTTCATCCCCAAAAATCTGTTAAGTATGGAGCCTGATTTACCCTTGTAATTTTCTGTGGTAAAAGCGCACATTTGTAAGGGCCCCATTATGAGGAGAAGCCATCGTGCGTGAAGAAAAATCACTCACCGGAAACCAAAATTTTCACGGACAAGAATCAGGGGCCGGAATATTATGGCCGGACGGCGGTCGGAAAGTGGTCAAAAAACAACCGGTCGGTTGGCCGGTGGCCGGTAGTCAATGGCCGATGGCTGGTGGCGGAAGTCAATGGCCGGTGGCCGGATTCAAAAGCGGACTTGTCTTCTCAAGGGCGGCCACACATGGGTGGATTGGAGGGTCCGATTTGGACTTATTTGCACAAGGGCGGCTACACATGGCTGCCTCTCATAAGAGAGGTTAACCCTTTTGGCCTATAAAAGGAGGCCATTTCTACACACATTTCATAGTGTGAAGTTGATGCAACAATGTGAGTGTGAGGTGGTGAGAGTGAAGCAAGGCGGGAGCTCTATCAAGGGTTTAATCCCTTTGTAAACTACTTCTTCTTTTGAAGTGCTCAAGCCATTGAGTTGTTGCTTTCCCGTGGACGTAGCCCACATTGGGTGAACCACGTATATTGTGTGTACTTTCTCTCTCTCTCTCTCTACTCTATAATCTCTTGTGTGTGAAATCTATCTCTCTCCATTAAGTAATCTACTCAAAAATCTATTTAGTTACGTCTTATTTCCTAACAACTAGTATCAGAGCAAGGTTTGCTCGTAGCTAAATTATCTCAAGGAAAGGATTCCTTGAATTAAGTGGGAGTTATGGTGGAGGAAGGGAAGCTCAAGATTGAGAAGTTCAACGGCAAAAACTACCAACATTGGAAGATGCAGATTGAAGACTATCTCTACCAGAAGGACTTCTATTTTCCACTAGGCGGTCTTGCGAAGAAGCCCACAACAATGGCAGATAAAGCATGGATTGTCCTTGATCGAAAGGCACTGGGAAAAATCTGGTTAAGCTTGGCGTCAACGGTGGCCTTCAATGTTTCGGAGATGAAGACCACGGAGGACTTGATGAAGTCACTTGACGACTTCTACGAGAAACCATCGGCATCCAATAAGGTATTTCTTATGAAGCGCTTGTTCAATCTAAAGATAGCAGAGAATGGTTCATTTGCAGAACACCTAAATGACTTTAACACAAACATAAGTCAACTTCGATCAGTGAAAATCAATTTCGATGACGAAGTGCGAGCTCTCCTTATACTATCATCTCTGCAAGATAGTTGGGACAGCCTTGTGATGGCTGTAAGTAATTCTATCTCTGGCACAAATACTCTTAAGTTTGATGATGTTGTGGGTGTTCTCCTAAGCGAGGAAATGCGAAGGAGAAGCACAGGAGAATCATCAAGTGTTGCACTATCAGTGGAAACAAGAAGAAGGCCTAAGGAGAGGTTCAAAAACCAAAAGGGTCGTGATCGCTCAAGGCGGAGCAAGTCACGCACAAAGTCAGTTCTTGAATGTTGGAACTGCGGCAAGAAGGGCCACGTCAAGAAGGATTGCTGGTCCAAGAAGAAGAAGGAGACAGAGTCTCAAGACAACAAGCCAACATCGGAGGCCAATGTGGCAGGTAAAGTAGAGCAAGATGCTCTAATTCTCTCATTAGACAATGTGTCTAATTCCTGGATAGTAGATTCCGGGGCTTCATTCCATGCGACACCACACAAGCAACATTTCCAAGACTACACCAAAGGTAATTTTGGGTATGTATACTTGGGAGATGATGAAGCTTGTGAGATTGTCGGCAAAGGTACAGTTTCTACCAAAACTGCTAACGGAAATGAATGGAGGCTTAAAGATGTTAGGCATGTTCCTTCTCTTCGCAAAAATTTGATCTCTACAGGACAATTGGACGATGAAGGTCACAACATTGCATTCGGAAACAAACGGTGGAAGATCTCAAAGGGATCTTTGATGGTTGCCAAGGGATAAAAGGTCGGTACACTTTACTTGTGTACTACTAGCACGCAACCTTCAGCTTGTGCAGCAACTACAGAAGTTGACAGTGCGGTGTGGCACTACCGACTTGGGCATATGAGTGCCAAAGGAATGCAAATCCTTCAAACAAAGAAGCTTCTACCAGGTTTGAAAGAAGTGGACTTAGAGCTCTGTGAAGATTGTGTTTATGGTAAACAAAAGAGGGTAAAATTTCAAAAATCAGGAAATGAAAGAAAAAATAAAAAACTTGAGTTGGTTCATTCTGATGTTTGGGGTCCTACAAGTACACCATCACTTGGTGGCTCATTGTACTATGTAACATTCATAGACGATGCGACTAGAAAAACATGGGTTTATGTCATGAAGAATAAATCCAATGTATTTTCCATATTTCGAAGGTGGAAAGCCTTTGTGGAGAATGAAACAGGTACCAAGGTTAAATGCCTCAGATCCGACAATGGAGGTGAATATTGCAGCCAAGCTTTTGAAAGCTTTTGTGCTAGCAATGACATTCGGAGGCAAAGGACAACCCCAAGGACACCTCAACAAAATGGGATTTCGGAAAGGATGAACAAGACAATCATGGAACGAGCACGAAGCATGCGGTTACATGCAGGCCTACCACTTGAGCTTTGGGCGGAAGCTGTAAGTACGTCTATGTACTTAATCAATCGGTCACCCTCAACGGCATTGGATGGGGGAGTTCCAGAAGAGGCATGGACAGGTAACCCGGTGAATTATGCATTTCTCAAAGTGTAAAGCTAGATGCAAAGTCCAAAAAGTGTTTCTTCATTGGCTATGGAGAAGGTGACTTTGGGTATCGCCTATGGAATACTGAAGATGGTAAAATCTTAAGGAGTAGGGATGTAATTTTTAACGAACAAAATATGTACAAAGATTACTTGAAAAGAAAAAAAACAAAAGAAACATGTGATGAGTACATGGAGCTTGAGGACGGTGAAGACTCAAGGACTGCAAACGGTGACAATGTGCAACAACGTCAACCAAATGAGGAGCCTCAACCTATTCTCTGAAGATCTACAAGAGCAAGTAGACCTCCAGAAAGGTTTGTTCCTTCCTTCAACCATCTCTTGATCTCAGATTCTGGAGAGCCGGAATCATACGAAGAAGCTATGCAACATGAATCCAAAGAAGAATGGACGAAGAGCATGCAAGTGGAGATGGACTCACTACATTGCAACCAAACATGGGAGTTGGTTGAGTTGCCTAAAGGTAAGCGGGCACTTCAAAACAAATGGGTGTACAAGCTGAAGGAAGAAGAAGGTGGGAAGAAAAGGTACAAGTCTAGGCTTGTGGTAAAAGGTTTTTCTCAAAAGAAAGGTATTGACTTCAATGAAATATTTTCTCCTGTTGTAAAAATGAAATCAATTAGGCTTGTCTTAATCCTTGTGGCTGCTCATGATCTAAATCTCGAGCAAATGGATGTAAATATGGAATTCCCTCACGATGACTTAGAGGAGAAAATCTACATGCTTCAACCAAAGGGGTATGAAGTAAAAGGTAAGGAGAAAATGGTTTGCAGGTTAAAGAAGAGCTTGTATGGTTTAAAGCAAGCATCAAAACAATGGTACTTGAAGTTTGATTGATGGATGTTGGATCATGGATTCACAAGATGCAACTCGGATCACTGCGTCTACACGAAGAATTTGGGAGATGGGAAATTCATCATCCTAATGTTGTATGTTGATGACATGTTGATTGCAAGTGCTAACATGCAGGACATCAAAGACCTAAAAGAGGAGCTGTCTAAATATTTTTCAATGAAAGATTTAGGTGTTGAAAAGAGGATACTTGGTATGAAAATATCAAGGGATAGGACGAAGAAGACAATAAAGCTATCTCAAGAAGATTACATCAAGAAGGTACTAGAAAGGTTTGCAATACAAAATGCAAAACCAGTTTCTACACCTTTGGATGGTCACTTTAAAGTAACGAAGGATATGTGTCCAAAGACACAAGAGGAGATAGCCTATATGTCTAAAGTTCCATATGCTGCAGTGGTAGGTTCTCTAATGTATGCTATGGTCTGGACAAGGCCAGACATTGCACATGAAGTGGGACTTGTGAGTAGGTTCATGGACAACCCAGGTAAAGAGCATTGGAAACTGTGAAGTGGACACTTAGGTATCTAAAAGGGACAACAACAAATGCTTTGTATTTTGGAGGAACTGATATTTTTCTAGAAGGGTATGCTGATGCAGATATGGCAGGTGACAAAGATACTCGAAGGAGCACTACTGGCTATATGTTCACGGTTGGAGGCACAGCAGTAAGGTGGGCTCCCAAAGCTGCCTTTACAAAAGTCATTTGTACACATGAAATGAGTCAATGTTATGAACCTTGGTCAATTTGGAGTAGAAAGTTAATAATCGCGATTATTAACTTCAGGCTTGAAATGAACACTGTTTTGCATTTTTTTCAAAGACAGTCTTTTTGTGAGCTATTTTAAGCCTATGAATCAAGTAAAAACTTAATTTGGCCTAAAATGTCAAGAAAAAGTAAATAATATGAGTTTTGACCAACTCTTGAAATTTTTACCTCGAAGTGTCTTTGAGCTTACCAACTAGTTCAGATAATTCTTAAGCTTACTCTCCAGTTGGATTGAGTGGTTTCGAGTCTTTTCGAGCTATTTCTAGCCGTAGACCTGAAATTCTGCAACTTTCAATAACAATTCACACTTAATTCTTTCAGAGAGAGAAATGTTTTGAAATCCACCTCGGATCCTACTTACCCTACTCCTAGATTCTCATGCAATGGGGTTGTGGAAAGTGTTCACAAACACTCGTTTTCTTGTCTTTTATGTTTTCTGGGCATGGATCTTAAGACTAGTCTCGTCTACCAATCATTCTCAAAATCCTAATCTATTTCTACAATCCTATAATCCTAAAGGCACTCAGCAAGTACGATTACTTCCAAGATACCTCTACATAGCAAACGACAACAATCGTAAGCTATGCGGTTTCTAAAAGAAAGGTTTGAACTCTAGGCGAACCTAGAGGAAGTTAAAAGACAAGTACACAAGACGCTCATGTTTTTCCCTAGTTTAGGTCTCTTCGATCTCGGGCAGCGGTGCCAAATGTGCGACGCATGTCTAACCTCACCATCCTATCTTATTGCACTATTAACGAGAACCACGATTTAATTGTCAATCCATGGAACGAATCTGACTCGAATAGTGCATAGAGGCTACAAGAGGGTGTCAATCTCTCGGAAAACAACTAACAACTCGCAACTAACTCAAGCTACAGTCAAGTGATTGAAATCACTAAAAGCCAATCGCTCATCGGCAAACAAATCACATCCGTTACAGCATCAAATGACATCCAAACGTAACAAAACTTCTAGGACAAGTTTATATGACCTAAGCACACATGCCTATGGTCTCAAACCCCACTTTAGGCCAAGTTTCGAAATCGCGATTATTAACAACAGTGGATTTTTGACCAAGTCGTTTTTGACCTAGAATGCATCTAAATGCTTAGCAATAAAGTCCCAATACCCCGCCTATGCTTAGTTTTTAATTTGAAAATGTTAATTTCTAGTTATGATGAAATTAGGCCGTGGGTCGACCATGCCAAAAGCTACGAAAATACTATGAACTGCTTACGTCAATGCGTAGAGCTCTTAACCTGCGGTTGCAATGCAACAAACGCGACTGCAATGCGACAACCAGGGAGGGAGTAGGAAGCGTGAGAAGGAGAGGAGTGAGCGTCGTTAGCTTATGCTGTGTATTTCTTATCCAAAAACTTATAAAAAAATTACAAAAATTGGCTTTTATACCTGATTTTTTGAACATTTAAGTAGTTTGTGAACGGTCCACTCTAGTCCATTTGTAACTCAAGTATTGGGAGTAGAAATCCCATGGATAATATTGCATTTAGTCTATAGATAAAATTGACAGGTGTAGCATTCAAAGCTATTTTGTACAAAACTCTATATGCCTAGAACTCCTTATTTATGCGTCTAAAACTCCTGACAACGGTGACCTGTAGAAGCTGTGATGATGCTGGTTGTTTTCCTTGAGGGATTTGTTTTGGTTGCCACTAAAATTGCTTGCTTGTGGATTCCCTAGAAGAGGCATCATTTGAGCGAGTTTGTTTTGGTTTCCATACCCACTTGACATTTTTTGGTCGCCGAGGCTGGTGTTGGATTGGCCTAGGTCATCCGACAAAATCCGTAGACGGTTTGGCGAGGTCCGATTTTTGTGGAGGCAATGTGGGCTGACTTGTATTGCATTTTTGTTTTGGTATCCACAATTTCTTCGGATTTTTTTGCATGATGGATTTTTTAAGCCCTATTTTCTTGAACACGCGGGTTGGGTAATAGTAGAGGTTCCCATACAAGGTCTGTTTGTACAAAGGGCGTGGCAAAAGATTGGTCCTCTTGTCTAAGTTGTAAGGTACTGTCCTGCCAGTTTGGCATGGCTTGATAAGTGCACATCCACGACACTCCCATAATAACTGCTTTGTTAAGATCCTAATCCATGGATAATTATAAACTCATTTAGTAAGATTTTAATCCCCTCATTAAGGAAACGAGTACCTCGATCACTCACAAATTAGATCGAAACTCTGTATCTCATAAAACCACATTCATATAGGAATGTGGCCATCATTTGTGCATTATTCTTCTTCGTGGGGACCTATCTTTATCCCACTTAGTCAAATCGTTCATAGCAACAATAATATATTATACCTAAGATTTGTATATAGGTGGTTGTATTAGAATTACTCGCTCTAAGATAAAGATATAATCATCTTCATTGGAACATAGTTTCAATTGTTGATCTTCCCCTCTTTGGTGCAAATGATGCCCAATCATTGTATAACTCCTTGAATCATTTTTGAATGCTCTTTGGTGGTGTTTTCTTATATCTTCAAGAAATATCTCATTTGTCAAGTACTCTACCATGTATATGCTTCTTTTTGGTACAATGGATATTTGGAATAATTAAGCATGAGGTATAGGTGTTCTTTTTTTTGTATTCGGAGAATTGTTCCACATAAGGGTGAACATCCCTTTTTATGATTGTCTAGTAAACCCCCAGCCATGCAAGCCTTATCATGGTTTGATCTTCAACAAAATGGATTCCAATATGGGCTTGATCTATGTAGTTGGCTTGTTCATCAGGTCTCGTGCAGAAGAGAAGGATTCCATATTTTTTCTATAAAATCTCCCCATTATTATATAGCTGATACATAGACAATTTCTAAATCAACTTTGATGCTATAAGAAGAGGAATCCGTGGATCTACTTATGCTATAGTCATCAAAGTAACTAGGTCCTCTAACCATCTTGGTATCATCTCTATGGAGAAGAGACAAGCATTTGGAAAATCATCATCAAATCCCTTGGGAGGTTCACTTAAGGTGATCCTTGACAAACAATCAACCCTTTGGTGCGTGGTACCCTTTTTCACAACCACTATAAAATCATACTCCACTAAAATGATAAATATTCTTACTCTTCTGCATGTATTACATGGTTTTTTGACTAGAAAAAGTAGTTCTTGGTGATCCAAAAATAACACCAACTTTTTTGCCAATGAGTATTGTGCTACACCAATTATGCACCAAGCTAGGGATCTGCTATGGATGTGTATAATATTTCCTATTCACATTGTATAAGATCTTGGGCTCATTTGGGAGTTCCAAATTGAATATGCTAGAGGGCTCAGCTTAATCCCATAGTAGAAAGGCTTGTGGTGCATGCCTTTATAAGAAATACTTTTATGCAAAGAGGCTTCATTCTTGAGGATCCAATTCTTGAGAGCTCTCTCTTGAGTGTTCACTCTATGGATGGACTAGCCTTGAGCTTAATACCCATGCTTAGAAGGGTAGTGCTAATCCTTTGTAGTTAGAGAAGTACTTCTTGATTAATTTAGTCTCTACTTTTTTCATTAGTCTTAATTCTTCTATATTCAATTATGTCATGAAGTAGTGTCACCTTCTCATTATTCTAGATTTGAGTGTGTGGTGATGACTTCTTGTTTATTGACCACTCCTATCATTCTTTGAGTACTCAATATGTGATATTTAACATCTCTAATTAGGTTGATCAAGTGGGTTATTAATCTTGTGATTGGAGTATGTGCCCTGTTGTTTGCTCATGTGTGGATGGGGTTAATGAGACTCAAGCACTTTTGTTTCAGTATCTTGATTGGCATGTGGTGATTGGAGAGGCCAACAACGCCAACATCATGTGTGCTTGTCAAGAGAGTGCTTTGAGATTCAAGTCTATGAAAATTTGGACTTTGGTGGGCTTAATGGGTGTAAGTGATGCTTGATTAATGATTAGGGTTTGATTAGAGTAAGTGGTTCATGTCTAGTCTCTATTGCATTGGAAGAGAATTCTCTTGGGTCCTCTCATTCAATACATCCAATGATGCTCATGCCTCCAAGCTCTTGCCGGGTTGCCGATTCATGCATTGATAATTCTATTGGTCTTGGGTTGTGATAAAGTGATGCTACAATGACCCCCAACCTTTGGTGTTGTTTCTGAGGATTGATAACCTAAGCTAGTGAGAGTAGAGGATGTTTAGAATAGAGTAATTTGACTACTAATTTCATCGGTAGTGTGTGTAACTCAATTTTGGTTCAATTTGATTGTGTGTGCAAGTAACAGAAGCTAATTTTTGAGTTATGAATACCCCGACCCCCAATTCCACCCCCAAATTCACTAAATCTTACTTCATTTCCATGCTAATTGTACTAATTTCATGCTAGTTTTTACTAATTTTTGACTAACTTCACTAACCTAACCACTTACATTTGATGTGTAATGTATGATTAATCCCCTTATCCCAGGTAGAATCAACACTTTTATCAAGTTTCTTTGTGCTAATCCATGCCTAATCTATTTATTTGAGTGTTGATTTTTTGCCATTAATTGATCAATTTCTGGGCTAGATTGGAGATGCACACACTTGTGTGTGCAATGATGCATCTTCGCATGGAGAAAAGGAATAGCTTAGATTGTGATTATGATGTAAGTCCACTCACTTTATCATTCAGTTCTTGATTGATTAATGTGGTTCAATGTGTGCTAATTATTTGCTAACACTAGGTGTGTAAATCAATTGACCTACACTTTACACCTAACTGATTCACTTGGAATGAAATTGATGGTCAATTTTGAATAATGAATGATGTGTTTGTCAATATTAAGATTGATTTTCAGCAAGAATTCATGTGTGTGCATAAAAATCATTGTGTATGTAATGCACCAAAGAAGGAAAAAACTACCGTAAAATTCAAGTGTGGGTGCACCAAATTTTGAGTGTGTGGATGCATGAAAATTGAGCAAATTGATGATATGTGAATGTGAAATCATGTAATTAATGTGAATGCTAGGCTAATCCAATCATTGGATATGCCTAATTGCCAAAAAAAGTGTACAAAATTTGAGTGTGTGTGCCCAATTGAAGACCACTTGATTCAATGATTGATGGTCAATTAGGGCACCGAAATGCCTTTTGATTGAGAATTTGTGCATGAAAGGTGTGTGCAAGCATTAGGCATAGGCCTTGCATTGCCAATCGAGCAAAATTTGGATTCTTTGGCTTACTTTTGGAGGTGTACATTGCTTGATTAGGGAAAAATAAGGTTGATTTTGAGAAATTTAGCATGCATGCATTTGTTTATGCTTGATCCAGTTTTCAATTTGGGCATTGCAATGAGGAATTGATGGATTCTTTTGCATATGATTTTGACCTAAATTTGGGTGTGTGCACCAATTAATGGCATGTATAATCCAATTTGTGAATGAATAATTGGTATTTTTATCAATTATGATGATGAATTGGACAAATAATTGATGTGTTGTCACAAAATGGCTTTGAGGATTGAGATAGGTCCCTCAATTGCTGCTCAAGTGTGGACAATTTTAGTGTATTTTCATGCTAATGATTGATCAATGTGATGAACATGGAGATGCTGCATTCATTTGTGTGTGAATGTAGCATAGCAAACCCTAATGACAAATTCAAATTAATGGATTTGGATGTTGTTCTGGTATGGGATGTAGCAATCAAAATTGTGATGCTTAAAGTATGGGTTTGCAAATAAGAGGCATGTTTGTCTACATTGTGTATATAGAATGCTTGCTTTGAAATAATTTTCATATGGAGATGACACTCAAATGACACTCGAATAGTGTGGAAATGACACTCGAATGACATCAAGCATGATTTTTGACTCAAAAATTTGAGGATTTATTTATAAGTCCATTGTATTGAAATTTGTTGGGCAATGCTTCACTGATACAAAACAAAAGGCAATTTGTGTGTGGTCAATGAAATTAACACAACAAATTGTTCAAGAATGGAATCCTAATCAAAGAGAAATCGCATAAAAGGTGTTCGCATCCATGCCAAATCAATTAATCATGAATGTCCAAAGGCTACCATGCATGATATTGAGAAAAGTTTCATGATTTATTAGCTTAATAGTGTATATGTATGCTGCATTGCATGGAGTGTGTACATTCCAAGTGTCTTGCAAGTAGAGTCAATGCTCAAAGGAGGAGCCTTGCCAACTCACACATTGCCCTAAGAAAAAAGTGCCAATGTTCTCCTAAGAAGTTTTTTGAAATTTAAATTTAAAAAAAAACTCATGCTGTTATCGTTCAAGCACTGTCATAATTTTGCACCAATTCATACCCAAATTGTAGGTGAATGGGCATGCAAAGAATGAGCACACACACCTTGCCTTGTACTGATAAACAGGCCCGTGATCCTCATAAATTTTGAAATCCTTGTCAATTGATCCTCTAATGGCCTTGCAGACCTTGTGTCTTCCTTGCATCAGTGATCTGTGCAGCCCACACACAATAAAGTTGCAACTTGCGAGTGCCAACTATGCACTGTAGTCAATCACTCACACACACACATGCTTCTTGAGTCCCCAGCTTCCTTGCTACCTACCAAGCTGTCTCTAATGAAAACCAACTCCAGGCTCTACACGACGCTTCTCTCTCATCCTTGCCCACTTGCACTATCCGTTTCCATTGAGCTCACGCTAACCAAGTTGGAATCCATTCATTTGTTTCCTGGCATGTGTCCACTCACACTCTCTCTCTCTTTCTTGGCTTGAACTGATGAATTGATACACACCTTACCCCACGAGGCTCGAAAAATTGTGGCCACAATCCCACTCTTTTGATTGTGATGCACTATATGCAGAGCAAAGCACATATTGGCTCGTTTTCTCATACTGACCTTGGTTGCGCCATGGTCCACCTGTGCTGAGTTTTTAGTGCACACTCCACACACAGAGAGAGTCACGAGCATACAGTGGGTTGCATTGTTGGCTCACAGGCTCAATTCGGATACTTCATTGACTCCCATGCTTTTGGTCTTATTGTCACACGATTAAAATACATTGTCTCTCACAAGTTGATGCATTGAGTGTGAGATTTTGTGGTGCAACACTCGCACACCCGTCCATACACACACTTTAGCCACAAGCTGCACCCTTCCCTCCCAAACTCGTCGCCGCTACAGACCACCATCATCATACAAAAAGGAGAAGAAAAAAAGAGTGGCTCTTTTTTTAGAAGTAAAAATAAATAAATAAAAAATAAGTAAACATTCCGACATCTTTCATCTCCCCTCCCTTCAAAAACAAAAATAATCATTTAGGCCAATTGGCAACAACAGGCAGCGAACACATTTAGGAAAACACGGAAAATTTCACAAATTTGGGATGATCTTTGTGTCTCATGGACTTGAGGTAAGTTTGTATTGTACTAAGTTGTTGTACATATGAAAACCATGATACAATGTTTAGTGGATTCTTATGAGTCTGCAAGATCTAATATGGCCCGTTTTCAACAACCATACTGTACACTAGAATGTTTTTTGCAGGTGATAGTTTACAAATACACACACACACGCACCCAAAAGAAAATTTTATTCCCACACATGCTTCATTTGATAAAACAATTAAAATGTAAGTTGCAAGAAAAACTTGGGTGAATAAATTGAAAAAAACACCATTCATATTGAATAAGATTTCTTTAAGATTACAAAGGTGGGATGCCAATATCAATGTTGATAATGACCCTAGCTATGGGTGGACTAATTTGAACCATTGCTAAAAGATTACAAAGGTGAAAGGCCAATGCTAAGCAATCATTCCTTCTCATTTTCATTGGCATTTGATGGTGCCTCATGCTCATCAAGTTTCAACTGACTCTCTTTGGCCTTGAGGATTCTTGCCTTCGGATTCTTGATTTTTTCAAGAATTCAACCACTTTCCATGCCCAAATGATGCAGCTAATCTCTTCCCAGCGTTGAGGATCATTGATGTTCTCTCTCCAATACTTGTTCCAACAATCCTTGTAAACCTCCACATCACTTGCATTCTTCTTCTTTGAAATTGGTGCCCAGTATTGTATCTTCACTTGAAGGTAGGTTTCCGAGTCATTGTTCTGATCAATATCTATTTTTGTCACTCCTAACCAAATTGGGCAATTTTCATCACAATTTTGCACAAGTACAAAGTCTCCCTTTGCCATATCAAGAGTTGGGTTGAACTCCTTAGCAAGTTTGTTGTACATTGGAGAACAATAGTGGCCCTTGATTATGTCAAGTACTTCATCTAGACCATCTTTCAATGGAACTTCAAGAGGATGATCTTGTTCACATATACTCCTCGGCCAAAAGTCATCAAAGAAAGTGTTTTCACTTTCTCTAGGGTTTTGCATAGCTTGCATGAGATTCTCCCAGTACATAAGAACTGGGTTGATCCACCTAGCATACTCACTTTCGTCTCCTTTCTCTTGCAAGTGCTCTTTTCACCCACTAACATACTTCTTTAATCCTTCCATAACTTTCTCACTATCTTTAACATACTCAAAGGGTGGTAATACTTTTGGAACACCTTCAGGAAGCTTGGCTCCTCCTTGGTCATTTCTCTTCCATAACTCTATACCATTTTTGGTTAACCAATTCACATTTTTAGGGTGTACTTTGTACTGCATCAAAGGTATCCCATCACTCATATAGAACCTAAATTTCAATGGCTTTGAATGACCCACTAAGCAATCTGCTCCATCATGTAAGAGCCCCTTCACAAATAATTTAAAGTCTGCCACCTTTTGTAGGAGAAAAGGTGTTGGATGCATGCTAACACACTCATTGAATATCTTCATCAAATGTGGAAATGTAAAAATGGCTTGTTTTCTAAGATTCTCTAAAAAGCGACTGAACAATGCATCAATTTCTTCATGAGTGTGACCAACCATAAGAAAGACAAGATGGACTATGTCAAATACTCCTCGTGCAACCAACAGTAATAGGTATGCAAACACATATCGATTCTTATTTTATGAACCACAATTTTCAAGTTGCAACAACAATGTTCTTGGAAACCTCTTGAACCCAAATATATTGCCATCCTTCTGTACATGTGTATTAGTAGAAACGATTGATTGCATCCTTGGAAAATCATTTCCCTATCTAGAAGAAAAATTCTTAGTGTCCACATTCACATTTGTGATTAGATCAGTCTCTGCCTCTTCATTTTGAGCACTCTGCCCCTTGTAGTATTGGTTTTTCTCCTTAAGCAAGTGGTAGACAAAACACAATCAAAAAGATTTGTTCGTGGTTCTACACTTGAGTTTTCTAAGCTCAAGTCACCAAACATGTGTTTATCTCTTCTTACTAAGTTTCTTAGTAAACATTTTGAAAGAGATGTAATTGTGAAGTTGGGATCACTCGGCCATAATCCCAATGCAAAGTGACCATAAGTTGTTTGTTCATGTCCATGAGTGAACATTCCTGTCAAGGATATTGGAAGCCTCTCAACTCCATTGGGAGATTTTGGAACTAGTTTAATTTGTGGTAAAGCATGCTTACTTTGGTCCATCTTGTAATGTATAATGCACAAGAACTTGGTTGGACTCATTTTTGAAGAGCTCCTCCATGCATAGTACATATTTCTACAGCTCATTTGTTGCAACATGTGTGCTCTCCTCTATGCCATGTATCTAGCACGTTCAACCTTATTTTTGGTAGGCTCTAGCTTGACCTTTATTGATGTGAAAATGTCACATTTAGAGAATGTGCTTGATTTTGATAAAGTGACTATCTTGAAGACTATCTTCCACAACCTTGAGAATGTTGGTTGTGACATTGTTTTGTATTGCATTGTGACAAGTGTTTCATTTACTTCTCACAAAATGTCCACTTGTTTGTACTTTGTTGGTAGAACACGTTGAGTTTCCTGAGTGCCATGCATGGTTGTCCTTGACTTATGTGTCATTTGATCTCTGCATTATTATCTATGAAGCCCTGTATGAGTGCTTTTTCCATCTCCACATGTGTCAAGCTCTTCCTTATTATTCCAGTGTTTCCATGATTTCCATTGCATGCTCCATCCAAGAATGTTTTGTGCAGCTTGTAAAATGTTGACTTTCCTATTCCATCCATTACATACCATGCTTTATTACATAACTTATTTCCATCAAAAGTAATCTCAAAGCATTCCTCTTCTTGATCTTTTCTATAAGCCATGCTTATACTGTTGACCGCTGGGTCAACAACACAACATAACTCAAGTTTCGTACCAAAGTCTTATGTTTTGCGAGTTATGAAATGCTGTGGATTATGGCTATAAACGTCATTTGTAATGAGTAGTTATTCTAGTTTCAGAAGCCGGGGTGCAATGGCACTTCCAGATTGTAAATACAAATCCATTTGACCCTTTCAACCCCATTTTTTGGTTAAACCTAAGGTACCCTTAGTATATAAGGTACCTAGGTCATTTTGTAAAGGAGACTAGTTTTATCATAATCAAAACTTAACGCTACCGTCTACTGTGTGTGAGAGAGAAAGAGAGTGAGCGTGAGCTTTATCGTCTCGCTACGCCCGGCTCGCTCACCACATTGGAGATTTGAGTGCACCATTGTTGTAGGCTTGAGGAGAGCTACGCGACAACGCCAAGCATTCCACGCGAGACAAAGCGCACACGCCGACGCATCTACGAGCTATTTGTGGCCGTAAGTGTATCAAACGATGTCTGTTTTCTACGTGCTAGTAGTCTATAGAATCGTGGCGACATAAGCTACGCATAGGTACTCATAAATTTCAGTTTCGGACACTTTCAAAATTTTGCTCTGTCTTCCTACGCGTTTTCCGCAGACGGGTTTAGAGTGAGGGTTTTGAGTGTAGAAGCATAGGGACAGGTGTATCCTAGTGAGGGGATGGTGTTCCTTAAGTTTCGTACGAATCTGGCATGATTAGGTGAGTTACCTTCCGTATGTGTGTATGTGGCTAGGTGGTGTAGTTGAGAGCAGTGAGGTTCTTGATTGTGGTTTAGTTGGCCTTCCAGAGTGTTGTATGTGTAGGATGGTCTCGGCCTGACAAGCTAAAGAGATTTCCTCCGTGTGCCTATCGTGTCATCTATGTCCTCAATTGACATTATGTTGATCTAGGTAGTGTTTGCATGCACTTCATGAATGTGTGAGTCGCTCGTCCAACACATACAATTCAATACAAATGTGCATCGGCTAGTGTAGCTTTGTCCACAAAAGTCTACCCTCTCTTGCATGATTTTGGATATGTTTCCAATCTGACAGCAATGCATCTCACAACAATCAATTTTTGCAAGTTTCAGTATTGTTATCTATGCCATCATCCTCATACTCATCACTGAAAGCATATAAGCTATCAAGGGAATCTCCCATTTCTTTCATGATGGTATCTTGAATACCCTTAGAGGTAGAAGGAGATCCTGTGTCTTTTATGAAGGGATTACCATTCTCAAATGTGAGCTACCTAATAGGCCAGCTTACTAAATTCAAACTTGAAATATCACTTTGATGTGGATGCATCGACCCTTCCACAATGACACCCAAGCTACTCTCACCTAGTTCAATACAATTTATAGCTTCATATGGGTGGACCAGAAATACCACTCCTTTACCAGGTTTTGTAGATCTATTGTCAGCCCAAGGGATGACTCTTTTATCTTTCCAACTTGCTCTATCTATCAAGCCATCTTCATGACCAACAAGAAAATCCACATCTATTGTGTGAGATTTTCCTCTGTTCATAACAATACTATGCAATGGCCATTTAATGATGCTTCCAACTTCTTGAGACATGGGTCTTGCATCCATTGTGACGAATGGAATCAAGAAGGTGTCATCAAAACTTTCTAGTACATGTATCACAACACATATTGTACCAATCAATTCAAAACCACAAGGTTGAGATGCATCAGTGGAATGGATAACCATGTGAGCCTTCCTTGTGGAACCATCAACAAGAAACCTTGAATCACCTTGCTTTGGACACTGGAATTTTGGAGAAAATCAAGAGACATCAGTAAAACTATATGTTTGATCATAGAACTCAAAAATTAATGCATTCCCAAGATACACTAACAATTTTGGTGAAAGCTTGCACCCCATTCAATTAAGCAAATCTACACTGAGTTAATCCATGGAGGAGGGTAGGAGGTTCAAGCTCAATTTTGAGTCTATATGTACATCTAAGTTCCAGAAATCTAAAGTTGACAAGTGTTGCAAGATAGGGACTATGCTACATTGCAGAGGCACCCATGGAGTTCGATAGGAGGATGGAGCCTTTATGCACATCCAAACGCTAGAAATATATAGCTCACAAGAGTTTCAAGATGGACCTCAAGCTATATTGAATCAACCCATGTGGGATGGTAGGAGGCTCAAGCTCAAGTTTGAGCCTAGATGTACATCTAAGTGCTAGAAATGTAAAGATGAAAATAGGTCCAAGATGGAGCCTAAGTTACAATACAGAGAAACCCATGGAGTTTGGTAGGAGGATGGAGCCTAGATGTAGATCAAAGTGCTAGAAATCTATAGCTTAAAATAGTTACAAGATGGATCTCAAGTTATATTGAGTCAACCCATGGAGGATGGTAGGAGGCTTAAGCTCAAGTTTGAGCCTAGATGTACATCTAAGTGCTAGAAATCTAAAGCTGACAAGAGTTGCAAGATGGAGTCTAAGTTACATTGAGACACCCATGTAGTTTGGTAGGAGATGCTTAATTGAGGTTGGAATCTAGATGTACATCTATGCTTGAAATCTAAATATGACAAGAGTTGCAAGATGGATCCCAAGTTACATTGAATCAACCCATGGAGGATGGTAGGAGGCTCTAACTCAAGTTTGAGCCTAGATGTAGATCTAAGTGCCAGAAATCTGAAGATGACAAGAGTTGCAAGATGAACCCAAGTTACATCGAGTCACTCATGGATTTTTAACGAATGTCTGAATTGATGTTGGAGCCTAGATGTACATCTATGTGCTAGAAATCTATGGGTAGCAAGAGTTTGAAGATGGAGCCCAAGTTACATTGAATCAACGTGTGGAGAACAGTAGGAGGTTCAAACTCAAATTTGAGCTTAGTATATTTCTAGCACTTAGATGTATATTTAAGTGCTATAAATACCTAGCTAACAAGAGTTTCACAAAGCCAAAGTTACATAGAGGCAACCATGGACATTAGGGAAAATTTGGACTCACAAAGGGGCCTTATAAGGAGTTTGACTTCCTCTCTCATGTCCAAAACGGGCATGTGGTAAAATTTTGCAAATCAATCTAGACTTGGTGGAGATTTGGTAGTTAGAATCTAGTCTTCAAGATCTTTCTATTGATATATAGCACGCCACGAGAATCCTCATATTTTGAAAGATTCTATTTTTTATCCCCCCCTAGCTTCTAGACGGAGTTGTCACATCACAAGAGAATAAAAAATAGAATCTTTCAAAATGTGAGGAATCTCATGGCGTTATATATATCAATAGATAGATCTTGAAGAGTGGATTCTAACTGTCAAATCTTCGCCAAGTTTAAAGTTGATTTGCAAAAAAATTATCGCACACCCGTTTTGGAAATTAGAGAGGAAATCAAACTCCTTATAAGGCCCCTTTGTGAGTTCAAATTTTTCCCTAATGATTTGGTAGGAGGCTCGAACTCAAGTTTGAGCCTAGATGTAGATCCAAGTGTTAGAAATCTATACTTGTTACACGGGTTGCAAGATGGAGCCCAAGTTACATGGAGGCACCCATGGAATTTGGTAGAAGGCTCTAACTCAAGTTTGAGCATAGATGCACATTCAAGTGCTAGAAATCTACAAGCAGCAAGAGTTGTGAGAGAAAACCCAAGCGATGTTGAAGTAGCCTTGAATTCGGAAGGAGACTCAAATTAATGTTTGAGCTGCATTATACATTTAAAGACTTGTAAGGTGGAGCCAAGGTAATGATGAGCTTTAAATCAGACCTAAGTTTCCTTGAATGACCTATCTAAAGAGTCGGAGCTTACAAGAAGGTGAGGCTTCAAAGTGATTGCATGAGTGGCTAAAACTTAAGTTTGAGCCTAGTTAGTCATATAGTTTTCTGTAAGGATAGAACATTAGTTTGAGTATAGCTGGCCTTGGAGATTATGCTATGACAATTGAGCCTTGATGGACATTCAAAATACAATGATTTTTTTTTCTTAGTTGTTTATGTGTAATTCAAGTCTTGGTGATTATAGTCCTGGTGTTTTACGCGTTGTAGCAGGACAATTTTACATGCATAAAGGTTTCAAGAAATGGGCTAAGCAAGTGGGTTAGTGGAGGTGGGTCCGGCACTCAGAGGTTTTAGCCACGGGAAGTCAAAACTATGTCCAACTTGTGAGTATGAGAGTTTTTGGGTAACCATGGGTGATCATGTTGAGCAACAAGGTATGCATTTTTACCCAGCAACAATGCAAATGTTTCAAGCATTTGCAATGTTCATGCAACAACAACATGCCACTGAAAGAAGGGAGATTTTAGCAACGAAGGCCATACAAGTAGTCGTCAATAGAATGGATCAGTTCAATGGCAAAGATGTAACCAAGTACTTACACGAGTATGTGTCAGAAGGTGAGATGATTCAAAGCTTTGGGCTAGTTGTTGCTCCATAAATTAGGGAACATGTTAGGGAAATTCAAGATGGGCATGGGAGAAACTAGGAAGAACTCAAAGTAGCTTTGAAGGAGGAATATTTCATGGAGGACTCTGAGAGAGTAACCAAAAGAAAATTCTTAGAATGGGTAGTCAAGCCAAAGCAAGGACTATCAATAACAGAGCCACTTAGGGAATTTGAGCGGTGCTATGCACAACTCACCAGGACATAAAGGGGCACACTAGAGGCAGAGAAGATAGATCTGTTCTTACAAGCTGCAGGTAAAGAGTTTCAAGAAAATTTGGAGCTTCTTGTTGAAGATAAAGATGTTGAGCAAGGACTAAAGACCGCCTGGAATGAGGTTGAAGGTGCTGTCTCACTGCTTGCCAAATGACAAAGAAGAAGGGACAAGATGGTAGATAACACTACAAGCCCTTCCACCTCAACTTATGAAAAAATGGTAAAGCCTACTTTTATCGCTCCTAAGTTTGATGAGTCCATGCTAGATGAGCTTGTGAAGGAAATGTGTGACTTGAAGGTGAAGCTTGCAAAGCTTGAAGAAAAAGGCCAATCATCAGGGCCACTTCCTAGGAAAAGACCATAGCCCAAAGAAGGGTTTGTTAATAGATGTATTTGGTGTGATAGTACAGTCCATGTAAGAAGGGATTGTGATGATTTTAGTGATGCTTTGTCAAGAGATGTTGTCTTTTTTAAGGATGGTAAAATCCACTTAAGAGAGATAGGTCTACCCTTGAGAACTAACTTTGGGAAGGGGGGAATGCAAACCTTAGTTGAAGATATGGCAACTAACCATGCCACCTCTTTAGTTGAGGCAGCTATTTATGGAGTAAAAATTGAGCATCTTAGTGATGAAGAGGTGAGTGACCATCATGGTCAAATTTGGCCAAATGTCATGCAACTAGCTAAAAAGGGAAAGCTTACAAAAGAGATTATACATGAAGTAGGTGATTGCATACGTCTAGAAATAGGATGGAATGATCGAGTGGACTCATTGTTAGTGCATGCCTACATTACAAAATGCCAAGAAAATGAGGTTATTGTAGAAGAGAAGCGTAGACGTGAGAATGTTGATGAAGGACCATCAAAAAGAGCTTCTAGAAGTGGGGGAAGAAGCGACTCAATGCCTTCTTAAACACCCTCGACACAAGGAGCATCTCCACCTGAGGTACTCATGGAGGAGTCTACAACAGGAAAGAAGAAAGATCCAACAAAAGGTAAGACAAAAGGCCCAACTTATAAACTACAATATGATATTGAGGTTGCTATAGATTTAAAGAATGTCTTGGAGGAAAGGATCTTGAATATCAAGATTGAGTTTACTCTGGGAGAAGTTCTTGGCATTGCAAAGCGTGAATTCCATGAGGAGATCATTGACATCATCAAGAGGAAGAGGCAAACTCTTGCTGAAGTCTCTCATCCACAGGTTGAAGGGGAAACCTTGAAGACACAAGGGATGCAGTTGCAAAATAAGGAGGATGATGGAGCTCTGGTAGGATGCTACCAATCTAGTGGGAGAGTGAAGCAAGTGCATTTCTCAAATGATGATGAAGAAGTTGAAGCTATTCCTAGGAGGAGCTACTATTCATGAAGTCTCTATGCAAGGGCCATCCAAAGAATGAAGGGTGAAAGCATGTTAACCTGTCGCGCTTTTTGTGCTAGTTAGCAGTTTCAAGTTAGCACATCTTCAAAAAGTTGGGCATCCGGTAAATTTTTTACAAATAATATCAAACTTTGTCGGAGGTTGTACATTTGGATTCCTTGTTTCAAGTGCTTTCTATTGATATATCATATGTCATAGATCTTGGAGATGTAGCTGAAGTTATTGTACTAGTTAGCATATGTCAAAATTGTGCTAGTTAGCATTGTACGGGACATGAAAAAGCATGACAGGTTAACATGATTTCACCCTGAAAGAAACATGCACTAGCATCTCACTGAGGTTAGAAGGTTTCTGAGAGCATGTGTCTTTTATGTAATTTGGATTCCATATTATGCACATGTAGCTGATCCTCTTTATCAGTTGCTTAGAAAGAATCAAAAGTCTAAATGGGCAGAAGCATATGTAAAATCCATGAAAAAGCTAAAGGAGTTGCTTCAGTTAGCACCAACTTTGAGAAAGGTAGACTATGAGTGTCAAAGGAGAGTAATTGTGACAGTAGACACCAGTCCTACAGGGATTGGATGGGCAATAGGGCAAGATGACGAAGAAGGACACAATTATGTGGTGAGATTTGGAGCAAAGGTACTAAGTGCTTGCCAAAGAAACTATCCACAGATAAAGAGAGAGTTATGGGGTATGGTAACAGCCTTGAAAAATGGAAAAGAGTACCTAATTGGTGTATGTGTGGTTGTAGAAACAGATTGTCTAGCATTTCTTGGGATGATTACAAGCTGCTCAACGCCAAACATTGCTATGTTGCGGTGGATTGCCTACATTAAGTCCTTAAACCCTAAGTTTAAGAACATTGCAGGTAAAGACAATACAATGGAAGATATGCTATCAAGGGCAAGGTATGAAGATGAGTCATAGATGATTGATGAGGGAGATGATGTGGGCACAAAGTTCTATTCCATCTCTCATGTCAAAGGTAACAATGTCTCCATGACTAATCCACTTGAATTAATTATTCTTGAAAGATCTTTATGAAGGTGATTGGCTTCTTATTGGAAGCTACTTGAGTACTCTAACAAAACAAGATGATTGGTCTGAACAAGAATTCAAGAGGATACGCATGAAAGCATATGGGTACTTTTTGAGGGATGGTTACTTGTGGAAGCATCCTAAAAAAAAGACTGCTACACCACAAAGGGTTATATGTAAAAAACAGACTCAAGTAAAGCTCATGCAAGAGTTTCATGAGAGTCTATGGGCTGGACACAGGGGTGTGTGGGCAACCTTCTCAAAGTTGAAAGAAAAATACTGGTGGAAGGATATGTACAAAGATGTATCTCAATTTGTAGAGTCATGTGTAACTTGTCAAATGTCATAATAATCAATATCTAATTCTCCTAAATGATTTTCTCATATTAAACTGATCATTTAATGTGGGGAAGTGCCAAGGGAGAAAAAGCTAGAATATTGGTTAAGTTAGCAGACCGGCCACAGTAGGGATCCAAAGGAGGGAAAATAGGGATCCAAAGGGGGGGCCATCTGCAAAAGAGCCATGTGAAACAATGGGCCAAAAAGACCCTAAGGTTCAACCCATTAAGACTTCCAAAATGCTAAGGTTCCAAAATTCAAAGGTTGTGTCCAAAGGTTAACCCTAGGAAAATTGGATGCTTAGTGTGAGCTCAAAAAGTCTTTGCATATCCCTACATGGGAGGGGGCGAGCCCCAAAGCTAGGGGATGAGAGAGAAAGCTACACACACACACACAGGCTCCCTTTACACAAAGGGAATGAGGGACACATGTCAGCTCCCTAGGCCAGATGCCCACAAGGTGTGCCCAATTCCTATTGGAAGACCCTTGAAGTGGACCAATGAGAATTAAGCTAGAGTAAATCTAGTTTAATTAATTTAAAAACATTTAATAAAAGAAACCAATAAGAATTAAGTGTCCTAGAAGACTATTGGGCAGTCTCCCAAGGGGTCCAATGAGCATTCAGGAGCCCTATGGCTTGCCTGATTCCTATTGGCCAGGAGGCAAAGGGGTCCAATGAGAGTTTAGTTTAATTATTTAATTATCTAAAGCTCTCACAAAAGGGGAAAGGGGGACACATGTCAGAAGGCTATCACTTATGCTGCTTAATCCCTATTGGCTTGATCTGGGGAGGTCCAATGAGGCAAAAGCCAGCCTAACTTAGCAGCTAGGGCTCGCCCAAGAGAGAGAGGGGGCTGATTTTTGCTTGGCATTGACACACACACTCTCACACTTGACCATGGTGAAGGGAAAATACTCTATCTCCTCCCAAGCTTTAATGGAGAGCTCATCACCTACTCCAAGCTTGTGAGATAGAAGCCTACATCAACACTCTCTTGGCATGTGGATGCAAATCCAACCAAGAGCCAAGCTTCAATGCATGCTCATCTTCTCTACCAAGCTAATTACTAAGCCAAGCTATGCTAATATGAGTGATTATGTGAGGAGATGTACTTCTTTCTCGTAAGATACTTCTTTTTCCTCTCAATCTACTCTCATACCCTGCTAGCTCTCACCATCTTCGAAGGTGTGTGAGGTCTTGGGTCTGAGAACGGGGATAATTCAAGTTGTGTTTGATTAAGTGTTTTGCTTGGTGTATGAAGCTTCCATCTTCATTGCACTAGCTAGTCTTGAAGGAACACAAAGAATTGTATTGTACAATGTCTCTCTTGATGGGAGAAACCATAATACAAAGCCTTTTGGAGGGGGGACCGGCTCCATGCAAATCCGGTCCTCAACTGTTGTCAATAGCTTAATTGCTCTCTCTTTTGAAAGTATTGTCGATGCTATCTAACTAGGTGTTATGTTTTTTGTTGCTCTCTCTCCACCCAAGCACTCTTGTAATTCTCATTAGGAATCAACTCTAATGAAATGCCCACTATGTTCATGCTAAATTCCGCTACACAAAAGATTTTAGGCCATTAAATGTTACATTGGTATCAGAGCTCAAGGTTTCTCTTTTCTTGCTCAAGAAGGGAGGTCCTCAAGCTAGCTACAAATGGTTGGTATTATTAATTGCCTGTGAGTAAGTAGAATAGGGATTTTTCAGCCTTGCAGTGCGCCTGCCTTTGTGCAGTTAACGGGGCATCACCGTCGAGAGCTATGGTCTTAATAGTGGAGTCCTACGGGGCTTGCCTACGGCTTAACCACTATTGAGCTATTAGAAGCTTGACAGGAGCCGGTGCTGTTTTGGTGTCGAAAGACCCTCTCTTCTATTCCTTGCAATTAATGGTATTCGAGCCGCGGGTACAGTAGCTTGAGTGCTTTTTCTAAAGGGGTAAAGAGGAGTAGCAACTAGGGCTTGAAGTGCCAAAGTACACCTAAAAAGTTTACACCTAAAAGTTGTTAGAATGGCTGACAATAGTAAAGAGAGTGAAATTAATGTTGATAATTTTGATTTTGCTCATGAGCAAGCTACTAATGATGCTTCAATGCTTGTTAACTATCTTGTTTCTAGGCTTCAACAAGCCATGGGCAATCCATCTCTCCAAAGTGAAGTGCAACGGCAGCTCCGTGCTCACGGGATTCTCCAAGCTCATCACCATGACGAGAGAACACCTAGGAAGCCTCCTTGTGAGACTACCAAAAGAGGTCTCTCTCCGATTCGGGAAGAAGAAGAGAATCCATATGAAGGGCTCAAGAACTTACTTCTTGATGATGCATCTCCTTCCCAAAGGAGAACTCAAGAGCCTCCACCTAAGGAACGAGAAAGAAGCGAGTCTCCCGCCACCTCGGCGGAGATGGCTCCACGAAGACGGCGGGCTAAACGCTCTCCATCACCACCAAAGCGGAGAAGACCATTACACTCTTCTCCACGCCATAATTCAAAGAGGGATGATAAAAAGCAAGAGAAGAAAAAGGCGAGAAAGAGGACACCCTCTTCTCCATCTTCTTCATCCTCTTCCTCTTATGAAAGCTATGGTGAAGATGACAAAGATCAAGACAAGAAAAAGGCGAGAAAGAGGTCACCCTCTTCTCCATCTTCTTCAAATTCTTCATCTTCTGAAGAAAGTGATGGTGCAACTTTTGAACCATCAAAAAGAAGAGGCCATAGGAAATCCTATGCCGCATGGAAGAGGTCATCCAAGCTGAAGAAATTCAAAGAGGGAGGGAAGAGCATCTCTTTCCTTACCTATGATGGCACCTTCGGTGCTACAGACAAAGTTTTGGCCTTTATCCAGCAATTCGATGCGGCGTTTGGAGATGAGGGCTTCACGGAGTCCTCTAAGCTACGCCATGTAGCTATGCACTTTCAAAAGTCCGCCAGACAATGGTGGTCTAGCCTACGAGCCAACGGTGAAGCTCCACGAACATGGAAGGCTTTAAGAGCTTCCATTATGAAGCAGTTTTTGGCCACCGATGCCAAAGACAAAGTACTCACCGAATGGCGAAGCTTAAAGCTCTCTCCCAATGAATCCATCCACAAATATGTAGACAAGTTTTGGGACCTACAACTCAAAGCCACTGTCTTCAAAAAGTTGGATTTTGGAGAGCAAAAGCAACAATTTTGTGCGGGCTTAACCGAAGAAATGGCGGAGTATGTCAACTCCCAAAGGCCACGTACCATATCGGCGGTAATACACCATACTATGGTGGCCTCGCGAATCAATTTCCAAACGGGGGGTAAAAGAAATAATAAGCCCCCGGAAAACAAGGGTTCCAATGAGCCTAAGGGGAAGGACAATGTCCAAAAGTCTCCTAAGGGCAATTCCAACAAAGCTAAAGAGAAGGGAGTTTACAAAGGAAAGAATAAACTCTCTCCTGAAGAGCTTGAGCGTTATCGTAAAGATAACCGGTGTTTCAAGTGCGGCAAACAAGGGCATGCGTACCGCGCTTGTCCCCAAAAGAACAACCGCCAAGATCCTCCTAGAGCTTCTTTGGTTGAAATCCAAGAGGAGGAGATTCACCAAACTCACCACAAAGGATCTCCTCTATGCCATGCTTGGGGAAAGGTAAGAGAACATGATGCTTTTATTCTCTTTGACCCTGGTTCTACTCACAATTTCATATCTATGGAGTTAGCCACCAAGCTAGGCATACAATCCTACGAGATGGGAGATATCCTACCCGCAGACAGTGCCTTCAAGGGGCAAGAAGCTTCAGTCACTCCCTTAATCGGGAAATTGAGGCTTCATGTTCAAGGCTATGTGGACAAAGAGGACTTCTTTATCTCTCCTCTCAAGCATGAGGATGTAATCCTAGGGGCACCATGGTTTGACCGTCTGGCTGCCCATGTTAAATTTCCTGAAAGGAGAATCTCCTTTAAGTTCAGGGAAAAGGACATGTATATAGATGCTAGGGAGATGGGTAACACCATCCCCATTGTACATACACCAGCTTTCAACAAGTCAATAAAGAGCTCTATTTCCGTGTACATGATTTTTGTTAAAGATTCTCAAAATGAACCTAATGCTTTAGCAAAAGAAAATAAAAGCAACCAAAAGGAATTAGAGTTATCCAATTTTCTCAAGGGGTTTCAAGATGTCTTTATTGACGACATCCCTTGTGAGCTACCTCCTAAACGAGGTAATGACGACCATGCAATTGAACTTCTTCCAGTAAGTTCACCGCCTAACAAACCTCCTTATAGAGTTTCTCAAGCTCAACAAGAGGAGATTATGCGGCAAGTGCATGAGTTAATTGAGAAGGGCATGGTTAGGCCTAGCTCATCTCCATTTTGCTCACCTGTGCTATTAGTGCAAAAGAAAGACGGCACATATCGTATGTGTGTCGACTATAGAGCACTAAATAGGATCACTATCAAGAATAGGTTTCCCGTTCCACGGGTAGAAGACCTATTTGATAAGCTACAAGGATCGACCTACTTCAGTAGGATTGACCTAAAAAGTGGCTATCATCAAATAAGGATAGTTGATCAAGACATTGTAAAGACCGCATTTCGTACTACATTTGGTCTTTACGAATACATTGTCATGCCTTTTGGCTTGACTAATGCACCAGCCACATTTAACCGCTTGATGGAGAAGCTGTTCAGACCTCATCGAACCTTCACTGGAGTGTTCTTTGATGATATTATCATCTACTCTAATTCATTGGAGGAACACAAGCAACACCTCCAGGTAATATTTCAAGTTTTAAGAGAGAATAAACTTTATGTTAATCGAAAGAAAAGTGAATTTTTCTTGCAAGAGATTCAATATTTAGGTCACATTATCTCTCAAGATGGAATCCAAATGGATCCATCCAAATTAGAGGTAATAAAAGGATGGCCTAAACCAAGGAATCTTCATGAACTAAGAAGCTTTATAGGTATGTGTGCATACTATAGACGCTTCATAGAAAAGTTCTCACAAATTGCGGGACCATTACATGACCTAACAAAGAAAAATGTTAGGTATACGTGGTCTGCTAAGGAGAACAATGCTTTCGAAAAGCTTAAAGAAAAGCTTATCTCTCAACCTGTGCTTACACTACCGGATCTCTCAAAACCATTTGAGGTCCAATGTGATGCTTGTGGTGATTGCCTTGGGGCTGTTTTGCTCCAAGAAGGGCACGCCATAGGCTATGAGAGTCGAAGGCTCGACCCTGTTGAGCAAGCTCTAGGCATATACGAAAAAGAACTCCTTGCAGTTCTACATGCCTTAGACTCATGGAAGCACTATTTATTGGGGACTCCTTTCATTCTGCGAACGGATCACCAAAGTCTTAAGTACTTCATGACGCAGACCAAGCTCTCCGACAAACAAATGAGGTGGGCAAATTTCCTTTCGCAATTTCATTTTCATATTGCTCACATTGCTGGCAAGCATAATCAAGTAGCCGATGCACTCTCAAGACGCCGAGAGTGAATGCGGTTTCCATAGCAACTCACAATGATCTATCTTCAATGATAGATGAGTATGCTATTGATCCCGATTTTAGAGATGTGATTTCAGCCCTTGCATTAGGGAAGAAAGAAGAACCATTTACTTTACAAGATGGTTATCTTCTCTATGGCAATAGACTATGCGTTACTAACTCACTACGTGAGAAAGTAATGTATGAATCTCATGCTCCCCCATATGCAGGGCATAGAGGGATTCAGTCTACCCTAAAGGGAATTGAAACATATTTCTATTGGCCTACCATGAAAGTGAACATACGTGAGTATGTTTCCAAATGTGTGGTATGTCAAAAGACAAAATTTGATAGAGGGAAGCAACTTGGATTGCTTCAACCCTTGCCAATCCCTAATTCACCGTGGGAGAGCATATCCATGGATTTTATCTTTGGATTGCCTAAGTCTATCCATGGGAATACGGGAATATGGACGATAGTAGACAGGTTCAGTAAACAAGCTCATTTTATACCTGTTAAAAAGACTATCAAAGCCCATCAAATGGCAACCCTCTTCATTTCACAAATTTTCAAGTACCATGGCTTGCCAATGTCCATAGTGTCGGATAGAGATCCTAGAATGACCAGTAATTTCTGGAAGGGTCTCTTTGAGAATTTAGGAACAAGGCTAAACTTCTCTTCGGCCTATCATCCACAAACTGATGGCCAAAGTGAAATAGCTAACCTAACTATTCTCGATCTACTAAAAGCCTATGTAACGGAAGTAGATCAAAGATCCCAATGGGAGAAGTACTTACCCTTAGTAGAGTATGCTTACAATAACACTGTACATACTTCTACAGGAAAAGCACCTTTCGAGGTAATTGAGGGAAGATCAAAAAGTCCCTTGCTACTTAAGGTACATGGGAAGATCTTCGCTGCAGATGAGTATAGCCGAGACCTACAAGAATCTTTCCAAAAGATTAAGGATGCTATCTCTATCTCACAGCAAAGGCAAAAGGCTGCTGCTGACAAGCACAGAAGAGCCCAAGACTTTAAAGAAAACGATTGGGTCTTGTTAAAGTTTCCCAAGGCTCGATTAAGGCACACGACGGGCAAGAATCCTACGGGCCACCAAAAGTACTATGCTAAACTAGCAAAAAGGTATTATGGTCCCTTCCAGATTCTTAGGCCAATCAATGAGATGGCCTATCAACTTAAGTTGCCCAATCATTGGTTCGTACACAATGCTTTTCATGTGAGCCTCTTAAAGCCTTACAAAGGAGAGCCACCTCAAGAACCAACTATTGAAGACCCACCGGAGATCGAGGACCACGAGGAGGTGCTGCAGCCCGAGTCCATTCTCCGACATGAAGACAAGGTATTAAGAGGTGGTAAGACTATCAGACAATATCTTATTAAGTTTAAGAATTATCCTTTTGAAGATGCTAGATGGATGCAAGGCATACAATTAAAGGATAACCTAAACCTTGTCAATGCTTACAATGCTTCCCAAGAGTAAGCAAATGTACAAAATGTTAAAAATGAACAAAAATTTTTGTCTTATAAGACTCTCTTTTTCTTTATTTGTGCACAAAAATGAAGTAGTATGCATGCTTAGATCAAGTTTGCTGGGACGACGTCTCCCAAACACCAAAGTAGATCTTGTCACTCTACTATGGAAGACTGATAGGACTAATGTGCAGACATGCTTGCGGCAGCCTCAGGCTCTCAAGCGCCAAATGGACTAGTCATCCATTATGGAATGATGTCGTAGGGTAACATAGGGATCCTCTACCCGCTAAGAAAAGGACTCATGCATATGCTTTATCTTCTCTACACCATAGTCGAGGACGACTATGATTTCAAGAGAGAGGTAATGTCATAATAATCAATATCTAATTCTCCTAAATGATTTTCTCATATTAAACTGATCATTTAATGTGGGGAAGTGCCAAGGGAGAAAAAGCTAGAATATTGGTTAAGTTAGCAGACCGGCCACAGTAGGGATCCAAAGGAGGGAAAATAGGGATCCAAAGGGGGGGCCATCTGCAAAAGAGCCATGTGAAACAATGGGCCAAAAAGACCCTAAGGTTCAGCCCATTAAGACTTCCAAAATGCTAAGGTTCCAAAATTCAAAGGTTGTGTCCAAAGGTTAACCCTAGGAAAATTGGATGCTTAGTGTGAGCTCAAAAAGTCTTTGCATATCCCTACATGGGAGGGGGCGAGCCCCAAAGCTAGGGGATGAGAGAGAAAGCTACACACACACACACAGGCTCCCTTTACACAAAGGGAATGAGGGACACATGTCAGCTCCCTAGGCCAGATGCCCACAAGGTGTGCCCAATTCCTATTGGAAGACCCTTGAAGTGGACCAATGAGAATTAAGCTAGAGTAAATCTAGTTTAATTAATTTAAAAACATTTAATAAAAGAAACCAATAAGAATTAAGTGTCCTAGAAGACTATTGGGCAGTCTCCCAAGGGGTCCAATGAGCATTCAGGAGCCCTATGGCTTGCCTGATTCCTATTGGCCAGGAGGCAAAGGGGTCCAATGAGAGTTTAGTTTAATTATTTAATTATCTAAAGCTCTCACAAACGGGGAAAGGGGGACACATGTCAGAAGGCTATCACTTATACTGCTTAATCCCTATTGGCTTGATCTGGGGAGGTCCAATGAGGCAAAAGCCAGCCTAACTTA
This sequence comes from Adiantum capillus-veneris, assembly GCF_014529385.1. NCBI lineage: Eukaryota > Viridiplantae > Streptophyta > Polypodiopsida > Polypodiales > Pteridaceae > Adiantum > Adiantum capillus-veneris. The sequence continues at coordinate 6,579,104 of NC_140934.1, forward strand.
GCAGCTAGGGCTCGCCCAAGAGAGAGAGGGGGCTGATTTTTGCTTGGCATTGACACACACACTCTCACACTTGACCATGGTGAAGGGAAAATACTCTATCTCCTCCCAAGCTTTAATGGAGAGCTCATCACCTACTCCAAGCTTGTGAGATAGAAGCCTACATCAACACTCTCTTGGCATGTGGATGCAAATCCAACCAAGAGCCAAGCTTCAATGCATGCTCATCTTCTCTACCAAGCTAATTACTAAGCTAAGCTATGCTAATATGAGTGATTATGTGAGGAGATGTACTTCTTTCTCGTAAGATACTTCTTTTTCCTCTCAATCTACTCTCATACCCTGCTAGCTCTCACCATCTTCGAAGGTGTGTGAGGTCTTGGGTCTGAGAACGGGGATAATTCAAGTTGTGTTTGATTAAGTGTTTTGCTTGGTGTATGAAGCTTCCATCTTCATTGCACTAGCTAGTCTTGAAGGAACACAAAGAATTGTATTGTACAATGTCTCTCTTGATGGGAGAAACCATAATACAAAGCCTTTTGGAGGGGGGACCGGCTCCATGCAAATCCGGTCCTCAACTGTTGTCAATAGCTTAATTGCTCTCTCTTTTGAAAGTATTGTCGATGCTATCTAACTAGGTGTTATGTTTTTTGTTGCTCTCTCTCCACCCAAGCACTCTTGTAATTCTCATTAGGAATCAACTCTAATGAAATGCCCACTATGTTCATGCTAAATTCCGCTACACAAAAGATTTTAGGCCATTAAATGTTACATCAAATGTATTCAAATGTTTGATATCATGATGGATTGCACCCTATCTATCCACTAGCCGTGCACTATAAATCGGTTGTGGATCTAGTCACAATGCCTTTAGGACTCTGACACATGAGATACTTGGTTCTTGCACGAGAGAACCTAACTAATGAGGTTGACGGAAGAGCATTAAGAGCTAAAACCACGGAATCTGTGTACAAATTCCTTCTTGATGAGGTTATTTTCTGTTATGGTTGTGTGGGAAAGATCACTGCAGACAGAGGTGAATTGGATGCCGAGGAAGTAAGGGAGTTCTTTACTAGATTAAGAATCAAGCTTTCTCTTACCACAACTTACAACCCTGAAGGCAATGGAAAGAGTGAAAGAGGGCATCCTCCTATCATCAAAGCTTTGGCTAAGGCTTGAGAAGGAAGAGTTGGTGAATGGCCAAAATTGTTACCATATGCTTTATGGGCTGATCGTACAACACATAGCTCAATCTGGCTACATGCCTGCGGAGCTAATGTATGGTCAAAAGCCAGTGATGCCGATTGAAGATACAATTCTCACATGGAATGTACTACCTTGGCAAGAGGGGCTTAGCAGGAAAGGTCTCCTTGCATTGCGCATAAGGCAACTAGAGAGAATACCTGGAGACATTGAGGCTGCAAAAGAATGACTCAAAAAAATGCAAGGCTGGAAAACAAGGACTACTTTGATAATAAGCGACATCGGCTTAGGAGCAAAGCAATTGACAAAGGTGACTGGGTTTTAGTATACGATAGTAGCCTTGATAACCCACACACAGTCATGTGTAAGTTCTCAAAAAGATGGTTTGGATCGTATATTGTAAAACATGTGCATGAAAATGCTACTTACAGCTTGTCTGAACTAGATGGTACAGAAGTAAAGATTCCCATTGCACGAAAAAGGATCAAAATGTATAAGAGAACAGAAGATGTTGATGAGGAGGAAGAACAAAACACAGGTGAAGATCAAAGTGAAGATGAAGCTTTGGAATCATCCAGTGAAGAAGAAAGCAAGGAAGATGTACAAAAGGGCTAATCTTACAAAGAGACAATGTGGCATACTAGAGGATGTACAAGGAAGATGTACAAGAGGGCTAATCTTACAAAGAGACTATGTGGCACATACCGGAGGATGTGCAGGTTTAGAGGGGGTGGATGTCGTGTTGTGACACGTACATAGTGGGAACGCATGCAACAAGATCTATCTTGTAACTTTTTAGATACATAATTATATTTCCTATAATGTACATATGAATATGTAAGTATAATAATAAGCTTTCTATCTCATCCTACGATTTATCTCAAGGGTAACATATTCTTACTTTACCATCAAAAAGTATTGTGGAAAAAGCGTCAATAGCTCCGCCTCTTTAACTTGGGGCAAAAAGCATTGATTCTTTATTTCTACTTATCATCTTACACCCTAGCTAGATTCTATATCTAGGGTAAATTTAAATATATATACATTCTATGTATTTTTCATATTTTTCTTATATTTCTTTTTAAATAGCTACTAGGAGGGAATCGGATCCTAGTGGGACATTAGGTGGCATGATTTCAAAGATACACTTATTTTAATGCATTATTGCAAGCATGATTACAAAACTTTGTCAAGGAGAAATGTCACGCTTTCATATGGCATGAGGTGCCCATTGGAATCAAATAAAAGTCTATGCGAAGGGGACCACAAGAAGACTTTTGCTTCCAAGATTATACCCTATTTTGATGAATTTTTTACTTAAGGCTCCAATCCGAATTGGAAAACGTATTTAACATGGAAGTCGTAGCTAATGAGCTGAATTTTCTGCTCATATTTTTACTTTTTGATTTGGAGCCACGGTGAAAGAGATATGATCAAAATGCTGGACCCTAGTTTGCCCACATCATGCAGGGACAACTCATTTCCAACTTTTCCAGATTCTGTTCACATTGGCTCCTCTCTTCTTGTGTAAATCCTTGGGGGCTCCCTTCACCTATAAAAGGGGGCCTCTTCTTCCTTGAAAACCATTGAAGCATTCAAGCGATTCAAGCCATTGATGAGATGAATTCATGAGGGAGCGAGTAGTAATGCCTAATTGTACTTAGCCATTAACATAAGCCTAAGCATACACTTTCTCCTAGAGGAAGACTAGCCATTCTTGTAAACTATCCTTGGAAGATCAACTCTAATCAAACATGGTCTTGGACTTGGTGTATCAATCAAAGTTGAATTCTTGACAAGTAAGATGTGTTCTACATTGATAGTTTGTTGATTTCTTGTCGTTTTCTTTTTCATCTCTAATCCAATATATATATATCTAATCTCATCTCCTTAACCAAACCTATCTCTCTCCCTCTTAAAAATTCATTCTCTCTACAAATTCTAGGTTCTGCTTGCTACAGGTACATCTCTCCCCACAATATCCTTATTGCCTACGGACAAGAATATGGCTTGGGAGGGAAACTTCTCATATCTTCACTTCTCTCATATCTACATTTCTCACATACTATCCTAGATGAATAATTCACATGATGAGAATTTCTATCGCTTCCACTCTATGCGGTCTATTAGAATTAACGTATGGATTAGCCGTAAAATACACTTTCAACAACGTACAGTGTTTCTCTTTGGCTCAGAAAGGCTCAATGAAATACTTCTTTCACCGGGATCCATCATACTACCTCTTATAGACTATAAAATTTCTTTTGATGTAAGTGTAGTTATCTTGCTATGAACCAAGAGGATTTGTACACACAATTAATCCCAATCACTAGATAAAACATATATATTATGGTAAGCACAAAACTACAATTCCAAAGAACAATTCATAGCCTGTTTGGTCGGCAAAGATTGAACGCCATTAACTCATCTATTAACCCTTTCATATTACCCATGATACGATATGACCATAGCCTTGATGTTTTCATCTTTGTGTTGTTTTGATATTCTCTGTTGTGTTCTTTCTTTGTGTGTGTGAGTACAAGAGAGAAAGAATGAAGCTTCTTTGATTGCACTTCCTTCCAAACCCTATACTTCATGGCATCTATGGTTTAACTCCTTCATATAGTTTTCAGAGTTCTCTCACAACTCTCATAGTCAAAAGCCCAGTGCTTTCCTAGCAAGACCGCAAATTTCTCAACACCGCTCTGGGTCATCACGCCTTTTCAACATCCAAATGAATTCAAAATGCAATGAAACTTAAGGAAAGATGTTACAACACCTAAGGGCATAATCCTACCAAGTTTTGCAGTCATGTGGGAAGGTACAAAAACCACTATCCATCCCAAAAAATGTATAGAAAAGTGAATCAAAACTACATGGAAAGGTTCCCTTTAGGCCTAGAAACACTCTTCCAAGGTGAAAACATAAAAAAATAACCATTTGAGCCCTCACATCAATGCCTTTACTCTAGTTGCTGCTTCTCTACCTGCAAAGTTGTGTTTAATTCATTGAATGCTTGAACTTCCTTCTTGTAATAAGCATCATTCTCTTGTTCTCTTTGTAGTTTTGACTTGAGTTGTAATTGAGCTATTTGTAACTCCTTAATCTTGTTTTGTAGTTCCAGATTGTATTTGGCTGTTTTGGTTACTTCCTTCTTGGTGCCTTCCAGCTGTAATTTGTACAGGTTGTAGAGTGCTGCTCTTTGGCATCGAAATTGGAGCTTCATATGTTACAAATGTGTGTCAATGTCAAAAGACCTGATCATTTGTACCCTTTCATCTACCACAACCTACGAACAAGGACACCTTGGCTTTTGTTTCTCCTTTTGACCTTGATCGGAAGTGCGAGCCTCTATTGTCATTGTTTTTTCTGTTATCTTTGCTTGTTTTTGTTGTGCTTCATTATCCACTAGAGTTGTGGTGATCTTTGGAACTGTTGTCTCATCTTCTTGAACTATTTTTTTGTCGGCAACACTTTGTCCATTGTTTGTTTAGGTATGTCCATGGTGAACTCTCGTTTCTCCTCTTGATTTTCTACCTTGTTAGTGTTGTATGTCTTCTCTGCCTTGTTAGACTCGTCAGGTGATTCAAGGTCATCGACACGTGGACATTTTGCTTCTTCTCTTTCTATTTGTTCCATCTTGCATTTAAGCTCGTTCTAAATTCGTTGCTGCATCTCGCTAGCAATATTCAGATTTTCCACTGCCCCTCTTCTTTTCTGTTGTTTGATTCTTTTTAGAGCTTCAACTTTTTTGTGTTGCAGAGGCATGTCCTCCTCGTTCTCTCTTTCATCGTCTATGACCGTTCAAATACTTATTTTTTCCTCATTCCTTTGTTGACGAAGTCTCTTCCTTTGTGCTTGAGCTTCTTCCATAGTTCTACGTACTTGTGTAATAGGAACTACATGTGTAGGCCTAGTAGATCTTATCTTTAGTCTTGTTTGTTGCAAACTCATCATCTTCTCCTTCATTTGAAGACTGATACTCTGAGGGAGTTTCTCTATCCTTTAATTTACCTTCATTGCTGTTTCACATATCTGATTTTGTTTCCTTGCTGTGAGAGTCATGTTTTCTTGAGCTTTTCCTTGTTCGCTTTATCTCTAGTAGTGGTTTTGTAGATGGTCCTCCCATTTGCTTCACTTCTCTTTTGGATTTACAAACTAGATCCAAATGTGCTTCTGCAGGTGGTAGTTCATCAATCATGCCTAAGGCCTAGTGGATAGTTTTGGTGAGCATTGGTCTAGCATTAATATATGATTTTACTTTTATGACTTCTTTTGATGTTTGCTTCCACTATATTGGCAAGCATTTCATTTCCCAAGTCGCAGCTGAACACCCTTCTTTCTGTCAGACCCATTGCCATGACCACTGCCATATGCAAAATTGGTTCCATGTAGCGCGGTGACTTTTGCACTTTGAAGTGTTGCGGTATTAACCACAGTGGTGGCAACTCTATCTTGGAGTAGATTAGATCTTGATAGGTCAATTTGTGTCCCATATGCTTTAGAAATTCCTTGTCATTATCTATTGCTTTGGTTTTGTGCAGTAAATTATGGATTCTGTGCTACAAGTGAAGAGCTTTATTGATGATTTTTACGGTGATTTTTACCTTGACTATAGCCCTATATTTGTCGATTAGAGTTTCTTCTCCATTGTTTTGAATGGAGCTAATCTATTCCCCATGGTGGTAATCTCAAGAAGCTGTCCAGCTATAGACATCCGGCCCCTTCTAGCACTGCGTATTTTTGGTGTAACGTCCACGGTTCCTTTGCAGATAAGGTTGTCTTCACTATCACACCATCTGTCGCTTGGAATTTCCGGATGAAAATGTTTGTGGCGGGTATTTCTTCTAGTTCCTATTCCGTGATGTGAGCTTTCTTGTTTGATGAGATATTAGTGATCTCGTAAGGTGTCACCTCCCACTCTTTGTGTGCTTTCCTACGGGGCATCTTGAGACCATTTTGAAGTTGATTTCAGAGTTAGTCAATGACCAAAAAAGCTGTTGGGCAACAAAAAATGCAAACTTTGACCATAAAGTGAAACATGAGCATAACTTTGTCAAAACTAATCTAAATTTCACCAGTGCATCTAGGATTACTATAGTCACACATGCATGAGATCATAGATGAAATCTGGCTCTAAGGTACATGGATTGCGACCATGTTGGGTAACATTTTGAATATATGGTGATACCCTCTGGTACGGCTCATCAAGGTGATGCCTTGATCTAAACTTTTTGAGGTTTGGATCACTAGTTAAGAATTTAAACCAAATCTTGGTATTTTTTTTTTGACTTAGAGAATTTGGCCTTTTGGTTGGGATTTTGGGATCCAAATGACTTGATACTTCATGGATGGACTTGGTATGATGTTAGGAATCAGATGGTGTGATTTTTCTCTGTCTAGTGAAAAAGGTGCATGGATCGAGATCCATGTTTGTCAAGGTATTGGAGCACCCTTTTGCACACATGCTCCTATAGGTCATCCTAGAACACTCGTGAAAATTTTTCAAGTTTGGACTTGTTTTTCCTGAGTTTACTCAACTTTTGAGTGTATGGTCATATTTGTCTAATTTTGACCATATCTATTTCTTGGATCCAATTTGGTGCACTACCCTTGACTATTATCTGATGGTTCATTGACTCCCAATGATATGTGCCTAAGAACCAATTTGTTTCCCAACTTCCCACCAAGTTTCATCACTTTCTAGATTCATCGAAAGTGAGAAATTGATGCAGGAAATTTTTCATGACCTTATAGGTACCCCTTTGCTTTGTTTTACCACTATTTAAGCCTTTATGTCATCAAGGTACATAGATCGCGATCCATGTTGAAACATGTTCTGCAATTCCAAGTAGTAGAGTTTGGTTATGGGATTATGGGAAACTTATTACCCAAATTTATGGGATTTAAGGTTTTGGAAACATGGATCAGGATCCATGTTCCAACTCCTTTTGCAAATTTTTTTTCTGGGATAATTATAGCACGTGCTAGGAGTCTGCTCATGAGGGGGTTTTAGGTTTGGACAAGTTTTGGACTTCTCAATTGGCTTTGACAATTTGCAAAAAATTCATCTTGATTTTGATATGATTTGTTGTTTTTGTGTTGCTGGTGCAGTGTGGAGAAATTACAAATGTTATTGAGGGTTAATGATCATACCTGTAAGGTCTAGTGGAGTAAGGGCTAATGTAGTGGTTGCAATAGGCAGAAATACGAAAGAACTCTCTAAGCTTCTCTGGCTCTCTTTGTCCCTCAACGAATGCAAATGAGCTTTACTTGTCCCATTTTGATTTTATGTTCCCTACCTACTTGGAATGCCCCATTCTTACTTACCTCCATTGCTCATATCTTCCTATTCATATCACCCATGGTTCAAACTATTCTCGGGGGATTTGTGTTCAAAAGGTGAGCCAAGAAGGCATGAGGGCTTTGGTTGTGCTGCTTAATCAAATGTTAGTTGTGGAGTTTATGCTCCTTACATGGTTGGATTTTCCTTAATTTAGGTGCTAATTAAGAAAATTAAACTTCAATAAACTTGATGATGATAATGTCCAATTTGATGATAACAGTTTATTGAGTATGATGGTGCTTTTCCCTTTGCCTTAATTGGCCTGCCAAGCTTGTCTTGACAAAGTTCCTCTCCTTTGTTCTTCGTCTACTGCTTCAAGGTCGAGAGAGAGAGAGAGAGAGAGAGAGAGAGAGAGAGAGAGAGAGAGAGAGAGAGAGAGAGAGAGAGAGAGAGAGAGAGAGATCCCAAAAAACTGGTTAATTATGGCTTAAGAAAGAGATTACGACTTGGGTTTTGGAAACTTAGGATTAGAGTGGCTATGTAAGCTTAGCTTAGGCTTAGATTGGCTATCGATTTTAGCTTAGGATAGGGTTCAAATGGGCTTAGGAGGTTTGATTAGAATCCTATGGATGATTAGCTTAGAGTGAATGGCTACGGGGCTTGGCTTCTAATTACAATGGCCATGTTGGCTTAGGATTCAAATGGTTAACAATTAGAATGAGCTATGGAGCTTAGAATTCGAATGGCTAGGGAGGCTTAGCTTAGGATTAGATTAGAGCGACTTAGGAATTTAGCTTAGTATTATGATGGGTGAAGGAAGGTTTGGATTAGAGTCCGCTTAATAAGCTTAGGATTTAAAATTGATATGGAAGCTTAGCTTGCATGGGATATGGAAGCTTAGGTTCAAGAGCTCAAGGTTTTTGGCTTTTTCCATGGAGAGAGAAGAAAAAAACGAATGTAGCCTCTTCCTCTATTTATACAAAAAAACTTGAGATTTTTCATGGTTACTGCTCTTACTATTTTTGGCCAACCCACTAGCGATATTGCTAGTTGGCACAACCTTGATGATGTGGCAGTTCGTATCTTTGACCAATGCAAAAATTGATGAGGATGGAGCCACACTAGAGCGCCCAAAGCTGCTGAGCATTTTTTGTTTTATTGGCTGCCTCATACACGCTCTCTATACTGCCTAGCACGACCTCTTCCTCCTCCATTTTTAGCTCTGTTTGCTGCCACCCACCATTGCACCCTTTCCCCTTCACATTATGTAAAACAAAACTCCCTTTTTTGTGGGCTAGTGGGTGGCCACTCACTTCCCATAGTGGGCGGCCATTTGGGTGGCCGTAGCCTTGAGTTCCTTGGGCAACAATTAGCTTTAAACTCAAGTGGCCTTTAGCCCTCATAGTGCACCACATTTGGCATACACTTGAACGAAAGCAGTGCCAAGCACAATCATTAGGAAAAATATGAACCCCAGAAGGGCCTTGTAAGGATCCCTAATTTTAAGGGATTAAGACTAAAAATGTGTGTGATTTAGGAGACAAGACCATTGAATGAGGGTATTCTCGTTGGCTTTTTTTTAGGCTGTCATAGATTTTTTGTAGGTTGAAATAGAGGCTAGGGAGGGAGGATAGGTACATTCTCTCTCTACCCAAAGAGTGGTGGTCCTTATGACAATAACTACCCTCCCTCCTTTTTTGCCACATCATCAAGGGCGTCCATAGCCTCAACCCAAAAAAGCACTTTTTTCAAAAAAAATAAAAAAAACATCACTTTTACTCAAAATTCTTCCCAACCGATATGTATACTCAAAAATCAATTTTCTCTCTCAAAATTTCACTGTGCTAGACCTGCTAAATATCAAACTTCCCACCTTTTTTTATTTCCCTCCAAAATCACTCCCCTCTCTCTCGCTCCTTTCCCTCTCTCTTTTCTCTCCTACTTTTCAACACACACTCTTCCTCCTTCCCTCTCCTTGTTGCAGGTCCACTCCATAGCTTTGATGCATCTCTCCCTCCCATAGCTCTCCACTCCATAGCCCTCTTCTCCATTCCATAGCTCTCATGTAGCTCTCCATCCATAGCTCTGCACTCCATATCTCTCCATCCCAAATCTTTCCACTCCATCGCTCTCCTCTCCACTCCGTAGCTCTCTGCAGATCTCCACTCTATAGCCCTCTTATCCACTCCATAGCTCTCCTGCAGATCTCCACTCCATAGCCCTCTTCTCCACTCCATAGCTCTCTTGTAGCTCTCCATCCCATAGCTCTCCACTCCATAGCTCTCCATCCCAAATCTCTCCACTCCATAGCTCTCCTCTTCACTCCTTAGCTCTCCACTTCATAGCCCTCTTCTCCACTCCATAGCTCTCCATCCCATAGCTCTTCACTCCATAGCTCACCTCTCCCCTCCGTGGCTCTACTGCAATTCTTGACTCTTGCTTGAGGCCAGATTTATTCCCCTTTCCATGGAGCTAGGTGACATTATAAACCTCCCATCCACAACAAGATCTTCAAAAACAAAACGCGTACATATCTTGTGTTGTCAAAGGATCTTTCACCCTCCAAGCGTTATGAATTACATACATCACAACAATGCCACAGTGCAGGTCACACAGATGAGGACCTTTGGGTGGATGGTTGCCTCTACCCCATTGACCCTTTGGTTAGTTTGTATCCAACATTCAATAGTCTCCCTACCTTCTTGCAATATGTAGGTAGAGGGGAGCCAGGTGTGCTTGGATAATGCAAGTGGTTGTCCACTATCAGAGCTCATATTGTGCAATGGTGGATGTATTAACACCAAGCTATCATTCATAACAATTCTAGTCCTCAACACAAGATCATTCATGTGGAGAAAGGATGATACCATATTGAGTTTGAAAGAGACACCTTTAGGTGCAAGGGAGCATATGTGTATCTTCTCATCCATAGAGACCCTTGCTCCCAAAGGTGGTTCTTCGATGAGAAGAGTTATAGCTACAAGGTGCATTTTTGAATACCCTATCACATTTCCTACATGTATGAAGTCGCTTATGTGTTCATTGTTTTGTTTTTTATTCTTCTTGCAGTAATTTCATCCAAGAGACATGTGGTAGCCAAAGCCAAGAGGATCACATTTATTTGCTTACTAGTTTTCTTTATAAGTCCGATGTCATAGCACTCCTGCACACACCAAAAGGAAAACATGTCTATTTTGTTGTAACCAAGGAGGTGATGTGTAAGTTTTCTAATCTCGTGAGTGATGCTGATTTGTAGGAGGAATGTGATGAAGTTGGAATTAGTACAAATCACTACATGGACTCTTCAAGAACGCATTGAGGGAATGAGGAGTTGCGAAGAATGTGTTCCCAGTTCCATGCAAGGTGAAACTTGCTAGAGGGTCCTCCAATGAAGATGTTTGTCACGTCTAGGTCACTATTTTCACATCAAGGAGACAATACCCTCATCTTTCTTTGTACAATCCTCACAAAGTGCTAAGAGAGCTACCAATGCAAGGAATCATGATAATAATATTGACAAGGGATTTCCTTACCTTATGTCAAATAATATTTTTTCCATTTAAGGAGTGTTGGGGTATAGGCGTATGTGCCTTGCCCGGCCGCCCAGAGTCTGGGCGCCCACTGACTTGTATACCTTATACATAGCATAAGTGTATAGGGGGCTGCTCACTCTTTTGAGCCTCCCCACCCACATTGTGTGTGTCTCCTTCTCCCTCTCTCTCACTCTCCGTCTGTGGTGCTCCCCGATCCCCTTCAATTGGTATCAGAGCTATGGTGACCGCGGAGAGCACGACGGCTTTGAGAGCTTCGAGGCGATATCTCGCTCGCTCTCGACGGTGGAGTTTGATCACGGAGTTTCACGGAGAGAGATTTTAGCTTGAGGAGCATTGTCTTTGGAGCTTAGGAGCTTGGTGTGGTCAAGCTTGGTCGAGGAGGCGGTTGCGGCTTCCTTGGTGAGAGGAGCTTTTGAGCTCAGTGGAGCTCGTTAGAGACGTGCTCGGCGGAGGAGAGCTTGACATTCGAGTGCTTGGATGCTGTTGTGGCAGAGCTCTTGTGTTGGAGCTTGCATTGAGAGGACATTGCATCACGCAGAGTGGAGCAGGAGCAGGTTCAAGACTGTGTGGAGCTCGTTTTTGCCATTTTCGGGCTCTAAAACGCAGTTTTTTGCGTAGCTCCGTCATACAGAGTCAGATCTACATGATCCAGGAGTCTAGGTCAGGGTTTTGGCACGCTTTGGACGCGATGGTGATGTCTATTTGCTGAAATTATTCTTTGAATTACAGCAGGTACAGCAGCAGGTTTATTTGTGCACTTTTGGGTCCCAAAAACACTGTTTTTGGTATATCTCACACACACGGAGTATTTTCTGCAGCAACCAGCAAATTCATAGGTGTACACAGGTTTTTGGATATGCATTTGTCCAGAGAGCCACTCATGCAAGAGTGAGCTATGTTGCCATGGTCTTGGCAGTTTATGTATGCCATATATGGATTTGTGTATTTGTTTATGGCTGAGATTATTTGAGATTTGGCTCAATTTATAGAAGAAACTCTGTTGGATTTTATCTAGGTTCTCTCCATAGCTTCTACGTATCCGTAGGTTGCTCTTTGACAGTTTAGTGGTTGAGTTTACTCCCACTTTGACAGGTGATTTTCAGTCATCATTTGGTTGGAGTTTGGAGTCACTTGTGTATGCCCTTGTTTGCCGTATTTCGCATTGCGCATAGCGACAGATCTTGCAAGGTTTTGCGAAATGTTGCTATAGTTATTTGGCAGACATTTGGTCATCGATTAAAAGGTATTTTGGCAGCAATCATCACTCACATGTATGTCATTTGAGGTGTCGTTGAGTGGTACTCCGACAAGAGCAGGTATGCTCATATGTATGACATATATTCTGGTCGAGTTTATTCCCGGATTGGCCATTGTGGCATATATTATTGTCTCTTTGAGGTTTACTGTTGAGATTTTGCTCCAGTTACAAAGGAGACTCTGCCAAAATTTTGTCAGATATTTATGCGCGATTGAGTCATATTGACTTGTGATTTTGTGCAAGGTTTTGAAACTTTACATCAGGTTTTGAGCCATATTTGCAGACTTTTGTTGATGCGATTCGAGCAAGTTTAGGGCTGACTTGTATCGACATTGTGGGAGCTCTATTTTGGAGTGTGTTTCACAGGTTTTACATTGTGTTTCTGGCCATATTGGTAGAAAGTTTTCAGGTGTTGTTGGTGAGGTGGTTTTGCTTTCTAGTTTGCTACATTGTGCTCATGGCAGAGACAGGTGATCGATCAGATTGTGACCTCTCACAGATGCGCATGTTTGATGGGTCAGACTTTGCGGCATGGAGAGAGTGTATGCTTGACGCATTGACACAACGAGGGTTGCATCGACCATTGAGTGGTGATGCATGTAGACCTTCAAACATGTCTGACGATCAGTGGCAGGAGCTAGAGGAGATGGCACTATCTACACTCTCTTTGCACCTTGCGGAATCTGTATATGCTCTTGTCATGTATGAGACTACTTCGAGAGCACTTTGGCGCAGATTACATGATATGTATGATAGATTTGAGTCATCACGGACTCGTGTGAGACATGTACATTCACGAGCACGCCGACAGGTGACATGTTGGTATTGTGGTCATTCTGGACACGTTAGACGGTGCACTCTCCGTCTGTGGTGCTCCCCGATCCCCTTCAAGGAGGCTTCAACAAGCAATGGTTGTCTTTTATGCACTACCTTCTAATGGTGAGAAAAGAATCATATGACATTTTTCTTTCATTGTTGTTGTATGACCTTCACTTTTTTCCTTTCTTCTCTTGCAATGTTTGGAGCTAAGTTGGAGTTTGTTTTCAAGCTTGACGCATGCCAAATTGTGAAGCAATGAAGGCTAGAGAGGATGATTGTCATATTTTTATTGTTAAGACCTCAAGAATACGAGTCTAGCAATGAAAATTTTGTCCTAGAGGATGTAGCCCCACCCTCCAAGTGCTACCACAAAACAAAGTTCTACAGAAAAACGGGCAAGAGGCACTACATAGGCAACCTCACAGAGTGCACCATTTTAGTAGAGCCTTTGCTGATATTCAACATTATTAAAAGTGTGTGGAACTTCTCATCCGAAGGGCTCCTTTTGGAAGGACATGCAAGGATATTGTGCAGAGCTACAACATTGAGTTATGCATGTAGCCCATCGGCCTCGAAGGACTCAAGAAGCCATAGAGGCATACTTGGTGGGTTTATTTGAGGATACCAACTTGTGTGCCATCCATGCCAAGCATGTAGATATAATGCAAAAAGATTTGGCACTAGCTTGTCATATATGAGTGAACTTGTAGCTAGTAATATGTACAACAACACCTTTTTGCAATGGATATGTAATGACTTCAAATTTGGAAATATAATGATGCTTACTCATTTTGAAATGTGTCGCTTATTATGTCATTTAAGTTCTTTTTATTTAATTTGTGTTCAATAATTTTTTATAAGTCTAATGTACATTGTCGGGTGGTTCTTGCACACCATGCCATTCAACATGGAGGGGGAGACGGGGAGTCGTGGATGAGTATTTTGTTGGCTAGTTCTACAAAACCTTCACAATAGGCTTCAAGTGCCATTTGTTGAATGCACACATAATATCTGTTTTGGCCAAATTTGATGTCTTGTGGACAAGGGTTTTAAATAATGTTTGCACCAAAACAAGCATATATGGTGCCTTCCAAATGTCAAGCAAAGGAATTTTGGTTGTCTCTCAGCCCTCCATAGGTACACAAGGTTGGGAAGGAACTAGTACAAAAACAACCATCAGTGATTACTCTGCTGGGTCTTATTTGCCAAATGAAATACACAATATCATCTGTTTTGGTCACGGTGGTGCATAAGGCCCCTGTCCACAAGGCAGCGAGTTTTGGCGTGACGAGACAGGGGCCCAAACTTGTTGCCTTGTGGATAGGGGCCTTCTGCACCACCGTGGCCAAAACAGATGGTATGTGTGTATTTCAATTGGCAAATAAGACCCATCAAAGTAATCATTGATGATTGTTTTGGTACTAGTGCCTTCCCAACCTTTTGTACCTGTGGAAGACTGAGAGACAACCAAGATGCCTTTGATTGACATCTGGAAGGCACCATATATGATTGTTTTGGCCCAAATAGTGTTAAAAAACCTTGTCCACAAGACATTAATTTTGGGCAAAACAAGTTCAAAATTGGTACCTTGTGGATAGGTTTTTTTTGCAATTTCTGGGACAAATCTAGCACATCATAGCATTAAGAATACCATTTGAAAGCTAATGACACTTTGTGGCAATTACTTGCCTTTACACAAACCCCTCTATCTGGCAAGTTGGGACCCTCGACATCATCATAGTAGATAGAGATTGACCCACAAAGCACTTCCACAATCATAGTTTTTAACTTGATCTAATGTACACCATGTCTCTATACCAAATAAATATTCAAGGAAGCTAATAAAACCCACAATAAACTTGCCCATTCATAACTAGAAAATTAAATTTCACTGAAATCCATGTATTTACACCAAATTGTAAGTCAAGATAGGAAAGTACATGTGGAACGGATATTATATTGATTTATGAAATTACAAAAGTGGCTCATTACATAGGAGGCATTGGGCAACTTCCTTGCATCTTGCTTCAACATTAGGTAAAATGGAAGTTAGGACTGAGACCGATATGGCTTGTGGGTCTACCACTCCTAATGCTTGATTCATAGCTACACAGGCTAAGCACAAATCACTTGCACAATTATAGTTTTTCAATTGATCTAATGAACACCATGTCTCTATACCAAATAAAGATTCAAGCCAGCTAATAAAACTCACAATAAACTTGCCCATTCAGAACTAGAAAATTAAATTTCACTAAAATCCATGTATTTGCACCAAGTTGTAAGTCAAGATAGGAAAGTACACTTGGAACTGATATTATATTGATATATGAAATTACAAAAGGGGCTCATTACGTAGGAGGCATTGTGCAACTTCCTTGCATCTTGCTTCATCATAAGGTAAAATGGAAGTTAGGGTCTTCCACTCCTAAGGCTTGATTGATAGCTACACGGGCTAAGACCTTGCCACAAAAACCTATGCCAAAAGTGGCCATTGCAACAGATTCGTTTACAAGAAAAACTAGCTACATAGTATGAGGTACAGTAGACAAGCACAAGAGCTTGTTGATAGCCTTCAAGACCCACAAATAAAAATGTCCATCAAGGGAGAAATCCTTGTGGATAATGCAGATGTCACCCATGGATAGTTTGCTGCCTTGAATATAAATATAGTGGGTGTGACATTGAATGAGAGGGCCATGAATAAATTCACAAAAAACATGCATGAAACAACATTGACCTAGACCTACAAACCTAAAAGCCTTCTCAAACTTCAACAAGGAAAGAATGTAAAAAACCATCTTCTCCTTTATGGATAAGATGGATGACAAAGATCTGGTTGCAGCCACTCCATGCTAAGAAGTGATTGCATATCAATCCGCTAATCTTACCATAACAATGCTCTGAGGTGGGCACTATTGTGTGTGTGTAGAATAAGATTTTT
This sequence comes from Adiantum capillus-veneris, assembly GCF_014529385.1. Taxonomy (NCBI): domain Eukaryota; kingdom Viridiplantae; phylum Streptophyta; class Polypodiopsida; order Polypodiales; family Pteridaceae; genus Adiantum; species Adiantum capillus-veneris. The sequence goes on from NC_140934.1 coordinate 6,595,165, forward strand.
CTTTGCAATAGCATTGATGGTTGCACACTGAGAAGCATCATGACACCAATATCAACATAAAAATCTTGAAAGGTTCTAGAGAGACTTCTTAATTGTTGTTGCTCACCAAGTTTGATGGAAATATATCTACATAGACTTCAAATGTCCCAAAATAAACATACTAGCATACTTGAACACATAGGTCAACTCAATGCATATGTCTATTGCAACAACAAAGAGAAGCAGCTTACAATTAGGTGGAAAAAGTTGGCTTAGTGTGCCCCAAATGCATATTAGGCATTGAATACACATGTTGAATAGAAACCATCCTCCCATTGATCCTACGGTCTTTGAACCCAAGCAGCCTCCCTTTCCAATGTTTATCCAAGTTCTCACAATCTTGAACACAGTGAGTCCCAGCGGCTGCAGGTTGCATGAAGACCCAAGCACCTTTGTGGAAAACTTGAGGAACCCACTCCCCATTAGAATCTTTGGTGTTGTACAAGACAACCCTTTCTACCTCATCTTTTCGCTTTTTGCGAGTAGTAGAGTTTGACATTGCTACAGAGAGGAAGGGGCTACAATAAGAGGGTCTGATGGTGGCTTTGAATGAGCTAGAGATTAAGAAAGAAGTAAATGTTTTGGAGAGAGGGAGATACAAAGGATTAAACCTTTAATGGAGAACCTTCAAGTGCAATATTGCAGCCATGGCAAGGAGACAAGAGGTGGTTTGATAGAGTTTTTGTAGGTGCTCCAGCCATGGGCAACTTGGAGATGATGATCTAAGAAGGTGTACCTAAAAGGGTAAAAGAGGGTTAGAGAAGTTTACCTCAATGTTGCAGCCATAGCCATGGATACCTTGTAGACCATGGGATATGAAGTGGTAAAAGAAAGGGTAGAAGAGGTGCTTGGTAAAGTCTCCACAAGTGCTGCAGCCATGGAGATCTTGGGGAGAGAGGACAATGGAGGTGTAGATGGAAATTGGAAAGCAAAGAGAGAGAGAGAGAGAGAGAGAGAGAGAGAGAGAGAGAGAGAGAGTGTTTAGATTGTGAGCAGCTATGGAAAGCTTCCATATGTGCTGCAACCATAGCCATGGATAGCTTGTAGATGATGGGCTATGAAGTGGTAGAAGAAAAAAGTCTCCCACAAGTTCTATAGCCATGGAGATCTTGAAGAGAGAGGATAGTGGAGGTGAAGATGAAAATGGAAAAGCACGTAGAGAGAGAGTGTGTGTTTAGATCGTGATCAGCTATGTAAATCTTCCATATGTGTTGCAACTATGGAAAGTCTCCATTTCTGCTGTAGCTATGCAAAGCTTGGAGGGAGAGGGAGAGAAATGGAGATATAGATAGATAGATAGATTGAATTATCGTCCACAAAGTTCAGATATGACCTATGGGACCAAAAAACAGAACATTACAATGCCTGCTTTCAAGTGAAGCATGGATACATATCTCTACTGAGGGTCCATCAAGAGGGTAATGGAAAAGAAAAAGGAGGATGAAAACTAAGAAGGCTCAGATCGGGGGGGAGCCGATTTGGTAGTTCGAAACTCCTGGATGATGGCTTTACCACCTCAATAGACTGCCCATTTAACTTATTTGCAAGCTTGGTGCATCTTCTTAAGTTCACTTGCTTTCGTCTTGAGCTGGTTCGGTGTCAATTGTTCGGCAATCCATAGCTTTGTTCCCTTTAGGAGATGAAACCAGCATAGTAGCTTCCATCGCTCTTCTTTGTCCTTGAGAGTAAGGATACAATGCTGGGGTGGCACCTTTTTATGTGTGTCATTGATCCATGAGATGGTTTCTGGCTTGATATGTACTAGCTAGAGAATGTCATTGAGCTTGGCGATTGCATCTTCAAGAGTGTCTTCGTCTGTGCACCATGGTGAGGGGAGTCCTCCAATCCGGACCTTGAGGCTAACAGATTCTTGTAGCCGATTTTCTTGTAAGGATGCTTGAACTTCGTTTTGACAATATTTTTACGAGTTGCCTTGTGGACTTCTTCCTGGGATGCTTTGATAGTTTCAGCAAAAGCGTTTTCGACCTCGTGTGCTTTCACAAGTAGAGCTTGGCTCTCTACTTCCTTTGCATCTTCAAGATTGCGTAGACGTTCGTTGAGTCTTTCATTCTCCCCAACAAGTTCTTAAATATGAGCCTCAAGAGCTGTGATTCGTGCTTCTTGGCGGGCAATGGGGTCCTCCCTTGGTGCCAGTGCCACCGCAAGAAAGCTCTTGCGCGTAGTAGGGGTGCCAAAGGACGACATCGAGCCGGGATTTTTCGGTTGGGCTATGTGGGATTGAGGGATTATGGTGATTTAATTTTTTTGGAGGCATGAGCCAAGCTATGGTATTGATGAGCAGAGAGTGGGGATTCGGCTTGACGGGCCAGAGGGAGGTTTGACAGGCTGACACAGAGGGCGGTGGTAGAAGGTCAGGAGTTAACCAGTTGAGCGACTCGCCACAGCAGGTCGCCAGTTGCACGGATGAGTAGGTCACAACAATAGAAAAACGCTGACGGGTATGTAACAGTTGCTGTTATCTTGGGCATGGGTAGAGCTTGGGCGTAACGCCCCCCACAGGGCCACCCTCGCCCAGGGGAGACTAGCAAGGGCTAGCTTAGGTTTAGGGTTTGCGAGAGAAAGAGAGAGAGAGAGAGAGAGAGGAGGAGGAGGAGGTAGAATGGAGGGTAATGACTGAGAAATGCATATTTTGGTAAAAGAAAATAGATTTTTGACCATGTATTTGGTTAGGGGTGCTTTTTTGAAATTTTAGGGTTACTTTATGGCCACCCATGAAAATGGAGGGAAACCCCCCTCCCCCCCCCCTTCCCCTTTTCTCTATCTTTCTAGGGGATAAAGCTATAATGAGGGGAACAAATAGGCACCCATGCCCCCTCCTACCCTACTTTTTTGAGGCTATAGCTGTGGCCACCACCCTCTTCCTATTAGTCCATGCTTAATCACCCCTTAAGCTAAAGGGCCCTTTCGGGGTTCATATTTTTCCTAATGATGTTATGTCGCAATAAACCTTGTGTAAGGATCTCATCGTGGATTTCTTCACCTTTCTTAATCTGTTTAATCTTTCCACAAGCTTTCAAAATGCAAGCATATGTAACTTTGTTTGGAGAGTGTCCCTCTTGCTGCATAACGGTTCAAACAACAAAGAGTATCCTCAAGATGCCATTGCCGGCGGCGGCGGTGACTATGATATAAGAGATGGGACATGTAAGAAAAGGAGTTTTGTACATAGAGTTAGGCTTAGAAAAAAAAAGGTAATGCTCATGCTTTCAACAAACAATGTGATGATACAAACATTCACAAAGTTGCAACAATTGATTGTTGTGAGATGCGATGCTGCTAGATTGGAAACAGATCCAAAATCATGCAAGCGAGGGTAGACTTTTGGGGGACAAAGCTACACTAGCCGATGCACATTTGTATTGGATTTTATGAGCATGGCTCATAGAAAAGATGAAGAAGAGGAATTCTTTGAGTTTACTTTTGATGGAAAGAAGGTATATAGTAAAGCATGGTATGTAATGCATGGAATAGGAAATTCCACATTTTACACGCTGCGTAAACAATTCTTGGATGGAGCATGCAATGGAAATCATGGAAACACTGGCATAATAAGGAAGAGATTGACACATGTTGAGATGGAAAAAGCACTCATACAAAGCTTCATAGATAATAATGCAGATCAAATTCCACATAAGTCAAGGACAACCATGCATGGCACTCGGGAAACTCAACGTGTTCTACCAACGATGTACAAACAAGTGGACATTTTGCGGAAAGTAAACAACACACTTGTCACAATGGAATACAAAACATTGTCACAGCCAAGATTCTCAAGGTTGTGGAGCACAGTCTTCAAGACAGTCACTTTATCAAAACCAAGCACATTCTCTAAATGTGACATTTGCACATCAATAAAGGTGAAGCTGGAGTCTACCAAAAATCAGGTGGAGCATGCTAGATACATGGCATAGAGGAGACCACACATGTTGCAACAAATGAGTTGTAGAAATCTGTACTATGCTTGGAGGAGATCTTCAGAAATGAATCCAACCAAGTTCTTGTGCATTATACATGACAAGATGGACCAGAGTAAGACTGCTATACCACAAATTAAACCAGTTCCAAAATCTTTCAATGGAGTTGAGAGGCTTCCAGTATCCTTGACAGGAATTCTCACTCATGGACATGGACAAACAGTTTATGGTCACTTTGCATTGAGATTATGTAAGAGTGATCCCAACTTCACAATTGCATCTCTCTCAAAATGTCTAAGAAACTTAGAAAGAAGAGATAAACATATTTTTGGTGACTTGAGCTTAGAAAACTCAAGTGTAGAACCACGAACAAATCTTTTTTATTGTGTTTTATATGAAAGTGCTTAAGGAGAAAAAATAGTACTGCAAGGAATAGAGTGCTCAGAATGAAGAGGCAAAGATTGATCTAATCACAAATGTGAATGTGGACACTGAGAATTTTTCTTCTAGACAGGGAAATGATTGTCCAAGGATGCAATCAATCTTTGCTACTAATGCACATGTATAGGAGGATGGCAATGTATTTGGGTTCAAGAGGTTGCCAAGAACATTTTTGTTGCAACTTGACAATTGTGGTTTAGAAAATAAGAATCAATATGTGTTTGCATACCTATCATTGTTGGTTGCACGAGGAGTATTTGACACTATGCAGCTTGGATTTCTTATGGTTGGTCACACTCATGAAGACATTGATGCATTGTTTAGTCGCGTTTCTGAGAAGCTTAGAAAACAAGCCATTTTTACATTTCCACATTTGATGAATATCTTCAGTGAGTGTGTTAGCATGCATCCAACACCTTTTCTCCTACAAAAGGTGGTCGACTTTAAAGGATTTGTAAAGGGGTTCTTACATGATGGAGCAGACATCTTAGTGGGTCATTCAAAGACATTGCAATTTAGGTTCTATATGAGTGGTGGAATACCTTTGATGCAATACAAAGTACACCCTAAAAATGTGGATTGGTTACCCGAAAATGGTATAGAGTTATGGAAGAGCAATGACCAAGGAGGATCCAAGCTTCCTGAAGGTGTTCCAAAAGTATTAAAGATAGTGAGAAAGTTATGGAAGGATTAAAGAAGTATGTTAGTTGGTGGAAAGATCACTTGCAAGAGAAAGGAGATGAAAGTGAGTATGCTAGGTGGATCAACCCAGTTCTTATGCACTGGGAGAATCTCATTAAATCTATACAAAAAATTGGACAAAGTGAAAACACTTTATTTGATGACTTCTGGCCAAGGAGTATACGTGAACAAGATCATCCTCTTGAAGTTCCATTGGAAGATGGTCTAGATGAGGTACTTGTTGACATAATCGAGGGCTTATATTGTGGTCCAATGCGCAACAAACTTGCTGAGGAGTTCAACCCAACTCTTGATGTGGAAAAGGGAGACTTTGTACTTGTGCAACCTTGTGATGAAAATTATCCAATTTGGTTAGGAGTGGCAGCAACAGATATTGATTAGAACAAAGACTCGGCAACCTATCTTCAAGTGAAGATACAATATTGGGCACCAATTTCAAAGAAGAAGAATGCAAGTGATGTGGAGGTTTGCAAGGATTTTTGGAACAAGTATTGGAGAGAGAACATCAATGATCCTCAACGCTGGGAAGACACTAGCTGCATCATTTGGGCATAGAAGCCCAAGGGTGGATGAATTCCTGAAAAAATCAAGATTCCAAAGGCAATAATCCTCAAGGCCAAAGAGAGTCAGTTGAAACTTGATGAACATGAGGCACCATCAAATGTCAATGCAAATGAAGAGGAATGATCGCTTAGCGTTGGCCTTTCACCTTTGTAATCTTCTAGCAATGGTTCCAACTAGTCCACCCATAGCTACGGTCATTATCAACATTGATAATGGCATCTCACCTTTGTAATCTTCAAAAAATCTTATTCAATATGAATGGTGTTTTTTTTCACTTTAGTAGTCTGAGAGTTGAGGGCAGCTCGGGCAAAGTCGAGGTTAGGCTAGTCCAATAAAGTTGGGGTTGTGGGTAGCTTCAACAAAGTCAAACTCGTGCAAATGATTAGGTGTGTGTGCAAGGCGGTGTTGGTTGGGAGGACAAGGTTGTGTTAACACTCTACCTAATCTCTACATCCTCTTTATCTACTCCATCTACACCTCCCTCTAAACCCTAATCGCTCCCTAAATCCTAATCTTATATGTCTAGCCTCGACTTAATCTCTATCTACGCTCTCTATGTATACTCCTTCTCTACCTAATTTACCTAAACTCTACACCCTCTCTATCTACTCTATCCATACCTCTCTCTACACCCTTTTTATCACCTTAATCACCCCTTAACCTCCTCATGCATCCCTATCTACTTTATGGTTCTTCAACATCCCACCATTTTTCGACTCCCTATACTTGGAGTCGTTTCGCACGCTTTCTTATGTTTTTATGCTACGAGCTATCAATGCACTTGAGAGAGCAATGATATTTGCATCAATTACCATCATCTCAAAATCGGATGCACCACATGCTCCTCCCTCCATGTTGTCTTTCAGTATTTGAAGCTTGGTTAATTGCCCTTGAAGCACTATTGTAGCTGAAGATGTTCCCTCTATCTTCCACATGCTCTGACTTTTCTCTTGTAGTTGCACTTGGGCTACATTTAGTGTGATTTTCACACCTCTAGTGTACTCTTTCTTGCAACCAACATCTGCTCCACTTCCGCCAAAATTTGGAGATTAACGGAGCTACAATTCAAAAATGAGTGAGGGCCCAAACTGCAGGAAATAGAAGTTTGCTTGCATTTCAAAAAATAATGATATCTAGAAGTGATGTTTTCAAATCTTGGTACCTTCTAATCGACTTAGACTAGGCCCTCACACAATATGAAAGTACCAAAGGGATCCACCAATTTTGCCCCAAAACCTGACCACTTTTCATGCTCTCACCCATCTACTCTCTACATAATCTCTATATCTACCCTCTCTCTACCCTCGAAACATAAAGAGATCGAGCCCTAAATAGAGGTAAATCTCTACACTCTCTCTAGTTCCTCTATCTATCTCTACACTCTATGCATCCTCCGTTTCTCTATCTACACCCTATGTACTCCCTCTATCTACTCTATCCACATCTCTCACTAAGCCCTAATCTCTTCCTAAATCCTAACCTTATCTATCTACCCTCTACTTAATCTCTAGCTACACTCTCTACGTATTCTCCCTCTCCACCTAAACTGTACACCATCTCTATCTACTCTATCCACACCTCTCTGATCTCTTTCTAAATCCTAATCTTATCTATTTACTCTATACCTAATCTCTATATCTACCCTCAGACTCTCTACCTTTTAAACATAAATCTCTACACTCTCTCTAGTCCCTATATCTATCTCTACACTCTGTGTATCCTTTGTCTCTCTATCTACATCCTAACCACTCTCTACTCTCCCTCTACATCCTAACCTCTATCCACACCTCTCTCTCTCTCTCTCTCTCTCTCTCTCTCTCTCTCTCTCTCTCTCTACCTAAGCTCTCTCTCTACACCTTCTCTACGTACTCTCTACCTAATCTACTTAATCTTGAAATACTCTCTATCTACTCTATGCACACCTCTCTCTACACCCTAATATTTTTCTAAATCCTAATATTATCTATATATCTACCCTCTCTCTACTCTTCTATCCCCTAATTTCAACTCTCTCTATTTCTACTCTCTACATATTCTCCCCCTCTACTTAGTCTCTATCTACACTCTCTACATATCCTCCCTCTCTACCTCGTCTACCTAAACTCTACACCATCTCTATCTACTCTATCCACACCTCTCGGATCTCTTCCTAAATCCTAATCTTATCTATTTACTCTATACTTAATCTCTATATCTACCCTCGGACTCTCTACTTTCTAAACATAGAGAGAGTGCTAAAATAGACGTTAATATCTACACTCTCTCTAGTCCCTCTATCTATCTCTACACTCTATGTATCCTCTGGCTCTCTATCTACTCCCTCTATCTACATCCTAACCTCTATCCACCTCTCTCTCTCTCTCTCTCTCTCTCTCTCTCTCCACCTAATCTCTACCTCTACACCTTCTCCACGTATTATCTACGTAATCTACTTAATCTCTAAATCCTCTCTATTTACTCTATCCACACCTCTCTCTACACCCTAATTTTTTTTTGAATACTAACCTCATCTATCTAATCTCTATATCTTCTCTCTACTCTCTTTATCCCCTAATCTCAACCTTCTCTATTGCTAGTCTCTACGTATTCTCTCTCTACCTAATCTACATAATCTTTACCCCCACTCTAACTAATCTATGTACACCTCTCTACACTCTAATCTCTTTATAAACCCTAACCTTATCTATCTACTCTCTACGTAATATCTATCTCTACCTTCTCTCTACTCTCTCTGTCTCTTAATCTTGACTCTCTCTCCACATAATCTTTGTCTCTATACCCTTTATCTACTCTCTTTCCCTCTCCACACACTCTCTCTACACCCTCTATCCTTGTTTCTCTCTCTAATCTAACAATCTCTCCTTACTTCCTCTCTATCTCCACTCTTTCTACACCCCCTATCCCTCTCTAATCTTTCTTTCTCTCTCTCATCCAATCTACATTATTTGAACACTTCTCCTCTCTCTAATTGCTCTTCTCTCATCTCTTTTCTCCTCCCTCTAATAGCTCTTCTCTCTCTCTCTCTCTCTCTCTCTCTCTCTCTCTCTCTCTCTCTCTCTCTCTCTTCCTCTCTTCCACTCTCTAATTTCACATACAGTAAATTGAATATTTCACTCTCTAATTTCTCTTTGAACTCTTTTCTAATGTACAATTTATCATACTCTATCACTTTTTTTTTTCTAATGTTTAATACCTCATGTTTTTTTTCTTTTTGTCTCTCTGTTTTTATTTTTTTAATTTAACATACACGTCTTTCACACATCAATTCACTCTAAGTTAACACTAATTTAACACTAAACATACAAAAAGTTTAATGTGTAGGTGTGATGTGTAATTTGACTTTTTCTCTCTCTCTCTTTAAACATCTATTTAACATTAATCAGGAAATCTATGTTAATCTCTACTTTAACATTGATTAATGTTAACCATTAAATTTACGCTAATTCTCTTTCTCCATCTCTTTTGTTATGTCCTTTTTCTCTCTCCCTATTTACACATTAAGCAAGCAGGCAAGTATCTACGAACTAATGACACGCCTACAACAATCAATCAAACAAGCAAAGTGAGGTCAATCGAGCAAGCAAGAAGCACCTACACCAAACATGAAAGAGGTAAAAAATCTATGAATCTGACTTTTCTAATGTGTGTGTGTGTGTGTGTGTGTTTAAGAAAATGGGGAAGGGGGATTTTGTAGAAGCTTACCTCTTTGTGTTCCTCTAGCATTCGAGTTTTCTTGCAATCCTCTTGTGTAGAGCCCTCTTGCGGTCCATCCTCTCCTCTCCAATGATCGTCAAGTGATTGAGCACTCCACCAAAGATTGATTGTGCACGTGTGTGTGTGTGTGTGTGTGTGTGTGAAGGAGATAAAGTAAGTGAACGAGAGAGAGAGAGAGAGAGAGAGAGAGAGAGAGAGAGAGAGAGAGAGAGAGAGAGAGATGAGCTTTGAGAGGGAGAGAAGGAGAGAGAGGGATGTGAGCTTTGGGAGGGAGAGAAGGAGAGAATACGGCTACAGGTGCGATGGCGGTAGGAGTAGAAGAGTAAGGTATGCTCCAAAAAACACGGCATACCACGCTCTCTTTCTTTTTGAAAATTTTCTAGGTAATATGTGCCGTAATATATGCGAAAATATACGCGCTAATAGTCGCCATAATATACGCGGTAATATTTAATTTACAAAATAAATCCTTCCCGCACCCCTCTCTCTCCTTTGGCCACCCCATTTTGCTCTCTCTCTGTACAAAACACAGTAAAGGGACGCGGTAAATGGTTTGCAAGTTTTATAGTGCCTTCTCTCCCTCCCTCTTTCCCTATATCTCTCTATCTCCCTCTTTCCTTCTCCCTCTCTCTCTCTTTCTTTGTTTCTCTCTCCCTCTCTCTCTCTCTCTCTCTCTCTCTCTCTATCTCTATCTTTCCCTTTTTTCTCTATCCCTCTCTTTCTCTCTTCTATCTCTCCCTCTCTCTCTCTTTGTCTCCTCTCTCTTTCTCTCCCTCTCCCTCTCCCTCTATCTCTATTTCTCTCCCTCTTTCCTCTCTTTCTCTCTCCCTCTCTCTCTCTATCCCTATTTCTCTCTCTGTCTCCCTCCCACCCTCTCTCTCTCTCTCTCTCTCTCTCTCTCTCTCCCTCTTCTTTTCCTATCTCTCTCTGTCTCCCACTTTCCTTCTCCCTCTCTCTATTTCTCTCTCTCTCTCTCAAAAAACGCAGCCGTTTTTTGACCTAGTAGACAGCAGTCCACTCTTTTGATCATAACTTCTTCATCCGAACTCCGATTTGGGTGATCTATAGCCTCAATCGAAGAGCACAAAGTCCTCTACGCATTGATGTAAAGACAGAAATTTTCAGAGTTATGGAAGGCGTTTCTATAGCAGCATTTCCGAAGTGAACAGGTTCAACAAAATTGATTCTCATCTCCTATTTTACATACAATGTCTTCCGGAACTTGCAAGGGTTCTTCTTCTTCAACAAGGTCCACAACCATTGTGGAAAATGATCCAAAATCTCATAAGTGTGGAGATAGGAACACAACCACCCAACCAATGACATCGAAAACCATGATCATGGCGTACTTGGTATCATTGCAAGAGACCGTAAACAAACAAGGCGAAGACTTACGAGCACTTGCAATGGAGAATGGCACACTAAGGGTACTTGTGGTTGAGAATGAGAATCTCAAGAGGACACTTGAGATGCAAACAACACGTTTGATGCAACTTGAAGAGGAAGTCAAGGAATGTAAACGCTCTCTTGTGGACTTGAATGCTTTGAAGGAGCGGATGAGCAAAGTAGAGCATGACCATGTATTGAAAGAGGAGAAATTTGACACTATGAGCCGGGATGTATGCGACATGAAAAATGTATGCACAAACAAGTCTTGGGCTGATGTATGTGGTAGCAATGTGGTTTCTAATTCCTCACTCATGCAAGCTATGGTTCAAACAAATAATGTTGAGAATGTGGATGTGGAGGAGTTGAAGGAACGGGAGCGACGTTCCAAGAACATTTTTATTCGTGGAATTCCCGAAGAGAAGTTAGAGACACCTCCTTCTCTTGCCATTGTTATTGAAGATTTCTTCAAAACCCACTTTGGCATGTCCGGAGTTATGGTCTATGGAGCACATAGAGTGGAGAAGCAAGGAGCTCCTCGCTCGGGAGAACGGCTAATTGTATGCACCATGCCGGATGAGACCAAGCGAAAGATTATTCTTGATAATAGTTGGATCTATTTGAGGGATACAAAATGTTTTGTATGTGAAGATTGCACTATTAAGCAACAAAATATGCGTCGCAAGGCATATGAGGAAAAGAATAATAAAAACAAGGAGATCTCTCATGAAGAAAATGTGTCCAAGGAGGAGGCAAGTCTCTCAAGCAAATAGGGATGCGTGACGTATGAGACCGAGTTACAATTGAAAATATGCTTTTGGAATTTTAATGGATACCCATGGAATGCGGGGGTTGGCATTGATGAACTAACAAGCAAAGCCGATGTTGTACTTCTTGTTGAAACTTGGGAGCATGATACACAAAGGATTAAAGGCTTGGAGGATTACAATGTACATTCATTGATGTGGTCAAAGAATCTCAAGCAATGAAGAGGACAAGGAGGGTTAGCATGTATGGTTAAGAAAGGATTGGAAGATTTTGTATCAATTGTGAAAGATGACAAGTACAAACGTTATGTATGGCTGAAAATTATGACACCAAAAAGAGCACCCATTTTTGTAGCCGGTTGCTACATTCCTCATCATGATTCTCCCTTTTATGCTTGCATGGATAGAGATCAACCATTTTCTGATTTGGAAGAGGACATTGCTTATTTCAAAGGTGAAGGTGATGTTATTGTATTTGGGGATATGAATGCTCGCACAAAAACATTGCAACATGATACTCAACAATTTGATATGCCATACATTTCAAGGGAGTTGGAGGAAGTTCACTTGTATGATCGTACTTCAATGGATGAGAAAGAGCCGGATCACTATGGAAAGTTACTTTTACACATGTGTAATAGCACGGGTATGCTCATTGCCAATGGTGTATCTTTTTGGAGTGGAACCAATGGATTTACATGTACGAGACATAATGGGGATAGTGTGATTGACTATATGCTACTCTCTGAATCCATCATGTATCACATAAAGAGTTTTATGTTTGGTCAATGGACCCCGAAATCCGACCATCGCACCTTATGTATTGACCTTTCATGTGGAGAAGCAACTAAGCATGATAATCTTAGCCAAAGGAAAGAGAAGTTATCACTATGTATGGATTTCAAACGGGCACCAATGTTCATTGAAATGGTTGAGAAAAAATTATGGATGACAAAGCTTCAATGTGATGCACCATTGGAAACTAAATGGGAAGCTTTCAAGAAAGCTATTTGTTCTTGTGTGGAAGAATGCTTTGCCATAAAGAATCTCCATGGTATCAACAAAGATAGATCACGCAAAAGGTGGTTTGATAAAGAATGTCAAGATGCTCGATAGTCCTTGATAAATCTTGATGCAACTATGGACAAAGACAACTATCAAAGTCATTTGCATACATACAAGGCATTGATTCAAAAGAAGAGAAGAAGATGGGAAGTAAAGCAACAAGAATTTCAAGTCCAAGAAAAGGCACATGCATGTGGAAGATTTTGGAGAAACTTGAGAGGCAAGTGGGTTGAGAATTTTGGTAACTTGAGTCTAGTGGATATGTACACACATTGTAGGCAATTATATGAGCAAGAAAATACTGAAAAAATTCCATTTTATGGTTCACTCCCATGTATGCCGTCTTTTTTTACTATTGAGGATGTATGCGGTGGGCTTGAAAAGTTGGCCACTCGCAAAGCGGGAGATCTTCAAGGTATCAAGCCGGAGATGATCAAATGGACGGGAGATTTTACCCATGAGTGGATGTGTGATATGCTCAACCTTGCGCTTCAACATGGTATGCATTATGATTGGAGTACTAATTGGGTTAAGCCTTTGCATAAAGGAGGGGATGTAAAGAATGTAAGCAACTACCGGACTATAATGATTGGGTCTCTTATGGCAAAGTTGTTTGGGTGCATAATGGAGATGAAATTGAGTGATTGGGCCGAAGAGAATGATAAGCGTGCAAAGGGACAAGCGGGTTTTCGTCGATGCCATACCACCATTGATCATCTTGTCACTCTTCGTGTTCTCATGGAGGAAAGTCGGTTGAAAGGCAAGCGATTGTATTGTTGTTTTGTGGACTTTAAGAAAGCCTTTGATATGATTCCACGTAACAATTTGTGGAGAAGGATGGAAGAACTCCAAGTGCCAAGTGAGTTTATGCTTGCGGTTTCTCGAATCTATGAGAAGGTGATTTGTCAATTGTGCATGGGAAGAGAAATTTCAGAAATTTTTGTAAGCACTATTGGGGTTAAACAAGGATGTCCATTGTCACCAACTCTCTTTGGTCTATGCATCGATCAATTGGAACAAATGGTACTTGAATTTATGCAAGAAGAAGGCATTGAAGAGGTCACTATTTGCAATGCGGTAATCATGCTTTTGTTGTATGCGGATGATGTAGTGCTTCTAGCACACACTTTAGAAGATGCACAAAAGCTTATGGTTGTCCTTGAGAACTTTTGCTTGCATAGTGGGCTGATTGTAAATGAATCCAAAACAAAGGTTATGCTTGTGAAAACCAACCATAAGGAGAAGCCATGCATTGTGTACAACAACGAAACACTTGAAGTTGTTGAGAGCTTTAAGTACCTTGGCCTTGAGGTTCCATCCAATCACAAGTGGCATGAATGTTCTATGCGTCGTTTGGAAGCGGGAAAGAGAGCATATTATGCATTTGAGAACATGTGTAATGCGGGAAACATCAAGTGTTGGGTTCTCAAGAAGTATCTTTTTGATGCATTGGTGACACCAGTTCTTCTTTATGGAGTTGAAGTGTGGGGCGTGAGCATCTCAAAGTCTACTTGGAAAGAGTTTGAGAATGTCCAAAAGGGTTTTCTTACAAACTTTCTCCAAGTTAAGACACAAACACCATATATGCTCCTACTTCTTGAGTCGGGATCTCTTCCAATTGAGGTTATGGGCATGGAAAGGGTTGTGGAGTACATGATAAAGATGCGTCAAAACCCCTCACATCGACTTCCTACAATTGCATGGAAAGCAAGCAAAAAAGTTCAAAAGACGCATAAAAGCAAGATCTTGAGCACGGGATGGATGCAAGACATAAAGAAGTGGTTTGGGAGATGGGATGCATTACACTTGCTACATGATGCTTCAATTGACTCTCAAGTGAATGAAGCTTTTCTACAACGCCAATGTATTACGGCTTGGGAGAAATCCGGTGGGTCACGCTTCATACATTACACCACCTATATTGCCCCCAACTACAAAACCATGTTCTTCGCTGAGAGAGGAAACCGTACTCACACTTACATGCTTGAGCCTATTCCCTTGTCCGCGATACGCACTATCGCAGCAATTCGGCTTAGCTCCCATTTCCTTCGATGCGAGATAGGGCGTTGGGGCAATGGAGAAGAGTCAAATCGATTGTGCACATTATGCTCACTGCAAGTTCGAGAGTCTGAGTACCACACACTACTAGAGTGCTCAGCTTTTGATCACATCCGAACTTGCTTCTCTCACATTTTCAGCCATAACTTAGACCTACACACTTTCCTCTCCCAGCCAAAGTGTGGGCTCTCCATTGCGACTCTCATCACTACAATTTTGGAGCATCGAGAGTCACTCATCAACCATACACATACTACATCACATGTAACTTTGGTCCCATAGGTCATATTTGACCTCCGAGGACAATAATAAAATCTATCTATCTATCTATCTATCTCTCTCTCTCTCTCTCTCTCTCTCTATATATATATATATATACACATCCCTCTCTTTGTCTCTTCTATCTCTCCCTCTCTATCCCTCTCTCTCTCTCTCTCTCTCTCTCTCTCTCTCTCCCTCTATATCTCTCTCTCTCTCTTTCTCTATCTCTCCCCCCCCCCCCCCCCCCCTCTCTCTCTCTCTCGCTCATTTTCTCTATCTCTCCCTCTTTCCTCTCTCCCTCTCTTTCCCTCTTCTATCTCTCCCTCTCTATCCCCATCTCTCTTTCTCTCTCTCTCTCTCCCTCTATCTCTGTTGAGACCGTGGGCTATGGTGGGTGCCATCGATCCATGGTGGCTATGGAGTAGCATGTAGAGGTGACGAGCAAGAAAAGCTACAGAAGAGAGAGATTCGATACTCTGCAAGCTAAAGAACACAAAAGACACGCTTTATTTGGTTTATTATGAAGTTCTTACATATATAGATTTGGAGCTTTCCCATGCAAACTCCAAACAACTGAAGTGTAAGTGCATGGATTTCAAAGACTGATTCCCACGGGTTAGAACACAAGGTCTTGAAAACCCAAAAATCCCCCCCCTCAAAGCCCAAACCACTGACAATGGACTCTATACAGACAAACCATGGCAGAGTCCAATGACCTAAAACCATGAGTAGAAGTCTCCCCCTTGACAATAACATAGGTGTGTGTGTGTACTTCCCTCAAACAACCATTAGTGTGAGAGATACTAGAACTCGACCAAACAACAAAGGGTGGTCTTACCACTATTTATGCGGTAGTGTCTATAACACGTACAATTTTGACATGATGACAATGACAACAAAAAAAAAAAACTTTAACTGACCTATGACAACATAAAGAAATGACAAAATGCGACCTTTGGCTAGGACAAATATTGTGTTTAATAAGTGTGTTCATGGTTCTTGAAGCTTCCATCTTCATTGCATTAGCAAGTTATTGAAGGAACAAAAAGTATTGTATTGTAAAATGTCTCCCATGATGGGGGAAACCTATAATACAAATTTTTTTGGAGGGGGGACCGGATCTATGTAAATCCGGTCCTCAACTATTGTCAATAGATTAATTTCTCTCTCTTTTGACATATTGTTCATGCCTATCTAGCTATGTGTTATTCTTTTGGTTGCTCTCTCCATCCAAGCACTCTTGTAATGCTCATTATGAATCTATTCTGATGAAATTCTCACTATGTTTATGCTATTTTCGGCTACACATAAGGTAGTAGGCCATTAAATGTTACATGGAAAGAAAACAAACAAACGAAATAGGTGATGAGTACATGGAGCTTGAGGATGGTCAAGACTCAAGGAGTCCAAATGGTGACAATGTGAAACAACGTCAACCAAATGAGAAGCCTCAAGCTATTTCCAAAAGATCTACAAGATCAAGTAGACCTCCAAAAAATTTTGTTCCTTCCTTCAACCATCTCTTGATCGCAAATTATAGAGAGCTATAATCTTAAAAAGAGGTTATGCATCACAGATCCGAAGAAGAATGGATGAAGACCATGCAAGTGGAGATGGACTCATTACATTGCAACCAAACATGGGAGTTGGTTGATATGCCTAAAGATAAGCGGGCACTACAGAAAAAATGGGTGTATAAGCTGAAGGAAGAAGAAGGTGGGAAGAAAGGGTACAAGTCTAGGCTTGCGATAAAGGGGTTTTGTCAAAAGAAAGGTATTGACTTCAATAAAATATTTTCTCATGTTGTAAAAATGAACTCAATTTGTCTTAAGCCTTGTGGATACTCATGATTTTAATCTTGAGCAAATGATGTAAATACGGCATTCCCTCACGGTGACTGAGAGGAGGAAACTTAAATGCTTTAACCAAAGGTATATGAAGTAAAAGGTAAGGAGAAAATGGTTTGGAAAATAAAAACAAGTATGTGTTAAAGAAAGCATCAAGACAGTGGTACTTGAAGTTCGATCAATGGATGTTGGATCATGGATTTACAAGGTGCAGCTCATATCATTGCTTCTACACAAAGAATTTGGGAGATTGAAAGTTCATCATCCTAATGTGGTGATTGCAAGTGCTAACATATAGAACATCAAAGACCTAAAAGAGGAGCTATCTAAATCTTTTTGGATGAAAGATAAGAGGATACTTGGTATGAAGATATCAAGGGACAGAAAGAAGAAGACAATAAAGCTATCTCAAGAGGATACTAGAAAGGTTTTGAATGCAAGATGAAAATTTGGTTTCTACACCTTTGGCTGCTCATTTTAAACTAACCAAGGATAAGGGTCCAAATACACAAGAGGAGATAGGCTATATGTCTAAAATTCCATATGCTGCACTAGTAGGTTCTCTAATGTATGCTATGGTCTAGATAAGGCCAGACATTGCACATGTAGTGCGATTGTAAGTAGATTGATGGTGGACAATCCAGGTAAAGAGCACTGGCAAGCTGTGAAGTGGATACTTAGGTATCTAAAAGCGACAACAAAAAATGCTTTTCATTTTGGAGGCACTGATTTTTTTTTGCAAGGGTATGCTGATGCAGACATGGTAGGTGACAAAGATACTCAAAGGAGTACTATTGGCTATGTATTCACAATTGGAGTTACAACAGTAAGCAGGGCTTCAAAGTTGTATAAATTGGTCTCACTTTCTATTAAAAAAGAAGAGTATGAGCAATGATAGAGCAAGAAAAGAAACTCTTTGGCATCACAAATTCCTAGAAGAGCTTGGATACAAACAACACATTTATGTCTTGTACATTGATAGAAAAAGACCTATTCATCTTGCAAAGAATTCAGCATTTAATCCAAGGACAAAGCACATTGAGCTGAGATAACACTTCATACACACTCTTTTGGAAGAGGGACAGCTAAAGCTAGGAAATGTGCATACAAGTACAAATCATGTAGACCTGTTTACAAAAGTGGTCAAAAAGGAGATTGTTAAGCATGGATAATGATTTACCCCTTGTAATTTTTCGTATTAAAAAAGCACATTTTTAAGGGCCCCATTATGAGGAGAAGCCATCGTGCGTGAAGAAAAATTACTTACCGAAAAACCAAAATTTTCACAGCTAGTTTCGAGTGGAATATTGTGGCCGGATGGTAGCCAAAAAGTGGTTCGAAAATGGACGATTGATTGGCTGGTTGGTCGGTGGCTGGTAGTCAATGATCGGTGGCCGATGGCCAAAAGTCAATGCGTGGTGGCAGATTTAAAATTGGACTTGTCTTCTCAAGGGTGGCCACACATGGGCGCATGAGAGAATTCAACTCAAACTTGTCCACACAAGGGCGTCTACACACCATTGCATCTCATGAGAGAGGGCACCCCATTTGGTCTATAAAAGGAGGCCTTTTCTACATACGAAAATGGATTGAAGAGGTGAAGCATTGTGGTGCATTGTGAAGTTGATGAAACAAGTTGGGTGTGAGGTGGTAAGAGTGAAGCAAGGTGGGATCTCCGAAAGGGCATAATCCCTTTGTAATCTACTTCTTGTTTTGAAGTAGTAAATCCATTGAATGACTGCTTTCTTGTGGACGTAACCCACATTGGGTGAACCATGTAGATTGTGTGTGCTCTCTCTCTCTCTCTCCACTCTATAATGTCTCATGTGTAAATATTATCTCTCTCAATTAAGTAAAGTACTCTAATATCTACTTAGCTACATCGTATTCCCTAACAAAGTTGATAGTAACAAAGACAAATTGGGGGAATTGGACCTGCATATAGATGTCTAAATCACAAAAAATGTAAGATTGGATTTGGACAAAGAACATCAAGGAGAGTCTAAACTTCAAGTTTGGGCTAATTTTGAGAACCTATACATCATATGGGTATGAAGTCTAAAGGCTCATTTTAGGAATCAGATAGTGATTTTGAATGTCCAAGAAATTTCCTTGTGACCCTAGGATCCCACCTGTCTATTTAGATTAGTGCTTAGAGATCACATAGAGAATCAAGTCCTTATACACATTTGTTTGGTTGGGATTAACCTCTAGATATATCAACAACATTGTAGAATAGTATAGTGAGAATCTTTGTTTTGACAAAGAATTGTAGAGTCAAAAGTTTTGTATAGATACCGTGAACCAAGGATCTTGAAAGTTGTTGATCATTGTGGAGTGCAAAGTACTTTACAAGTTGAGAAAGTGAATTGAAAGAAAATTAGAGCAAGGATCAGCTGCAAGCAGACTTTTGAGGTAAGAGGTTTGGGTTGATAGTTGTTTGTGTGAAAGATTTAATGATTTTGAGATTCGATGGATATCTTCAAAGAGAATAGAGAGTGGGAGGAGATTAAGTTAGCTTAGTGTCGATAGAAGAGAGTGTAAACCAATCAAGGATAGATCCTATAGCACCAATCATAGAAGAGATTAGCGATACTAACACCTCTTCCAACAAATCATATCATTCGATGGCTAACCAGATGGCTAGTCAACAACTTGGAGGTTTCCAACACCAAGGGAGTGTGGGGGGTATAACCTCCCAAAAACCCTTAAACGTACCAAAATACACGGCAATATTCCTAGAGGGAGCAAATGCTCATGAAGCCCTAATGTATGTTTATGTTCAAGGACATCAATGGATTTGTATTGAAGAATGGTCAGTGAGAGGATTGACAGTAATTATGGTAAACTGCGATGGTGATACATTCTACAATGAGGATGGAAATCACTACCTCATTGTCAAAGACCCTAAAAATTACAATCAATATAGAGATAACGTAGAAAAAGGGAAGACGGTTATGGAGACCCAAGAATTGCCTCCTAAACTCACTCTTTTTGCAGACTTCTCCATTCATGACAAGAGAGTACAATTCACAAAAATATTAGGATTTACAAGCACAGGGAGGGGAGAGTCACCTCTTACTACCATTTCATGGAACCCAATATGAATGAATTAAGCAAATAAAAAGTCATGTACTTGTTTTTGTATGATTTTGCAATTGGAACAAATATAATTTTTGTTGAGATAAGTACGGATGAGAATACAAGCCAATTCATCCAAAAGATGTAGAGAGAGTGATAACACCAGAACTATTGGGATAGGCTTTTGAGGAGAAGCAAAAGCCCATATAAACCCCTTGAAAACTACAAATCCTTTCTTAGATGATTACAACACCACGTCGCAATTGAATAGACAGCCATTTCCCGACCCTCAAAACTCTCAAACATCACCGCTATCATTTCGTGAGTGGCTCTAGCAAAAGGGGGTGGATATCAGGCCATGCCAGGGCTTGGAGGGTCCACCTAAAAATAGTGTTGCCGCTGTGAGTTCACAATAAGGGGTTTTTTATTTACCAAAGAGTTACAGAATTATACGTAAAAGAGGGGTTTAAAAGTGGAAAATTGAAAAAAAGTAACATGTTTATGAAGGAAAAGGGGTATTTTAATTCATGTGATGAAGTGTGTGTGTGTGTGTGTGTGTGTGTTTGTGTAGAGGGGTTATTAAAATACCTCTTGAACGCACATGATATAGGTATTTTTTGAAAGATGAACCCCCAGGGTCAAGGATGGCAGCACCACCAAAACCACCACTCCATAAGCAATTCCAAGATGAGAGTAGAACGAGAATGCCAAATCTGACCCGGACTAAAGCCCTACATAGGGAATGAGAACAAGAAGAAAGGGTCCAAACAAAGGAACGACCACTTGCTAGACCAATCAAAAATTATGGATTAGGAGTAACCTTAAGCAAGGAACATGTACCATATCCTAGGTCAAAAAGAGCTCATAGAGGAGCAGTGGGGGATTCCATGCTTAGATTGATGGATCACTGCATGATCAGAACTTCTAGAGTCCAAAAATGGGTTAAGAAGAAATATTATAAAAACAAGGACCCAAGAGACTATGTGGCAGCATTTGTGCACGTCGTTAGAGTTGCGGAAGTCCTAGACTTTCCCACGTTCTTTGAAGGATTTAGGTTAACTATAGAGGAGGATTCCAGGAGCACCTTGACAACCTTTAAGACTGTGCTACAAGTGTGGTGGTGACCACCTTATGAAAGACTATCCTCATACAGAGATCATTAGAGTGAGTGTATATTGTCCAGATTTTGGCATCACTTATTTGATTAGTGGCTACCCAAAAAGCCCAAAAAAAAGTTGAAGACAACATTGAATATGTTAAAGGCAATCCCATCAAGTAATGGTTCGGAAAATGAAACGGTAATACTTATACATGTTGTCACAAGAGTGCAAGCTCAAAAAGAAATGGAAGAATCAATAACGAAGGAATCTAGAATATATATACACCTAATCTTAAATGGAAAAGTAAAAAAAACACTTGGAAGGCTAGGAAAGCACGCATGAAGCTAGAAAGGAACAAGAAAAAACATCCTTAGCAGAAGAGTTGAAACAAACCAAGGAAAAATTGAGAAAACTAGAAGGATAAGCCAACAAGGAAAGGAAGACCCCTGAGGCGGACCTTGACAAGAATGAGGAACCAAAAAGTGTCAATTTGGGAGGATCTATACTAGTTGAAAAAGTGAATGAATATCTAGAGGTGCTTTGGAAAGCTTATGATGCACGGCTTAAAAATAACCAGACCGAGGAGCAAAGATGGATGACGTGCCCATACGTTGAGTTGAAAAAGCGAAGGTTGGAGATGTGTCAGAAGATGATCCAAATAGCTCAAGCCTTGTTAGAGCCACCAGGCAAGAAAACCAAAGGGTTGGATGGAGGGTGCAACTCCAACACCAAGGGTCCCACCAAGACACGAGCTTGAAAGGATAACTAATATTCCCACACTTGAATTGGAACTCAAGAATTTGATTAAAAGACCAAGGGTAGTGATGAATACCACAGATCAGACATCAAATAGTTTCCATTCTATCATACCAGAGATATATAGAAAAGAAGACAGCTTAGATGAACTTTGGAGACAAATACAAGACGCAAACAAAGAAAATGAGCTAAGTCAAAGAGTGAACCATACCAGTAATGGGAGGGATGCATTTCTCCCTCCTATCAAGGAATTTGAGGTAAGAACTCAAGCAAATCTAGATATTTGCTGATATTGGAGACATAAAGGATTTGTAATATCTTTGAATAGTCAACTCAATCCATAAGGACCTTACCCTCTTACATGGGAGTGTATGAAGCAAAGTATGATGTGAATGTAGTATCGTCACAAAGACTCTACTCAAAAAAGATGATGGACTCTAAAGGATTGATATACATATTGTTTGCACATGTGACTTGCACCATTACGTTAGTTGAGCTTCTTTGAATACGACCAAACATGTGGGCGACATGTAGAAAATACTTAGAAAACTTTGGTGTAAAGGATCCAACCTCATAGATGCAAGAAGGGATCAAGATCTAGAGAAGACTCAATTAAACATGCAATCAATATCCTTAAACAAGGTAGGGGAATATTTTGAAGGTGAGGATGTAAATACTACGCTTCCCATTGAGTTCCAAGGTGTTACAACCATGAAAATTCTTGAGAGTGGAGCTAGGGTAGCCATCGCTACTAAAGAAACATGAAAAAAATGGGGAAAACCGGCTTTAAGAGCAACAAGAATGAAACTGTAGCATGCAAATGGGTATATGGAGAGAACCCTAGGTATTCTAGAGAAAGTAATTGTTACCTCTTGTGGGATTGAATATGAGTATACATTTTCCATAGTCAACTTTTGGCAAGAAGAACAACTACGACATCATATGGAGGATACCATTCATGAGACAACTCAAAATGGTCCAGGATTGGGGGTATGACACCTGAGAAATATGGAAACAACAACTAGGAGTAACCTAAAGGACCATAGTTACAAGGATATGAACTGAATCCTAGTTGAGGAGTTTGATTCAGCTACATTAGCAATGAAAGGCCATAGGGAGATAGACATGCCAATAACCACCCAACAATACCTATATATAGGCGCTTGGCCCTATGCCTCTTAGCTATATATAGCCCCTGTATCGCATGTGTGTCCATCGGCCCTTGGCCAGGGCCGTGCCCTCCTATAGTCCTACCCTTGGCATGACATACTCCCCCCTTGGAGAAGTGTTTTCATCCGCGAAGACAAAAGTGGTAGGATCTTCATAAAAACACTAATGTTTTTCATAGTGGTATCCCTCATGGATTGAGCTATTTGTTTGACTTAAACACAGTGCATCTTGATTTTGCACATTGTTGTCCATTTGCAACCATCTAGTGTGTAGAGTCCATGTAAACGAGTTATCACAACCAAGATGTATCTGCAAGAGTACCACTTTTCACTTTCTTTGAAAGTAACTTGCTGACCTAACTCATCAGCCAAGTGTAATTCCTTGACTTGTTCTCAAATCTCATCAGTAAACAACCCCACCATAACTAGTGTTAAAGGTTGAGAATCTGACTTATACATGAAGAGACTAAACCTAGTCGCAAACATGCTTTAACTCATGGTAAGAAAACTCCAAGTAGAGCAATAAATGCTTATTAATTGGATTTCTTGGTGCTAATATACACTTTTCATATCCTTTAGCACAAGATTACACTTTGTAATCTGCATATCACCTTGGATAGCTGAAAATACTGAGGTATGTTTGCCCCACGGTTTATAGAAAGTCTTTCCAGATGGCTGGTAAACGGGGATCACAATATCATACAACATTGCTGAGGAATCAACAATTGGCTGAATAACCATCATGGTTAACTTGAAAGATCCACAAGCACCCAAACAAATCCATGACCTCTATTGGTGATTGGTAGACCAAAAAGTAAACTCAGCGAGATACTGCACATAGAGTGCAAAATGATTCATAAGAAACTAATGTTATGAATATGCATGCCGCTCCAAATCAGCCTTTGCTAAACACTAGGGCCCATAACACCTAGTGTGCATGCATTTAGAAAAAAAAATATCCGAACCTCTATATCCATGATCATCCTTGCCAATACGTATGGCGAATGTGATGTGCGTAGCACACAGTAAAGAGGAATGTAAATAGTTCCTAAAAGAAACAAAATACTTTTAGTGGCAATCATTTTCAAGCCTTGCTGAAATGTTTGAACCATAATAGAAGATGAAACATTAATCACTTCTAGGGACAAACAATAAAACTTTTTCCTTAACAACTCAGAGCCTTGCTATATGTATAAACAACCATCTATAATGTTGTTTAGTAGTACTTGTACCTGAACAAGTCATTCTAAGTATCCGACAATTTCTGGCCACCGAAATTTATCCTCATACGTCGGGCTGAAAATGGTCTAGAAAACGAATGTGACGAGCACCTAGGGGCTTTGTTATGACACATATTTGAAATAGTGGGCGGCAGTGTTAGTCCCAGAGACTCATATTTGCCACATGTGGAATATGTCTCAACTAACAATGTCTGAAAAAAGAACATCCTACAAGTACAAGATGTACTTGTGTGTGGAGGTAACTGCAAACACTCTACGACGGGAGTGAGAGGGACCCTCATTAGCCTTGCTCCACACTGATTAAACCGAACTCCTTGAGTCTGTAGACCATGTTGTATCCCATGTGACAACATGTGCCAAATTGAATCCGACAAGTGGGTTCATAAGAGCATAATGTACATTGGACACTACGGCCCTGGGGATTGAACTGAAAGTTCATAACAACATAATGTACATTGGACACTACGACCCTTGGCATGGCCTTGGGGATTGAACTGAAAGTTCAATTACCCGTATTCAAATGCACAAGAGAAAAAAAAACAAGCAACATTGCACTGGAAACTCTCGGTGTTGCCTTCGCAATCCAAGACCGTTGGGTGGAATCCCCTTGGTAAGACCCTTTGTACAAACTGCTCAGCTAGTAGGTATTTGTAACCAACATAGTTAACCGTGTGCAGAATGATGAGAATCAACTTGAAAAGTTGAATTTTTCTGCTACCGCGTGGTAGATTGAGGAATTCTTTCCTTGAAAGTGTAACGGGAATAGATCAACCGTGATCCTTAATGCCTATGGGGTGATTTAGTAAGCACCCGCGGGGTTTTACCCCAAAACTATGCGTCCATAAACACTCGTAGTGTAAAGCCTAGCTCTTATGGAGAGTCGTGCTGTCGCAACGGTTTGTTGCATCAAAAATCCATGGTAGAGATCAATTGATGTGAGTTTATGGTTATCAATAACTCAACTCGAGCGTCGCCTTGAAAACAGTCATGCAAAAATGACACCCTAAACATCCGTAATGACAAGACTCTTCCTTGCCCATTAACATCAATGTGTACTCTACTGGGTAAATCTTTTCAATCGTAAGAACAATCACCCAAGGAATGCCAACTGTTGGGTCGTACCCAAGATCTAACAATGACTCTTAGTCAGCTTGTTTGTCTCATAGCCCTTATGGCAATTAGTGTTCATTCGACAAAACGATGAAGACTAATGTAGAGGGCGTCTTGCTCAATTTCTAGTTGAGAGTTAGAGCACCTTGGCTCAGGCTGACTCATGGACAAAATATGTATCAAAAGCTTCTTAGAAAGTTCTCGTTATTCTTGAGAGAAATAAGAAAGAGAGAGGAAGAGGTAGCATGCTAGGTTGAGGAAGGTTTCTAAACCCAATGTAGTGCGTACACAATCCATGTGCTTGTGTGCATATTATGCCTGGGTTGCAGCTTATTTTATAAGCATACAACAATTTGTTTGTTTGTACGAGGATGACTTGAATAGGGCACTTTACCGGTGAATCAAGTCCAAGTTTTAGGTTCTTTTTAGTGGTGTTGTGCGTTGACAACAACCAAAAATCATGTCAAACAATCCATAACTTATCTTGTTTGTGACAAAGTGTCTGGTGTTATAGCGGAAGCATATTGCAGGAGGCGGTAGAATTGAATCTACCTATCTAGCATGCCATGCATGCTAAATTTTAAGCCCTTTGCAAAAGTGATGGCCTCAACCACGAGAGCCAAAACCATAAGTTCCTAGCACAGATGTACTGGTAGGGATTCTGTGAGTGATATTCCCTATTTTGCCAGTTCCCCAAACTTGTGTGCCACTACCCTTGATGCCAAGTCATTGAGCAGTACCTTCACACAAGGGAGAAGCCTTGCTTCATGTAAGATTGTCAAAGCACTTTGCTTGGCACAAAAGCAGTAGTTTCCAATGTAAATGTATAAACATGGAAAAATAAACAATAATGAACTTGGTTGAACCTGGTTGAACCTGGTCATCCTGCTGTAACCAATTGTCTGGAGATGTCGAAGTAAACGCTCGCTCAAAGGTAGAGCATAACCATATTTGTTGCGAGAGATAAAGGTGGCATATGTATCATATACACGCCCTAAAATATCCTACAGGCATATGGAGAAATTCCCCAAGGGCGTGCGCTCATAGCATACCCCAAACGGAAAAAATCTCAATGCAAGATTCCTAAATTGAAGCCGTGCTCCACATAAATATGTTTGGGCAGAGAGCCAACGGATGTGGCTGCAAATATCATGACAAAAAGAATCGACCGTGTCAAGCAATTTCAATTGAAATTAACCAGTACTGTGTGGTAAGCATCCTCCATCAGCCTCAAGAAATAGTAAGAAGGATTCGGCCATGCCGAGCAATGTGTCCCTTTGATCAAGTCAAGAAGTAGAATGTCCCAATCTCCTTGAGATTCCAAAACATTGCAATTTTTGCTATGCTTTTGCATCAAAAGTGAACCACTGAGAAGCCCTGCTCCTACTGCGGAGCAAGGCGATTGGCAGTCAAGCCATGCTTGATTCCAATCTTTAACCAATCAAATTTTTGGTGCTTACAATAAGTTCCACAAGCCATGCTTGTGCTTTGTGTGCCTAAAGTGTATGCAGGTCTGCTACATATTATAGCTAGCAAGCAGATGCTCAATAAACAAAAATCAACTGCGTACCTCATTAAGTACACTCGCCGACCAATCTTGTCGACCCAAAAATTGAATGATTTGCAAGCAGTAAGAAAATCGAGAAATGATTTTCTAGACACTATTGCTTGGTGCAATAGATGATCTACTCTTTCTATCAAGGGCCTTGCTTGATGCGCAAGAAAAGTGGACGCGGTTGGAAAAGGTCGCAAATTTGTGAGAAAAATATATCTTTGCGATGCTGGCATGCATCCGACTTTCCTTGAAAAGTTGGCCACGCCGAAGCTTTTCACTTTTTGAATTTGTTTACATACCGATTAAGGCATCCCATGCAATGCTCTTCCTGCTTGTTTAAACTTGCACACTTTGCATGGCCCATGCATGTTGGTTGTACTTCTCCCCGTGTGTTATGTGATTTTGTATCCGAGGTTGGGATCGTAGTTCAGAAATTTTCCCATGGGTATCTTCCCTAAAATCCCTTTTTAATAAAACTACCCTAAGCTACGGTAAGCCAAGAAACAGTCAAGAGATGGCGTCCGTCTATGCTAAGCAGGTAGGGCTGGCTCCACTTGCTGCGTTGCTCCCCCAGCCTCATGCAAGTTTTGGGTTTTCTTCAACATGCCAATGTAGATCCGATGACCCGATCTACGTGCAAGATGGTGGAGGTCAACTCTGCTACTTCTTCGTGTACATGGGGTGGTTCCCGCTTCTCCTTCCTGGTTTAGAGCCGTTGCACGCAAGCAAGAGCTTCGGCTTCCCCTTCCTCCCCAACATGGGACAACAGCACACGTTTTTTGCCTTGCTTGTGATGCAAACTTGCTTTGAGAGCAAGATCGAGAGAAGCCCTAGGCTGAGCCTCCATGAACCGAGAGAGAGATAGAGAGAGAGAACATGCCAAGCCATGCAAAGAATTTCCCCCCTCCTCCATAGGCCGCTCCTCCTTGAGCTCTGATACCAGTGAAAGGACATAGGAAGATAGAAATGCCAATAACCACCCAACCATACCTATATATAGGCCTTTGGCCCTCTTCTCATAGCTACATATAGCCCCTATGCCGCATGTGTATCCGTCGGCCCTTGGCCAAGGCCGTGCCCTCCTATAGTCCTACCCTTGGCATGACAAACAGGATCTAAGATTCCAGCCTGGTTTGGTAAGCCAAAGGAGCTATGGATGTGTGGAGCATCTCACTATGGAAGCTTAAAACAAGAAGAGTGTATTCTAGAAAGGGAAATTGAAGACAAGTAATACATTCCTACACCCTTCCCTGAAGAAATTCTACAACCTTTAGAATGTACACATATGCTAGCTACCCTAGATGTGTCTGCTATTATGGATGGTCCCATGATAAAAAAAATTGACAAAGATTTCTATGATGTTGTCCCATACTATATGGTTAGTGTATTGAAGAGGAAGATGAGGAGCCAGTCTTTGAACAACCCAAAAAAGAAGAACCGGTGGAAGTAGACAAAGTGGAATTGTTTTACGACTCTCGAGAGCATCTTGAGCTGGATGAGGATGCAAATAATGAATGCTCTAAAAATCTTAGTGAACCAGAGGAAACAATAGCGGATGTCAAATTCTACGACTTTCCAAATAAAAAATCTAGACGTCAACAATGCTATAAGGAAAAGAGAATTGAATGCATAACTAGAGAGAATCCTATGCCTACAACAAGAGGAAATACACAATTTCTAATTCTTGTAAATGTAGAAGATTTTGTAAAAGACAAAATCTCAGGGCAATTCACAAAAACAAGCAAGTGCTAGGAGCCTAAGGAAACAAGCTCAAAAACTCAAAAAGACACAAAACAGAAAAAACCAGTGATGGATGAGTTTGGAGAGCGGAAATGGACCAAAGTTGAGAGAAAGAAGAAATATAGAGAACTCAAGAAAACTTTTGTGGAAGTGTAGACAACAAAAATAGAAAGTGAAGAAGAAGGTGAGAAAAATGACGACAAAATGAGTGTGCCTTCCTACAAGCTTCCCACTACAATAAATTCACTATCCAAGACATAAAGGTAGTGATGACATAGCCCATATGAGAGCAAAAGGACAACGCATCTTATGACATACTAGACGATGCAAAGAAGATAGACTTGGCAAAGCTAGAAGAAGAGCCAAGGCCGGTGTATATGGCAACTAGTCAGAGTGTGAAGAAGAATAAAATTTCATAAGTCTTCACAAGGAGTATAAGGACGTGATTGCTTGGTCATATAAAGACCTAAAAAGATTAGATTCGACAATATACCAACACACAGTCCTATTAGAACGTGATGTAAATCTTTGCCGATAGAGATCATACACATATAATGATACATTTTTTAAGTGTGTCAAGGAAGAGATAAACTGAAAGAAGCTGAGTTCATCTACGAGATAGAACACAACGACTGGGTATCTCCAATTGTGGTAGTGTGCAAGAAGAATAGTAAACTTTTGTGTCAATCTAAACAATACGAGACAATTATTCCTTACCTATCATTGACCATGTTTTGGAATGAGTGGCAGGCAAGCGGGCATATTCTTTCTTCGATGGATTCTCTGGCTACAACCAGCTTGCAATCGCTTCTGAAGATCATTATAAGATAGAATTTTCCACATAATGGGAAATATATTTGTATAGAGTCATGCCCTTTGGGTTGACTAATGCCCCGAGAAGATTAAAGAGATTAATGGCGCATGCTTTTAAAGAATACTTGAGGATATTCTTAGAAATTTATATGGATGGTCTATTTGTACACTCTCTCTTGAGAGATGAACATAAGGAACACCTTAAAAAAGTATTCAAGAAGTGCATGACGTATATGATCTGTCTTAACCAAGAGAAATACCCAACAACAAGAATTCTTCTTTTGAAAACACCTCTAGAGCATGTCAAAGTGCTATAGAGATAGAGGCTTGAGACTTCACATTGATAGAAATTCAGCTCTATAAGAGAGGAAGGGATAATCAGCTTAGGATATGTGCAACAAAAAGCACATATTTATCAATCCTAGAGCTGAATCGTTGTAAGGTTTCTACCTTTTTGGAAGCAAAAAAAAACTTTAAACCTTCAATTGAGAGCACCGAACCAACAAACTAGTACATCACTATCTTAAAAGTAGCCAAAATTGATATTTTTGGAATCTTAAGCACGACAAACCTTTAAGTAGGAATTGTACTAATTTATACTTAAATTCTTAATTAAGAAGATTAACCCTCTTTAGTATAAATTACTCTCTTAATGCTAATAAACTATTGCTTATTCAAATTACGAGTAGGATTATTAATCTAATTAATTATTAAACATTATTAGGATTGAAATTAATTAATTTTGACCTTAATTAAGAAAATTCTATCATTTAAACTTATATATTTCCAACGTAATTATCAAAGCTTCATTATACTATTAGAGAGCTAGGAAAACTATGATATTAATTTTTGATTAATTTTTGTAATTATTTAGGCAAAAGTTATTTGTTTTTAATTTGAAAATTAATAGAAAACTTTTCAGACTAACTTAATAAATCACAAGATAATTACCAAAGTTAGAAAACATAGTAAAAAACACAAAATAACTACTTTATATTCAAAAAATTAGTTTAATTGCTTAATTAAGCTAAAATTGTTTTGTTTTGATTGTAAATTAATAGGAAACATTAAATAGTTAGCTTAGATAGCTACATGGTAGTTAACAATGTTAGAAAACATCATTAGTAAGTTGGGATAATAAGCTCTTGAACAAAAAATTACTCTAGCTATTAATTAAGCTAAAAGTATCTCATTTTAGCTATAAATTAAGAGACAAAAATTTGTTAATTAGCTTAGATAATTGCATGGTAATTATCAAAGTTTAAAAAAATCATTAGCAAGCCAAGATAGCTAGCTCATGAATAAAAAATTAGTTTATCTATTTGATTAAGCTAAAATATATAATTTTAGCTATAAATCAAACAAAAAAAGCTAGTCAGATAATTACATGGTAACTATCAAAGTTAGATAACATCACTATCTAAGCGGGATAATTAGCTCATTAAGAAAAGAAGCTATTTAATCAATATAAAATCATCTAATTTTAGCTATAAATAAAAAATGGAGAGTAGTTAATTAGTGCAAATAAATACATGATAACTACAAAATTAAAAAAATTTCATTATCTAGCTGACATAATTAGCTCATGAACAAAAAATTAGTTTAGTTATTTAATTAAGTAAAAATTATCTTTTTTTAGTTGTAAATTAAAGAGGTAAATAAGGTAATTAGCTTAGATAATTACATGGCAATAATAAAAGTCAAAAAACATCATTAGAAAGCTATGATAAGTATAGTATAATTAGTTAATTAAACTTAAAAATTATAATAGATCAAATTCCCTATTCTAGTTTAAATTTTAGTTATATAGAAATCATAGTTAAAAGTATCTAGGAAAATTATTGAAAGTATAAAACACTATTAGGAAGTTGGGAAAATTACATCCTTAAATAATAAAAAGTTTAATAAATATTAAGTTAAAAAAAGTCAATTTTATGCTTAATAAAGAAGAGAAAATTAAAAAAAGGATCCAAAATTTATAAGATAACTAGGGAGACCTCAAATAACTAAAAGGAATCTAGAATAAGAACATATTAGTTATATGATTAATTTCAAAAATCTTATACTATGAATTTATCATTTACAACTATAATTTAAAGAAAATGCCAATAAGAAAGTTATCAAAAGTTAATTAGAAGGTTCCTTAGGCTATACTAAGATATACAAAATTACAAAGATGACATTAAAAACCCAAGAATATTTTGTAAACAACTAAACTACTCGAGGATCTAAGCAATATTGCTAAGAAATGAAAATACTTTATATAATGGTAAGAATCAAAATTTTGATGATTTACCTAATAAATAGACGTCCCTTTTATAAGGATAGAAGTTATGTCTCCAAAGAGGACCTGAGAAAACCCTCAATCTCATGTGGAGGGCAATGTTTCCAAGAGGGCTAGAGCATCACATGATCGCAAGGTGGGGCCTAGTAGGCCTAGAGATGAAAACATTTAGGCCCTAGCACTGTAACAAATGCCTGACCAGTCCCAGGTGGGTCTTCATTATAATTTAAGTTTTGAATAATTCAAAGTTCTTCTTTAAGTAATAACATTGCATATGTAAAAGAGCGGGTAAGGAATTAGAAAATGGAAGATTGGTTGAAAATAGAAGCCATCTTCCAAGAAACCAATGAACGCTTGTTTGTAAATTAGGAAAGAATTGTTTGGGTTAAGGTTGGTTGACTTAGGAAAGAATGATTGATCAACCTTGAGACAACTTGCCTCAAGACACCTCCAACTCGTTCGTATATTTTGACAAATAATGATGGCTATAAGCTATTGATAAGTTGGTTACCCCCATGAATGATGAATCTCTACTCCGTCATGTCATGATGTCTCTACATAAGCTAGGATACCGTTTTCTTATTGTATGGGAGTTTCCCGATTGTATGGGAAAATGGTTTGGTGTATGGGCACCACTATTTTTATGGTGATATATTCATCCGGAGTTATGAATAAGGAATGGGTGATGTTTTTCACCCTTAGGTGTCTTGAGACAAGTAGAGTATTGGCCATGGTTATTATGGTAAATGTTTGATTGATCGTACCTCCTCTTAAGTTTAAAGATGTTTGTTTGCTAAAAGGCTATTTTTTAAACTGATTTTCAAGACTTTGTTTAACAAATAACCGTGTTGGTAAAATAAAAGAAAACCATTATTTTAATTGTTGAAAGAAGGTGCTAGTAATTAAATAATAAAGAAGCATGTGTGAGTGCGGGGTGGTAAGTGGGGATTGACTAAGGTTGTCAATCAAGAATGGGTGGACCTCATTAGTCAGGTTACTATCCATCCACCCCATGCCTACTAAAAATGTTTAGAGGACTTCTTCAATTGAAAGAGGAGTCCACCAATGGCTATGCCCTCGCATCTATTAGGGGGGGAAAAGCGTTGGTTGAGGATACCTTAGCCCAATTTGTGGAAGTTATAGGGTCAAAAGAGTTTTTGGATTTTTAGAAATTTGGCCAATTTTTGCTATGAGAAAGGTCTTGGTCTTCTTTTGGGGTTATAGTCCCGAGCCATTGTCAATGGTAAAGCTCTATTCCTTGGATTTTTTATTTCTTAGAGACTCTGCCTTCTAATAGGACGAGAGACCTATGAAGGACCCCTTCTCGACCTTGGTGTCAGCGGGTTGTGGGACCTCTCACTTGGTATCAGAGCGTGTATTAATTGAGATCATGAACCTAATAAATTTTGAAGGTGCTAGGATGAAATAAGTGGTTTTTGACTAATTCAATCCAAGAGGTAGTTAATTGAAAAGAGGGAGAGGAAGAAAGAGAGAGAATTGTCCCCATGTTGAAGGAGGATCAAGCCTACTGCAAATTTATGGGTTTCAACATTAGGTTCATGAGGTTTTTCCTATCTCAACGTTATTTAATGTGAAAAAACATGATGAAATGGCTAGACATGAGATTTTCTCCTCTCACTTAGAGGATTAGCCGATCAAGATTTGGTGAAATTTTCATTCATGCGGGAGAGATAGAAGGTTTATCACTAAATATGAAGAAACTCAAATGGGCTAAATATCTTCAAGTGATCAAAGTATACTTTTTCGTTGGGATAGAGAAAGACAAGAAACCCTTGTAGTAAATTGTGTCCAAGTGTCACAAAACTAGTGGGTGTTTGATCAAGTGTCTAAAGTAATTTACCCATGTAGAATTATGTCTATAGGTGTAGATCCTAGTTTTAGAGGACTAAAAGATGTAAAATTTGATCCTATGTCTGACCCACCCATAGCTCACAAGATTCTAGTGTAGGTTTGTTGTCACCCTTGTACATAGTAGGACCTTCATGCATTATATCAACTGTTGTACATACTATGGTTCTCATGGGTATGCTATAAGATGTTTTGTTTGTGGGTTGGAATTTGTCTTCATTTAGTGTGTGAAAATTTTGAATATAATATCAATTTGAGATCTTAAACAAGATAGATCCTTATGTAGTAATAAATTTAACTATTCAATCCCAGGGTAATCCCACTCATAAATAGTCTCTACAATGCTACACACGCAAAGAAATTACTATTAAAGCAAGTCCAACTACCTACTTTCAAGGGAGAAAGACCCAATCTAGAGCTAGATGCAGAACCATGGTTAGATGCTATGGATGATTCTTTCATAGCTGCACAAAAACCAAGCAATGCTAGGTATGTTCCCCCTCAACAAAGATGCAAAAATGTGGTGGAAACAACATTGAAGAGTTAATCCCACTAGTAGCCCAACTTGGGAGAGAATGAAGCAAGCCATCAACCTGGGGGGTTCACCTTACATAGTATGTAACCTATCACGTGAGTTCAACAGAAGGGCATTTAAATCCCTTAAAACTTACATAAATAAATTTACATAAGGATATGTTTTTTACAAATATAATTTTTTTTTTACAGAATTTAAAAGAGAAGGGTTCATTATATTTCCTAGAAAACTCACTGAATAAGGATTTTAGAAAAAGAGCCCGAACGCACGTGATATAGTGGCCTTAAGTATAGTGAACCCCCCAGGGCCATCAAAGAACATTATCTTTCTCCTTCTCACCAAGCTATTAAGATGAATGAATTATTTAACTTACGCTAGCTCGGTCTCTCTCTTTGGAGGAGTACTGCACAAAATTTGTGTCCTTACGATGCTATGCTCCCAAGATGACAATGAAGGAGTAGATTGTCTGCTTCTGTCAAGGCCTCAATAAACCCCTCAGTACATGTCTCGAAGCCATGAGGCCTACATTTATTGTAGCTGAAGGAACGAGCTCAACCAGGAAATATAATGGTTTTAACAACTTTAGGGGAAGATCTAGGGGAACCTTCAACCCATGATATTAGCAACGTTGAGTAGCACCTACAGTAAAATTGAAGTGGACGTTCCCAAACGTCAAGTGCTATGGATGCAATCAGATGGGACACTATAGAAATAAATGTCCCAAAGAGCAAAACTCTAGAACTACTGCAAAAGACATTCCTCAAACTCACACAAATCAAGGAGACAATCTAAGAGGAGGTAGAATTGGAGGACAAGTTAGACGAAGAGCAAGAGGAGCAAGAACTTACGTAGCTGTGGAAGAACCATTATTAATGAACGAGGAAGATGAAAGAGCCACTCGTTTGATCACAATTAGCAATCCTAGAGTTCAATAACATTACGCAATTATCTCAACCACTATGAAACAATAAAACTTTGAGCTACTTTTATATTGTAGTAAGTACAAATTACTTTTTTTTGTTTAAATAATCTAGCATTGAGTTAGTACCCAATCATGAAATTAAGGGTAGAGTTAGCAAATGGAGAAGAGTTTTTTCTCTCAATTATCAATCTCAGGAAAGTAGAATTCAGATTAAAAGGAACACCTACCATCATCCTATATTTTCATCTTGTCAATAGAAATCTACGATGGCATGTTAGGAATGAGATAGTTATCCAAAATAATCCTCCTTGAAAAATGCTCTAGATATGGAAGCCTTAATGCACAAGACTAATAGGAAGCTCAAACAAAACTCTTGATACGATACCTCTTAAAACTCTTTAGATATTATTGGTCAATCAGGTTGGGACTAGAGGGTGTACCTCTGGTCCAATGGTGGTAGCTTGTGTCGAATGAAAATTACTTAGAGTGGCAAGAACACGTAGAGCACGTTCAGATTTTCAAAGTTGGAATGCATAATACGTCTCGAACATTGATCGATTGCTCTGAATGGTCAGCTAGACCGAGCACATTCTTATGGGCAAGTTGGTTATATGAGATCTTTTATTTATATAGATGGATTTAATCTGGTTTTTGAGATGATACAATTGGTTTGTAAAGGTTTTTAAGATGGGATCAACAACAAGAGTTTCTTGGATAAATTGAGTAGCAAGTAGTTAGTAATGCTAAAGTAAGGAATTCTGGGATCTCAAAATAAGTATTCAGGAAAGATAGAGAAAATTATTTGGAAATAAAGAAATTAAGGATCAACTAGTTGTATAGAAAGATGAAATTGGAAAATGCTACTCAACGGCCAGAAATTTTCTATGTAAATAATTCCCTAACTTCTGTTGAGATGAGGACAACTCAAATTCTTATGTTGGGGTGATTTTAATGTTTCCACCTTTTTGGAAGAAGAAAATAAATCCCAAAGATTTAATTGAGAGCACCATACGAGCAAACTTGTAAACCACTGTCTCAGAAGTAGCCAAAACTGATATTTTTGGAATCTTAAGCACGACAAATCTGTAGGTAGGAATTTTCAAAACTGAATTCAGGTAAAAATCGACCCTGTTATGGCCTCGAAAATTTTTCATAGCTACTTTAATTTGATAAAATAATCAAAAGGCTTTTGTAATCATTGACACAATAGACTTTTTATAACCTCCTAGATATTTTACCAAATATTTACCAAAAAAGCAAAAACAATAGCCAAAAGATTAGCAAGTTTTGAGTTTTAAAGTGGGCAAGAGATGGGGAAGGCCATCACTGACCTACCACGCACTGATATAGCAGCAAGTAGCACTAGATGGAAATTGAGGGCTTCTTCCAGTGCAAAGGACTATCAGTTTGGCCCCAGTGGCCCAGAAAAACTATAAACAAGACCTGTTACTTCACACTTGAGACATACTCAAGGACCTCACTAAATCTCCTTAACATAGAGAGACCCTATTAAAAGTCATTAGAGAGCAAAAAATCTAGTTGGTTAACAAAGGTAATTCACATTAACCCCTGCTAATTAGTTGAAATATATTAATCTATACTTAATTTCTTAATTAATCTAATTAATTAAGAAGATTAATCATCTCTTTAGTATATCTCTTAATGCTAATATACTACTAATTATTCAAACTATGATTAAGATTATTAAACTAATTATTTAATTAAACCTATTGAAATCTAAAAAAACTATCATATTTTTTTGATAAATTTTTGTTATTAATTAAGTTAAAACTAGTTGTTTTTAACTTTAAAAATCATAGAAAGCTTACTAGAATAACTTAATAAATCACTACATAATTATTAAAATTAGAAAATCTTGTTAAAAACACAATATAATTTTCTCATAATCAAAAAATTATTTTATCTATTTAATTAAGCTAAAATGATTTGATTTTAGCTATAGGGTAATAAGGAAAAAAAGTTAACTAGCTTAGATAATTACATGGTAACTATCAAAGCTAGAAACTATCATTAGCAAGCAAGGATAATTAGTTCATGAACAAAAAAATAGTTTATCTATTTAATTAATCCAAAATTATTTGATTTTCATAGTAAATTAAAGGGCAAAAAATAGTTAGCTTAAATATATGCATAGTAATTATAAAAGTTAAAAAACATTGCTAACAAACTGAGATAATTAGATTATGAACAAAACATTATTTTAGCTATTTAATCAAGCTAAAATTATTTGAGTCTCACTACAAATTAAGAAAGAAAAATTAGCTAGTTAGCTTAGATAATTACATGGTGATTATTAGAGCAAAAAATTATCATTATTAAGCCAGGATAAGTAGCTCATGAACAAAAATTAGTTTAGATATTTAATTAAGCTAAAATTATATAATTCTAACTATAAATTAAAGGAGGAGATTAGTTAATTAACTTAGACCACTACATGATATTTATTAAAGTTAAAAAATATTATTATCTAGAAAAAATAATTAGCTCATAAATAGAAAATTAGTTTAGCTATTTAACTAAGCTAAAACTATCTGATTTTAATCTTAAATTAAAGGAGAAAATTAGTTAATTATCTTAGATAATTACATGGTAATTATCAAAGTGAAAAATTTAGTTAACTAGATTAAGAAATTATAATAGCTCAAAACTGTTGTTTTAGACTTAAATTTTATTAGAATAAATAAAAATCACAGTTTAAACTAGAAGTATAAACCATTGTTAAGAAGTTGACAAAATTATAACTTAAGGACATAATGAGTCTAATAAATATTAAGTAAAAAATAAGTTAATTCTATGCTAGATAAAGAAGAGAAAATTAGAAAAAAAGAATCTAAGATAAGAATATCTTAGTAGTTATATGATTTATTACAAAAATCTTATACTATGAATTTACCATTTTTAAGTACAATTTGAAGAAAATGCCAATAGAAAAGTTATCAAAAGTCAACCACAAGGTTTCTTAGGCTATACTAAGGTATAGGGAATTGTGAAAACAATATTAAAAACCCAAAAATCTTTTGTAAACAACTGCTACTCCACGATCTTAGCTAAGAAATGAAAATACGCTATATAATGGTAAGAATTAGGATTTTGATGTTTTACCTAATAAATAAATGTTCTCTTTGTAAGGATAGATATTATGGCTCCAAAGAGGACTAGAGCAAACCCTTAGTCTGTTGAGGAGGACAATATTCCCAAGAGGGCTAGAGCGTCACATGACCGCAAGACTGGGCCTTGTAGTAGGCCTACATTTGAAAACATTCAGGCCCTAGCACTACAGCAAATGCTTGACCAGTCCTAGGTGGGTCTTTATTATAATTTAAGTTTTTAATAATTCAACGTTCTTCTTTAAGTAATAACATTGCATACGTAAAAGAGTGGGTAAGGAATTAGAAAATGAGAGATTGGCTGAAAACAAAAGGCAAAATCAACGTACACTTATTTCTAAACTAGGAAAGAATTGTTTGAGCTAAGGCTGGTTGACTTAGGAAAGAATGATTGATCATCCTTAAGATAGTTTGTCTCAAGACACCTCCGACTCCTTGGTATATTTTGATAACTAATGATGGCTATAAGCCACTTGCTGCTGAACCAAGCTTACTTCCATCTCATCTCACACATGCACATAAGCAATACATTTGAACAATTTAAGAAATGACACAGTAGATTTTTCACCACAAAACTTCTCTTCTAGTGTCATATATATCATATATTGTAGAAGTAGGGGTCTTCTTTATAATATAAGTTGCAATAGACTTAGCCCAATAACAATGAGGTGTTCTCTTCTCATTTTCAACTCTCTAGCAACTTCTATTATGTGCCTACTTTTTTGCTCCCCAACATTGTTTTTCTATGGAGTATATGTGCATGAAAACTTCTTTTGAATACAATGCTTTTTTAGAAAACCATTAAGCTTGTTGGAGAACTTTTCTTCCCCTCCATTTGACCTTAGGCACTTTATATGTTTCTTAGTCTAGTTTTCAACCTTAGCCTTGAAATTTTGAAGTACATAAACACCTTAGTTTTTTACTTCATGAAATAGATCCATATCTTCCTTGTACAATCATCAATAAAGCACATTTAGTACTTGCATCCACCCATAGATGTAGTCTTTTCCATACTCCATATATTTCTATGTACTAAATCTTATGTATTTTTGCTTACATGCTTTTCATGAAGAAATGATGCTTTTGCTTGCTTCTCAGTCTAAGAAGCCTTGCAAATTTTCTACATTTAAGAAACTTTAAAGGTTGACAAATGTGTAGCTATCTCTTTGGTTTGCATCATCTTTGCTCTTTTCAAATTTAATGATGATGGAGAGCACAAGTGATCTGCTGATAAAAGGTATTTCAAGTCTAAAAGATTGGAACTACGTGCTTAGAGGGTCATATACTGTCTTTCTATGAGTGCACAAGACACTGTGATTGGAACATACAAGATGCTCACGTCCCTAAGAAGAATTTGGACAGCTTACGATCGTTGGATGTGACCAACAAAAAAGTAAGGAAGCTACAATTGAAGATAGAGTTGAATAGAATGTAGAAGAAAGACTTGTTTATCAAGGATTATTTGATGAGAAGAAATAGAATATATGTGAGTCCTTGCATTGATTGGTGTTACAACTGATGATGATGATGATAAGGTGGAAGTATGACTACAAGGATTGGGACCAGAATATAAATAGTTTAAGACTTGTATTCATCTTGGAGAAAATGTTCCCATGTTTGTACAAATTTTGTGTTTTCACTATTTGTGGAAGAGACAAAACTTAAGGAAGACTCGTCTATGCAAGGAAAAAATAATTTTGAACAAGTCCTCTTCAACAATATAGAAAGAAAAAGATAATGTGATGCAGGTCATGACGGTAGTCAAGGAAAAGGCAACACACAAGCAAAGCAGTAGAATAATGCTAAAAAACAGAACACACGATCGAGGAAAATGTGGTGCAGGTCATGAAGGTAGTCAAGGAAAAGGCAACACACAAGCAAAGTAGTAGAATAATGCTAAAAAACAGAACACACGATCGAGGAAAATTTTGCAACAAGGGGAGTCCAAGAGATTGTGGTAACGTGTAGTGAAACAATAGAGGTCAACATGGGAATGTTGTATGTTGGGTTATGGAAGTCATGGGCTCTTTGAACATGACTTTCTACATAGGAGGCACCAAAATAATTATATAACAACTAACAGGTATGTAGATGAGCCTAAGAGTATATTTATGGTGCAACACATGTTAAATACAATGTCTAAAAATGTGGAAAAATTTTGTGTAGTGTCTGGTATGTGGGTTTGGGTTCATCAAAACACATGACCAGTCATGGTGAGCGGTTCAAGGAAACACAGACCTTGCAGATTCTTATCTATGTAAAGACTAGGGATGATATTCACGTCCCATTATGCATACAAGAAATGCACCATTGTCTATGATAGATAGTAAAGTAAGTACCTGCTTGATATGCTACATGTATCTAATACAAAAACGAATTTGGTTATTGTTAAATAGTTGAGCAAGATTTGTAGGTTAGGCTTTACTTTGATGGTATCTTTGTTGAAGAGCATAAGAAGGATGGAAAGATGATTGCACAAGTAAAGAAAGTGTGCAAATGGATAATTTAAATGTAAATGTGCTCAAGGTGAATGCTTCCATGTTTGAAAAACATGAAAAAGTTGTTGTAGATATTGAGATCTAGCGCAAACATATTGTCTTTTGTTGGCACATAAGCCACACTAATCTCTCTAGTTGAGAGTCTCTTCCTAACATATTGATAATGCACCTCAATGTGCTTTGTGAAAGCATAAAAAATTAGGTCCCTCACAACTAACAATGTGCTCTAACTATAAGTGTTAATGTTGTTGGAGTGTCCTATCAAACACCCAGATCATACATAGGGCATCTAAGCCATACGCACTCAATTGTATCTCTGAAGGCTGTCCTATAGTTACCTTCATAATTGGAAGTGGGCGCAATAGGTTCCTTCTTGCTCAACCATGATATACATGGCGTGTCAAGCATGAGACAAAAACCACTTGTGGGTATAAGTCATGTGTTATAACAACCAACCCAATCTAAGGCCAAAAAAACATGCAAATACAACGGCAATGATCCCCCCTTTGGATAAAACAACCTAAGATGTAAATTGCCACTCAAGTAGCAAAATATCCTTTTAATGGACTCCCAATGCTTAGACCCAAGGTTATGCACATAAATCTAATGATTTGTGAGGCTCAAAAATAAATATATGGTCTCATATTGCATACATAAATAAAGCATTAAAATAAAAAGTGACATCATCAATATATCCAACATTATGAAGAATTAATTTCAAGCCTACTTTCCTTGGATAAGAAACAAGTTTGTTGTCCTCAAGTCCAGACTTATGTTGTAATGTTTCTATGTATCTTGCTTTGACAAAAAGTGATACCTCTATCACATTGCTTAAACTATATGACCAAGTAATGATTCAAAAACCCAAGTCTTTATCTTGAAAGTAGCATTCAATTTAGCCCTGAACTCAAAAATTTTCATCTCATTTGGATCAGTAATCAACAAATAATTTACATACAGGTGACAATGAGATATACATCACCCTCACATTTGACATATAAAGTTCTTCTAGTTGAAATGTTACAAAATCCTTGTTTAACTTAATGAGTTTCACCTTTCTCATACCAAGCACATGGAGACTACTTCCACCAGTACAAAGCTTTCTTGCATTTGCACACTTTTGTCTCTTATCCTTTCTTCACAAGACCACAAGGCTCTATAACACGTACTTCCTTAAATAAATCACCATTTAGAAAGCAATAACAATGTTTGATTGTTGATGTATTCCATCCAAAATGAGCTACCAACGCATATTGAAAATGCACACTAGTCATATGACAAGCGCAAGAAAACATCTCTTCGTAGTCAATGCCTTCCTCCAATGCATAACCTTTTGCAACAAATCTATCCATGTAGTGATCAATCTCAACATTTGCCTTACGTTTCAACTTGTAAACCCGCTTCGTAATAGTGGCATTTTTTTCAGGAGGCAAATCACATATAAGTGCATCATATTCTCATGGCATTGTAGCCATCCAATTTTTTGAATTATGTGCGTTGTCATAAGAAAGAGGTTCCTCTTCATCACATATAATAGAAATAGACAAAGCATAACAATCTGATGCATGGCAAGAACTTGAATGAGACAAGACATACGTGCATGCAATTTATTGTCATGCAAAGTGTGCATTAGAAATTTTGGAATAACCCTAGCCTCTTCATTCTTGGTCCTTTCTACATCAAGTACATCATGTATATTTATATTAGTAATAGGTTGATTTGTACCAATTTTTAAAACCTCATAGTTTGTACACTTGGCTCATTAGAGATTACATTCAAGTTTCCACCATTAAAAAGAGGCAATGTAGTGTGATAAATGTCTTTTGATCTTACATTACTATCTTTGGCACATGAGAACAAGGTCTGAATTTTTTTTCTACAAATACAACAACTCATAAAACCACGATATTTTTTTAATGGGATGGTATAGCTTGAACCTTTGCTTTTAGGAGTGTAACCAACAATAAGGCATTTGATTGCCTTATTTATCGAGTTTTTTTGTTGCATCATTGGCATCAAAACGTAAGTTAAACAACCAAAACTGTCCATGTGGTCAATAGATGGATTGTTATCATGTCATGCTTCATAAGGAATAGAGTACAAGGATTTGGTAGGACACCTATTAAGTACATAAGTGGCACACATAATAGCCTCAATCCATAATGAATGTGGTAAATATTGACTCTTAACCATACATTATGCCATCTCCATGACCTACTTTTTCTTTTAGCACTATTTTTCTATGGTGTATATGACAATGTACCTTGGTGTTTTATCCCATAACTAGTGAGAAATGCATTAAATTTATGAGACATATACTCCCCTTGATCCAAACAAATGGTGCCCATAGTACATTTAGGGAGATATTTTCAGTCATAACCCGGAATTCTTAAAACACATGGACACTTTGAGCTTAGATTTGAGTGAATACATGCATGTATGCCTTGAGAAATCATCAATGAGAGTCACAAAGTACACGTACTTACCCAAGATGGAGTTTGCAGAGGCCCACAAAAATCACTATACACAAGTTGTAACATGCATGTAGCCCTAACTAAACCATCCTTTGGAAACTTTAAATATTTTATCTTATCCAAAATGTAGCCTTTAGAAACGTGCTTAGAAGGTGCTTCAAGAGACAACAAGGAAGAAACCATGCTAGATTTCTACAAACATGAAAAACTAGCAAAATTTAGATGCCCAGAATATATATGTCAAAGTTTGGCATCTAAAATAGGTTATGAATTCATAACTGCATTTGCAAAAATTTTCCCACACTTGTTATACAATGTATGATTATACATCCCATCACAAAAATTGCTAGATGCAACAATTTTATCACCCAAATTGAAATAAATTGTACATCTATCATCCACACATCTGACAACAAGACCAAGTCTTGTAAGTGTAGATGAAAAAAAAAGGTTCTTTTTAATTCTTGGTACATAAAGTGCATCAACAAGTTGAAAAACCTGCCATTTGTAGTAGTTAGCACAATATTTCTAATGGCCTTGATTGGATAAGAGGCACTGTTGGTAGAAGTGACTATATTAGCATGAGCGACAACCTCAAGAGAGGCAAATAGATCATGATGCAAAGTAATGTGCTTTGCAGCACCACTATCAAAGTACCAAACATGTGATTCTGCACTAGTTGACATACATGTATCATGGACACAAGGATCATATGTACACTATCTATAAATTCCCACTTTGCATATACATCAACATCATAATCTCCATTTACAAACAATTCTATAGTAGTTTCACTGATAGTGGGTCTACTCTCTTTCTACTTGGATTCTTTTCCCTTCAACTTATGACATTGCTTTATCAAGTGATCATTAGCCTTGCGATAATGGAACTGCATCTCCTT
Source organism: Adiantum capillus-veneris (assembly GCF_014529385.1). Taxonomy (NCBI): domain Eukaryota; kingdom Viridiplantae; phylum Streptophyta; class Polypodiopsida; order Polypodiales; family Pteridaceae; genus Adiantum; species Adiantum capillus-veneris. The sequence continues at coordinate 6,639,120 of NC_140934.1, forward strand.
TTGCCTTTTTTGCCTAAACTTTTACGTGAGTTTTTGCCAATAGAGGCACTAGACACAGGTGGTCTGCTACTCATAGAAAAACTATAAGAAGTGCTTGCATTGAAATTACCACCTTCTCTTTAAGTAGAAACCAAAGCCTATTCAATTAGACGTTGTTTAATCTTGTTCTTTCTTGAAAGTTAATCTTGTAATAGCAATGTGCATAATAAATCAAACTTGATAGGTTGAGGGTTTCCTTGGGTCATAAGTCTCCAAGTACTAGAAGGACTCTAGTAAGAGTCTACCAACACATTGAGAATAGTTTTCACAAGTGAGCTATTATAAATAAATTCAGACTCCATCTCTTTATGCAACAATGCAATTTTAGTCTCATTGGTGACTTGCATAGAGACCATCCAGAGTATCCCAAGCCTGTTTTGTTGATTTTGTTAAGCAAATGTGAGGAGTAATAGTGCACTTCATAGATAATGCAACCAATGCATGATATTTCACATCTCTAATGTCCCAACAATATTTTTCAATTGTGGGAAAAACAACTCTAGCAGTAACAGATCTGCTAGAACTTGCAACGTCCTCAGTAGAGCCTATATCTATAGAAGGTGTATGTAAATCAATGTCGTGCACAAAATTCCAAATTCCCTTTGAGATAAGAACATGCATCATCATGTAAGACCACATTGGCTAGTTATCCCCATCCAATTAGTCTTTAGTAGAAAATATCTTGAAAAAATATGTTGTGTTGTTAACAATGATGATGATTGACTGAACTCGATCTGGAAAATGCTCCAAAAGAGGAAAAATACCATAGGACTTTTCTACAAGCTTTCCTGAAGGATTTCTCAAGTTGTTGTTGCTCACCAAAGCTCACCCAAATTGGAGAAAGTGAGCTGAGGATGTTGGTGACTATGCCCAAGAGGATGCAACTTGCTCTAATACCAATTGTTGGAATCAGGGTTGGAGGGATGTACACACAACTTGGAGAAGATGAAAAAGAGTAAGGCACACAACAAAGTGTCATTATTAGTGAGTAAATATAAAGATAAGTGATCGCTAGGGTGATTGTTGTATATACAATGCACAAGGGGACAACCCTCCAAGTGAGGAAAAAAGCGCCACGATAGTCACAAGTCTGTTTACCCACATCACTACCACAACTTTGGGATCTTCCTCATGTTGAGCTTATATGTGAAGCTACTCAATATATGGCTTCTCTATATATGGCACCCAGGTCCCCTCTATATATACATCATCTCATGTGTGTATTTTACACACTTTGGGGCTCTATTCCTGTGCTCTCTCTTTCTCTCTCAACATGGTATCAGAGAAGTACGTTTTTGTTTTCGATTTTTCTCCTAATTGAAAACGATTTTGCAGAAACTACCCACTAGAGAGACCGGAATCGATGTGGTCTACAACTTTGCAAAAAGAAGTTTTTTCAAATTCTTTACCTATTTTGAGTTATCGTTCGCGGACTGCGTACATACCTGAAAAGCAACTTTCGCTTTTTGTTTTTGATTTCTCTACTAATTGAAAATGATTTGGCAGAAACTACTCGCGCAATAGACCGGAATCGATGTGGTCTACAACTTTGCAGTAAAAAGTTTTTTCAAATTCTGCACTGATTTTGAGTTATCATTCACGGACTGCATACATACTCGAAAAGCAACTTCCGCTTTTTGTTTTTGAGTTTTCACCTGATTGAAAACGATTTTACAAAAACTACCTGCAGGAAGACCGGAATCAATGTGATCTACAACTTTGTAGAAGGAAGTTTTTCCAAATTTTGCACCGATTTTGAGTTATCATTCGCGGACTACGTACATGTCCGAAAAGCAAGTTTCGTTTTATGTTTTTGAGTTTTCTGCTATAATTAAAAATGATTTGGCAGAAACTACCCATGCAAGGGACCGGAATCGATGTGTTCTACAACTTTGCAGAAGGAACTAGCAGCTGCAGGCATCGAAATCGATGAGAAACTATTTGCTTAAGCCATCGTAATCGATGTGGTCTATAACTTTGCAGAAGAAAGTTTCTCTAAATTCTGCACCAATTTTGGGTTATCGTCTTCGACTGCGAATATGTTTGAAAAGCAAAAATTTACTTTTTGCTTTTGATTTTTCTCATAATTGAAAACCTCTCAATTATATTTTTTCTTCATCAATCATATATTTGTTACTGACATAACTTTGCTGCAGAAGCTAGTTACATATCGTTCCGATTCAGTCGAGCAGTTGATGATCGTCCAAATTCTATCGAGCTACTGTTGATACATGATCTTTTGTTATATGATATAATCATTCATTAGTTCTCGTATAATTATTCTTTTAGAGATATAGTTTCGTCGTTTTATTGATAATTTCTCGTTGATACCATAGTGATTTTGATGGTACCATGATGATGTTTTGTTAGTACTTTGGTCATGGTGATTTTTGTTGATACCATGATGATATTTCATTGATACCATGGTTATTCTCGGTGATGCCATGATGATGTTTCGTTGATACCATGATTATTCTCGGTGATTCCATGATGATATTTCGTTAATTCCATGGTGATTTTTGTTGATACCATGATGCTGTTTCGTTGATACCATGGTTATTCTCGGTGATACCATGATGTTGTTTCGTTGATACCATGGTTATTCTCGATGATACCATGATGTTGTTTTGTTGATACCATGGTTATTCTTGGTGATGCCATGATGTTGTTTCGTTGATACAATGATTATTTTCGGTGATATCATGATGCTTTTCGTTGATACCATGATGATTTATTCATTTTTATTGATACAATGATAATTTTTTGATAATACTTTGATGATATTCATTGATCACTACGTTGATAAATGTTGTTTTATGTAGTATATACACATATCATTTGCATCACGTAATCACGCATCTTGTACTTTTACGTTCATACTCTATGTACCATATGTTTTCGTGCGTATATATGTTGTCAAAAGAGTGGCATCACGAACCATCTCTTATGGCATTGTGAACGTAAATTATTTCACTAACGATGCTAATAATTTTCATGACTATGTTTTTTTTGAGTCTATGATCTATGTAGGATTCATCAAAGAATTGATTTTATGAAGACAAACTTGGTGACAATAAAAGAATTATGAAGATATGTTTGGTGATGTCATATTGATGACAAGATGAAGATATGTTTGGTGATACAATAGTGATGACAATCTACATAGAAGATTCATGGAGACACTTCTGATTACGAGCTAATCGATAGCCTTTACACCTCTTTATTGAACCTTTGTATTCATTATTGTATTTGATAGGATAGGAGTAATGTAAATCCTCATAAAACATTCATTGTAAAAGGAGTGATGTAGCTCCTCATAAAATATTCATTGTAAAAGGAGTGATGTAGCTCCTCATGAACATTTGTATATTTAGTGATTTTTATAATATAACGGTGGGTGTATATAGCGCTGTGGGTTTTTCCCTTGATGCCCCAAGGGTTTTTTCATCCACAGTTAGGGACCCTTATTTGAGCGGGGGTGTTGAGCTTATATGTGAAGCTACTCAATATATGGCTTCTCTATATATGGCACCCAGGTCCCCTCTATATATACATCATCTCATGTGTGTATTCTACATACTTTGGGGTTCTATTCCTGTGCTCTCTCTTTCTCTCTCAACACCTCAACCCCAATAACTCTTTGTTGAGGTCTCACATCTTTGATGGCCCTCACCAGGGCCCCATTATTAGCATGAGGTTTTGTTTGTATATGCATTAGATCCTACAATATCAACTGTAACATTGATATGAATAGGCAAATCGTACCCATATGAGGTAGAAATATCTGGTGCCAATGCATAGGATAGCTACAGGAGATTTATTTTCCTTGATTCCACATAATTTGGGTGTATATATTGATGTGTTTTTTTAATTGTTTCAAAAATAGTGGCATTAAGAGATTTCGGAGGTCTTTTGGAGGGCCTTTTGGAAGAGAGAGGAAAATAAGCTCTTCCAATGAGAGAAGAGCCTACGTTACGTAGAAAAATAGATTGATATTAACAAAAATATAAAAGGTGTCCCTCTCCTCATTTAATAATCTAGTGGTCCTTGAAGACGATCACTCTCTTTCATTTAATGCGAGCACCTTTTTCAGAAGGTAGATGCGGTGCATTTAATACAGCTTACGTCATCACTGGAACTCAAAAAGTCACAAAACTATCAATTGGTGGAAGATTTTGAAACTTTTGATACTGTCAATGCGTCCGGAACGCCCAAATATCCTAGAAATTAATGTCTAATTGCCTCGCTCCGACATCCAAAGAGGCAAAAAATGTCAAAAACCCCTAAAAGAACATTTTACTAACGGTGCTCAAGGGGGCATTCCAAAATTTTGGAATGCCTCCTCGCGCGTCGTTAGTAAAAAGGCCCTTTTTCCTCTTTTTAGGGAGCTTTTTGAGAGGAAAATGTCAAAAAACCTCTAAAAAGGGGCTTTCTTGAAAGATAAGTGTCCAAAAACCACTAGAAGAAGCTTTGTACTAACGGCGCGCAGGGGGGCATTCTAGAATTTTAGAATGCCTCCTCGGGCGCCTTAAGTAAAAGCCCATTTTTTGGGGTTTTTTGACATTTTTTGCCTCTCCGAATGTCAGAACGAGACAAGTAGACATTCGTTTTTAGGGTATTTTGGCGTTTCGAACGCATTGGTGGTGTCAAAAGCCTCAAAATCTATCACTATTTGATAGTCTGTGACTTTTCAAGTTCCAGTGATGACGTAAGCTGCATTGAATGCGTCGCACCTGCCTCATGAAAAAGACGCTCGCATTAAATAAAAAAGTGACGGTTTTCAAGGATGATTGGGAATATAACTCTACTTTTTAGAGTGTCTGGTTGTCCTTTTGGACGTACTCACAAGGTGCAAGTGCATTTTAAAAAAAGTTTCTAGAGAGAGAAATACAATTTCTTACAAGGCCCTCCAAATGACCTCCGAAATTTTCTAATGCTTGCTCCAATCTATCTTGTTGTAATGTAGAGGTCACCTAAAGTTTGATAAAAAGATTGTGATTGCCCAGCTGGAACAAGAGTTTGGAGTAGGATGGAGCAACAAAGAAGTGCTAAAGAAAATGATCAAAATTTTATGACACAAAACAACTAATACAGGGTTACTTACTTTGAGAGAGAGAGAGAGAGAGAGAGAGAGAGAGAGAGAGGAATGAGAGAGGAAACTAAAATGTTCTATCAAACACCTTCAAAATACTAGAATGGACTATGAGACCAAAAGCTACATCTAATAGAATTTGATACTCTGTCTAGAAAGATATGAAAGTAAGAACCAAGCAAGAATTAGCTATAACACAAATAGAGATTAGAACATAGAACTATATGACACTTAGAATGATAGACTATATTGAAACATCATAAATACTATAGATAGTTGTACCTTAAAGATCTTGAAATATCATAGAAACATAATTCAAACGAGCTACTTCGTACATGAAGAGCTTTAGAGGATCTATTCCAAAAGTCAAGCTCCAAGGAATCATACAAGACTATCACCACAAGAATCCTCTCCCAAACAACCTAGCAATAGCAAGGTTCTAATAGATTAATGAAAAATTTTGGGAGTTTGTTCCTATCAATGGATCGAACCGCTTTATTCTTGTGAATGGATTAGAGTGCTCACTCTCTTCTTTGCAATACTTTGTCCCTTAGAGTTTGAACAAATTTGGAAGGAGATCAATGATCAGTTTGATCTCTTTGTTTTCCTAAAGTGTTTCATTGCTTCTTGAAACTCTTTGGTTGTCAAGTCTACATCAAGATTGAGAGTGTGTGGTAAAACAATCAATGGTGAAGGTCTCTCAAGGGTTCACAGACTAACTCTAAAGTAGGATCTTCCATCTGATTCATTGCTTCATTGTCACTCTCTTCTTTGATTGAGTAGTCATAAAGTGATAATGATGTGAGGGATGGGATTGTGTAAGTCTTGTTGTTATTGGCAATACCATCTCTTGTGAGATCTAAGCTTCATTGGTGGTGTCAAACCTCAAGGATTGTTGGAGACAACTTGCCTCCATGGATTGAGAAAATTGGGGGGAGTGTAGAAGAATTCATGTGCATAATGTGTCGATAAAATATATGGTTCTTGTGTTTTTCATTATTTCTTTGAAGAATCAAGTGACCAAAAAATAAGATGGCTCTTGTCTCATTGTGTATATAGACCCTTTATACTCAACACATAACCAATCAATCTTCCATATAATTTGTAACCATAAGATATCAAAAATACCTTGGAAAAAACTTTAATGGCAACAATTTCAATTTTCTTTGTATATGTATAAGCTCATATTACTTGCTTGTAAACATGAATGTTCAATTCATGAATATCAACTATGGTTTTGAACTAGCCGAGCTTGTCATTGATAGGGTTTGTGTCTCTTGCACTTGCAAGTGATTATTGCTTGAAATAGTGCAAGAATCTTGAGTAACTTGCTATTGATCAATTTTATCAACTTGAAGATGTGGTACCTAGACCCACATGTTGTTGTACGCAAATACCTAAAAGTGAAAAATTGAGTACATAAACTTTAACACTAGTTTGGTAACATAACAAGACATCGTATACCATATACCTATCATTGGTGTATGCATGAATACATCTATATTTACCTTATACTTACATTAGGAACCCACTAAGAAAAACATTACAATTTTTAGATTTTTTGTATACCTATCATTGGTTTTTGCTAACTTCAATGGGTTCCTAATGTAAGTATAAGGTTGCTATAGCGTGACTACATCCATGCTTGAAACCAATAGAACTTGGTAATTCACCTTCATACTAGCATCCACAAAGCATAAAAAACAGCCAAACATGTCTTTTTAATAAAGTCTAGACATAAGTCCAAAGCCAAAAATTGCACAAACAAAAACTTGACTTCCACATTGTGGCCATCTCATTTTATTTGAAAAGTATGTGCTTACAGCTGAATTGGCATTGTTTACCTAAGTTGAACACAAGCTACTAATTGACCATGTTCGTTGAAGGAATTGAGCAATATTGAACATAATACATTTCTTACTCAATTTGAGTTTGATTTTTGTATAATGAATTTTTTTTATTGACTTTGTGTTGTTAGTTATTGGGGGTATTTGGTGTCCCAAAACTCAATAAAGATGAAATACATAACAATGAAACTATACACACAATCAAATATACCTTTTGATTGCATATACATTGCAAAAAATTTGATCAAAGTGTGGAATTTATCCATAAATCTACATGGGATGATTTGCATAAATAGGCCATAACTTCAAATACATGTAGTATCCATGAATTAGAATCATTCAAGAACATTTATGATGATTAAGTCTATTTATGTAGCACCCTAGAACTCACTAAGGGTAATTTTTGAGTGGTGCCTTAGAACTCACTATGGATAATTTCATGGAAAATGTGCAAAACTGGCACATGTTTTTCTGACATAGTTTAGGTTGCAAAGTGCTTATGAAAAACAATTCTAGAGATGGAATCCATAGCCAAAAAAATCAAATTATTTTTCATCTCATAAGCTATCTTTGTGGATATCAAACTCTCTATGAACTCAAAAACACCCCTTGAAAAATTGCTTGGTTAACAGTACATAAAAGTGTCTTGTTTTCAGACTAGTGTAAGCAACAACACTACACATTCAAACAACTTGGTAAACAAAATAATTATTACCTCTCTATCATAGTCAAATCCAATCCTTCTCTACTTATCACTTATGTCTTCCCCTTCAAACATTTCGTCTTGAATACGTTTAGATAGCCATGAAATAATGGATGGAGTTTTAGTCTTGATAGATTTGACACCTTTTAGTTGTTTTATGGGTTGAAAACTTCTTGATGCTCTTTGAAAAATATTTCCATACACTATAAGTTGTAAATAACAAACATGGACATGTTCAAGCATTTGCAGACAAGATCTTGTAAGGAATACCCTTGATGTATAGTAGCTCATTTAAAAGGATAAGAGGATATTCTATTGGCCATGTGTGAGGAGCATCTTCATCAATACACTCAAGGTACTCTGGAAGATAATGTGTGTACTGTTGAAGTACTCATACCTCGACCATTAAACCCTTTGGTTGTATTCTTTGGCAAACAACTCTCTTCAAAACTCCCACAAATTTCGCAATTTAAAGTATCTAACAAGTGCTAGCAATGCTCACAATCTTTATCTCATCCATGAGATGGATGAGTACATTGATTTGAATACCAAAAAGGAAAGCTGGTAACTCTTTCTCTACCAAGAAAAAGAGACTAATGCACTTTGTTCTCTTTTGTGGTGTTGGCTTTGTATAAATATCCTTATACATTGGTGCAACTAAAGATGGTGGATGTTATGAAGAGTGCAATGTGGGAATATGTATGATCTTGAGGGCATACCTGACCACTTTGGCATGCTCTTGAGGGCATGCAAAAGTGGTCAGGTAGCTATGAAGATTGAGGGTAGGCAAAGAGCAATGGATATGTATGCTTTATGTGGTTTTTAGGGCTCGACATAACAACACTGATCGATGATTTGCAAATTAACAAATAAACCTAATCAAGGGTACTTTGAACCTAACACTATAAAGTTTCTAATTTACATTTCCAACACCTATGACAAGTCGCAAATTAAAAATATATATATAATTTCTTCATTTATTTACATAAAAATAACAAAACTAATTATAAAATGACATATATCAAAATAATTATTTCTTTTAATGATCAAATGCTGTTATCTTTCTTTGTTAGTGATGATTTTTAATTAATATTATTTATAAAATAACAAAAGCATTATTTTCTTTCAAATTTCTTTGTCTGAATTGAAAATTGTGTGTGTGCACCGTATATAGTGTGTTTATTGCTAGGTATTCAAGCCCAAATTTAGTGGTCTAAGCCCGTAGAACTAGGCCCTTGAGGCATGCAAATAAGACTTACCTTTTAGTGTGCATGGTGAATTTGGCTTTATATATTGTAAGTTTGTTTACACAAATTTAACATGAAGCATAGCGTGAAGTTTTTTGTTCTAGCTGTATCGAATCCTCTCCCTCTCTCTCTCGGTCTCGTTCTACACCAAGCTTGTTCACCATGAGTCCAACAGACCGTCACCCACCATAGCCCTTGTTTCCCAGCATCTATATTGTCTAGTGTGAATTTTTAGTTCTTTGCGTGCAGTGTGTGTGTGTGTGTATGCAATAAAAGACAATGATAGAGCACTCACATGTAGCCTATTTGAGCAATAAACACTTGAAGAAATGTTGCCAAACCTACAAAAAAAAAACACACACACTATGTTGGTCACACACACACAAAAGTGAACAAATCTACTATGAATCTTGAAAAGAAGCTTACCGTGTTGATGGGGAGCAACGTATGAGTGGAAATCACAAATTCAACAAGCCGTGTCGCAGCAGATCTCCAGAAAGTGAGGAGAAGGAGGGCAAGAGAGGAAGAGAAAAATGAGAGAAACGAGTAAGAAAAACCCGTGGGTTCTGTTTTTGTAGTCCATCGCTATAGGTGTTGATATATGCATCAAAATGTGCAACAAAATAGACACCCCTATAAACATCAATACCAACACTAGTATTGGCATCAAAAATTAGATTTTTTTAAAAAAATGATCTCCCTCCATATTTACCTACACACATATCAATGCCCGCCATTGACGTTGATAATGTGATGACAAAATTTGAACAATCTCTTGTAGTGTTTGCGACTTCATCCTTCTTGATCCAGACCTGCTTATGTGTTGTTGTAGGCTGTGAAAGATACCTTTGCTTTGTGGATTTCCCTAACATATTCATTGTTGGCCTTTTCTCTTTGTTGGCTTTCAATACCTTGGGTAGGATATATGCAGAAGAGATCTTCTTTGAATTTCTCTTGGTATCCATTGTAGAGCTGCTATAAGGACGTGTTGTTTGCCCTTATCTACTGACTACACTACCAATGGTGTGTCAGCTTCTTGGGTAGTAAATGGAACCACTTCGCTTTCCTTAGCATGTTGAATGTTGACTTTATCAAAGCTCCAATCAAATTGTACCTTTCTGTGCCATGGCGGACTGAGAAATATCAAATGCTACATTGGCTTATCTTCTACCACATAAAACTTATGTGGATAAATATATTGGTTAATTTCCACAAGTATGGTTGTCCATCCCATAACCTTGATTGAATGCTTTGAATGTCTTGTTGTGTGGGTGGAGCTTTTCCTCAAGTGCAAGCTACGTGTATAAGTTGTAGGAAATAAGATCTCCTTGAGATCCTGAATCTAGAAACGTATTTTCTTCCACTTGATTACTTCCAACCTTGACTTTGATTGGTTGTATCCACTACATCCTCTTCGTCGAATTTTGTTACTTTGATTGCATTGATCCATAGTGGTGGTCCTTGTTGTTGCCTTTGTCGTAGAAGCTTTCTCTTTTCAATTTGTTCCTTTACTTCTGCTTTATCTTCTTTCACTATTCACTATTTTTCTTGAGTTCTTTTCTTCTTCTTCATGGATTTTTTGAAGCATGTCCTAGGTTAGTGGAAAATGATACTTTTTAAGCCTACATCCACTGACCCAATTGGGCATTTCTTCACCATCTAATGTAGCAAGCTTGGCATCCCCACTTGGTGATACATCTTTGATCACAAAGGGTCCCATCCCTTGTTTTTTTAGTTTCTTGGCATGTTGTTTTAACTTATAAACCAGGACATAATCTTGTGTTTTTAATTATTTTGAGTGTACATACTTATCAAAAAACTCATTTTGCCTTCTTATTTGAGCGTAGAAAAAAGCTACGGCTTTCAAGTGGAGCTTATCTAGCTTTTCAAGGTCATCTATTCTCAAAGACAATTCATGGCCTGTCCATTCTAGTTGCTTAGTTAACCTTAGAGTTGGGATTAAAAACTCCCTAGGTAAGATAGCGTTAAGACCAAACACCATGTTATACGGTGTTGTTCCAATAGATGTCTTATAAGCTATCCTATAAGCCCAAAATGTAGAGTGCAACTTTTGATCCCAATATTTCCTTGAACTAGATATTGTTTTAGTCAATACAGTGCATAAGGTTTTATTTGTAGCTTCAGTCCATTCAGTGAGATATTTCGTGGCAACAATGATATATTTAGTCTGAGTTCAATAAGCGAGAGTTAGAATTGGTTATACAAAGTCTACCCCACTTAGTGAATGCCCTACCTCCCATCATTATCCTTAAAGGAATCTCATCCCTCTTTATTGGGACTTTGGTATGCTAGCGAGTATCACTTCTTTTAACATATTCTTAACGTCGCATATGCAATGTAGGCCACCATATTCTAGCGGTTGGGAAAATTTTGGTTGTCTTATTTCTTGAGAAATGGTCTTCGCTTATTCCTCTTTGTTCCTTCTCTAAGATTGGAAAATGCGTTCTTTTCATTGCACATATCCTGAGCTAATTATCCTTTCCTCTTTTATGGAACATATTTTCAATCAGAAGTCCCTAGCCTCTACTTCTATGGCTCTTTGACATGCTCTAGAGGTATTTTCAAGAAATGTTATCGTTGTTAGGTAGTCAATTATATATTGACTCCATTCTAGTGCAATTGTTACATGAAATAGTGATGCATGTTTCAATGGTGGTTTAGATATATATGTAGCTTAGTTAGTAACATAATCATGATTATCAAAACGCACTTTTAGCCAATAAACTCCTAATTGTTTCAGGCGTTGATATGCTTTTTTTTGTGAGCAATGAATTGCCAAGTCATGAACATGTGTTTCTATAAGATAGCAGTCATAATCATCTAGAATTATCCATAATTGTAAAATATTTTTTGAACCTAAATGATATAAATGACCGCCAATTAATTGAAAACTCTTGAATTTCTAAACCATATATCATTTATAAATTCTTGCTTATTCCTATTGAGCTCTCCTCCATAGGATAGTAAACTGGCTATCTCCTGATACCACTTAGGTACCATTTCAACATTGAAAAGGTATCCATCAGAGATGTCATTGTCTACCCCTTCTAGAGCTTCTCTATTTGACAATCTAGAAGGATGGTCTTCTTGTAGATGCATCTTTTCCTTTTTAACCACTACTATAAAATCAAACACCAACAATATGACAACACAAACTTGTTTGTGAGGAGATAATGAAAAAATTTCTTAACAACATATATCACTCCTAGGATAAATAGTAAGTATAATTAAAAGTTTTTAAGAAAATTAGTGGAGATATAAACCACTCTTAGAAAGTTTAAATAATTATTCTTTAGGAGATAATGAATATGATAAATGTTAAGCCAAGTATAAGCCATTTTTAAGCTTAATAAAGAGGAGAAAATTAGTAATAAGGTTTAAAATTTAATAAGATAAATAAGGGAATCCTAAAAATCTAGAAGGAATCTAGGATAAAAATATCTAAGTTATATGATCAACCAAAAAACAAATATACCAAGAATTTACCAACTTCGAATACAATTTAAAGAAAAAGCCAATTGGAAAATTTAAAAAAAAATCCTTAGACTAAACTAAGGCATAAGAAGGATATTAAAAAACCCAAGAGGTTTCTATAAACAATTAAAATATTCCAAGATCTAAGAAATTATGCTAAGTTGTGAAAACACAATATAGAATGGTAAAAATTCGGTTTTTGATAATTTAGCTAATAAGTAGGCGTCGTTTTTATAAGGATAGAAGTCATAGCTCCAAAAAGGACCCGGGAAAACCCTTAGTCTTATGAGGAGGATAATGTTCCAAACAGGGCCCAGAGCATCTCACGACCACAAGGCCAGGCCCAATAGTAGGCCCTATACTTGAAAGCAACAAGGCCCTAATACTGCAACAAATACCCGATGAGTCCCAGGTGGGTCTTCATATTCAAGTGGGTAAGGAATTAGGAAAGGTGAGATTGGCTATAAACAAAAGGCATCTTCCAAGAAACCAACGTACAATTGTTTGTAAATTAGGAAATAATTTTTTGGGTTAAAGTTGGTTGACTTAAAAAAGAATGATTGATCATCCTTAAGACAGCTTGTCTCAAGACACCTCCAACTCCTTGATATATTTTTGTAAATAATGATGGCTACAAGCCACTGATAAGTGGATTAACCCAATGAACAATGAGTCTCTACACCGTCATGTCTTGATGTTTTTACATAAGGTACGATACCATTTTCTTATCCTAGTGGAGCCGCCGGTTGTTTGTGCAATTGGTTTAGTGTATGGGAACCCCAAACTTTTGGTGATATATATCACCCCAAATTATGTATAAGAAATGAGTGCTATTTTTCGCCCTTAGGTGGTCTTGAGACAAGAAGAGTATTGGTGATGGTTATTATGGTAAATTTTTTTGGTACGTTGATCATACCTTGTATTAGGCTTAAAGATGTTTGTTTGCTAAAAGACAATTTCTAATGCTAATTTTCAAGACTTGTTTTAACCGATTACTATATGGGAAGGCTTAAAAGAAAACCATTATTTTAAATGTTAAAAGAACGTGGTAGTAATTGGGAAACAGAGAATCATGTGAGAGTGTAGTGTGGTAAATGGAGATTGATTAGGGCTATCAATCATTGAACTGGTGGACCTGATTAGTAAGGTAACTATCCATTTCCACATACTAAAAACATTAGAATAATTATTCATTGGAAGAGGAGTCCAACACCGAATGAGCTCTCACTTAAGTAGGGGGAAAAAGTGTTGGTTGAGGATACCTTAGCCCATTTGCAGAAGTATCAGGGTCAAAAAAAAAATTCAATTTTCATGTTTTCATCCCGTTTTTGCTTGTGAGACAAGACTAGGTCTTCTTCAAGGGCTATAGTACCAAGCCATTGTCAATGGTAAAGGTCTATTCCCTGGATTTTTATTGCTTAAAGATTCTGACTTTTATTAGACCTAGAGACCTATCAAGGACCCCTTCTTGACCTGGGTGTTGGGGGGTTGTGGACCTCTCTGACATTTTAGACACTTCTTCTGAGTCAACCTTCATTGTTCTTATGGAAGAGAAAGCACTTGAAATGAGTTACCATAGTGGGAAACATGGAGAGGGAACATCACGCAAGCCTAAACTTTCCCTCACTAAATAGTTGAACTACTACTACACTAGCGGCGGTAAGGGAGCCAGAATCTATGTAGACCACCATTATAAATGTTATGTCCGAGAGGACTTGGGGAACCCTAAGTTCTATGAACAAGTTGAGATTGCTGACTATGAAGACTGATGTATCAATCAAAGAGGGGTTGTCTATCTTAGGAAGAACAATCCTGACCTTGTTGATTCTATGGGTATGACTAGAACTACGGATAAAGTTTATGAGGGAATTGAGAGACCTCCTATGGAGAATGACCCAAGAGCGATATTTGTGTCTATTAAAGAGCTGGAGTGAATTTCAATAGATTATCCTGGAGTAGGTTATACAAGTTAGTGACCAAAGAAGGGGATAATTACTACATGTGGAAGGGAATGAGCCCAAGGGAACTCGCTGACATCAAGCAGATGTACATGTATGTCTACTAGATTGAAATGGGGAAACAACATGTATTGATAGACAAAAAGGAACATGAGTGTAGGTACGCGTGTATGGACGACATGGAAAATCCTTCTTGTTGGGGAGAAACATTTTTTGAGAGTGTCATCTATTCAATGAATTTCCCTTAAAACTCTAATTGAGAAAGAGTTAAGTTTCATGGATCAAGTCACTAAAATTCCACCCCATGTAGAGAGTTTTTGTAGGACAAGAATGGAGAATCTAGATCCATGCATGAGAAGAGGTATCTTGTCAAAAATAGAGCCTTTCAAAGGTGGTTATACGACTGTTAGAGGGTCATCCAAGCCACGCCACATTGGAAGGGCAAGACGAGGGAGGAACCTAGATCCACACCTAGAATGACAACCTCCCCTTATGAGAAATATTTTGCAAGAGCTCTTGGAATGATGAGGTATGTCACGAATCCAAGGCCTATGAGTTCACCCCAAGTACTTCAAAATACAAAGGATCAAGGGATCCTGGCACATGTTAAGTATCTCTCAAGCACATATTGAGGGGTGAATATGTCACAAATTTCCACATCCAATTTGAAGGATTTGGATTGACCTTTGAAGACACTACCCTCACTTGGTACCAAACTTTGAAAAAGGAAGACTATGGGAATATAGACGCATTGCTTCAAGGTCTCATGAGGGAATTTTCCATGAGGAGAATCAAGCACAATATTGTGTTGGAGATTAATTCCTTCAAATAGAAAGAGGGAGATAAAGTTAGAGAAGCCACTTTCTGATTCAAGAAATACATTGAAAGGTGTCCAACACGTGAGAAACTTAACAAGGTTGTCAGGTAGTACTGTTTATAGAAGGGCTCAAGAACAAACACCTCAAGAAGGATTTACATTTAAAAAAGTGTATCTCTGGACAAGGTTACCTAGGAGTCCATCTACTTAGTGGAAAATTGCCAAATATACAGAGAAGTGTCAAGGATGCGGATGCAAGATCAACCAATTCTAGATCAACATACATTGGATCAAGCACTACAAAAACAACACAGCAACAACTAGGGATTTAATATTTACGTGATCAAAAAAAAAATTACGTGATCGCAAAACGTTAATTTTCGTTAACAACCATATAAATTGGAGTTTTTCAGAATCGGTTTCTTTCCCCTTCATCCAATAGTATAAATGCATGATTTTGTCAATGTTAACAAAAGATTCACCTTACCAACTAAATGTTCACTCTAATGTCATTTTGAGTGATTATGCAAATTTTAAATCCCGGGCCAACAACAGACACCAATGAACATTGAAGAGCTTGCATAAGTTTTGCAAGAAGAATGGGGAAAAATTTGGGAATTCAAAACTAGAGAATACCACCCTTGAGACGATTCTTAACCTATGGAGGAGATCATCCGACACCTGAATGCCCTATATTGTTGCAGCCATATCCTAAGACAAAGTGGTTTGCCATTGAAAATAATTAAATGGATGAATAATGCCACTGACCAATGCTATTATAATCGGGGACAAATTAGGGAAGGCCTCATCCACCTAAGCTTACATATCATCATAATATGCCTGCAAACCCTTAGTATCAACCCAATAGGACAACACCACCACCATCAAGATACACCTTAGGAACTTGAACCTACAAGATGGAACAAAAAGACCAAGACTGGTATTAGGGCATCAACCACCATTAGCAAGAGAGAGCCAAGTAGTAGTGAGGTATGTATACCCAGATGAGTTTCCTAAAGATAACTCTTTTTTGTCAATACAGATGTTTCATGAGGAGGAACACCATGGGCATTATCATCATAGTGACCCTTATCCACCTAGGGCCAAGGAGACCTATGACCAAGAAGGTGTTGTTTCGTCTTCTACAACCTTAGAGTGGATAAAGAGCAACTTAAATCAAGGCGAGGAATTTACCCTAACTCAGGGGACTCTGATGTTCATAGATAACCAAGGTGAATCCAAACCAAAGTCATATCCTTAAAGACCATATGCACAACAACCTAAACAACAAAGACCTTTAGGACCTACTTTTAGGTGTGGTGGTGATTATTGGGCTTGAGATTTCCCAAAGGATCCACCAAATACTATAGTCATCACTTCCCATGGTATGAAGAGTGAGAGAGGATATTGTGGAGGATACAAAATTGAACACTTATATCCAGATTGCCCTTAAAACCCAAAGAAAAACGAAAAGGTGACGATGAACATTGTGTAAGTTTTACCTTCTTTGAGCTGATCAAATTCAATGCCATTGAAGGTGATTACAAGAGCGCATGCAAAAAAAAAATACGACAGAGAGAAAGAGGGTGGTGGCTCTCACAAATCTTATAGTGCAAAATAAATTGGAAAAACTACATGAGATTGAGTGAGAGCCCAATACATACCATATTAGTGAATTTGGAAATTTCCCAATTCCCACTTTCAAAATGATCTTAATCTTTGACCACATGGCCAAACTTAGCCAAAGTTTTGAGAGCATGGTTCGGAAGAGCTTTTCAAGTAGCTTATGGAAGAATTTTTCCTTAAAAAATAGTTTGAGATTTGTCCACATGGACAAATCTATAAGACATTGGTGATTACCAAATTGGCTCTAAAGTCTCAAATTCTCTAATATGGTGTTAATTATACCATAAGAAGCGAAAGGCTATTTTGGTTGAGTTGTCCCAAGCTCAAGAACAAACACAACAATCAGCAAAAACATGAGCCTAGTGTTATACTATAGAAAATATATAAAAGAAAACTCAAACTAGAAGAAACCATACCAAAAGGAGTGAGTTCTAGAGATTTGGTGTTAGTCAACAAAAATTTTGATCCATTGGAAGCAATTCTAAAGGCTTACAAGGCCATACTATACAATAGGTAGACAATGGAACATAGATGGTTGACTTATTCTTCCGCAAAATGGAAAAAGCTACGATTGGAGATGTGAAAGAAGTTCATTGAGACTACTCAAACTCTTATGGAGCCTCCACCTGCAATGCCCATCCAAGAGAGGATGGTTCTCCAGCCATCTGCAAACTTGAAAGACCTTGATGAAACAAAATAAATAAGTGTATGAAGAAAACACCTTGAAATTTCAGTTGCAAAGAAGAACAAAAGGGAAACAATAGACAAATGAGTCAAGAAAATGGAGTCAAAACAACATCTTCAAAAGGAATAAGCAGGAATAGGCCAAAAGGACTGTTCAAATCAAATAGGAGAGAACACTACAAATAATCCAGCCGACTAGATACCACCTAATTGTCCATAGGTTAGTGACAACTGGCTGGAAGAACAAAAATTGAGGACCATCCACCACCACTGCATGCAAGGTGAGAATTTGGAGGTCAGGGACTTCCTCCAACATGTCTCCCTCTATCATCTACTCTTCCTCCTTAATGGTGTTGGGCTCTTGCAAGAGTTTGAGTGGCATAGATGCTTTACCCTGCTCATCAACCTCTTTGATATCTCCATTTGATCCCTCCACAATGGTCAAATGTAGTTTCTTCATGGACTTCTCCTTTGCTTTTCCCTTATTTGTGCCCTCAAGAACAAATAATACAAGAACCATGTCCCAAGAATGAATTGGGTGCCTATACACCCCATGCTCAAGTCTATGAGGCCATCCTCATCCTCTGGGTTGCAGTCCCATTCATGAGGCCTTTAATAAACCTCAACAAGAAAAAGCAAAAGTTTTTATCGACCACGTAGGAAATCCACTAGCAACCACGCCATGTCGAATCCCTCAAACATTATGGAATATTCTTCCATGTGTTGTACCATGTAAAGAAAACTTTCGGACGTCTCTCCATGATGGTTGGTAGTGGCTTGCATGTTCATCAGCCCCTTGAAAATATTGACTAGCTCACATGCTCAATACACAAGTCCTACCACCCTCAGTTGTCCAAGAAATGCGTCACAAGACGTTGTCATGGGTTTGTTCACGAAGAAGATGATAGGAGAGCTTGGAGCTAGAGTTTTGTGAATGTGAGAAATAAAAATAAAAAACCTAGAAAGTCACTTATATACCCAAGGTCACTTTTTAAAAAGCATTTAAAATTAACATCAAATTAACTAGGAACCATAGTTTTAAACAAAATCATGCAACAAAGCATCAAAACACACCAACATTGAAGGCATTCACATTCCAAATCAATGAAATTGCACATTTCAATCAAAAATTTGAACGGATTGAAAATGAACAAGTTTTCTCAAATACGAGATTCAGAACAATAAGTTCATTAGTGGTAGAGAAATTCGCATCAATTAAAAGCTTTTACAAAAATAGATCACAAAAACACAATGTTCTCACACAGAAACCTCTTCTCTTTTTTGGAACAAACAACCTTTTTGTTTATTGCAAAGAGGCATTGCTTGGGCAAGGTATATCTAAGCCATACTTATGTCACTCCTAGTCCAAAAGGGTATGGTAATATTTCTCTAGTTCAATCACCAATCTTGCAAAGGCTATAATGGCCTAAGACAAATACTAATTTGATAGCAATAACCAAAAGGAGAATCAAGGCAGATGTGCATGCAACAATGAAGTGCACCTACGATTTCCACAAAGCACTGATAGCATGGTTTATGTCTCTTCATGTGTTTGTGTATATCTTTTGATTGCAAAGAGTTCACAGGACACCAACAATGTGGACTTGCAAAGGGTGAAAAGTGTGGAACAACTTCCTTGAGCTGGATGGGAGACCAAGGTGGTCAACCATCAAGGAGATAAAATAAGTTCTCTAGAGTTGCTGCGAATATGGTGTTCAGATACCATATTGCAAAGTAAATCTTGTCAATGGTACTTACCTACAAAGATGGAAGATGACGATGGGAGAATGGGAGGCACTAGACTCTAATGTTGCTGCTAGAGAATCAGCTGGTATCTTTATAAATAGTTACTGGCACCTCAATCATCTTTGCAACTATATTAATCTATTAAAAAAAATGTCCCATGAGGGAAGCTCTGAGGATGGAGAACAAGCATATAGAGCAACTTGCCAAGTCCAGCATGAATTACCACAAAGGTTCCTGTGGAGGAATCTATTAGCTCCCACTCTACAAAATCGGATGGAAAAACATCTACAAACTTGAAGAAACAATGGTAATCTTAAGTCATCAAAAGCAACATATAGGACAAGAATATAAAATAAAAAATCTAGAGGAGCGAAATTATAGCTTGCAGGAAACCTTGATGGAGTCAATGTTGTCTCTAGCTTTAGTTGTGAAGCAAGATACACATGTTGTACCTTCATAAGCCACTTGTCATCTTGGGTTTGCTTGAACTCCATGACTCTTCCCTTCCAGTGGTGTGCTCAAGAAGCCATGTGTCTCCTTGAGACCTTGTGCTCACCTCTTGAGTTAGATTGCATTGTCACCCACATCAATTGTTTTTGAACTCCAACGTCTTCCAACATCCACATGGTTGTCTTGTACATTTTTTCATGAAATGGAGTCAAAAACATAGGTCGTCGAGTACATGACGATGGTGATGACACCCAATTTTCTATGCAATTTGGCACATTTTATGGACTACAATGGAAAACCATTAGCATTTTGGCTACAACCATTCATAAAATTGATCTTTCCATTGTAAAATGTGATGTAAATTGGCTTGGCATATTTAGCGGGTCCGTAAAGTGTAAAATGCCATGTCCAACATATGCGTGTGTATCTCAAAAATTGAAAGGGTTTTAGGAGTTCTTTTTTTGGTGCAACATGAAAGGTCAAAGACCTTAGCCAATATTGTACACATTTCAAAATTTGAATATCAAGAAAGAAAAGGGAAAGGAGAGGAGCCGTGTGAAGGGTGGTTGAGGAAGTTGGAACCTCCCTCTTCCTTTATCAACCTCTCTCACGGGTCTTTCAAACTCTATTGCATTGACATAACTCTTGCTTCTCTCTTCTCTGCGTGCTTTCTTGCCATATCCATGGAAGGTGAGGGAGAGAGTGAGGATGATGGGGATGATTATTTTCTGTGTGCCATAGCCAAAGCTTGATCTCTTGAGTGTGTGTGGGGATTTTCTTGGTTATGGGATTCTTTTCTTGCAGTTTTCATGGTGAGAGGCCAAGCCTCAAGCATACATTTTGCTTCTTGTAACCCGGGTTTTGTGCATTGACAGCATGGGTGAGAGCCGTGTTCAGATGGCATGGGGAATGGGAGCACAAATTGCACATAAACACTCAATATTAATATATGCACGTCCATGTTCTCTGCTGTATAAAGAGAAAGATTATTGATGGTACACAAAGACGATTACTGCCACTTATTTCTATGGTATTCCACCTACAAGTTGTCTAAATGGGGAAGATAATGTGAAGAAGCTATAGAGGAAAGTACATCCACTCTAGATAGCTTAATGGAGAAGGAGTAGGAAACATGTTAAGGAAATAAAAAGGGAAGATCTGAAGGATATATTTTAGATCTTTATCTTTAGGTAGAGGTTTGTAGTGAGGCTCATGGACCAATGGGGAGCTTCAATTTGAGGAGAATGCAACGAGCTTGAGGAGGAAAAGTAGGTTCAAACTTCTGTTGCAGATTTTTTTGGGAGGGAAAAGTGACATTGAGAAAAGAGATACAACTTGCAAGGTGTATTAAAGAGAAATGAGAGATGGTACAGTAGAGAGACAAGGAGGGAATGATCAACATGTTTTTAGAGGGACCCCTTTTAAGAGAGAGGGAGGAGAAACTAGTCGCCATTAGAGAGAGAAAGGATTGGTTTTTACCCCAACTTTTTAGAGAAAAGTTCAATTTTTTTAATTTATAAGAGATTTTCTCTTTATATTCTATAAAGGAGTACAAGTTTGACCACTTGCTTTTAGGCCTTGCCATACCCCCCATTTCACTCCACATGGCATCCACCCATTTTCCCCTTCCATAATCTCTTTTCTAGTCCCAAGAAAAATAAAGAGCCCCCCTTAGACCCCATTCCCTACTTAATGTAGTAAAATCACCAGTCAAATCATCCTATAAGGTGATATTGAAATTTTAACAACCAAAGATTGAATCGTCAATGTAACAATGTATCTCTCAACAAACAATTGATTGACGAAACTACAATAAATATTTACAATTAACCATAAATGAACATACACAATTTCTACAAAATCTTCTATTCAAGAGAAACCACATGCAGAAAACCTCAACATTAGAATCCCTTTAGCAAACCACCCAAGACCCTTATCTTATACAACATAGTGTAGTGAATTGCATTGAAATCATAAGCATGGTAGAGCCAATTAGGATGCATATCCTGGAGTACTCCAACTAGGAGGGTGGAGACAATTTAAAATTGGATCCAAATGCATAAAAACTATTTCTAAAAGGACAATGTTTGAAGAGTCAGTCAAGTGTTTACATGTTAAAGTGTGATTTTTATGCAAAATCCGCTTACTATACGCTCATAAATATAGAGATTAGTCAACATATAATAAAATAACCCCTAGGGGTGTGTGTGTGTGTGTGTGTGTGTGTGTAGTGTAAAATATCATCTAAAAAAGTCAAATGTTTTATAATTTTTGCTTATTTTATGTATTTTTTGGCCAAAAAGTAACCAAAATGGAGAAATTGACAAAAATATGGCCAAGTATGGTCTTTGAATATGTTTTGTTAGTTACTAGCTTGAATTTTTATTTTTTAGTTTAGATTTGTAACTTTCTTCTATTTTTTCTAATACAAAGATAAACATAAAAATAAATAAATAATAAATAGGCTTAGATTGATGAACAAAATTTATGAAGGTGATCAAGAAGGTATGATGGATAAATAACAAATAGGCTTAGATTGATTCATGAAGGTGATCAAGAAGGTATGACGGGCAAGCATGTGAAATCTTGTGCAATTCTAAGGATGATGATAGAAAGCCCAAATTGGGCCTACGATTCTTGGTTCTGAAAAATTTCAAAAAACTAGGTAAATGGAGTCCAAATGAAGAAATTTTCTAAAGAAAAACATGATTTGCAACTTATTGCGACTATTTTGGAGGTATGAGAGAATTGAGCTACAATGTCCAAGCATGTATACACCAAGCATGCCAATAATTATCTTATTTTCACTTGTCACCTCTTACGAGAGCTGTCAAAGACTTCTTTTTGTGTGCATTTACCAGCTTCTAGTAGACTCCAATGCATAAATTTACACGCAAGATACAAGGAAATTTTCTAATCTACTGCTAAAACTATTTTATCATGGTTTTAGAAAATGGGTTGTTAAAAAAAAACAGGGTATCTTAGGGGTAGAAAGACGTAAAAATGATCATAGTGACCGGTCAATGCACGAAAGTGAATGAAACTTTAATGGGACGATAGCATAGACCTATAGAACACTCATATAATCTAATATGACCATTTGACTAGGGTCAAAGGGGGTCTATAGATAATAATATCAATTTTTGCAAAGTATTAGAAGGAGATTCTAACTTCCTACATGGAGTATATAGACAATGTACTTTGTTGAGAGTTTGGAGAAACATAAAGTGATGCGTATTGCATTCAAAAATGGCTTGAAGGTGTGAAAAGCATCATTTTTCCACAACCACAAATTGACTTTAAAATGATCCAAATTTGATAGAGAAGATCTATATGACCTAGGAAATAAGCATATCCACTCCAAAGTGGAAAAAGTCACCACAACAAAAAACCACCGAGATGAGAGTACAAAGTGGGAAAATCCATCTCATTCGTCAAATTAAAATTCAAAAGGACTAAAATTTATATACTCTACCTAGTAAACATGTTGTAGCTTAAAAAGTCAATTTTGGAAAATATTTTTAAGCATAGATAAAATTTACACTTATTATCTATTTATCAAAAAATGCATCATTTTGCAAAAACCCTATCATATCTTGCGTGTACATGTTGTATTGTCCATATATACCAAGAAAAAGTGCCAAAATCCATTCTCACTTGGTCTCCCTATCAAAAAATACACAAAGGCTTCAAATTTTCAAATTTTGACCTAAGTGATAGAGGTAGAATTTCCAAAAATTACCAAAACCACATTTAGAGCTTCATTAAATCATGGTCCTCCACTATGTAATGTCAAACTTGCAAAAAAATTGCAAAAAGTAAAAAGAGATAATATCGCGCTTATTATCATTTGAGACAGAATGGGTCCAACTTCACATTTCTTGTCCCCTATAGCTTTAGCATGTCACCACAAGATGCCCATACACCAAATTTGAAAGAATTTGGATTTCCAAAGCATTCCATTTCATAGTTAGCCATTTTCAAAAAGCCTTTTAAAAAAAGGGATCCAAATCAGGCATCACTTCATCCAAATTTTCCCAGAAGAAAAATCATGTCTACTTATAATGCCCTTAACACTAGTCCTGTAAAAAATCAGCCACTTTTGTGGCTTTTTGTGACTTTTGTTAAAAAATTCTCACCACTATGTTAGTTATCTTTAAAAAAAATGGTTTCAGGGAATTATGACCAACGCTCAATATGGGTTGATAAAAAATAGTACATAGCTAAATGAAGGTTTGAAGGTGTCTTTCCGTTGCCATCTTCTACAACAAATTTGTGTAAATGGACAAGTTTTTAATATTTTCTTTTGAAAGTAAATCAAATCATTGTTAAGCAGGCCCAAACTTCTTTGAAAAATCCCTCAATAGTTATGTGATAGATGTACCAAGCTTTTTTAACCCATATACAAAGACTGGCGACATTTTTTACCTCTCCAAGTTAAGTGTTGAAGTGTAGTTTTACGTAAAATTTACTAATTTTAGAAAAGTAATTTTTTTATTTTTGAGATTTTCATGTAAATTGTGTATTTAGAAACCTTTTTCATATCTTGCACCCATAATTAAGAAGTTTCATGAAATTTTGATGTCATATACAAAAGTTATGTTTCATTTACTAGATTCCTGATGTGAGCCATTTTTGTGGCTTCAGCCACTTTTGTGGCTCATTACAAGTCTAGTGTTAATCCATGTGCAATGCCAAATTTCAATTTCATGCAAAACTCAAGTCCTAGATAATAATTGCAGTTATTATCTTTCTTTGAAATGTTTACATCCGAAAATGATTTTCCTAAGTTTCATCATGTATTCATGGGTTTCTATGATAACCTTCAAGGAGCATAATTGAATTTTACATTTCCAAGCTCAAAGGATGAAGTGAAAGAAGGATGTAACTCTAAAATGTACCTAACTTGAAAATTTTATATGCTGCCTACAGATTAATGCAATAATCATCTAAGTAAAAGTAAAGAAACATGAAGCAAGAACTCCCTCCATATCATCTAGAGAAGAAATTAACTAGGGTAGCAAAGAAAATCTATGTAGGGGAATCCTAGTTGGAAGAGCTCCATGTGGCCATCTTCCATGGTATGTTTAAGAGTGTCGCTAGAGCTCATGCCTAAGAAAAGATATAAGGTTTCCATAGTACCAGATACCAAAGAAGCCAAGTCCAAACTAGATTTACTTCCATTCTATGAGATAGAGTCATCCGGGGTCGGTCCTATGAGCTCTTGAGTACCATTCAGGAAGATGGCACTACGAGGATCAATGATTCCACAGGGCAAGCAACTGAGGTGAATGTCACAAAAGAGATAGTGCTAGGAGCTCTAAGGATACCAATAGAAGGAGTATCGATGAAATCCAAAGAAAAAAAATAGGGATGTTTACTAAGAGCACTACTATAGCTACCTTCTCTAACATGACCTACAAAGATGTTGAAGATATTAAACAATTATAACTCTAGCATTTCCATTCTGTGGCAAAAAGGCCACCAAGGTACACAACACCAAACCATGCATTAGCATCAACATTCAGAACCGCATTGAAAACAAAGCAACCAGTGCAGATTGACCATGCATTATGTGTGCTAAACATTATGAAGAGAGAAAATAAAAGCAATGGAGTCTCTTACATTGAAGCTCCAAATGTTTTGACAAGAATTTCCTACCGTGTTGTCATCATGGTAGAAAATCTGTTGCCAACACTATGCCAAAATACTTGGCTCATAGTTCTAGTAAAGAATGAAGAGGAGGAAGATGAAGAAGCCAAGATGACTAAATTTCTAGCTACTTGCTACAAGAGAAAGTTAATGGAACTCTCAAAAACCAAGGAAGAAGATTATAAGGAATCTAAAGCTTAAGAATTATTCTTATAGTAGCTAAAATGAAAATTTTATGGATACATCTTGAGTGATGAACTAATTAGCAAGAGAATTAGTGATAATAACCATCCCCTAGACTCTTAATCTCCCTAGTTTCTTACTTTTGTATCACATTCTAAGGTTGTCCTTTTCAAAAATTAGATCCTATCCCAACCCTATCAACCTCGAGTCCCTCAATACCAATGTAACATCCATTACCCTTGCTTGGTTTTGGTCTCATGGGTCATATGTCACCTTCCAAGGATGATAAATTTGTATACATACATGCATACATATCTATATATGTGTGTGTGTGTGTGTGTGTCTCAATGTATGTGTGCGTGTGCATGTATACATGTGTGTGTGTGGGGGGGGGGGGACCTTTCCTGTGGTGGAGACAGAAGAAGGGAGCCGAGTTGGGAGGGAGTCACTCACACAAAGTGATTGAGGAGGGAAATGGATCTTTGTGTCTTATTCAAAAAAAATTACACTCTGCAGGTCTCTCTTAAGCAACATGCATCACATAAGAAACATCTTACAGATTGCAAGCATTGAAAATGTGGAATTATATAAGAAACACCCTTTACAATGCACAACAATGAGGGTAGAGATGTTGGTAGTGCCAAAAATTAAAATTTTGAGGGTGTCACATCAGCGATGATGCTAGCAGCGATTGGGCATCACTTATGCGATGCCCACTATTATCAAGGGTATCACAAATATAAAAGTCTTCTCGTAGTGAAAGAACCCTATATCATGTTCAAAGAAACAAATATAGAATTCCCTTAGAAGGTGATATAAAAAATGAGCTAGAAAGAAATGACTCACATCAAGAGGCTAGAGAGGACGTGCTTTGGCAGTATCATTGAAAAATCCTAGCATAGTCTGTTGTTACCTCTAAGAAGGAAAACCATGACACATTTCTTTGTTCTAAATTAGAAAATGTTGGGATACATGTGAGTGTCATTCAATTATCTTCTTGAGAATTTCTCCATTGATGTGATATGGAATAAATTTTCCGTTGCTATCTATATTGCAAATTTTTTGTCATGTAGACTTCTACTGGCTCTCCCCTTATTGGGTATGGTAAGAGTGGTTAGTTTTCCCATTCAAGATGACCCTTTTGATTTTTTAATAAAATGATCCCATGTCAGTGTTAAGTCCATATGGGAGATCAAATGTCCTAATTACATATTGAAGTGTTCTTTTTGGAAGGTGTAGTGGGAAGCCATGCCTATTGGGGTTAAGGTTTGTGCTAGAGGGATTGGCATCGACACTTACTCTGGGTGCAAATCAGATTCTGAGGACCCCTTGCATCTGTTCAGCAAGTGTCTAACCTTGATGAAACCAGCCACCAAAGTCTATAATTGGGTAAGGCAGACTTGGAAGATTATCTTCTTTATAGATGACCTGATCTTGGGAGGGTGTAGCTTTCAAAACTAGGCCATTCTAGTGTGCACCCAGATCACTAGATTTGGCTACTTCAATCAAGTCTAGAAGTCTAGGAACCTTTGAATTTTGGAGGCGAGACTGACTGTGGCTCACTTTGATGATGTGGTACATCTCAACATCAAGCTCATCCATGTAGCAAGAGCTAAGATAGGGATTGTAGGTAGAGATAAAGAGTGGCACCATGCACTGAGTTGCCTAGGCCTCTTGTACTACCTTGTTATAATTACAGGTGTGGTTGGGCTCGTGGCTTGTATGGAATTGATAACACCTCAATGCACATGTTGTGCTTTAGGGAAATTGTATTATTTTTGAGTTAATATAATTTCTCCCCACTCACAACTGTGAGTATGTAAAATTAAAAATTGATCCCATGTCTTCCTTATGATTGATAGTAGATACAAGCAGCTATAGGGGAGCTTGTACTAGTTATTTTGGTTGTATAAGGAGTAGGACCAAGGGTAGTGCAGGGGTTCTAAGCAAGGATAGCTAGGTTAAGTTGTCTCCTAAAGATAGGTCAAGCATGCTACAAAACAAGGTGGTTGGATGGAGAAGAGTATCCAGAGTTCCCATTGTCCTTTCAATAATAACAGAGCACATTCCAACTTCTGGGGAGGAGGATCATGGAAAAGAAAATCTAAATGTGCATGATGATTGAAGCTATAGCATGAAGCTTCCCTTGAGAGGAAGGAGGTCGAGAGTCAACCTGCATAGAATGGGGTGTGACTCATGTTGAAATGCTACACCAAGGGGCTTGGAGAAAAACCTATTCCATCCACTTCCCCTCTCACAATGGTAAGCTTTTCTCTCTTTCTCAATGTTGTAGCCATTGTTTGCCATAGCTATTGAGCTTGTTTTCCCATAAGGGCACCCAAGATTTGAGTTTAGTGGCCAAAATAAATTGCAAGGGTGTTGGTTCTCAATCATAGGTAAAGGCTGCTCACAAAATTGTTGTACAAAAGTTATAAAAAATTGATCTCCAAGCAAGATTACTAGCTTATACATATATTTTTTGTTTGTTTTACTACAGCTCCTCTTTAATTTCTTTGAAAAAATTAAGCACACCTTTATGAAGTCCCACATAATCAATAATTGGGATTGTTTTACAATTCCAAAGTAGCCTTAAGTTTGAAAATTTTCTCACAGAGCATGCTTTTCTCTGTTGACCATAGCTTTGAGAACTTGTGCCATCAACACAAAGGGATCTCAATTTGTGAGCAAGTCAAAAAATTTCCACCAATTAGAGATTTCCAAAACAATTCAAGAGACACATCTTTCAATGACTTGCTCAAGGAGCATTATCAACAACAAGAAATTGTGACATGTGTGTGTAGCACCCTCTTCTTGATGATCATGGGTTCGATTTTAAAAATCCTCCACACAAGAGGTTAGATGCGGTTATGCCAAATTTTCAAGCACATGATAATAGTGTTTTTTAATGAGGTAAAAAGTTCCCTAGTGGTCTTCACACATGTCACTACAACATATTTAATAACAAATTCTTGTAGGAGTGATGCAGTGAACAAGAGCTCGCACATAGTGTTAAGGGAAGTGTCATGCCCTAAGGACATAATTAATCCACAAAGGGAAACAAGCCCAAAAATTTGCAAAAATCTTTGAACTTCTCACAAGAAAATTCCTTTGTGAACATATCTACAAGGTTGTCCTATGTCAGCACATAAGCCAAGATAATCTCTCCAGCTACATTCTTTCCCTAACATAGTGATAATGCACCTCAATGTGCTTTGTGTGAACATCAAAAGCAGGGTTCCTTGCAACTGCCAATGTGGTTTGACTACCATTGTAGATGATGTTTGTAGTTTCTTATCCAACATCCAAATCATCCACATAAGGCGTTTGAGTCATACACACCCAACCACCATTATGAAGATTGTTTTAAACTTAGCCTCACAATTGGAAGTGGCCATAGTAGGTTGCTTCTTTCTCAACAACAATATACATGAACTGTTGGGCATGAAACAAAAGCTAGTTGTGGACGCTCGTGTGTCATAACAACCAACCCAGTTTGAGTCCAAAAAAACATGCAAATGTGGTAGCAATGATCCCTTCTTGGGATAAAACGACTCAAGAGAAACCTTCTAACTTGTTTCAAATTGAATATACAGCCTTGAATTTCTTATACAAATAAGGCATCCAATATTAATCTCATAAAGAGTGAAATCCGCAAGATCTCCAACATCATGAAGACTCAACTTCATACCTATTTCCATTGGAGTAGCAATACGTTTGTAGTCCTCAAGTCCTAGCTCACATAGTAATGTCTCTATGTATCTTGCTTGTCACAAAGCAATAGCTCCATCATAGTACTTAAATAGTATACTCAAGTAATGATGCAAAAGATTCAAGTGCTACGCAATATGAGAGAGCAAAATAGATTGACAAACAAGAAATTGATAGAGTACAAAGAATAGATAGGATGAAATAGAGAATCTACGGAAGGAGCTTAGCTCATATTATAACCTCTCAACCACCCGCAAGCTATCTCACTCTCAATCACGTCTCACTCTCACTCCCATTCTTGATCTCACACACTCTCTCAATCAAAATCATGATCATACTCTCAATCTTGATCTCACTCTCACTCCCATTCTTGATCTCACACACTCTCTCAATCAAAATCATGATCATACTCTCAATCTTGATCTCACACACTCTCTCAATCAAAATCATGATCACAATCACAATTGTGTAGCCTTTTTTGATGATATAGTGGGTATTTTTGTAGTCAACTCCAGTCTTTAGTAAAGAAAGCAAAAATAGGGTTTTAAAAAAGCGTCATGCACACGACCAGCACCAAACGACACTAAAAATATTCCATACGTGTGAAACTAGAAAAATTAGAAAACCTTTGTTTTTTTAGGCCTAAATTTTTGTCAATTTTCAACTGCTCATAGCTCCCAAACGGCTATAAATTTTTATAGGTTCATCTTATATGAACTTGTGTGTCTCATTTTAATCATTAATCAGAAAATCATATATGTACAAGACGGCCACAAGATATACATCACCCTCACATTTGACATACAAAGTGCTTTCAATTGGACTATTGGACTATTACAAAAGCCTTGTTTAACCAAATGAGTGTCAACTTTCTCATAGCAAGCACAAGAAGAGTTCTTCAACTAATATAAATATTTCTTGCATTTTCACAATTCCTTTTCCACATAAAACCACAAGGTTGTGTCACATATACTTCCTCAAATATACCACCATTCAAGAATACAATAAAAATGTTTGATTTATGTACATTCTATTCAAAATAGGCTAAAATGCACATACAAAGCAAAGTCATACGAGGTGGGGGGGGGGGGGGGGGGGGGGTTCATTTTATGTAAAACCTACGTATCACGTGCATTCAAGGCCTATTTATAAAACCCCTTATCTGTGATTTTTTACAGAATAAAATAAACCTTTTTCCTATGAAATTTGTAATTTTTTTTCCAAGCAACCCTCTTTTGTATTATGCAAAAATGTGAGAAAAGGTGGAATTAAATAATCCCTATTATTGCATCAAGTTTCCGCCATTTAAAATAGGAAACAAAATCCCATAAATATCATATGAGGTGACATTACTATCTCTAGTTTTGCAAACATAGCAGAATAGAAAAATTTAGATGCCCAAAAT
This sequence comes from Adiantum capillus-veneris, assembly GCF_014529385.1. Taxonomy (NCBI): domain Eukaryota; kingdom Viridiplantae; phylum Streptophyta; class Polypodiopsida; order Polypodiales; family Pteridaceae; genus Adiantum; species Adiantum capillus-veneris. The sequence continues at coordinate 6,669,772 of NC_140934.1, forward strand.
GTGCATGCCAAAGTTCTGCATCTGTAAGAGTGTTTGTATCCACAACTTCATTTGCAAAATTCTACCCACACTTGTCATACAAAGTGATCTTATATATCCACTACACAAAACACTCAATGCAACAAATTCATCACCAAAATTAATATTATGAATTGTACATTTGTCATCCATAAATTTGACAACAAGTCCAAGTCTTGCAAGTGCAGATACATTCAAAAGGTTCTTTTTTATCCCTAGTACATGAAGTGCATCCACAAATATGAAGCTAGTTGTAGAATTTAGCACAATCTTTCTAACTCCCTTGATCAGATAAGAGGCATTGTTGGCACAAGTGATTTTATTCCCATGAGGGACATTATCGAGAGAGGTAAACAATTCACAATGAGAAATGATGTGCTTTGTAGCACCACTATCAAAGTACTAGAGATGTGACTCTACAACAATTGACATACATATATCATTGACAAAAGTATCATTTGTATATTCTACATGGAATGCTCATTGTGTATCTACATCATCATCACAATCTCCATTTATAGAAGATTTTGCAATAGCTACACTAGTAGAAAATCAGTCTCTTCGTCTTGTATTCAACATATGACATGTCTTTATCAAGTAGTCATTAGCCTTGTAACATATATTCTTCTTGCCTTTTGCACCAAAACTCCTAACAAGTTGCTACCACCAGAATCACTACACATACGTTATCTTGTACTCATAGAAGAGCCATGAGAAGTGGTTGCATTGATGTTACCACCTTTCCTTTGAGTAGCAACAAAATCCTATTCAACTACATGCGATTTAGCCATGTTCTTTCTTGAAAGTGACTCTTGTAACATCAATGTACATAATGCATAATTATTAATAGCTTGAAGGTTTCCCAAGTCATAAGTCTCCAAGTACTAGCAAAAGTTTTCGAAGAGTTTGGAGATGCATCTAGAACAATTTGTAAAAGTGAACATTAAAAAATGATTGCATCTACAAAAATGAGCTTCTCATTGCTATCCTTGATATCATCAAGAAAATGTTCTTGTCATCTTTCTCTTGCATAACCTTAGGCTCCGGCTCTTTATGAACCAATGTAATTTTTACCTCATTGCAAGTTGCATATATAGAGATCTTTCTAGGTATCTCAAGCATATTTTTTTGATTTTGTTGAGTGAATGTGAGGAGTAATAGTGCCCTTCAAAGATAAAGCAGTTGATGCAAGGCCCTTTGCATCTCTAACATACCAACAAGATTGCTCAGTTGTAGGTAAAACAAATCTAGTAGCAGTTGTTTTGCTAGAACTTGCCACATCCTCAATGGAGCCTATATCCATAGAAAGTGGATGTACATCAATGCCGTGCACAACATTCTAGTTGTCCTTTGAAACAAGAACATGAGTCATCATGTAAGACCACATTGGGTAATTCTCCCCATCTAATTTATCCTCAATAAACATTTGAGTTGTTGTTAGCCATGGCATGTTTCTAGTACACCTGATGTATAAATTTCTCCAAAAGAGAAAAAATCAAATAGGACTAACAGGCACTATATAGAACAACCCAAAGAGAACTAAAAGAAACCTATTCTGCAAAATATAACACTCACAAAAATTATATACACAAGGATAAAATGTCTTGTGCAGTACTACATATACAAAAAATGGAGGCTGAAATGAGCCCAAATGAAGTATTAGTCGATCTATTGATGCTCACCAAATCTTGTAAAAATCTGAGAACGTGAGGGGAGGGATGTTAGTGATAGTATCAGGAGGAGGTGACCTACTCTAATATGAATTTTTGGAATTATGGATGCACACAGAGCTTGAGTAACATGAATAAGTTCAAGGCACACAACAGTGAGTGAATTCCTTAGTATGCTATTGTTTAATCTACCATTTTGTTGTTAACCTTTAGATATTTTAGCGATGGTAAATGTAAGCAGACTTTCCTTTTTTGTCTCAGCATTCTTCAAACTTAGTATGTGTGCTTGATTGAGCATATTTACCTCTCTCCAAATGGTCACACGTAGGATGAGTGGGGGGAATTCACCTTCTATTGTTAGAAAATGAGACACAAACAAGGCAACAATTTTGAATGAAAATTTTACTCCTTCTGTTGGATTTAGGCATCTTAGGTATCCCTCACACAAATGGAAGTAGTTCGTATGCTGAGAGACCCTCAAAACAAACATTGAAGTAAGATTAATTGAGTGCCTACAATCACAAGAATTTTTATTTTGTTTTAATATAAAATTATAGTATCCATTATACATACATAATTGCAAATGGTTTATATGTTAGGAAAAGCCCTACTTAAATAATAAGGTGAAAGGTGCATATTGCACGTTAGTATTTGAAAAATAATAATAATAAGTTATATTATTAATTATACATAGATCATCATGAATGGTTCATATTTTAGAAAAGACTTTACTTAAATAATAATGTAAAAATTGCACATTGGACATTATTTTTTGGATATTAAAACAAAACAAATACTAAAAAATAGAAAGATACATTGAAAAACTAAAACAAAAGAACATTTCAATGCGCTCATAAAAAAGATAGATGTAATTTGAATTCCTTCATAGAAAAAGATAAATTTAATAACAATGAAAAATAAATAAAAAATTAACAAAATGAATCCTTGTTAAGTTCTTAAATAAAAAGCCATTTTACAAATCAGAATATTTAAAATTATTATTGAATCAATACTTCATATCATGGATCAAACTCCTATGAATACACTCTTTGATATTTTGTTCTCTAAGCCTTTTTTCTTTTTCAACATGCCAATTTTCAAACAAATGAAGGTAGCCTTGGGAAATAGAATTTGAAAGGACCTGAGAGAAAGGCTTATTTAAAGTAGCAAAATCTAACCATTTGTTTTGCAATGAGTAGCTCCTTGCTTTTAAAAACCTTCCCTCAGAATAATAGATTGTTCTTATAGAAGCCTATCTTCCATGTCCTTTGTACCCATTTACATATCTTACCTACAAGGCCACTGATCGCAAGGTATTCCTTGAACAGGTGGGAGAGGTCTTTTGCTAGTCGTTCTGCATTGAGAGCATCTATCTAAGCCAGTCCCCTTTGCTAGATCCTTCAACCCAATTGGCAAGGCTCCCCACAATACCTTCCAAAGAAAGACCTTGATATCAAGTGGGCACCATATGTTCTTGGTGACTTCCTACCATCTTGATTGTGCTCCACTCTTTGTTCAATGGAGAGAACCAATCCATCAAAGCCATAAGTGTGTGGTACAGTCCTTTAGTTTGAGGCTTAAAAAAGTGCATGTCTGTAGGCCATCTACATGCTTCGCACTCAAACTCAGACTCACAGCTAGGCAAGCACTAGTTGTCCATCCATTCCAAGACTCTTCTAATCAGTAGACTTTTAGTCCCATCAAGGTTGTACTAGAACACCATTTGGTCAGTTCTTTCCCACCAATTAATGCAATAATCCCTTAGTTGTCCCAGATATCGGTACCTTTGTTATTGATCTTTCTAGCAGCTTCCCTCCTGAATGGATTCAAAGAAATTATTCCCACCTTAGATAGCCATGGGGACCAACGAGATGTAGTGTTGTGAAAGTACCTTGTAAGTTCTTCCCATCCCAAATCCTCCATTTCTCTCTTTTTTTCATAATAATGAGCTCGCTCGTCGCACCCCCAAGATTCAAGCAAGCCCACCGAGGGGCAAATAGTTTGTTGTGTACCTCCATCCCTTTCGACTAACCACCTTACAAGAAGATCTAGGCATTGTCCATTATGGCATTGGCCATAGTAACCCAAGACTGGCCTTGCTTTGCAAGTGCGGCCACAAATTTAGCACATTGGGCCTCTGCATTGATACTAGGCTTAAGAATCTCAAGACCACCTTCATTGATCAATCTTGCAACTGTTTCCCATCTAGCCCACTGCCAGGGCATTGAGTTGTTCTTCCATGGTTTGAGGAACTCTTTCCAACTGCATTTGGCAAGCTTTAGGAGAGGATCATTGAAAGCTATATATGGGATCATGAGTGAGTTGACTACTTTCACTCTATTTTGGAAGGGAAGAAGTAGATACTCCCATCCATGCATCTTGCTTTTTATCTTCTCCATAAACCAATTGAGTTTTTTCTTGTGGTTAACATCTACCCCTATCGGGGCTGCTAGGTGTCGGAATATCTTCCCTCTTGACACTATCTCCACGGAGCACATTGATGAATAGAATGAGTTGTTCTCCGAGAGGGAGATCAATTATGATTTTTTGATGCTACACTTTGACCTTGATGATACGTTTGCACAATCTTGAGAGCCTTTTTAATCACTTGAGGGAAAGATTTGAGGAGGATCAATGAGTTATCCACAAAAATTTTAGCTATCATTTGGTTGTTGTTAGGTAGTGATAGCCCTTGAATCTTCCCTCTCATAGCACTATTCTCAAGTAAGGTCACGAGAGGATGAGATCCAATGTTGAGAAAAATAGAGGCAGAAGGTCACCCTTGTTTGATGGATCTCTTGACCTCAAATGGTCCCACAATTCTCCCATTGATTAGAGGCTTTGATTGGCTACTAGCACCAAAGGTACTCACTAGCCTGCCATCCGATACCGAAAGCCTAGAGATTTCATGAAATCTTCAGTAAATGACCAGATTATCCTATCAAAGGATTTTTCTTAATCCAACTAGCGCATGATATAGTCTAGCTTAGTGAATGCTTCATACTCAATGTCCACTAATTACAGCTAGAGTACTATCATAGATTGATCTTCCCTTGATAAAACCATGCTGGTGGGGGTTGATAAATTTGTCTAAAAGGGGAGAGAGCCTAAGGGAAATTGGTCTGGAAACAATCTTGTAGGCTATTGACATCATGGTAATGGGCCACCAATGTTTCAACTAGGAGCAACACACTTGTTTTCGAGATAGGTTTGATGAGGCCCCTTTAAATACTTGAGTCCAAGACACCATCCACCAGTGCTTGGTTAGCCATTATCATGATAGGGGACTTCAGCTCATCCCAAATTTCTTTGAATGATTCAAGCATCATCCTATCCCACCCCACAGGGGATCTCTCTTTTCTTACGGCTTGAAGGATGAGAGAGGATTCCTCCTTGATGAATTCCTTCTCTAGGAGGTTGAAGTCCAAAATGGAGACTGTTTTTTTAATGCTATTAAGAAGATTATTTCTAGCTTCATCCACTAATGGGGATCGGGCCTCAGGCTGTCCTATGATCTATCATAGGTGATCAAGCATCAGATGAGCCATTTTATCTAAGTCCTTAACCTCATTTCCTTCCCCATCTATGAGCCAATGGACTATACGCCAGTCTTTCTTGACTTTGAGGTCTCTCTAAAAAAGTAATTTTAGTTTGCCTCCTCCAACAGAATAAAGGTTTCTCTGGAAAATATTTTGGCCTTCCTTACATCCTTCGTTTGGTAGTCGTTCAATTGTCCCTTGGCTCAAGCCACCTTCTATGCACTGATTTTGAGGTAGACCCTTCTTGTTTTTTTTAGTTTAATACCTTAACTTTGTCCTTGAGTTGCTTCATGCTTCCCTTGTAGTATTCCTTCCTTCTGGGGCCTACAATTTTGATTGCTTTCTAAATATTCTTGGCAAAGATTTCCCAATCCCAAGGGCTTGCTGCATGCACCTCTTTCCAAAGTTTTTCCATTGCTTTCAAGGCCAATATTTTAAATAGGGGGTATTTGAACAAGTGAACCCCTATAGATAGTAGCTTCTTAGAGCCTTGTGGACAATGAGCTTCTCCTTTGGGGTTTTTTAGTTTTATGCTTGAAGAAAGGTGATCCAACATGCACTGTGTGGCTACCACCTTCATCTTGAGCAAAGATGGAAGCTAGTCGGCTTTGTATGAGCATTAGCAATGGTCTAGTTGAGATGCCATGTTGACATATTGTAGACTAGTGTATGTGAACCCGGGCATGTCCTTGCCATGCCCCACCTCCCACATGTCTATAAGAGCCCACCTCTCACATAGGCTTAGCCATTTTGATCTTTCAAATCCAGTCGGCATGGATGATGAGCTTGTTTTGTCCTTTCTCTTCTCCACCATATTGACGTTGTCATGCATTTTTTGGATGAGAATAAAGTCATTAGATCATGCCAAAAATCTTGCCCAATAGCCTCATGTATATATGTGTACATAGCCCCAGGATTGGATGCTAATGGTTTGGGTTGTTCAAGTCCCCAAGACATGGGTTGTAATAAATACTTTGAGCCGTGCTTTATAGACCATGAATCGCACTTGTACATCATAAGTTATGAGCATCCAAAGTGGGTGGTCTCAACTTAGAAAGTGATTGCAAGTGCATGCGACAAAGGCAACTCGGCCAACTGGGTGATTGAAATTGGAAATGCTGAGATTTAAGATTTCTATAAGTAGCCGAGATGATGGGCTCCAAGCCGTGTGTTACAATGTGTCATTCAATGATCGAAGTAGCAAGTTATGCTTTTGGGAAGGTTGTCCAATACGTTCTCGTGCTTGGGGGAGAAGCTGGAAATCAATTGGGAATGAGGGAGTTGGGAGGATTGGGGAGGAAGTTTCCATGTGGAATGGGAATTATCCCACATGGGAAGGGAAAAGGGGAGAATGGGGGGTATATAGGGTAAAAGGGAGACCCCCATTAGTTGTATCACCTTGTGGAGTGCTCGGCTTCATGGGCTTGTGGGCTCTTAAGGAGAGATACAGGTGCCTTTTCTAGCTTTCCATACTACCTGCCCAGACGCCTTATCACATTTTTGGTCCTCTTGACAATTTCCCCCCCTTTCCATGTGCACAAAGTCACCGACGCAGGCCCAAACTCTACCAAAAAAGGCCTAAAGTGGACCAATTAAAATGAAACCCCCAAGAGGCCGTGTTGAGTGAGGAGAGAAAAGAAAGGGATTTCATTAAAAGGGATAAGTGAGCCCCATTTTAATAGATGCAACACTTGCACACCATCGAAAGAGCTCATTTTTTAGCAAGAAAGAGTACACCCCCGGTTTTGAGTGGCCATAACTCTGTCACCTTTCATCTGTTTTTTGCCTATGGATACTCTACGGACATCTCCACAAGATGAGCTTTGTCATGATGTCCTTGATTCCTCCTGATTTTGCCTACGGATACTCTACAAACATCTCCACAAGACGAGCTTTGTCATGATGTCCTTGATTCCTCCTGATTTTGAGTGTGCTTCATACTTGAAGGGTTTTTCATAAATTTCCACAGGTGTTTATCATAGGTGTTTTTGGAAGTGTAATAGTTCTTCCTTCTGACGATGTGATTCGTGCAAGGCTATAGCAATGGCAGTGGCACTAGCACTCCCCCACCATAGAAGCCAATCCCTGCGGAGGGCATACCTCGTACTCAGGGAGCATAACCACCCTTGCGGCGGGGATTGTCGCACGGTGCCATCGATGCATTCACCTGACCTCGGTGATGTGCCCGCCCCTCAGCCGTTTCCCCCACGAGTGGGTGTGACACATAGGCGGAGGCGGGCTTGGACGGCCATCTTCGTCGCACCCGCACCCTCCATGTGGGGTTCGTGTGGACACTCAGGCAAAGATGCCCTTGGACGAGCCGCAGGTGCAAGCTACATTTAGAGACTTGCTAATTCACAGAATTCTACAATTCACACTATGTATCGCATTTCGATGCGCTCTTCATCGTTGTAAGAGCCAAGATATCCGTTGTTGAGAGTCGTTTCCTTTATGTGACTTGCGGCCCCCAAAGAGAGCCACCTCAATCCAAGATTATTTTTAGTTGTGTGCGTCCCCCTCAGTGCCCCCCCCCGCCCGTGCCAGGAGGAGGAGGGATAGAAAGGTTGATCAAGGGGCCCCATGCCTTGCGGCATGGAGGAGGGGAGCCACCCACATGGCAAGCAAAGGGAAAGCGTCCCTGCCTCGCGGCGGCCGATGGACGGTCCCAACCCGGTGCCTTGCCCACCGTGTCCCGGATCTAGCACGAGAGCGAGGCAAGGATGCTCGCGCCTCCGAGTGCGGCCCCTTACATATGTCACGGTTTGCATTGTTCTGATGGGATGTGTGTCAATGAAATTTCCACAGGTTCACGTACAAAAACGTTGTTTTTACTACCTCTCCTTCCTCTAAATGAAAAAGATTAATGAACTTCTCACCAATGTTGTTGGAGGCAAACCGCCAAAAGTTTCCGCGATTTGAGAACTTCACTGGACCATTCAATCGGTAGTCTAGCAACGGGCAGTGTGTACAAAGGGCAAGGACGTAGTCAACACAAGCTGATGACTTGTGCTTACAAGGAATTCCTCTTTGAAGATCAATAATTGCAATGATCTATCCCCATCACGATGAAGTTTCAAAACACTACCTGGGCCTATTGGCCTACGTGGTAAACTCATTCAGATCATCATTGTAGCTCATGTGCGGCCCATAACATCTAAGGGCATCAGAAGCTTGTTATTGTCTCATACTTCAATGGCCTAGATGGCCATAGTCCCTCTAAGAAGTTGGCCACAAAGAGGATCAGCAGACTGAGGTCTTGTTCGTTAACGGAATTAACCAGACAAATCACTCCACCAACTAAGAATGTCAATGCACTACCACCCATAGAATCAAGAAAGAGATCTCAATCTGTCAATCCTTACTATGTGTGGACCTGGTATGTTTCCCGGTGTTGAGTAAAATTAATCCATAGGCTCCAATCCTAGGGGTGCCCTTCCGTAGATTCCTTTAAGTTTTCAGCCTTGCGACCATACTCCCCTTGGAACCCAAAAACTTTGATTTCTCATAAGGTGCTAGCGGAGTCATGAAAGTAACATCTGCCAATCCGTAGTAGGCATCGTTTATGGTTGAGACTAGGAGTGTATCTAATCTCCTTTGAGCCTCCAACTTTCGTTCTTGATTAATGAAAAAATCCTTCGAAAATCCTTTTGGAGTAGTTCGTCTTTCATGAATCCAATAATTTCACCTCTGACAATGAAATACAAATGCCCCCAATTGTCCCTATTAATCATTAATCTGGTCCCAAAGACCAACACAATAGGACCAGTGTCCTATCGCATTATTTCATGTTAATGTATTTAGAGCATTGACTTTCTTTGAGCACTCTAACTTTTTTAAATTAACATCAACAAATTCGCCTCCTAGTCAATTAAGGCCAGGAGCGCATCCCCAACAAAAAGGACGGAGCTACAAGTGCACACCAAAAGAGGCGAACCGCTCGCCTTGCCCCGAGATCCAACAACGAGCTTTTTAAGTGCAATAGCTGAAATATATACTATTAGAGATAAAATTACCACGGCTGTTGGCACCAGACTTTCCCTCCAATGGATCCTCTAGAGTGAGAGCTAGTTTCTTCACATAGCTATTCTAGTGTTGGAGTTCACAGCTAAGTGATTATCTAGGCAGTTCATTTAGTGAGGACTGGAATTAAGCACTAGACTGAAATAGAGAACTGAACTGGAATAATGTACTGAAACGGAAGACACAAACTAGAAGACTAGGAATGGTGTTATATATTTAGATCAGTAGTACAAAGATAATCAGTATAGTGTACAACAGGCTTAAGCTTAGATGAAGTTTAAGGATTGATTATAGGAGTAAGTGATTACAGAGTTGAAAGACAAAAGCTTATATATGAAGCTAAAAGTCTGGAAGCAAGAGCTTGTAAGCCAAAATTTAAAAGCCCAAAAATCCAAAAAGCCCGTGATACATTGTAGTGGCTCCTATTTATAGGTTTACAGAGTTACTACAGTAACTGTTGTATTTACTGCTAGTGTAGTTGTTCCCGCTGGGCGCTTCTAAGGAGCAATTTCAACCTGCTAGGACTGTCCTTGCCTTCAATGAGCTGTTCTTGCTCTTCCACACACCCAGCACTTGCTTCACCACTAACAAGGCATCACCTTTTATGCTCAACCTTCCAACCCCATGCTTCAAACAAATGTGTAATCCGGCTTCCAGAGTACCATATTCAGCCTCATTGTTACTATTAGCATCCAATTTGAACCCCCTCTTGCATACTAGCTTCCCCTCTAGATCATAAAGTGCTATACCCCCTGAAGCTACATCATGGCTCTTTCTGTATGAACCATCAAAGAACAACACATGTGCATTGTTGATCTGTGGCACTTCTTCAACTACCTTTCTCACCACCTCTTCCTTAACAATAAGGGGATTCTCCTTATAGGTCAACAAATCAGCTAGGGTAGCCCTTGTACTGTCTTCCACTAGAAAAGAGAACTCAAACTCTTGCAGCTCAATTACCCATTTCTTCACCACATTTGACATGTTAGTACCATTAATTAACTGTGGCAAAAAGGCATAACTCGTCAAGAAAAAAAAAGGTTGTGGTAGCAAGTAATGACGAAATCGTCGACAAGCAAATATTACACTGGCCATCACTAGCTCTACTTCCGAGAACTTTCTCTCTGCTACCAACTTCACTCGGTTTGCACAATACACTAGCCTCATATAATGGCTGCCCTTCCCCTTTTGCAATAGAATGGCTCCAATGGAATCATCCCCTACTGATGGATTTACATAAAACACTTTCTCCCAATCAGGAGCTTGCATGGCTGACAACCCCCCTAACACCTCTTTCACCTCTTGAAACACTTCTCCACACTTGTCATCCCATTGCAATGGATCATGATTTGCCACTTTCTATAATGGATAAAGAAGCTGCGAAGACAATGGAATAAACCGTGCCATGTCCTTCACTTTGTGTATAAAGGTTGCCAATTGCTTCCTACTCGTAGGTGATGGAAGAAGAATAATAGACTTAACCTTATTTGGATCAGCCTCAATGCCATTTTCTGACACCATATGGCCCAATAACTTCACCCTTGGCTATGCTAGATTACATTTCTTGGGATTTAGTTGTCCTCCACATTTATCATATCACGCCAATACCATATGCAACTTCTCATGATGTTCAACCCTACTGCTATAGACACAAAAGTTGTCCATAAAAGCTTTAACACAACTACCAATGAATGGTTTCAATACCCAATTTTCTCTCTCTTGATAGAAAGATGGTCCATTTGTCAACCCAAATGGCAATACTGTGTAGAAATAGCAGCCCCATGGCATAATAAAAGTTGTCTTTGTGCGGTCTTTAAGAGAAATCTTCAATTGAAAATAGTCTGAAAAACCATCACACACACTGTACCTCTCATAAGCTGCCATTGAATCCAAGATCTAATCAATGAATGGAAGAGGATATGGGTTCTTCTTAGTGGCTGCATTTAAGGGTTTAAAATCTACACAAATCCTCCACTTCCCATCCTTCTTTGGACTGACTACTACTAGACTCACCCATTCTGTGGTCTCCATAGGGACTATGAACCTTGCCTTCAATAGCTTGTCCACCTCTTCCCGCAAGGCTTCCATTTGCTCTTGACCCATCCTTCTTAGTCTTTTCCGCATTGGCTTAGCACCTTCTTTCAGCTCTATATGCATCTCTTCGCCCTTGAGCCCTCTGATCTCTTCATATGAAGTAATGAACAAATCAGGAAAACTAGCCAGCATGTGCGAATATATCTCCTTCTCCATGGCTGAGAGGTCTCCACTGATCATTTGTGTCATCAATTCCTGCTTCTTTGACAACTCAACCTTGGTTTGTATCAGCCCTTCAATCACTTCATAAGGCCCTTCACTTTCATCTTCAACCTCATTTGCAAATGCGACTACACCAGACTCCTGGATTCCTTTGTCCATCAAAAGAAATGAAACATCAGCATCATCATCACTACTAGTAGTACTATCACTGTCCTCATCAGATAACTGTGGAATAATATTCATCACTAGACCCATCCTCATCTTCATAAATCTCTTCCAATCGTTTCCTTGTATCCATATTATATAGCTTCTTGGCACCTATCTTTCCATAGAGGCTAATCGTACCATGTCGCCAATCTCCCATTGCACGTAACCATGGTCTTCCCAATATAATAGGATATGCTCCCAACCCCGCTGGCATCACATGAAAATCAACCACTGACTTTGCATCATATGCCTCCACTTCTAAGCTCTTTACAACACCCAAACATTTTACTTTCTGATGGTTTTCCAATCTAATCTGAAAGCCTGACACCCCAGTCACTGTAAGACCCATCTTCTCAACGCATGAGTGTGTTATGACACATATTTGAGCCCCACCATCAACATACCCTTGTCCTAGATTTTTTCTTTTGTGCCACACATCTACTATTGGGAAAATGTCTGGTAGCTCATCCATTGCCAACACCTTCACTGAACCTCTCTCTGGCTCTTTCTCCATTAGGCTAACCATCCTCTTCCATTGTCTCTTTAGCTTAGGCACCATCTCTATAAGCTGCCCAAAAGTAACATCTGCCTTCCTGCTTTGTCAGATCCTCCTTTAAGTCATAGCTTAATTGCCCATCCCCTAGTGGAAAATCTGAAACATGAAACTTGCGACGAGCCCTCGTTTTCCTCTTGGCCTTGACATCCTCGCCTTCATAGATTTTTCCCTTCTTCTTACTAGGACCTCGGGCACTTCTTCCTTCCTTGTCCTCTGTGGTCCTCTTCCCAATAGGCATCACTAATGTATCCTCTAGCTTTGATGCCTTTTCCAAGGTGACTATACTTATCACTTTTTTCTTTCCCTTTTTCTCCCGGGTTAATCCACTAGTTCCTTCATCTCCATTAATTTTGATGCCATAATCATGCGACCTAGTTAGCACCTGTTTTGGCAATGGATACATGTCTCCCTCCATCCTTGGTGGCTTATCACATTGCGGGCTGATGTGACCCAACTCTCCACAATTAGAACATGTGGCCATCTGCCTCTAGTACCGACCATTGCTTTGTCCAACACCATTCCTAGGCCTTTCTTCACCTCTTGGCTAATTTTCAAACCTCCCTCGACCTCGATTATTTCCCACTTGACCAAAAGGAAGGTGAGCCAGTAGATGTCCAGCCTAAGTATGTACCACTTGCCTCATGTCTTGCCTTAGCCCATCATCTTGCACTGCTGTAGTGACCACTGCCTGCATAACCTGAGGAGTAACAGAAACCACTAGTTCATGATGAACCCGACCTTGCGAAGAATCCATAGGCTGAAATGCAGACCTCATGGGCAAAGACTCCACCCCTAACTGGCTCATTTTCCTCAACTTCCACTCTTTGTTCCTTGCTACCTCTAGTGCATCTTCATATGTCCTAGGCTTCTTTAGCTCCACTCTCCAACGTATATTCTCCCAAAGACCAGCCAAGAACCTTTCCTTCTTCATCATGTTAGGTGGGGGTACCTGTGGTGCTAAGGCCTTGCACATCCGCTCCCATGCCAATGAGAACTTACGTATGTACGCATCTACTGGCTCACCTTCCTTTTGCACTAAAGCCTGTACTTCTTGCCACACTTTGTCAGGATCTTCTATCTTCACAAACTCCACTTCCAATCCATGCCTTAGATTGTCCCAACTCAACCTTATGGGTGGATCAGCCACAGGCAAATCCTCTTCAAATGCTTTGGACCAAACTCGTGCATCACTCTTCAAACAGATTTGGAGAAGACGAAACATCTGTGCCGGGTCATGAATCTGGTTGCTAATGCAGGCAACCTCCATCTTTTCCCAAAAGTCTTCCACATCTTTATTACTTCTTCCATGAAACTCCAGATAAGAGAAAGCCATGGCTACCCAAATTACGATGCTTTGAGAACCCCTTCGAACACACGTGCAAGAACCCAAAACTTTTGACTCACTCAATTCCCAGAAACTTCAATGGAGCTCAGTTTTAGATAAGGACAAACACATGCACATCAAATGAGTTTTCATAGTTAATCATTGGAATTACAACAGGCAAAGGACATTCCAGGATCTCTCTCAATCTTCTTGACCCAAACATAAAGACTATGTGCTGCTGGAAAAAAATCTTCTTGGACACATGAACATTTATCTGGATTCTCTGAGTTAAATAAAAAGGAGTGAATTGAGGGCCATTTTGATCATCCATTAAAGCCAACCATGCAGCTCCCAAGAAGGCACACCAGACTTATCCTCTGATTTTGCCAAAATTTCAGCAGCATAACAGCATAAATGCCTTAAAATACCAAAAGACCAGCCATCATAACTTGGAAAAATTTTGTCAGAGTTTCCCCAGAAGTAGAGCAGTGAGAACCCAAAATATAGATTGTATATGTATGCATAAACTGCCAACAATAGAACCCGAGCATCAAGTAGGAATCACTAGTACATAGCCTATGGCGAGGTCACAAAAAGGGTGCTCCAGCTACCTGTATCACCGAAAGGATCTCCACATTTGAGAATCCCCCAGCTCAATAAATCCTCATGCTATCTACCCTCACACATTGGCTAATGCAAATCACGTATAGTCAAGTCTTAGAAATGACTATCTTCGAGACCAAGTCTCAGAAATGGCTGGGACTGCCAAATAAAACCAAGTATGGTTCCACAAAGGCGTACAATGGCAGTTTCCACAAGTAACGTACAATCCAGCAAACAATGCGTTCAAACAGGCGCCAAATGATGCATACCCACAACAACTGCAAGTGACACCACTGCTAGTATATCACTGTACTCCAGCTACCTGTACCTATGTGAATCACGTGTACCTGTACCAGTCCCTCTAACCTGTAGTCTGCAACCTGTAATCCCGAATCTCGAAGCTTGAAGCTCGAAACGGAAGGTACTCGAAGAAGATCCTCCGTGGGGGCACCAAAAGAATGTGAGCGGGATGGAAACACACGGAACGCCTCTATAATGACCCGACACACACTCTTGGAAGGATTCACACACACACTACAGGGCACCACTCCGCGTACACAATCCACCTGGCCGAGACAGGGAACACACCTATGGAGTGAGAGGAGAGAGACTACCCATTTACCCACTCCACACAGAGAGACACACACACACACACACAACTAGAAAACTCAGCTCAAAAGAGGAGAACTTCTGATGTTTAGATACAAATGAGCTTGGGCCAACACCAAGGGGGCAAACAGCTCACACAGTATGGGTAGAATAAGCCAGATACAATCACAAACTGGAGTAGAAGCTTCGCTCATAGGAGAAAATTACACAGCCAAAACAGCAGAAAAAGAGTGAGGAATTTGGAAAAATGGACAGCGCCATCGCGTCTAGAATGGCCCAAAACACCATTCTACAATGTCAAAGTGCTCAAATCCGACCTCAGATGAGCAGTTTACGGCCAAAACAGGCTCCAAAATGAGCAAAAACACAGTTGCGGCTGTTCCTCCTCTTCTCTCCACATTTTTCCTGGTCTTCTCTCTGTTTTTTCAGCTCCCACACTTAGATTTTTTACTTGGGCACCCTTGGCCTTTTAGATGACCTCAAACGGACCCCGAACAGGCCAAAAACTAACCTCGCAGTGCATAGTACTCACCTTTTTGCATCATCCACACACCTGGCACTCAGCTTTTTCCAATAATGCGTCTCGCAACCACGTGAAGTGGCCCCAGAAGATGGTCCTCATGATGACCTTTCTGCATAATTATCACAAGAAAACATCCACGTTGTGTCCATACTCATCCACGTGCAAATATTGACCCCGTTCGACCTCCTGACGCCACTAGATGCCATCTGACGCACCTGCGTACCTCATGTCGTCGTCCCGCGGATAGCTTCCTCAAGAAGTTTTAAGTGCTACCAACTCCTCCTTATTGTAGAAAAAACACACTGGTACTGGTGATACTGAAAATCGATGCACTATGTACATACAATCCTACCTGTACACATGTGGGCCCCACGTAACCACCTGGCTCTGGAAAATGGGCAATTCTTTATCTGATGCACCATGCATGCGTATGTACATATGCGCAATCCCTTGAACCACATGAATTTGATGAGGATAAACTGATGCGAAAAATATATATAATCTTTCAAAATATGAGGAATCTCGTGGCGTGCTATATATCAATAGAAAGAGCTTGAAGATTCTAATTGCTAAATCTCCACCAAGTTTAGAGTTGATTTGCACAAATTTTAGCGCAAGCCCATTTGGGACATCAGAGAGGAAGTCAAACTCCTTATAGGGCCCCTTCGTGAGTCCAAATTTTCCCTAATGAACTGGTGGTTCGATAAGCGCTTCAGCGGCTTGGATGAGATCCTTGCACATCTTTAGCCTCTCTTTTTCATATCTCGGATGAGGGTACGTTAACCACCTATCCTCTTGGGTTTGGTTAGGCTTTAGCCTTGCATTTTCAAGCTTCTAAAATTACATCCAAAGGTTCAAAAACCTTGTCTACCAAGACAGATCCTCCCGATGGTATAACCAATGGTTTTTTATCCCACTCTTTTCCTTAAGGTCTCTTTCCATTTTCAATTGTTCCTTTGTTTGCAATAATTTGGTTTCCAAAGCCGTTTTCTCTTGGAAACCATTTTTTCTGTTTCTCTTTTGACTTTGATCTTGTCTCGTTTTGCCTTCCGAGATTTTCTAGGGGTTTGGACAGACAAATTTCTATCTCTCAGCTGGCTAGGATATTCCTTGCTGCCTCATGTGCTTGGGCTCTCATTACAGCGTTTATCGAAATGATTGGTTCTGTTTTTTATCCACTTGAGCTTGGCCTAATCCCCATCTTATTCATGGTTGCATTCCCTTTGTTGTCACGGTTTTTTGGACAGTGTGGAATGAGATGGTCAGGGGTACATCCATCACAGAACCCAAAAAATTCAACCCGTTCTCCTTTTTTTGGAGAAACCCTTGCCCAATGATCCCCGCCGCATTCATAGCAAGGTCCTACAGGTGGTGGAGAAGCTTGTGGAGCTCCCATCGGTTTTCCTACTCTAGGAGGGTACCCCCTAGGTTTATAGTTTTGGTTTGCCATGAACATAAGCATATTTTCATCGACCAAGTAATGGTTTTTTGTTGGTTGTTCTATGTATGAGGGCTGAGGCATCTCTTCAAGAATTATCCATGGACTTTGTCCCTCTAGATCATATACATTCCCATGAAATCCCCTCTTATATGTATCTGAATCTTCTCGATATGAGACTACCTGGACCATACTCTGATGAGAAGGTGTTTCTACTGGTTGAGAAATTCGTACCATGGCCCTATTGTCCTGGGGTAAGGGAGGTTGGTGTCACAACACAGGTTGAGGTTTTTTGTGCCCTTGGATTGTGTTATTTGGCCCTACTTGGTACCTTGGAGGGGGTGAAAATTGTTGCCCTCCATGTGGTCTGTACTGTCTCTCTCTAACATAGTTTCAACTATAGAAACATTTGTGGGTTTCATGGTTTGTCCATTTTTGTTCAGTAGCACACCACTTCAGTACTCGCGGTGCGTTTAATCCTGGACTTTGTTGAAGGTTGCGTCACTGAGCTGGATGATCTCCTCCACAAGTGTCGCATTTTTGGATGGGCGGTTGTTGTGTGTTTGGGTTCGTCCTGTTTCCTTGGTTTATCCTTCTTATCACTTCTCAATCATTTGATCAACGTCCGACACAGTTGGGTTTTGCCTGCCCTGTTTCATCATGGACTCACTAGTGGTTGAAGAGGTACTACTCGTTCCTAATTTGTGTCTTCAGTCACCTCCCCATATGCCTTGCAATTATTTACCAAATACAACGCCTCTTTCGTGACTTGCTCAAAAGTTACACATGCCTTTAAGTGCAAGTTCTTTTTGAGCGTGTCATTTTGCAATCCTTTTATGAAAAGGATTGACAATCTCTCGTCGTGAGCTAGTTCTTAAGCAGGGCATCTTTCTATATACTGTTGAAACAAAGTGATGCTTGCTTCACTTTCTCTTTCTTCTTTTGCCTAAATGCATAAATCTGGGAAACGGTGTTATTCTTGATTCCCCTCTTTGAGAATTCCTCAGCGAACTCTCGGAGAAGTTTCTCAATACTCGGGAATTCCAAATTGTTCAGCGGTTGGAGCCAAGTCAAAGCAGTCCCTTCTAACGTCAAACCAAAACATTCATATTGAGTATGGAAATTAGTTACATGTTCCGCTCTCAACACTTGTTTGAAGATTGAAACATGGGCATACAGTTCTCCTGATCCACTATAATTTTTGGGTACGCTTTTTCCCACTTGAGATGGTCGCATTCGTCTGGCCTCCGCAACCATTTTGAAAACACTTGGTCCTCCTGGTTTGGCTTCTCTAGGTTCATAGTCTCGTCTTGGTACTACCAGTGGTATCCTATCCCGCTATACGTTCGTCAAGTTGATCTCGTGTAATAGTAAGAGGGATTCTAGTGGTGTAAGTGACATAAGGAACAGTACTGCCCCTATGGGTGTTTATGGAAGTCGTGGACGCCGTGGACGCCGTTGACCCTAAAGGCCCTTTTTTTGGGACTCTTTCATGTCCGAATGACTCCTCCACCCTGTTTCTCACTGGACTCACATGTACAGTCTCAGGTCTGTGTGAGTAGTCGTGGTTTTTACCTCTTCCGGATTTACATAGTATTGGTGGAGTGGTCCCCCAAAATATGTATATCTCTCTAATTCCTTACGATCCATTGGAGAGTAATTTCGGCCATAATTTTCTATTATGACCACCTGAATACTTCTCTCCTCTGTATACGTGAAAACATAAGGGTTTTTATAGTCAGTCAATTCCTTGATGCAGGGGTTGTCACATCTGTAATAGAGTGTTTGTTATCCATTATCAAACTTATATAACCCCACATAAGTGTTGTCTGTATTAAGACGCTCTATCTTGTTGGTGCATCTGAGCACCGCATTCTGCTTCTCCATTTTGGGTGGCTCATTGGCCAGCTCGTAATCTACCTTGTCCTTGGTGTCAGTCATCCCCCATTTATCCACAATAAAGGGGTTATGAACCACAAGGTACATCATTCCCTCCCTGTCAAAATACCTATCCCCATCTTAATCAACATCTACAAGGTCTCCGAACTCGCTTGGCTTATTTTCCAATTTAACACGTAGCGGTCCATTCCATCCTTATAGATTTTGGCCTTGAGCACATTTTCAAATTGAAACTTCAAATACAACAGTTTTACATTACCTGCAGGTTGAGAAGGACCTTCCCCCATTGAAGCTGCTCCCTTAGGATTCGACTTGTTAGAATCCTCAATCATGATGCGGTATGATCTTTGTGACAAAGTGTCAGCGAAGCTCTCCTCTAAAATGGCTTCTAAAGGTGGCAGTGGTCTCTAATTCACACTTTATTCTGTTGAGTGATTTCTCCCTTGGTCAAAGATGTTGGGATTCCTATTCTGATACAATCTTCCTGATCGCAAATTCATGAAGAATTGGTATTGCAAAATCCAAACAGGGTTACCTCATTAGCTACTTTGAATCCCTCGTTTGATCTTACTTGCTGGGTAGTATCCTCTAGCACCTGCAACCTGCCAAAAAATGCTTGATAGCTGTGAGCTTACAACTGTTCTTGTTAGTTGTAGCTTTTAATTGTGACAAAATTTAGCTAGGTTTTTCAGTAGCACACATTTTTTCACACAACATCAACAATTTAGGTCCAATTTCAATTTTGAAAGAGCCACCATGGTCCTGTGGACTAACTCTTTGTGTGGTGAAATTCAGCTTCTTTTGACTAAGAGGTACATGGATCGTGATCCATGTTTGGAAATCAAATGGACTTTTCTTGATACCATCAGGTTCAGCATGATTAGGAGGTCTTATGTTATAAAAATTTCTAGAAATGGACCTCTGAATTGGAAGCTAGGTCAATTCTGTCACTTTGCCAGAGTTCCTGCCAATTTTGGCCTTTTGGTATGGTTTTTTGCATCCAAATTCAATTTTGAAAGGACCACTAGACTCTCTGTGATGCTCTCTAGCTATGGTGCACGTTTGGTGTCAAAATGTGTCAGGGGACCACGGATCGCAATCTATGTTCCTTAGTGTCAGAATGCACTGAACTTGATCCACAGCTAGTCCTTGGCCTACTGATGCTGGCTATACGGCTTTTGACTGTTGTGGAGTTTTTTAGGTCAGTCAAAAGTCAGTTTTAGGGTTTGTTCCAATGTTTTTTTGCTTGATCTGATTTTTGTCCCTTTTTTCCTCTTTTTGAACTTTTCTAATAAGGGTCCCTTGGGAGAAAGTGATTGAAATGTTATCACTTTTCTACTTGCCCAATATTAGCTCAAAATTCCAAAAAGATACATGGATCGCAATCCATGTCTGGCAAGATTTTGGACTGATAATTTGCGAGTTTGTGACAAAAGGTCTGGTGATGCTATTTCCCAAATCTTTTTAGATTTGATCAACATTTCCCAAGTCAAAAGCAAGATTTTGTGTCTGTTTTGCGGTTTTTTGCAAACAACTCCTTTTTTGGTGTTTTAATCAAGTTTTTTCACTTTTTGTCTATGGCTCCTTTTGGAAAAGTTGTTCCGTTAGTAATCAAGGATGCATTGGTCAAATTTCACTTCCATATGTCTACCTGGAACATGGATCACGATCCATGTTTGAAAGCATCTTGTCATGATTTTTGGTTCTATTGGTTCCCTGCTTCCCAATTCTCTTCCCTTTTTGAATTTGGACAAGTATAAGTTTAATTTTTTCTTATTTTCCTCAATTTCTAAGGTTTTGCTCTGCTGAACCCAATTTCATGATTTTAGTGATCTTTTAGCACTCTATTTTTTACCAAACTCAAGGTTTTGATGGGTAAGAGCCTACTCTAAGCAAGGGAAACAAGTTTAGAACATTTTTCCGAAAAGGTACATGGATCATGATCCATGTTGGACAGGAAAATTGGAAATTTTTTGCACACTCTGTTTTTAGCAATTGTTTCTATCCCCTTTCTGAAGGTTTTACTAGGTTTGGTTCAGTTTTGAATCTCCCCATCAATTTTTCAACTTTTTAGAGTTATGGTCTTCAACACCAAAATAAGGTTTTTGACAGTTTTTTCCTCAATCCTTTTGGCCCCAAATGATGGTGTAATTTGTTACCTAACCTACTCCTATGCACTGAAACAAATATGCAAACATAACTGAATTTAAGATTACAAAAACGACAACCAAGTGTGTGGTGGAGCAATCCTTTCCAAGCATTGAAAAATGAAAGAACCAAATACTCTCTTGTACTTCACTCACAACTTTCTTTGCTCATAAGGAGTAGCACTGGCTAGTCTCAAACTCTAGTCTCTACTAAGCATGAAACCTACGTCTAGCTGCTTCGCTAACTATGCGTAAGCAGGATGGGTCTCAAAAGCTTTGGAATGAATTTTTTCCTACACTGAGTCACTCACCACCTAAGGATCAGTTTCCTTGGAAACGACACCAATGTAAGCGGGTCTTCGCGAGGGACATCTGGAGCATAGCTCTTTTGTACTAACATAATGTCAATATGTAAGGAAGCCACTCGGGATGGGGCACAGAGACTTAATGAGAGTGTCGATCTCACTAAAGTGAACTCAAAGGGCTACTCATACTACGACAAAAGAAAATTAGCCACTTCCTAGTCAGAAAATCATTATGCGTCCAATCTCACCACTCTAGGTCATCATGCCAATTTCACCACTCTAGGTCATACTTAAGGAGAGGTATTACAACACCTAGGGGCACAATCCTACCAAGTTATGCCACCATTTGAGAAGGTACATAAATCACAATCCATCACAAAAAATGTGCAGAAAACTGAAACTGAACTACTCGAAAAGGTCCCCCTTAGTCATAGAAACACTTATCCATGGTCAAAACATCAAAAAACAACTATTTTAACCTTCAAATCAACGCATTTAGCTCACATTCAGTGCATCGCGAACCACATCAAAATTGCAAATGGTTATACTTAAATTATAGAGCAAGAGACTAGGAACACAATGTGCTATCTCGAATTGAATTTTGATTACCAGTCCAGAAGAAAAGAGGATTACAAGTTGTAGCAGCAAGAAGCTCTCACAGCAGTGAACGTTCAAAAATCCCTTCAAGCTAATGATAATTCTTTTCTCTAAAACTAAGGGTTTTGACTTAAGGGTTAAGGGAACTTTCCCACGTCCATTCGACCACTTACAAGGGTGTAGACTCAGAGAGGCTTAAGAGGATATGTCAGAATATATTACAATAACAAATCATCATTAGCTGAATTACACGGCTTCGTTCAAAAAATTGAGCGAGTGTTATAGGGTTTGGTGTACATCCACCTGTCATGTGTAAGTTCGTTGGATCCACCAAACACACCCACAGGCTCTATATACGATCTTAAATAAGATAGTGTCAGAGTCTAAAATGGGCTGGGATCAAAAGTTACATTCAACATTATGGGCTTATAGAATTGCTTATAAAACCTGTATAGGAACAACACCATACAACATGGTGTTCGGTCTTAATGCTATATTGCATATGGAATTTCTAATCCCAACACTAAGAATAGCCAAGCAACTAGAGTGGACTGGCCATGAAATGTCTTCATGAATAGATGAACTTGAAAAGCTAGATGAGCTTCGCATGAAAGCAGTAGCTTCCATCTATGCGCAAAAACGAAGGCAAAAAGATTTTTTTGATAAGCATGTACGATCAAAGGAATTCAAAATAGGCGATTATGTCATGAGTTACATCTTAAAACAACATGCTAAGAAACTTAAAAAGCGAGGGACAAGACCCTTTGTGATTAAAGACTTATCACTAAGTGGGGCCGTAAAGCTTGCTACATTGGATGGTGAAGAAATTCCCAAGTGGATTAGTAGATGTCAACTAAAAAAAACTCATTTACCACTAACCCAAAGTATGCTTCAAAAAATCCACAAAGAAAAGAAACAGACACAGGAGAAACAGAAGACTGTTGTAGAAGCTCAAGCAGAGGCCAAGGAACAAATAGCAAAAAGAAAGCTTCTTCGACAACAACATGGAGCACCTCTGAAGATTAATGTTATTCAAGTAATAGACTTTGACACAGAGAATATACAAGATTCATAAATTATTGTGAAACTAGGACACAATCAAGTGGAGGCAACAGCAATGCTTGTTCGGGTGCACAAGGTAACTTGATCTCCTATAACCTTTACAAGCAACTTCAACTTGACAATCAGTTACATGAGACAGAACAAAAACTTCACAGTTATTTAGAGCACTTGAATAAGGCAATGGGATGGATAGTGCTCATGGTAGAGGTTAACCAATATGTCTATCCACATAAATTTTATGTGGTAGAAAATACACACACACAACATGACTTATTGCTAGGGAAACCTTGGTAGAGAAGTATAATGTACAACTTGACTGGAGCTCCAATACAATTCTTATCCAATCCAATTTAGGAAAACAACAAGTTCCTTTTGCTACAATAGCTACAAACAAACCATCAGTAATGCACCTGGCAGATAAAGGTAAGATGCCCTTACAGATGACCATTGTTCAACAATGGGTTCCAAAGAGACCTTCAATGCAAAAAAGGGTCAGTAGGGAAAATATTCTTACACACGACATGAGTTCAACGAGTCAAAATAAATTAGTGAGACTTCACAAAAGCATTCCACGACGAATCCCACATACTCTGCAAAACAAAGCTATCAAGCAAATTTGGATCAGGAAGGATCAAGTTGCTAGGGTTGAGCAAATAGATTTTGCAGATAAATCTCCAACGACATCCGCTACAAACAAAAAGCTGAAACTAAAGTCTTGCTACAAGAAAATATGGGTACCAAAGCAATTACTTATGGCTCAAAGCAAGCATGCAAAAATCTGGATTTGAAAGCAACAACCTGAGGAAGTTCCTCAAGAACACTTCTTCAACAAACAACAAAAGGCATGTTCCAGTCCATCAATACCCACAGTTCAAGTTTGGATACCTAAACAATGAGCAACAAAAGATATAAAGTCACTAAAAAACCACATGGCTTCCCAAACTATGTTGACTATCAAAGAAAGACAAAATATACTGGAGATCTTGTTATTTGACCGCTCTCACCATGGTAATAATTTCACAGGAAAATTCAACATCGAATGCCAATAAGAATCATTCTTATACCTTTCTCTTACACAACATTATTTTTTCCATGCATTGCTTGAGTATGCATTACCTGGCCAGCATTAGCACCTTCTTGAGTCCCATACAAAGCACATACTCTCAAATGATACGCCATCATCCGAGAGGACTTCCACTAGGAAGGGGGGTGGCATTCTCAATGCGGAAGCGACACGCTACAAGTGTAAAAAAGGGCATTGTTTTCCATGATTTCACGGGTTTTTTGTGTTTGATTGCAAGAATTTTGGTAAAACCGAGTATACATGACCTTAGTTAATGTGTTATAATAGGAAACACAGGACAAACACCAAGATGAGCCTCTAGGTGTGTGTATATATGTAAAAATCGTAGTTTTCATGCTAAAAAAGTGAGAAAATACTAAAAATAGATGTACATAGTGATTTATTATGCTATTATCTAATTATCTTGATTTTTGGATTAAGTTAGCTATTTCTCTTCTATTTTAGTTAATTTTCTAAAAAATAGAAAGAAAAATAGAGAAAGCAGGTGAGATAGTGACATGGGGACAAAAAACAAATATGGGAGTGATCAATAAGTGAACAACAGCTTATGGTGAAGACGGGGTGTAAATATGAGAAAAGTTACGGAAAGTCAATTTGACCAGTTTTTGGACGAAATGACAAATTTTCCAAAACCAAAGCGAATGGAGTCCAAATGAAGAAATTTTTTAGCCTAAAGTACATTTCAAAACAAGGTAGGAGCACATGTCAAATTTGGTAAAAAGTGGTATGGGAAACCTGGATATTTTCGCTCATTTTCACTATTCGAGAGAGAGCTTGAGAAACCTAGAGCATGTGGACCTTCTACAACTTTATATGATGCACGCGACACACCGACCGGCACCAGACATGAGAGGTAGACTTGTTACATGTGTTCTTCTTGTTCTATGCTCATTTTGTCTTGCAAAAAACTCCAAAAAATGGCAATGTGGCATCGTGGGAAAGAAACCAAAACAGGGCCGTAATGCATCAACCACTGACTCGGTAGCTACAAGACTTGACAGGGGATAACCCTAACTAAATAGAACACCTCAATGACCTCCAATGCAGATTTAGGTCAATCAAAGAAACCCTACTTTCTTCAGGCACAACAAAAGAAAATCAGGAAAGGATCGTCGAAATGACTCAAAACTTAATGAGAAGTTATGTCTCAAGCATGTCTATAAGCCAAGTTAACCTACTCCCAAATCTATCATCAAAAAGTGGACCAAAACATCGAGTTAGGTTTCGGACATGCACAGTGTCATTTGGTCCTCACAGCTAGGCAAGGTCTCCGTTTGCCACCAAACTTCATAGTCATCATCGATATATCATTGACAAACAACATGTAAGGTCAAACATCAAGAAAAATTATTGTCGACCGTCTCCTAATCAAAAGATGCTATGTGAGTGACAAATCACCAAAAAGGGTATGTGGTAGTTGAAATGATACATCAACGCCATGGAAAGGTGCCCCTCTGCATCCACATGCATGGGAGAAAAATCTCAAGAAGAATCTTTGCGGGAAGACGTCCTCAAATGAAGAAATCTCTTTCGGAGACTGAAATCCCAAGCAGGGAGTTTCTAAGATGAACATCTAAGATTTTAAGTTGAAAACTAGCTAGTAGAGCCTATGGGACAAGCTTAAAACATCCCAAGCATCAAAATATATTTTTATCTCATTGGAGACATCATACGCGTATGATGTCTGAAATCAAATTTTGCACAAAAAGCACTCATTTGACTTCACCGACCCATTTTTCATACCCTAAACATGGAGCACATAAGATTTCATTAGATTTGTAGCCAATTAGGATACTTAATACCCAAAAAACACAAAGTCTCAGCCTAATCTCATTACTTGGCTTTGGACTTATCAAAAGTGCTACAAATCAAGTGAACTTTTACACACAACATACACATTGCCTATACAACATAGGCATATGCTCAGAAATACATTTTTCAAAGATAGACAGTATACATGTATAAACCTGTCACAAAGGGATTTCTACCAGCACTTTGAACATACAAAATTGTGAAGCATATCATATATAGCCTATACACCCAGTCTACGCAACTTTGGGCATGTTTTGATCACCACTCACTTCAATCTACAAATCAAAGTGACATAAACTGTTTCTATGACCTTGAGCACATGAGCACTACTCCAATTCCAAATGTGCACCTATCAGAGCCTTGCACACACCAAGAGCTACCTCTACCACAAGTTTAAGCCAAAAATTCCAAAAGAGACATTATACGCGTATAATGTCTAAAAGTCTTGAATTGACAGGATGTTGTGGTTCTGAAAATTCATGCACATCATTATGAGATACCAACACATTTTCAACACAATTGGATGTTTGTTGACCTCCACTTGTTACCATATACATGTGGTAGTGATGTGTGTGAACACACTAGGACCATCGGGACATTTCTTCCCTCTTTAGGAGGTCTTTTCCCCTGTGCATTGTATATAGGCCCATCACTCTAGAGCTATCTATCTTTCCATTGCACACTAAGTAACACACTCTCTATTGTGTGCCTTGAGCTTCCTTTGTCTTCTCCACTTTGTCTTCTCCACGCTGTGTGCGTTTCTTTGCAACCCTAATTCCAAAAATTGGTATTAGATCGGGTTGCGTCCTCCCGGGCTTAGTCGCCAGTAGCTCCAACACACGCCTGCTCATTTTCTCTGATTTTAGTGAGCTTTGGAGAGCATTCGCATGTTGACAAAATAGCATTCGCATGTTGAAAAAAAATTTGCATGGGCTCCTAGAGCTCAGTCTGCTCACATTTCTGATTTGGGCTCATTTCGGCCTCCGTTTGCACTACAGGTAATACTGCACAGGCTATTTTGTCATTTTGTGCAAAATTTTTGTCAGTTCCGACTTGTGCATAACATGTGCCTTATAGTCTTCTACAATTTGTTCTATTTAGCACGTGTTGTTCCAACTTCGTTTCTCCTCTTTTTGGGAAGTTTTCACATCAGGTGCAACATTTACCATAGCTGACAACAATGCAAATGTGTTCAAGATGTTTGCTGTTGAGGATAGATTGGATGGGGACAATTACCCTATGTGGGCTTACATGATGCAACATGTTCTTGTGTCAAAGGTAGTCTGGAATATTGTGCAGGGCATTGATGTATGTCCTGGTTCTAAGGATGTAGGCGATGTTGAGGATGTGGCAGGTCTTTGTTGCAAGGGTTGCTGCTATTAGAGTTGTTTTGCCTATGACAAAACAATCTCGTTGGGATGTAAAGGATGCGTAGGCTTGTGCATTGATTGTGCTGTCTATGAAGCACACCATTGTTCCTCACATTCGTTCATCAAAATTTGCAAACAGGCTTGGGATATTTTGGTTGGTCTTTATGCAAGTCGCAATGAGGCTAAAATTTCTTTGTTGCGTAAAAAATTGGAGACGAAGATTATGCATGAGGAAGATGATATGGACCCTTTCCTTGTTGGTGTCAAGGATATCAATGAACAGCTTGTTTCTACAGGAGGTGAAGTCATTTCATACAGTTCCCTTGTGCAGACTGTTCTTGATGCCTTACCAGACTTTTGCTCGTACTTCGAGACTTATGACCCAAGGAAATCCTAAAGTTGTCAAGCTGGATGCATTATGCACATTGCTGTTCCAAGAGTCACATTCCAGGAAAAAAATGATTAGACAGCATGCAACTGAATAGGCTTTCATTGCTTCTCAAAGAAAGGGTGGTAACAGCAATGCAACCACTTATTATGGTTCTGCTGCGAGTGGCAAAACTTCTGTTCCCAATGCTTCTGCTGGCAGCATTTTGTCTGGAAATTCTGGTGATAAGGGCAAAAATAAGATGCGTTGCCATTATTGTAAAGCTAATGATCACTTGATCAAGCAGTTTCCTAAGTTGAAGGCCAAAGAGGCTAAGAAGAAAGAGGGTGGTTTCACTGCAAATGCTGGTTCCACTACAAATGCATCCATTGTTGAGTCTTCTGTGAAATGAGACTATGATGTTGATGTTGATGCAGAATGGTCTTTTAGTGCAGAGTGCACTTACAATCGTTCTGTCCATGATGCATGCATGTTAGGTGCTGGAAATTCACATGTGTGATATTTCAACAGTGGTGCTACAAAGCACATAATTTACCTCACATTGTGAATTGTTCAACTCTCTTGAGTCTGTCCCTCATGGGAATTTAGTCACTTGTGCCAACAATTCCTCTTATCCGGTTCAGGGAGTTGGAAATTTTGTGCTTACTACTGCAAATGGTAGTTCTTTCACACTTGTTGATGCACTTTATGTACCTGGGATCAAGAAGAATCTTTTGTCTCTATCTGCACTTGCTAGACTTGGACTTGTAGTCAAATTTGTGGATAACAGATATACAGCTCATGATCTCAGTTTTGGTGATGAAATTGTTGCATCTGGGATTTTGTGTTGTGGGATGTATAAGATCACTTTGTATGACAAGTGTGGAAATTTTTTTGCAAATGCAATTGCAAATTCAAGGGCTATTTCAGATGCAAAACTTTGGCATGCACGTTTTGGTCATCTAAATTTTGCCAGTTTGCTGCGTTTGCAAAAATCTGATATGGTTGCTTCTTTGCCCCCTCTTGAAGCACCTGTCAAACATGTTTGTAAAGGCTGTATTTTGGGTAAAATACAGCGTTCTAAGTTTCCAAAGGATGGTTTAGTTAGGGCCACATGCAACTTGCAGCTTGTGCATAGTGATGTTTGTGGGCCCATGCAAACCATCCTTGGGCAATTACCTATACTTTGCGACTTTCATTGATGATTACTCCAGGCATGCATGGGTATTTTCTCTTAAAGATAAGTCTATAGTTTTTATGTGCTTCAAACAATTTCTGGCTATGGCTGAAAATGTCTCGAAATGTACTAAGGGCACCCTCCGTTCTGATTGAGGGGGGGAGTACATGTCTCATGAATTTAATGCATTTTTGGCTAGTCGTGGGATAAAACACCAATGTACATTGCCTTATATACCTCAACAAAATGGTGTTGCTGAGAGGAAAAATAGGTCACTTACAAAAATGGCACGATGTATGGTCAAAAGTCAAGCTTTGCCGCATTCATTTTGGCAGGAGGCCATCATGTGTGCCACTTATGTTCTAAACAAGTGTCCCACAAAATCTTTGCATTCTATTATTCCATATGAGCCATGGCATGATAGAAATCCTTCTATTGAGTGCATGCGTGTTTTTGGCTGTTTGGCATATGCTTTGGTGCCACAAACACAACGCAGAAAATCGGATGATAAGGTTGTCAAATGTATTTTTGTTGGTTATAGTACTGAAAGCAAAGGTTACAAGTTGTATCATCCATAAAAAAAGCGTATTCTGGTGTCACGGGATGTAGTGTTTGTGGAAGATTCTGTTCAACCCTTGCTGTCATGTACTAGAGATAGTAATGTAAGCTCACAGGACATTTATGACACTTTGTTTCCTCTTTTCAGTGGTGGAAATATGAATGTAAATTCCAATGAGGTAGATGTACAGCCTATGGGGGTTTTTGAAAATGTTACAGATCAGCCTAGTACTGATGCAGATGTACATGATGTACTTGATGAGGAAAGGGCTAAAAATGAGCAGGCTAGAAGTATGCCAAAATGGCTGATGCATACATTACATGATAGTAAATTGGATGCACCTTTGTCTAGTCATACTCGTTCAGGCTCTTGCCATGCATCTTATGCATCAGATTGTTATGCTTTGGTTGTGTCTAGCTTACATGATGTTGAGGAACCTCTCTTTTTTGATGAAGCAGAAAATTCAAAAAAGATGGCTGCCATGCAATCAGAATATGATGCACTTATAGAAAATGCCGGATGGTGAAGTCAATCGCCATAAGTCTCGACTTGTTGCAAAGGGTTATGCACAGCAAAAAGGCATAGATTATGAAGAGAATTTTGCTCCCACTTGTCGTATGACTATTGTGCATTTGCTATGTGCATTATCAGCTCATTTTGGTTGGGATGTACATCAATCAGACATTGTTACTGCTTTCTTGAATGGTGACATATTTGAAGAAGTTTATCTAACGCAGTCTCACGGTTTTTTCATAAAAGGACAAGAATACAAAGTGTGAAGATGTAAGAAGGCTTTGTATGGGTTGAAGCAATCTCCTCGTGCTTGGTATGAGAAAGTTGACACTCATTTGGTCAAACAAGGCTTTCATAACAGTCCAACAAAAAGCACATTGTATGTAAAGCGTGAGGGTGATGTACTTCTCATTGTGGTTCTTTATGTAGATGATTTGCTAATCACTGGACCAAATGAGATATATATTGTTGAATTTAAAGCTGATTTGAATGCTACTTTCAAGATGAAATATTTGGGGCTATTGCATCATTACTTGGGTATACACTTTAAGCAGTGTGATGGTGTTATTGCATCATTACTTGGGTATACACTTTAAGCAGTGTGATGGTGTTATTGCATCATTACTTGGGTATACACTTTAAGCAGTGTGATGGTGTTATTGCCTTGTGTCAGAAAAGTTACATAGAGACATTGATATGTAAGTTTGGACTTGAGGATTGCAAACCTATTGCGACTCCCAAGGAATAGGTTTGAAATTGAGTCTTCATGATGCTGGTGATCCTGCAAATGTCACTCTTTACCAAACTGTTGTTGGATGCCTCATTTATGTATGCAGCACGAGGTCAGATATTTCAATTTGCAATCTCATAGATCAGCAGATTTATGCATAGCCCAGGGTCTAAGCATTGGCAGGGTTTCAAGAGGATTTCCCACTATCTTAGTGGCACTTTACATATTAGATTGTTTTATCCCAAGGGGGGATCATTGCCGCCAGACTTACATGCTTTTTTGGACTTAGATTGGGCTGGATGTTCTGACACATGAGTGTCCCCAAGTGGTTTTTGTTTCATGCTTGCGAGCTCATGTATATCATGGTTGAGCAAGAAGCAACCTACTATGGCCACTTTGAGTTGTGAGTGTGAGTACAGGGTAGTCTTCACAGCTACAGTTGAGTGTGTATGGATCAGACACCTTATGGATGATTTGGGTGTTGGACAAGACACTGCCAACACTATCTACATTGACAACCAAAGCGCATTGGCAGTTGCGAGGAACCCAGTATTTCATGCTCGCACAAAGCACATCGAGGTGCATTGCCACTATGTCAGGGAGAGGCTCTTAGCAGAAGAGACCAGCTTAGGTTATGTGCCAACACAGGACAACCTTGCAGATCTTTTCACAAAGGCATTGTCTCATGAGAAGCTCGAAGCTTTCCGCAAATCTTTGGGCTTACTCCTCTTTGTGGACTGATTATGTCCTCAGGGCATGGCACTTCCCTTTACTCATGTGCCAGCTCTCGTTCACTACATCACTCCAGGGGAAATTTATTATCATATACATGTGGTAGTGATGTGTGTGAGCACACTAAGACCGCCGGGGAATTTTTTTCCCTCTTTAGGAGGTTTTTCCCCCTGTGCATTGTATATACTCCCATCACTCTAGGACTATCTATCTTTCCATTGCACACTAAGTAACACACTCTCTAATGTGTGCCTTGAGCTTCCTTCGTCTTCTCCAAGCTGTGTGCGTTTCTCTGCAACCCTAATTCCAACACCAATCACTCAAAATAGAAAAATTCTATGTGCAAAAACCTCTTGAAGCTCTTTCACACCAATTGACAAGCTCAAATTCAAATCATAGATCATGGACACCTTGCACAAGCCATACACAACCTATTTGTGCAATGTCAAGCTGTTTTGCATCAGAAGACTTTATATGCGTATAGTGTCTCATCTCTTATACAAATGCCAAAATACACATTTTTCATAAGAAGCATGTTCACTATATTATATAGAAGCCATGCATTCAATTTGGACAAATTTTGAAAAGGTTATGACCACTTGGAGCCCAAAATCAGAGAATCTTGGCAAAAATACATTATGTGCCCCCAAATACATAACTCATGTCCAAATCAAAATTTGTCAAGATGACCAAAGGACTTCCAGTCACATGGGGATGCTACAGATGAATTCAATGCCAAAAATCTTGAAAGACACATCATACGTGTATGATGTCTCCAGAGGGCCAAAAGGTAATTCTAGGGAAATTTCTCATTTCCAATGTCTTTACCCCATTAATATTAAACCAAGGCCCTAGTCTCATCAAGATTGATATTTGTATACCCATCTTAACCCAGGTATCAAAATCTAAATCTCTATGATTGATTATTGGCTCCAAGCACATGAGGAGAAACCCAAATCAAATTCTAATATCATAGGAGGCTATGCCATCCTGATGCCCACTTAAAATTTAGGTTTAAGACATTTTTGACAAGGTAGACATGATGGTATCTAAACACCACATTCTCAGCAACTACAGAGCACTTACTTCTATCTCCCTAATGGTTGACCAACTTGGTCTCCCATCCAACTTCAAGGAAGTTGTTTATCGCACTTTCCCCTTTGAAATTCTATATTGTTGGTGTCCTGTGAACTCTCTGCAATCAAAAGATATACACAAACACATGAAGAGATATAAACCATGCTATCAGTGCTTTGTGGAAAACATAGGTGCGCTTCATTGTTGTATACACATCTATCTTGATTCTCCTTTTGGTTATTGCTATCAAAGCAAGATTGGTGATTGAACCAGAGAAAGATTACCATACCCTTTTGGACTAGGAGTGACATAAGTATGGCTACAAAAAGAAAACTCCCATGAGGGAAGCTCTCAGGATGGACAACAAGCATATAGTACCTTGCCAAGGCTAGCTTGGATGACCACAGAGGTTCCTGTGAGGGACTCTATTAGCTCCCACTCTACAAAATTGGATGTAAAAACATCTGCAAACATGAGAAAACAATGGAAACCTTAAAGTCATCAAAAGAAACATATAGAACAAAAATAAAAAATAAAAAACCTAGAATCTTGATAGAGGAGTGAAATTACAATTTGCAGGAAACCTTGATGGAGCCAATGTTGTCTCTAGATTTAGTTGTGAAGCGACATACACATGTTGCACCTTCATAAGTTGCTTTTCATCTTGGGTTTTCTTGAACTCCATGATTCTTCCCTTCCAGTGGTGTGCTCAAGAATCCATGTGTCTCCTTGAGACCTTGTGTGCACCTTTTTAGTTAGGCTGCATTGTCACCCACATCAATCGTTTGAACTCCATCGTCTCTCAACATCCACGATCGTCTTGTACATTTTTTCATGAAATGGATTCAATAACACAGGTCTTCTAGCACTCGATGATAGCATGGAGAATAGTAGCACAACTTGCACACAAACACTTAATATTAATCTATGCACATCCATGTTTTCTGTTGTATAAAGAGCAAGATTATTGATGGTACACAAAGATGATTAATGCCACTTATTGTTGTGCTATTCCACCTGCAAGTTGGCTAAATGGGTAAGATAATGTGAAGAAGATATAGAGGAAAGTAGATCCACTCTAGAGAGCTTAATGGAGAAGGACTAGGAAACATGTTGAGGAAAGAAAAAGGGAAGATCTAGTTGAAGGATATGTTGCAGATCTTTAGCTTTAGGTAGAGAGTATGTAGTGAGACTCATGGAGCAATGGGGAGCTTCTGTTTCAAGAGAATGCAACAAGCTTGAGGACAAAAAGTAGGTTCAAACCTATGTTACATATTTTTTTGGGAGGAAAAAGTGACATTGAGGAAAGACTAGATACAACTTGCAAGGTATATTAAAGAGAAATGAGAGATAGTACAATAGAGATAGAGGGAGGGAATGATCAACTGGTAGCCATTAGAGAGAGAAAGGATTGGTTTTTACCCCAACTTTTTAGAGAAAAATTCAATTTTTTGAATCTATAAGATATTTTCTTTTTATATTTTATAAAAGAGTACAAGTTTGACCACTTACTTTTAGGCCCTACCATACCCACCATTTCACTCCACATGGCATCCACCCATTTTCCCCTTCCATAATCTTTTTTTTAATCTTATGGAAAATAAAGAGGCCCCTTATACCCCATTTCCTTCCTAATGTAGTAAAATCACCAGTCAAATCATCCTATAGATTGATATTGAAGCTTTATAGCCAAAGATTGAATTGTCAATGTAACAATGTATCTCTCAAACAATTTATTGACGAAACTACGAGAACTATTTGCAGTTAACCATAAAGGAACGTACACAATTGCTACAAAATTTTATATTCAAGAGAAACCACATGCAGAAAACCTCCACATTAGAAGCCCTTTAGCAAACCACCCAAGACCCTTATCTTATACAACATAGTGTTTTGAATTGCATTGAAATCATAAGCATGGTTGAGCCAGTTAGGATTTCATATCTTGGAGGACTCCAACAAGGGAGCGGGAGACAATTTACATTTGGATCCAAATGCATAAAAACCACTTTTAAAAGGACAATGTTTGAAGAGTCAGTCAAGTATTTACATGTTAACATGTGATTTTTATGCAAAATCTGCTTACTATACGCTAACAAATATAGATATTTATCAACATACAATAAAATAACCCCCAGGGGTGTGTGTTTGTGTGCGTGCGTGTGTGTGTGTGTGTGGTGTAAATATCATCTAAAAAAATCAAAAGCTTTATAGTTTTTGCTTACTTTATGTATTTTCTGGCCAGTAAAAGTAATAAAAATGGAGCAACTAACAAAAATAGGCCTCTCCCATGCCCACACCTTTATGCCAAGGGTTCACCACATGACAAATGTTGGGTAACTCTCCCACAACCTAGGAATGATATATGGTGTTAAGAAATTTTGGCATTATCTCCTCACAAAAAAGTTTGTTTTATCATATTGTTGGAGATTGATTTTATAGTAGTGGTGGTTAAAAAGAAAAAGACGCATCTATGAGCAGATCACCTTTCTGGATTTTCAAATAGAGAATCTCCAAAAGGGGTAGACAATGACATCCCCGATGCATATCTTTTCAATGTTGAAATGGTACCTAAGCTGTCTCAAGAGATAATAAGTCTACTATCCTATGGAAGAGAGTTCAATAGGACTAAGCAAGAATTTATAAATGACAGACGGTTTAGAAATCCAAGAATTTTTAATTAATTGGTGGTCATTTATATCATTTAGACTCAGACAACATTTTATAATTATGCATAATTCTGGATGAGTACGACTGCTATCGTTTAGAAACACATGTTCAGGACTTGGAAATTCATTGCCCGCAAAAAAAAGCATAACAACTCTTGAAACAATTAGGAGTTTCTTGGGTAAAAATGCATTTTGATATTCATGAGTATGCTACTCACTATGCTACATATAGATCTAAACCACCAATAAAACATGCATCACTGTTTCATGTAACACTTGCGCCAGAATGGAGTCAATATATAATTGACTACCTAACAACGAGAACATTTCTTGAAAATACCTCTAGAGAACATAAAAGAGCCATATAAGTAGAGGCTAGGGACTTCACATTGATTGAAAATCAGCTCCATGAAAGAGGAAAGGATAATTAGCTCAGGATATGTGCAATGAAAAGCACGCATTTTCCAATCTTAGAGAAGGAACATGCAAGAATTAGCGGAGACCATTTCTCAAGAAATAAGACAACAAAATTTGTCCTGACTACTACTTGAATATAATGGCCTACATTACACATGGACGTTAAGAATATGTTAAAAGATGTGATGCTTGCCAGCGTACCAAAGTACCAATAAAGAGGGATGAGATGCCTCTAAGGCTAATGATGGGAGCTAGGGCATTCACTAAGTGGGCTATAGACTTTGTAGAACCAATTTTACCTCTCACTTACAGGACTTACACCCAATATATCATTGTTTCCACAAAATATCTCAATAAATGGACTGATAAAAAATGGCACTCTACACTATGGGCTTATAGGACAGCTTATAAGACATCTATTGGAGCAACACCATATAAAATGGTGTTTGGTCTTAACGCTATCTTACCCATGGAGTTTTTAATCCCAACTCTAAGGGTAGCTAAGAAACTAGAATGGATAGGCCATATATTGTCTTCAAGAATAGATGACCTTGAAAATCTAGATGAGCTCCGCTTGAAAGCCGTAGCTTCTATCTACGCTCAAATATGAAGGCAAAATGAATTTTTTGATAAGTATGTACACTCAAAAGAATTAAACACACGAGATTATGTCCTGGTTTATAAATTAAAACAACATGCCAAGAAAATAAAAAAGAAAGGGATGGGACCCTTTGTGATCAAAGATCTATCACCAAGTGGGGATGTCAAGCTTGCTACATTAGATGGTGAAGACATGCCTAATTGGGTTAGTGGATGTAGGCTTAAAAAGTATTATTTTTCAATAATCCACGACATGCTTCAAGAAATCCATGAGGGAGAAAAAAAGAACTCAAGAAAAATAGTGAATAGTGAAAGAAGATAAAGTGGAAGCAAAGGAACGATTTGAAAAGAGAAAGCTTTTACGACAAAGGAAACAACAAGGACAACCCCTATGGATCAATGGAATCAAAGTAACAAAATTTGATGAAGAGGATGTAGTGGATACAACAATCAAATTCAAGGTTGGAAGTAATCAAGTGGGAGCAAATGCATTTCTAGATTCAGGATCTCAAGGAAATCTTATTTCCTACAGCTTATACAAGTATATTGCACTTGAGTAAAATCTCCACTCCACACAACAAGACATTCAAAGCATTAAATCAAGTTGATGGGATGGAAAACCATACTTGTACAAACTAACCAATATGTTTATCTGCATAAGTTTTATGTGGTAGAAGTTAAGCCAATGTAGCATTCGTTATTTCTCAGTCAGCCATGGCAGAGAAAGGTACAAATTGATTGGAGCTTTGATAAAGTCAACATTAAACATGCTACGGAAAGCCAAGTGGTTCCATTTACTACCAAGAAGCTAACACACAGTTGATAGTGCAGTCAAGAGATAAGGGCAAACAACACTTCCTTATAGCAATTCTACAATGGTGGATACCAAAGAGAAATACAAAGGAGATGTCTTTTGCATATATCCTACCCAAGTTATTGAAGTCCATGTTATGCCAATGAATATGTCAGGGAAAATCCACAAAAAAAGGCAGCTTTCATAGCCTGCAACAGCACATAAGCAGGTCTCAATCAAGAAGGATGAAGTCGCAAACACTACAAGAGATCGTTTAAATTTTGACATCAAATTACCGACATCAATGACAGGCATCGATATGTGTGTAGGTAAATATGGATGGAGATCAATTTTTTTTTTTTCAAATTTTTGACGTTAATACCGATTTTGGTATCGATGTTTATACCGGCGTCTATTCTGGCACGCATTGTGATGCATATATCGGCACCTATACCAATGGACTGCAAGAACAAAACCCGTGAGTTTATCTTACTCATTTCTCTCATTTTTCTCTTCCTCTCTTGACCTCCTTCTCCTCACTTGGTGGAGATCTATTGCCACATGGCTTGCTCAACTTGTGATCTCCACTCATATACTGCTCCCTGTCAACACGGTAAGCTTCTTTTTAAGATTCGTAGTAGATTTGTTCACTTTTTTGTGTGTGTTTTTTAGGTTTGGAAACATTTCTTCAAGTGTTTCTTGCTCAAATAGGCTGCATGTGAGTGCTCTATCATTATCTTTTGTTGCATAAACACATACAAACACACATTTACATAAACATGCATGCAAAGAAACAAAATGCACACTAAACAATATAAAAACACTACATACGGTGCACACACACAATTTTCAATCCAAACAAAAAACAATTGGAAAAAATTATAACTTTTGTTATTTTATAGATAATATTAATTAGAAATCATCATTAGAAAAGAAAGATGACGGCATTTGATCATTAAATGAAAGAGTAATTTTGATTTTTGTCATTTTATAATTAGTTTTGCTATTTTTATGTAAATAAATTAGGAAATTTTATTATTATTTTTCTAATTGTGACTTGTCGTAGGTGTTGTAAATGTAAATTAGAAACTTTATGGTGCTAGGTTCTAAGTACCTCTGATTAGGTTTATTTGTTAATTTGCAACTCGTTGATCGGTGTTGTTATGTCGATCACTTAGGACAAAGCAATGTTATGTCAATCAAACGTAGTTGTCCGCTTTGGGCTATTTTTTTAGTTAGGGTTAGCCCTTTAAGACTAACCATTTAGGTAATTAGTTGTTTCACTGCTTAGGACTGGTTCGTATTTAGACCGGTGAAGGCTAGCTACTTAATTAGAGCTAGCTACTTAGGTATTCAATCGTTTAGCCGAGCTCGCTTAGTCCTACACACGGCTTGGCTAGCTTCGTTATTTAGCCGCTTAGGACTAGTGGTGTAGGTCTAATCAGTATTATATGGTTTATTAGGGCTTGCTGCTTAGCTGCTCAAGTCAGATTACTTTGTATTTACGTCGTTGAAGGCTACACGCTTGGGGCTAGCTACTTAGTGTTAGGCGCCCCCAACTAGCCATTTAAGAATAATTTCTTAGGTATTCAGTCGCTTAGCCGTGCCACTTAGTCTTACCCCTTCTTTATTTAGTCACTTAGGTTCTTATGACTAGTCGCATAGGGCTAATCGATATTCACACCGCTTAATTAGGGTTTCCCGCTTAGGGACACTCCATTAGGTAGTTAGTCACTTAGCCACACCGCTTAGACCCACCTGCTTTGTTATTTAGCCGTTTAGCCACTTAACTTGGCTAGTTTCCTAGGGAAAATCGATATCTAGACCGCTTAAGACCTATCTCTTAGGGCTTGTCGCTTAGGGTTAGCCGCTTAGGTTAACAACATCTTTTGTTGTCGAAATGTTAGGCCTGTCCGCTTCATTACTTAGGTAGGGCTAGTTTCTTACGTGTTAAACCATACGAATCCTGATATATAGGCATTGACCAAAAAGGCGAGATTATTTCTCAATGGTCATGATCTCTGTGCACCTCTAGACCAAGGTGTACAAAGATCGGGCATGGCTAGAGAATGTGACATAGTTAGAGCTAGCATCAAATGGTAGAAAAATTACAAACGGACTTCAAAAACACAACGGTATTCAGAAACAACTTGTGTACTTCAAAAATGCAAACATACTTCGATAAACAAAGAAAAATAATGCAAACGGAGTTCAATGGCACACATAGACTTAAAAAATGCAAACAGATTTAAATAAACGCAAGTAATCTTCAAAAATGACATTCTGTTGAGGATCGGTTTATATTAGATCGATCTATTTAAGCAAACCAAATGTACTACATTAGGGTTTGTATTGGATCTACCTACATGCACTGTCATGTAGTTATGGGTGTGTACTTATGTCGAATCCTAATATATAAGCATTGACCAATAAAGACAAGATTCTTACTCGGTGGTCCTGATCTTTGTGCACCTCTAGATCGTGGTGTGCAAGGATAGGGAATGGTTAGAGGATGTGAGGTTGTTAGAGCTCATGACAAATGGTAGAAAAACTGCAAATAGAGTTGAAAAATGCAACGGTCTTAAAAAACAACTTGTGTAATTCAAAAACACAAACGGACTTCGACCAACAAAGTAAACTAACGCAGACAGCGCACATAGACTTCAAAAATACAAACAGATTTCAAGAATGCAAATGATCTTTAGAAATGAGAGTCTGTTGAGGATCGGGCCATATTAGATCAGTCCATTTAAGCAATCACATGAACTATATTAGGGTTTGTGTTGGATCTACATACATGCATTGTCATGTAGTTATGGGCGTGTACTTATGTCAAACCCTAATATATAGGCACTAACCAAAAAAGATGAGATCATTACACAATGGTTTTGATCTCTGTGCACCTCTAGACCAAGGTTTTTGGAAATCGAGCATGGCTAGAAAATGTGAGGTTATTAGAGGTAGCGGAAAATGGTACAAAAGCCGCAAATGAACTTTAGAAATGCAAGCGGTCTTCAAAAAAAACTTGTGTTCGTCAAGAAAAAGTCAAGGATCAATTAGTATTAGCTCGATCTCTTGAGGATCAATCTGTATTAGCTTCGTCCATTTAAGTAATCTGCATGTACTAGACTAGGGTTTGTACTAGATCTACGTACATGGATTGTCATGTAGTTATAAGTGTGTACTTATAACAAGAGTGTGTTGCGAGAGAAAATCACAACACCTATATAATTCATGCAGCACAACCTAGATCAACCTAATGTCAATCGAGGACACATATGACACGATAGGCGCATAGAGGCAATCTCTTTAGCTTGTCAGGCTGAGATCATCCCACACATAAAACACTCTGGAAGGCTAACTAATCCACAATTAGGAATCTCACTACTTTCAACTACACCACCCAGCCACATACACACAAATGGAAAAAAAATCACTAAATCATATCAGAATTGTATGAAACTTAAGGAACATCATCCCCTTACTAGAATACACCTGTGTCCCATAGCCTCTACACTCAAAACCCTCACTCTAGACCCATCCGAGGAAAACGCGTATGAAGATAGAGCCAAATTTTGAAAGTGCCCAAAATTGAAATCTATGAGTACCTATGCGTAGCTAATGTTTCCACAATTCCAATGACTAATTGCACACAAAAAACAAACATTGTCTGATATACTTTATGTCCTTCATATCCAAGCCTCGAGATGCAACATTTTCTGTTGTCATTATAGGGCTATTGACAGATTCAAATTAAAAAATAACCTATTAATCTTGTTCAGCTTGGACTCTTATCACCATGGATAGATAAAGATCCATCCACCATGTACTCCAACAAATCTGACAATTTTGAGTATTTCTCATTCGTAGAAACTTCTACAATCTGTAAAATTGAATGATAGCTGTAGAAAATGTCTAGTTAAACCTGCAACTTCTTTAGGCCAAGTTGCACTCCAATACAAAGTCTATTTGTCATGCCAAATCTAGGAGATAATTTTTTTGATTTGATGTTCAAACCCCATGTCCAACATTTCACCTCATCAAGGACAAGATATGTAGCCCTATGAAGATTGGTTTGTCTACCATTTGTGTCTGCTCTTCTTCATTGGTGACTCCTTTGTTCCTGCATCAAGGTGATCAAAGTCACATTTGCCACTATTAGTGTTTGTGTGCTATGTAAATCATTATAGTGCTTCTACTTGATACATGACTTAATTAATGCCTGAAAAACCTCAGTTAATTCCCCAAGTTAGTAGATTTCTTCAAAGGGGCCTTATCCAGCATCATTCATGATAGATGAACATCTTTGAGATATCATTGTCCATTGGTCCCTAAAACTCATATACATGATGAACAGGGTATGTGGATGGCTATCATGGATTCAAATTTGAGAAATTG
This sequence comes from Adiantum capillus-veneris, assembly GCF_014529385.1. Lineage (NCBI taxonomy): Eukaryota > Viridiplantae > Streptophyta > Polypodiopsida > Polypodiales > Pteridaceae > Adiantum > Adiantum capillus-veneris. The sequence goes on from NC_140934.1 coordinate 6,710,843, forward strand.
CATCTTTGGATAAGGGTTTGATTTTTATTTTTTTTGAAATAACCCTCAGCTTGTATCCTCTATTCACAGCCTATTGACAAAGTTTGTCTTGATTTCGACTTGTATTTGTCTTTACAAGCCAATTTTTTTGGATTTTAGTTCCAAAAATGAATGAAGGGGACTGCTAGCACCTTCTAGCTACCAAACACATGTAGAACCAACAATGATGACCCAAATTTGGTTGGACCCTTGGTTGCTCCTGCATACATTTATCACGACGGATGACTAAATTGTTATTTTTGCCCCTCTTGTTCTTGTCAATATTGTTAGTCCCTTTTGTTTGTTAGGATTCATTATGTCACATACAAGATAGAAGACTTACAGTATAAAGATCTGCTTCTTGGATACGGCCTTGTAGTTGCATGAAGTGTGTGATAATCAACTTTACACTTGATGGGTGCTTTCACTTAGTCGCATCACCAACTTTCTTTGTCCTTGTAGTCCATTCAGAGTTTGATGACCATTCTCAATCATTTTTGGATTCATGTTGTTGTTGAAGACTGGCTAGCATTCTTTTCTTACCTTTAACAAAAGTACTATTGCATATGGCCTGTGAGACATATTGCATGAAGTTTTGCCATTTTTATGCACCTTCATCTCTTTGTACTGATTAAGCATCTCTTCAGTCTTTTCTTCATTTGGATTATGGAATTTTCCTTTTTTTTGAAAATCTCAAAAATAAAAAAATAAAACCAAGAATCAACTCAACCAAAAATCAAAATCATTCTAATAGAATTCTAAATGATATGTGCACTATACACATGTCCCTAAGGGCTGAGATATGGCTTTTGTCTCCATACTCCTCTTGTAACGCTATTATGAGGGCATATACTCTTAATTTTGTCAAAAAATAATCACAATAAAACACAAAAATTCAATACAAATCACAAAACATTTTACTCTAATAGTCATAATATTAGGTCTACATTTAGAATGCCTCCCCCCTCCTATTTGGAGTCCTCCTCGACGACAGGTTATCACCAAGGGTATGTGTTGTGCTTGGGCAATCAAAAATTGTGCCTATGTAGGCCTTGTAATGTAGCCCTATTATGCATACACAGTCAATGCATGGATTTTATTTTATTTTTGCAAGATATGGGTATAAGATATTTGCTTATTGGAATTTTTTGTCAAGGCTTCCTATTCTAAGCAATGTGATAATCTTTGAAGCTTCTGTGCTGTTTGCTTGATTGTAGAGATTTTTTGCAGGCTTACTTATCTGTTTGATGCTTCATTAGAATACACTTTATCCTTGTTGTTGGTTGTTGTATTTGGCATTGTTCCTCATCGTTGGGTTCTAGCTTGAAGTGAGTGACTTGCTTGCTTCTAACTATATTGTAATTTTAGGAGGAATTGAAATAAGTCAAGCACCAATGCATTGAGAGTAGTGTTATTGATTTCCTTTGAGACCCACTTATTCGTGATTACTGGCTATTTTGTTGATGTTTCTCATTTGGGAACCCATACTTGTCCCTAATTTGTTTGTGTTTGAAGAGAATTTTTTGGGATCCACCTTGTCTTTGTGTGAGTCACCAATGGTCTTTGCTTAAGCCCTTGTATGCTTGGTTGAGGACGACATTCAAACTTTGGGAGTTGATACTTTAATTGTTCTAGAATTCAAATAAACTCATGACCTTTTTGTGCTTGAAGAAACTTCTTTGGAACCCAAATTTGAGTTGCAAAATATCTTGGCTTTGTGATTTTCTTAGTTGTTTTTGCACACTTTGATTGTTTTCCTTTGGGCATTGGATCTTGTGATTTTTCATCGGAGATCTTTATCTTCTTCATCCATGCTTGTTTTTGTCAAGCTAACTCTTTGGTATCAAGATTTGTCAAAAAATTTGGTATCAAGATGTTGTTCTTTGCTTTTGGCCTTACTTGATTGTTACTGAAGCTGCTAGCGATCGTGATGACCTAAGTTTCTGGTAGGGGATGTGTAATGGAATTGTCCTATTAACTTGAGAGTAGCCAAAATTAGAGAAACTACTTTGTGAGCATAGCAGGTGAACATAATTGAGTTAGAAACATAAACATAGCATTTATTTAACTTGGCATGAACAATACTTTTGCAAGAGAGAGAATTTAGAGAACATGGCAACGGTTGAGGACCGGATTTATGTAGAGTTGGTCCCCCCTCCAATAGGAATTTGTATTATGATTTCTCCCATCAAGAGAGACTTGTTACAATACAATATTTTTGTTCCTTATGACCTAGGTGATGCAATGAAGATGGAAAGATTCATGCATCACAAGCATAACATAAACTTTGTGGAAAGCATTAACTATCCCAAGCCTCAGACCCAAGACCTCAAACACCTTGGAAGGTGGAGAGAGCTAGCAGGGAATGAAGGTAGGGAAGAGGAACAAGAAACATTTCATAGGACAAAGAACTAGTTCCTCACTTTATCATCACTCTTCTTGCTAGCATACATAATAGCATAGTAATGAAGTGGAGAAGATGGCAAGCTTAAGCATTGAAGCATGGCTCTTGGTTGGATTTTCATTCCATAGCCAAGAGTGCTGGTGTAGGCTCTCAACCTCTACTTTCTTGGAGAAGGAGATGGAGCTCTTGAACCTTGCACAATGCACAATGAGTGTGTGTGGGAGAGTATATCCCCTAAGTAGGTCCCCTAATTGCGTTGGTCAACCCCCCTTGTGGTTCATGCTTGAAGATCATTGTACCCCTCCAGGCCTAGCCAATCATTAGCAGGAGTCATACCAAGCAACAAGGATAGCCTTGGGACAAGTGTCCTGCTTTCCCCTTTGAGAGAGAGGACTTAATAAATGAAAAATCAATTAATTAAATCTCCTAAAATATCATTGGACCCCTTTGGTGTCCAAGGAATAAGCTTTAGGCACACCATGAGGGTATCCTAGCTAGGGGTTTGACATGTGTCCTACTTGCCCCTTTTGGGTAAGGGGTGCCCTTTGGGAGAGAGTTTGGTCAAGAAACCACCCCCCATTCTTGCATGGCTATCCCCCTCCTTGTAGGGATTCATTTTGAATTTTGTGCCACCTCAAGCCCCTCAACCTTGGGCCTAGTTCTCGCCGCAAGCTTGGCTCTGAAGCCCCTCAAGCTTGGGCGGGGTTCTCACCTCAAGTACAACCCTAGAATCTCAAGCATAAAAAGCACCTCAAGAATCTCAATCATCAAGCACCTCAAGCATCTTAAGAATCTCAATCATCAAGCATGTCAAGCACCTTAAGCTTGGGTCAGGTTCCCACCTCAAGCACATCCCTAGCTTACCTAAGGTCAAAGGACTTTTAACACTAACTACTGGATTTCTTTAATGAGGCTAACCCTAAGGTCTTTATGCTCCATTGGTTAGCCTTGCTCTTTGTGATAGACCATCTCTCATTTGGGCCCCATTACCATTGGACCCATGTTGAGATAGATCTATAAGCACATGTCTATATCCAAACCCTTGTTCCCTTTTATTCTCCCACATTAAATGATCAATTTAATATGAGAAAATCATTTGGGTTGGTTAGATATTAGATTTTATGAAATTAACTCTCTCTTGAAATCATAGTCATCCTCGACTATGAGGTAGAAGAGATAGAGCCTTAGTCATTAGTCAATCTTACTCAGCGGGTAGAGGATCTCTTTTTACCCTACGACATCTGTCCAAAATGGATGACTAATCCATTTGGTTCTTGGGAGACATAGCTGCCACAAGCATGTCTGCTCTTTAGTAAATTTCATTCTCGCAAAGTATAGTGAAAAATTATACTTGGTATTTGAGAGACGTCGTCATCACAAACATGATTCGAAGCATGCATACTACTTAAATTTGTCCACAAATAAAAAGAGAACTAGTCTTATATGAAAAAAACAATGGTCATTAAGAAATTTGTACATTTTCTTACTCTAATGTAGCATTGTAAGCATTGACAGGGTTCATACTATCCTTAAGATATATTTCTTGCATCCATCTAGCTCTGCTTTTGATTCTCTAGCAGCGGAGTTGGAGGGTTCTCCATCCTCTGGAATATCTACCATGAACTTCGAATCAAAGCTTAAGAAGTACCTTTTGAACCTCCATCCGTTGACTCTCGTCTTGTGAATTTTACCATCTGCTGCCATCAATTTTTAGCTACCATTGGCGTATTTCCTTTTGGCGATGAATGGTCCTTCCTATCTGGGTTGAAAATTCTTATCTTTCCTAGTGTCGAATCTGTTGCCGTATCTCAATACTAACATGCCATTCTTCATACCCTTTTCCTTAAGCCCTTGATTGAAAAGTACTTCTAGGTCTTCCTTCAATGATCTCAAAAGGTGCTTTTTCGGTAGAAGTATGTACAGTATTATTGTAGGCATACTCTACAAGAGGTAAGTACTTTTCCCATTGTGAGCGTTGATCTACTTTGGTAACATAAGTCTTGAGTATATCGAGTATCGTAAGATTGGCTATCTCACTTTGGCCATCCATTTGTGGGTTATAGGCCGAAGAGAAATTCAATCTTGTTCCTAGATTCTCAAACAGACCTTTTCAAAAATTACTGGTCATTCTAGGATCTCAATCTGACACGATGGATGTTGGTAATCCATGGTGTTTGAAAATTTGTGATATGAAGAGAGTTGAAATTTGGTGTGCCTTAATGGTCTTTTTGGTAGGAATAAAGTGTGCTTGCTTGATAAACCTGTCGACTATTGTCCATATTCCCATATTCCCATGGATAGACTTGGGTAATCCAAATATGAAATCCATGGATGTACTCTCCCATTGTTAATTTGGGATAGGCAATGGCTAGAGTAATCCAAGTTGCTTTTCTCTATCATACTTGGTCTTTTGGAATAATACGCATTTTGAAACATACTCTTCTATGTCCACTTTCATTGCAGGCTAATAGGGATATGTCTCTACTCCTCGAAGAGTAGGTTGAATACCTATATGCCTCGCATAGGGAGGAGCATGGGATTCATACATAAATTTCTCACGAAGGGAATGGGTAACACATAGCCTATTTCCATAGAGAAGATAACCATCCTGCAAGGTGAATGGTTCCTCTTTCTTCCCCAAACAAAGGGCTGACATTATGTCTCTAAAGTCAGGGCCAGTAGCATACTCATCTATCATAGAAGATAGATCATTGATGAGTAGCTATAGACACCGCATTAACTTTTGGTTGTCGTGAAAGTGCATTGGCCACTTGATTGTGCTTACTAGCCATGTGAGCAATATGGAAATTAAATTGCGAAAGAAAATTTACCCACCTCATTTGTTTGTTGGAAAGCTTGCTCTGCGTTGTCGTGTTGTGGCACGTATATAGTGGGAACGGGCATTAAACGATTTATCTTGTGACTTTTTGACGCATAATTATACTTCATATAATACACACTTGCATAAATAAAATCTTTCTACCATACCTTAGTATTTACCTTTGAAGTAATATAAATGTACATTACTATTAGAAAGTACTGCAAGAAAAGTATCAATGATTGTGCCTCTTTTTGTCTGGGGGAAAAATATTTGTATATTTCTTCTAATATCTTAGCTATACCCTACCATATATAAATTATTTTCTTCTTTTCACATTTATCTAATAATATAACCCTTCAATAATGCATACCTTCTTGGATACATACAAGAGGGAAGAGCCTACTAGAAGACTTTATGAAAAGGAAGATCCAAAGCTTCGTGGACCATCTCAATTTGAAAATTCCGACCTAAGGGCGTGGAGAAAAGGCAAAAACCAAGTCAAGCTCTTTTAGTAGGCTAATTTTTCCTTTTGAAGCATGTCAATCCGAGTTACAGGTCAAAAGTTACAGGGAGACCAGTGAAAAACCCTCTCACAACTACATTGCAAGAAGAGATGGTAAACAGGTGAATCAAGTGAAAAGAGGTAATCTTGGTGTTTTTCCATAAAATACGATATTTGGAGGATAAAAGACATAAGCATGTGAATGTGACACTTCAAAGATGCCTTGAAGGACAAGACACACAAGTTGGGACCCCCTGCTAGAGCCACACAGAAGAAGCCTAGGTAGGGCCCACATACATCATGCACCCACATGGAGCCTCAACCACCAAAAATGCTGAATTTCATGATATTTTGAGTCCTAAATTGACCGTTTTAAGAAATATCCAAATAAATATCCGAGTTTGTAGGGAGGGCAATCTACTCAATGGGGGATCTCTACTCAGGGCATGATCAATTTCAGCTTGGAATCAAAAGCAGAGACTTGACAACCATGAGGACACCTTTGGGTTTGGTAAGGATGTGTACCTTGCCATAGGGAGCAACCAACTCGGTTGCACATATGATGAATGGGATGAATAAGGTCTTACGTGACTTTATTCCTCAAATCACAATGCCTTTCATTAATGATTTGCCTATCAAAGGATGCAAAGAAAGTGACAAAGATGAAGCTTTGGATCTCAAGGGATGTCGCAGGTTTGTGGTAAATCACATAAATGATTGTGATAAAATTTTGTCTAGGCTGGAAGAAGTGAATCTTACATTGTCAAGGAAAAAGTCAATGTTCGGTGTCAATGAAGTGCTCATTGTGGGACACATGTGCGGGCCATATGGTAGGAAACCTTGTCCAACAAAGGTAGATGCCATCCAAAGAATGAAAGAAACATGCACTAGCATCACTGAGGTTAGAAGGTTTCTGGGAGCATGTGTCTTCTATGTTATTTGGATTCCACATTATGCACATGTAGCTGATCCTCTTTATCAGCTGCTTAGAAAGAATCAAAAGTTTAAATGGATAGAAGCACATGTAAAATCCATGAAAAAGCTAAAAGAGTTTCTGCAACGACTTTGAGAAAGGTAGACTATGAGTGTCAAAGGCCAGTAATTGTGACAGTAGACACCAGTCCTACAGGGATTGGATGGGGAATAGGGCAGGATGACAAAGAAGGACACAGGTATGTGGTAAGATTTGGAGCAAAGGTACTAAGTGCTAGCCAAAGAAACTATCCACAGATAAAGAGAGAGTTATGGGGTATGGTTACAGCCTTGAAAAGTGGTAAAGAGTACCTAATTGGTGCATGTGTGGTTGTAGAAACAGATTGTCTACCACTTCTTGGGATGATTACAAGCTGCTCAATGCCAGACATTGCTATGTTTCGGTGGATTGCCTACATTAAGTCTTTAAATCCCGAGTTCAAGCACAGTGCAGGTAAAGACAATACAGTGGCAGATATGCTATCAAGGGCAAGGTATGAAGATGAGTCACAGATGATTGATGAGGGAGATGATGTGGGCACAAAGTTCTATTCCATCTCTCATGTCAAAGGTAACTATGTCTGCATGACTAATACACTTGAATTGTTCTTGAAAGATCTTTATGAAGGTGATTGGCTTCTTATTGGAAGCTATTTGAGTACTCTAGCAAAATAGGATGATTGGTCTGAACAAGAATTCAGGAGGATACGCAGGAAAGCATATGGGTACTTTTTGAGGGATGGTTACTTGTGGAAGCATCCTAAACAAAAGGGTGCTACACCACAACGGGTTATATGTAAAAAAGAGACTCAAGTAAAGCTCATGCAAGAGTTTCATGAGAGTCTATGGGTTGGACACAGGGGTGTGTGGGAAACCTTCTCCAAGTCGAAAGAAAAATACTAGTGGAAGGGTATGTATAAAGATGTATCTCAATTTGTAGTCATGTGTAACTTGTCAAATGCATTCAAATGTCCGACATCGTGATGGATTGCACCCTACATATCCACTAGCCATGCACTATAAATGGGTTGTGGATCTAGTCACAATGCCTTTAGGACTCTGGCAGATGAGATACTTGGTTCTTGCACGAGAGGACCTAACTAACCAAGTTGAAGGAAGATCATTAAGAGCTATAACCACAGAAGCTGTGTGCAAATTCCTTCTTGAAGAGGTGATTTGCCGTTATGGTTGTGTGGGAAAAATCACTGCAGATAGAGGTGAACTGGATGCCGAGGAAGCAAGGGACTTCTTTACCAGATTAGGAATCAAGATTTCTCTTACCAAAGCTTACAACCCTGAAGGCAATGGAAAGAGTGAAAGAGGGTATCCTCCTATCATCAAAGCTTTGGCCAAGGCTTATGAAGGAAGAGTTGGTGAGTGGCCAAAACTGTTACCATATGCTTTATGGGCTGATCCTACAACACATAGCTTAGTTACTGGCTACATTCCTGTGGAGCGAATGTATGGTCAAAAGCCAGTGATGCCAATTGAAGATACAATTCCCACATGGAATGTCTACCTTTGCAAGAGGGGCTTAGCAGGGAAGATCTCCTTGCACTGCGTACAAGGCAACTAGAGAGAAGACCTGGAGGCATTGAAGCTGCAAAAGAACGACTCAAAAATGCAAGGTTGAAAAACAAGGACTACTTTGATAAGAGACATCGACTTAGGAGCAAAGCAATTGACAAAGGTGACTGGGTTTTAGTGTATGATAGTAGCCTTGATAGCCAGCACACAATCATGCGTATGTTCTCAAAAAGATGGTTTGGACCGTATGTTGTAAAGCATGTGCTTGAAAATGCTACTTACAGCTTGTCTGAACTAGATGGTACAGAAGTAAAGATTCCCATTGCAGGAAAAAGGATCAAAATGTTTAGGAGAAGAGGAGACAATAATCTAGAAGATGTTGATAAGGAAGAAGAGCAAAACACAGGTGAAGATCAAAGTGAACATGAAGCTCTGCAATCATCCAGTGAAGAAGAAAGCAAGGAAGATATACAAGAGGGCTGATCTTACAAAGAGACAATGTGGTACATACCGGAGGATGTGCAGGTTTAGAGGGGGTGGATGGCGTGTTGTGGCACGTATATAGTGATAACGGCCATTAAACAATTTATCTTGTGACTTTTTGACGCATAAGTATACTTCATATAATACACATATTCCTAAATAAAATCTTTCTACCATACCTTAGTATTTACCTTTGAAGTAATATATATGTACATTACTATTAGAAAGTACTGCAAGAAAAGTATCAATGATTGTGCCTCTTTTTGTCTGGGGGAAAAGCATTTGTATATTTCTTGTAATATCTTAGCTATACCCTACCATATATAAATTATTTTCTTCTTTTCACATTTATCTAATAATATAACCCTTCAATAATGCATACCTTCTTGGATACATACAAGAGGGAAGGGCCTACTAGAAGACTTTATGAAAAGGAAGATCCAAAGCTTCTTGGACCATCCCAATTTGAAAATTCCAACCTAAGGGCGTGGAGAAAAGGCCAAAACAAAGTCAAGCTCTTTTAGTAGGCCAATTTTTCCTTTTGAAGCATGTCAATCCGAGTTACAAGTCAAAAGTTACAGGGAAACCAGTGAATAACCCTCTCACAACTACACTGCAAGAAAAGATAGTAAACAAGTGAATCAAGTGAAAAGAGGTAATCTTGGTCTTTTTCCATAAAATAATATATTTGGAGGATAAAATACATAAGCATGTGAAAGTGACACCTCAAAGATGCCTTGAAGGACAAGACACACAAGTTGGGACCCCCTGCTGGAGCCACACAAAAGATGCTTAGGTGGGGCCCATATACATCATGCATCCACATGGAGCCTCAACGACCACAAATGCTGAATTTCATGATATTTTGAGTCCTAATATAGCCCATTTTAAGAAATATCCAAAGAACATTTGATTTGGGCTAACTCTTTAGCCTAATCAAGTGATTATGTAAAACATGGCTCCCTCACCTATAAAAAGGGCAACCTTCTCTTCATTGGGGGCAAGTTATGAGTGAGTGAGAATAGCTGAATTCCATAGTGACACGCTCATCTAATTAGTGCCACACTTTCTATTGAAGAAAGGCTGAAGTCTTGCCTCATCTTCTCTCTCCATTAAGGTGGTGGCGATTGCTCTTATGTAAGATATATGTTGCTAGTTTTACTTTCATTTGCATATCTAGTCCAATACTTGTCTCTAACTCTATCTCTATCTCTCATTATCTATCTTTAATACCACCACCACACTTAGATCTATCTCTAATTCTATCTTACTCTCCTTCGATCTCTCTTGTTGTGTCCTAATTGTTTCATTGGAAGGTATTCATGCAGCAACCTTGTCAATGTAATGGGTACAACCTTCTTGCGGGAAACACTTATGTGCACAAGGTTAGTAACCATATCTTCATCTTCCACAAGCATCTCTCTCTCTTAAGGTTCTCATTCTCTTCCACAAACTCTAGAATCTCCTCTACAGGTACTTCTCTCCCCGCAGTATCCTTATTGCCTAAGGGCAACAATAGGGCTTGGGAGAGAAACTCTCTTCTTCTTCTCCTTTCACTTCTTTCACACCTTTATCTTTGAACATACTAAGTATATCATTGATGAATAACCATAATCCACATAGAGGTAATTTATTTCAATTCCATTCAGTGCAATCTATTAGGGCCAACATTTGGATTAGTCGAAAGATTCACTTTCAGCAACGCATAGTGTTTCTATTTGGTCCTGAAAGGCTCAACGAAATACTTCTCTCACCAGATCCCATCATACTACCTATTATTGACTATGAATTCTCTTTTGATGTGAATGTGATTATTTTATTATGAATCAAGAGGGTTTGTACTCACAACTAATCCCAATCGTTAGACAAAACATATACATTATAGTAAGCAAAAAGATACAGTTCCAAAGAGCAATCCGCAGCTTATTTGGACAACAAAGATTAAATATCATTAACTCATCCATTAACCCTTTTATCCTACCCATGATACGATATGATCGTTTTCATTTTTTTTTTGTTCTGACTATCTTTCATGAGTTCTCTCCATCACGTGTGTGTTTGTAAGGAAAAGTGGGCGGCTTCTATGGCTACATTTCTTCTTTAGCTCTAGAAGCTATGTTATCTACATATTAGCTCCTTCTCATAACCCTTGAGCTTCCTCACAAACTCTCACAGCAAGAGGCATGGTGCCTTCCTGGCAAGACCGCCTACTTCTTGACATATTTTTGGTGAACCCGACGTGAAACTGCCAGGGTAAGAATTTGTGGGTAACCATGGGTGATCATGTTGAGCAACAGGGTATGCAGTTTGACCCAGCAATAATGCAAATGTTTCAAGCATTTTCAATGTTCATGCAACAACAATATGCTTCTGAAAGAAGGGAGATTTCAGCAACGAAGGCCATACAAGCAGTCGTCGACAGAATGGATCAGTTCAATGGAAAAGATGTAACCAAGTACTTACGCGAGTATGTGAAAGAGTTGGAGTTGCATCACGTGTTAGAAGGTGAGACGACTCAAATCTTTGAGTTAGTTGTTGCTCCAGAAATTAGGGAGCATGTTAGGGCAATTAAAGATGGGCATGGGAGAAATTGGGAAGAGGTCAAAGTAGCTTTAAAGGAGGAATATTTCATGGAGGACTCGGAGAGAGTGACCAAAAGGACATTCTTAGAATGGGTAGTCAAGCCAAAGCAAGGACTATCAATAACAGAGCTACTTAGGGAATCTGAGGGGCGCTATGCACAACTCACAAGGATAGAAAGGGCCACACTAGATGCAGAGAAGACAGATCTTTTCTTACAAGCTGTAGGTAAAGAGTTTCAAGAAAATTTGGACCTTCTTCTTGAAGATAAAGATGCTGAGCAAGGACTAAAGACCGACTAGAATGAGGTTTAAGGTGCTGTCTAACTGCTTGCCAAATGACAAAGAAGAAGGGACAAGATGGTAGTAAACACTACAAGTCCTTCCACCTCAACTTCTGACAAAATGGTAAATCCTACTTTTATCGCTCCTAAGTTTGATGAGTCCATGCTAGATGAGCTTGTGAAGGGAATGCATGACTTGAAGGTGAAGCTTGCAAAGCTTGAAGAAAAAGGCCAACCATAAGGGCCACTTCCTAAGCAAAGACAATAGCCCAAAGAAGGGTTTGTTAATAGATGTATTTGGTGTGATAGTACAGACCATGTAAGAAGGGATTGTGATGATTTTAGTGATGCTTTGTCAAAAGATGTTGTCTTTTTTAAGGATGGTAAAATCCACTTAAGAGAGACAGGTCTACCCTTGAGAACTAACTTTGGGAAGGGGGGAATGCAAACCTTAGTTGAATATATGGCAACTAACCATGCCACCTCTTCAGTTGAGGCAGCTACTTCTGGAGTAAAAATTGGGCACCTTAATGATGAAGAGGAGAATGACCATCATGGTCAAATTTGGCCGAATGTCATGCAATTAGCTAAAAAGGGAAATCTTACAAAAGAGATTCTACATGAAGCAGGTGATTGCATAAGTCTAGAAACAGGATGGAATGATTTAGTGGACTCATTGTCAGTGCATGCCTACATTACAAAATGCCAACAAAATGAGGCGATTGTAGAAGAGAAGCGCAGACGTGAGAATGTTGATGAAGGACCATCAAAAAGAGCTTCCAGAAGTGGGGGAAGAAGTGACTCAATGCCTTCTCAAACACCCTCAACACAAGGAGCGTCTCCACCTGAAGTACTCATGGAGGAGTCTACAACAGGAAAGAAGAAAGAGCCAACAAAAGGTAAGACAAAAGGCCCAACTTATAAACTACAATCTGATATTGAGGTTGCTACAAATTTAAAGAAAGTCTTGGAGGAAAGGATCTTGAATAGCAAGATTGAGTTTACTCTGGGAGAAGTTCTTGGCATTACAAAGCGTGAATTCCATGAGGAGATCATTGACATCATCAAGAGGAAGAGGCAAACCTTTGCTGAAGTTTCTCGTCCATAGGTTGAAGAAGAAACCTCGAAGACACAAGGGATGCAGCTGCAAAATAAGGATGATGATGGAGTTGTGGTAGGATGCTACCAATCTAGTGGGAGAGTGAAGCTAGTGCATTTCTCAAATGATGATGAAGAAGTTGAAGATATTCCTATGAGCTACTATTCACGAAGTCACTGGGCAAGGGCTACTACAGAAACTTTGGTCAAGGTAGGTGATCTTGAAGAGCCATTTGTTGCCTTGATTGACCATGGTTCAGAAATAAACATAATGTCAAAGAGTCTCTACAACAAGTGCAAATGGCCGATGGACACAGATCATGGCTGGATGGTAAAAGTGGCAAACAATTCATCCGGTGAATTGTATGCAGCATGTCCAGGTGTGAAGGTAACAATAGGTGATGTAAAGATTGACCAAAACTTCTTTGTACAGGATACATCTTCATATCATCTCATCCTTGGACAACCCTACATTGTGGGAGTTCGAATGGAAACAAAGGTAATGGATGATGGTTCAGCATATGCTAGGATACGTAGCAAAGATGGTAAACGAGCTGTCCAATTTCTCACAGTTTGTGTAAACCATGAAAGAAATCATGACAACCTCAGAGAACATCCTCTACCAAAGGTGAGCAAAGAGTTTCATGATCATAGAGAAATGATGGGTTTTGGCCAAGTACCATTGTAAAGCAAGATTGCAGTGGTACAGAAAGAAAAAGGGTCTTGCCTGATCCAAAAATAGGTGAAACGTTTTCAACGGGCTCCTTGGTAACAAGGAATGGATCATTATGTTTTACAAAACTTGAAGATTTGAAGAGATGTGAGAGGCAATATGTGCATAATGTACAAATAGGCATGAAAAAGAGTGGGTTGCTAGAGCCTACTGAAAATGTTTTGGGTTTGTGTGAACAAGTTTCTTTTGTAGATACTATGGGTGAGCTTGATGCTATAATGGGGTCTAATTTGCATCTTGAAAATGAAGTTGTGGAAGTTTGCTCTATGGAAATGTATCAAGTAATAGAAGCCTTTAAAGAAAGCCAAACAGTTGGCCCAGAAGTCCATGTTAAAACTAAATACAAGAGTGTAGCAAAGAAGGTGAAACCAGTAGCTTCACCCTTACCACCCAACAACAGGGAAAAGATTGAGCAGGCTTCTTTACAAACAAGTTTGAGGAATCCTAAAAAGATTGGGCATACCTTCACAAAGGAGTCTTTTCAAGAGTTGTAAATTGGTTGCGAGGAGTTTCTAACACAGGAGGAGACAAAGTGCTTCAAAGAAATGCTTTCAAAGCATGGTAAGGCTTTTGCATTTGAGCCACATGAGATAGGATGTGTTGATCCTTCTATTGTAGCTCCAATGGTAATTTTCACAATACCTCATGTGCCTTGGAATCTGTGGCCTATTCCGGTTCCAAAGGCTCATTTGCCAAAGTTAGTAGAGCTACTGAATGAGAAAATCAAAATGGGAATCTTGGAGCCTTCTTGTGCTCCATACTCAAACAGGTGGTTCACAGTTCCAAAGAAGAATGGTTCTCTACGCTTCATCCAACATATGCAACCAGTGAACAAGGTGACAATTAGAAATGTAGGTACAGGTCCAATTGTGGATGAGTTTGCAGAGGCGTTTGCAGGGAGGGCAATCTACTCAATGGGGGATCTCTACTCAGGGCATGATCAATTTCAGCTTGCAATCAAAAGCAGAGACTTGAAAACCATGAGGACACCTTTAGGTTTGGTAAGGATGTGTACCTTTCCATAGGGAGCAACCAACTCGGTTGCACATATGATGAATGGGATGAATAAGATCTTACGTGACTTTATTCCTCAAATCACAATGCCTTTCATTAATGATTTGCCTATCAAAGGATGCGAAGAAAGTGACAAAGATGAAGCTTTGGATCTCAAGGGATGTCGCAGGTTTGTGGTAAATCACATAAATGATTGTGATAAAATTTTGTATAGGCTAGAAGAAGTGAATCTTACATTGTCAAGGAAAAAGTCAATGTTTGGTGTCAATGAAGTGCTCATTGTGGGGCACATGTGCGGGCCATATGGTAGGAAACCTTGTCCAACAAAGGTAGATGCCATCCAAAGAATGAAAGAAACATGCACTAGCATCACTGAGGTTAGAAGGTTTCTGGGAGCATGTGTCTTCTATGTTATTTGGATTCCACATTATGCACATGTAGATGATCCTCTTTATCAGCTGCTTAGAAAGAATCAAAAGTTTAAATGGATAGAAGCACATGTAAAATCCATGAAAAAGCAAAAGGAGTTTCTGCAACGACTTTGAGAAAGGTAAGACTATGAGTGTCAAAGGCCAGTAATTGTGACAGTAGACACCAGTCCTACAGGGATTGGATGGGCAATAGGGCAGGATGACAAAGAAGGACACAGGTATGTGGTAAGATTTGGAGCAAAGGTACTAAGTGCTCGCCAAAGAAACTATCCACAGATAAAGAGAGAGTTATGGGGTATGGTTACAGCCTTGAAAATTGGGAAAGAGTACCTAATTGGTGCATGTGTGGTTGTAGCACTTGGGATGATTACAAGCTGCTCAACGCCAGACATTGCTATGTTGCGGTGGATTGCCTACATTAAGTCTTTAAATCCCGAGTTCAAGCACATTGCAGGTAAAGACAATACAGTGGAAGATATGCTATCAAGGGCAAGGTATGAAGATGAGTCACAGATGATTGATGAGGGAGATGATGTGGGCACAAAGTTCTATTCCATCTCTCATGTCAAAGGTAACTATGTCTGCATGACTAATACACTTGAATTGTTCTTGAAAGATCTTTATGAAGGTGATTGGCTTCTTATTGGAAGCTATTTGAGTACTCTAGCAAAATAGGATGATTGGTCTGAACAAGAATTTAGGAGGATATGCAGGAAAGCATATGGGTACTTTTTGAGGGATGGTTACTTGTGGAAGCATCCTAAACAAAAGGGTGCTACACCACAACGGGTTATATGTAAAAAAGAGACTCAAGTAAATCTCATGCAAGAGTTTCATGAGAGTCTATGGGTTGGACACAGGGGTGTGGGAAACCTTCTCCAAGTCGAAAGAAAAATACTAGTGGAAGGGTATGTATAAAGATGTATCTCAATTTGTAGTCATGTGTAACTTGTCAAATGCATTCAAATGTCCGACATCGTGATGGATTGCACCCTACATATCCACTAGCCATGCACTATAAATGGGTTGTGGATCTAGTCACAATGCCTTTAGGACTGTGGCAGATGAGATACTTGGTTCTTGCACGAGAGGACCTAACTAACCAAGTTGAAGGAAGATCAGTAAGAGCTAAAACCACAGAAGCTGTGTGCAAATTCCTTCTTGAAGAGGTGATTTGCAGTTATGGTTGTGTGGAAAAAATCACTGCAGATAGAGGTGAACTGGATGCCGAGGAAGCAAGGGACTTCTTTACCAGATTAGGAATCAAGATTTCTCTTACCAAAGATTACAACCCTGAAGGCAATGGAAAGAGTGAAAGAGGGTATCCTCCTATCATCAAAGCTTTGGCCAAGGCTTATGAAGGAAGAGTTGGTGAGTGGCCAAAACTGTTACCATATGCTTTATGGGCTGATCGTACAACACATAGCTTAGTTACTGGCTACATTCCTTTGGAGCTAATGTATGGTCAAAAGCCAGTGATGCCGATTGAAGATACAATTCCCACATGGAATGTCTACCTTTGCAAGAGGGGCTTAGCAGGGAAGATCTCCTTGCACTGCGTATAAGGCAACTAGAGAGAAGACCTGGAGGCATTGAAGCTGCAAAAGAACGACTCAAAAATGCAAGGTTGAAAAACAAGGACTACTTTGATAAGCGACATCGACTTAGGAGCAAAGCAATTGACAAAGGTGACTCGGTTTTAGTGTATGATAGTAGCCTTGATAACCAGCACACAATCATGCGTAAGTTTTCAAAAAGATGGTTTGGACCGTATGTTGTAAAGCATGTGCTTGAAAATGCTACTTACAGCTTGTCTGAAATAGATGGTACAGAAGTAAAGATTCCCATTGCAGGAAAAGGATCAATATGTTTAAGAGAAGAGGAGACAATAATCTAGAAGATGTTGATAAGGAAGAAGAGCAAAACACAGGTGAAGATTGAAGTCGCGGAGCGGAGCGTGGGTCGACTCTCTCTCTCTCACACACACAGTGAGCTTACACAGTACAGTACGCAGAGATCTGTTAGAAGGGTTATCTCCCAATTCCTTAGTATTCACAAAGAATATGTTAGTATATACAAAGAGTTAGAGGTAAGTGAGTTAGGCGGGCGGGCGGCCATATCCGCATAAGAGGCCACTTGGGCTTTAATCCCAACAACCTCCCACTTAAAGTCCAATGTGGCACTTTAAGTAACTGTAAATCTATGAACATAAATGTACAAAGATTTACATGGCTGCCATCTATCCAATGCCCAATAACTCACGACAATGCACAAAGCCCTCTCCTGGAAGTCCCTTTGTGAGTAGATCAGCAGGATTGTCCTTGGTGTGGATCTTCAGCAGTTGTATCTGCTTGTCTTCAAGTACTTCCCTAATGAAGTGATACTTCACATCAATATGCTTAGTCTTCGAATGGAACACTGGATTCTTTGCCAATTGTATAGAACTTTGACTATCACAATATAACTCTGGCATATCTGCATTGATTCCCAAGTCTGCAACCAATCTACCAAGCCAAATAGCTTCTTTGCATGCCTCATTTGCTGCAACATACTCAGCTTCTGTAGTAGACTGCGTAACACAATCTTGTAATCGAGATCGCCATGATATGGCACCTCCAGCCAATGTAAAGACATAGCCTGATGTAGATCTCCTCTTATCCAAGTCTCCTGCATAATCTGAGTCAGTGTATCCTCTGACACTCAAATCCTGACTACCATAGCATATGCGCATACTCTTTGTATGTTTTAAGTATCTCATGATACCTTTCACTGCCTCCCAATGTGTCTTGCCGGGATTTGACATATATCTGCTAACCACTCCCACTGCAAATGCAATATCCGGACGTGTAGCAATCATTGCATACATCAAACTACCCACTGCAGACGCATATGGAATCTTATCCATTTCAGCCTTTTCTTCCTCAGACACAGGACAATCTTGTTTGCTAAGTTTCACATATGGTGGCAATGGAACACTCAATGCCTTTCCCTTCTCCATATTGAAACGTTGCAAAACCTTGTCAATATACTCTGTTTGAGATAACCAAATCAACTTCTTTGATCTGTCTCTCTCAATGCGCATACCAAGTATATGACTTGCCTCACCCATGTCTTTCATGTCAAACGATTTTGCCATCTTTGACTTCAAAGCTGAAATTTCTTCCAAGTGTTTGCCAGCAATCAACATGTCATCCACATACAAAATAAGGATCAGCCAACTGCCATCCTTAGCCTTCTTTGTATATAGACAGTGATCGAACTCACTACGTTTGTAGCCTTGAGAAAGCATAAACTGGTGGAACTTATGGTACCATGCCCTCGGTGATTGTTTTAAGCCATAAAGACTCTTTAACAACTGGCATACCAAATGTTCCATGCCTTTCTCAACAAACCCTTCTGGCTGCTGCATGTAAATTTCCACATCTAAATCACCATGCAAGAACGCTGTCTTGACATCCATTTGGTGCAACACCAAATCCAATATAGCAACCAATGCAAGAAAGCATCTCAATGTAGTCATCTTGACCACTGGAGAGAAGACTTCATCAAAGTCAATGCCTTGTTCTTGCTTAAAGCCCTTGGCAACAAGCCTTGCTTTGTACTTTGGCTGACTATCATGAGCGGTGATCTTATACCTGTAAACCCATTTACAAGGTAGAGCCTTTTTGCCCTGTGGTAATTTAACCAACTTCCATGTCTGGTTTTTATGCAGAGCTGTCATCTCTGACTGCATGGCCAACTGCCATTTTTTCGAGTCAACCACTTGTAATGCTTCCTTGTAACAAGATAGTTCTCCGCAATCTGTGAGCATGACATAATTTAGAGATGGCACATAACGATCAGGTGGTTTGGAGACACGCTCAGAACGTCTCACCACAACTGATTCTGCCTCTCTAGCCACTATAGGCTGTTCCTGAGCCTGACCATGCTGTCTTGATGTGCTAGCACTAGGTCCATCTTCCCTGAAGACAACTCTTCTGATCTCCTCTGTCTTCTCTGGCTTAGCGTGAAACTTGGCTTCATTGAAATGCACATCATTGCTACGAATAAGCTTTCTGGACTCAGGATCCCAAAGCCGGTAACCCATCTCGCCCGATTCTCCGTAGCCAAGAAATATACACTTCTTGCTCTTTGGTTCTAACTTATTTCTGAACTCCTTAGGAATATGGCTATAAGCTTCACAACCAAAGACTCTGAGATGCTTATACGAAGGTGCCTTGCCTGTCCATAGCATCTCGGCCACTGCACTCTTATCCAGAACCCTACTAGGAGACCTGTTGATCAAATGGACTGCTGTAGCCACTGCTTCCGCCCAAAATCCATTAGGCAACTCAGCATTTGACAACATGCTTCTGACCTTCTCTTGTATGGTCCTATTCATACGTTCTGCAACCCCATTCTGTGAAGGATTATATGGTGCAGTAAGTTCCCGCTTAATCCCTTTTGCTTCACAAAAGTCTTGAAAAGCTTTGGAAACGTACTCTCCACCATTGTCAGTTCTCAAGCACTTCAGCTTCTGACCACTCTGATTCTCCACCAGCTGCAAGAATGTCTTAAAGACCTTGAGCACCTCATCCTTGTGCTTCAAGAAGTAAACCCATACTTTGCGAGAATAGTCATCTATGAATGTACAAAAGTACGCTGCTCCCCCTAGTGACAAACTAGGCATTGGTCCGCATAGGTCACTGTGTACAAGAGCTAACCGTTCGTCCCTACGATTCCTCTTTGATCTGTGCGGTTCCTGTGTTTGCTTACCATAAACACAATGCTCACAAAACTCGAAATCTTGAAATGAAAAGCCAGGCAAATAACCATAATGAGAAAGTATTTCCATTCCTCTTTTTGACATATGTCCCAACCTACGATGCCACAGTGACACACTTGGCTGCTCAATCACATTAATTACATGGTTTTTAACCTCTGAAACATGTAAAGTGTACAGAGTTCCTGACTTGCTGCCATGTGCTACAGTCATCGAACCTTTGGAGATCTTCCAAGCACTGTTCCCAAAAACTGTCACATAACCCGCATCATCCAACTTCCCTGTACTAATCAAGCTCTTTCGGATTGCTGGAACATGTCTGACATTCTTGAGCCATAAAGAAGAGCCATTCTGAAACTTCAACTGCACATCTCCCACTCCAAGTATGTCACAAACCTGCTCATTGCCAAGTCTGACATAGTCTTTAGTAGCCACATATGATGTAAACCACTCTTTGTGCGGAGAAACATGTAAAGATGCCCCTGAGTCGATAATCCAATCACTCATAGCATGTCCATCCTCTGCAGTCAAGAAAACAGAATCAAGATTGCTTGTAAGGAAGATGTCACCACCTGCTATACCAGAATCACTGTCTGAACCAGATCCTGTGACATTCACCTCTTCAATCTTCACTGAACTCTTCTTTTCATCTTGCTCAGAACTCTTTGTTTTGCCTTTTTCTTGTTTCCACTTCATACAGTCTCGCTTCATGTGACCCTTCTTGCCACAATGGTAGCATTCTATGTCATCCTTTGACTTCGAATCACGAGACTTACTTCGGTTTTGTGCCTTCTTACCCTTCTTCTCTTTAAACTGTTGTCTCCCTCGAACGACCAAAGCGCTATTGCCATTGCCTTTGTCAATGTTCTTCCTGTTCACTTCCTCTGTGAGCAAGCTGCCTTCTACATTGGCACTTGTAAGACCTTCTGGCGCGACAGAATTACTTAACGCTGTACGAAAAGTATCCCAACTGTCTGGCAAAGTGATTAAGAGAAACATAGCCTTCACTGAATCTGGAAAGACTATCTCCTGTGCTGTTAACTGGCTGAAAATTGTGTGAAATTCATTCAGATGATTTGACATGGCTGTCCCTTCCTTCATCTTCAAATCCACCAATTTCTTGAGCCAGTAAATCTGAGAAGCAGCACTTTGTTTCTCGTACATATCACATAGCTTTTGCCATACGCCATACGCTGTAGTCTCTTCTGCTACGTTGAAGTAAACATTTTCTGCCAGTGTCAGCATGATTGTGGAACAAGCTAACTCGTCAAGCTCTTCCCACTCATCTTCAGCCATACCTTCTGGTCTCTCCCCTTTGAGCTTCAGTGGCTTCACTTGTTTTTTCTGCACCAAAACCTGCCAAATCTGCTTCTTCCAGAATGGAAAGTTTGTGCCATCCAGCTTCTTTATGTTGTAAAGAGTCTCACTTTGAGAAGATGCCATATTTGCCAAACTGTTTACTCCTGAGAAAAATCCGGCAGAGTTTCCCCTGTAAACTGGCCTCTGTACACAGTAAACAAGCTATAATCAACAAGCTGAACACCTCTCCTCAGGAACTGTCGGTATTTTTGAAAATTTTTGACAGAGTCTCCCCTGTAAACTGAGCTCTGGGAACCAAAAGATAGCTCAAAAAACAATCATAAATAGCTGACCAGTGACAAATCTAAAAAATCCCTGTAATATGCTGTCCTGTAAGCATACACTGTCTCCTCTCTGGGCGATGACAGAACCTGTATCTGTCTCAAGACTGAACCATGAACAATGCCTCAACGGCCTGACGCAAAAGATGCAATCCAGTGTCTACACAAAGTCATACATCCTAAGGGATAAAAGTCGCCGAAGAGGATGCGTGTAGAGGGGAACTCCAGCAACCTAATCCACCTCACACTGGGTAACCCAGCCCCCAGTGCTTGGCTTCAAAAAACCTCACACACGACCCTCTCAGATGGCTCAGCAAACTGCCCAGAACTAGCATACATCCTATAATAGACCAATCACTGTCCTATGACCGCTGCGGCGGTCTGTCTGCTAGCGTGACTCACAACTAGCAGACCCACAATCACAGTACATCAATCTGCAATACATGCCAGTGGTGTCAAGCCGTCGTATGGCCACACCTCCCCTGGAACCTGGCAAGCACAAGAAGTAGCAATGCAGACTGCAATATATATATCTGATGATATATATGTGTACCTGGTCTATAGGTGATGCTCTGAAGACGAATAAGTGATGTATGTCGATGTCGATATTGATGTCGACCACCTCCTGCTTGCCAATCTACACAAGACGGATTTCTTTGCGGCTGAAATCTATCTTCTGCTGTAGTGCTCAGAACGAAATTCTGAGGGCATCAACGGCTTTGAAAGGGGGGTAAAACCCCAGGTCGCCTGATGGAAACGCTCCCGGAACGCCGAGTGTGAATTTTCGAACTCCGGATCCAGAATCTGCCGGAAAAGTGCGCGCGCGCGCGATTGCGCAAATCCGCACTGAACCAAGGCTCTGATACCAATTGAAGTCGCGGAGCGGAGCGTGGGTTGACTCTCTCTCTCACACACACACAGTGAGCTTACACAGTACAGTACGCAGAGATCTGTTAGAAGGGTTATCTCCCAATTCCTTAGTATTCACAAAGAATATGTTAGTATATACAAAGAGTTAGAGGTAAGTGAGTTAGGCGGGCGGGCGGCCATATCCGCATAAGAGGCCACTTGGGCTTTAATCCCAACAACGATCAAAGTGAACATGAAGCTCTGGAATCATCCAGTGAAGAAGAAAGCAAGGAAGATGTACAAGAGGGCTGATCTTACAAAGAGACAATATGGCACATACCGAAGGATGTGCAGGTTTAGAGGGGGTGGATGTCGTGTTGTGGCACGTATATATTGAGAACGGGCATTAAACAATTTATCTTGTGACTTTTTGACGCATAATTATACTTCATATAATACACATATTCATAAATAAAATCTTTCTACCATACCTTAGTATTTACCTTTGAAGTAATATAAATGTACATTACTATTAGAAAGTACTGCAAGAAAAGTATCAATGATTGTGCCTCTTTTTGTCTGGGGGAAAAGCATTTGTATATTTCTTGTAATATCTCAGCTATACCCTACCATATATAATTTATTTTCTTCTTTTCACATTTATCTAATAATATAACCCTTCAATAATGCATACCTTCTTGGATACATACAAGAGGGAAGGGCCTACTAGAAGACTTTATGGAAAGGAAGATCCAAAGCTTCGTGGACCATCTCAATTTGAAAATTCCGACCTAAGGGCGTGGAGAAAAGGCCAAAACCAAGTCAAGCTCTTTTAGTAGGCCAATTTTTCCTTTTGAAGCATGTCAATCCGAGTTACAGGTCAAAAGTTACAGGGAAACCAGTGAAAAACCCTCTCACAACTACACTGCAAGAAGAGATAGTAAACAAGTAAATCAAGTGAAAAGAGATAATCTTGGTCTTTTTCCATAAAATAATATATTTTGAGGATAAAAGACATAAGCATGTGAAAGTGACACCTCAAAGATGCCTTGAAGGACAAGACACACAAGTTGGGACCCCCTGCTGAAGCCACACAGAAGATGCTTAGGTGGGGCCCATATACATCATGCATCCACATGGAGCCTCAACGACCACAAATGCTGAATTTCATGATATTTTGAGTCCTAATATAGCCCATTTTAAGAAATATCCAAAGAACATTTGATTTGGGCTAACTCTTTAGCCTAATCAAGTGATTATGTAAAACATGGCTCCCTCACCTATAAAAAGGGCAACCTTCTCTTCATTGGGGGCAAGTTATGAGTGAGTGAGAATAGCTGAATTCCATAGTGAGACACTCATCTAATTAGTGCCACACTTTCTATTGAAGAAAGGCTGAAGTCTTGCCTCATCTTCTCTCTCCATTAAGGTGGTGGCGATTGCTCTTATGTAAGATATATGTTGCTAGTTTTACTTTCATTTGCATATCTAGTCCAATACTTGTCTCTAACTCTATCTCTATCTCTCATTATCTATCTTTAATACCACCACCACACTTAGATCTATCTCTAGTTCTATCTTACTCCTCCTTCGATCTCTCTTGTTGTGTCCTAATTGTTTCATTGGAAGGTATTCAAGCAGCAACCTTGTCAATGTAATGGGTACAACCTTCTTGCGGGAAACACTTATGTGCACAAGGTTAGTAACCATATCTTCATCTTCCACAAGCATCTCTCTCTCTTAAGGTTCTCATTCTCTTCCACAAACTCTAGAATCTCCTCTACAGGTACTTCTCTCCCCGCAGTATCCTTATTGCCTAAGGGCAACAATAGGGCTTGGGAGAGAAACTCTCTTCTTCTTCTCCTTTCACTTCTTTCACACCTTTATCTTTGAACATACTAAGTATATCATTGATGAATAACCATAATCCACATAGAGGTAATTTATTTCAATTCCATTCAGTGCAATCTATTAGGGCCAACATTTGGATTAGTCGAAAGATTCACTTTCAGCAACGCATAGTGTTTCTATTTGGTCCTGAAAGGCTCAACGAAATACTTCTCTCACCAGATCCCATCATACTACCTATTATTGACTATGAATTCTCTTTTGATGTGAATGTGATTATTTTATTATGAATCAAGAGGGTTTGTACTCACAACTAATCCCAATCGTTAGACAAAACATATACATTATAGTAAGCAAAAAGATACAGTTCCAAAGAGCAATCCGCAGCTTATTTGGACAACAAAGATTAAATATCATTAACTCATCCATTAACCCTTTTATCCTACCCATGATACGATATGATCGTTTTCATTTTTTTTTTGTTCTGACTATCTTTCATGAGTTCTCTCCATCACGTGTGTGTTTGTAAGGAAAAGTGGGCGGCTTCTTTGGCTACATTTCTTCTTTAGCTCTAGAAGCTATGTTATCTACATCTTAGCTCCTTCTCATAACCCTTGATCTTCCTCACAAACTCTCACAACAAGAGGCCTGGTGCCTTCCTGGCAAGACCGCCTACTTCTTGACATATTTTTGGTGAACGCGACGTGAAACTGCCAGGGTGAGATGTTTTACATTCGGAGTAATGCCTTTTGGGCTCACCAATGCTCCTAGCACCTTCATGAGATTCACAATATTTGTATTTCAACCATTCTTTGTAAAATCTATAAGAGTCTTTATGGTTGATTTCTGTATTTATAGTTGTAGATCACTTCACTGCCAAAAGGTTGAAGAGGGGCTTAAGAGGCTCCATCAATTTGGGGGACAACTCAACCCATATAAGTGTCATATTGGTGAATCTCAGGTGGTTTTTCTAGGCCAGGTGGTTTCTTCACAAGGAATTCAAGTGGATCCCTCTAAAGTAGAGGCCCTTTTGTCATTATCTTCACCAACAACAACTAAGGAGCTAATGACCTTCAACCACAAAGTGAGGTACATGTCTCGCTTCATCCATCTCCTAGCAGAAGCCATCGCCCCTTTGCATAGGTTGTCAAGCCAATCTACATTTGAATGGGGGAGGGAACATGCAAAATGTTTTGAGGAAGTGAAGGGCATTCTTAGCTCTCTCCCAATCGTAATGCCACCAGATCCAAAGAAGACCTACTATGTCACTCCAAGTGTAGGTTTCGAAGCAATTGGTGTTGTTTTGATGCAAAAAGATCCTAAAACATCATACATGAGGCCGATCTATTTTGCAAGCAAGGTGATGACTCCGGCTGAGAAGGGATACACTGAAATGGAGAAAGTGGTCTTTGAAATCTTGTTTGCGGTAAGGAAGTTTCGATCGTATCTTCTCCCTGTGCCATTTGTTTTTCTCACCTTAGAGCACAATCTACCATATGTAGTACAACACATGAGCCTCTCATCTAGAATAGCAAAGTGGGTGCTTGAACTCCAAGAATTTGAATACACTTTCCTTGTAGAAGATAGCACAAGAGCAGGACTTGCATACATTCTCACCTATAAAGTGAGAGGAAGGGAAGGATCACGACTACAAAGAGAGGAAGGCTCAAAACAGTTCAAAGTGAAGGAGATTGATAATGCCCATACTTTATGCTTTGATGGAGCTTATCAACGCCAACAAGACAAAGCAGCAGGGGGAATCATCATTTTGAACCCACAAAAGGAGGTAATGGTTAGAAAAGGTATCACTCTACCCAGTGTTCACTCTAACAATGAGGCTGAGTATGCTGCTCTAACCCTTGGGTTAGAAGAATCCAAAGAATTAGGCATACAAAGACTTATTATAAAAGGTGATTCTTTGCTAGTGGTCAGGCAAATCCAAGGGACTTGGAGGTGCAAGAATCGTACATTGTTTGAGTGGCTTAGTAGTGTAAGAGCTTTGATGAAGGGTTTTAAACCAACACAGGTACAACACATTGTGAGAACTCATAACAAGGAAGCAGACTTACTCGCAAATGAAAAGCTTCAAATGGCTGTAGGAGGTGTGAAACTATATGAACCCAAATATCAAGGTCAAGAGGAGCTAAAAGACATTATCTTCTTTCTACAAGTAGGTGAGTGTCCCAAACACTTAGACAAGGTGCAAAGACATAGACTAGTTAAGAAGGCCACACCTTACCAGTTGATCGGGGATGATTTATATCACAAAGGGAAAGATTTGGTCTTGAGGAGAGTACCAGGTGTGCAAGAGATAGAGAAAATTCTTCTTTCATGTCATGATGATGTCTGTGGTAGTCACTTTTCTCAAGATATTACAAGTAGGAAGATTTTACAAGCAGGGTTTATTTGGCCGAGCTTACATCGTGATGTCCAATGTTGGTGTAAGGCATGTAAGCCATGCCAAATTGCTGGGGATAGACGACTAACATATGAGCCTCGAGTCCCAAAAATATCTTATGGCCCTTTTGAAAAGTGGGGTGTGGATGCAATAGGTCCCCTACCTCGTACTTCTACAGGTAAGGTTTTCATCATCATGGGTGTTGACTACATGACACGATGGGTGGAAGCAACAAGCACAACCCGAATCACAGTCGAATCATATTTGTAGTAGGTTTGGAACACCCCTAGAAATATTATCGATCGAGGCCCGGGTTTTAGGGCTGACCTTCTGAATGATCTCTTGAGGAGGTTAAAAGTGAAACACCTGCATTCCACACCCTACTATCCTCAATGCAATGGATTGGTGGAAAAAGTGAATGGAATGATATGTAAGATCATTTCTAAGCAGGTTGTGGACCGGCCTAATGATTGGGATTGCCATTTGATTGCTGCTCTTTGGGCGTATAGGACATCTTTCAAGGTATCTACCCAATTCACCCCTTTTCATCTAGTTTATGGACAGGAGGCACTTCTCCCCATTGAGGTAGAGCTCTCAAGCTTGCGCGTTCTTGCAAGAGTGGCAAAAAAACCAAAAGAGGTTCTACATGAAAGGATCTTAGATCTCCAACGACTTGAGCTAGATAGAGAAGAGTCCATTGATCACTACATCACCAAAGTGACAAGCCAAAGGGATAAAATCAACAAGAAGCTCAAGGGGAAAGGATTGAAGGAAGGTATGTTGGTTCTTCGCTATGATAACCGACTTGATACTCGACTTGACAAAAAGTTTTTGCAAAGATGGGAGGGACCTTTCATGATAAAAACAAAGTTTGGGCATGGTAGTTACAGATTAGCATATTTATCAGGAAAACTCCACAAGACTAGAGTCAATGGATGGAGATTAAAGCCCTACTTTCAACGTATCAATCCGTTGATAGGCAGTCATCTACCTACATCGTCTAAGCTCCAAATTGACATGGCTCCCTTCGGCTTGGCAAATGCTCCACCTATTTTTAAAGCTTTGATGTGCAAAGAAGAACTAGCCTTGGAATCTGAACATACCCAAGGCAACCCTCCCATCTCCGATTTATGGGATTGAGGTAATGAAAAGCAGGTCTAATGGAGTAAAAAAGTGCATGACACTCCTCCTATTGAAAAAAAAAAAAAAAGTGAAAAAGGAAAAATGACCAAAAAAAGAGAAAAAAAAAAAGAAGAAAAAGAAGCAACACTGTCCTCCTAAAGATATGAATATCTCTACGCTTGGGGGAGGGCTAATATGAGTGGCATAAAATGGTAACCATCTTTTTGCAACATTTTTCAGCCTACTCAACATCCTCTTCCTCATATGTGTATATATTTTTCTACGCCATTAAGTTATCTAGAGTAAATTCCCCCTCTTCGTTTAACCTTTGTGGCGACACATACATTATACTCTTCCCAAAAAATGTCACCTTAGTCATATATTTATATTACCACCCTTTTCTTTTTTGCTTTGTAAATAGAATAAGCATACAATAACCAGCTATATATCCCCCAAACTTTCTTACCTCTTGTGAATTAGTAGTAGAAAAATAATATATCCATCTTCCACCCCATATAGATAAATTCCCATGGAAATCAACTCTCCACTTGTCTTTACCAAAGATTATGGGAATATACATATAGTTTCTCTCCTTTCAAAAAGACTCCAATTGTATATTCTTTTCACAAGCAAATAATATTGGGCCCTCCTCTATTTGTTTAAGCATCATAGCCTTTTGAAAAAGCATGATTCCCCTTGGATGCATACAAGCAAAGGGCCCATACAAGAAGACTTGGAATCAAAAGGTTCCCTAGCCTAGTGTGGACCTTCCAAACTGAATTCCTTGGTGCATGGGCGTGAAGAATAGTCCAAATTCATATCAAACATGTTGAGAAGGTCAATTTTTCCTTTTGAAGCATGTCATTCCAAGCTACAGGTAAAAAGTTATGGTCAAAATAGTGTAAATCTGTCAGATTTGCAGCAAAAGGGAACTGTAAATCAAGTAAATCAAGAGGGTGAGATCTTATTTTTCCCCTACTCATCTTCTAGAAGAGCAATGAGTGTTCAAGGTCACTTGCATGTGATGGTACCAACCTAAAGATGCTTTCTAAATGCCAAGACAGACAAGTTGAGATACCCCGCAGGAGCCACCCGTAGGGCCTCATGGTGGGGCCCACCTACATTATGCACCCCTATGGAGCCTTCACGGTCTAAAATGATATTTTTGGTGAATAAATAGTCCCTTTTATGTCCAATATTCAATGAGTGATCAAAGGACACTTAATTAGGTCTAATCACTTACTCTAATTAAGTGTAGCATAATCCCACTCCTACACAACTATAAATAGCCCCCCTTGGAGAGACTCAAGGACACACACCTATATTTTCAAATTCATGTTGTTTTCTTGATCAATAGTAGAGAAAACCCCAACTCTCCCTCTTTCACATCCTCCCTCCTAACCCTCCTCTTTGGAGGAAGTGCAACTCTATTCTCCACTCTTTCCATTCTACAATCTCTTACTCCATCAACCCAATAAATCATTTGTAGCACCTCAATAACTTGTAAATACATCATGATCTCTCTCATGGTTATGTTAATGATCATGAAATCATCTTCAAAACTTTCAAGTGTCGCAATTGATGATGGTTAGCCAGCGTCTGTCCTCCCCTTAAAAGGTGTGCGAGAAATCAAGTAAGTGTTCTATTCTCAATTTACCATTGGTTTGTTTCCTCACGCTTATTCAATTGGTCTAAAGAAATTTCTCACTCCAACTCTCTTTTGCTTCATTACATATGCATGTGGCTACCTCTCATGGTGATTTTATTTGTGTCACGGCATTGCATAGATGGAGATGAGCTCTCTATGCAAAGTGTGTTAGTTTGATGTAAGTGATTCTCTTGTGTGTTTGAGAGGCAAGTCTTGTGCGCATGATTTTTTGATGAGTGCTTGAGAGAGGATGAGTTTGGATGTATTATGGGTATTCTTATGGGGAGAAGGTGAATGCTATTCCACAAATTGAATATTTCATTTTGATGCACGGAATTGGGTTGCATAATCGTTGATGGTGTTCAAGTGTCCAAAGTGTATATAGAGTAAGGGGGTTTTCAAAGTGTGTTGCTTGAGTGGGTGAGTGCAAGTGTTATTTTGATTGGTTTCCTTCTCCACTCCCAAAAGAAGGTGGTGCCCCAAGTAGTGTGCGTACCTCTTTACAAACATTTTGTGAGGGTAGGCCCATTGGTTTGGGTTTAGAGGCCCCATTTCAAAAAGCTCGCCCTCATCAAGTGGTGCCCCCACTGAGGAACATATTTCCAAGTTACCTTCAAAATTTTTAGTGATGAACAATGGAGTTCCCATCTATCCATTTCATTTTGCACAACACATTAGAGTAAATGTTCACATAGATAGAAAAGTCTTTTTCCAGCAACGCATTGTTTTTATGTTTGGTGCAGAAAGACTTAGAGAAATACTGGCATCACCCAATCCAATTATACTTCCAATCATCAATTATGAAACTTCTTTTGATGTTCACGTTTTCATTTTGTTTTAAAGGCAGGAACAAGGAGTGGTGAAGGGGTTCTCAAGGGCCATATGAAGGAACGAGGTCTTCAAACCAACAACGAGGAGTAGCACATGAATCACGATCAAAACAATGAACCTTTTAGGCCTATTGCTCAGCAATCCATTCATATAATCATTGCAACTAAGTTTAGGTTTCAATCTATCATAAGGAGGATATTTGGATCCACTCGCCTCAATGAAATCAATGCTTCAATTAATCCATTTATTCTACCTATGATAAAGTACGAATTAACGATGGATGTGTACATCTTCATTTTAATGTAATCAGATTTATAGTGTCAACAATCTTGTGCGGCCCGTAAGAGAAAAGTTTCTTTAAAAAAAAGAAATTTCAAAAATTCTAAACAAAATGTCAAGTTCTTTTCCCACGTTCTATGCAAGAAGTGGGGAAGATGCGCAAGAGTTTCTTGACAACCTTGAGATGGCACATCTCATATCCGGGAGAGATGAAGAGGAAGTAAAGCTACGAGCCTTCCCGTTGGTTTTAAAAGCAGAAGCTAAAGCATGGTATGAGACCTTGCAACCCCAAATCCAGTCCAATTGGGAGAGACTGCGAGCAAGCTTCCTCTTCAAGTTCGGGCAAGGTGATACTTCTGAAGGACTATGGAAATGTCTTATTGGACATAAGCAGGTATCACTTTAAGACTATCCCTCTTATGAAGCAACCTTTGTCAATCTATGGGGTAGGTGAGAGGCTACATTAGAAAATCATGGTGGTGCACCTAACTTTCTAAAAAAAGAGAGATTCATGGTTGGCTTGTATCCACTTTTAAAGGCTAAAGTAGAGCTAAAATTCCCATCCACCTTCAAAGAAGCACGTGAGGTAGCCATCATCAAGTTTAGAAAACTACACTTCCAATCACATAGAGCAAGGGGTTTGAATGAAGTGAGTGAGAGGGAGTCTTCACAAACCATGGAAGCACCAATTAGGGCCCCTCTTGCACAATCTTCACAAATAGGAGATAACTCTCAACAAGAGGTTTTACAAAGGCTAACTCAACAGCTTGAGAACCTCACTCTCAATCTAGTACAGGGCCTACCTCAACAACGACAACCAAGAGAAGGGAATCGCAATCAACGAAGACAAGCTCAAGATTTGCGATGTTGGAATTGCAATGAAATGGGCCATGGCATGTACAATTGTCCACATCCAAGGCGAATTCCGGGAGACATATATCCCCCCAGAGCGCCTCCTCTCACTGTGCAGCAAGAACTAGCTCAAGGCCCACAAATCCTTCGTCGACCACCACCACCAGCAAATATACCTCCCGTCCCACATGAGGAGGAAGAAAGAGGAGTCAACATCATCAAGCTAGAAAAGGTTATAGATGAGCATACTCTAAACTTTGATGTCATGCCGGCAGAAAAACGCACAAGAGCACATGATAAGGATGAAGACATGAGAAGTGAAGGAACAAATTCAGCCAGAAGGGAGAAGAAGAAGAAGTCAAACATGGAAGAAGCTGAAAGTAGCAGGAAGAAAAGATCAAGGCGAAGGGAAATTGGTATCAACGACTTCCCATTGGGAAAGGAGCTAGAGCCCTACAACATCCTGGAGGATTTACAAACCCAAAAGCCAAACATTTCATGGCCTCAACTTCTACACCTATCAGCCAAAGTAAGAAGGCAATGGCCAAAGTTTGTAAGTACAAGAATTCCAAAAAAGAAAGCAAATCTTTCCATTAAGGTTGTGGCCTCAAAGCTACAAAAAGATGTGGAACCCATTGTGGATGCTTACATAAGGGGTAAAAAGGTGTCTAATGTATATGTTGATGGTGGAGCTCAAATGTGTGTGATCACGGAAAAATCAATGAACAAGTTAGGGCTTGAAATTACAAAGTCCTCTAATTGTCAAGCTAGGCTAGCCAACAACTCAAGTGTGAAGTGTTTGGGGATCATTGAAAATGTAAAAGTCTCTGTATGTAACATAGATGCACGAGTGGATATGTATGTCATGCCAGCTAAGGGGGAGGGCTATCCCATCATCCTAGGGAGGCCTTGGCTCATTGCTGTGAATGCAGATCAAAAATGGGAAAGTGGTCGTTTGATTCTTAAGAAGGGTCAACCGGTGGTGTATGATTGGCGAGAAGGAAAGAAACTAGATATCAACTATGAAACCACGGCAGATGAAGAGAGCGAGGAGGAGAGTCCTTACTCAAGTGATGAGGAAGCATCAACCAGTGCATCAACCAGTGAAGAGGAGTCTTCTTTGGAGGTAATGGGAACTGTATTCAACGCCAACACTCAAGATGTTCCTCTAAAAGAAAAGCCAACAGACAATCACACACGAGGGGATGAAAGATGCCACCACCTTGAAGAAGGATTTGAGAAGATGCTTGCAAAAGATCTTACTTGTGAGGAGAAGAGGTCCTACATCAATATTTTAAGGAGGTATCCCAATTTTTTTATCACTGACTACTCACAAATAAGAGGTGTAGATGTAATAGAGCATCGAATTGAATTGAAACCAGGGACCAAACCCGTGGCTCAAAAGTTAAGGCGACTAGGATCTGTGCAACAAAAGGCTCTCCTACAAGAAGTGAATCGACTCTTGAAGGCTGGCTTCATCTATCCAGTATCCAACTCCGAATGGGTATCACCTATTGTAGTCACTCCCAAGAAGAATGGTAAGTGGAGGGTCTGCGTGGATTACAAACCCCTCAACGCTGCGACAAAGAGGGACCACTTCCCTCTCCCTTTCCAAGATGAAATTTTGAATGAAGTAGCAGGTCACGAATGCTACACTGTGTGTGATGGGTATTCAGGATATTTTCAAATTAGAATAGCAGAAGAGGACCAACCAAAAACCACGAAGTAGTCACTCCCAAGAAGAATGGTAAGTGGAGGGTCTGCGTGGATTACAAACCCCTCAACGCTGCGACAAAGAGGGACCACTTCCCTCTCCCTTTCCAAGATGAAATTTTGAATGAAGTAGCAGGTCACGAATGCTACACTGTGTGTGATGGGTATTCAGGTTATTTTCAAATTAGAATAGCAGAAGAGGACCAACCAAAAACCACCTTCATCACACCTTGGGGATGTTTTGCATTCAGAGTAATGCCTTTTGGGCTCACAAAGAGGGACCACTTCCCTCTCCCTTTCCAAGATGAAATTTTGAATGAAGTAGCAGGTCACGAATGCTACACTGTGTGTGATGGGTATTCAGGATATTTTCAAATTAGAATAGCAGAAGAGGACCAACATAAAACCACCTTCATCACACCTTGGGGATGTTTTGCATTCAGAGTAATGCCTTTTGGGCTCACCAATGCTCCTAGCACCTTCATGAGATTCACAATATTTGTATTTCAGCCATTCTTTGGAAACTCTATAAGAGTCTTTATGGATGATTTCTGTATTTATAGTTGTAGATCACTTCACTGCCAAAAGGTTCAAGAGGGGCTTAAGAGGCTCCATCAATTTGGGGGACAACTCAACCCAGAGAAGTGTCATATTGGTGAATCTCAAGTGGTTTTTCTAGGCCATGTGGTTTCTTCACAAGGAATTCAAGTGGATCCCTCTAAAGTAGAGGCCCTTTTGTCATTATCTTCACCAACAACAACTAAGGAGCTAATGACCTTCAACCACAAAGTGAGGTACATGTCTCGTTTCATCCATCTCCTAGCATAAGCCATCGCCCCTTTGCATAGGTTGTCAAGCCAATCTACATTTGAATGGGGGAGGGAACATGCAAAATGTTTTGAGGAAGTGAAGGGCATTCTTAGCTCTCTCCCAATCCTAATGCCACCAAATCCAAAGGAGACCTACTATGTCACTCCAAGTGTAGGTTTCGAAGCAATTGGTGTTGTTTTGATGCAAAAAGATCCTAAAACATCATACATGAGGCCGATCTATTTTGCAAGCAAGGTGATGACTCCGGCTGAGAAGGGATACACTGAAATGGAGAAAGTGGTCTTTGCAATCTTGTTTGCAGTAAGGAAGTTTCGATCGTATCTTCTCCCTGTGCCATTTGTTTTTCTCACCTTAGAGCACAATCTACCATATGTAGTACAACACATGAGCCTCTCATCTAGAATAGCAAAGTGGGTGCTTGAACTCCAAGAATTTGAATACACTTTCCTTGTAGAAGATAGCACAAGAGCAGGACTTGCAGACATTCTCACGTACAAAGTGAGAGGAAGGGAAGGATCACGACTACAAAGAGAGGAAGGCTCAAAACAGTTCAAAGTGAAGGAGATTGATAATGCCCATACTTTATGCTTTGACGGAGCTTATCAACGCCAACAAGACAAAGCAGCAGGGGGAATCATCATTTTGAACCCACAAAAGGAGGTAACTGTTAGAAAAGGTATCACTCTACCCAGTGTTCACTCTAACAATGAGGCTAAGTATGCTGCTCTAACCCTTGGGTTAGAAGAATGCACAGAATTAGGCTTACAAAGACTTATTATAAAAGGTGATTCTTTGCTAGTGGTCAGGCAAATCCAAGGGACTTGAAGGTGCAAGAATCGTACATTGTTTGAGTGGCTTAGTAGTGTAAGAGCTTTGATGAAGGGTTTTAAAGCAACACAGGTACAACACATTGTGAGAGCTCATAACAAGGAAGCAGACTTACTCGCAAATGAAAAGCTTCAAATGGCGGTAGGAGGTGTGAAACTATATAAACCCAAATATCAAGGTCAAGAGGAGCTAAAAGACATTATCTTCTTTCTACAAGCAGGTGAGTGTCCCAAACACTTAGACAAGGTGCAAAGACATAGACTAGTTAAGAAGGCCACACCTTACCAGTTGATCGGGGATGATTTATATCACAAAGGGAAAGATTTGGTCTTGAGGAGAGTACCAGGTCTGCAAGAGATAGAGAAAATTCTTCTTTCATGTCATGATGATGTCTGTGGTAGTCACTTTTCTCAAGATATTACAAGTAGGAAAATTTTACAAGCAGGGTTTATTTGGCCGAGCTTACATCGTGATGTCCAATGTTGGTGTGAGGCATGTAAGCCATGCCAAATTGCTGGGGATAGACGACTAACATATGAGCCTCGAGTCCCAATAATATCTTATGGCCCTTTTGAAAAGTGGGGTGTGGATGCAATAGGTCCCCTACCTCATACTTCTACAGGTAAGGTTTTCATCATCATGGGTGTTGACTACATGACACGATGGGTGGAAGCAACAAGCACAACCCGAATCACAGCTGAAGAGGTATCAAAGTTTATTTTTTATCATATTTGTAGTAGGTTTGGAACACCCCTAGAAATATTGTCAGATCGAGGCCCGGGTTTTAGGGCTGACCTTCTGAATGATCTCTTGAGGAGGTTAAAAGTGAAACACCTGCATTCCACACCCTACTATCCTCAATGCAATGGATTGGTGGAAAAAGTCAATGGAATGATATGTAAGATCATTTCTAAGCATGTTGTGGACCGGCCTAATGATTGGGATTGCCATTTGATGGCTGCTCTTTGGGCGTATAGGACATCTTTCAAGGTATCTACCCAATTCACCCCTTTTCATCTAGTTTATGGACAGGAGGCACTTCTCCCCATTGAGGTAGAGCTCTCAAGCTTGCGCGTTCTAGCAAGAGTGGCAAAAAAACCAAAAGAGGTTCTACATGAAAGGATCTTAGATCTCCAACGACTTGAGCTAGATAGAGAAGAGTCCATTGATCACTACATCACCAAAGTGACAAGCCAAAGGGATAAAATCAACAAGAAGCTCAAGGGGAAAGGATTGAAGGAAGGTATGTTGGTTCTTCGCTATGATAACCGACTTGATACTCGACTTGACAAAAAGTTTTTGCAAAGATGGGAGGGACCTTTCATGATAAAAACAAAGTTTGGGAATGGTAGTTACAGATTAGCATATTTATCAGGAAAACTCCACAAGACCAGAGTCAATGGATGGAGATTAAAGCCCTACTTTCAACGTATCAATCCGTTGATAGGCAGTCATCTACCTACATCGTCTAAGCTCCAAATTGACATGGCTCCCTTCGGCTTGGCAAATGCTCCACCTATTTTTAAAGCTTTGATGTGCAAAGAAGAACTAGCCTTGGAATCTGAACATACCCAAGGCAACCCTCCCATCTCCGATTTATGGGATTGAGGTAATGAAAAGCAGGTCTAATGGAGTAAAAGAGTGCATGACACTCCTCCTATTGAAAAAAAAAAAGAAAAAAGTGGAAAAGGAAAAATGACAAAAAAAAGAGGAAAAAAAAGAAGAAAAAGAAGCAACACCGTCCTCCTAAAGATATGAATATCTCTACGCTTGGGGGAGGGCTAATATGAGTGGCATAAAATAGTAACCATCTTTTTGCAACATTTGTCAGCCTACTCAACGTCCTCTTCCTCATATGTGTATATATTTTTCTACGCC
The DNA here is from genome assembly GCF_014529385.1 of Adiantum capillus-veneris. Lineage (NCBI taxonomy): Eukaryota > Viridiplantae > Streptophyta > Polypodiopsida > Polypodiales > Pteridaceae > Adiantum > Adiantum capillus-veneris. Next base: position 6,747,188 of record NC_140934.1, read on the forward strand.
ATTAAGTTATCTAGAGTAAATTCCCCCTCTTCGTTTAACCTTTGTGGCGACACATACATTATACTCTTCCCAAAAAATGTCACCTTAGTCATATATTTATATTACCACCCTTTTCTTTTTTGCTTTGTAAATAGAATAAGCATACAATAACCAACTATATACCCCCAAACTTTCTTACCTCTTGTGAATTAGTAGTAGAAAAATAATATATCCATCTTCCACCCCATATAGATAAATTCCCATGGAAATCAACTCTCCACTTGTCTTTACCAAAGATTATGGTCCCTCTCTACAAGTCTTCTATGCCCCCTACATAGGTGGCCCAATATCTCTTAAGAATATACATATAGTTTCTCTCCTTTCAAAAAGACTCCAATTGTATATTCTTTTCACAAGAAAATAATATTGGGCCCTCCTCTATTTGTTTAAGCATCATAGCCTTTTGAAAAAGCATGATTCCCCTTGGATGCATACAAGCAAAGGGCCCATACAAGAAGACTTGGTTTGTTTCTCCACACTTATTCAATTGGTCTAAAGAAATTTCTCACTCCAACTCTCTTTTGCTTCATTACATATGCATGTGGCTACCTCTCATGGTGATTTTATTTGTGTCACGGCATTGCATAGATGGAGATGAGCTCTCTATGCAAAGTGTGTTAGTTTGATGTAAGTGATTCTCTTGTGTGTTTGAGAGGCAAGTCTTGTGCGCATGATTTTTGATGAGTGCTTGAGAGAGGAAGAGTTTGGATGTATTATGGGTATTCTTATGGGGAGAAGGTGAATGCTATTCCACAAATTGCATATTTCATTTTGATGCACGGCATTGGGTTGCATAATCGTTGATGGTGTTCAAGTGTCCAAAGTGTATATAGAGTAAGGGGGTTTTCAAAGTGTGTTGCTTGAGTGGGTGAGTGCAAGTGTTATTTTGATTGGTTTCCTTCTCCACTCCCAAAAGAAGGTGGTGCCCCAAGTAGTGTGTGTACCTCTTTACAAACATTTTGTGAGGGTAGGCCCATTGGTTTGGGTTTAGAGGCCCCATTTCAAAAAGCTCGCCCTCACTATCAATAACAGAGCTACTTAGGGAATTGGAGCAACGCTATGCACAACGTTGTGGAAAACGCGGTGTTTAGGATATCTTCATCCACTATCCTTATTTGATGATGGCCACTTTTAAGGCCAATCCTATTGAAGTAGGTAGAGCCTTGTAGCTTATCAAACATATCTTTTACCTGAGGCACAGAAAATCTATTTTTTTTAGTGCTATGGTTTAGTGCTCAATAGTCTACACACATACGGTATGTACCATCTTTCTTTTGCACTAAAAGGACTGGAGAACAAAAGGGAGAGGAACTAGGCCTCACCATCCCTTTGTCTACCAGTACTTGTACTTGCTTCATGATCTCCTCTTGTTGAGCCTGTGAAGCTCAATAAGGAGGCTTGTTAGGCGGTGAGCTTCCTGGAAGGAGCTCAATATGATCGTCATCATCACCTCATTTTGGAGGTAATTCCATAGGGATATCATCAATGCGATCATCATCATCCCCTCAATTTGGAGGTAATTCCATACGGATATCATCAATGAACACATCTTGGAATCATTTTAGAAAATTAGACAAGTTGTTTGCAGGTTGCCGCAACGGACGTCCATAACATAGCTCTCAAGCATGAACATAAAATTATCGATACAGGGGAAGCGACTCGGATGAGGCATGAAACTCATTAGGATGTCAACCCTAATGAAGTGAACACAAAGAGATGCAACTACTAACTCTACAAGCAAATCAATCGCACCAAAGCCAAGTAATCTGCCTATGTCCTTCTACACAACTCTACAGTCATCACGCCCGTTCACCATGCAAATCATATCGGAATCACACGAAACTTGAAGGGAAGCTACAGGGGACTATCACGAACATATCCTATCACTATCACAGCATTCTGGAGAGGCACAACAATCGCGATCTTTTGTCCCACAGTACACAAAAACAATAAAGAGATGATCCTAAAGGGTCGTTTTTGGGTCCCCAAAGCCTCTCCTAGGGTAAAACAACATAAAACACACATATAAATACTCAAAACAGCGATTTAAGGCCTAAACGGATGCGTTTGAAACCTTCACCGAATCTCGAATTCTTACACTTGAATGAAAGAGCAGAGTAAGAGGAACACAATGCAAGAAACAAAACTGAATTTGGATTACCGTAGCCCCAGAAGCGATGATTACAAGTTTAAGCAAAGAGGCAGCTCTCTGTGCGTAACGCAATAGTCACTTATCTTCAAAAAATGATCTCCCCTTTCCCACTAACCTTAGTGTATTATATACCTAGGGCTTTCTAAAGTGGTTGGCGGCCAACTTCTCATGGACCTTTACATACATCACTGGAAAAATTACATCTTTGACTCAGACTTGACATAGAGGATTTGACATTAGGCTTTTACAAGGTTTGATGTATTAAACATTGGAAAAATAATGTGACCACATCAAAACTTTGGCCGGATGACCCAACGGGCGCCTTGGCTAGGTGGGCACTAGTATGTTGTTATCACCTCCAAACACTCCCCCCTTCCTAGCTCGTGTCGTCCCTTGACACGACCATTTGTAGTCTGGTCTTCTTGTTGATGAGACTCCCCTCTTCCTTAATTGAGTTATATCTGGCATGTTTTGCTTGTTCAAATGGGGTGCCCATTTTCCTTTGATTGATGCACATGTGTTCTTTGTGATTTGGATGTTGTGGACGAGGCATTTGTGCATGTTGTTGCACATCTTGCTATACATTTCCATCTATGCAGTTGGTCAATGATACCTGCTTCTTTGGATACATCGCTTCTTGGTGCAATTGACTTTTGATTGGAGCTCGTACCTCAAAATGTTAGAGAGATTGACATGTGTGCACTGGCATCTCCAATTTGATTTTCTTTGCCACTTTGTCAATAGAGCTTTGTTGGTATCTTTGAAGATAAGAGCTGCTCTTGTCGAAGCGTAGTTGAGAACAATGTGGCCCCACCTTATATCTTTGAAGATCGTGTAACAAATTCTTTATTGGTTTCATTTCATGGAAGGAATATATACAATAGAATAGTGATGGGTGTTTCTAAATTAGGGTCTAGAACCTGAATGACCAAAGGGAAAAACCCAGTGGGAAAAAATTCCTTTGGTATACGCTCTTATTGGGGTTGAACACTTGGAAGTTGAGTACCTGTTCATGCAAGGTGAGTTCTAGGGAGAAATAAATTAAGAGTGCGTAATGCAAGTGCCAATTATGGGACACTCTATATGCACACAAGAGTTCTTTCAAGAAAATCATGCGGTGTGAAAAATCAGTTGTTGGGTGCTTCAAGGAACCAATGTAGCACATGTGACATCAAAGGACGTCTCAATAGCTTGCACGTTTCCAAGAAGGGTTTTTGATGTTGAAGCTTCTCCACTCATTACTCACTATTTATAGTGCGTGAGTGTCTTTTGGACTCTCTTCTTCACTTTACCAAACTTAAAGTACATAGACTTCGACTCTTATGCTCACCTATACGAGCATGAGCGACACAACATAAATATGCTCAACTCCTCTACCTTGAGCAGTACCTAGAATAGCTAAGACTCTTTGTTTCTTCAGGTATGTCAATAATGACATATTCTTGTGGTTTCTCTGCTTTCTTCATGTGCACTTTGGCATCATGCTCCATCACATAGCTATCTGTTTCACCTTTTTTGCCTTCACACTCACAAATCTCGTTAGCTTCCTTCAACACCTTTATCGTAAATACGGGAGTTATATCATACCCTTCCTCATCACAAAATTTAGTCGGAGTCACCTCATTCACACACACATCAAGAGTCTCCAGTATTTGATCCCATCCAAAGGGTTCAAATAATTGCTCTGGAAAGGGTTCCGGTATGTAAGCTACATCGTTCATTGATCTTTCTAGGATGCAATCCTCCTTCACTGAGCTTCCACACTTCGAAGCACCACACATCCAAAGTTCTTGTTTCTTTTGTAGCCATGCAGGTATCTCTTTCCCATTGGCTATAGTAGAATCAATTTCTTCTAAAGAAGTTCTATTCACATCTCTATAGCTATGGTCTTTTATGCTTATTTTTGTTGTGATCTCAAGTAGATATAGTCATAGCCCCAATCTTGAACCATCTTCAGTTGTCGCATGAAAGGACTTCCTAAAATGATATCAAAATTGTTCCCTTTTCCAAAATCTACTATTGCAAATGTATGTTCATATTCAATCCCACAAGAAGTCACAATAATTTGCTCTAGGATACCCAGAGGTTTTTCCTTGTATCCATCTGCAAGTTGCAGCTTTATTCTAGTTTTCCTAAGCGTTGGTCTACCCCATTTTTCCCAAATGTCTTTTGTGGCTATGGCTACTCCAGCCCCACTATCAAGTATAGCCAATGTTTTAACTCCTTTGTATTCCGCAGGTAAGGTGGTGTTTCCTTCTTCTCCTTCGCAATATTCCCCCACCTTGCTTATTCACACAGGTTTAGCGTTTGCAATTTCTTGTTAAGTTTTGTTTGATTGTTCATTTGAGGGTAGATCTTGAAGAGGTATCTTTAATCCCATCTTCCCCAAATTGTTGCCTACTTCATCCCATACAAGTGGTCTAATCTTAAGCAGTTCAGATAGAGTAATGGTGCACTGTATTGGAGCTGACATCAACTCTTGCATACTCTTTGTATCCATCATCTTGGATATGGCTTTCCTCTGAGATGGCACCACTCTAGTCTCTGAGTCTGCCTCATGTTCTCCTATGTATGAGGGTAAGGTCTTCAAGGACTCTGGTTTGCTTTCAATTGAAACTTCCGTCCCTGCATCTCCATTTAGAGATTGAATGTCTCCATGATAGACTTCATGCCCTATATTGACCTCAGTTATGGGTGCAGATTGGAAAGTCGCACTTCTATCTTTTGCACTTCTAATTGCTTCCCACAATTCATTTGGCCATGGCTCATCTATCTCTAGGATAGGTGCCATAAATTGTGTTCTTGACCTTGCATCATTAGTGGTGTTGGCCACTACTTGATCATCTAGTTGAATTTCTAGGCTGTTGGTTTCTTGTGCTGCAGTCTTTGCTTGCACATCTTTTTGTGATTCTAGCTCAATGTTTCTTTGAGTTAATGTTTCAAAAACCTTTGCCTTAGGCATTTCAAATCCAACACTTTTTGGTTTTGTTTCTAGAGGTGGAATTGGTGCTTCAGGCTCCATCATTGCCTGTGCAGTTTTTACCAATTCCTTACACATTTTCAACCTCTCAGTCTCTACCTCAACATGAAGATATTTCATCCCTCGTTGCTCTAGGGTTTGCTTGGGTTTCAATCCAGCCTCATATGCTTCCAGTCCAGCATCTAATGGATCTATGACTTTGTCTACCAACACACATCCTCCCGAAGACGCCTTCCTTGGCTTCTTATCGCTCACCACCATTTTGTTTTCCCATTCTTGTTTGGGTGTTTTGGAAAATTTGGAACAATGTGTGTAATGGCATACTCCAAACAATATCCAATTATCTCTACACGAGAACAATTCTTGGCCCAATGATTACCTCCACGCTTGTAGCATGGTCCATCTTGTTGAGTCACTGGTGGCACAATTGATGGTTGTTCTTGCTTAGCCATAATGGTCTCTGGTCTACGCTCTTGATTGGCTATGAACATCAGAGTGTCCTCATTCAATGTATAGAGTTCTCTCATAGGTTCTTGCCCTAGCCTAGGTTGTGATACCTCAGCTCTTTGTGAAGCCCTTGATACAACCCGATTTTCCTCGCCATAGGCTTTACAATTGTCAACTAGGTATAACGCTTCTCTTGTGACTTGTTCAAAGGAAGTACTTCCTTTTAAATGCAAATCTTTCTTGAGAGTTTCATTTTTCAAACCCTCTATGAAGAGAATTGATAATCTTTCATCCTGTGGTAACTCGCGTTCCGGACATCTCTCTATATATTGTTTGAAGCGTAGCGATGCTTCCTTCACCCTCTCATCTTCTTTTTGCTTGAGTACATAGATTTGGGACACTGTGTTATGCTTGATTCCCCTTTTAGAGAACTCCATAACAAATTATTGCAACAATTGTTCAATGTTTGAGAAGGCATTTTTGTCCAACGATTGGAACCAATTCAATGCTATCCCTTCCAAGGTTAAGCCAAATCCTTCATACTGTGTATGAAAATAAAATACTTGTTCGGCTCTTAACACTTGTTTGAACAAGGATGCATGTACGTATGGATCCCTTAATCCATCATACTTCTTCTTGAAACATTTGGCCAATTGATATGGTCTCATTGGTTCTACCATGTATCTTAGCGTGTTGGGGTCTCTCACAAAGACATCCCTCACTTCTTCTTCTCGTCTTGGAGAAAATCCTGGTGGAACCCCCTTTAAGACATGTTTTGGAAATGTTGATGGATTCGTAAGTCTAATTGGTGGTCTCTTGGTTCCACTCAATGAGGTCGGAGGTACACTCCTGTGAATAGCTATTTTGGATGTTTTAGGTCCATTTGATCCCATAGTTTCAATGTTAGCTTCTTGCAAATCAGTCTCAAAAAACCTTGGTACGCTTACACTCGGTTGAAAGTAGTAAGCAGAGATTAGAGTACCGATGTATGTATATCTTTCTAGCTCAATTGGCCTGATAAGTTTGTACTCTCGTCGATACTAATCTACCATTAGAACTTGCACTCCCTGGTCATCTGTGTATGTGAAGGCATAGAGGTTCTTGTAGTTTGTCAACTCTTCAATGATGGAATTTAAACATCTATAGAAGTTTTTTTGATCCCCAATAGGTAGCTATAAAGGCCATCATAAGTATAATCCGTTAAAACTCTCGTGGCTTCATTGGTTTTGATGAACCTCACGTTGGGTTTGTTGATTAGAGGATGCTTCTCCTCTAAGTCTCCAGCAATTTCCACTTTTGCTCTTTCAAACTCCCGCATTTTAGTTGATTGGTTTGGAATCCAGTGAGCTACATGATCACTTGACAAATATCCATGAGCCCTGCCTTGAGGTTTGGCTTAATATGATTGATAAGCCTCATGGTCTTGTCTCAACCCTCTTGTTATAGGTGTTGCAATATTTCTGGCTGTTTGTGTAGGTGTCATAGCTCTGAGTTGAGTGGGAAACCCTAATGATGGATGAGTCGTCATGTTTAAGCCTCACTCAATACTCTCAATATGGTCCTTGATAAGAACACCTTAGCTTAGTGCACACAATGCCTTTTTGCCCCTGGTCAACAAGTCTCTAAAAAGTCAGGAATTTATGACTTTTTGGTCTCTGGAAATTGGTTCTGGGTACCCTAAAAGTTTGGATTTAGGAAACCTAGTAAAATTCAGCTCTGAAACCAAAACTTTCTTCCTAGCTATTGCTCGCAAGCTTTCTGCCTAGCTATACCTGACTCAATTTGGAGTTGTCTATCAAAAGTTAGAGCACTTTTGGTGAACTCCACTTGAAACAACACTCAAAACAGTTTCAGGATCAGGGCACAAGAACTTTGGCTTGTATCTTGGCCTCCAGAGGGTATTTTTAGCTCAAACTTGAGATTTGGGATGTACTCAAGTAGATCTACAAACTTATGAAATCGGATACCCCCACTGTGTAGAGGTACACCGATCGCGATCATTGACCCCCTGTCACAGATTTGGAAGATTTTTGCATAGTAGCTAGCCCTTGATGTCTTGATACCAAGTGTCTTTGTATTTTTGAATTTGGAGATGTTTTGACCAATAAAAACCCAAATCCCAGGTGGTTTTGCCGTTATTGGCCTGATTCTGTAACTGGGACTTTTGACCACTTTCTTTTGCTTTATTGACCTTGCTCCTTTTGGAAAATATGTTGCACTAGATGTCAGCTACCTACTCATAAATTTTCAATCCAAAATGTCACTGAGGTACACCGATCGCGATCGTAGTTTCAGCTCCTTTTTGCATGAAATTTTAGGAGTTGATAGAGAAGGGTATGAATAGTCTATTCCCAAACCCACTTTGCATTTGGATCACAAAAACTTAAATTTTCTCAAGATTTTGGTCTGAAGGATCAGTGATCAGTGTTTGCCCTATTTGACAATTGTCTTTTGGTTTTTTGACCCTAGTTCTTTTGAGAAAGTTGTTTGTCTAGTTATCAGCTACCTACTCACCAAGTCTCAACTCAAAATGTCAATATGGTACACCGATCGCGAACGTAGTTTTGAGCCCAAATTGGATGAAACTTGTGGATATGGTAGACAATGATGGGTACAGTCTACTCCCCAAATCTTTTTGAATTTGGACAAGAAAAAGTCATGTTTTCACCAGATCTTGGTCTGCTGCAGTGGTTTCCTGACTATCTGCTGTTTTTGGCTATTTTGGTGATTTTTTTTTTTTGAATTTTGAAAACTCCTGGTATCTTATATAACCTAGGTGTATGTGTGGGTAAAGTCTGGTCAAAATCTGGCACTGAGGTACACCGATCGCGATCGTACTTTGGAGCCCAAATTGAATGAAACTTCACTAGCTTGTTCACTAGGCTATTTTAAGACTACCTGCCAAATCTTTTTGAATTTGGACTCAAAAAAGTCAAGAATTTATAGTTTCTTGGTCTGAAGTGCCTGATTTCCTGAATCTGTCAATTTGACTTGATTTTGGTGTTTGTTTTGGGATTTGAAAGCTATCTAGGGTTATCTTGTGTACATGCTATCCCTCTGTATGGTTTCTTCCCAGTCTTGATGTGTTTTTGTCTACTGAAAGTCAATTTCTATCCAGTTTAGCAGTTTTTTACTCGGATCTGTATTCAGTGGTTTTGACCTATTTTTTGTGGTTTTTGACCGTAGGTCCTTTAGAATTTTATGTTTGTATACACTTGAGGATCCCACAGATGAAATCTGGTCAAAATCTTGGACTGAGGTACACCGATTGCGATCGTAGTTTGGAGACCAAATTTGGCATGCTTGTAGACACTGATGTTTTAAGCCTATCCCCCAAGTCTTTTTGCATTTGGATCACCAAAAGTCAAGATTTTACAGTTTCTGGGTCTGTCAGGCTAGTTTTACCCAAGTGGCCTGATTTCCTTGATTTTTGATGTTTTTGGGTGTGGTTGCTTCAGACAAACTTGTTTAGAATCTTATCAGGAAGACACATGTCAAATTTGTACAATTCTGACACTGAGGTACACGGATCGCGATCGTAGTACCTGGGCCAAATTTGATGAAATTTTTTCTGCTCCCTCTGACAAGTATTTCCCAGTGTTTGGTGCTACCACTTTGTGATTTGAATCAATTTCAGCTCTATTTGGTCAGATTTTCAAAATTTCAGAGTCTTATGGCCCTTTTGCCAAAAGTATGGTTTTTCTGGTTTTTTGGCTCTGATCTTTGCCCCAAATCTGACTGGAATTTGATTTACTTATCCTACTCCTAAGTACAGAAATGAAAGAACATAAGAAAATGAATCAAACAAAACAAACATGATGAAAAACGGATGATGGATTAGTAATCTATCAATACAAAGAAATTTGAAGAGAAAAATGTTTAAAGCAACCTCACTCACAACTCCCTATATCTCTCAAGAGTAGATCTAGCCAGTCCACCGACCCTAGAATCCACTAAGCACTAAACCCTTGTCTAGATGCTTCACTGAAATGTAAATGGAATGGAAATTATCTTTTGGAACAATAAGAAAACTCTTAATACACACTCGGTCACTCATCACCTAAGATTCATTCCCCGAAAACGGCGCCAATGTTTGCGGGTCGCCGCGACGGATGTCCATAGCATAGCTCTCAAGCATCAACATAAAATTATCGATACAGGGGAAGCGACTCGGATTAGGCATGGAAACTCATTAGGATGTCAACCCTAATGAAGTGAACACGAAGAGATGCAACTACTAACTCTACAAGAAAATCAATCGCACCAAAGCCAAGTAATCTGCCTATGTCCTTCTACACAGCTCTATAGTCATCACGCCCGTTCACCATGCAAATCATATCGGAATCACACAAAACTTGAAGGGAAGCTACAGGGGACTATCAGGAACATATCCTATCAGTGTCACATCATTATGGAGAGGTACAACGATCACGATTTTTCGTCCCACAGTACGGAAAAACAGTAAACAGATGATCCTAAAGGGTCATTTTTGGGTCCCTAAAGCCTCTCCTAGGGTCAAAAAAACATAAAATATGCATATAAACACTCAAAACAGCGATTTAAGGCCTAAACGGATGCGTTTGAAACCTTCATCGAATCTCGAATGCTTACACTTGAATGAAAGAGTAGAGTAAGAGGAACACAATGCAAGAAACAAAATTGAATTTGGATTACCGTAGCCCCAGAAGCGATGATTACAAGTTTGAGCAAAGAGGCACCTCTCTGTGCGTAACGCAATAGTCACTTATCTTCAAAAAATGTTCTCCCCTTTCCCACTAACCTTAGTGTATTATATACCTATGGCTTTCTAAAGTGGTCGGCGGACAACTTCTCATGGACCTTTACATACATCACTGGAAAAATTACATCTTTGACTCAAACTTGACATAGAGGATTGACATTAGGCTTTTACAGGGTTTGATGTATTAAACATCGAAAAAATAATGTGACCACATCAAAACTTTGGCTAGATGATGACCCAACGGGCGCCTTGGCTAGGTGGGCACTTGTATGTTGTTATCACCTCCAAATACAAGTCTAAGTCTTCTTGATTCCTACCATTTACATTTGATGAAACATTACGATCTTTTAGGGACTCTTTGAAAAAAATCATATACACTGAAACTAAGCTCTTCATTCATTTATGAAAAGTAAGAGGATTTACAAGTGGAATAGTGCGACCACACTCACTAGCATCTATATACATGTTCTTTCCCCTGTAGGTGAAGTAGATGCTCCTTTCAGGAAACTTCATATTGGCAGCCATGCAATCAAACCATGGTGCCCCTAGGATAGCATCCTCATGTTGGAGATGAGAGATGAAAAAGTCTTCTTTGTCGACATAGCTTTGGACATGAAGCCTCAACTTCCCAATCAAGGGAGTAAGGGAGGCTTGCTGTCCCTTGAAATCTGTGTGAGTCATTACAATATCTCCCATCTCAAAAGCTTGAATGCCCAACTTGGTGGCCAACTCCATTGATATGAAGTTGTGAGAAGAGCCACGGTCAAACAAGATGAAGGCATCATGCTCTCTTACCTTTCCCCAAGCATAGGAAAGTGACAATACTTTCCAATGAGGAACCTCTTTTGGAGCTTCGATGGTGGAAGCCCTAGGAGTCTCATTGTTAGCGTTCTTCTTGGGCAAGAACTATAACCATGTCCTTGCAAAAAGCTTCAAGCTCTTCGGGAGAGAGATTGTTTTTACCTTTGCAAACTCCCTTCTCCTTGGACCGATTGTTATTGTTGTTGTTGGAAGTACCTTGGGAAGGATTTTGAGCATTGGTTTTCCCCTTTGCATCATTTTTGTCTTTGTTTTCCATGGGCTTGACATTCCGTCTAGCCCCTTGATGTAAATTGATGCGTGAAGCAACCATGGTGTGATGGATTACTTTGGTGATAGAATCAGGCCATTGAGAGTTGATGTCACTACAACACTACATGAAGATATTGACGCGTATATATCGATGACCATGCTTTTCCACATGTATATCAACATAATTAACGTGCATTGCTATACGTGTTGATATACGCATCACAGTGTGCGTCGATATACGCGCAGAAAGGCTTTATTTGCCACGCATATATCGACGCGTATAGCGACGCAAAAAATTTTGGGAGAAAAAAGCAAAACCCGCGTGCAGGAGCCATTTTCGCCTGCTCAGATCTTGGCCGAAACCTGCTGCGCAGGTATTATGTCCATCTCCGCCCCCCCAAACCCCTCCCTCTCTCTCTCTCTACATCATGTGTGTGTGTGTAAGAAAGAGAGAGACAGCTGTGTGTGTGTGTGTGTATGAGAGAGAGAGAGAGAGCGAGAGAGAGAGAGAGAGAGAGAGAGAGAGAGAGAGAGAGAGAGAGAGAGAGAGAGCGGTGTGTGTGTGTGTAGGAAAGAGAGAGAGAGGTGTGTGTGTGTGTGTAGGAAATAGAGAGAGAGAGAGAGAGAGAGAGAGAGAGAGAGAGAGAGAGAGAGAGAGAGAGAGAGAGAGAGAGAGAGAGAGAGCGGTGTGTGTGTGTGTAGGAAAGAGAGAGAGAGAGAGTTGTGTGTGTGTGTGTGTGTAGGAAAGAGAGAGAGAGAGAGAGAGAGAGAGAGAGATAAATGTGTGTGTGTGTGTGTGGAGGAAAGAGAGAGAGAGAGAGAGAGAGAGAGAGAGAGAGAGAGAGAGAGAGAGAGAATTAATGTATGCTTAGGAAATTAAAATTAAAGAGAAATGAAATGAAATGTTATATTAACGTCTTCGAAAGGCCAAAGTGACCTATGAGACATGAGACAAGAAAGTTACAATGTGATGGATCTGATACAAAGTCAGAGTAAGAAAATGACAAAATAAAATATTATGGAATCCTAAACTGCTGGGTGTGGACTAAACGGCTAATATTATGGAATCCTAAACTGCTGGGTGTGGACTAAACGGCTAAACCAGCTATCTGGGATAGGTAGATCATAGGAGATCCAGCATCTGTTGCTGGCGGATCTCATCAATCTCCTCCATGATCAGTAGTCTGACCGGGCGTTGTGCATGTCGAGCCAAAGTGACCTAGCTAGATCCTCTGATGCAGCCTCTGTCGATGTTGTGTAGTCCTCCGCAGTCGTGGGCGTCTAGATCTCCCTAGCTCAGTCGCTCGTTCGATCAGTAGAGAGATAGGGAAGTAGAGAGCGAGAGAGAGAGAAAGAGAGAGAGAGAGAGAGAGAGAGAGAGAGAGAGAGAGAGAGAGAGAGAGAGAGAGAGAGAGAGAGAGATAGGAAATAGAGAGATAGAGAAAGAGAGTTATATATATATATATATATATATATATATATATATATATATATATATATATATATATATATATATATATATATATAGAGAGAGAGAGAGAGAGAGAGAGAGAGATTGGGAAGTGGAGAGCAAGACAGAGAGAGAGATAGGAAAATAGGAAAATAGGAAAATAGAGAGAGAAAGAGAGATAGCGAGAGCGAGATCGAGAGAGAGAGAGAGAGAGAGAAAGAGAGATAGGGTACGTAGAAAGAGAAGAAACTATGGAACTAAAAGAGGAAAAGGGGTTTTGCCTGCTACATGCATTGCCATGTACACCTGGGAGTGCACGTATGTGTCTACCCATATAGGATTTGACCAATAAAGACGAGATTTTGACCCAGTGGTCCTGATCTCCGTACACCTCTGGACCGAGGTGTACGGAGATTGGGCAAGACTAGAGACTGCGAGGTAGTTTACATTGTGAGGAGTATATATATATATATATATTAAACCAACATTCATAATCATTGTAGATGGCAACGTCATCAACTAACATGGAGGAAAATATTGCATGCTCATGCACGCTCTGCAAGTATCATATCCTGCGCAAGCGTAGGATATGTAATGAGCATGTGCACAAGTACGGAGAGTTTGCTAGAGAAACAGTACACAATCTGCGATACGACTCCTACGGAACAGGCATTGATTTCTGCGACATAGCACCTACATCTGAGAGAGAGAGAAAAAAGATTACGTGTGAAGGTCCGACAAATATAGAGCCACGGATGGAAGCAGAAAAGGGCTTACATACAGAAGACGACAGCATGGAGGAGATGCTAGATGCCTTCTTCCAGACAAGCAAGGAGAACGCGAATGAATCAGCATCAGAAGCCGTGCGCCTATCTCCTGAAGACATTTTGAGGAAGTTGGCACGTCAACCAATCTATGAAGGCGCCAAAATATCTGTGCTTCATACTTGTCTGGCGTTTTTGAATCTTCAATCAGGTACGGGTGGTCAGATGCAAGCGTCACTGCTTTGTTTAGGTACGTAATTTACAAAAGAGATTTTTCGATTGCAACGATGATGTGCTCGGAGATCTTTTTAATTTAATGTGGCTTAAACAGGTTATTGCGGGAGCAACTTCTCCCGGATGGCAATGAAATGCCCCCCTCCAGGCGAGACGCAAAGCAACTTCTGACCTCAGTTGGCTTCGACTACAACAAGATTCATGCATGTCCAAATGATTGCATTCTTTTTCGCAATGAATTCGCAGATTGTCTATCGTGTCCTAAGTGCGGAGCAATGCGCTACAAACAAGATGCAGTTGGCGAAACAGTGCCAGCTAAAGTGTTGTGGCATTTTCCTATTATTCCTAGGATAAAAAGCATGTTTCGTTGTGGTTCCATTGCAAAGTTGATGCTGTGGCATTCTACGAATAGATCCACTGACGCAACATTTAGGGTGCCTGCTGGATCAAAGGCTTGGAGGCACATTGAAGATACCTGGCCACATTTTAAGAGTGAACCACACAATTTGCGTTTGGGCATGGCAATGGGTGGAGTCAATCCATTTGGCTTGAGAAGCTCGTCATGGAGCACTTGGCCTGTGTGCCTTATCAATTACAACCTCCCGCCGTGGCTTGCCATCAAGAAGGGTCATTTGATATTAAGCTTGATTGTACCTGGTAAGTTCAAGGCAAACAACATGGATGTTTATCTAGCTCCACTAGTTGACGAGCTCCAGGAGTTATGGCATGGGATCGACATAGCAAATGCGGTTGAACCAATAGGACAACAGCATGCAAGGATCCATGGACTTATTATGTGGACTATGCATGATTGGCTAGGATACGGAGAAGCTTCTTGTAATGGTTATTGATTTACAAAATTCTCCCTATTCGCAAGCCCTTTGCCTTGGCATGATTCATGCTTTAATATATGCAGGGCTAACAACTTCGGGATACAATGCATGTCCAATTTGCGGACAGTCTTTGGATGTGTGCTATTATGCCTCTCTTCAAAAGACAATTTATCAAGGCCACCACCGTTATCTTCCATATGGCCATCACTTGCGCGAAGGTCAGCTTGGTCGCATCGAATGTCGTCCTATGTATGTACAAGAGTGGCGTCTCCGATGGGAGCAACATGAGGGGCAACCTGTTCCAGGAATGAAACGTTTGTCCATTCTCCATACGTTTCCGTGCTGGGGTGATCTACTAATTAACCATTTGCTGGATCCAATGCATATATTCAAGAATGTGGGAGAGCTCCTCTGGAAGACAATCATGGGAATGAAAGACAATCGAGCTTCACGAGATGATTTACAGTCAGTTGGAAAGATGATAGAGATGCATATAACGGAGGAAGTGCGGGCCTGCATATACAAGATTTCAGAGATAGTGCGGTGGATCTCTTCCAAGGATATATGGGAGGAATCTATTGCAGTCGCAAGGGCTAACTCCATTGAGGCAGTTTGCATGATTGAGAAGTATCTACCCACGAGCTGCCTAACTATCCAAATGCACTTGCTCGTCCATGTAGTAGATGAGGTTGCAGTGGCAGGTACAGTCCACAGACGTTGGATGGTCTTTCTAGAGCGGTTCATGAAAACACTTAAGGGTTTTGTTCGCCAAAAAGCGCGTCCAGAGGGGCGCATGGCAGAAAGATGGTTGGTACTTTGAAAGGTAGAGGAGCGAGATAGTTTAGCAAGGGTAAGCCTCTAGCAAGGGTAAGCCTCTAGCTACCTTGTTCTATAGTGGCTGCAGCTGACACTGCCCTTCGTTGATTTCCTTGGTTGAAATTTCCCTTTGTTCTTCCTCTAAAGTTATTGTAGTTATAATAGTTCCTTGCAGGGAGATTTCCTTCAGCCAAGCGGTTTAGCTCTGAGAAGGGCATCTTGAATAGATGTGGCTCTCATAGCTTTTAAACGGGTACTTAAGGGTTTGTTTAGGCCCCGCCAGAAACGAGGAATCTGTTGTTCCATTGTCATTGGTGGAGCATAACGCCGTAAAGACACATATTTGGTGTAGTATTCTTCCAAACTAAGCCCTTATTGTTTGAGGACAAAAAATTCATTCATTTTAATAGCTTGATGAGCCGGAGGAAGATATTTTTCTTTCACTTGGTGTTTCATTCTTTCCCAAGATGGACTAATGGAAGGATTATCTCTACAGTACTATTTCCACCAAAGTTTAGCATCTCCAGTGAGTCGAAACATTCTTAGCATTGCCTGATTTTTTGAAGCAGTTCCTACTGCCAAGAAATAATCATCCATGGCATCAAGCCAGGCTTTGGCATCCGTTCTAAGTTGGTTCCCTCTCCCTTGAAAGTGAGGAGTTGAACCTGTTTTAGTAGTAGTTTCTTCTCCTGGGTGGGAGTGTAAAGGTTTTTTGCATTACCCTGGGTTTTTAATTAATGAAGATCTTTTAGTGATAACAAGTAATTTATGTTTTCCTGCAATTTTTCTTATCTATATACTTTCAAAACTTTGAAAGAAAACAGAAATCCAACAATTGCTATAACCATCCCATTTAAACTACACAAAGCACGTCATTCTCATAAAACCATGGTATATACAAGAGTTAATACAATCACTGACTCATACTAACTCATACTATGTACAAGATGGACTCATACTATATACAAGATGTAACTCCCTATACCAAAATCTTCTTAACCACTCGTGGGTCTGACAAGGGATCAAAAAATATAACATCTTTTGGTCCTCTAAACTTAGGGCCTACCCTCATGGGTTGATCCTACCTGGGTATATTGCTTTAGCTGCCTGATCAAATACCCACCACTGATTTTGTGACACTTCTACCCCATCTATAGTAATAGTCTGATCCTAATCTTCAGTCCCACTGAAAAAGAAAACTTCGATGGTCCAAAGTGTTTCTGCCCATTTGAGTCTCTTCAAATTGAGTGCCAAAACTTCTATCTGTCCCGCATCAATCAGGAAAATTCCCCAAACTGTGACTAGTTGATTCCCCATGTAGGAGGAGGGGAAAACATTTCATCTATTTAATTGCATGATGCTCTTGAGAAATAAGAATTTACTGGAGCTACAAGCAGCCTCGAACATGATTTTGAAGATTATAAACTTTCGGTAAGCTTGGCGCACATTTTCCTATATTGATAGGGAAATTCTCATCTCACAATATACTATAATTAAAAATGCAATATAACTTATTGTTCCTCTTTTGTCAACTTTTCATCCTAGGGTCAGGACCTTGTTAAACCATGCTCTGATACTACTTGTGAGGTCCCCAAACCCGCCGACACCAAAAAGCACGATGGGATCCTTGACAGGTCTCTAGGCCTAATAAAATCTGAGTCCTTAAACAAGAAGAATCGAGGGAATTCACCCTTACCATTAATATAAATTTAGGTTTATAGCCCTAGAAGAAGACCTATTCCTGTCTGGAAGTGGAAACGGGACAACTTGTTGAATTAAAAAAAAACTATTCCGGCCCTATAACTTCCATCATTCAGATTAAGGTCTCCTTAGCCAACGCATTTTTCTCCCTAGCATATGTGAGGGCACAGCCACCGCTGGTGGACTCCTCTTCCAAGTGGAGAAGTTTCTAGACGTTTCCAGTGCGTGGAAATGGATAGTTACCTGACGAATCAGGTCCACCTATCCATTATTGACAACCTTAGTCAATCCCCACTTACCATCCCACACTCACACATGTTGCTTTGTTATTTAATTACTACCACATTCTTGTCACAATTAAAACAATGATTTATTTAACTTTCATAAACTGAATTTCATTAAAATAGCCCTTGAAAACATTCTTTTAGCAAACAAACATCTTTAGACTTAAGA
Organism: Adiantum capillus-veneris; assembly: GCF_014529385.1. Taxonomy (NCBI): domain Eukaryota; kingdom Viridiplantae; phylum Streptophyta; class Polypodiopsida; order Polypodiales; family Pteridaceae; genus Adiantum; species Adiantum capillus-veneris. Next base: position 6,764,869 of record NC_140934.1, read on the forward strand.
CAAGGTACTCTCATTCTAGAGTAACTCTGACTAGTACTGGCTTGTTTCAAGATCACCTATACAGGGGTGAAAAACCGGGGTGGAAAAATCCATCACCCATAGTCTAGGCGCCCATACGTCAACCTGTTGCCCATACAATCGGGCGGTTCCTCTAGGATAAACTCGATATCTTAAGTAATATCCACAAGTACAAACAAGCACAGGGTAAAGACTCCATGCGCACTGAGGAAACCGACTCGTCCATCATTACTCATTACCTGGAGTAAAATATTTCAAGGAATCAGAGGTGTCTCGAGACAAGCTATCTTAAGGATGATCAAACATTTCTTTCCTAGGTCAATCAGTCGTAACCCAATCATTTCTTTCCTATTTACAACCATTGCTCGTTGGTTTCTTGGAATTCACCTTCCGTTTACGGCCAATTAATCCTTCCTAGTCCTTATGTATGCAATGTTAATTTATAAATGAACTTTTAATCTAATTAAAGACTCAAGTGAGCAAAATGGAAATCCACCTGTGAGACAGGTCAGCCATCTGTTGTTGCGCTGGTGCCTGCAGACTTTCCTCCATAGGCCTATGATTAGGCCCAGCCTCATGGTCATGAGTTGCTCTATTTCTTTTGTTGATTGTATCGTCTTCATCGGAAAGAGGATTTCCTCTGGTTCTTTTTGGAGCCATATTGGCAGCCTTTATAAAAGGACTTAATCGATTAGAGAATTAAATGAATAATCTCTCTTATTTCTTTTATCCAAAAAGAAGTATTTTTGGAGTAAATAACTCCCAAACACCAAGTGGAGCTTGTCACTCTACTATGGAAGATTCATAGGACTAATGTGCAGACATGCTTGTGTCAACTTAGGCTCTCAAGCACCAAATGGATTAGTCATCCATTCTTGAATGATGTCGTAACATAGGGATCCTCTATCCACTAGAAAAAGGACTAATGAATAGGCTTTATCTTCTCTACCCCATAGTCAAGGATGACTATGATTTCAAGAGAGAGGTAGTTTCATAATAACTAATATCTAATTATCCTAAATGATTTTCTTGTGTTAAACTGATCATTTAATATGGGGAAGTTCCAGGGGAGAAAAAGCTAGAATATTGGTTAAGCTAGTAGACCGGCCACAGTAGGGATCCACATGAGGAAAAATAGGGATCCAAAGGGGGGGGGGGGGGGGGGGGGGGGGATATGCAAAAGGGCAATGTGAAACAATGGGCTTTAAAGACCCTAAGGTTCATCCCATTAAGACTTCCAAAATGCTAAGGTTCCAAAATTCAAAGGTTGTGTCCAATGGTCAAAGCTGGGTAAAATTTGGATGCTTTGTGTGTACCAAAAGCCTTCATAAATCCTACAAAGGAGGGGGCGAGCCTTGCAAGTAAGGGATGATATAGAAACACGCACACACACACACACACTCACAAGCCTCCTTTACACAAAGGTAATGAGGGACACATGTCAGCTCCCTTGCCCAAATGCTCACAAGGTGTACTCAAATCCTTTTGGATGGCCATGGAGGTGGACCAATGAGAATTAGGCTAGAGTAAATCTAGTTTTATTAATTTAAAAACACTTAATAAAAGAACCAATAATAATTAAGCTCTCTAGAACACTATTGGACAGTCTCCCAAGGGGTCCAATGAGCATTCAATAGCCCAATGACTTGCCTGATTCCTATTGGCCAGGAGACAAAGGGTCCAATGAGAGTTTAGTTGCATTACCTAAAACTCTCACAAAAGGGGAAATGGGGACACATGTCAGAAGACTATCACTTATGCTCCCTAAATTTTACTGGCTAAGCTTGGAGAGATCCAATGGGGTGTCAGCAACATGAAATAGCATGAGGGGTCAACCAAGAGAGAGAGGGGGCTGATTTTCTCAAGTCATTATTCCACACACACACACACTAGCTCATGTGTGAAGCAAGAAGACTCTCTCTCTCCTTCTCAAGCTTTAATGGAAAACTTATCACCTACTCCAAGCTTGTGAGAAGAGAGGCCTACACCAACAACTCTTGGCTTTGTGATGCAAATCCAACCAAGAGCCAAGCTTCAATGCATGCTCATCTCCTCTACCATGCTAATTACTAAGCTAAGCTATGCTAATATGATTGATTATGTGAGGAGATGTACATCTTTCTCGTAAGACTACTCCTTCTTCCTATCAATATACTCTCATACCCCGCTAGCTCTCACCATCTTCGAAGGTGTGTGAGGTCTTGGGTCTGAGACGATGAGGGAATTGACATTGTTCCTTATAAGTCTTTTGCTTAGTGTTTGAAGCTTCCATCTTCATTGCACTAGCTAGTATTGAAGGAACACAAAGAATTGTATTGTAAAATGTCTCTCTTGATGGGCGAAGCCTATAATACAAAGCCTTTTGGAGGGGGGACCGGCTCCATGTAAATCCGGTCCTCAGCTGTTATCATCAATAACTTAATTTCTCTCTCTTTTGAAGTATTGTTCATGCTATCTAACTAGGTGTTATTCTTTTTGTTTCTCTCTCCACCCAAGCACTCTTGTTATGATCATTAGGAACCTATTCTAATGAAATTCTCACTATGTTCATGTTATTTTCCGATACACACAAGTTACTAGGCCATTAAATGTTACAGATCCTGTACCTACACAAAATCATCTTGTAGATTGCATATCAAGAAGAAATAAGCGAGATTAATAGAAGGATTTTGCAGCAATATCCAAACATTCCAACACTCACTTCCAATGGGATAATAGAAGCACTTTTTATTTAATCAAGGTAAAGAGATCACATGAGATTGTCAGTTTCCGTGCTGGGGTTGGAGGTAGGTCAAAATTTTTAAAAAAGGAGTGGTGCAAGACAGTAACAATCATGGAAGGACGGGGAGTGCTGGTTGATTGGAAGGATACTTATGATAAGTGGAAACATCTTTTCTCCATGCAAAAGGAGATCTCTGATTGGGAGAGGAATACACCATCTGGAAAAGGCAGTTATTGGAAAATGTCTGCACGGGAACATAGGGACAAGGGAAAGTTCAGTAATCTCAATTTTGATTGATATATTTTTGACTTATTGGAGCACTTTTATGGGCACAATTTAGTGGTGAACCTCCTTAATCTATCATCAACTCTAGTAACAATAAGTACACTTCAGCTATACAAACTTGCTGTGTTTCTTGATTTTTCATACCACTAACATCTATGACTGCCCATAGACACACGCTATTAGCAGCAAGCTAACACGGACACCATTTTTCGGAGCTCTCTTTGTAAAACATTTATTATTTTGATAAATCGGGAATATTGTAGCTCCTATTTTCTCGAATAAACTTTGTAATTAATGGGACGAGGCTACGACCTTCTAGATTGTATCAGCTAGTCGTTTCCCAGCTTTGGTAGAACTCCAGATTATTAGTTTTGACCACCCAAAAACCTTGGCTAAGGTATAAAAGCCAATTTTTGTACGTTTTTTATAAGTTTTTTGGATAACAAATACACAGCGTGAGCTCGATGCTCACTTCTCTCCTTCTCGCACTTCCTACTCCCTCTCTGGTTGTCACATTGCGATTGTGTTTGTTGCATTGCAACTGCAGGTAAGAGCTATACGCATTGACGTAAGCCATTCACAGTATTTCGTAGCTTTTGGAGTCGGTGACCTGCGGCATGTGTGCTTAGGTCTTATAAAATTGTCCTAGAAGTTTCATTACGTTTGGATGTCATTTGATGCTGTAACGGATGTGAATTGTTTTTGCCAATGAGCGATTGGCTTTTGGTGATTTCAGACACTTGAGTGTAGCTTGAGTTAGATGCGAGTTGTTAGTGTTTTCCAAGAGATTGACAACCTCTTGTAGGCTCTATGCTCTAGTCAAGTCAGCTTTGTCCCATGGTTTGACAAATTAATCGTGGTTCTCGCTAATACTGCAATAAGATAGGATAGTGAGGTTAGACATGCGTCCCACATTTGGCGCCACTTCCGGGGATCGAAGTGACCTAAACTAGGGAAAAACATGAGCGTCTTGTGTAGTTCCTTTAACTTCCTCTAGGTTTGCCTAGAGTTCAAAACTTTCTTTTAGAAACTGCATAGCTTAAGATTATCGTCTTTTGTTGTGTAGAGGTAGCTTGGAAGTAATCGTACTTGTCTAGTGCCTTTCGGATTGCAGGATTGTAGATTTAGATTAGGATTTGGAGAATGATTGGTAGACGAGACAAGTCTTAAGATCAAGGCTCTAAAAAAGATAAAAAACACAAGAAAACGAGTATTTGTGGACACTTTCCACAACCCCATTGCATGAGAATCTAGGAGTAGGGTAAGTATGATCCCAGGTGGAATTCAAAACATTGCTCTTTCTGAAAGAATCAAGTGTGAGTTGTTATTGGAAGTGCACAATTTCAGGTATACGGCTAGAAATAGCTCGAAAAGACTCGAATCCACTCAATCCGAATGGAGATTAAGCCTAAGAGTTGTCTGAACCAGTTGGTAAGCTCAAAGACACTTCGAAGTAAAAAATTTCAAGAGTTGGCCAAAACTCAGATTATTTACTTTTTCTTGATATTTTAGGCCAAATTAAGTTTTGACTTGATTCATAGGCTTAAAATAGCTCATATAAAGTTTGTCTTAGAGAAAATTGCAAAAAAGTGCTCATTTTAAGCCTAAAGTTAATAATCGCGATTATTAACTTTCTGCTCTAAATTAACCAAGGTTCATACCATTGACTCATTGCATGTGTACAAACAACTTTTGTAAAGGCCCAAGAGATTTGGATCACTAAACTGGCAAAAAACTGGGTAAAAACTAAAGTTTGTACTGACTTTTTGAATCTTGAGTATAAATTGGGGGAAAATTTATCCAAACTTGTTGAAATTCGATTCATAGGCTTATGTTGATGTGATAAACATGTGTACATGCTCAGTTGACCAAAAATTTATAAAAAAATTTCAGAAGTAAATAATTGCGATTATTTATATCCGCCCTATTTTTCAACTTTTTTGACCAAGTCAGCATACCACTAGTTTCACCATGTTGTAATAAGCCCACAAACCAAATTTGGTAAGATTTGGATCACTGGATTGAAATTTGTGACTAAAGTGCAAAGTTAGTCTGTGGACAAATAATTGATGATCATTTGACCAAAAATTGTACAAACTTGATGAAAATTGGCCAGTGTCCTTAACTAAGGTGCTTAACAGATCTGTGTCAAAGTTGGGGCAAAAACTTGCAAAAATATAGCTGGAGTAAATAATCGTGATTATTTACATCTGCTTCAAAACTTGATGATTTTGCAAATTTGAGTATATGCCACAAGGTCAAGCACATCAAGTAGACCTCACAAATCCATTTTGGTGAAATTTGGATCCCAAAAGTGAGACTTAAGTCAGATTCTTGAAATCAGAGTCTGCGGACACCAAATAGTTGGATAAACTTGATCAAATTTTGTCCAAACTTGTTCAGGGACTCTAACAAGTTGTATACTTGCCAAGCCAATCAAAAAAGTGCAAAAAATTGACAAAAGTAAATAATTGTGATTATTAACTTCTGTTATCCAGAGACATCAATTTTGACTTTTGAACTTATACAGTGGTAGACCAACATAATATAAAGCCACAGGGCGATTTTGGGTTCATTCGAATCAAAATTGATACATGTACACTGAGTTTACAGGTTGTAGATTAGACCTTTGATTTTTTGCTAAAGTCGAATTTGAAAGTCAAATTTTGACTCTCAGCTTGATTTGAAGTGATACATAGAGATCAATCACAAGAATAGCAGAAACTCTACTATCCTTATAGAAGAATAGCTAACTTGATCAAATTTGTAGGGGAATCAAGTTGTAGACGAGGAATCAGTGGCTTGACAGAAAGTTACAACTGAATCAAGTGGAAATTGACGACAAATCAATTCAAAGGTGAGTACTCTATTTAGAGCTTCATAAGTCTATATGAACCTTAGATCTGGTCGGGTACTAGGAAATCATGGCATACTCGGAGAGACCTCCAGTAGAGTATCTACCGAAGAAATCATTAATCAAGGCAATTCCTTGCACACAATTCGTGAAGAAGTCTCATATACTTTTTCAGATTCAACATCCAAAATGTCTTCTTACTCGACTCACTTGGAAACCAGAACAACAGTGCGCTATAAGCATATACTATCTTTTTACAAGACTAACCGTCATGGAGCCCAGGTTTACTTGGACCCTAACGAGGAGTATGCTATTCGCATTGATGACCATGGTATTGAGTTCGAAGAAGAGGTTAGGGCAAATAAACAAGGAAAAATGTACATGGATCGAAATGGAACTGAGTATTTACAAGTTGAAAACCCGGACGTGATAGACAAATGGGGGCTAGAAGTAAACACCATAATCCCAGACATGTCAGCAAAAGAAGGACCACCAACTTTAGTATTTGAGGGATACGATCAAGCAGACTTGAAGCCTTTGAAACGGATTAGTACGGATAATCCTAGGATCGGAGTCTATTGTTGGGAAGATAGAGACATAAAAGATCTTTGGTGGACTTCTCATGCCAAACCAGGACAATAAACGGCCATGAAGATCATCTATATCTTCAAGATCAAAGATAAGGGATCAGTTGACCTACTAACCTACCTGTTTAGGGATTGTTATAATAACAACTTTGTTATGATGACTCTTGAGGAGGTAGAACAAACCAAATACCAAGGGTATTCCATACGGGATTGGATATTGGGGCAAGGACCAGAAAAAATTCCAAGGGATGAACACTGTGAGAGATCATTAGAGAGTAATGTGAAGAAACCAGAAACCACCTCATCACGTAGAAAACCGGGTGACACTAAGGCCAGTCCACGGCTACATGAGTCACTATTTCCAAGAGACTGGTTTGAAGGCCTTGGAACAGGACCCACTCCCAGAAGACCTGAAGTTGAACCAAATAGATGCGTCAGACCAGCTGATTTTCAAAAATGGGTAAAAAAATAGAGTGGATCAGGGGATCCATACGACCACTTAGCAAGCTTTAAGCAAGTGCTAAGAGCAGAGCGTATATTCGATTTCGATACTCAATTCGAGGGGTTGGGAATTACATTAGAAGGAAAAGTTTTGACATGGTTCCAAAACATTCCACCAAGGTCAATCATGGACTTGAACACATTAACTCAATGATTTGTAGCTACTTGTTTCAAAACAGGGATCAAACATAATACGGTAGCTCAAATCTACAGCTTTAAACAAAAACATGGTGAGTCTGTTAGGGATTGTGAAACTCGAATGAAACAATACATTGCCAGATGCCTAGAGATGGAGATACCTGTAGAAGAACGACTTGTATCTTTGTCTCTAGAGGGATTGCTAAATAAAGAACTTCATGCTATACTCTATAGTAAAAAGCATACAACCCTAGAAGCGTGTGTGTCTGATGCTATTGACTTAGGAGACAATTGTGAGCTCTTCAACAAAGAAGATGTCCCTAAGGATAACCAAAGCGAGAAAACATCATCCAAAAAACCAGCACAAGTTGGAACGGCTGCTCCAGCACCACTCTCAGCCATAGAAGATATGCTAAAAAGGATGAACGACATGATGAACAACATGCAAAAAGCACCTATGAGAGGACCAGGACAAGGGATACCTCGATAGGGACAACCAATTAGGCCAGAAAAATGGTGTGCAATCAAGGGTAAACGGACCAACATGAGACCCACGAGTGCTACTGCAGACCAAAGTATGATGGGAATGTTCAGTACGTGCCCATGAGGCCACAAGGACAACCCATGTACAGATATCATCCTAATATGGTCCAAGCTCAAAGACCACCAATGGGTATGGAAAGACCTCAACCTGTGTTGGGACAACAGCCTCCATATCCAGGACATAATGCAGTGCCTATAAAGTACATACCCTCTGAAGGAGTCATAGATGAACAAGCATTAGTGCCTGTTACACCCTATGCAGAGCCTAGTCCATCTAGAGTAATGGTAGAAGGAGATTGGTATAATCCACCAATGGAATAAACCATAACTTGTGCTCCACGAGAGCTATCACCAATGTGTTATGTAGCTAATCAAGGTGTCAGACCTCCCATGGGAAGACCCATGATGAAGCTTAGAACAGGAAACTTTCATAACTGGGGTGTTGATGACCATTGGAAAAACGAATGTCTAGACCCTGACAAAAACCTCAAACCAATTGAAGCCTATTGCATACAATGTTGCAAAAAGGGAAGACACTTTCCGGAAGATTGTCCTAAAAATCCTTTGAACAAGGAAAAAACCATAGTAAACATAGTCCAAGTGATGCCTAGTAGCTCATCATAGAGTGAACCGATTGTTCCAATCAAGGTAATCACTAGAGCATAGGCAAAGAAAAATAAACACAACTCCTCTGAAGATTCAGAAAATACAAAAGTTTCTTCTCAAAGAATCAAAAGGAGCAGAAGCAAAAGATATGAGATGAGAAAACAAAAACAACGGGTTGAAATCAGGGAGATAGCAAGGAAGCTAGTCCAGAAAGAAACTAGCAATGAATTCATGGAAACAACCGTAAAATCTGGAGGATCCATTCTGGTTGATAAAAGTTTTGAGCCTATTGATTCCGCCCTTGAAGCCTACTAAGCAGGACTTAAAGCATGCCAAAACATGGAAAACAAATGGAAAAATTATCCATCTCCAGACATGGAAGCAGCAAAGCTGGAGGCTTATCAAAATTTGGTAAGAATCACTCAAGAAATGCTGGAAAAAAAAACGCCCAAGCTTGAAATTATTGCAAAACCTGAAGAGATTGTGGTAAAAGAAATGAAAGCAAAATACAATGTGGTTGCAGAACCCCACCTTGAAACAAATGAACTAGAGCTCATAGTGCCTGACAGGGAAGATGTCTTAAACGGAATTCCATTTGTAGAGGAAGACTGGCCAGGACACTTATGGGAAAAATTAAGAGAGATCAATGATGGGAGTCTAACTCTAAAGTCAACTCCTATAGAGGAAGTCTGGTTGGATAACCTACCTTTTGATATGAACATGGATTTACAATCCTTGTATGCAGATTGTGGATTGGAAGCTTCAGGAATGTCAAAACCGTTGACATTAAAGACATTACCTTCTTACTTGGGAGATAACAAAGATGAATCCATCGTGTGCAAGACCACTCAAGTAAAAAGAGTTGAACAAACCCTAGAAGTAGACAACATTCATTCAATCATGTCTACACCCATCCAATGCACTTTTACCTTGGGAGAATTGTTAAAACTCAGACCATACTTGTGGAATGATTTACAGAAAACCCTAGAGAAGGTGGGGATAACGGGATTAATCTTGAAGAATTTGGAAAATTTGAAAAATAAAATGGAAAACAAAGAGATTCGATCAATTCCTATGTACAAGGTCGGAGAATATTATGAAGGGGAAGAAGGAAACACCACCCTCCTAGTGAAATATAATGACATTGAAATCATGGAAATACTGGATAGTGGAGCTGGCATAGCCATAGCCACTAAAGCAGTATGGGAATCCTGGGGACAGCCAGCCATTAGACAAACTCGAATGAAATTGCAGTTGGCTGACAGACACATTGAGAGACCCTTAGGGCTACTTTGAGAAAGTAATAGTTAATTCTTGTGGAATTGAGTATCAACACACGTTCGCCATAGTAGACTTTGGGAAAAAACTCAACTATGAAATCATATTGGGAAGACCTTTCATGTGACAGGTACAGCTTATCCAAGATTGGGGAAACAATTATTTGTACTTGAAGCAAGTGGGATCTATAACAAGAGTGAATCTAAAAGATCACACTTATAGAGATGTCTTGAAAACACCCATCCAAGAGTTTGATTCAGTCTCTTTGGCTGAAACCAAACTCCCATCTTGGTTAAACAAAGACACTCCTATTTGGATGTGTGGAGCTTCAGAAAACGGAAGCTTAAGACGAGAAGAATGTAAGCTAGAAAGGGACTGCACAGACGAAGCCTACGTATCTGAACCCTTTCCAGAACATTTATTTGAGTCATTCAAGTGGACTCAAATTTTTGCGACAATGGATGTATGTGTGAATACGTCTATGCCTACTCAGTTTTACAATGAGGATGGCTACGACATAATTCCCATCCAAATGATTTCAATCCTCAACATTGAAAACAAAGATGAGGAACCCAAGGACTCAATGAAAGCTCAACAAGTCTTTTCAGACCTCTATTACGATGCAACTGATGAGTTAGATGAACACTCACCTACCTCAGAAGATTCGGGGTCAGAAAAAGAGCATACGAGAGCTAAGTTACTCTTAAAAGAGGGGAGGAAAAGTTTTTTGAATTTCCAAACCAGAAATCAAGAAGACAAAAGTGGTATAGATGAAAGAGAGACACCAAAATTGTGAAAACACGACCTATGCCATCAGTCTCTAGTAAAACACAATTCCTGATGCAGATAGATGCTAATGATTGTGTCAAGGACAAAATAACTGGCAGATATCCTTCAAACAAAAACTCAGAAATGTCTCAGACATCAAGAAAAACAAGGAAGGGTACTCAAGAAAAATCACAGGATAAGAAACCACTCATGACCAGAGTCGAGCGGAAAAAGAAATATCAAGAGTTGAAAAAAGCTCTAAAGGAGATATACACAACCGAAATGGAAACCAGGGAAGAGGATGGTAAGGATGTAATGCATGCTCCATCCCATTACAAAAAGTATACTCTCCAAGATTGGAAAATCATAGTTGAACAATCTGTTAGGGAACTACGGAAATAGGGTGAGTCTTATGAAGGGCATGAAAATGCTAAAAGCATAGACTTGGTTGAGCCCCGGGGCAGTCACTTTTAGAATGTGTATGCTATCACGTGAGTTAACCGAAGAGGATTATTAAAAGATCAAAATGTATCAAAATGTATACATACATAGGAGGGTGGGGGTTTTTTTAATAGGCACGTAGTGTAAATATAGTATGTTTATTGAGGTATTATTAATAAACTCTTGAACTCACGTGATATAGGAAGGTTTTGATAAGTGACTACCCCGGGGGTTGAACTAGGAGAAGAGCCTAAACCGGCTTACATTGCGAATGACCTAACAGAAGAAGAAGAAAAGCTTTTGTTGATCTTGTTAAAAGAAAACCGAGATATCTTCACTTGGTCTTACAAGGATCTCAAGGGTGTTGATCCAGAAATCTGTCAACATACCATACCCATGAGAGACGACGCGAAACCAAGTAGACAGAGACCATACACGTATAACAAAACATTTTCTAGGAAAATAAAAGAAGAGATTGAAAAATTGAAGGAAGCCAAATTCATTTACGAAATTGAACACATAGATTGGGTGTCTTCAATTGTGGTAGTACCCAAGAAGAATGGAAAATTACGAGTGTGTATTAATCTCAAAAAGGTGAATGCAGCTACCATCCGAGACAACTTTCCTCTTCCTATAACTGAGCATGTTTTAGAACTAGTTGTAGGAAAAGAAGCTTACAGCTTCTTAATTAGACGGATTTTCGGGATACAATCAACTCTTGGTTGACCCAAAAGATCAGCATAATACTGCTTTTGCAATAGAATGGGGTATATTTGCCTATTGGGTTATGTCGTTTGGGTTAACTAATGCCCCAGCCACGTTTCAAAGGTTGATGAGCCATGCTTTCAAAGAGTATCTTAGGAAATTCTTAAAAGTATATATGGATGATCTATGTGTACATTCATCAATCCGGGATGATCATTTTGAACACCTGAAAAGGTATTCAAAAAATGTAGACTTTATAGGATTTGCTTAAATCCTAAAAAGTGCACATTCATGGGTAGACAAGGAAAAATCATTGGACATATAGTGTCTAAAAATGGCATAGCTACTGATATTGAGAAGATTCATGTCATTGCAGATTTTCCTAGACCAACAATAGTCAAGGGAGTACAAGCCTTCATGGGGCATTGTGGATATTACTGACGGTTCATCTACATGTACGCTATAATTGCAAAACCCATGTATAGCTTGATTACGCACTTTGAATGGACCAAAGTTTGTGAAGAATCCGTCATGAAGCCTAAGCAAGCTCTCACCTCAGCTCTAATATTGAAAGCACTAGATTGGGATAAGGTATTCCCGTACATGTAGATTCTTCTAATTTTTCTTGTATACTAGTTCAACCAGGAGAGGAGAAAATTGACTTTCCTATTTCTTATGCTAGCCGGCAATTGAACATGGAAGGAAATAATTACACCACCACCAAAAGAGAAGGACTAGGAATGATCTATGCCGTTAAAAAGTATAGACATTACGTATTAGCCAACAAGTTGTGTTCTTTGTGGACCACGAAGCTTTGTTGTATTTGGTTAACAAGCCATGCAACACAGGGAGAATAGTGAGATGGTTCATCATTCTTCTCAAGTTTGATTTCACTGTGGTTGTAAAAGAAGACACTACACATCAACGAGCAGATCATTTGTCAAGGATTGTTTCAGGAGAGTCACCTAAAGGGGTAGACGATGATTTACTAGATGCCTATTTGTTGTCCGTAGAAATGATACCTAGATGGTCAGAAAACATTGTGTCATTAATGAAAATAGCTCAAGTGGATTCACAAATACCACTTCCTATCACAATCGGATTAATCAAGCAATCGGCTATGTATCAATTACTAGCTGGAAGGCTATACAAAAGAAATCGGGATGGAATATTTCTTTTATGTATTAATCCTGAAGAAAAAGAACAGTACCTAAGTCCAGCACATGTTATCATAGTAGGACTTCACTTTGCAGAAGACCAAACTATGCAATGAATCTTGAGACTAGGAGTATTTTGGCCAACTATGAGGAGAGATTTTAGATCTTTTGTAAAGGATTGCCCTCAATGTCAATTGTTTCAAATGTCACATGTTCCTAAGTGGAGTAATTATCTGGTTATTTACTTATCGAGCCGAACATTTCCTGAGGATATGAGTAAACGCCGTCAAAGAGCAATTGAAACTAAAGCAAGAGACTATGCTCTTATTGGGAACCAATTGTATCGAAGAGGTAAAGATCAACATCTGCGTCTTTGTGCAAATGAAAATGAGTATATTCCGATTATAGAACAAGCACATGCTTGATTAGCTGGAGGTCACTTTTCTAGTGAGACCACCGCAAGAGAAATCTTGATGGCAAGAATATGGTGGCCAACACTTTTTGCAGATGCTAAAGAATATGTTCGAAGGTGTGATGCTTGTCAATGAGAAAAAATGCCAACACGAGTAGATAGCATGCCCTTAAGACCAATGATGGGGGCTAGAGCTTTCACAAAATGGGGTATAGATTTTGTTGGACCAATACATCCACCTGCTTATAGAACCCAAGCTCAATATATCATTGTAGCTACGGACTATTTGACCAAATGGGCTGAGGCTAAAGAAACTCAAAAGAATGATTCCAGAACCACTATTGCATTCTTATATGAGTATGTATTCATGAGATGTGGACTACCAATAGAGATTTTCAGTGATTGGGGAACTCATTTTCTCAATTAGGTGATAGAGTATTTGCTTAATGAGTTTATGGTCATCCATAACAAATCAGCTCCCTATCACCCACAAGCAAACGGACAAGCTGAGCATATGAATAAGATTCTTAGCTCGGTTCTGACTAAAGTGGTTAGTTCAGGAAGGATGGACTGGGAAATGAATCTCCATGCTGCTGTATGGGCTTATCAAGTTTCATTCAAAACAACTCTAAATGCTACACCCTTTAATCTTGTTTATGGTCTTGATGCCATACTTCCAATAGAGTTTCTTTTGCCGACATTAGGGGTAGCACAGAATCTTGAGTGGACTGGACATGAATTGTCAGAAAGACTCAAAGATATGGAAAAGATAGACAAGCAAAGGCTAACTACTATAGCTCATATCTATGCACAAAGCGGAAACAAAAACAGTTTTTTGATTCCTACTTAATCACAAAAATCTTTGAGAAAGGGGACTTAGTTCTAGTCTATTCCCTTAAGCAACACATTCCCAAGTTTAAGAAAAAGGGAAATGGACCATTTATCATTGAAGATGTATCTCCAAGTGGAGTAGTAAAATTGTCCATCCTAGATGGTGAACAAATCGCTAATTGGATTAGTGGATGTCGTTTAAAGAAATACTATTTTCCACTAACCTGCATGCAACTAAACAAAGGAAGATCAAATGACAGCAGGTTATTGATGAAGCCCAAGAGGAAGCTCGGCTTTGGGTACTCGAGCGGAAAGTTGCTCTCAAGAATCAACAGATACCAATTCCCATCAACACTTTGGAAATAGACGATCGACAATGGGAATTACCTAAAGACACAGTTTCAACAGATGATGACTGGTTAGACGGAATAGACCTACGCATCAAAGTACAGCTTAACAATCATAGCAGTGCACGAAGACCTACGACCTAAAACTGACCAAAGCGGCGTGCCAGATTGACCAAATCGGATGGGATTTGAACCATAGCATGCCCTAACATAATAGAACCTTTCTATACCATCAGATGACCCTTCAGTAGGGGTCGAGGGGGTCCCCAATAGAAAAGTTAGGTTTTTGCCAAATGCCACAATTCTGACCTGACTCCACAGATGGCTTGATAATGAGGTCCATATACAATGTATATGATTGGTTTGGTGAAATCCATCAAGCAAAGCCCTCGAAAAGCAAAAAATGGCTCGAAGGTTCCAAAGCGTCAAATTCGATATACGGGGTCAAACTGACTCCAAATGAGCCAGAATTGGACAAATTGCTTCATGACTATGTTGCGGACAAGTCCAAAGCCTCAAAGTTGACCGACCAACCCAACAGACAGAGTAGTCACAAAAAACAGTGATTTTAGAGTCGACAGAGCACAAAGTGATTCCGGCATGACGAAACTTAACCAAATTCAATTTAGGACTTGTATTAGGTGTATTGAACATGTCTAGGTCAAAATTTGTAGGTTTTGCAAAGTTTTTGTCTCACTGTTGTAAATAATCGTAATTATTTACTTTTGCATCAGTTTTGCTTGGAAATTGTCAAATCATCTCACCTATCATGTGTACACACCTATTACATGCCAAAAATCAACTATGAGCCAAAATGACCACCCATTACTTGTAAAATTGCCAAAAAACGCAAAGAAGTTTTTGCAAGCCAAAATTTGGGTTATGGCCAACATTTCTTGATGCAAATCACTTCATATCTCATACTCAAGGTCTATACAATGCCTAGAACCAATTTGTACCAAAAAATATCAATTTTGAAAGAAAAGTTAATAATCGTGATTATTTATTTTTTGATCAAAATTGAGGAATTATGATATTTTGCCATCATACATCCAAAGTACACAATGTGTTGAGCCCACTAGCCAATTTTGAATCAGTTTGGAGCTCAAAATTTCAAATTTCCTTTATATCTACTGTTTCAGAGACCTAAAGCCAAAATCTGGTACCATTTTCACCCTATAAAGCCAAGTTTGCAAAAAGTTGAAAATTTTCCTCAGTTGTAAATAATCGCGATTATTTACTTTGGTTGCAAATTTTTGTTTTGACCATATGGTTTTTTTCCTTGCATGTTTTTATGCATCTTTGCTTGTTCAAAAATTGATTTGAAGCAAAGTGGACCAAATTATCAGCGTTTCAGTCTAAAAGGACATTTCAGAGATAATTCCAACAAATCTGCTAACTTTGCACTCTATTCGCTGAACAGGAGCCATGCAAGCAGTGGGAGAGGGCTAAGAAGAAGCTAAACCAAAAAGAGAAACTACAAGAATTGTCCGCGTATCAACTAGACCCCGAGTCAGTCAAAGCAGCAAAGGCATCCTATCTCTCTAGAGAACAGTTAGAAGAGCACCACACTACAGTTTTCACTAGCAGGTTCAAAAGTGAAGAGGGGCATCAAGTGGAGTTGCAAATCCTACCCAAAGAAGTCTATGATGTAGCCGCAAATCTAGAGACAAAAGAGGCTAACCGCAGCTTGGGGCTCAGGAATTTATACGAACAAGAGCCTTGCACAGTGGATTTTCAGAAGGCTTATGACCTTCTATCCACCATCAAAGAAGATGGAACCGCACAGATATCCGACACCCATGGGAACAAGATCAAAGTAGTGATCACAAAAGAGATAGTGGCAGAGGCACTCAGACTGTCCACAGAAGGGATGACCATGCAAGCAAGGGACAGGAAAACCGCATGCACATTCACCAAAGAGACAACCGCGGCTACATTTGTAGACCTCATTCACAAACAAGTGGAAGATCTAGCCAAGAACGAAGAATCAAATACGAGAAGGCACTAGACGCGCTTAAAGACCGCCTCGCCAGCCGACAACCCAAAGGCTATTTCAGCCCATAAAGCTGTGTCAAGGGACGACACAGGTGAGGAGGGGGGGAATGTTAGCAGGAAGCTAACACCGACACCATTTTTCGGAGCTCTCTTTGTAAAACATTTATTATTTTGATAAATTGGGAATATCGTGACTCCTATTTTCTCGGATACACTTTGTAATTTATGAGCCGGGGCTACAAGCTTCCAGATTGTATCAGTCAGTCATTTCCCAACTTTGGTAGAACTCCAGATTATTAGTTTTGACCACCCAAAAACCTTGGCTAAGGTATAAAAGCCAATTTTTGTAACTTTTCTGTAACTTTTCTATAAGTTTTTGGATAAGAAATACATAGCGTGAGCTAACGGCGCTCACTTCTCTCCTTCTCATGCTTCCTACTCCCTCTCCGATTGTCACATTGCGATTGCATTTGTTGCATTGCAACCGCAGGTAAGAGCTCTACGCATTGACATAAGCCATTCACAGTATTTCGTAGCTATTGGCATCGCCGACATGTGGCCTGATTTTATCATAACTAGGAATTTACACTTTAAAATTAAAAACTAAGCATAGGCGGGGTATTGGGGCATCGTTGCTAAGCATTTAGATGTATTATGGGTCGAAAATGACTAGGTCAAAAATCCACTGCTGTTAATAATCGCGATTTTGGAACTTGATCTCAAGTGCGGTTTGAGGCCATAGGCATGTGTGCTTAGGTCTTATAAACTTGTCCTAGAAGTTTTATTACGTTTGGATGTCATTTGATGTTGTAACAGATGTGAATTGTTTGCCTCTGATAAGCGATTGGCATTTGATGATTTCAATCACTTGAGTGTAGCTTGAGTTAGATGCGAGTTGTTAGTGTTTTCCAAGATATTGACAACCTCTTGTAGCCTCTATGCACTAGTCGAGTCAGCTTCGTCCCGTGGTTTGACAAATTAATCGTGGTTCTTGCTAATACTGCAACAATAAGATAGGATAGTGAGGTTAGACATGCGTCTCACACACGCACACCAGTTGTGTCCATTGCTACTCAGGGTGATGCCATGGAGGATACCTTTAAAAGGGCTCAGACCAATGGTGGTGTCTCCAAGAAGGCTCATAAGCATACCCACGTGTATGATGTGCTACGAGAGATATTGCTCAAGCCCTTGAAGGTGCAAAGTAAGCCAAGAATTTAAGACACAAGAGGTTATAGAGTTGGAGTGCACAAAGATCACCAAACTAAATTGCAAATGAAATTTAGTTTGATGGGATTCACACGCATTGTTTTTGGTCCTTTTGAGCAAACTTGAAAGATTAAATTAACACTCATAATTTTTGAGCTAGCATTCAACCACCTCAAAATAATTGGTTTTCATTTAGAGAGCATGGTCAACTTTGAAAGTGGTTACAAAATCTTTTAGATTTCTATTTTTATTTGTGTTTCCCTATCCATGTGGAGAATGATTTCTTGGTATCTTATCGTAGAACAGAAATTGTTTTTATGTTGGGTACTAGTACATGTTGGCATCTAAGGATCTGTCATTTTACATTTTAAAAGCTTTTTGATCAATGCCACTTTTAGATTTAAAAACTTTGTTGATGTCGAATGTTGTAGTTTTTATTTTATTGCTCATGTTATGATATGGATTCATTGCTCAAATCTTAATACGGTTTTGTGTCATTTTGTATACAATTTTAGCGTTCATCGTCGATGTGGTCGAATTTTGACTTTCCTCGTAGTAGTAATGCGGTGTTACTATCGATACTACATGTGTGTCTCACATATGTTTCTCTTGTCATAATGCAATCAATGTCGTTTTTAGATTTCAAAAGACTGCTGGTGAATTGAAAGTTTGAATTTATTTCCCATGTCATATTGTAGACTTTTTTCTCGCGTCATCAAGCAATTTTGTATCATGCTCTATACGGATTTGTTACTCCCATCATATTACCAATTTTGTGTCTTTTCAATGTGATTTTGGGACTAATGTTCATTTAACAACTTGTTACTCATATCATACAGATGCTTTTGCATTATTTCAAAAAAAAAATGTGAGATTCAGATTTTACTATGATAATGGAATGTCATCTAGGTAGAACATGTTGGGCACTACATGTTGGTAGAGTTGAGAATTTGTAGTTTTAGACAATAGAAACTTGTGGATCATTGTTGATTTTAGATTTTAGAATATTGATGTCGTAATGTGGACTTCTAACTCAGGTGGAAGAGTAGTTATGTATCATGTCTTGTATGGATTTGTTACTCGTGTCATACAACGGCTGCAGTTTGTTTCATTTGGGCAATATAAGTAGGCAACTAAGAATTTGTAGTTTTCAGACTTGTCATATTCAGAGTTTACTATGGTAATGTGATGTCATTTTCATACTACATTTGTGTCTTTTGGGTCATATATGCAGGCATCAACAAATGTATTTTAATGTGATCTAGGATCTTACTATGTACTTAGCAATAGTTTGTGATCATCTATACATTGGTCAATCTGGTCAAATTTTGAATTTGTTAGATTTTGAAATTTTTGTTTCTGGATTTTAGAAGCTTGCATCATCCTAATGCGGTTTTGAAGTTGTTTGTGGATAATTTTGAATACAAACCATGTGATACAACATGGTGGAGCATATGTCAATTTAAAATATAGGAAAAGAGCCACATTAGTTGATTTAAATAGGTGGAGGGTATGATAATAAGAGTGATGCAAATTACAAACGACATGAACTTTCATAGTTTGGAACAAAGCCACATTTACCACTTGCAAAAATAATAGATGCAAATAAGTTGCCAGGCACGTGCAAAGTTGGATTACAAGTGATTGAATGAAAAAATATTACACACCAAAAGAAAAGTGCCTACCCTAAGTTGTGCAATTAGACTGAATGAAAAAGCTTATATGCCTAAAGAGTAGTGGGCACCATGAGATGATGTCAATCTATTATGCCTTGCACATCTAAGTACTCACACATGGTCTCTCACATCTAAGTAGGAGGTGGCCTAATGACACACCTTATGGTGTGTCATTAGGCCACCTCCTACATCCAGCACAAATGGGTTGTCCAGTAAAGGATCATTCATATCTATTTGAAAAACCTCAAGATCCTACTCTTCAACCAGATCCATCAACATGTTATGCAGGATACAAGATGCTTGTGTTGTAGCAGGAAATGTCAAAATATTGGGAGAGTTGATCGTGCCATCAACAAATTTCCATGTCTCCTTTAAGTGTCTGAAAGCTCGTTCCACCACAATCTTTGTTGATGAGTGCAAGAAATTGTATCTACGATGGCTGGTTGAGGTAAGCTTTGATTGTGAGTACGAAATGAGTAGCCATGGCAAGAGAACATATCCTTCATCACCCACAATGTACTCCTACGTGCTAAGGTTTTCATGGATGTAATGTGGGTTCGATAGGCATTCCCATCCCAGGCCCAATCTATAAAGTCTAGAGTAGCACAATATTTGCTTGTCATTGCAAAAGCCAAGCCAACCAATATTGATTTCCAAGAGCTACATCTTAGCATCTACAATGCCTTGAATGATCACATTGTAATTGCCATAGAGATCATACCATGCCTTATTGGTCCCATTATTTGGGAGATGCACCTTCACATGTGTTATGTCGATGGTTGCATAGCAATTGGGGAGACCACATAATGCTCGAAAACCTTCTTTCACGTTTGCTAGCTCTCCTATAGTCTTTCGCCAACGGATCAATGAACTTTCATTCTTTATTACCTAGGCAGCAACAAATTGATGCAAGAACTTGGAAACGATTGAGCGGCCACATCCCAAGTAGTTGGCAACATGGTGCTAGATACTGCTAGAAGAAAGTAGCATGATGGTGAGACATACCTTCTTCTCACATGACCAAATTTGTCCAGGAATATGTCAAAGTGCATCTTGAATTTTCCCATGTGCAATATCATTTGTCACCAAGTGTAGAAGATTTGTGAAGAGGTGATATAGATTCAAAACATCTCCCTCCACTTCTCATCGTCGGCATGTGCATGGA
This sequence comes from Adiantum capillus-veneris, assembly GCF_014529385.1. NCBI lineage: Eukaryota > Viridiplantae > Streptophyta > Polypodiopsida > Polypodiales > Pteridaceae > Adiantum > Adiantum capillus-veneris. Next base: position 6,785,110 of record NC_140934.1, read on the forward strand.
ACACAAAGTGTTTCCACTAGTGTATGATTGACCTCGACTTGATATATCAGTTGAGTTCTAGTGACAATGGCCCTCGAGCATATTGTAGCCTTTGTGAGACAAGGGTGGATGCCAATGTGAGTAGTAAAGTGCACATGACAAGGTGGATTGAGTCATCATCATCCTTATCAACTTGAGTTTCAAGCACCCTCTCATACATTTCCATTATTTGCTACTACACAACATTCATAATCAATAAAACAATTGACAATATGACATGTTCATTATCTTTTTCTAATGGAGATGCAAGCTATTCTCTTCTCTTGTTCTATCTTCAATGGTCTTTGTTTGTCCTCTTGCTTTCCCAGACAATGCACTCTTTGTGTGTGTGTGTGTGAGTGTGTGTATGTGTGTGTCTGTGTAACACACACACACACACACACAATTTGAAACTTTCAAAATAGTATAACCAATCTCAGTGATTCCATAATGCTACCTATCTTTTCCTTTGGAATTGTGACAATAAATTGCATCGGTCTCTCGTAGTAGTAGTAGTAGTAGTAGTAGTAGTAGTAGTAGTAGTAGTAGTAGTAATAGTAGTAGTAGTAGTAGTAGTAGTAGTAGTAGTAGTAGTAGTAGTAGACAACAGTTCACTCTTTTGACCATAATTTGCTCATCCGAACTCCGATTTAGGTGATCTATAGCCTCAATCGAAGAGCACAAAGCCCTCTACGCATTGATGTAAAGACAGAATTTTTCTATGTAATGGAAGGCTTTGCTGTAACAGCATCTCAGAACTGAAAAAACTGTCAAAACTTTGCGTTTTTGTTGCCGATTTGAAGGCAATGTCAGACAAAACTCGCAAGGGTGGAAAAGCCACACTCGCCATGGAGAATGATGCAAAATCTCCAAGGAATTTGGATGCTAATCCAACCACATCATCTACAACAACAGAAGCAATGATCATGACTTACTTGATCTCGTTACAAGAAATAGTCAACAAACAAGGTGAAGAGTTGCGCGCACTTGCAATGGAGAATGGTACTTTAAGAGTTCTCGTTGTGGAGAATGAGCACCTCAAGAAGGTTCTTGAAATGCAAACAACATGCTTGATGCATCTTGAGAATGAAGTTCAAGAATGTAAACGCTCTCTTGTTGACATGAATGTATTGAAAGAGCGCTTGAGCAAAGTTGAGAGTGATCATGTATTGAAAGAGGAAACAATAGATACAATACGACATGATGTATGTGAGATGAGAAATGCATCCAAATCATGGGCTGATATATGTAAGGATAATGTGGTTTCTACATCTCCTATCACGCAAGCCGTTGTCCAAGCAAAGAATGTAGGGAATGTGGACACTCAAGAATTGCACGAACGACAAAAACGCTCAAAGAACATCGTCATTCGTGGAATCAAGGAGGAAAGCATGGAAACACCCCAATCTCTTGCAGTTGCTATTGAAGAGTTTTTTGCTACACACTTTGGCATGTCAGGAATAATGGCTTATGGTCCACATCGAGCTGGAAAACAGGAGTCCCTTGCTCGGGAGAAAGACCTATTGTATGTACCATGGCTGATGAGGTAAAGATAAAGATCATCCTTGACAATGGTTGGATCTATTTCAAAGGATCAGGTTGTAATGTATATGAGGATTGCACTATTATGCAATAAAATGTACGTCGCAAAGCATATGAGGAAAGAAGCAAGAAGGTTAAGGTATCACCTCAGGAAGAAAAGCCACTTAAGGAGGATGCAAGTCCACCCAACAAATAGGGACACATGATCTATGAGACCAACTCACGCTTGCGAATAAGCTTTTGGAATTGTAACGGGTATCCATGGAATGCGGGAATTGGCATTGATGAGCTTACCAATGACTCCGATGTGATACTTCTTGTCGAAACATGGGAGCATGATGCGCAACGAATTCTTGGATTTGACAAATACGATGTGCATTCTTTGATGTGGGCCAAAAATGCAAAGCAACGAAGAGGCCAAGGAGGCGTAGCATGTATGACCAAAAAGGGTTTGAAAGATGTTTCCATTGTCAAAGAAGATAAGTATAAATGCTACCTATGGCTGAAAATCAGCCCACCAAATGGTCAAGTCATGTTTGTGGCCGGTTGCTACATTCCTCACTATGACTCCAACTTTTATGCTTGCTTGAATATGGATAGAGATCAGCCCTTTGTTGAACTAGAGGAAGACATTGCTCATTACAAGGATCAAGGTGAAGTCATTGTTTTTGGAGACATGAATGCTCGCACAAATATGCTACAACACGACACACAACAAGTAGACATGCCGCATGTCTCAAGAAGAATGGATGACTCATACATGTATAATCGAAGTTCTAATGATGCAAAAGAAGTGGATCACTATGGAAAGTCACTTCTACATATTTGCAATAGTACCGGAATGCTCATTGAAAATGGTGTATCTCTATGGCAAGGCACCAATGACTTTACATGTAGAAAGCACAGCGGTGCTAGCATGATTGACTATATGTTGTTCTCGAAAGCCACTCTAGAATGCATACAAAACTTTACACTTGGTGAATGGAATCCGGAATTGGATCATAGGATGTTATGTATTGACCTCAAGTGTGGCAAACGGCCCGAGCATGTAGCCTCCAATCATGATGTGAATCATTTGTACCTACGTCTAGACTTCAAACGAGCACTTATATATGCTGATATGGTGGACCAAATGTTAAGCATGATAGAGAATCAAGAGAGCCCAACATTAGAATGCAAGTGGAAAGTTTTCAAAGAAGTAATTTTCTCTTGTGCGAAGGAATGCTTTTCGGTGAAACACATGTCTTGCAAAAGGTCTAAGAAGGGTAGCACCAAGAAGAAATGGTTTGACATGGAATGTATTCAAGCCCGAAAACTAAGATTGGATGCAATCAAAGACAAGGAAGTTTACTTGTAATGTTCACACACATACAAAGCACTTGTTCAAAAGAAGAGGAGAAGGTGGGAAGTCGAAAAACAACTTCTTTTAGCACAAGAGAAAGCACATGCATGTGGCAAGTTTTGGCAAAATCTAAAAGGCAAGCGCATTGAGAGCTTTGGTGACTTGACTCTTGAGGATATGTATATGCATTGTAAGAATCTCTATGAGCAACCCAATGTTGATAAGATGGAGTGTTGTAGCTCCCTTCCGTTTATGTCTCCCTTCTTTACCATTGAAGATGTATGCCGCGCGCTTGAGAAACTTGCTACTCGCAAGGCAGGTGACCTTGAAGGTGTCAAGGCTGAAATGATTAAATGGACAAGCAAGAAAACACGATATTGGATATGCGATATGTTTAACCTTGCACTTCAGTATGGCATGCCTCATGATTGGAGTGCAAATTGGATCAAACCTTTGCACAAAGGAGGAGATGTAAACAATGTGAACAACTATCGCACTATAATGGTTGGTTCTTTAATGGAAAATTTATTTTGATGTATCATGGAGATGAAGATAAGTGAATGGGCTGAAAAGAATGGCAAACGTGCACTTGGCCAAGCAGGTTTTCGAAAGCATCATAGCACTATTGATCACCTTGTCACTCTTCAAGTTCTTATGGAAGCGTCTCGATTGAAAGGAAAAAAGTTGTATTGTTGCTTTGTGGATTTCAAGAAAGCTTTTGACATGGTACCGCGAGAAAATCTTTGGAGACGTATGCAAAGCCTTCAAGTGCCGAGACAATTTATGCATGCAGTCTTTCGCATCTACCAAAAAGTGATATGTCGATTACGTATGGGAGATGGAATTTCACAATTTTTTGCAAGCACTATTGGTGTCAAACAAGGATGCCCACTTTCCCCAACCCTCTTTGGGCTACTCATTGATGAATTGGAATGCATGGTTTTTGACTTTATGCAGCAAGAAGGCATAGAAGAGGTTAAGATTGGAAATGCGGTGATCATGCTTTTGTTTTATGCCGATGATGTAGTGCTCTTGGCACATACCTTAGAAGATGCACAAAAGCTTATGAGTGTCTTGGAACGCTTTTGCCTACATAGCGGGCTGATCGTGAATGGATCCAAAACCAAGGTTATGCTTGTAAAGACCCTCAATGATGAAAATCCATGCATTGTATATAACAATGAGAAACTTGAAGTGGTAGGTCACTTCAAGTACCTTGGCCTTGAGGTTCCATCCAATCATAAATGGAAGGATTGTGCAATGCGTCGCTTGGAATCCGTAAAGAGGGCCTATTATGCATTTGAGAACATGTGCAATGCACGAGAGATCAAGTGTTGGGCTCTCAAAAAGTACCTCTTTGAAACATTGGTGACACCGGTGCTTCTTTATGGAGTGGCGGTGCTTCTTTATGGAGTGGAGGTGTGGGGTGGAAGCATCGGGAAGTCTACTTGGAAAGAGTTTGAGAATGTCCAAAAGCGTTTCCTCACCAACTTTCTCCGAGTCAAGACACAAACACCCTACATGCTCTTACTTCTTGAGTCCGGATTGCTTCCCATTGAGGTCTTGGGCATGCAAAGGGTTGTGGAGTACATGCGTAAGACACAACGTAGCCCTTTGCATCGACTTCCTAGAATCGCATATGAAGCAAGTCAAATGGTTCAAAAGTCATGCAAGAGCAAAATACTAAGTTCGGGGTGGATGCTTGATATCAAGAAATGGTTTGGAAGATGGGATGCATGTCACTTGGTCAAGGATGCGTCGATAGACTCCCAGGTTAATGAGGCCTTCTTACAGCGCCAATGTATCACGGCTTGGGAGAAATCCGGAGGTTCTCGCTTCAGCCATTACACCACACACGTTGCCCCAAACTACAAATCTCTCTTCTTCTCGGAACGAGGTAACCGAACCCAGTCCTACATCCTTGAGCCCATCCCGTTGAGTGCGATCCGCACCATTGCCTCCATTCGTCTTAGCTCCCATTCTCTACGCTGCGAGACAGGACGTTGGGGCACTGGCGAGGAGTGTCATCGACTTTGCACCTTATGCCCTCATCAAGTGCGAGAGAGTGAGTACCACACACTACTTGAGTGCTCAGCTTTTGACTACATTAGGTCCTCTTTTCTCCATATATTCAGCCATGATCTCTCCCTACATACCTTCCTCTCCCAACCACGATGTGGAATCTCTATTGCGACGCTCATTTCAGCCATTTTTGAGCATCGAGAGTCACTTATGAACTCCACTCACACCACGTGACATGTTCATTTGGTCCCATAGGTCATATTTGACCTCCCAGGACAATAATAGAACTATCTATCTATCTATCTATCTATCTCTCTCGTACACACACAATCAATTAATGTAGCATGTCTTGGTGGACAGGTTGACATGTGTTTTGCAGATCTCCAAATTGGCTTGCTATGCCAAGAAACAATTTGGCCCACTATCAACACGTCAACCTCATTAGGCAAAATTTGGACTCACAAAGGGGCCCTTTAAGGAGTTTGACTTTACCTCTCTCTACCAAAATGGGCGCATGGATAAATTTTTGCAAACAAACTCCAAAGTTGGCGGAGGGTTGACAGTTAGAATGTCCTCTTCAAGCTCTATCTACTGATATATAGCACGCCATGAGATTCCTCATATTTTAGAAGATTCTTTTTTTGATTCACCTATGATGTGACAACTCTGTCGGACTCTAAGTGAATCAAAAATAGAATCTTCTAAAATATGAGGAATCTCATGGCGTGCTATATATCAGTAGATAGAGCTTGAAGAGGACATTCTAACTGTCAAACCTCCGTCAACTTTGGAGTTTGTTTGGAAAAATTTATCCATGCGCCCGTTTTGGTAGAGAGAGGTAAAGTCAAACTCCTTAAAGGGCCCCTTTGTGAGTCCAAATTTTGCCTAATGATTGGTGATAGCTAGTATCACTTTAACTTTTTAGTTTAAAACTAAGTGCTCGTGTGTTCACATATTGGACTTTCTGGACATGCGAAAGTCTTAACACCCAACCCTTGTAAGTGCTGGGTGGGATGGGGCTCTTAGCAACATCAGCTCATGAGCATTGAAGGTAGGCCCCACAAACAGATTTTATGTGCGTGTGTTTGTTGGGGTGAGGATGAAGACGGGTAACACACTCAAAATAGTGTGTGTGTGAATCAAGGCCATCAAAAACAAAGTCAAACCATGCATCTGTAGGCAAAGATGTTAGTGTGTGTGTTGTGTTGGTTCCCAAAGCTATCACCAACATGTGGCTTGAGCATGTGGGTGTGTGTGTTGGGCTAAGCATGTGGGTGGGTGCTACACTCAAATTAGAGTGTGAGTGTATGTATGTGAATCAAGGCCAACAAACAGAGCCATATCATGCTATCAGGAAAGATCTTGGTGTGTGTTGTGTGTTGGCACCCAAATCTATCACCAATAGGTGGTCGCAGGCTCCAAGAGAGAGCTTGAGTGTGTTTGGGTTTTATTTTCTCAAATTTTTGGGTATGTTCTCACAAACAACAATTTCACTTGCCAAAGTTCATCGTGAACACATATTTCAAAAACTTGGTATGCCACATGTGCATCAAGAGTAGTAAATGGATTATTAAAAATGTGGATGTCAACAAGGCAAGATGGAGAAAAATATGAATAGTGCATACAACATACAATAATGCCCAAAACATTAGGAAGAATTCAATGCACCTTTCATTATTCTCTCCTCCAATTGACCACTATTATGGTTAATTGATCATGCAAGAAATCTTAAAATTATGCATGCGCAAGAACCTTATTTTCCCTTCACTGTCGACTCAATTTTACACTCAATTGTGTCTTGCACACACATGTATAAGCCCAATCTAATCTTGCATGCACATTATTCATTGAAATTGCAACAAGATTTGGAATTAAAACTTCCCATAAATTAGTGAGAACAATATGAGTCCCTTCCATCCTCATTGATTCCAATTGGAGATCATTGGAACACACCCCTTTGAATTTGGAAACTTTTATGCATTAACCTTGTTATCAAATCCAATAGTTGAATAATGCATACACAGTGATGGAGTGATTGAGACCTAGCGGATCCATTTGATTCTCAATCATTGCAACATAAGTTACTCATATTCAATAGACCCATCAGTTAAACCCATTTAGGTTAGTCATTTAGGGTTTAGCGCTTCATACACTTTCTCATGGAATTTGCAAATGCACAAAGTAATGACGTTTTTTACCATATCAAATCAAATTGGCATACATATCAATGGTAATGTATATAAAATCATCCTCAATTGTGTACAATTAAGTCATCCCAAGTTGAATTATTATATTCACACCAATCTTTACATCTTGAAATCATTATGATTAGTGATATACACCCATCATTTATTCTCAAATTGGATATTAAGCACCATTGAATAGGCACATACACTAAAATTTAGACTATAACTTTATGCAACCATTCTAAAAACTCATCATTACACACACAAGTGTGTGCACCACGAAGTTGGCTCCAAAATTGACCAATGTAGGTCAAAATAAATCACTTAAATCATAATATTAGGCATGGATTAGCACAAACAAATCAAGTAGAATGATTATCAACCTCTAATTATGGAGTTAGACAAAGAAATAAGTGATTAAGTTAGTGAAATGAGTCAAAAGTTAATGAAAATTAGGATGAAATTAGTAAAAAATAGCACAAAAACAAAACAAAATAATGATAGGGCCCCAACCCGCTGACTCTTAAACATCAAGATGTGATCTTTGAAAGGTCTCTAGGCTTAAAAAAATCAAAGTTTCAAGGTGAGAATAATCCAACTTACCATTGGTAATGGCTTGAGTTCATAGCCCTATTACTATCTCGTCACATGAGAAAATGAGACAAAACCTAAAAGACCTAAAACTTTTTCGGTTGAGGAATCCTCTTCCAATGCTTTTTCCCCTCTACGTATGTGAGAGCACAACCACTGGTGGACTCCTGTTCCATTGAAGAAGTTTACTAGACATTAATGCAACAAGGATGTATAGTTACCCAGCTAATCGAGTCCACCTATCCATGATCACCAACCATAGTCTTTTCCCAATCACCATCCCACACTCACACATGATTCTTTATTTTGTAATTACTACCACATTCTCATAACACTTAAAATAATGGTCCCTTCCCAATTTCCATAACATTGATTCTTCAAAACAAATTGTTGATAGTAGCATTACAAAAATTCTTTATCAAATAGACATCTTTACATTTAAGACAAGGTATTTTCAACATAACAATGATCATAACAACCATGATCAATACTCCTCTTGTCTAAAAATCACCTATATATGGCTAAAAAATGGCATCCATTCCTATATTCCAAAAAATGGGGTGAAAGAAGTCATCACCCAAAATTTTGGGCACCCATATACCCTAACCAATTGTCCATACAATTGGGCGGATCTCCTAGGAGCTAAAAAAAAAATTTCCTAACTTATGTAGAAACACCAAGACATGAATGGATTAGAGACTCATCGTTCACGGAGGTGGCCGACTTAAAAGTGGCATTAAAGCTATCATTGTTCATCACCTAAAGTGAAAATATATCAAGGAAATAGAGGTGCTCTTGCAACAAGTTGCCTTAAGGATGGTTTTTCAAATATTTCCTAGTTCATCCAGACTAACCAAAGCATTTCTTTCCGATCTTAACAAACAAGTGCTCAGTGTTTCTTGAAATATTTCCTTCCGTTCTCAATCAATTTTAATATTTCTTAATTACGATCTAGTCCCTAATGGATGCAATGTTATTACTTAATGAGCTTATACTATATCATACAAGTTTAATAACTAAGGATCCACCTGTGATTAATTTGGTATTGAGATTTGCTGCAATTCAGGGGCCCAAATATTCCCATCCATCTATAGGCTACTTGGATGCCTCATTGTCGTAAGTGGCCGTAGTCCTCTTGGCAGTGACCTCCTCTTTTATCTGATGACTTGCACGTGTTCTTCTGGAGGACCTCTTCTTTATCCTTATAAAAGGATGCTTAAACATTAGGCAAATATTGAAGCTCAGATCTTGCCATAAGATTTTTCAAGACGCCTTTTTTTTATTTTAGTTAATCCAAATCTTCATGAATCTAAGGCTTTTTATTGGATCATAATACTGTAGGTAATCCTTTTAGGTATGATATATTAATTATGGGTTTCTAATACGTTGATTTCAATCTAAAATATATCGATATTATATAATCTTTTGAGCTAGATTGCTAGTTTTTCCTTTTAATGTATGACAAAAATTAGTGAATTTTAGGCAGAGTAATTAGTAAAACTAAGCATCTATCTAGCTAAATATTATTCCATAGATTTTAAATTTAATTTACTTTTAGTTTTTGCTAAAACAGAGAAATTTGGACATAGTAATTAGTAAATTAAATATCTAAGTAGAACATGATATTTTATACATAACTTTCTAGCAATGTATGCTAACTCTAAAAATTATCCCATAAGTTTTATGTTAATTTACAAATTATCCACTTTGATTTTTTGCTAAAATAAATAAATTTTTATATAATAATTAGTAAAACTATATATCTAATTAGGATATTTTTACAATAGATTTCTAGAAATGTGTACTAACTTTGTAAATTGTCCCATATTTTTTTAAGTTAGTATACTAATTTTTCCTTTGAATTTTTTGTTAAAAATAGAGAATTTTGATTTGATAATTATGAAAATAGTAAAGTAATATTGAGATAAATACCACAAGTTGTTTATAGTATAAAATTTCTTTGATAATTATCCCATAAAATTTTGATCTTTATTTTTTAATTCCCTCTGTTATATAAGCTAAGAGATATATAATTTCTACTCTAGTAATTACCAAAATTAGGAAGATAATTTTGATATAGTTTACACAACTTTTCAATAGTGTAATAGTGTATGGAAGCTCTAAAATTATTCTGTAGCTATTTAAATGAACTATATATTTCCTTTTAATTAGAGCCAACATAAAGAAATTTTTACCCTAATATAATCTAATAGTTAAGTAACTTATTGTTCATACTCAGAGAATTTGTAATCAACGATTTAAATAGGTTTAATGAATCTAATTATCATTAGAGCAAAAAATCATCTTTTCAAATTAGAAGTATAATTAAAAAAATAAACCTAATTAGATCTACCTTTCACTAATCTATAAGAATTAGGGTTAATTACTTAAATTAATCACTTAGAGTTCTGCTCTCTTGGAGATTTTTAGAAGAAACTCTCAAAAGCTAGAGAGAAAATGCTAGGGTCGTTGAGTTTCAGGTTAACTATGAAGGCTACAGACTTATTTATAGTTTTCTAGCAGGCAAGGGCTATGCTTAAGCACCCCTAGCTTTGCAAGTAGACCCCCAACTTCCCTAGGCACCCCTACTACTAAGTCAGTCCCTGACAGATGAGAATATCTTCCCCTAGAACGTGCCCAAATTTAAGTTTCAATCTACTAACTTTGGTTTCATTTTATTGCTTCAACTGGAAATATCTGACTCATGTGACACAATCTATGCTAGATCATGTGCTTTAATATCTTCTAGACCATGTGATATAATATCTGTCAAGATTTTTACTTATTTATTATATTAAAGTGATTGTGAAAACTTTTAATAGAGATTCAAGGGTCAATTTCTATCTGAGTTTGGTTCAAATTTTTCTTGGCTGAACTAAAGCTATGCTTATGATTCCAAGAATACCAATTTCAACTATTTTTAGTTTAATTTTTTACTAATTTGTGTATTCAATATTCTTGATTTAATTTGATAGAGATTCAGGGGTCAGTTTCTATCCAAGTTTGGTTCAATTTGTTTTTGGCTGAACGAAAGCTATGCTTATGATTCAAAAAATACCAATTTCAATTATATTTAGTTTAATTTTTTACTGATTTGTGTATTCAATATTCTTGATTTAATTTATAATAGGTTTTCTATATTCCAAAAAGGTGGAAACCTTATGAATTAGTAATGGTTAGTGTAAAATTAGTGAAATCGGTGGCTTTGGGATATCATGACTCAAAGTTAGCTTCCAATTACTTATGCACACATAATCAAATCACAATAAATTAAGTTACTCACACTCAAAACCAATGAAATTATTCTATTCTTAACATCTTCTACTCCTAGCTTAGGTTATCTATCCTTGATAACGATGCCAAATGTTGGGATCTTCATAGCATTGGCCTAATTGCTACCCAAGACCAATAAAACCATCAATCTATGGTGTGACAACCCACTAGGTCTTGGAGGCACAAGTGGCATCAAATGCATCGAAATAGAGGATTCAAAGTTTTACTCTACCCATCATAGTAGAGAGAAGCCATGGAATGGGATTTCTCTAGTCAAACAATCAGACCTACTTCCTAATTGTTACCATATACATGTGGTAGTGATGTGTGTGAACACACTAGGACCGCCGAGGCATTTTTTCCCTCTTTAGGAGGTTTTTTCCCCCGTGCATTGTATATGTACACTAAGTAATACACTCTCTATTGTATGCCTTGAGCTTCCTTCGTCTTCTCCAAGCTGTGTGTGTTTCTCTACAACCCTAATTCCAACAATTGGTATCAGAGCAGGTTGCGTCCTCCCGGGCTTAGTCGCCAGTTTCTCCAGTACACGCCTGCTCACTTTCTCTGATTTCAGTGAGCTTTGTCAAGCATTCAGAGGTCAACAAATATTACGGGAAATCTCGTAGAGCTTGTTCTGCTCATATTTTTGCTTTGGGCTCATTTCGGCCTCCGTTTCCACTACAAGTAGTACTGCACGGGCTATTTCATCATTTTGTGCAAAATTTTTGTCAATGCCGTTTTCTGCATAACAGGTTCCTTATAGTCTTCTATGGTTTGTGCTATATAGCACGTGTTGTTCCCGCTACATTTCTCCTATTTTTGGGCACTTTTCACATTAGGTGCAGCATTTACTATGGCTGACAACAACAACACAGATGTGTTCAAGATGTTTGCTTTGCTGAGGACAGGTTGGATGGGGACAACTACCCTATGTGGGCTTATATAATGCAACATGTTCTTGTGTCAAAGGGCGTCTGGAACATTGTGCAGGGAATTGATGTATGTCCTCATTCTGAGGATGTAGGCGATGTTGAGGATGTTGCAGGTCTTGCTGCAAGGATTGCAGCTGTTAGAGTTGTTTTGCCTACGGCAGAACAATCTCATTGGGATGTAAAGGATGCGCAAGCTCATGCATTGATTGTGTTGTCTGTGATGTGCACCATTGTTCCTCACATCCGTTCAGCAAAATCAACAAAATAGGCTTGGGATATTTTGTCTGGTCTTTATGCAAAATATCCTGGTCTTTATGCAAGTCACAATGAGGCTAAAATTGCTTTGTTGCGTAAATAGTTGGAGTCAAAGATTATCCATGAGGAAGATGATATGGACACTTTCCTTGCTAGTGTCAAGGATATCAATGAGCAACTCATTTCTGCAGGTGAAGTCATTTCAGATAGTTCCCTAGTGCGGACTGTTCTTGATGCCTTACCAGATTCTTACCAGACTTTTGCTAGTACTTGGAGACTTATGACCCAAGGAGATCCTAAAGTTGTCAAGTTTGATGCATTATGCACATTGTTGTTGCAAGAGTCACTTTCCAGAAAAAATAGGACTAGACAGCGTGCAGTTGAACAGGCTTTTATTGCTTCTCAAAGAAAGGGTGGTAACAGCAATGCAGCCACTTCTTATGGTTCTACTGCGAGTGGAAAAACTTCTGTTCCTAATGCTTCTGTTGACAGCAACTCGTCTGGCAATTCTGGTGATAAGGGCAAAAAGAAGATGCGTTGCCATTATTGTAAAGCTAATGATCACTTGATCAAGTCATGTCCTAAGTTGAAGGCCAAAGAGGCTAAGAAGAAAGAGGGTGGTTCCACTGAAAATGTTGGTTCCACTACAAATGCAGCCATTGTTGAGTCTTCTGTGAAAGGAGACCGTGTTGCTGATGTTGATGCAGAATGGGCTTTTAGCGCAGAGTGCACTTACAATCCTGCTGTCCATGATGCATGCTTGTCAGTTTTGCTGCAGATTCACATGTGTGGTATTTTGACAGTGGTGCTACAAAGCACATTACCTCACATTGTGAATTGTTCACCTCTCTCGAGTCTGTCCCTCATGGAAATTTAGTCACTTGTGCCAAGAATGCCTCTTATCCGGTTCAGGGAGTTGGGAAGATTGTGCTTACTACTGCAAATGGTAGTTCCTTCACACTTGTTGATGCACTTTATGTACCTAGGATCAAGAAGAATCTCTTGTCTGTATCCGCACTTGCTAGACTTGGACTTGTAGTCAAATTTGTGGATGACAGATGAACAGTTCATGATCTCAGTTTTGGTGATGAAATTGTTGTATTTGGCCTTTTGTGTAGTGGGCTATATAAGCTCACTTTGTATGACAAGTGTGGACAAAATTTTGCAAATGCTCTTGCAGATTCAAGGGCTATTTCAGATGCAAAACTTTGGCATGCACATTTTGGTCATCTGAATTTTGCCAGTTTGCTACGTTTGCAGAAATCTGATAAAGTTGCTTCTTTGCCACCTCTTGAAGCACCTGTCAAACATGTTTGTGAAGGATGTATTTTGGGTAAGATGAAGCGTTCTAAGTTTCCAAAGGATGGTTCAGTTCGGGCCACATGTAGGTTGCAGCTCGTGCATAGTGATGTTTGTGGGCCCATGCAAACTCCGTCCTTGGGCAAATACCTATACTTCGTGACATTCATTGATGATTACTCCAGGCTTGCATGGGTATTTCCGCTTAAAGCGAAGTCCAAAGTTTTTATGTGCTTCAAACAATTTCTGGCTATGGATAAAAATGTCTCGAAATGTACTATGGGAACCCTACGTTTCGATCGAGGGGGGGAGTATATGTCTCATGAATTTAATGCATTTCTGTCTAGTCATGGGATAAAACACCAATGTACAATGCCTTATACACCTTAGCAAAATGGTGTTGCTGAGAGGAAAACCAAGTCACTGACGGAAATGGCACGATGTATGGTCAAAAGTCAAGCTTTGCCGCATTCTTTTTGGCTTGAGGCCATCATGTGTGCCACTTATGTACTTAACAAGTGTCCTACGAAATCTTTGCAGTCTATTACTCCATATGAATCATGGCATGATAGAAAGCCTTCTATTGAGCACATGCGTGTTTTTGGATGTTTGGCATATGCTTTGGTGCCACAAACACAGCGCAGAAAATTGGATGATAAGGGTGTCAAATGTATTTTTGTTGGTTATAGTGCTGAAAGCAAAGGTTACAGGTTGTATCATCCACAAAAAAAACGTATTCTCGATTCAGAAGATGTAGTGTTTGTGGAAGATTATGTTCAGCCCTTAATGTCATGTACTAGAGACAGTAATGCAAGCTCACAGGACATTTATGACACTTTGTTGCCTCTTTTCAGTGGTGGAAATACGAATGTAAGTTCCAATGAGGCAAATATACAGCCTATGGTGGTTTTTGAAAATGTTACAGATCAGCCTATCATTGATGCAGATGTACATGATGTACTTGATGAGGAAAGGGTTGAAAATGAGTAGGCTAGAGGTATGCCAAAATGGCAGGTGCACACTTTGCGTGACAGTAAATTGGATGCACCTTTGTCTAGTTGTACTTGTTCAATCTCTCTCCATGCATCTTATGCATCATATTGTTATACTTTGGCTATGTCTAGCTTACATGATATTGAGGAGCCTCTGTCTTTTGATGAAGCACAGAATTTAGAAAATTGGATGGCTGCCATGCAATCAGGATATGATGCACTTATAGAAAATGACACATGGACTTTATGTGATTTGCCTCCTGGCAAAAAGTCCATTGGTACAAAGTGGGTTTACAAGTTGAAACGCAAGCCGGATGGTGAGATCAATCGCCATAAGGCTCGACTTGTTGCAAATGATTATGCACAGCAAAAAGGCATTGATTATGAAGAGACTTTTTCTCCCACTTGTTGTATGACTACTGTGCGTTTTCTATGTGCATTGGAAGCTCATTTTGGTTGGGATGTACATCAATCAGACATTCTTACTGCTTTCTTGAATGGTGACATATTTGAGGAATTTTATGTAACACAGCCTCGCGGTTTTGTCATAAAAGGACAAGAGGACAAAGTGTGAAGATGTAAGAAGTCTTTGTATGGGTTGAAGCAATCTCCTCGTGCTTGGTATGAGAAAGATGACACTCATTTGGTTAAACGAGGCTTTTGTAATAGTCCAACAGAAAGCACATTGTATGTAAAGCGTGAGGGTGATGTTCTTCTCATTGTGGTTTTTGATGTCGATGATTTGCTGATCACTGGACCAAATGAGAGACAAATTGCTGAATTTAAGGCTGATTTGAATGCCACTTTCAAGATGAAAGATTTGGGGATGTTGCATCATTACTTGGGTATACAGTTTAAGCAGTGTGACGGTGGTATTGCCTTGTGTCAGAAAAGTTACATAGAGACATTGCTATGTAAGTTTGTACTTGAGGATTGCAAACCTATTGCCACTCCCATGGAAACAGGTTTGAAGTTGAGTCTACATGATGCTGGCGATCCTGCTGATGTCACTCTTTACCAAACTGCTGTTGGCTACCGCATTTATGTATGCAACACGAGGCCAGATATTCCATTTGCAGTCTCACAGGTCATCATATTTATGCATAGCCAAGGGTCTATGCATTGGCAGGATGTCAAGAGGATTTTTCACTACCTTAGTGGCACTTTATATCTTGGCTTGTTTTATCCCAAGGGGGGATCATTGCCGCCAGACTTACATGCTTTTTCAGACTCATATTGGGCTGGTTGTTTTGACACGCGAGTGTCCACAAGTGGTTTTTGTTTCATGCTTGGCACTTCATGTATATCATGGTTGAGCAAGAAGAAACCTAATGTGGCCACTTTGAGTTGTGTGGCTGAGTACAGGGCAGTCTTCACAACTACGGTTGAGTGTGTATGGCTCAAACGCCTTACGGCTGATTTGGATGTTGGACAGTACATTGCCAACACTATCTACACTAACAGTGAGAGCGCATTGGCAGTTGCGAGTTTTTTTCATGCTCGCACAAAGCACATTGAGGTGCATTACCACTATGTCAGGGAGAGGCTCTCAGCAGGAGAGATCAGCTTGGCTTATGTGCCAACACAGGACAACCTTGCAGACCTTTTCACAAAGGAATTGTCTCGTGAGAAGCTTGAAGCTTTCCGCAAAGCTTTGGTCTTACTCCCCTTTGTGGACTGATCATGTCCTTAGGGCATGGCACTTCCCTTTACTCATGTGCCAGCTCTCGTTCACCACATCACTTCAGGGGGGATTTGTTACCATATACATGTGGTAGTGACGTGTGTGAACACACTAGGACCGCTGGGTCATTTTTTCCCTCTTTAGGAGGTTTTTTCCCCCGTGCATTGTATATACGCCCATCACTCTAGGTCTATCAATCTTTCCACTGCACACTAAGTAATACACTCTCTATTGTGTGCCTTGAGCTTCCTTCGTCTTCTCCAAGCTGTGTGTGTTTCTCTGCAACCCTAATTCCAACACTAAAATCGTTGCACACATTATGGAATTGAAAATAACCTTTACATTAATCACCCTATTCACAACTCTTAATTACACACAAACACAAGAAATGGAATCAACATGTCTACCTCAGGTTAGTGTGGACACTCTGGTCCAATCCCTCATTACTAACCTACCAAAATAAAAGACACATTTATTTTAGATCCCTCCCTCATATTACCATTTTCACTATTTTTGGTTATCGATAGTTTCTAGATTGGAATTTCAGAGCCTAAAACTATTTTCAGTGCTATTTCAAGTGTGATTCATCAAAGTTGCTCTAGCTTTTAATACATAGCTTCAAATCGAGTCAAGTATAGTTAAGAAAAATTATATAGCCAATTTTAAATAAAATTCCCAACTCCAAACATTAAGGGTGTCTAGAATAGGTGTCCTAATATGTGAGGACCACCAAGAGCTGATTGACTAGAGACTTGACAAGGGGCAAAAAGGGACTGTTTGTGGTAGGCTAGGGTGAGCTAGTCAATGGCTATCTTGATAAGATTTGATTTGGATTTAACCATGATAAATCACCCAACACATGGGATTCAAATTCAGATTAGAGATATGCTACGTATCCAAAAAACAAGAAATCTTGCAGCACCTATGTGAGCAAGGTTGAGAGAAAACCAAGAGATGCATCCTACACATCAAGCCACACCTAGCTTATGGAACTCTAATGAGTGGATATTTGGCTCATTGTTTGGAGGTGATAACAACATACAAGTGCCCACCTAGCCAAGGCGCCATTAGGTCAGCTGGCCAAAGTTTTGATGTGGTCACATTATTTTCCAATGTTTAATACATCAAACCCTGTAAAAGCCTAATGTCAATCATCTATGTCAACTCTAAGTCAAAGATGTAATTTTTCCAATGATGTATGTAAAGGTCCATGAGAAGTTGGCCGCCGGACACTTTAGAAAGCCCTAGGTATATAATACACTAAGGTTAGTGGGAAAGGGAGATTATTTTTTGTGAAGATAAGGGACTACTGCGTTACATACAGAGAGCTACCTCTTTTCTCAAACTTGTAATCATCGCTTCTGTGGCTATGGTAATCCAAATTCAGTTTTGTTTCTTGCATTGTGTTCCTCTTACTCTGCTCTTTCATTCAAGTGTAAGCATTCAAGATTCGGTGAAGGTTTCAAACACATCCGTTTAGGCCTTAAATCTCTGTTTTGAGTGTTTATATGCGTATTTTATGTTGTTTTGACCCTAGGAGAGGCTTTAGGGACCTGAAACGATCCTTTAGGATCATCCGTTTACTGTTTTTGTGTACTGTGGGACGAACGATCGTGATCGTTGTACCTTCCCAGAATGCTGTGACAATGATAGGATATGTTCCTAATAGTCCCCTGTAGCTTCCCTTCAAGTTTTGTGCGATTCCGATATGATTTGCATGGTGAACGAGCGTGATGACTGTAGAGGTGCGTAGAAGGACATATGCAGATTACTTGGTTTTAGTGCGATTGATTTGCTTGTAGAGTTAGTAGCTGCATCTCTTCGAGTTCACTTCATTAGGATTGACACCCTAGTGAATTTCCATGCCTCATTCGAGTCGCTTCCCCTGTATCGATAATTTTATGTTGATGCTTGAGAGCTATGCTATGGACGTCCGTCGCGGCGACCCGCAAACATTGGCGCCGCTACCGGGGAATGAATCTTAGGTGATGAGTGACCGAGTGCGTATTCAGAGTTTTCTTATTGTTCCGAAAGATAATTTCCATTCCATTTACATTTCAGTGAAGCATCTAGACAGGGGTTTAGTGCTTAGTGGAGTCTAGGGTCGGTGGACTGGCTAGATCTACTCTTGAGAGATATAGGGAGTTGTGAGTGATGTTGCTTTCAACATTTTTTCTCTTCAAATTTCTTTCTATTGATTGAGTACTGATCCATCATCCGTTTTTTATCTTGTTTGTTTTATTTGATTCATTTTCTTATGTTCTTTCATTTCTGTACTTAGGAGTAGGATAAGTAAATCACATTCCAGTCAGATTTGGGGTAAAAGTCAGCGCCAAGAAACTAGAAAAACCATAACTTTGGCAAAAGGGCTATAAGACTTTGAAATTAGAAAATCTGACCAAACAGAGCTGAAATTGATTCAAATCACAAAGTGGTAGCACCAAACAGTGGGAAATACTTGTCAGAGAGAGCCTGTAAAATTTCATCAGATTTGGCTCTGGTACTACGATCGCGATCGGTGTTCCTCAGTGTCAGAATTGTACAAGATTTGACATGTGCCTTCCTGATAAGATTCTAAACAAGTTTGTGTAAAGCAACCACACCCAAAAACATCAAAAATCAAGGAAATCAGGCCACTTGGGTGAAACTAGCTTGGCAGACCCAGAAACTGTAAAATCTTGACTTTTGGTGATCCAAATGCAAAAATACTTGGGGGATAGCCTTAAAACATCAGTGTCTACAAGCATGCCAAATTTGGTCTAATTTGGGCTCAGAACTACGATCGCGATTGGTGTACCTAAGTGCAAGATTTTGACCAGATTTCATCTGTGGGATCCTCAGGTGTATACAAACATAAAATTCTAAAGGACCTAGAGCCAGAAACCACAAAAAACAGGTCAAAACCACTGAATACAGATCCAAGTCAAAAACAACTAAACTGGCATAGAAATTAACTTTTAGAAGACCAAAACACATCAAGACTGGAAAGAAACCATGCAGAGGGATAGCCTGTACAGAGGACAACCCCAGATAGCTTTCAAATCCCAAAACAAATACCAAAATCGAGTCAAATTGACAGATTTAGGAAAATCAGGCACTTCAGACCAAGAAACTGCAAATTCTTGACTTTTTTGAGTCCAAATTCAAAAAGATTTGGCAGGTAGTCTTAAAATAGCCTAGTGAACAAGCTGGTAAAGTTTCATCCAATTTGGGTCCCAAACTACGATCGCGATCGGTGTACCTCAGTGCGAGATTTTGACCAGACTTTACCCACACATACACCTAGGTTATATAAGATACCAGGAGTTTTCAAAATTCAAAAAAAATCACAAAATAGCCAAAAACAGCAAACAGTCAGGAAACCACTGCAGCAGACAAGATCTGGTGAAAACTTGACTTTTTCTTGTCCAAATTCAAAAAGATTTGGGGAGTAGACTGTACACATCATTGTCTACCATCTCCAGAAGTTTAATCCAATTTGGGCTCCAAAGTACGATCGCGATCGGTGTACCGTAGTGACATTTTGAGTTGAGACTTGGTGAGTAGGTAGTTGATAACTAGACAAATAACTTTCTCAAAAGAACCAGGACAAAAAACCCAAAGACAGTTGTCAAATAGGGAAAACACTGATCACTGATCCTTCAGACCAAAATTTTGAGAAAATTCAATTTTTTCTGATCCAAATGCAAAATGGGTTTGGGAATAGACTAATCATACCCATGTCTATCAACTCCTAAAATTTCATGCAAAAAGGAGCTGGAACTACGATCGCGATCGGTGTACCCCAGTGACATTTTGGACTGAAAATTTATGAGTAGGTAGCTGACATCTAGTGCAACATATTTTCCAAAAGAAGCAAGGTCAAAAAATCAAAAGAAAGTGGTCAAAAGTCCCATTTACACAATCAGGCCAATAACCGCAGAACCACCTGGGATTTGGGTTTTCATTGGTCAAAACATCTCCAAATTCAAAAATACAAAGACACTTGATATCAAGACATCAAGGGCTAGCTACTGTGCAAAAATCTTCCAAATCTGTGAGACAGGGGGTCAACAATCGCGATCGGTGTACCTCTACATAGTGGGGGTATCTGACTTCATAAGTTTGTAGACCTACTTGAGTACATCCCAAATCTCAAGTTTGAGTGAATAATATCCTCTGGAAGCCAAGATACAAGCCAAAGTTCCCGTGTTCTGGTCCTGAGACTATTTTGAGTGCTGTTTCAAGTGCAATTCACTAAAATTGCTCTAACTTTTGATAGGCAACTCCAAATTGATTCAGGTATAGCTAGGAAGAAATCTTGCGGGCAATAGCTGAATTTTACTAGGTTTCCTAATTCCAAACTTTTAGGGTACCCAAGACCAATTTCCAGAGACCAAAAAAGTCACAAATTCTTGACTTTTTAGAGACTTGACCAGGGGAAAAAAGGGATTGTGTGCACTAAGCCAAGGTGTTCTTATCAAGGACCATCTTGAGAGTATTGAGTGAGGCTTAAACATGACAACTCATCCATCATTAGGGTTTCCCACTCAACTCAGAGCTATGCCACCTACACAAACAACCAGAAATATTGCAACACCTATAACAAGAGGGTTAAGACAAGACCATGAGGCTTATCAATCATATCAAGCCAAACCTCAAGGCATGGCTCATGGATATTTGTCAAGTGATCATGTAGCTCACTGGAAGCCAAACCAATCAACTAAAATGCGGGAGTTTGGAAGAGCAAAAGTGGAAATTGCTGGAGACTTAGAGGAGAAGCATCCTCTAATCAACAAACCCAACTTGAGATTCATCAAAGCCAATGAATCCAAGAGAGTGCTTACAGATTACACTCATGAGGGCTTCTATAGATTCACAAGCAGGGATCCATACATCTTCTACAGGTGTGTAGAGCCCAATGCCAGGGAGTTGACCACCCATAAGAACCTCTATGCATTCACATATATAGATGCCAATGGAGTGCAAGTTTTAATGGTAGATAAGTATGGAAGAGAGTACAAATTTGTCGATCCAATTGACTTAGAGAGATACATATACAAGGGTACTCCAATTCCTACTTACTTTCAGCCAAAAACGATGCCAGAGAGCATATCAAAGGGGATTCCACCAGGATTTGCTCCAAGACGAGAAGATGGAACGAGGGATGTCTTTGTGAGATACCCCAACACGCTAAGATACATGGTTGAACCAGAACCAATGAGACCATATCAATTGGCCAAATGTGTCAAGAAGAAGTATGATGGGTTAAGGGGTCCATATGTACATGCATCCTTGTTCAAACAAGTGTTAAGAGCCGAACAAGTATTTTATTTTCATACACAGTATGAGGGATTTGGCTTAACCTTGGAAGGGATAGCATTGAATTGGTTCCAACCATTGGACAAAAATGCCTTCTAACACAGTGTCCCAAATCTATGCATTCAAGCAAAAAGAAGATGAGAGAGTGAAGGAAGCATCGCTACGTTTCAAACAATATATATAGAGAGATGTCCGGAACGCGAGTTACCACAGGATGAAAGATTATCAATTCTCTTCATAGAGGGTTTGATAAATGAAACTCTCAAGAAAGATTTGCACTTAAAAGGATGTATTTCCTTTGAACAAGTCACGAGAGAAGCGTTATACCTAGTTGACAATTGTAAAGCCTATGGCGAGGAAATTGGTGATACAAAGATCACTATGGATAATGCTCCTTTAGCATCTGGTGAAACCAACACAAGGCAAGTGGTTATGTCTCAATTAATGACCAACCTAGATGAGCTAGCAGCGCAAGTAGCACAACGAATAAAATGGTGTGCCATTGAGTAAAAATGGACCAATCATGAGATGAGTGAGTGCTACTATAATCAAACCTACAGGAGGGGGATACTATTTGGACATCAAATAGAAAAACAAATTCCATTACCAAATTATCCATTATTTCAAAATAGGGTTGTATCAAGGGCTTTACAAAGAGCTGAGGTATCACAACCTAGGCTAGGGCAAGAACCTATGAGAAAACTCTATTCATTGAATGAGGACACTCTGATGTTCATAGCCAATCAAGAGCGTAGACAAGAGACCATTCTGGCTAAACAAGAACAACCATCAAGTGTGCCACCAATGACTCAACAAGATGGACAATGCTACAAGTGTGGAGGTAATCATTGGGCCAAGAATTCTTCTCGTGTAGAGATAATTGGATATTGTTTGGAGTGTGCCATTACACACATTGTTCCAAATTGTCCAAAACACCCAAACAAACAGGGAAAACAACAATGAATGTTCTGGGAGTGTTACCTTGTCCAAGTGGATCAGAACCCAAAATTCCTGTGAAGGTAGTGACTAGAGCCCAAGCAAAAGAAAATTCTGAGGACCAAGCTAATGAGGAGAAAGATCAACAACCTAAACAAAGGGAAACAACTAGTGTGTCAGTGAGGACTGGGAGAAAGTCCTGGAAATCCAAAAGAGACAGAATTAAAGCAAAAACAATTACAAATCAAACTGCACTACAAACAGAACTACAAGAGACAAAGGAGCAGTTAAAACAAGAACGGGAAAACAAAACGGTGGAGAGCGATAAGAAACCAAGGAAGGCATCTTCCGAACGATCTGTGTTGGTAGACAAAGTCCTAGAGCCATGAGGTGCTGCACTGGAAGCATATGAGGCTAGATTGAAACCCAACCAAACCCCAGAGCAACGAGGGATGAAATATCCTCATGATGAGGTAGAGACTGAGAGGTTGAAAATGTGTAAGGAATTGGTAAAAACTGCACAAGCAATGATGGAGCCTGAACCACCAATTCCACCTCCAAAAACAAAACCAAAAAGTGTTGGATTTGAAATGCCTAAGGCAAAGGTTTTTGAAACATTAACTCAAAGAAACATTGAGCTAGAATGACAAATGGATATCCAAGCAAAGACTGCAACACAAGAAACCAACAACCTAGAAATTCAACTAGATGATCAAGTAGTGGCCAACACCACTAATGATGCAAGGTCAAGATCACAATTTATGGCACCTATCCCAGAGATAGATGAGCCATGGACAAATGAATTGTGGGAAGCAATTAGAAGTGCAAAAGATGGAAGTGTGACTTTCCAATCTGCACCCATAACTGAGGTCAATACGGGGCATGAAGTCTATCAGGGAGACATTCAATCTCTAAATGGAGATGCACGGACGGAAGTTTCAATTGAAAGAAAACCAGAGTCCTTGAAGACCTTACCCTCATACATATGAGAACATGAGGCAAACTCAGAGACTAGAGTGGTGCCATCTCAGAGGAAAGCCATATCCAAGATGATGGATACAAAGAGTATGCAAGAGTTGATGTCAACTCCAATACAGTGCACCATTACTCTATCTGAACTGCTTAAGATTAGACCACATGTATGGGATGAAGTAGGCAACAATTTGGGGAAAATGGGATTAAAGATACCTCTTCAAGATCTACCCTCAAATGAACAATCAAACAAAACACAACAAGAAAGTGCAAACGCTAAACCTATGCCAATAAACAAGGTGGGGGAATATTGCGAAGGAGAAGAAGGAAACACCACCTTACCTGTGGAATACAAAGGAGTTAAAACATTGGCTATACTTGATAGTGGGGCTGGAGTAGCCATAGCCACAAAAGGCATTTGGGAAAAATGGGGTAGATCAGCGCTTAGGAAAACTAGAATGAAGCTGCAACTTGAAGATGGATACACAGAAAAAACTCTGGGTATCTTAGAGAAAATTATTGTGACTTCTTGTGGAATTTAATATGAACATACATTTGCAATAGTGGATTTTGGAAAACGGAACAATTTTGATATCATTTTAGGAAGACCTTTCATGCATCAACTTAAGATGGTTCAAGATTGGGGCTATGACTATATCTACTTGAGACATAAAAAGATCACCACAAAAATAAGCATAAAAGACCATATCTATAGAGATGTGAATAGAACTCCTTTAGAAGAAATTGACTCTACTATAGTCAATGGGAAAGAGATACTTGCGTGGCTACAAACCAAACAAGAACTTTGGATGTGTGGTGCTTTGAAGTGTGGAAGCTCATTGAAGGAGGATTGCATCCTAGAAAGATCAATGGACGATGAAGCTTACATACCGGAATCCTTTCCAGAGCAATTATTTGAGCCATTTGGATGGACTCAAATATTGGCAACCTTGGATGTGTGTGTAAATGAGCTAACTCCAACCAAGTTTTGTAATGAAGAAGGCTACGACCTAGTTTCATGTTTTATGTTGAAAGTGTTGAACGAAGCTAATGAAGTTTGTGAGTGTGAAAGCAGAAAAAGTGAGACAGATAGCTACATCTTGGAGCATGAGGCAAAATTGAAAACGAAGGAAGCAGAGCAACAACCAAAATATGTCATCATTGAAATACCTGCTGCAGAATCGACAAAAGCTATTTCAAAGAAGCAGACTCCAGAAAAAGTGCAAATGAAAGTAGATGAAGGAGAAAAGCTTCCAAGTTCAACGACAAATCTTCAACAAACGCAAGATCAAAAGAAGAACAGGGACAAGGAAGAAGATGGACTATCTCCTACGATGCTCAAATTCAATTTATGCGGACAAACAGGGCTCAAGGTTACATGTTCGGCTGCAATAGATCCAGAAGCAACAAAGAATCTAATGACTTATGGAACGTGGATCATGATGGGAAAGCCACCAATCAATGAGCTAGAAAAAACAGTTTGCACAAGTTCAAAAATGCCGATTCCTAGCTTTGGAGTGGCAGAAGCTGTACTCAAATTGAGTACCGGGGAGTATAAAGATACTTTCCACATAATCAACTCCCATCATATCAAAGAGAGTCTGGTCCTGACAGAAAGCTGGAGGAACATCTTTTTTTGACAACAATCAAAAGATTCAACAACAACGGTAAGACTCCATGAAGCTTCTCAAATCCATGCAGATTAGAAATCACCAACCATCATGGAAAAAGGTAAAGAAAAGGTAAACATTGAAGTATATCAACCTCGCCAGACGACTTTACCTTCACCGAGCTTCCATCAAATTTCCCACGAAGCCTCTACGTCAAGAGCCACACCATCAACAATGAAATCGAAACCAAAGCAAAAATTCTATCAAACAAAGTTTCCATCATAAAAAAGCATCCAGAAGAAGCCGAAGAATGTCAACCAAGTGTTGGTATCCAAAGAGCACATCCAAGTCAAAGACCCAGTTGTTAAGTATGGAGCCTGATTTACCCTTGTAATTTTCTATGGTAAAAGCGCACATTTGTAAGGCCCCCATTATGAGGAGAAGCCCTCGTGCATGAAGGAACATCACTCGTCGGAAACCAAAATTTTCACGGCCAAAAATCAGGGGCAACTTTAGGGGCCTCAAGGGCGGAAGCCCCTGAGACTTTTTTTTCCCTCGTCGGAATATTCCTTTTCGCCGGAATATTATGGCCGGACGGTGGCCGGAAAGTAGTCGGAAAACAATTGTCGGTTGGCCGGTGGCCGATAGTCAATGGCCGGTGGTTGGTGGTCAGAAGTCAATGGCCGGTGGCCGGTGGCCGAATTCAAAAGCGGACTTGTCTTCTCAAGGGCGGCCACACATGGGCGGATTGGAGGGTCCAATTTGGACTTATTCACACAAGGGCGACATGGCTGCCTCTCATAAGAGAGGGCAGCCCTTTTGGCCTATAAAAGAAGGCCATTTCTACACACATTATATAGTGTGAAGTTGATGCAACAAGGTGAGTGTGAGGTGGTGAGAGTGAAGCAAGGCGGGAGCTCCATTAAGGGTATAATCCCTTTGTAAACTACTTCTTGTTTTGAAGTACTAAAGCCATTCAGTGGTTGCTTTCCCGTGGACGTAGCCCACCTTGGGTGAACCACGTATATCGTGTGTACTCTCTCTCTCTCTCTCTCTCTCTCTACTCTATAATCTCGTGTATGTAAATCTGTCTCTCTCCATTAAGTAATCTAATCAATTATCTATTTAGCTACGTCTTATTTCCTACTAACTAGTATCAGAGCAAGGTTTGCTCGTAGCTAAATTATCTCAAGGAAAGGATTCCTTGAATTGAGTGGGAGTTATGGCGGAGGAAGGGAAGCTCAAGATTGAGAAGTTCAATGGCAAAAACTACCAACATTGGAAGATGCATATTGAAGACTATCTCTACCAGAAGGACCTCTATTTTCCACTAGGCGGTCTTGCGAAGAAGCCCGCAACAATGGCAGATGAAGCATGGATTGTCCTTGATCGAAAGGCACTGGGAACAATCCGGTTAAGCTTGGCGTCAACGGTGGCCTTCAATGTTTCGGGCATGAAGACCACGGAGGACTTGATGAAGTCACTTGAAGACTTCTACAAGAAACCATTGGCATCCAATAAGGTATTTCTTATGAAGCACTTGTTCAATCTAAAAATGGCAGAGAATGGTTCAGTTGCAGAACACCTAAATGACTTTAACACAAACATAAGTCAACTTGGATCGGTGAAAATCATTTTCGATGACGAAGTGCGAGCTCTCCTTATACTATCATCTCTACCGGATAGTTGGGACAGCCTTGTGATGGCTGTAAGAAACTCTATCTCTGGTACAAATACTCTTAAGTTTGATGATGTTGTGGGTGTTCTCCTAAGCGAGGAAATACGAAGGAGAAGCACAGGAGAATCATCAAGTGATGCATTGTCAGTGGAAACAAGAGGAAGGCCTAAGGAGAGGTTCAAAAGCCAAAAGGGTCGTGATCGCTCAAGGCGGAGCAAGTCACGCACAAAGTCAGCCCTTGAATGTTGGAACTGCGGAAAGAAGGGCCACGTCAAGAAGGATTGTTGGTCCAAGAAGAAGAAGGAGACAGAGTCTCAAGACAACGAGCCAACATCGGAGGCTGTTAACCCTCACAGCTCACGGACACCCCATCACCTACGATGGACGTGTATTATGTATTCGATAGAGTTAGGTACCGGGCTTGTCGGACCAATAGGGAAAGGTAGAGTGATCGCCGATGAGAGGCGCACTTTAACTTGGACATTCAAGGGATTAGTTGGTTAAGCATGGGCGCCCAAGTGTGAATGGGGTGAGCTCCTATAAAAGCCAACTAAACCTAATTTTTACTCATTCTCTCATTTGTGCAATTGAAGAGTGCTCTTGCTCCATCTCCATCTTCTTCTTCTTCACCTCCTTGTGTGTGTGTGTGAGAGAGAGAGAGAGACAGGGAGAGTGTGTGTGCGATCGAGCATTACGAAGGCACGACGGCGGCGAAGCGGTTGAGCATGGCACGACTGCAGCTTCTTCTTCATCGCGGCGAGGAATCCACCACAAAGGCGAGCGTAGAGCGGTGAGTGACACACCCTTTGTTTTCTTGAGCTTGCTAGTTTAGGCTTGTTGTGTGCTTGGAGCCGTTTGTGGCTCGCACACGGTGTATTGGCAAGTCCCTTGCTTCGACAGTGCGGCAAGGAGCGCACATTTTTGGCGCCGTTGCCGGGGATATGCCCTACACTAAGCTCGGTTAGCACTTTACGCTTTCTTCTGGTGCAATTTCTATCATAGGAAAGGCAGGGAAGGAGTGTGTGGAGATTTCTATTTTTTGCGTTTTTCTGCATTTGCTGTCAAGTTTCAATTTCTGCTATTGTCTGCGTTTTTTCAATTTCCGCAATTTCTGCATTTTCAAGTTCGGCGTTTTCAATTTCTGCAAGTTTCTGCATTTCTGCGTTTTTTTAATTTTCCCAAGCCCAAGCCCAAGCCCAAGCCCAAGCCCAGGCCCAGGCCTCAGTCCTCAGTCTTATGATATATACTAGACTCACTCTTATATATATACCCTACTCCCTCAAGAGAGAATGAGAGCATGTGGGACAAGTCCTCCACTCTCCTCCCTTCTCTTCCCACTTGCACCCTTAGACTTTCTAGTTTGGGCCTAGTTCCCTACTGGAAATTGACAGTTTTAGGGATTCCTAGGGCATAGAGTGACCAAACGGAGGGCTGTAAAGCACGGCACGACCCTCTGACCGATACGCTCGTTTTGAGCTATCACACGACCCATTCCACGACATGCTCTAAAAAATCTAGCAAAAAAACACGCTAAAAACTAGTCACAAGGCCTCCTAGAGCAGCTTTTTGACACCTTAGGGTATCAAAAGCACATGCACTTACGCTCTGGGCGGGTGCTAGAACACGAGCATATTAAGAGTGCCTCTGTTCATACGGACACCCATTACCCATCCACGATAAGCTCTAGACCCTCAGCGGGGACACAAGGTAGCACCACCCAAGACCCTAAAATAGCCGCTAGTGATTCCTCCTCCGACTCAGAAATCATGGAAGCATACCCTACCCAAAACACTGAGAGAGAAGGCCATGCACCTCCCGAAGCTCCACAGCCTAGTACTAGTATGTTTAGCCGTTTCATGGAAACATTAGGTAGAGCTACTCGCTCGGAACCTGATGCAAATGAAGCACACGAAGGGGGTGGGGAAGTGGACTCTCCTTTCACATCGTACGTGGATCCCACACCCCCAAAGAGTGTCCATGTGGATATCCTGCCAACTTCTTACCAAGAAGGCCCTGTTGAGCTGCCTCCTTCAGAAGTTCCCTCTAGAGTACCGTTGGTGACAAGTAAAACCACGGGGAGCAACATTGCTTCTACCTCACAAGAAACCATTAACACGTCGACTCTAGAAGGATTGTTCATTAATGATCATTGGACATACGACCTCCACACTGAGGTGTTGACGGATCTACACTCTGGCCACGCCTACCATGTAGGATGGATAGAGATTGTACAATCCACCTCTAGTGCCACGAGCATCGAAGATCAACAGAAAATGATCTGTAATGTTATCCATGGAATTATTCAATCAGAAAGGCAAAACCGAGGGGTAAATATACTCTCAACTGGCCCCATGAGATTTCTGGATACGAGCAAGGCTCAACAGCCTACTCTATCACAAATGGAGACTCCTCTAATGAGCCCCATGGACCCATCTTACGTCATTTCACCTGGGGTCTCTATGCAATCTGAACCTCCGAGCAAAAACTTTAGCTTCCCTAACTTGGCTCAACCCTCTATTAAGGAAAACACAGTGCTCACTCCAGGGATAAGCCTGACAGAGAATGTACCGATGACATCTACGGTTAGCGCAGTGCCACTACCTAGTGTCGTAGTACCTAATATGGGGCCTCAACCATATGTGCCTCTAGCCCCTTATGCACACATGGCCCCCACACCTCCAATTGTACCACTTGCTTATGCTCCTCGAGTGCCGCTCCCTAGCTCTTATCCGAGTGGACCTATGCCCGGTTATATTCCATATCCTGCATCATCTACACATATGCCAAGACCGGTACCCGTTCCTCTCCCACATATGATTCCAAGAGTACCTCCACCGGCCCTACCTCCTCACATAGGTGACTTGGCAGCGTTTGCTCAAACCATAGGTCGATCTATCGCGGAAAATATGCGTCATGCATCTGATAGAGAGCCTAGAAGTAAGGCAGTACAAATTGCCAAACTCACGCAAAAATTCAATGGGGACGAAGATGCTAGGAAACACATTGAAGTGTTTGAACAAGTATGTGATTCCTTAGGGGAACGCAACGAACTACATAAGTGCAATGCCTTAAGCTTGACATTAAGTGGGAAGGCTGGAGATTGGTATAGGACCCTAAGGGTGGACGAGAAAACAATATACCCTACCCTTCGAAGGTTGTTTCTAAAGGAGTACATACGAGAAGGTGTGCTTTGGGGTGTAGCATCTCAGCTACAGAAGGCCGAACGTAAGGAAGGAGAGTCAGTAAGGGACTTCATTAGTCGTCTAAAGCACTTAAACTCTCGTTGCCCTGTAAATGAGCGCTTCAACAATAACCAACTGCTTGATCGATTCATTCGAGGGTTGAGGAATGAAGGAATCTATAATGGACTAGTGATTAGAGGTATCACAACCTGGGAAGATGTCACTGCCAATGCAATTCAATTAGAGGAAAACTTGATGATAGCAGGCATGAGGGTGTCTACCGACACGAGATCCACTAGCTCACAAGCCATTGAGTATGAACCCATGACTGCAAAGCCCATTGCCAATGAGCCAAAGGTATTTGAGACATTCTTGACAGACCTCACCAAGGCAATCCAAGAGTCTCTTAAGGATAATCGACCCCCTCAAAATAGTCACATGTATCCAAGAAGGGAGCAACAATGGTGTTCCATTTGCTTAGGTCCACATAGCACTAGTGAGTGCCCTACGTTTAGAGTAAAATTTAATGGAACTTGCAACGCATGTGGTAGGTATGGTCACCAAGCTAAGGATTGTTTAATGATCAAACGTATGATGGCAAATAGGCCACCTGTAGCCTGGACGGATGCGCCTCGAGCTCCTGTATTGATGCCTACTCCACCTGTTGAGCAACTACCGCAACACATGGTCCCTAGATCTCAAAATGTTGTACAAGCTACACCGCTACCACCTCCTGTGCTAGGACCGCAGCCCCTGCATCCAAGAGTCGCCCCTATGAACCAAGTGGGTTGCGAGCCATCAAATGCTTATCCAGATGGCTGTGAGGAGGAAATAGACACTAGTATTGCCTACGGACTTGATACATTGGAAGAATGTCCTATATACTACATGGAAGATTGTTGGGGACAAGTCAAGCCGGTTTATCAAGCTGCTGCTCTCGCATCCAGAGGTCAAAATATCAACACCCAGGCTAGGAGGCCACCTCTTCAATGCTACGAGTGTGGTGGACCACATCGAGTAGCGGAGTGCCCTATTAGGCTGCAAAAGAATGCTGCACAGATGCAAGTGAATCAAGGGAGCACGTCTGCAATGCCAATACTCACATGTAATCGTTGTGGCATAGATCACTTGATTGCCCAATGCCCCTATAACCCAAATGCGCATAAAATCACACCCCTAAATTTGGTCGAAATTGCTAGTGTGACATCGCCAATACCACCCGTCGCACCCGCTTATGCGATTACACGGTCCATGCTTCAAGGGCCAGGCCATATCCTCGAAGAGAGAGATACCGCGTCAGTTATCCAAGCAAAGAAAAAGAAGACACGAAGGAAGAAGTCGCAGAATACGGAAAATTCAAAGCCAAGTTCCAAAACAAACATAGGAACAGGAGATGACCCCGTGTATATGAATGACCTCGAGGATGATTCAGATTCAGTCGAGACAATGGAGACTAGAACCAATACCACAAAGGGAAAGACCGACAAAGAAAACCATAACATGGGACCAAATGAAAACCGAATGAGAGAAAACCATAAAGAGCCTCTGAAAACACCACAAGTGTTTCCAAATCCAATCCAAGACCCCCAAGATAAACCGCAGGGGCAAAAAGGGAAGAATCGTAAAAAGAAGATTGGGACGTACCCAAACCCAGTAGACGAGATTAAGCAGGTGAAACATCTAACAGGTTTAGTGGAGGAGACTCAAAGGAAACTAGAACCAGAACCCATGCAGGTCAAAATTCATGACACAGTGTTTTCCATGCAAGTTCATCCACCCCACATGAACCATAGACCGTTAGCCATATCTAGTATCATCCAAGAAGGGAGTGAGGACGGGACATAAGAAAGTGAGCATACACCTTTCTTGTTGGAAAGGATGTTTAACGAAGGAATACCTGATCCCATTGAGGAATATGAGATTCCATCCTCACCAGTTCCTAGTCAAGGACCTACACCCTGCAAAACGTCAATGAATGTTGCCAAACTAGTGGACTTCATGTCTTCTGAGGTCCGAACCACGATCATAGCAAAGCTGTATGGAGATCCTGAGTTATTCCTTGCACTTCGAGCATTCCTTAACGGAGAGCTACGAACGGGATTACCGCAGTTTGCGCAACCAAATAGGCCTGACTCGATTATGATTGATGAGGAAAATCATGTGCAATCACTTGACTTAGATGGACACGAGTCTGTGATCGAGGTACCCATTAACGAATTAGGGCAGTATTTTGAAGGCGACGAGTCTAATGCGACCCTACCCATCACTGCCAAGGGATTAACTATAAAGGGAATTCTTGATGGTGGTGCGGGAGTTAGCATCGTTACAAAAGATTGTTGGGAATCCATGGGAAAACCCCGCCTCAGTGTTACTAACATTGTGGTAAAGATGGCAAATGGTACCATAGCCAAACCTATGGGGATGCTCAAGGATCTTAAGATCAAAGTTCTAGGACATAAGGTACGACATACGTTCATTGTAATGGATTTCTCTAAACACCTTATGTCATATGAAATGATTTTAGGACGACCATTCATGAGGGAAGCACAAATGGTTCACGATTGGTCTAAAAATCATGTCTATTTGCAATTCCAAGACTCTGTCCTTAGAGTGGATTTGGTGACTGGTAAGGTACACCCCTTAGGGAGTAAAACCATTATTGATCATCTCTCTGACACCACAGTTCACTCGGCCCCACTACAATATTGTTACACTTGTAAGAAGGATACAGACATTGGCCAAGATTCTCCTTACATGGATGTGTTACCGGGTATGACGGAATCAGACAATGTGGATTGGGTCCACCTAGCATCAACCATAGACACTTGGGGAAATAGGGGGACGACCTGGGTAACACCTGAGGGGGATGAAATGCCTATACCCTTAAATATGCTACAAGCAATGCATATCGCTTCCGACAAGACTCATCCTAATGTCATGAAGAAAACATACAAGTGGGTCCCTAAAGCTTCTTTAGTGACCATAGCTAGTGCAAAAAAACAGAAGCCTTGTAAGAAACGTACCACTCGCTCCAAGAAAAGTAAGAAAATGTTGCGATGGATCCCTAAACGACTATTGGAAGCCCAAGGCTACTATCAAGGAAATGATCAAATCTGGGTGCCAAAACGTAGATTGTGCTCTTACCTATCACCTGACCCAAGTGAGCCCAATCCCGTAGCTCCAAAACGAATCAATGAGCGTGAAAAGGAAAAAATCACAGAATGCTACACACCCGCTCCCGAGCTAGTTTGGGTACCAAAGAAAGAACGATTTGTTCCACCTAGCTCAGGAAGGGGGGAGTCCCATGAAGCTTCTAGCTCCTCATGTAATACATCCATAGAGGTAAAAGCTTCTACACCGCCTCCATCTATAGTAGTGGACCTCAATGAAGCTACAAAAGAATCCACACCTCCCAGTGTTCAAGAATCACCTAATGAACCACTTCAAGTTCGATCCTGGGAGAGTACCTTACCACCCTTGCAGCTTGACAAGGCACCTAGGGTAATAGAAAACTACTGGCAAAAATCCTCACCTATTACCAAGTGGAATAATTGGTTTCAAAGGGTGACAAGCTCATTTCAAACGGTATGATCTACCCAAGGAAGGGGGGAGTGTTTGCTGACTGTCATCATTCATTTGTTTCCCTCTCAACCTTTTTCCCTGACCTCTCAATCACCAATCTTAGGGAATGTACATATAAAGCTTTATACTCACAAAAAAAAAAAAAAAAAGAGCAAGAGCAATTAGCAAACGAGTATGCACATTAAAGTCAAAACATTGACTCAGACCTACACATGTCACATCTGGTACAGTGAAACAGAAACCTATGCCATAAAACACCTTTGATCCTCATCACTTGAGTGATGGAGGGTAGGTAAGATTAGTACGATAGAGTGTTTCTGTTTTAGAGTTGAGAGATTAGCGAAGTTATCTTTTCCCACTAATGTGCCTCCTGGAGGTATTCCTTTTGTTTCCTAGTGTGTACAGGAGCGTGTTTCTATTGATAGGATTTGGACCTTCATGGAACCTTCAAATCAAGCGCGACCATCAACACAAACAGGTGTTTCTTGTCC
This sequence comes from Adiantum capillus-veneris, assembly GCF_014529385.1. Classification (NCBI taxonomy): domain Eukaryota; kingdom Viridiplantae; phylum Streptophyta; class Polypodiopsida; order Polypodiales; family Pteridaceae; genus Adiantum; species Adiantum capillus-veneris. The sequence continues at coordinate 6,818,998 of NC_140934.1, forward strand.
ATTAGCATTGCCCTTATCTTTTTTGCATCCATGATTGTCTGCTTTGATTGTGACTGGTAGCATAATATTCAGTGCATTTGCTTAGTATCAAACATTTAATTCAATGCAATCTTTTGTCATAGTCACTTGTTTAGGGGTAAAAATCAAGCAGTCCGACTAAGCTAGTTTGACCAAGCTAGATATTAGAAATCTTCTCTTAATACCATGGGGAATGCCTTCCTAATAAGAAATGGTTACTTAGGTTCTTAATCCGATTTAGGTAGCATTGTATGAAATGTACTAGGGATTTCTAGTGGGCTTAACCCTAGTGACCTTTAGCTTAAGTATTATAAAGGGAGTTTACTAATGTGATGAGCCTGGGGAATGTAACAATGTTATATGACCCCCCAAAGTTACAAAATTTAAATGCTGAAAAGGAACAAGCAAAAATCAAAGTGCCACAATGTAAAATTTTAAGCTGGAAGAGAAATCTCAGCTTGATTTGGTACTTCACTCACATGTATCGCCTATGGTACTAGAGCCCTAGAGGTTCCCAGTGTGGGTGCTTTTCCTTGAAAAGCAAAAAACCCAAGGCATACAAAATAAGCACACACATTATAATTGAATCAATGTGAAAAGACCTTGGGGGGTCAAAGAAAAAGTAATCAGTCAGGCGATGATTTCATGAGAAATTCCTTTTATGGTAGCTTAACTACAAGGTTTTCTAGATATAGCCTCTAGTCAGCCCTTGAACATGAATACTTGGATCTCGCGATTAAACAACTTAATTGACCACAGAAAATTAAGAAGCTTACCCATGGTATTAATACTTGATCTCTAGTGCCTTTCGACCGTCAAATTAGTGACCCCAGACTTGTTTAATTTTTTGCCTTTACATCTGTTTATGCATTTGATTACATTGCAATTTAATGTTCATTGCTATCAAATTGTTTGAAATTCTTTTACCAATCAATTTTTCTATCTAAAAGTGCATATGCTTTTTAAGAGAATGCAATTACTGTGCCAATGTTGTTTGATTTTGCAGTGACTGAAGAAGGCTAAGGATATTCATCTCAAATGCTCTTCCACCTCGACGATCCAGCTTCAACTCAATAGCTTCCGAGGACGGAATCTACATCAGGAAGGGGGGCATGTTAACCCTCACGGCTCACGGACACCCCATCACCTACGACGAACGTGTATTATGTATTCGATAGAGTCAGGTACCGGGCTTGTCGGACCAATAGGGAAAGGTAGAGTGATCGCCGATGAGAGGCGCACTTTAACTTGGACATTCAAGGGATTAGTTGGTTAAGCATGGGCGCCCAAGTGTGAATGGGGTGAGCTCCTATAAAAGCCAACTAAACCTAAGTTTTACTCATTCTCTCATTTGTGCAATTGAAGAGTGCTCTTGCTCCATCTCCATCTTCTTCTTCTTCACCTCCTTGTGTGTGTGTGAGAGAGAGAGAGAGACAGGGAGAGTGTGTGTGCGATCGAGCATTACGAAGGCACGACGGCGGCGAAGTGGTTGAGCGCGGCATGACTGCAGCTTCTTCTTCATCGCGGTGAGGAATCCACCACGAAGGCGAGCGTAGAGCGGTGAGTGACACACCCTTTGTTTTCTTGAGCTTGCTAGTTTAGGCTTGTTGTGTGCTTGGAGCCGTTTGTGGCTCGCACACGGTGTATTGGCAAGTCCCTTGCTTCGACAGTGCGGCAAGGAGCGCACAGAGGCCAATGTGGCAAGTAAAGTAGAGCAAGATGCTCTAATTCTCTCATTAGACAATGTGTCTACTTCTTGGATAGTAGATTCCGGGGCTTCATTCCATGCGACACCACACAAGCAATATTTCCAAGATTACACCAAAGGTAATTTTGGGTATGTATACTTGGGAGATGATGAAGCTTGTGAGATTGTCGGCAAAGGTATAGTTTCTGTCAAAACTGCTAACGGAAATGAATGGAAGCTTGAAGATGTTAGGCATGTTCCTTCTCTTCGCAAAAATTTGATCAGTACAGGACAATTGGACGATGAAGGTCACAACATTGCATTTGGAAACAAACGGTGGAAGATCTCAAAGGGATCTTTGGTGGTTTCCAAGGGGGAAAAGGTCGGTACACTTTACTTGTGTACTGTTAGCATGCAACCTTCAGCTTGTGCAGCGACTACAGAAGTTGACAGTGCGGTGTGGCACTACCGACTTGGGCATATGAGTGCCAAAGGAATGCAAATCCTTCAAACAAAGAAGCTTCTACCAGGTTTGAAAGAAGTGGACTTAGAGTTCTGTGAAGATTGTGTTTATGGTAAACAAAAGAGGGTAAAATTTCAAAAATCAGGAAATGAAAGAAAAAATTAAAAACTTGAGTTGGTTCATTCTGATGTTTGGGGTCCTGCAAGTACACCATCACTTGGTGGCTCATTGTACTATGTAACATTCATAGACGATGCGACTCGAAAAACATGGGTTTATGTCATGAAGAATAAATCCGATGTATTTTTCATATTTCAAAGGTGGAAAGCCTTTGTGGAGAATGAAATAGGTACCAAGGTTAAATGCCTCAGATCCGACAATGGAGGCGAATATTGCAGCCAATCTTTTGAAATGGAGGACAACCCCAAGGACACCTCAACAAAATGGAATTTCGAAAAGGATGAACAGGACAATCATGGAGTGAGCACGAAGCATGTGGCTACATGCAGGCCTACCGCTTGAGCTTTGGGTGGAAGCTGTAAGTACGTCTGTGTACTTAATCAACCGGTCACCCTCAACGGCATTGGATGGGGGAGTTCCTGAAGAGGCATGGACAGGTAAACCGGTGAATTATGAATTTCTCAAAGTGTTTGGGTGTGAGGATTTCATGCACATAGATAGATACCTAAGATCAAAGCTAGATGCAAAGTCCAAAAAGTGTTTCTTCATTGGCTATGGAGAAGGTGACTTTGGGTATCGCCTGTGGAATCCTGAAGATGGTAAAATATTAAGGAGTAGGGATGTAATTTTTAACGAAAAAATATGTACAAAGATTACTTGGAAAGAAAACAAACAAAATAAACAGGTGATGAGTACATGGAGCTTGAGGACGGTGAAGACTCAAGGACTGTAAATGGTGACAATGTGCAACAACGTCAACCAAATGCGGAGCCTCAACCTATTCCCCGAAGATCTACAAGAGAAAGTAGACCTCCAGAAAAGTTTGTTCCTTCCTTCAACCATCTCTTGATCTGAGATTCTGGAGAGCCGAAATCATACGAAGAAGCTATGCAACATGAATCCAAAGAAGAATGGACGAAGAGCATGCAAGTGGAGATGGACTCACTACATCGCAACCAAACATGGGAGTTGGTTGAGTTTCCTAAAGGTAAGAGGGAACTTCAAAACAAATGGGTGTACAAGCTGAAGGAAGAAGAAGGTGGGAAGAAAAGGTACAAGTCTAGGCTTGTGGTAAAAGGGTTTTCTCAAAAGAAAGGTATTGACTTCAATGAAATATTTTCTCCTGTTGTAAAAATGAACTCAATTAGGCTTGTCTTAAGCCTTGTGGCTGCTCATGATCTAAATCTTGACCAAATGGATGTAAATACGGCATTCCCTCACGGTTACTTAGAGGAGGAAATCTACATGCTTTAACCAAAGGGGTATGAAGTAAAAGGTAAGGAGAAAATGGTTTGCATATTAAAGAAGATCTTGTATGGTTTAAAGCAAGCATCAAGACAATGGTACTTGAAGTTTGATCGATGGATGTTGGATCATGGATTCACAAGATGCAACTCGGATCACTGCGTCTACACGAAGAATTTGGGAGATGGGAAATTCATCATCCTAATGTTGTATGTTGATGACCTGTTGATTGCAAGTGCTAACATGCAGGACATCAAAGACCTAAAAGAGGAGCTATCTAAATATTTTTCAATGAAAGATTTAGGTGCTGCAAAGAGGATACTTGGTATGAAAATATCAAGGGACACAACGAAGAAGACAATAAAGCTATCTCAAGAAGATTACATCAAGAAGGTACTAGAAAGGTTTGCAATGCAAAATGAAAAACTAGTTTCTACACCTTTGGCTGGTCACTTTAAACTAACAAAGGATATGTGTCCAAAGACACAAGAGGAGATAGCCTATATGTCTAAAGTTCCATATGTTGTAGCGGTAGGTTCTCTAATGTATGCTATGGTCTGGACAAGGCCAGACATTGCACATGCAGTGGGAGTTGTGAGTAGGTTCATGGACAACCCAGGTAAAGAGCATTGGCAAGCTGTGAAGTGGATACTTAGGTATCTAAAAGGGACAACAACAAAAGCTTTGTATTTTGGAGGAACTGATATTTTACTAGAAGGGTATGCTGATGCAGATATGGCAGGTGACAAAGATACTCGAAGGAGCACTACTGGCTATGTGATCACGGTTGGAGGCACAGCAGTAAGCTAGGCTTCAAAGCTGCAGAAAGTGGTTTCACTTTCTACCACGGAAGCAGAGTATGTAGCAATGACGGAGGCAAGCAAAGAAATTCTGTGGCTTCACAGATTCTTAGAAGAGCTTGGATTCAAACAAGACAATTGTGTCTTGTATAGTGATAGCCAAAGCGCTATCCATCTTGCGAAGAACTCAGCCTTTTATTCAAGGACAAAGCACATTGAGGTGAGATATCACTTCATACGCACTCTTTTGGAAGAGGGACAACTAAAGCTAGGAAAGGTGCATACAAGTGAAAATCCTGCAGACATGTTTACAAAGGTGGTCAACAAGGAGAAGTTGAGCTTTTTCTCATCTTCAATCGTCATTCAAGGATAAGAAGCCAGAATGGAAAGCAGCCACAGGTTTGGTTTGGAGATCAGTCTCCAAGTGGGAGATTGTTAAGTATGGAGCCTCATTTACCCTTGTAATTTTCTGTGGTAAAAGCGCACATTTGTAAGGCCCCCATTATGAGGAGAAGCCATCGTGCGTGAAGGAACATCACTCGCCGGAAACCAAAATTTTCACGGCCAAAAATCAGGGGCAACTTTAGGGGCCTCGAGGGTGGAAGCCCCCAAGACTTTTTTTTTCCCTCGCCGGAATATTCCTTTTCACCGGAATATTATGGCCGGACGGCGGCCAAAAAGTGGTCAGAAAACAAATGTCGGTTGGCCGGTGGCCGGTGGTTGAAAGTCAATGGCCGGTGGCCGGTGGCCGAATTCAAAAGCGGACTTGTCTTCTCAAGGGCGGCCACACATGGGCGGATTGGAGGGTCCGATTCGGACTTATTCACACAAGGGCGGCTACACATAGTTGCCTCTCATAAGAGAGGGCAGCCCTTTTGGCCTATAAAAAGGGGTCATTTCTACACACATTATATAGTGTGAAGTTGATGCAACAAGGTGAGTGTGAGGTGGTGAGAGTGGAGCAAGGCGGGAGCTCCATTAAGGGTATAATCCCTTTGTAAACTACCTCTTGTTTTGAAGTACTAAAGCCATTCAGTGGCTGATTTCCCGTGGACGTAGCCCACATTGAGTGAACCATGTATATCGTGTGTACTCTCTCTCTCTCTCTCTCTCTCTCTCTCTCTCTCTCTCTCTCTCTCTCTCTCTCTCTCTCTCTATCTCTCTCTCTACTATATAATCTCGTGTATGTAAATCTGTCTCTCTCCATTAAGTAATCTACTCAATTATCTATTTAGCTATTTCTTATTTCCTAACACCAGTTTGGATACATGAAACACGGGTTCAACAACAACAACAAAAGGTGACAAGGTGGATAGCATCAAATGAGTCAATCACTACTCAAGGTTACATCCAAGGAAACATTAATGTTTGGGCCAAAAAGCCTAAAGTAACAGCCTGGAACTACCCACCTCAATCAATGAGTTCTACAAGGAACAAGACGCGCTATCAACGGAATACAAAATACTCAGGCAAGCGAAAGAACACCAACAAAAGGAAAACAAAAAGACCTTCCAAGCGGGCAATGCGACAAGTTTGGGTACGAAAGTCACTCACTAGTCAAATTACCCAACGCAAACAAGTGAATCAGTGAATTATTCCAGTTAAGCTACTCAAAGCACAAGGATTTTATGAAGGTAACACACAAATATGGTCACCCAAAATTGTAGCTCAATCGGGAACAACGAGAGAAATCAAGCAGCACAAGCTCCTACCCCAAAGCAATCAATGACAACCAAAAGCCAACAGAAACCAATTACAACCAAGGCTGCTGCAATCTACAGATGGATACCTTGTCATCAATTACAAAAGAAATGCTTTTACAACGGAAATCATTAGGTTTAATTGGATACCAAAGCCTAGTGTCCATCAAATTGTAGAAGAAGATAAAATGCCAAAGACGGTCACACAAGGACCAAAAACAAGATGGGTTCCAAAATTGCTAGTGGAAACTCAATCACAGACAACCCACACATCTCGACAATCACTTCTCATGGAAATTAATGTAAAGGCTACATCAAGCCCTATCAGAGCTGAAGGACTTGTTTTACAAAGAAGTATCAACATACAACGAGCAAGCTAAGAGGAGCCAAAATATGTCAATCTACTCAACAAAATGGTGGCATCCAAAGACCAATACAATGATAGAGGCCTTAATCTCAAGAACTTATGGCATTGGGTTTCAGGCCATGAACAGGTAAGTCTAAGTTTCCATTAAATATACATGGCATAAAAGTCAAGAGTCGGGCAGCTGAGCCACTAAATGAGCAAGGCATTAGTCCCAAAGCTTCAAGTAATATTCTCTGTGGTCTAAGAGTCTTAGCTATTCTAGGTACTGCTCAAGGTGGAGGAGTTGAGCATATTTATGTTGTTTCGCTCATGCTGGTATAGGTGAGCATAAGAGTCCAAGTCTATGTATTTTAAGTTTGGTAAAGTGAAGAAGAGAGTCCAAAAGACACTCACGCACTATGCGTAGTGAGTAATGAGTGGAGAAGCTTCAACATCAAAAACCCTTCTTGGAAATGTGGAAGCTATTGAGATGTCCTTGGATATCACAGGTGCTACATTTGTTCCTTGAAGCACCCAACAACTCATTTTTCACACCGCATGATTTTCTTGAAAGTACTCTCGTGTGCATATAGAGTGTCCCATAATTGGCACTTGCATTACGCACTCTTACTTTATTTCTCCCAAGCACTCACCTTGCATGAACAGGTACTCAACTTCTAAGTGTTCAACCCCAATAAGAGCGTATACCAAAGGCATTTTTTCCGACTGGGTTTTTCCCTTTGGTCATTCAGGTTCTAGACCCTAATTTAGAAACACCCATCACTATTCTATTGTATATATTCCTTCCATCAACTGAAACCAATAAAGAATTTGTTACACGATCTTCAAATAGATTAAGTGGGGCCACATTGTTCTCAACCACGGTTCGACAAGAGCAGATCTTATCTTCAAAGATACCAACAAATCTCTATGGACAAAGTGGCAAAGAAAATCAAATTGGAGATGCCAGTGCATACATGTCAAAGTCTCAAACATTTTGAGATATGAGCTCCAATAAAAAGTCAACTGCACAAGAAGGAAAAGTATCCAAAGAAGCAGGTATCATTGACCAGTTGCACAAATGGAAAGGTAAAGCAGGATGTGCAACAACATGCACAAATGCCTCGTCCACAACATCCAAATCACAAGAACACATGTTCATCAATCAAAGGCAAATGGGCACCCTATTTGAACAAGAAAAACATGCCAGATATAACTCAATCAAGGAAGGGGGAGGTCTCATCAACAAGAAGACCATACTACAAATGGTCGTGTCAAGGGACGACACGAGCTAGGAAGGGGGGAGTGTTTGGAGGTGATAACAACATACAAGTGCCCACCTAGCCAAGACGCCGTTGGGTCAACCGGCCAAAGTTTTGATGTGGTCACATTATTTTTTGATGTTTAATACATCAAACCCTGTAAAAGCCTAAGGTCAATCGTCTATGTCAAGTCTAAGTCAAAGACGTAATTTTTCCAATGATGTATGTAAAGGTCCATGAGAAGTTGGCCGCCGGACACTTTAGAAAGCCCTAGGTATATAATACACTAAGGTTAGTGGGAAAGGGAGATTATTTTTTGTGAAGATAAGGGACTACTGCATTACGTACAGAGAGCTGCCTCTTTGCTCAAACTTGTAATCATCGTTTCTGTGGCTATGGTAATCCAAATTCAGTTTTGTTTCTTGCATTGTGTTCCTCTTACTTTGCTCTTTCATTCAAGTGTAAGCATTCAAGATTTGGTGAAGGTTTCAAACGCATCCGTTTAGGCCTTAAATCGCTGTTTTGAGTATTTATATGCGTATTTTATGTTGTTTTGACCCTAGGAGAGGCTTTAGGGACCTAAAAACGACCCTTTAGGATCATCTGTTTACTGTTTTTGTGTACTATGGGATGAACGATCGCGATCGTTGTACCTTCCCAGAATGCTGTGACAATGATAGGATATGTTCCTAATTGTCCCCTGTAGCTTCCCTTCAAGTTTCGTGCGATTCCGATATGATTTGCATGGTGAACGGGCGTGATGACTGTAGAGGTGCATAGAAGGACATAGGCAGATTACTTGGTTTTAGTGCGATTGATTTGCTTGTAGAGTTAGTAGTTGCATCTCTTCAAGTTCACTTCATTAGGATTGACACCCTAGTGAGTTTCCATGCCTCATCCGAGTCGCTTCCACTGTATCGATAATTTTATGTTGATGCTTGAGAGCTATGCTATGGATGTCCGTCGCGGTGACCCGCAAACATTCATGTGGAGTCATCCCAGGCACTATATACATCTTCTTTGATTCACGAGCGCGGGGATTTCAACCCACAATAATATTGGATCAACATAGAGAACAACAATACACAACTAGAAAGACATAATCACCAATAAGAGACCAAATGGGAAACAAATAGACCCAATTAGGTTTAAAGATCCAAGGTTGGGAATTCCAAACACTAACAATAAAGACCATGCAAGAGAGGGAAGATTGGTTGATTTTTTAAAAAGGGTAAAAAGGTATGATGGCTTAGAAGATCCTTTGATCACTTAACAAGATTCCATTAAGTATTATAATGGAAAGAGTCTATGATTTTCACATACAATATGAGGGTTTGGAAATAACACTAGAGGGCAAGACTTTAACATGGTTCTAAAATCTAAAAGCTCAAAACATTTAGGACCTTCACACAGTAGGAGATCATGAATTGATAAAATTAGTGCTCAATTGCTTTGAGTGTTCACTCTTTGTGGTGGGTCTCACTCGGTTTTACCATTTTCTTGGTAAAGTTTTCTCTGTGTATGGTAAGACTCCCAAATTAGAGCTCATCAATTGGATTCATAGACCTAACATCCTCAACCAAGGATGAGCAATGTCCACGCGCAATATTTGGAAAAAGGATTCTTCTCAGTGTAATTCAGTGACAAGGCATTGGTGACTAAAGTCTTGGCTAAAAGCTTTCTTTTCCTCTACCGAGCTAATTTGCATGTTGCCTTGGGATCCCTCGTTTGAGTCCCTGAATTCTTTCTAGGATATATGTCTGCTATGGGTGGTGTTTGTGAACCTCCTGTTCTGGCTGAGAAGAAACATTAAAGGCGTGACATTAGCCATCGATACCCCTCCATCTGTATCATGAAGCAAAGCAACATGCATTGCTTCCAATAAGGTGTGTATGGTGGGGCCCAACCCAAGAATCTAGTGGTTAATGTGGAGGTTGGACTTATTGTTATCCCTCTAAAATTTGGTACCTTTTTTGGTGTGTGCTTTAAGTGAAAAAAAATTTGGCACTTTGCTAGGTCATGTCTAGCTACCGGGGTCATAGTCCTAGGCTTGACAGGTGGGGAGAAATCCATGCCCTCAATGCTGGATACGGAATCAACAACTCCCACATAGAATGGAAATGAGAAGTCTTGAGAAAGTGGGCAGCCTGATAGAAGTAAGGAAACCATAGAGAACTTAGAGAAGGAACTCAAAGCCCACCCTAGAAACTTTTAAGGCCACCCCAAGATACTCCTTCAAATCAACCGCCTAGAAAAAACGACGTGATTCAAATCCCAGGAACGAGCGGCTAGGAAAATTAAGGAGACCCTGTCAAACATCACCCAAACCCCTTTTCTCTACAATAATATATTTGAGGTTATTTGGGATGCCAACCGAAAAAACTTGATGGTAATTGAGGGGAATGGGAAAGTACCAATGGTGGAGGACAATAGGAAAGAGGGCACAGAAGAAGATTACCTCAAAGTAGAGGAGTTCATTCACCTCTCTCACTAATGGAGGAGTTTGCTCTCTATTCTTGGAATGTGAAAGGGCTTAAGACCCAGCAAAAGGGTTCCTTGTTCTAGGAGGAAGTTAGGAAGGGAAAATACATCAATTGTTGGGCTATTAAAGAGCATCAATTAGATGCTACAAGCAAGAGAAATAAATCTTTAGGTAAGAATCTCATCTTTGATGGATAAGGTGATCATGGGTATAGTGGCATCCGCATTATTGTTGACAGGGACGTAGAGCCTAAGGTGGTACTCAACCACACTTCTGGGAGAGATCTAGGAGTCAAGATCAAATGGGCATATCAACTTATTACCACTATCAATATTTATGAACCCTTCTTGGTGAAGAAAAGAGTAAAGCTATGGAAGCAACTAGAAGAGATCCTAGTTGAAGGGGAATGAATTTTTGTGAATGACTCGTTTCTCTTCCTCAAAGCTTGCCCTCAAGTGACTGCAAACTTATGCCATATCATCAAGGTCAAAGTATAGCATCAAAAAATCAAAATTGATCTCCCTCTTGGAGAACAACTCATCCAATCCATCAATGTGGTCCGGGGAGATAGTGTCAAGAGGGAAGATATCCCAATATCTTGGAGTCCCACTAGTGGTAGATGTTGACCACAAGCAAAACTTCAATTGGATTATGGAGAAGATAAGAAGCAAGATGCATCGATGGGAGTATCTACTTCTTCCCTTCTAGAGCAAATTGAAAGTAGTCAACTCATTTATGCTCCCATATACAGATTTGAGCAATCCTCTGATAAAGCTTGCCAAATGAAATTGGAAAGAGTTCCTTAAACCATAGAAGAAAAACACCAAAGACTTGATGACCTGGAAATGGACTAGCTGGGAAATAGTTGAGATTGATCAAGGAAGGCAGTCTTGAGATTCTTAACCCTAGTATTGATGCAGAGGCCCAGTGTGCTAAGTTTGTTGCTGCACTCTCAAATCAAGGGAAGTCTTGGACTACTATGGCCAATGCCATTCCTGACAATGCCAAGCTCTACTTGTATGCTAGTTATGGGAAGGGCTCAAGGTACACGACAAACTCTTTGCCCCCCAATGGGCTAGCTTGAAGCTCAGGGGTGCAATGGGCAAGCTCATTAGGGGAAAAAAAAAAGAGCAGTGGAGACTTTGGGATGGGGAGAACTTACAAGGTACTTTCACAACTCCGTATCTCATTGGTCCTCATGACTGTCTATGTGGCTGTTGGAGGCGCGCCATAGCATAGGCAATCTCCCACAAAATCTATCAATCCGGAGAGAGATAGCATGACCCAGCTAGGGCTTGGAGTCATCACACAAAGAATGTGCGAGAGCGTCATCGGATGCAAAGATTGAGAGGATTCAAGAGCATGCATCCTCCAATGCAAATAGAAATCATCCCAAATCAACTAATGCTAATCGCACATCAAGCATCAATACAAGCAATCATCTACACACATCAAGCAACGAAGTGAAACACATTAATCTTGGAGTCTCTCAAGCACAACCTTAATTACATGCATTGACGATTAAGCACACAAGATCGCATTCAAGTCGGCCACCCCAACCATGCCAATCATGGTGTCCAAATCAAGTCACACATAATCAAATTATGCTCAAGGATTCTTAAACCTACACACACACAAGCACACCATTAGAGGACAACTCTAATCTCTCAATCACGAGTATGCCCACTCCACTTAATCGAGAGAGTTAGATAAGGACTCCACTAATCGGAGTAGCTTAGCATAAGTAAGAGTTAGATTAGAAAAGATCAACACTTCAAAACAATGAAGGAAAGTAGAGAAACATGATTGATGACATAATGAAAACTAGATCAATTAAGAGAGGATTACACTAATTACATGTGACTAGCACTAGCCTTCTAAGCATGGGCATTAAGCTGAAAGGCTAGTCCATCAAGACCTACTCTTGGGAGAGAGTTCTCAAAAGGACCACTCCAGAATGACCTCTCATGAAGCATAGGGCTCTTTTATAGCTTTGGATCTCAAACCCTTCAACTATGGGATAAAGTGACTCTCTAGCCTAGACTCATACAACTTTGGAACTCCTAAATGAGCCCAAGCCCTATACAATGAAAAGTAAATATTGTGCACTATGGCACATCCACAGCTTGGTGCATAATTGGTGTAGCCTGTGTTAGCCACTGCTAACAGTGGCCCAAGCATTTATTTGAACCCATTCTAGAGGGAAGTTTTTATAAAGATCAATAATGAAGGTATCTGAAATTTGGGCCAACTGTGGGATTATAACAATAATTGGTGGGAAAGAACATACCAAATGGTGTTCCAATACAACCTTGATGAGATTGAAAGTCTGCTAATCAGTAGAGCCTTGAAACGGATGGACAACTAGTGGAAAGCATGGAGATGGCCTAAGGACATGCAAATTTTTAAGCCTCAAACTAAAGAAGTGTACCACACACTTATGGCTTTGATGGATTGGTTCTCTCTTTTGAACAAATAGTGGAGAATGAATTGAACACAATCAATATGTGAGGTATTCACGAAGAACATATATTGCCCACTGTGGACACTCGAAATATGAAGGTCTTTCTCTAAGGATACTGTAAAGAGCCTTTCCAACTGGGTGAAGGATCTAGCTAGGGGGATTGGACTGGATAGATGCTCTCAATGCAGAATGGATAGCAAAGACCTCTCCCACATGCTCAAGGAATGCCTTTTGGTCAATGGCCTTGCATGTAAGATATATGAATGGGTGCAAAGAACACGAAAGATAGGATTCTATAAGAATGATATGTTTTTGAGAGGGAAGGTTCTTAAAATCCAGGAGCTACTCATTTTAACCCAAATTGTTAGATTTTGCTACATCAAATAGGTCTAGAAGGCTAGGAACCGTGGTTAGATATTTGAAAATGCCATGGAAACAACCAGATTGATAGAGATAATACAAGAAAGGAAGACACTAGAAGGGAAAAATCATGGAGTTCAAGCAAACCCAAGAAGACAAGTGGCTTATGAAGTTGCAGCATGTGCATGTTGCTTCACAACTGAAGCTAGAGACAACATTGGCTCCATCAAGGTTTCCTGCAAAATATAATTTCACTCCTCTGTCAAGATTCTACATTGTCTATTTCATATATTTTTTGTATATGTTGCTTTTGATGACTGTAAGATTTTTGTTGCTTGTTCATGTTTCCAGATGTTTTTTCATCCATTTTTGTAGAGTGGAAGTCAATAGAGTCCCTCACAAGAACCTTTGAGGCCATCCATGCTGGACTTGGCAAGTTTCTCTATGCTGGTTGTCTATCCTCTGAGCTTGCCTCACAATACCTTTTTTTTATAGCCATACTTACGTCACTCCTAGGCCAATCTTTCTTTGATTCGGCCACCAAGTTTACAGAGGCTAGAATGGCCTAAGCCAGACAGTGCTTTGATAGAAGCAATCAAAAGGATAATCGAGGCAGGTGTGCATGCAACAATGAAGTGCACCTACGGTTCCCACAAAGAAACAATAGCATGGTTTATGTATCTTCATGTGTTTATGTATATCGTTCAATTTCAGAGTGTTCACAAGACACCAACAATGTGAAATCGCAAAGGGGGAAGCTCGATGAAGGGCTTTCTTGCAGTTGGATGGGAGACCAAGGTGATCAACCATCATGGAGATAGAATTAAGTGCTTTGTAGTTGCTAAGAATGTGGTGTTTAGATACCATATTGTGAAGTAAATCTTGTCAATGGTCTTTCCCTATAGAAGATGGAAGCTGAGGATGGGAGAATGTGAGGCATTATACTCTAATGCTGCTTCTAGAGAATCAGCTGGCTGACATCTTTGTTATAATGGCGACTGGCACCTTAGTCATCTTTGCAAGTATCTTAATCTTGAATATACCTTGCCCAAACAATGCCTCTTTGTAATCAACAAAAAGGTTGCTCGTTCCAAAAAAGAGAAGAGATTTCTATGTGAGAACATTGCATTTTTGTGATGTATTTTTGTAAAAACTTGCAACAACTCATGCGAATTTTGCTCCCATTGATGAATGTATGATTTTGTTAAAAACTATGGTTCTTGGTTAATTTGATTTTATTTTAAGTGCTTTTTAAAAAGTGACCTTGGGTATATAAGTGACTTTCTAGACTTTTAAACTTCATTTCTCACATTCACAAAACTCTAGCTCCAAGCTGTCCTATCATCTTCTTCGTGAACGAACCCATGGCAATGTCGTGTGATGCACTTCTCACTCAACTAAAAAAGGTAGGACTTGCCGATCAAGGACATGAGCTAGTCAGTATGTTCTAGTGGCCAATTGACATGCAAGACACTGCAAACCTACATGTAGAGGCGTTCCAAAGTTTCTTGAGTACATGGTGTAGCACATGGAAGAACAGTCCATAGTGTTTGAGGGATTCAACATGGCGTGGTTGCTAGTAGATTTCGTCAAACACTTCTACGTGGTGGACAAAAACTTTTTCTTTTTCTTGTTGAGGTGTATTAAATGGCTCATTGAACGAGACTGTAGAAAAAAAAGGATGAAAATGACCTCATACAATTGGGCATGGGGTGCATAGGCACCCAATTCATTTCTTGGGACATGGTTCTGGCCTTAATTACTTGTGCATGGAGAACAGAAAATCAAAGGAGAAGGCCTGTAAGAAATTGCATGTAACCATTGTGGAGGAATTAAATGAAGCTATCAAAGAGTTTGATGAGTAAGGTGAAGCATATATGGCACTCAGCCTTGTCCAAGAGACCAACACCACTGAGGAGGAAGATCAAATGATATAGAGGGATGAGGTGTTGGAGGAAGTTAGGTACCTCCAAATTCTCACCTTGCGTATAGTAGTGGTGGATGGTTGTCAACTTTTGCTCCTTGATGAAATTGCCAAAACACTAGGACTCTCAGAAGATGAGTCGCTCGCAGTGCTTGTTGTCTACATGGGCATGAAGGATCACAATGGAAAGGAAGAGAAGGTCAAGTTTCAAATTGAATTTGAAGATGGAAGTCTTCCAGAAATCCTCTCTTTCCTTCGTAGTGAAAATGAATAGAGGTTGATGCAAATGGTGGTAAGTACCCTTGTGTAAATCAAATCATGTGCCTCCTTTTATGAAAGCATCCTAGAAAGCACTTTCCATCCACACAAACCGTTGATTTCTATGGGTGGAGATAATCGCTCTAGCATCGACCTTACAAGGAAAACTCTTGAATAGATGGATGAAGACACTAAAGTAAACATTTATTAACCTAATCAATTTTATATGGTTCCTTACAAGTGTTAAAGTCCTTTAGAATGTTTTATAGACCGTATACCATGTTGATCGTATATTATGGGTAGGGATAGCTCCTTATGGCACTACCTAAGCCACCTGGGACCATCAATTCTTTGAGTTGCTCACATAGAGTTTTCCAACAATGGTATTGCAAAGTCGCTCAAGTGTCATCCTCGCTGAAGATTCCCTCACCCTTAATGCTCACAAATGTATATTCATGGACTGGGAGGTGACCTTGCATGCCTTTATAGTCAAGCACCCTAGGTCAGTCCTCTCTCATTGTGTTTTAATCCTAGGTCAAGGGGTGACAAATCCAAAAGAAATTGTAAAACCTTGATGTAAGTTCAGCCATTTGCCCCATACCCACAAATTTAATTCGTAGAAAGACTAATTAGACGTGATGTAGAAGTAATAGAGAATAACTTTTATTTTCTACTATTGTTTGTCAACAAATTGTAATTTACATTTTTAATTTTGTTCATATTATCAAAAAAGCTTCATTACTGCAACGAGTTGGAGAGGGGGAGGGGGGAACACACCCAGCACACAACACAATGCCTCACTATAGCCCAGGGTATACACAGCGCCACAATCCACTAGAGTTCACCTTCAAAACTCAACACTACCCGCAAGCAAACCACTGCTTTCACACCACCATATGCACGCACGCCTTGCAATGCATTAGACAGACTCAATCACTCCGCTCTACTCAATTCACAGACTTCCTCACTCGCACAACCTCTCTCTATCTCTCTTTGCACGACCACTCTCGGGGGGGCACACACACCGACACACACCCGGAAACACACTCACACAAGCAGAGAAGAGAAGGGGGAAGGGGGAATGACGCCTGAAACAATAGGGAATCGTCTACTAGCATAGGCAATAGCATGTACATCCAACACCCTACCGGCATGAACCTCGGCAATCAACACGAGCTCCAAAAGCCCTGGCAAGAAAAACCTCCTCCTTGGTCAAAAGACACTGGTCCCAAAGACTCTTGGCAAAAAAGCCCTTACAAATGAACATAAGCACCCTTTTATAGGTATGTGCATAGGAGTCCTAAAAAAGAAAAATGGTGTGTGATTCCATGTCGTGCATCCCCTTTGGAGTTCTTGCACCTTTGGAGTTCTTTTAGAAATAACTTGCATTGCCAACACTTGGCTTGGTGTATTTTTGGAAACTTTGCATGCTACATCATGGCCCTTTCCCTTTGTCCGGCCGGACTTCTTTCTCCTTGGCCCTTGAGTATCCTTGGCCTTGCTCTTCACCTGCCCCTTGTTGGCTCACTGCAGCGGGACCCCTCCCCTTATGCCAATGCAATAGCGATGTCGCTATTGGGGGGGGGGCCTTCCCCTCAAAAATTTTGTCCTTGAATGGGCGCGCAGGCACAACCTCTTGGCTGTCTGCCACGTCAACACCAAACTCCCCCGCCATGCGGCCGCCCATAGGCGCCACCTCCATCCAACACCGCCTCCATTTCCGCCAAAACCGCCGTTGTTTCGGCTACGCAACGCCTGCGCGTAGCGCCATGCCCACGCCATAGCCTACGCTCAAGGGGGAGCTCTCCCTCCAACTTGTGATACCTTATGGAGGGCCACGGCCCAACTCATATAGCCCGCCAATGGAGCTTCCGCCTGCGCATGTGGGGCAATTTGCGCCATGTGGCACCTTTTCAAGCAAAGCCCCTTGGGCTATACAAAATCCTCCAAAAAACCATATTAAAAAAAAACCATTTTTTTAGGCCTCCTTCTCTACAGCTCCATTCTCTGCTCCCATGTCCTATTGCCAAGCCGCAAAGCCCGGGTGAATCTCCATCTTCCCGGCTACAATCACCTTCTCTCTACCTACACTTTTGACTTCTTGGCACCCTCGAACCAGGGCTCTCAAAAAAAGAAAAAACATCTGCAATCCAAGCCGGTCAAATGCTCCCATTTTTTTCGACGGCTATATCTCCTCGCTCTGGACTCCGTTCGGTATGGTCACTTCCTGCTAGATCCATATGGTGTACACTCTGCTCTAGAACTTCGTCGAGGCTCAGAAGATGCTAGATGGCATGCACTCCAATGCGACCCGGTGGGCTCAGACCCGGCCCCCGGAAAAACTTCCAATGACCATATCTTGCAAACCATGGCTCCGATCCGCAATCCGAAAAGACGGGTAGGTTCCATAGATCGAGCTCTACACACCTATACTTCAAGTTCCACTTGGCCCACATGTCCCCATCTGCCCTGTCTGGCAAGAATCTGCAAACCATCAAAACTTTAACCTTCAATAACTTGGGCTCCGTAGCTCGGTTTGATGAGCCGTCTGGACCAGTTCCTTCGGCACTTGAAGCTCTTCATTCCTGGATCCCAAGGATGCACTTTGCATCTCTTCCACCTGCTACCCCAACTAGCCTCTTATGTAGCCTTTCTTGGCCTATAAGCCGCATCATGCATACACTCCCGCTGCTACCTGTCATCCCATGACCTTCCTAGTTGCACCACCCCTTTGCCATGCTTCTGCTTGCCTCTACACACCTGTCCATGCCATCTTCTAGAGTCGACACACTTTGGCTGCACCAGCGTGTACAAAACGGCCCCAAATAAAATACCCAATGATTGGGGGATATTGCCGGTGAACTTTTCTCAAAACTCGGCAATGAGGGGAGCATATTGAGGTGATGGGATGACACAAATACACTGCAACACCGGACAAGTTCAGAAGAAACCCCCCCCGCCCCTCTATGCCACGGTGCGCAAAGAGCAGTTTTAACCAGGGGCATCGTACGAGGTCAGACGATGTAGAAAAACCCCCTGTGTGTCATAACGCATAGGATGTTTTTTTTCATCTTTTGACCGCATCGGGCATTGGGGTGTATCTTGGTTGTCTCTTCACCTCTGTACGATCCCCTCATTGCCTGATTTTGACAAAAGTTTACCGAAGGTGTCCCCTCGGCCGTCACGTGCTTGTTTTGGGGAGGGAGATTAGAATAGCTTGACAAATATAAGTTGACAAATTAAAATACTAAAAGAACACAATGCACTTAATCAATTTTCATAATTGCACCAATTGGTAGAAATTCGAGTCATTGATATTATGTGAAAAGATTACAGATCTCATAGAGAGAGGTTACATGGGAAAAACTAATTCTTATGTAGACACCCTTCATTTTGAAAATTGATAGCCAGAGCTAGATCAATTTTTCTTAGGGTTACTTGCTTTGCATGCACCATACAAGAAATGCCATCTTGGAACAGCTGCACCAAAATGTCCTCGAAAGCGTCTTGTAGGCGTGGTGCTCTTTTTATATTTCCTAATCTCCTTCAAAGCAACTACTCCTCACCTTCATCTCCGTCTCTTTTGTGCCGTTGGTGGTGGTGGAGGAGCTAGATACCTGAACAAATGAGGAGGGTCATTTTTTTACTTTGTCCTCCTTTCCTCCTGGTCCCATTGCTCTTTCGGTGTTAGCTTGTCCTTCTTCTTGTTTGCACATTGTTTTTCTCTCTAAATGTTTTTTGAAGACTTAGAGCTCCTAGATTTTTCTTGCTGGGTGGCTCAAGCTCTATCCTCTGTTGCCTTTTTCTTTGCCTCTACCTATGTCTGTATATTTTCTAGGTGGGCTCTCTTAGTCTCGGCTCTCTACCACTCTTCCTACTCCCTCTATCTTCTCTCTTCTTCTTTCTTTAATTGTGCTTGTTACGGCATAAGCCGCACATTGCGGTCCTGCGGATGTTCGTACATTGCGGACTAGCACTCATGCGGCTTTGGGACAGTTCTTCATGGGATATCATGGGACAGGACAGGGTTTTGCACCGTTCTCGACACTACAAGAGATCACTTGAATTTCGGCGTCACATTACCGGCATCGGTATATGTGTGTATATGTATGGAGGGAGATAAGGTGTTTTTAAAATTTTGATTTTCAAATTTTCGGCGTCTATTTTTACGACAGTGCAAATTGACATTCTGACGCCTATTCCGACGGCTGTACCGACATCTCTACCGATGGCACCTGCAAAAATCAAAACCACGGGCTTTCTCTGTGCATTTCTCTTATTCTTGCGTGTTTTCTCAAGATCTCTTCGTCCCCATATCTCATAGATCTGGTGCAAAACAAGCCGCCGGAAGTGCTAATCTTGCTTGCGGCTTAGCGCATAACACAAAGGTGAGATTGTTTTCATGTTAACTTGTAGATTTAGGGTTTAGGGTTTAACTTTGTGTTTGTGTGTGCGTTTTTGCAGGTTCCATGACTTCTACAACAACTTTCATTGCTCAAATAGGACGAATGTGAGTGCTCGAACCTTTAAATGCATATTAAATTTATTTAAATTACTTTGTATATCAAGAAAAGAAAATTTCATGCTTTAACTTTGAATGCTTTAAACTTTCAATGCTTTAAAAGAAATTATGGTTTGTGATGTGAAAGTTCATTTTAAATTATGAAAAAAACTTGTTTTGGTTTATGAAAAAATCTTGTTTTGAAGAAATTTTGTATTGAATTATGTCATTTTGGAAATTATGCAGTTAATGGGGTTTATGTTTTAGGTCAAATTTAGGTTATAAGTTAAGTTAGATTAGGTAAGGTTAGGTTATCTTATACGTTAGGTTACGTTAAGTTAAGCTACGTTGTTAGGTTAGGTTATACGTTAGGTTAGGTTAGGTTAGGTTAGGTTAGGTTATCTTATACGTTAGGTTAAATTAAGTTAAGCTACGTTAGGTTAAGTTATATTATGTTAGGTTAGGTTAAGCTACATTAAGTTAGGTTAGGTTATTTTATATGTTACGTTATGTTAAGTTAATCTACATTAGGTTTAGCTACGTTAGGTTAGGTTAGGTTAAGCTACGTTCGACAATACGGCAAGCCATAGAGCTTACCCATAGCACATATTAAAAACAACACAATCGCGATCCGTTTGTCAATACGGCAAGCCATAAAGCTTACCCACAACACATATGCATTGTGGGCAAGCTCTATGGCTAGACATATTACCAAACGGCTCGCCATGGTGTTATTTTCCACAATGGCAAGCCTTTTGGCAATACGGCAAGCCATAGATCTTGCTTTCAATGCATATGCATTGTGGGCAAGATTTATGGCTTTCCATATTGCCAAACGGCTTTCCATATTGCCAAACGGCTTTCCATGGTGTTGTCTATATGTTTGCAAGCGATTTTCAAGCGCTAAAATTGCCTCGTGTCCCTAAAAACAACACAATAGCGATCTGTTTGGCAATACGGCAAGCCATAAAGCTTACCCACAAGGCATATGCATTGAAGTCAAGCTCTATGGATTTCCATATTGCCAAAAGGCTTGCCATTGTGTTGTTTTTAGGACCACAAGCAGTTTTCAAGCCCTAAAATAGCTAAGCAGCTCTAAAAACAACACAATGGAGATCCGTTTGGCAAAACGGAAAGCCATAGAGCTTGCCCACAATGCATTATTATGCATTGTGGGCAAGCTCTATGGCTTTCCGTATTACCAATGGCTCGTCATTGTGTTGTCTATATATTTGCGAGCTATTTTCAAGCGCTAAAATTGTTTCGTGTCCCTAAAAACAACACAATGGCGATCCGTTTGGCAATACCGCAAACCATAAAGATTGCCCACAAGTCATATGCATTGTGGGCAAGCTCTATGACTTGCCATATTGCCAACGTCTCGCCATTGTGTTGTCTATATGTCTGCGAGCGGTTTTCAAGCCATAAAATCGCTTCACAACTCTAAAAACAACACAATGGTGAGCCATTTGCCAAATTGGCAAGCCATAGAGCTTGCCCACATCACATATGCATTGTGGGCAAGCTATATGGCTTGTTCTTTTGCTAAACTCCACACCATTGTGTTTTTTTTATGTTAGGTTAGGTTAGGCTAGGTTTAGGTTATAGGTTAGGTGAGATTATAGGTTAGGATAGAGCTATCGACGGCATAACACTACAAGAGGTTGTGTGCTCTTGTGACGCTCTTAGCGACGGAAATACACTGGGTTTTTATAACCCCCGGCGTCGCTATAACCGTCGCTAAAAGCGTCGCTACGAGAGCGTCGCTATCTGCGTCGCTATAGGCGTCGCTATATAGCGACGCTCATAGCGACGCCTATAGCGACGCAGATAGCGACGCTCTCACAGAAGAGTATAGCGACGCATATAGCGACGCTACAGAGCCATAAATAGCGACGCTTATAGCGACGCCTGAGAGAATATTTTTTTGGTGGCAGGGCATTGAATGCCCTGCCACCCATCAACCATATTGTACTTGATTCACTTTTTAAAAAAAGTGCAAAGGTAAATAATAGACCCAAAATAGTCACCCACAAGACGCATTATTTGCAAAATTGACAATTGTACACATCATAGACAAACTGAATTGATTGGCAAATGTAATAATGACAATTGTACAACATCATAGGCATAAAGAATTGATTGGCAAAAGGAATTGCGGTGACAAATGTAATAATATACATGGTTCAAAAAGACGTATAAAATCCGTCTCATGATACATAAGCTATGAGAAACCCTAAACTAATGCTATCTAGCTACGGCTAAACTGACGTCGTCTAATCAGACGTCTCATCGCGTCCAAGCGGCGTATCTGTCGAATTCTGCAAAAAAAGACAATAAGACAGTTTTCAGTAAATATAAACATATAACGACATTTATAAAACAATACAAAAAATAAAAAAGAGTAAACCCTAATACTAACCATGCCGCCACGAGAACTGAGAATGTCCATCAGGGCGTTTAAGCCCTTCCTGCCTGCGTACTCGCGCTCGTACGGTGTGGGATCACGTCCTGTCATCGACCACTGTCAAAACATACAAAGATTTCATTATGTTAGAACTAAAAAACTCATAAACCCTAAACTATCGAACATGCATAAAGAGCAATGTGAAAAGACTTACAAAATCAGCCTCAAATGATGCCCATCCACCGCTCCCCAAGTGGTGCGAGCTCCCTGCCTCTACTCGCGCTCTGGCTGCATCCTTTTGTTGCTTCCACTTGTCGGGATTCTCGCGCGCTGCTTTCTTCGCATTCTTCCAATCTTCTTTGGCCAGCCAATCTGGCCTATTCCACCCATTCTTGATTGCTTTTTGTACTTCGGAACGCTTGTGTTTGCAGTATTCGCGCATTCGAATCTTCATCAGGTCTTCATTGAAGCGCTGATCCCGTGTTGGAACGGGAAACTCATCATGAAGTATGCTGATGACTCTGTTTTTTAAATCACTTGGTACTTCACTCCATTTGTTTAGTATATAGTGTCTAAACAGCTGAGAGCAAAGACCACGCATGCACGAGATCACCTTCTTGCCGTCATCATCCATGATGATGCCGCCGCTGATGTCGACGGAGTAAGGCAAGCCCTCTGGCCGGTGACGCGTGAACCTGGGTGTCCCGGCAGGGGTCTCTAGCGGCGTGTCGATGGGGGTACGGACGTCAGGTGTCTCCATCGGCGTCTGGGCGCCGAAGCGAGGAGTGTCGAGTGGGGTGGCTCCTGGCGGAGTAGGTAGAGGTGTGTAGCTTCTAGGAACAGTCAGCCGTGCAAAACCTGGCGTAGACGGCGATGCTGTGGCTGGTGTGGGGGCGGGCAAAGAAGGGGAGGGTAAAGAGCCTTGTCGAACACGAGGCGGTGTGGAGGCATCGGTGGCGGAATCCCCACAACAACCGCCACCGCCACCACTAGAGCGCCGGTGTCTAGACGAGTGTGACGCTCGTCTCGTCGACGCCGAAGCTTCGGAGCGCGCCGAATGCTCCGAAAGAGAGGGAGATGCGGATGGTGTAGGAACGCGCGATGATGCGCCAGAGTGATGACGCTCCACGTACCACTGTCTCTGCTGCGGTGACAAAGAAGAAAGAAACTCCTCATCATCCATACCTGCATTAAACACACGAATATTTAAACTTAATATTGAATGAATAGAGTAGACAATGACGCAAAGACCATTAAATACAATGACGTAATGACGCATATAAATACAATGACGCAATGAATCGAGTGATAGAAGAGGCAAGTCGAAAACTCAGAATTTTCAATCAAAAGATGTGAGCGCGAGTAGAAAAGAGCGTTACACACCATGGAAGCTACTTAGAGAGCTAGAGCTTTTACAGCACGGAGCAAAATTGTTCAAATACAATATTTGTGGCTTTAAGAGATCTCTCTCTCATCCTCGCATAACTCAGCATAACTTCCTATATCTATATAGAGCTCTCCGTTTAAACACATATCCTCTGTTTCATTTTGTAGCTCCTCTGCATGCACCCCATATAGAGTAGTAGCATCTTGATGCTCGGCTGGCACCACCGCAGCGGCTTCTGATTGAGCATCTTCTCTGATCTCCTCCATTGATGTCGTTGTGATTGGCACATGGTAGCCTTCATACGTCCTTGCACTACGAGGGGCTACCTCTATGACGTACCACCAGTTTGATGTAGACTTTGTAGGATGAAATACTACCTGCCAGAGCCACATAACTTACATGAGAGCTTTCAAGCACATAACTTGTAAAAGGGGGATGTTAACTATTTATATACTTACTTGTTCACAATGCTCGGGTAGTACGAAAGTGTCTCTTAGGTCAGTCCATTTCTTAGTAGAATCCACCTCAAGAAAACCAGACTCTCCTCTACGCACAGTAGCGTTTCGACCCTCCATGATTATCTTGAACCATTGCACGTCGAACAAGTCGACAAAAAATCCTTTGTAATCGATCCTCAAAATCTCTTGCAGCGTGCCGAAGTAAGTGAGTTCCGCCACCACGGGATCTGCATCAGAGGAACGTCGTCGACTAGACTGTTCAAATTTTGCCATGATTCCACAATCTTGAGTAAAACGCTTTTTGTCGATTCATTCCACCCTAAAATGTCGACCTTTACACCATGCTGCTGTGTATGACTTATACTACAACGAACAAAGATTATGAGTGGCCGTTCAAACGTTTATAAATAAAGTCACTTGCTAGTCGTACATTGCAAACTTACCTTGGTCGCGCAACCCCGAGAGTACTCCCACTCTTCTTCAGTCACTTCGTCACCGCATTGTTGTGCGCTTTTCAATTGGTTGTGCAACCATCTTAAGCTCATGAAGGTTGGTAGGCTCTCCAGAACGTGCTGCAAAGAAACACGTCTTGTCCGTCGCACAACATGCTTGCATTGATTACAAGGACATAAGACCCTCGTTGAGAGATAGGTGTTTCGGTTGGACGGTCCCACATCCTCGTCGCTACTCATAATGAGGATAAAAAACTTATAACCTGGACAACAAATTTAATATTCTATTGGCATTCTTCGTCTTATCTCTCTCTCTCTCTCTCTCTCTCTCTCTCTCTCTCTCTCTCTCTCTCTCTCTCTCTCTCTCTCTCTCTCTCTCTCTCTCTTTACCTCACATTCTCTAGTCATGTCCAATCCCCGCACACCTCGGTCTAGAGGTGCACGGAGATCAGAACCACCGGGTTATAATCTCGTCTTTATTGGTCAATACCTATATTTGTGGGTACAAGAAATCTAGACACCCACGTCTACATGATACTGCATGTAGTGGACAAAATCCCTTTGCCTCTTCTCTAGCTGTAGCACTTCACTTCATCTTAACATCTTTTCACAGTAGATCTTTTCACTGTTCGTCTAACTCTAAACCCTAAACCGTAAGTAATTCTTGCGTGGACTCGATCTAACGTAAATAAGCGTAAATCTAAATAAACGTAAATCTAACTAAAAATAAAGCTAAATCTAATTTAACGTAAGTCTAATGACTAGAGGTTGTCTAGATGGTCATTGTGTCGGGGATGTAGTGACTCTTGCCGCCCTGAAGATCCACCTTCTTCCCTATCTTCTGAAGACATTTCACCAGTACTTTTGGATCGACGGAGCCCACCATGAGTGAAGGCAGCAATACCCTATATTCCATTGAGGGCTGTCTTCACCCGCTTCATGCAGGCATCGCAGTCTATGGAGACCCGCATCTAATCTAATATAACGTAAATCTAAATCTAGCTTAAATAAACGTAAATCTAGTTAAAAATAAACCTAAATCTAATTTAATGTAAGTCTACATATAACCTAATCTTTAACGTTTTTTAAGATAGTTTCCTACGACGTTATAACTCTCTTCTTCCTGTGTGTGTGCGCGTGTGTGGATGTGTGTGCCAATAAAAAGAGATAAATGGTATAACCTTTCTATCACCCATGCCAAGTATGATAGATTGATTATGCCATTTCTCTCTTGAATAATAGGTCTTCAGTTCAACTCCTCGTTGGCTAGATCTTTAGGTCTTTTAATTTTAATTAGTTTCCTACGACGCTCCCTTAGTTTCTCTTTCTTTCTCTCTCAATGTGTGTGCGTTTTTTTGGATCGTATGCATGTTTTCTTTCTCTTTTCCTCTCTCAATGTGTGCGTTTTTTGTTTATGCATGTTCTCTCTCTCTTTTCCTCTCTCAATGCGTGCGTTTTTTGTTTATGCATGCTCTCTCTCTCTCTTTTTCTCTCTCAATGTGTGTGTGCATTCTTTGTTTATGTATGTGTGTGCGTTTTTGCACTCTCTCTCGCTCTCTCTCTCTCTCTCTCTCTCTCTCTCTCTCTCTCTCTCAAAAACACTATGTGTGTGTGTGTATGTGTGTGTGTGAGAGAGAGAGAGAGGGAGAGAGAAAGAGGGGAAGGGAACATGAGAATGAGGAGAGGGAAGGAGCATACCTGGCTCTCCTTCCTCTCCTCGTGTGTGTGTGTGTGTGTGTGTGTGTGTGTGTGTGTGTGTGTGTGTGTGTGTGTGTGTGTAAAAGAAAAAGAGAGAGAGAGAGAGAGAGAGTGAGGGAGAGCGTTACCTGCTCTTTGCTTGAGGGTGCCGAAAAACTCAGATCTGAGATCTGAGTTTTTGGGCGCGCTCGGTTATTTTTTTTACCCCAGCTGGCGTCGCTATGAGCGTCGCTATAAGCGTCGCTATGAGCGTCGCAAATTTCTTTGTAAATTTGCGACGCTCATAGCGACGCCGGGAAATATTTTTTTTTAGCGTCGCTGTGTGAGCGTCGCTAATATGAAGAGCCTCTTGTAGTGTAATAGTCGGAAAAATACAAACGGACTTCGAAGATGACTCGTGTACTTCTAAAAATGCAAACGGACTTCGGTTAGGTTAGGTTATAGGTTAGGTTTAGGTTATAAGTTAGGTTAGGTATAGGTTTAGGTTAGGTTAGATTATAGGTTAGGCATAACGATTATAAGTTAGGTTAGAGCTAGCATCAAATTAATAGTAGAAAAAACGCAATCGGACTTCGAAGATGACTCGTGTACTTCTAAAAACGCAAACAAACTTTGGTTAGGTTAGGTTATAGGTTAGGTTTAGGCTATAAGTTAGGTTACATTAAGTTAGGTTAGGTTTATGTTATAGGTTAGGTTAGATTATAGGCTAGGTTAGAGCTAGCGTCAAATTAATAGTAGAAAAAACACAATCGGACTTCAAAAGTGCACACAGACTTTGAGAACCTTAATATATAGTCATTGCCCAATAAAGAGGAGATTATTACCCTATGGTCCTAATCTCCGTGCACCTCTAGACCGAGGTGTGCGGGGATCGGGCCAGGCTAGAGAATGTGAGATTGTTAAAGCTAGTAGAAAATAGTTGAAAAAACGCAATCGGACTTCAAAAGTGCACACAGACTTCAAGAACTTTAATATATAGTCATTGATCAATAAAGACAAGATTATCACCCTGTGGTCCTAATCTCCATGGACCTCTAGACCGAGGTGTGCGGGGATCGTGCCTGGCTAGAGAATGTGAGGTTGTTAAAGCTTGTCATGTACTTAGTAGTGTGTAGTTATAACAACTAGAGTGTTTTAATTATGTGTTGCATCATTGGTAGATAAAGTATGGACGATAGGATGGCGTGTCCTTGTGCACATTGCAAGCATCAAATCTTTTGAAAATAAAAAATCTGTGACCAACACATACGCAATCACGGTCTCTTTCCGATAGAGCAAGTATAAGACCTGTGTTATCGATCTCATGGTCTAGAGATTGAAGGTCAAAGTCCGCAAGTAGATATTGCTCCAACTTCATCCCAGAGAAGACGATTTTCAAACGAGCAGCCATCAAGTGAGTCCTCCCAACTAATACCTGAAGCGGAATTTCAAGAAGTAGAGATGTAGCAGATGTTGGATGTGTTCTTTGACATGGATTCCAACATAGAAGGTGACAACATTGAATGCAGTACTATGGACCAACCTTAGCCATCTCGTTCATATCGACGGCATGATAGAAACGATGAAGATGGCGAGATGATGAAAAGTCTTTCACGCATGCCGCTCTACAATGGTGCAAAAATCTCAGTTCTCCGTACCGCGTTGGCAATGCTTAATTTGCAGTCTGTCTACGGTTGGTTTGACGCCTCAATCACAGAGCTTTTCAAGTAAACATATTGTATCCTAAGCATGGTAAAGTGCAAATTATAGTTCATATAAAGTGATCAAAGGGCTGACTTGTTCATGTAATGTCAGGTTGCTGAATGAGCAAATCTTGCCATAAGGAAATCGCATGCCCACTAACCGTCCAGCTACTAAAAAGCTTCTTACTAATTTGGGCTTGGATTATCAGAAAATACATGCATGTCCTAATGATTGTATAATTTTTTGCAATGAGTATGCAAACTTGTAGCAGTTTCCCAATTGTGGATAAAACAGGTACAGGGAGGACACACAAGGAAAATTTATCCCTGCAAAGGTCCTTCGACACTTTCCTATCATTCCAAGAATAAAGAGCATGTTCAGGTGCAAGTCTATAGCCGCTTTGATGACATAGCACTCAAATACTAGATCAACAGATGATGTTATGCAGGTACCTGCTGACTCTCGTGCATGGAAGCACATAGAGGAAAGTTGGCCTACATTTAAGAACGAGCCTCGATGTATCCTCTTTGGTCTAGCAATGAACGGAGTAAATCCATTTGGATTACAAAGTTCGTCATGGAGCACGTGGCCTATTTTTTTGGTTAATTATAATCTTCCACCATGGCTCGCTATCAAGAAGGGCCATCTGTTGTTGTCATTGATCGTCCCAGGAAAGTACAAAGCAAAGAACATGGATGTCTATCTGGCACCACTTATAGAAGAGCTCCAAATCTTGTGGATAGGAATCGATGTGGTTGATATGTCCCAACCAATCAAACGATGGAATGTACATGTGCAAGGCATTCTCATGTGGACCATGCACGATTGGCCAGGCTTTGGTGAGTGCTCAAGTAAGTGCCTTTACAACCCTCACACACATGTGATTCATGGCTATGTCAACGCTTTTATATTTTAATTTTGTGATGTTTTATCTTCAATTCAAGCGCAACCATGCAACTAGAAACCTTCCTTTCCATATCATCTTCAAAAATTGCATGACTTTCCAATTGGGTGGTGGTTAGATGTGACACTCTCAAAGGCAAAGAGGAATGGAGTGTTGATTACTGAAGAGGAAGAGGAGATGTCAAGGGGTTGCGATTGGCATGTATATTTCACAACTTCCTTTCGAGCTCCACATGAAGATTAGTTTCCTTTAATAACTTTTAGTCTGTTTCAATTTTGTGGCTGCAGTATCACAAATATGGAGCTTTGTGGTCGCATGGGAAGCACTTCAGAGTGCAACGGATCGACGAACAAAGGGTCACTTTCGACAGTGGTGTTAGGGCAAGCTTCATCCAAGAAAATAGGAGTAGTACCAGGGATGAGAATACAGAGATTAGCCAGCTTGAATACTTTGGCTACATCCAAGACATCTTGAAGATTAGCTTTAGAAAGTTTGATATGTTTATCTTTGATGTCAAGTGGTTCAAAGTTAATACCAGTGGCCCTAATGAAACTCTGCGTAAAGACAAGAGTGGATTGATTCAAGTGAACTCTAGGCGGGTGTGGACAGATGTGCGGGATATATTCGTACTTCCACAGCATTGTGAACAAGTTGTGTTCATACATGATCCACTATGGACAGAAAATGATGAGAATGATCTGTCTAAACCCTGCTGGCTCTATGTCATTCAAGTTGCTCCACGTAGCAAGCAAGTGTGTGAAGGATTGGATGTTGAACTCGAAGAGGTGATTCATGAACAAAGCGCGGGACCGACTCCAACTTTAAGTTTAGATTTTGAGGTGGATGTCAGCATTGAGCAATTGTCTGAACCTAGAGATGAGGTGTCAAATAGTGAAGCTGATGGGGAGAGAGACGAAGCAGTAGAGTTCGATGACAAAGATATAGAAGTACAGATTGAGATAGACATCTTTGGTGCATCAGATCTCATAGAGGATGAGAGATTAACTAATGACTTTTTCTAGGAAACCTTTTGTAAAGCTCTTTTTATTAGTCTACAATACACTTTAGATGTTTTCATTTGTGTAGCAGTTTCATTGATTTGTTATTTGTATTGATTAAGCATTTCATACGTAAACTAACATATTTTGTGGGTGTTGTTTGTGTATGATTATCCATGGCCGATGACGATGAGCCATACTCTCCTAGTTTTAGTTTTCCTATCACTCCGGCTAGCATGTCACCCGAGAAGATGGGCTCATTTTTGTTTCAATTCACACCAGAGCAGATCGCGATGGCACAACACCTTTGGGGAGCAGGTCCCTCTAGACCTACTACGGCTGACCCTACGCCCAAGACTAGTGTGGTCCCTACATCAAGCGCCCCTACACCTCAGTCTAGTGTGCCCCCTACGCCTAGGACTTGTGTGCCCCCTACACCGACCGGTGGTTCATCCTCGAGACAAGGTAGGCGTCATTCTGGAGGCGGTGGTTCCTATGGTAGCGGTTCTACTGATGCGTCCACACCACTGAGAGAGCATCCACCACTCTCTTCAGTAGATAGTTCATCAATGGGCACACCACGTACACCTTGGGTATCACACGAGCATGATCCTTGCAAGGTGTACAAGAGCAGGGATGGGGCTGTTGTGGCAGATAGGGTCGAACAGGCCATGCGACAGAGGATTCTATAGCTCTGTACAATTCAGTTTGGTCACTCTGTGATGGAGATTTTGGATAACCTCAATCTTGAGAGAAATAATAACATCATTGACGCCATTCAGAGAGAGTAGAGGCCGGCAAAGGGGTACGATCAAGTCTCGAACAACTAGATTTTGAGCGTGGCGAAGTCCACAATGTCACACCGTCGGTGAGAGGTGAGATACAGATACAATGATGGCAGTCCCAAGCCGGCGTGGTTGGATGTAGAGGAGTGGACGGGGATTGCACGAGAGACACGAGACAATCCTGATAGATTTCAACAGCGCAGCAGACAGCAGAGAGATGCAGCCGGAGCACGTTTCGAGTCTGTTGGAGCATCACATCTTGGGAGTGGAGGCTACGATACACTTCAACATGAGTTTGTAAGTATTATATGTATGCTTTAAATTATTGATAATATATATGTTATTTAAAGATTTATCTAACATAATTTTGCAGAAAGTTGGCGTGAAGCGCCTTCTGACACGCCGAGAGGAGAAGTATGGGTACAAGCATGGACTTGTGGCCCTTTTGACCCAGGTGTAGGAGGATGGAGAGGAAACCGATTGGGAGGCATTACCATGAGGGTCTTCTCACTCAGTGATTGTTTGCATATGTACAGTTTTGTAGTGCTTATGTTTATGGTTTATGGTTATGTTTATGGTATGGCACATATGTTATGGTTAAGGTTGACAGTCAACTTAAGATTATGGTTTTGCTATGATGGTATGAAAATAATCTGATGATTATGGTTATGGTTATGGTTATGGTAATGGTTATGGTTATGGTTATGGTTATGGTTATGTTTATGGTTATGGTTATGGTTATGGTTATGGTTATGGTTATGGTTATGGTTA
The DNA here is from genome assembly GCF_014529385.1 of Adiantum capillus-veneris. Lineage (NCBI taxonomy): Eukaryota > Viridiplantae > Streptophyta > Polypodiopsida > Polypodiales > Pteridaceae > Adiantum > Adiantum capillus-veneris. Next base: position 6,850,231 of record NC_140934.1, read on the forward strand.
TGGTTATGGTTATGGTTATGGTTATGGTTTTGGTTATGGTTATGGTTATGGTTATGGTTATGGTTATGGTTATGGTTATGGTTATGGTTGTGGTTGTGCAATGATGTTATGGCAATCAGGTGATGGTTATGGTTTTGCTATGATGGTATAACAATCATGTGATGGTTATGGTTATGGTTATGGTTATGGTTATGCAATGATGTTATGGCTGTTATGGTTATGGTATGACAAGAAATTTATGGTAATGGTTATGGTATGGCAAACAGGTTATGTTTATGGTTTTACAATTTTCGACTCATGTTTTAATTATGTTAATAGGTTATGTTATTCTTACAATTTTGCTAATTGCCATACACTCTCTCTTTAGCGTCAGCTTGTAGGTGGAGTGCGCTTGTTTGTGCACTCTTCCTTTGTGTAGAGAGGGTTGTTTTCTTTTGCTGCAGTACATGCAGCATTAGTTCCCATCCCTCTCTACCCAAAAAAAAATCGCAGGTTTGGTCATCGGTACAGGCAACGGTATGAGCGTTGATAGAAGCAATGGTATGAGAGTCGGAATATACTATACAAATACCGGTGTTTATTACGTTGTCTATTCCGACGTGTATTTGAAGGTTTATTCCGACGTAAGCTATACCGATGGTCATACCGATGCTACGATACCGGCGTCTCTTCCGAGGCCTGTTTCAGTGCTTTTTAGTTTAAAAAGTAACTTTATTTTTTCGTTACCTGCGCCGATTTTTGTGCGACGTCTTGTAGTGCGATCTACACTGGAGCAACGAGTGTATTTCGGGGGACATACCAGTCTTTGTGGATATCTTTTATGCAATCAATATATCATTCTCGTGTAATTCTTTGTTATGTTAAATATCAATGAAGTCAACGGGTGTTTTGTTCCTTTGTATTGTCTTCTCTTCTGTCTTCATACACCTTGTTGTTCATATAATGTAAGGCAGTGTGAGGGTATCCATTCCCGTAGTGCTTATTGTTCCATTCCGGAGCAATAGGCATTACATCTGGCGACCACGATGTGCGATGGGCAACCTGCTGTGAACATGCATGCGCACTAGGTTGCAAGGTCCTCCTGACTTGGTTGTTCCAATTGTGGGGACACAACAGAGGCGAGGTGATTCGGATGAATTCATTTTCTCTACACCTAAGGGTGAGGAACATGTGTCTCCGTCGCCAAGCCCGGTGCGTGGTCGGCCTATTCGGCATGTGCAGCGTACTCCATGTAGTCAATCATGTCCTCCTACCGTGCACTCTCCCTCACCCACTCATGTTTCTTGGCCACCGACTCCGGTAAGTTGTCCCGGGGTTTCACCGCCATCGTCCCCGCCTCTTATTGTTCGATAGATTTCTTCAGGAGGGGGTACAGTTGGGCAAGGGACTATGACATAGGCAGTGGCGAGTGGTCAGATTAAGTATAGTCTCTTTTGAGGTATTTCAAAGGAAGACCGTGATGCACATTTGCGACAATTTAATAAAGTGTATGGATTGAATCATCCTGGAATTGTGGTTCCTCTCCATCAACACTCAGTCACTTTGAATCCACACTTTCAGGGAAAGCTGCAAAATGGCTGTCAGAGTATCCTGACGATCACTTTCAGACGTATGTTCAAGGGTCTAGAGCATTCTTGCAATGCTTTAGAATGGAAAAGACGGTTCCTCAACATTTGGAAAAGCTCCGTACATTACGTCAAAAGTCGTTGCTAGTGAAGGATTATGCTGCGAAGTTCCGGATGCTTTTGCAACGGGTACCTTAGGCACAATGGCCCGCAGCAGAGGTGTTAAATGATTATTTTCTACGAGGACTCAATAAGGATCTCAGAACTTCTATGGAAACAGTAGATAAGGTAGCCACTCCATTGGATAATGTGATTGCAAGGGCTATTGTAGCAGGAGAGGCTTTAGAGGATACGGAATCACCAAAGAAATCAAAGAAAAATGATCGCAATAAATCTCATCGTAAATCTCAGGGAAGTGGTAGTGATAGTTTAGAGTCGGAGGTATAGACTCAAAATCCTCAAATTCAGGCAATAGTGGTTCAGTGAAAGAATCAGAGGAAGTACCTCGAAAAAAATCCCAGCGTGAAGGGAAAGGTGTTCCATCCAAATCGAAGAAATCTTTTGCGGTGGTTAAAAGTCTGAAGGAGCTGTGGTGTACTTAGTGCTGGAATTCAGGACATGCCGCTCAAGAGTGTGCAATGAATCAGAAATGGTGTGAAATTTTCACAGCCAACACCCATAATACAGTGGAATGTTATTACAATGGTCGTGGCCGAAGGAGTCGGGATTCTTCTACATGGTAGTCACAACAGTCAGGGCTTGGCCAAGAGCATGCGGTGGTGATGACTCACTCTCATGCATCACAGGCTCCTTTTCAAGGAAAAGCCGGTGGAAGGGGTCAAGGAGGGGGTCAGGGTCGCGAAAGAGGTGGCCAAGATCCGAATCAACCCAAGACCTGCTTTTCTATTTGGGAGATGGGCATTGGCGGTCCGAGTGTTCAGAGGCTATGAAGTATGATCGAAAGAAACAAGAACGTGTTGTTGGGAAGCAGCCAAGTGTGGCTATGGTTCAAATTGAGGGGCTAGATGAATCAGACCCGGTGGTTTTGCTGATTACCCGCTAATTACCCGTTCTGGCAAAAATGTGGTACCAACAACCGATATTAAGCTCCCGGATTGGGAAACTGAAGAAGATGTACGTAAGAAGACTGTAATTTGGATGCCACATTCAGTACCACCATTGCAAGCATCAGGACCATTGGCCTCCCTTCGGAAAAGAAAGAAGGAAAAGTCCAAAACTAGACAAATACCATGGAAGAGGATAATTGGGATTCAGTTTGGAAAGAGGTTCGAGAATCACCATTACAAGTATGATTGGGATCGTTATTGAAATTGGTTCCAAATTTTCATAACGCTTTGCTAAGTCAGAAGTTCAAAGCAAAGAATGAGATGGAAGTTGATATTGCGGTAGCTGAGGGTGAGCGGGATGATTCAATCCTATTACTGGCAGGATTACGGTACACGCATTCCGGAGCTTTCAGTAAGATATCATGGCACATATATCGACAAAGTCCTATTAGATGGAGGTGCGAGAGTGAATATTATTACTCAAGCAGCTTGTGAGTGCTTTGGCCTTAGAGATTGCAAACCTGCACCCTTTGTAGTTCGCAAGGCGGATCAGCGAAGAGTACAGCCAGTAGGATTACTCCGAGGCATTGTGCTGGATGTGGCTAGGTTGTCTTTTGATGTTTCCTTAGTAGTCTTAAATATTGAGGATCATAGTCAGGATTATCATATTATTTTGGGGACACCATGGTTACGTCTTAAAGCATAAATATGCTGACAGTTAAAAAGGGTCACGGGAAAGTTCAAGTGATGTTGGGAACATGCAGACAACCAGTTCAGGCAGCATGGCCTGTGATAGCGGAGACAGTGAATATGGTGGAAGGATTAGAAGAGGATGAAGACGATCAATTCCTGAAGGCTAACCCGAATTTAGTTTCTCTCTATCTTGCAGATATTTCTATGATTTTGGAGGGAAAATCTTTAGGGGACCCAAGAATAGCAGAGCCAGGGAGGCAAGAAAAATTCTTGCCTATTTCCAAACCATTGGAGGAAATTATTAAGCAATAACGTGAGTTTGAAGCACAGATAAGTATAGTAACAAGGGTAAAGGAAGATAAAGGCTCAAGCGGAGTCTCAGCCCATTCATATTAATAAACATTTTGAGGCAAGTTTTCAAGGAGACTTGATTAATTTTTTTTAGCCTGATGTATTCGCATGGGAGTATGCTGACATGAAAGGATTGGATCCAACGTTTTATCAATATACGATTCATTTAAAACCAGATGCAGTGCTGGTGAAGTAGCATTCATATAAGATGAATCTGAATGTGGCAAAGCAAGTCAAGGTGGAAATTGATTGCCTGTTGCAGGTGGGTTTTATTACCCCTATTGACAATCCCAAATGGATTTCTCCTATTGTCATGGTACCAAAGAAAAACAAGCACATTTGCATCTGTGTGGATTATAGGAAGCTGAATGCAGCTACTGTTCTAGACCCTTTTCCGCTTCTATTTCTGGATTCTATTTTGGATGATGTGGCAGGGCACGAGATGTATTCTTTTCTCGATGGGTTCAGTGGATATAACCAAATTCGGATGACTGTAGGTGATCAGACTAAAACAACTTTTATTACAGCATAGGACGTTTTTGCATGCACATTAATGTGGTTTGGATTACGGAATGCGCCCTCAACTTTTCAAAGGGATATGTTTCAAATTTTTGGTCCCTATTTGAAAGATTTTATGTGAACCTTTCTGGATGATCTCAGCGTCTTTGGAGCTTAATTAGAGAATTTGAAGCAATTACGGTTATGTTTTCTGAAATATAGAGAGGTGAAATTTAGTTTAAATCCTCTAAAATGTGCATTCGCAATGCAAAGTGGGAGATTATTGGGTCATGTAATTTCTGAGGATGGCATTTCAGTGGATCTGGATAAAATAGCAGCAATTATGGAAGCACCTCCACTGGTGAATTCGAAGCAGTGTGCAGTATTTCTGGGCCAAGCTCATTGGCATGGGAGACATTTGAGGTTTGTCGCGCATTTGGCAACCCCTATTAATCAGGTAGCACATTCCAAAGTTTTTGAATGGACGCAAGAATGTGATGTGGACTTTAGGAGATTAAAAATTCAGCTGTCCAAAGCTCCGCTCATGATCCCTCCGAATTGGGGTCAGGATTTTCATGTTTTTGTGGATGCTTCTGATAGGGCTATTGGCAGTGTACTGATGCAAGAACAAACTCAAGGCTGCTTTTGACATGTCTATTATGCCAGCAGAAGATTATCATCCATAGAAAAAATTTATTCAGTAATAACAGAAAGAGAATGTTTAGGGATGATTTACTCGGGTGAAAAAGTTTTGTCATTATCTATTGGGCCGGCGGTTTTTCTTTCGTGTGGATCATTCGGCTCTTTTATACCTAGTGTGCCAACAAAATTTGACAGGAATATTGGCTTGATGGGTGCTATTGTTACAAGAATTTGATTTTTGAGGTAATACATCGTCCCGGAGCCCAGCATGCGGTTGTTGACTGTCCTGGCTAGATTCCGGTGAGCCGTCGACGGGGGTTGCTGATGAATTTTCGGATGTGTCTCTCTTTTTGACAGGAGTAGTCGCAGATGAACTTACAGTTACGCAACCAACTAGGATAATTCCCAGCATTCCATGGAGCTGGTATGAGGAGATGTTCCATTTTCTCAACAGTGGAGAAATGCCTTCATTCTTGTCCAGACATCAACAGTGCGGGATGGCTATTAGAAGCTGGAATTTTGAGATTGTCATGTGGAAGTTGTATTATTACACAGTTGTGGATGTCCTGCTAAGATGTGTCCTACCACAGGAACAAGGATCTGTTCTGGAGGAGGTACATACAGGCATTGCAGGGGGCCACTTTGCAGCTTTGATTACGACAAGGAAAGTGCTACAATCTGGATTATGGTGGCCAACATTGTGATGTGTGTCAGCGGTTGTGGACCCTACTAAAATGTCCAGAATGCCTATACAGCCAGTATTACCCTTGGAGCCTTTTCAAAAATGGAAATTGATTTTTATTGGTCCTTTTAAACCAATAGCAGCTAACACTGGTAATAGGTATATTTTTACAGCCATGGATTATGCGACTAAATGGGTGGAAGCATGGCCTTTGAAAGATAATACAACGGTTTCTGTTGCTGGGTGTCTATATAAGGATATTTTTTCTAGATATGGCTGTCCTATTGAGTTGGTTAGTGATCGGGGTAGCCATTTCTTGAATTTAAGGTGATAGAGCGAATGTTACAATTTTATTTGGTGTTACACATGAAATCTTCTCCATATTACCTCAGGTGAATGGGCAGGCTGAATCAACTAATAAGCAATTGGTTCGCATCTTGACAAAGCTAGTTAATCTGCATTGAACGGATTGGGATGTCAAACTTTCTTCCACATTATGGGACTATTGTACAACATATAAAGTGGCAACATTACTAACTCCTTTCAAATTTGCATTTGGAATGGAAGAAATCACCCCTGTGGAGCATGTGGTTCCGAGTTTGCGGATGCTCATGCGGATAGTCTTCTTCCGGAAGATTCCATTGTTTATCGTTTGGATGTTTTGCAGGAATTAAATGAAGAGCGATTGCACAGTTTTGAGGTGTTGCAAGAGCAGCAATCCCGATGGAGAAATGGTTGGATCGCCCCAAAGCTCGGCAATTTTTACGGGGCCAGTTGGTTCTTGTATTTAATTCCCACCTTAGGAAGATGCCTGGGAAGCTAAAATTATGGTGGTATGGGCTATTATGGATTTTTAAGTCATGTGGGCCTACCTCCTTTTATTTGGCTGACCTGCGGGGGGAGGTGATTTCTATGCCGGTGAATGGGTTTTGACTGCACCATTATTTTTCACCTACCTCAATTCAGTGTCCCTTTGTTGTAGTACAAGAGCTGGAAGCCGCCTTAATCATGATTGGGGATCATTTAACATCCAATCTCGAAAAGCGGGAAAAGGGCTATGATGGTTGCGACACCGTGGCACACCCTATTTTGAGAACTCTTTATGAGTGGTTTTGTGCATGCAGTAGATACCTTATACTTTGCTTGCACTATTTGCAGGGCTTTTGCAAGGTTGCACTTCTGAGTTCTTCTTTCCTTCTATGTGTCTTTGCCACCATGACGGCCTCCTTGTTACAATGCATTCCGTTTACTCCTATGCAGCAGCAGCAGCTGGCTCTCAGACGGGTGGACGCATGGTTGTAGAATTTGCGGTTGCGCATCTTTGCCAACCCCGATTGGCAGGGTATTCCTGTTCATCCGCAATCCACGGCTTTGATCGAGCAATTAGATCTTGGTGAGATGGTGCAGGTCCACAATCAGTAGATTCAGTTGACAGCAGCTGAAAGAATTTCAAGATGTTGTTGCCTGCCAAGCGATGGTGTTGTGCAAGCTTCACATGTTATTCCTACTGTAGAGGCAGAGCTGGAGTTCGGCTTAAAAGTGAAGGGCGAATATAAGTTATCAAGGCTCACTCATGCAACGATAAGAGATGCATATCACTGGTTCTTGGAGGCAATTTGGTTGCAAGCCAAAACCTACACAATTTCTGCTAAAGCACGTAATGTATTGCATTTGGCCAACTTATGGTCAGTGGCTTGGACAGCAATCGTCAGAGAACGATTGCTAGCAAAATTTCAACGAGTGGTGGGGCAGATGGGGTGCAGTATCCCAATGAGTACCAAGGTCGGGAAACTTCTTACTCTGGTGTTTCCCTTGCAGGAAGTTTTTTCTCTTGCCCTTCGCCCTTTGTGACACTTCGAGGATGATCAATGTCTCGCACGCAATACTACGCAGTCGACACAGGCTCAGAGTTCTGCAATGCTTATTGAGGGGGTGTCTCAAACCCGTGCTTGAGTATTGGATGTGGCTGGTACTTCTACTGCAGTGGTAGCCTCTGGTTCACAGGAGATGGCCACTATAGGGACATCAAGCCAAAAGCGAGGACATGAGGAAGTCTTGCTTTCCATACCACCTCCTGTTGTGACATCGTCTTTGATCAGTGGGTGGCAGACTGCTAGAGGATTCCACTACGGACACTTCCTCGCAACCAGAATACCCTTGTGTTAATATAATAGCTGCCATTGTGGTGGTAACTATTCGAGCAGCTCTACCTTGGGAGACTCATACAGCAAATCCCTCGGATCAGCTCCAGGCGTGCGGAGCATTGTTGTAGCGCATTACGAATGCCCTGCGGTTGGTTTGGCTAGCTCCAAAAAACTGAGACATGCAGAGTTGGAGGTCAAGGCTATCTAATAAGGCGCTAACACAGCAACCGAGTTAGGTCTTCGAGCGAGCTCAATGGAGCGAGCTTTTTTTTTTTTTTGGAGGACCTCCCTCCCTTCCTCCCCTTCCTCCTCTTGCCGCCCATGTGCTTCCTCCTCTTCCCTTGCTCCTCCTCCTTAGCTTCCTCCTCCACCTCCTCTCTCCATCTACTCCTTTAGCCGCCCTCCCTCCTCCAGCAATCGCCCTTCTTTGTCAAGATTCTCCTCTTCTTTCTCTCTCTTTCCCTATCACTATATAACCTCTCTCTCTCTCTCTCTCTCTCTCTCTCTCTCTCTCTCTCTCTCTCTCTCTCCCTCTCTCTCTCTCTCTCTCTCTCTCTCTCACACACACACACACACACACACATTTTCCTCTCTCGGTCCCCCTATCTCTCTCTCTCTAACCTGTTCCCCCCCCCTCTCTCTCTCCCTCTCCGCCTGTGCCTCTCTCTGACCCCTTCTCCCCCCTTCTCTTTCTCTCCCCATTCTCTCTCTCTCTCTCTCTCTCTCTCTCTCTCTCTCTCTCTCTCTCTCTCTCTCTCTCTCTCTCTCTCTCTATATATCAATCTCACTACCTCCTCTCCCCCCCTCTCTCTCTTCTCTCTCTCCTCATTGGATAGATCTTTAAGGTCTCTTGGGATAGTTTCCTACGATGTTAAAATTCTCTTCTTCTTTTCTTCTCTCTTACTTGCTCTCTCTCTCTCTCTCTCTCTCTCTCTCTCTCTCTCTCTCTCTCTCTCTCTCAGAGAGAGAGAGGATGGAGAGAGAAAGAGAAGGGGGAAGAAGGGGTCGGAGAGAGGCGCAGGCGGAGAGGGAGAGAGAGAGAGGGGGGCGAACGGGTTAGAGAGAGAGATAGGGGGACCAAGAGAGGGGCCAAGAAGGGGTCGGAGAGAGGCGCAGGCGGAGAGGGAGAGAGAGGGGGGGGCGAACGGGTTAGAGAGAGAGATAGGGGGACCAAGAGAGGAAAATGAGAGAGAGAGAGAGAGAGAGAGAGAGAGAGAGAGAGAGCAAGTGAGAGAGAAGAAAAGAAGAAGAGAATTTTAACATCGTAAGAAACTATCCCAAGAGACCTTAAAGATCTATCCAATGAGGAGAGAGAGAAGAGAGAGGGGGGGGGAGAGGAGGTAGTGAGATTGATAGAGAGAGAGAGAGATAGATTGATAGAGAGAGAGAGAGAGAGATAGATAGATGTTCATATATGACCTATGGGACCAAGAACACAACATTACAACGATTCATTCTCAGTGTGTGCTGATACATATCAGTTAAGGACTGAGGGTCCATTAAGAGGGTAGGGTAGAAAAAAATAGGAGAAAACAAACAAAAACCTAAGGGTCGGTTGGGGGGAGAGCTGGTTTTGGATTTCGGAATTCCTGGATGATCGCTTTGCCACCTCGATAGATTGCCCATTTTCCTTGCTTACCCGCTTCATGCACCTTCTTAAGATCGCTCGCTTTACTTTTGAGTTGATTCATGGTCAATTCTTCTACAATCCAAAGCTTGGTTTCTTTGAGAAGGCGGGACTGACGTAGAAACTTCACCCGCTCCTCTTTGTTCTTGAAGGTAAGAACACAATGCTCGGGACGCACATGACGATGTGTATCATTGATCCAAGCGACATTCTCTGACTTGATGTTGATTGGCTCAATAATGTTGTTAAGTTTGATGATTGCCTCTTCAAGGGTGTCCTCAACAGTGCACCACTGCAAGGGGAGCCCACCGATGCGTACCTTGAGGGCATTATCTTCTTGAGATTTTTGTTCGGAGATTTCCTTTGTTACACACGTCTTTACTTGGGCAATGGTTGTTGAGTGAACTTGGCTAACCTTTGCCTCAACCTCCTTTACCTTGTCGGTGGTGAGGTCAGCCATAGACTTGAATTGTTCTTCTAATTTGCACAGGCGAGATTTGAGTTCAAAGTTTTCCTCCAAGACTCGATCAAGAGTTGCTTGCAACTGCGTGATGCGATCAAGTTTGCTAGGGGCTACCAGCACTGTTGCAAAACTCGGTCTTGTTTTGGCGGGGGTCTTTGGAGTAGCCATCCCTGTGCTTGAGGGGATAAAAGTGAACCAACCACTGACTCGCAAATTCTAGAGGGAAAACCCTTTGAGAATGCTCAAGGCTTCAACCTTTGAAAAAGTTATGAACTTCAGAACTGTGAGAAGGCTTGAACTATGTCGTGACCTGCAGATTGAACAGTGTCGAGTATCTTCTGGAGGGCACCACGACCTGCTGTACTTCGCAGGGCTGAAGCCGAAAACCAGAAACCAGTGCCGAAAAAACCTCTCTAATGCCCAAGGCTACAACAACCTTTGAAAAGGTTTTTTTTTTTTTTGAGTGTATCGGGACCTGCAGACGCCTCCCCTGTCAAAAAACAGCAGCGTAGAGTGGAAGCTCGTGCTGCGGGTGTGCTCACCCCTGGAAGGGTGCACAATGCTTGGAATCTCTCCCTGCCGAAGGGCACCGCGGCCTGCTGTACTTCACAGGGCTGAGTCCGGAACCCGGACTGAGGCCGTCCTCGCAGGGCTGGGGCAGAGCTTCGCACAGAGCTACGTGGGCTGTTGAGGGGGGCTAGGCTAAAGCTTAACGCCTCCCCCAGGGCAGCCCTTTGCCCAGAGGGGGCTGAGGTAGACGCTGCACTAGGGTTACGCTAGAGAGAGAGAGAGAGAGAGAGAGAGAGAGAGAGAGAGTCGTCCGACCATGCACCTTATGTATTGACCTTCCATGTGGAGAAGCAACTAAGCATGATAATCTCAGCCAAAGGAAAGAGAAGTTATCACTATGTATGGATTTCAAACGGGCACCAATGTACATTGAAATGGTTGAGCAAAAATTATGGATGACAAAGCTTCAATGTGATGCACCATTGGAAACTAAATGGGAAGCTTTCAAGAAAGCTATTTGTTCTTGTGCGGAAGAATGCTTTGCCATCAAGCATCTCCATGGTATCAACAAAGATAGATCACGCAAAAGGTGGTTTGATAAAGAATGTCAAGATGCTCGAAAGTCCTTGATAAAGCTTGATGCAACTATGGACAAAGACAACTATCAAAGTCATTTGCATACATACAAGGCATTGATTCAAAAGAAGAGAAGAAGATGGGAAGTAAAGCAACAAGAATTTCAAGTCCAAGAAAAGGCACATGCATGTGGAAGATTTTGGAGAAACTTGAGAGGCAAGCGGGTTGAGAATTTTGGTAACTTGAGTCTAGTGGATATGTACACACATTGTAGGCAATTATATGAGCAAGCAAATACTGAAAAAATTCCATTTTATGGTTCACTCCCATGTATGCCGTCTTTTTTTACTATTGAGGATGTATGCGGTGGGCTTGAAAAGTTGGCCACTCGCAAAGCGGGAGATCTTCAAGGTATCAAGCCGGAGATGATCAAATGGACGGGAGATTTTACCCATGAGTGGATGTGTGATATGTTCAACCTTGCACTTCAACATGGTATGCCTTATGATTGGAGTACTAATTGGGTTAAGCCTTTGCATAAAGGAGGGGATGTAAAGAATGTAAGAAACTACCGGACTATAATGATTGGGTCTCTTATGGGAAAGTTGTTTGGGTGCATAATGGAGATGAAATTGAGTGATTGGGCTGAAGAGAATGACAAGCATGCAAAGGGACAAGCGGGTTTTCGTCGATGCCATAGCACCATTGATCATCTTGTCACTCTTCGTGTTCTCATGGAGGAAAGTCGGTTGAAAGGCAAGCGATTGTATTGTTGTTTTGTGGACTTTATGAAAGACTTTGATATGATTCCACGTAACAATTTGTGGAGAAGGATGGAAGAACTCCAAGTGCCAAGTGAGTTTATGCTTGCGGTTTCTCAAATCTATGAGAAGGTGATTTGTCAATTGCGCATGGGAAGAGAAATTTCAGAAATTTTTGTAAGCACTATTGGGGTTAAACAAGGATGTCCATTGTCACCAACTCTCTTTGGTCTATGCATCGATCAATTGGAACAAATGGTACTTGACTTTATGCAAGAAGAAGTCATTGAAGAGGTCACTATTTGCAATGCGGTAATCATGCTTTTGTTGTATGCGGATGATGTAGTGCTTCTAGCACACACTTTAGAAGATGCACAAAAGCTTATGGTTGTCCTTGAGAACTTTTGCTTGCATAGTGGGCTGATTGTAAATGAATCCAAAACAAAGGTTATGCTTGTGAAAACCAACCATAAGGAGAAGCCATGCATTGTGTACAACAACGAGACACTTGAAGTTGTTGAGAGCTTTAAGTACCTTGGCCTTGAGGTTCCATCCAATCACAAGTGGAATGAATGTGCTATTCGTCGTTTAGAAGCGGGAAAGAGAGCATATTATGCATTTGAGAACATGTGTAATGCGGGAAACATCAAGTGTTGGGTTCTCAAGAAGTATCTTTTTGATGCATTGGTGACACCGGTTCTTCTTTATGGAGTTGAAGTGTGGGGTGGGAGCATCTCAAAGTCTACTTGGAAAGAGTTTGAGAATGTCCAAAAGCATTTTCTTACAAACTTTCTCCAAGTTAAGACACAAACACCATATATGCTCCTACTTCTTGAGTCGGGATCTCTTCCAATTGAGGTTATGGGCATGGAAAGGGTTGTGGAGTACATGATAAAGATGCGTCAAAACCCCTCACATCGACTTCCTACAATTGCATGGGAAGCAAACAAAAAAGTTCAAAAGACGCATAAAAGCAAGATCTTGAGCACGGGATGGATGCAAGACATAAAGAAGTGGTTTGGGAGATGGGATGCATTACACTTGCTACATGATGCTTCAATTGACTCTCAAGTGAATGAAGCTTTTCTACAACGCCACTGTATTACAGCTTGAGAGAAATCCGGTGGGTCACGCTTCATACATTACACCACCTATATTGCCCCCAACTACAAAACCATGTTCTTCGCTGAGAGAGGAAACCGTACTCACACTTACATGCTTGAGCCTATTCCCTTGTCCGCGATACGCACTATCACAGCAATTCGGCTTAGCTCCCATTTCCTTCGATTCGAGATAGGGCGTTGGGGCAATGGAGAAGAGTCAAATCGATTGTGCACATTATGCTCACTGCAAGTTTGAGAGTCTGAGTACCACACACTACTAGAGTGCTCAGCTTTTGATCACATCTGAACTTGCTTCTCTCACATTTTCAGCCATAACTTAGACCTACACACTTTCCTCTCCCAGCCAAAGTGTGGGCTCTCCATTGCGACTCTCATCACTACAATTTTGGAGCATCGAGAGTCACTCATCAGCCATACACATACTACATCACATGTAGTAACTTTGGTCCCATAGGTCATATTTGACCTCCGAGGACGATAATAAAATCTATCTATCTATCTCTCTCTCTCTCTCTATCAATCTCACTCCCCCCCCTCTCTCCTCTCTCTCTCTCTCTCTCTCTCTCTCTCTCTCTCTCTCTCTCTCTCCTCATTGGATAGATCTCTAAGGTCTCTTGGGATAGTTTCCTACGATGTTAAAATTCTCTTCTTCTTTTCTTCTCTCTTGCTCGCTCGCTCTCGCTCGCTCTCTCTCTCTCTCTCTCTCTCTCTCTCTCTCTCTTACTATACGACAAAAGGGAAGAAAATGGTGGGAGAGAGAGAGAGAGAGAGAGAGAGAGAGAGAGAGAGAGAGAGAGAGAGAGAGGATTTGCGGGAGGGGGGGAGTGAAGAGGAGATGGGGCAAGAGAGAGAGAGAGAGAGAGAGAGAGAGAGAGAGAGAGAGAGAGAGAGAGAGAGAGAGATAGGGGGCTTAGAGAGAGGAAAGAGAGAGGACTAATGGAAAAGGAGGCGGAGAGAGAGAGAGAGAGAGAGAGAGAGAGAGAGAGAGAGAGAGAGAGAGATAGGGATAGTGCTAGAGAAATACATTTTCCCTAACTGAAGAAAACAAGGGAAAACTTGAAATTCGGTAGATTTTTAGGTCAAAAATTGAAGGTTTTTCCGGTATTTACACTTAAACTTGGGAATTTTTCAGTTTTTTACAAGGACCTCTCAACATATAATCGAGATTTTACAAGTTTAGCGGTTGAAAACACTATACCTCGTTTTTTTTAAACTCTGATAGGGGGGTTGGAGAGGGCGAGCGGGGAGAGAAGGAGGGGGGGGGGGGGGGGGGGGGCATTGGCTTTTTTTTGTATATATATATAAAGAGAAAAAAAGGAATGAAAAGGAGTAAGTCAAAAGAAAAAAAGCCTCTCCCAAGCAAAGCAATAGCGATATCGCTATTGCTTTGCTTGGGAGAGGCTTTTTTTTTTCTACTTACTCCTTTTCATTCCTTTTTTTCTCTTTATATGAAAAAAAAAAGGCAATGCTCCCCCCCCCCCCCCCCCCCTCTCCCTCTCTCTCAATCACTCCCCCTCTCTCCCTGTCACAATCCCCCCCCCGCTCCCTCTTTTCTTTCCACCGGCCCATCCCTTCCCTCCCCCTCTCCATCGTTGGCCTCCCTCAAGCGTGAAGAGAGGCATGATTCGATTCAATCATCAGACTCGTCACCGATGAGAGAGAGAGAGAGAGAGAGAGAGAGAGAGAGAGAGAGAGAGAGAGAGAGATTTTATTATTGTCATCGAAGGTCAAATATAACCTATGGGACCAATGTTACATGTGATGTAGTATGTGTGTGGCTGATGGACTGATACTCAATGCTCCAAAATTGTGGTGATGAGAGTCACAATGGAGAGCCCATATTGTGGATGGGAGAGGAAATTTTATAGGTCTAACTCATGACTAAAAATGTGAGGGAAGCAAGTTTGGATGTGACCAAAAGCTGAGCACTCTAGTAGTGTGTGGTACTCAAACTCTCAAACTTGCAGTGACAATAAAAAGTGCACAATCAAATTGATTCTTCTCCATTGTCTGAACGTCCTGTCTCACATCGAAAGGGACCACACAGGGAGAGTTGGGGGATGTGTGTGTGTGTGTGTGTGTGTGTGTGTGTGTGTGTGTGTGTGTGTGTGTGTGTGTGTGTGTGTGTGTGTGTGTGTGTGTGTGTGTGTGTGTGTGAGAGAGAGAGAGAGAGAGAGAGAGAGCGAGGGGGGGGGGGGGGGGGGGGGGGGAGGGAGAGAGAGAAAGGGGGGAGGGGCCAGCCAAGGGGGAGGGAGAGAGAGAGAGAGAGAGAGAGAGAGAGAGAGAGAGAGAGAGAGAGAGAGGAGGTCCTTGGCTACTCCAATGGTGGGAAGGGGCGGCAATGAGTGGTGGTGGTAGGATTAGAGCCGGCTCATGGTGGCAGTAAGCTAGCACCACTAACCACCAGTGGTGGACTTAGGTGGTGGTGGCGATGGGTTCTAAGGGGGACGGCAATGGGAGGTAGTGGTGGTGGCCCTCAAAAAAAAAAAAGCTCGCTCCATAACCGTCCCCCACAGCAACCAGCTCAACAATTTGTGGTGAGCCAGCCTGAGTTGCCAACTAATGACAGAGGTAAGAGCATTGTCCAAGAAGGTTTTTATATTTCTGATTGGGCAAAAGCTACAGAAGAATGTGATGAGGCCCATGTCTCTCATTTGCAGCGACTGATTCGTCGTCTTTGTAGGGAGCGGTGCAGAGTCTGTTTCTGGGCGGAGACACTGGCTCATTCTTTTTCACTCAGTTTCCTGTTGTGTCCACCTTTTTGGCCTACTCTAAACAGATATTTGGCTTGGTATTACCCTATTCATACCCCTCTTGCCCCTTTACCACACAGGCCCCTTAGTCTGTTTCATTGCCAACGCAATTCATTCCAAGGGATCCCTGGCCAGAGCAGCCTGAGACAGATCCATAGTTGCTGGTGGAGGTTTACAAGGTCCATCGGCAAAATTTTTGGGGATTTGGCTACTTCAATATGTGCTTGCTAGAGCGGGAAGAGGAGCAGCAACAGGAGCCTTCAACACGAAGAGGCTAAAGCTATGGGTTTGCGCAATCCATCGTGCGTGCCAGGTGTTACAGCATAAGCCGCACATTGCGGTCCTGCAGATGGCCGGACATCACGGACTAGGAGTCATGTGGCTTTGGGAGAGTTCTTTATGGGATATCATGGGACAGGAAGGGGTTTTGCACGTTCTTGATCTGCACTAGAGCAGCGGGTGTATTTGGGGGGGCAATCCAGTCTTTGTGGATATCATTCATGTAATTCTGTGTTTCGTGACATATCAATGAAGACGACGGTGTTCTGTTCATGTGTTTGTCTTCTATTCTGTCTTCATATACCTTGTTGTTCATTTAATGTAAGGCAGTGTGAGGGTATCCATTCCCGTAGTGCTTATTGCTCCTTCCAGAGAAATAGGAATTACAATGCTTCTCTCTCAGCTTTCTCTTTCTTTTCCCTCTCTTCATTTCTCTTCTATCACTTTTTGTTTGAACCGTGGGCTAAATTTCCATGGTGTAGATGTCACAGTTGCTTAAGCACCAGGTGCTGTGACAGCAGGTGAGACCTGATCATTCTAGTGGACCCCAATATTCTTCTTCACTTTGTCTTTTTTCTTGTTTGGCTCTATTGAGAGATGAGATTGGTGGGGGATCCGGTAGAGGTTGCGGTTGGCATGATGTAGTGGTGGGAGATCACCAAAAACGTGTCGCATGGTGTTTTGATCATTTGTATTTAAAGGTTGGGGAGGTTGTTGGGCGTCTGGAGCAGGTTGTAGTGTTGGGTTTTCCACATGTTGAGGTTGTGGATTGAAGTCGTGGATTCTGCATGAGGTGTTGGTTGCAGATTTTATGTGGTGTGAGTGGTGGTGGTGACATGGATGTGTGTAGTGGTCTGCTCTTGTATATCGTCCATTTGGTGCTAGATACAAGTGCATGCTTGTTTGTGCTCGAGATTTTGTGAGAAGAGGGGGGAGATCGACTGCTTAAGCTATTCGACATATGCTCCCAAACATCACCATCAACTTGTCCACTCTTTTTCCAATTTCCAAGCACACACACACACACAACTAGACTATCACACACACACACACACACACACACACACAGAGAACATAGAATTGACATAGACATGCTTTTAAGAGAGTGTAAGAGATGTGTATGAGATGGAGACTAGATTAGAGAGTACACAGCAAATAGAACATAGCATAAGAGAGTAGAGAAGAGAATTTGCAAGAGAAAGGCCTAAATCTAACCCCAAACTCCACGGCACCTCTCTTGTGGAGTTGGTATTTAATATATTATTTTTGAGTTTAAGGTGCCAAAAATTGAGGCCACTCTTTTTACAACCACTTCACTTTTGTAAATGAGTGAAGCTCATTAGTTCTTGCATGACCCATAAGGGGAGTAACCACTACAATTATTTACAGAGCCATAGTGGATTATTGAAATGAGATTCTAAAATACTGTGCAAATATAAAATGGCCAAGAGTAATTGCCGACGCCTCTTCATCAACTCCCCGCATTCCACCTACAAAATCATCATCATCAATTCAATTAGAAAGTAAATAGACAGCAAATAATTAACCATTACGCCAGCTATCCCAATTGCAGCTAACCACTACAACAGGAGGGTGCCCAATCTTGTAACATCCCTCCCACCAGGGATAGCAACTGTCCTCAGTTGCTCAATAGAGAAATCAACTGGACCGTGAGTGATGGAAACTGTGGAGAAGGTCGAGGAAGTTGCAAAAAAACTTTTTAGGCCTCCATTTGGCATCCTCTCTAGGGTGGCCCTTGAAAGTCGAAAGGTAACGGTTATAAACAATGCTAGTGCGTGTAGTGGTGGTTTTGTGATCAACTATTTTGTTAGGGATGAGTTGCTCTTCTTGGTCTACAAATGAAGGTGGGTCTTCATAAATGTGGTGTGTAGGTAGGGCCAGTCCTCTGAATGGGCGTAAAAGACTAATGTGAAATGCATTGTGAATGTGCCAATGTGCAGATAGGTCTAAACGAAAAGAAACATCATTAATGACAACTGCAATTTTAAAAGGTCCATAAAAACGAGGAGCAATCTTAGCAAAGACATTGGTATCTACACTTTTGATCCTTTATTTTTCGATGCGAAGTAAAACATGATCACGTTCTTTGAATTGGTGTGCCTTGCGGTTCTTGTTAGCATGCTTGGTGTAAAGTTCTTGTGAGTGTTTAATGGTAGAATGCACACTTGCATAAATATCATGAAAATCAGTATAGTGAAATCATCAGTGGGGCAGGCACAACATTAGAAAGACGTGAAGCAGGAGTAGGAAGAGAGTGACCATATACAACTTCAAATGGAGATTTACCCGTGGCAGTGTGAGTGGTGGTGTTGTATGCAAATTGTAGAATATGCAGGTAATTATCCCATTTCTTAGGTTGAGAAGAAACATAAGCCTTTAACAAGTCAATAATAGTACGGTTGGTGACTTCGGTTTGACCATTAGATTCAGCATGAAATGCAGAAGTGAAATCAAGTGTAGTGCCAAGATTTTCAAACACAGTAATCCAAAAAGCACTACAAAATTTTGAATCTTGATCAGGAATAATCACTTTAGGCAAACCATGATGTGGGAAAACAGTTTTAAGAAACAAAAGTGCAGCTTGATGTGTTGTGAGTGTTTTCTTCCAAGGAATGAAATACGCTTGTTTACAAAAACAGTCAATAATAGTCCAAATCATGTTGTAGTGGTTAGTTGCAATTGGGATAGCTGGCGTAATGGTTAATTATGTGTTGTCTATTTATTGTCTAATTGAGTTGATGATGATGATTTTGTAGAGTGGAATGTGGGGAGTTGATGAAGAGGCGTTGGCAATTACTCTTGGCCATTTTATATTTGCACAGAATCTCATTTCAATAACCCACTATGGCTCTGTAAATAATTATAGTGGGAACTCCCCTTATGGGTCATCCAAGAACTAACGAGCTTCACTCATTTACAAAAGTGAAGTGGTTGTAAAAAGAGGGGCCTCAATTTTTGGTACCTTAAACTCAAAATTAATATATTAAATACCAACTCCACAAGAGAGGTTCCGTGGAGTTTGGGGATAGATTTAGGCCTTTCTCTTGCAGATTCTCTTCTCTACTCTCTTATGCTATGTTCTATTTGTTGTATACTCTCTAATCTAGTTTCCATCTCTTACACTCTCTTATAAGCATGTCTATGTCAATTCTATGTTATGTGTGTGTGTGTGTGTGTGTGTGTGTGTGTGTGTGTGTGTGTGTGTGTGTGTGTGTGTGTCTAGGTGTGTGTGTGTGTGCTTGGAAATTGAGAAAAGAGGTGGACAGGTTGATGGTGATGCTTGGGAGCATGTGTTGAATAGCTTAAGCAGTCGATCTCCCCCCTCTTCTTACAACAGGAGGGTGCCCGGTCTCGTAACACTAGAGGATCTTCTAGAATGTGCAAATGAGAAATGAGCTTCAAGTTGTCAGTTTTGACTTATATAATACTTATAGTTTTAAAAAAAATGTAAAATTTAAAAAACTCAAAAAATTAGACAAAACTTCACGTACAAAACCACTAATTGGGGCATCAAGAAATCACTTGACATTATAATGCATGTTTACAATAGAAATGGTTAGTGTCAAAAATTAACTAGTTTTCTACTCAACGCCTACCATTTTGCCGCCTTGTCTCCACTCATCATTGGAATTGATCTTTTGCACTCAAAACATGATATGATTATGATCACCTTACACCAAACAATTTCTCTATTTTGCATTTCAAACTTCTTTGTACTCTAGTCTTCTTCCTCTCTCTCCCCACTAAAACTCTGTAGAACCAATTGAGCATCTCATGTAGGGCATTGCTCCTTTTCCTTTCACCTTCATGATGTGTGTTTTTGAAATAAATTTATTTTGCCTGATAGTGTGAGCACTCCATTTCTTGGCCACTCCAGATGCCCAATGAACCATAGGTGTCAAGAAAAAATGCACTATTTGCGAAAAGAATGTGCTAACAAAAAAAAAACTTTAGTTCAAACACAAACACATTTTGATTGTAGAGACCAAGTGTTCAACGCACCATGTGATGTGTTATGTGTGTTTCTCCCCAGGCATCAACCATTTAGGTTGTGAAACTATTAGTTACAAACTTCAAGGAGGATTCTCACCAAATCTTAAGCTTTCAGCATTTCCTTAAACTGCCAAATAAAGAGGACGTCATATACCCCATTCACTTCCTAAATCTAGCATGTTATTTGGCTTCCAAATCCATTTGGTTGCACATGGTTGTACTTTTTGTGTTTTCTTTGTAGTAGATGATAGGATCTAGAGCTGGTATGTTGATTGGTTGCTGCAAACTTGAGGGTCTTGCAACGTGCCCATGGGTAGGGATAGCTCCTTGTGGCACTATTTGAGCCACCTAGGACCATCAATTATTTGAGTTTCTCACACAGATTTCTCCAAGCATGGTAGTGCAAAGTTGCTCAAATGCAAAGCATTAAGTGCCATCCTTGTTGAAGATTCCCTCATCCTTAATTCTCACCAATGTATACTTGTGGACCGGGAGGTGACCTTGCATGCCTTTATAGGCAAGACCCTTGAGTCATTCCTCTCCCACTGTGTCTTAAGCCTAGGTCAAGGGGTGACAAACCCAAAAGAAATTATAAAAACCTTATTGTAAGGTGTAACATTTAATGGCCTAATAACTTGTGTGTAGCAGAAATGAGCATGAACATAGTGGGAATTTCATTAGAATAAATTCCTAATGAGAATTACAAGAGTGCTTGGGTGGAGAGAGCAACAAAAAGCATAACACCTAGTTAGATAGCATCGACAATACTTTCAAAAGAGAGAGAAATTAAGCTAATGACAACAGTTGAGGACCGGATTTGCATGGAGCCGGTCCCCCCTCCAAAAGGCTTTGTATTAAGGTTTCTTCCATCAAGAGAGACATTGTACAATACAATTCTTTGTGTTCCTTCAAGACTAGCAAGTGCAACGAAGATGAAAGCTTCATGCACTAAGCAAAACACTTAGCAAACACAACTTTAATTATTCCCGTTCTCAGACCCAAGACCTCACACACCTTCGAAGATGGTGAGAGCTAGCAGGGTATGAGAGTAGATTGAGAGGAAGAAGGAGTATCTTACAAGAAAGATGTACATCTCCTCACATAATCACTCATATTAGCATAGCTTAGCTTAGTAATTAGCTTGGTAGAGGAGATGAGCATGCATTGAAGCTTGGCTCTTGGTTGGATTTGCATCCACATGCCAAGAGTGTGTTGATGTAGGCTTCTATCTCACAAGCTTGGAGTAGGTGATGAACTCTCTATTAAAGCTTGGGAAGAGATAGTCATCTCTTTCTTCACACATGAGATTGTGTGAGTGTGTGTGTGATAATGCCAAGCAAAAATCACCCCCCTCTCTCTCTTGGGCGAGCCCTCTTGCTATTTGCTCTTGCTGAGCCCTCATTGGCTCTCCCCAAGTCAAGCCAATCACAATTAAGCAGCATAAGTGATAGCCTTTTGACATGTGTCCCCCTTTCCCCTTTTGTGAGAGCTTTAGGTAATTAAATAATTAAACTAAAATCTCATTGGACCCCTTTGCCTCCTGGCCAATAGGAATCAGGCAGGCCATTGGGCTCCTGAATGCTCATTGGACCCCTTGGGAGACTGCCCAATAGTCTTCTAGGAGACTTAATTCTCATTGGTTTCTTTTATTAAATTTTTTTAAATTAATTAAACTAGATTTACTCTAGCTTAATTCTCATTGGTCCACTTCAAGGGTCATCCAATAGAAACTGGGCACACCTTGTGGGCATCTGGCCTAGGGAGCTGACATGTGTCCCTCATTCCCTTTATGTAAAGGGGGCCTGTGTGTGTGTGTGTGGCTTTCTCTCTCATCCCCTAGAAGAAGGGCTTGCCCCCTCCCATGCAAGGATATGTGTTGACTTTGGAGAGCACACAAAGCATCCAATTCCCCCTAAACTTTAACCCTTTGGACACAACCTTTGAATTTTGGAACCTTAGCATTTTGGAAGTCTTAATGAGCTGAACCTTAGGGTCTTTTTAGCCCATTGTTGCACATGGCTCTTTTGCAGATGGCCCCCCCTTTGGATCCCTATTTTTCCTCCTTTGGATCCCTACTGTGGCCGGTCTGCTAGCTTAACCAATATTCTAGCCTTTTCTCCCCTGGCACTTCCCCACATTAAATGATCAGTTTAATATGAGAAAATCATTTAGGAGAATTAGATATTGATTATTATGACATTACCTCTCTCTTGAAATCATAGTCGTCCTCGACTATGGTGTACAGAAGATAAAGCATATTCATGAGTCCTTTTCTTAGCGGGTAGAAGATCCCTATGTTACCCTACGACATCATTCCATAATGGATGACTAGTCCATTTGGCGCTTGAGAGCCTGAGGCTACCGCAAGCATGTCTACACATTTGTAATGGAATTTGCCTATTCAATTTGAGAATAGCGGAATTTAATGAGAGTACTTTCAAGAAATGATTTTGTGAGCATAGCGGGTAGACATAATTGAAGATAGCAACATAATCATAGCAATTAGTTAACTTGGCATAGACAATACTTTTGCAAGAGAGAGAGTTTAGAGAACATGACAACAATTGAGGACCAGATTTATGTGGAGCCGGTCCCCTCTCCAATAGGCATTTGTATTATGATTTCTCCCATAAAGAGAGACTTGTTACAATACAGTCTTTGTGTTCCTTGTGACCTAGGTGATTCCATGAAGATGGAAGGCTTCATGCACCACAAACATAACATAAAATTGAAGAAAGCTTTAACTATCCCAAGCCTCAGTCCCAAGACCTCAAACAGCTTCGAAGGTGGAGAGAGCTAGCAGGGAATGAGGGTAGGGAAGAGGAAGAAGAAACATTTCGTAGAAGAAAGAATTAGTTCCTTACTTATCATACTCTTGTTGCTAGCATACATAATAGCATAGTAATGAAGAAGAAGGAGATGGCAAGCTTAAGCATTGAAGCATGGCTCTTGGTTGGATTTGCACTCCATAGCCAAGAGTGTTGGTGTAGGCTCTCAACCTCTACTTGCTTGGAGAGGGAGCTCTTGCACTTTGCATATCACACAATGAGAGTGCTTGTGAGTGTGTGTGGGTGAGTATACCCCCTAGGCACCCCCCTAGCTTGCTTGGGTCGACCCCCCTTGTAGCTCATGCCTGAAGCTCATTGGACCCTCCAGGCCTAGCCAATCACAAGCAGGAGCCATTACAACATGGGTAGCCTTGGGACAAGTGTCCCCCTTTCCCTTTGAGAGAGAGAGGACTTGATAAATGCTAAAACAATTAGATAATTCATGTAATTTATCATTGGACCCCTTTGAAGCCTAGCCAATAGGCTTCAAGCAACACATGAAGGTAACATGGGTAGGGGCCTGACATGTGTCCTTGCTGCCTCTTCAAGATGGGCTTCCCTTGTGTGTGTGAGTGGGTGTTCTCTCTCTAGGCCCTAGGAAAAGGGCTCGCCCCCCTCTTGTAGGAATTCTTTTGACTTTTAGGTGATCAAGCACCTTACTCACCAAGCATGACAAAGCACTTGAACTAGGGGGGGTTCCCACAAGCATCTCAGGCAAGCTTCTCAAGGCACCTCAAGTACTTTAATCATGCAGCAAGTCAAGCACCTCAAGCATGGAGCAGTCAAGCACCTCAAGCATCTTAATCAAGCACCTCAAGCATGAAAAACACCTCAAGCATGACAAGCACCTCAAGCAGGACAAGCACCTCGAGCTTGGGCCGGGTTCCCACCTCAAGCTCAGCCCTAGCTTACTTAAGGTCAAAAGGACTTTTACACACATTTATTGGAGGTCTTCAATGAAGCTAACCCTAAGGTCTTATGCTCCATTGGTTAGCCTTGCTCTTTGATAGACCATCTCCCTTTTGGGCCCCTTTACATTGGCCCGTGTTGAGATAGGTCTAAAAGCACATACCTATATCTTAACACTTGTTCCCGTTTATTCTCCCACATTAAGTGATCAATTTAATATGAGAAAATCATTTGGGTTAGTTAGATATTAGATTTTATGACATTACCTCTCTCTTGAAATCATAGTCGTCCTCGACTATGAGGTAGAAGAGATAAAGTCTTAGTCATTAGTCAATCGTACTTAGCGGGTAAAGGATCCCTTTTTACCCTACGACATCTTTCCAAGATGGATGACTAATCCATTTGGTGCTTGGGAGACATAGCTTCCGCAAGCATGTCTGCTCTTTAGTCCATTTCATTCTCCCAAAGTAGAGTGACAAATTCTACTTGGTGTTTGAGAGACGTCGTCATCACAAACATGATTCTAAGCATGCATACTAGTTAAATTTGTGCACAATTAAAAAGAGGACTAGTCATATAAGACAAAAACATGAGTTATTTAAAAGAAATTTGTACATTTGCTTACTCTAATGTAGCATTGTAAGCATTGACAAGGTTCATACTATCCTTAAGTTGTACTCCTTGCATCCATTTAGCATCTTCAAAAGGATAATTTTTGAACTTAATAAGATACCGTCGGATAATCTTACCATGTCGTAGTACCTTGTCCTCATGCCGAAGGATAGCTTCGGGTTGTAGCACCTCTTCTTGGTCTTCAACTTCGGGAGGGTCTTCAATAATTGGTTCAATTGGTGGCTCTCCTTTGTAGGGCTTAAGTAAGCTTACATGAAAGGCATTGTGTATAAGCCAATGGTTGGGCAACTTGAGTTGATAAGCCGTCTCATTGATAGGCTTCAAGATTTGGAAAGGACCATAGTATTTTTTTGCTAGTTTAGCATAATACTTTTGATGGCCCGTAGGATTTTTTCCCGTCGTTTGCCTTAATCGAGCCTTAGGAAACTTGAGTAAGACCCAATCATTTTCTTTGAACATTAAGGCTCTTCTGTGCTTATCAGCAGAAGCTTTTTGCCTTTGTTGAGAGATGGCTATAGCCTCCCTAATCTTTTGAAAAGATTCTTGTAGGTCACGGCTATACTCATCAGCGGCGAAGATCTTCCCATGTACTTTCAGTAGCAAGGGACTTTTAGGTCTTCCTTCTATGATCTCGAAAGGTGCTTTGCCCGTAGAAGTATGTACAGTATTATTGTAGGCATACTCTACTAGCGGTAAATACTTTTCCCATTGTGAGCGTTGATCTACTTCGGTAACATAAGTCTTGAGTAGATCGAGTATCGTAAGATTGGCTATCTCACTTTGGCCATCCGTTTGTGGGTGATAGGCCGAAGAGAAATTCAATCTTGTTCCTAGATTTTCAAAGAGACCTTTCCAGAAATTACTGGTCATTCTAGGATCTCTATCTGACACGATGGATGTGGGTAATCCATGGTGTTTGAAAATCTGAGATATGAAGAGAGTTGCCATTTGATGTGCCTTAATAGTCTTTTTGACAGGAATAAAATGTGCTTGCTTGCTAAACCTGTCGACTATTGTCCATATTCCTATATTCCATGGATAGACTTGGGTAATCCAAAGATGAAATCCATGGATATACTCTCCCATGGTGAATTTGGAATAGGCAATGGCTGGAGTAATCCAGGTTGCTTCCCTCTATCATACTTGGTCTTTTGGCATACTACACATTTTGAAACATACTCTTGTATGTCCACTTTCATGGTAGGCCAATAGAAATATGTCTCTACTCCTCGGAGAGTAGGTTGAATACCTCTATGCCCTGCATATGGAGGAGCATGGGATTCATACATAACCTTCTCACGAAGGGAATGGGTAACACATAGCCTATTGCCGTGGAGAAGATAACCATCCTGCAAGGTGAATGGTTCCTCTTTCTTCCCCAAAGCAAGGGCTGACATTATGTCTCTAAAGTCAGGGTCAGTAGCATACTCATCTATCATAGAGGATAGATCATTGTGAGTAGCTATAGACACCGCATTAACTTTTGGTCGTCGTGAAAGTGCATCGCAACTTGATTGTGCTTACCAGCTATGTGAGCAATATGGAAATTAAATTGCGAAAGAAAATTTGCCCACCTCATTTGTTTGTCGGAAAGCTTGGTTTGCGTCATGAAATACTTGAGACTTTGGTGGTCGGTTCGTAGGATAAATGGAGTCCCCAATAGGTAGTGCTTCCATGTGTCTAGGGCATGTAGAACAGCTAAAAGCTCTTTCTCATAAATGCCCAAGACTCGTTCATCACCATTGAGCCTTCGGCTCTCATATGCTATGGCATGCCCTTCTTGGAGTAAAACCGCTCCAAGGCAATCACCACAAGCATCACATTGGACCTCAAATGTCTTTGAGAGATCCGGAAGCACAAGGACTGGTTGGGAAGTAAGCTTCTCTTTGAGTTTTTCAAAAGCATTTTTCTCCTTAGCAATCCATACAAACTTAACGTTCTTCTTGGTTAAGTCGTGTAGTGGTCCTGCCACTTGAGAGAATTTTGCTATGAAGCGTCTATAGTATGCACACATACCAATAAAGCTTCTTAGCTCATGTAGATTCCTTGGGTTAGGCCATGATTTTATTACCTCTAACTTTGATGGATCCATACGAATACCATCGTGAGAGATAATATGGCCTAGATATTGAATCTCTTGAAGGAAGAATTCACTTTTCTTTTGGTTGAGAAAAAGTTTGTTCTCCCTCAAGGCTTGAAAAATCACTTGGAGATGTTGCTTATGTTCCTCCAAAGACTTGGAGTAGATGATGATATCATCGAAGAACACTCCAGTGAATTTTCGATATGGTCTAAAAATTTCTCCATCAAACGATTGAACGTAGCTGGTGCATTAGTCAAGCCAAAAGGCATGACTAGATATTCATAAAGACCAAATGTTGTGCGAAACGCGGTCTTTAAGATATCCTCATCCACTATCCTTATTTGATGATATCCACTCTTAAGGTCAATCCTACTGAAGTAGGTAGAGCCTTGTAGCTTATCAAACAGATCTTCTACCCGAGGTACGGGAAATCTGTTTTTGATAGTGATATGGTTTAGTGCTCGATAGTCCACAACAATACGGTATGTACCATCTTTCTTTTGCACTAAAAGGACTGGAGAACAAAAGGGAGAGGAACTAGGCCTCACCATCCCTTTGTCTACCAGCTCTTGTACTTGCCTCATGATCTCCTCTTGTTGAGCTTGTGAGACTCGATTGGAGGTTTGTTAGGCGGTGAGCTTCCTGGAAGGAGCTCAATACGATGGTCATCATCCCCTCGTTTTGGAGGTAGGTCCATAGGGATATCATCGATGAACACATCTTGGAATCCTTTTAGAAAAGTAGACAAGTCTAAATCTTCTTGATTCCTATCATTTCCATTTGATGAACATTATTAGCTTTTAGAGACTCTTTGACATAAATCATGTACGCAGAAACTGAGCTCTTCATTGATTTATCAAAAGAAAGAGGATTTACAAGTGGAATAGTGCGACACGCTCACTAGCATCTATATACATGTTCTTTCCCCTGTAGGTGAAGTAAATTCTCCTTTCAGGGAACTTCATGTTGGCAGCCATGCGATCAAACCATGGTGCCCCTAGGATAACATCCTGATGTTGGAGGGGAGAGATGAAGAAGTCTTCTTTGTCGACATAGCTTTGGACATGAAGCCTCAACTTCCCAATCAAGGGAGTAACGGAGGCTTGTTGTCCCTTGAAAGCTGCATCAGCTGTTACTATATCTCCCATCTCAAAAGCTTGAATGCCCAACTTGGTGGCCAACTCTATTGATATGAAGTTGAGAGTAGAGCTAGGGTCAAACAAGATGAAGGCATCATGCTCTCTTACCTTTCCCCAAGCATAGGAGAGTGATGATCCTTGCAATGAGCATCCTCTTTTGGAGCTTCGATGGTGGAAGCCCTAGGAGTCTCATTGCGAGTATTCTTCTTGGGGCAAGAACGATAGCCATGTCCTTGCTCCCCACACTTGAAACACTTATGGTCCTTGCGAAAAGCTTCAAGCTCTTCAGGAGAGAGTTTGATTTTACCTTTGTAAACTCCCTTCTCCTTGGACCGATTGTTGTTGTTGTTGTTGGAAGTGCCTTGGGAATTATTTTGAGCATTGGATTTCCCCTTTGCATCATTTTTATCTTTGTTTTCCATGGGCTTGACATTACGTCTAGCCCCTTGATGAAAAATTGATGCGTGAAGCAACCATGGTGTGGTGGATTACTTCGGTAATAGTACCGGGCAGTTGAGAGTTGATATATTCGGCCATCTCTTCAGGTAATCCCGCACAGAATTGTTGTCTTTGCTCGGCAAAGTCTATCTTTTGAAAGACAGTAGCTTTGAGATGTAAATCCCAAAACTTATCTACATACTTGTTGATAGACTCATGAGAGAGGAGCTTCAAGCCGCGCCATTCGGTAAGAACTTTATCTTTAGTATCGCTTGGAAGAAATTGCTTCATGATGGAAACTCGTAGAGTTTTCCATGTCTTTGGGGCTTCTCCATTGCCACGAAGGCTAGCCCACCATTGACGAGCTGATTTTTGGAAGTGCATAGCTACATGGCGTAGCTTGGAGGACTCTGTGAAGCCCTCGTCCCCAAAGGCCGATCAAAATTGCTGGATGAAGGCCAACACTTTGTCGGTAGCACCAAAGGTGCCATCGTAGGTGAGAAAAGAGATACTCTTTCCTCCTCCTTGAACTTCTTTAGCTTTTGTGACCTTCGCAATGCAGGAAATGATTTGCGATGCCCTCCCCTCTTGTATTCTCTAGGAGAATAGCCATAACTTTCATTGGAAGAGAAGGAAGGTGAAGAAGAAGGAGAAGAGGGTGACCTCTTCCTAGCCCTTTTCTTCCTTTGTTTCCTCTCTTGCCTTTGAGAGTGATGAGGAGAAGGACTATGGGTTGCTCTTTTCCTCTTGGGAGGAGTAGGCGATCGTCTAGACCGCCTTCTTCGTGGAGCCACATCTTCAGAAGAACTTAGACTTTCATTGCTTTCTTTCTCTTTGGATTCCTCCTCTCGAATGGGAGAGAGTCTTCTTTTGGGGGTCTCTTCAAGAGGCCTCCTAAGCTCTCTCCTCTTGGAGAGGAAGGGAAATTCCATAGGCACGAAGTTGTTGAGTAACTTCGGCTTGCAAGGTAGGGTTGCCCATAGCTTGTTGCAACCTAGTCACAAGATAATTCACAAACATGGGAGCATCATCATTAGCACCTTCATGTGCAAAATCAAAGCTATCAATGTTCATTCTACTCTCTTGATTATTGTCAGCCATGTTAACAAAATTTTATGTATGTACTTAGTGTATGCTTTGGCAATTCAAAACTTAGTTGCCACTCCTCTTAGCCTTTGAAAATCGGCTCTTAAGTATCTACACCCACGGCTCAAAGTGGTTAATTATAGAGAGTAGAGAGTAGGTCTAACATAGCAGAGTTGCCAAGGGCTAGCTCCTTTCGGACTTCTTATGGCTCAATAATGGTAAAGCCGTAGGCAAGTCTAAAAAGACTCCATTATTAAGTCCAAAGCTCCCGAGGTGTGCACCATCCCCCACATAGTGGGCTTAACAAAACCGGTATTAGATCCCAGTTCCACTTACTCTATTATAATTAACAACATCAACCATTTATAGGCTACTTAAGGACCTCTCTTCTTAAGCAAGAAAAGAGAAACCAAATGCTCTGATACCAATGTAATGGAATTTGCCTATTCAATTTGAGAATAGCGGAATTTAATGAGAGTACTTTCAAGAAATGATTTTGTGAGCATAGCGGGTAGACATAATTGAAGATAGCAACATAATCATAGCAATTAGTTAACTTGGCATAGACAATACTTTTGCAAAAAAGAGAGTTTAGAGAACATGACAACAATTGAGGACCGGATTTATGTGGAGCCGGTCCCCTCTCCAATAGGCATTTGTATTATGATTTCTCCCATAAAGAGAGACTTGTTACAATACAGTCTTTGTGTTCCTTGTGACCTAGGTGATGCCATGAAGATGGAAGGCTTCATGCACCACAAACATAACATAAACTTGAAGAAAGCTTTAACTATCCCAAGCCTCAGTCCCAAGACCTCAAAACACCTTCGAAGGTGGAGAGAGCTAGCAGGGAATGAGGGTAGGGAAGAGGAAGAAGAAAACATTTCGTAGAAGAAAGAATTAGTTCCTCACTTATCATACTCTTGTTGCTAGCATACATAATAGCATAGTAATGAAGAAGAAGGAGATGGCAAGCTTAAGCATTGAAGCATGGCTCTTGGTTGGATTTGCACTCCATAGCCAAGAGTGTTGGTGTAGGCTCTCAACCTCTACTTGCTTGGAGAGGGAGAGCTCTTGCACTTTGCATATCACACAATGAGAGTGCTTGTGAGTGTGTGTGGGTGAGTATACCCCCTAGGCACCCCCCTAGCTTGCTTGGGTCGACCCCCCCCTTGTAGCTCATGCTTGAAGCTCATTGGACCCCTCCAGGCCTAGCCAATCACAAGCAGGAGCCATTACAAGCAACATGGGTAGCCTTGGGACAAGTGTCCCCCTTTCCCCTTTGAGAGAGAGAGGACTTGATAAATGCTAAAACAATTAGATAATTCATGTAATTTATCATTGGACCCTTTGAAGCCTAGCCAATAGGCTTCAAGCAACACATGAAGGTAACATGGGTAGGGGCCTGACATGTGTCCTTGCTGCCTCTTCAAGATGGGCTTCCTTGTGTGTGTGAGTGGGTGTTCTCTCTCTAGGCCCTGGGAAAAGGGCTCTCCCCCCCTTTGTAGGAATGATTTTGACTTTTAGGTGATCAAGCACCTTACTCACAAGCATGACAAAGCACTTGAACTAGGGGGGGTTCCCACAAGCATCTCAGGCAAGCTTCTCAAGGCACCTCAAGTACTTTAATCATGCAGCAAGTCAAGCACCTCAAGCATGGAGCCAGTCAAGCACCTCAAGCATCTTAATCAATCACCTCAAGCATGAAAAACACCTCAAGCATGAAAAACCCTCAAGCATGACAAGCACCTCAAGCAGGACAAGCACCTCGAGCTTGGGCCGGGTTCCCACCTCAAGCTCAGCCCTAGCTTACTTAAGGTCAAAAGGACTTTTTTACACACATTTATTGGAGGTCTTCAATGAAGCTAACCCTAAGGTCTTATGCTCCATTGGTTAGCCTTGCTCTTGGATAGACCATCTCCCTTTTGGGCCCCTTTACATTGGCCCCGTGTTGAGATAGGTCTAAAAGCACATACCTATATCTTAACACTTGTTCCCGTTTATTCTCCCACATTAAGTGATCAA
The DNA here is from genome assembly GCF_014529385.1 of Adiantum capillus-veneris. Taxonomy (NCBI): domain Eukaryota; kingdom Viridiplantae; phylum Streptophyta; class Polypodiopsida; order Polypodiales; family Pteridaceae; genus Adiantum; species Adiantum capillus-veneris. The sequence continues at coordinate 6,881,121 of NC_140934.1, forward strand.
TTTAATATGAGAAAATCATTTGGGTTAGTTAGATATTAGATTTTATGACAACATTAGTCCTACCAGTCTTCCATAGTAGAGTGACAAGCTCTAGTTGGTGTTTGGGAGACGTCGTCTCCGCAAACTTGATCTAAGCATGCATACTACTTCATTTTTGTGCACAATAAAGAAAAAGAAAGTGTCATAAGACAAAAACTTTGTTCATTTTTAACATTTTGTACATTTGCTTACTCATTGGGAAGCATTGTAAGCATTGACAAGGTTTAGGTTATCCTTTAATTGTATGCCTTCCATCCATCTAGCATCTTCAAAAGGATAATTCTAAAACTTAATAAGATATCGTCGGATAGTCTTACCGCCTCTTAGCACCTTGTCTTCATGTCAGAGAATGGACTCGGGCTGCAGCACCTTCTCTTGGTCCTCGATCTCCGGTGGGTCTTCAATAGTTGGTTCTTGAGGTGGCTCTCCTTTGTAAGGCTTTAATAGGCTCACATGAAAAGAATTGTGTATGAGCCAATGATTGGGCAACTTGAGTTGATAGGCCATCTCATTGATTGGCCTAAGAATCTGAAAGGGACCATAGTACCTTTTTGCTAGTTTAGCATAGTACTTTTGGTGCCCGTAGGATTCTTGCCCGTCGTGTGCCTTAATCGAGCCTTAGGAAACTTTAACAACACCCAATCATTTTCTTTAAAGGCTTGGGCTCTTCTGTGCTTGTCACCAGCAGCCTTTTTCCTTTGCTGTGAGATAGAGATAGCATCCTTAATCTTTTGGAAATATTCTTGTAGGTCTGGCGTTACTCATCTGCAGCGAAGATCTTCCCATGTACTTAAGTAGAAAGGGACTTTTTGATCTTCCCTCAATTACCTCGAAAGGTGTTTTCTTGTGGAAGTATGTAGAGTGTTATTGTAAGCATACTCCACTAAGGGTAAGTACTTCTCCCATTGGGATCTTTGATCTACTTTCGTTACATAGGCTTTTAGTAGATCGAGAATGGTTAGGTTAGCTATTTCACTTTGGCCATCTGTTTGTGGATGATAGGCCGAAGAGAAGTTTAGCTTGTCCCTAAATTCTCAAAGAGACCCTCCAGAAAATTACTGGTCATTTCTAGGATCTCTATCCGACACTATGGACATTGGCAAGCCATGGTACTTGAAAATTTGTGAAATGAAGAGGGTTGCCATTTGATGGCTTTGATAGTCTTTTTGACAGGTATAAAATGAGCTTGTTTATTGAACCGTCTACTATCGTCCATATTCCCGTATTCCCATGGATAGACTTAGGCAATCCAAAGATAAAATCCATGGATATGTCTCCATAGTGAATTAGGGATTGGCAAGGGTTGAAGCAATCCAAGTTGCTTCCCTCTATCAAATTTTGTCTTTTGGCATACACACATTTAGAAACATACTCTTGTATGTTCACTTTCATGGGTAGGCCAATAGAATATGTTTCAATTTCCTTTAAGATAGATGAATCCTCTATGCCGCATAAGGTGGAGCATGAGATTCATACATTACTTTCTCACGTAGTGAGTTAGTAAGCATAGTCTATTGCCATAGAGAAGATAACCATCTTGTAAGGTAAATGGTTCTTCTTTCTTCCCTAATGCAAGGGCTGAAATCACATCTCTAAGTCGGGATCAATAGCGTACTCATCTATCATTGAAGATAGATCATTGTGAGTTGCTATGGAAACGGCATTCACTCTCGGCCGTCTTGAGAGTGCATCAGCTACTTGATTATGCTTACAACCAATGTGAGCAATATGAAAATGAAATTGCGAGAGGAAATTTGCCACTCATTTGTTTGTCGGAGAGCTTGGTTACGTCATGAAGTACTTAAGACTTTGGTGATCCGTTCGCGCTGAAAGAGGTCCCACTAAATAGTGCTTCCATGAGTCTTAGGCATGTAGAGCTGCAAGGAGTTCCTTTTCATATATGCCTAGAGCTTGCTCAATAGGGTCGAGACTTCGACTCTCATAGCCTATGGCATGCCCTTCTTGGAGTTAAAACAGCCAGGCAATCCAAGCATCACATTGGACCTCAAATGGTTTTGAGAGGTCGGTAGTGTAAGCATAGGTTGAAGAGATAAGCTTTTCTTTAAGCTTTTCGAAAGCATTGCTCTCCTTAGCAGACCATGTATACCTAATGCTTTTCTTTGTTATGTCATGTAATGGTCCCGCAATTTGTGAGAACTTTCTATTAAAGCGTCTTATGTATGACACATACCTATAAAGCTTTTTAGTTCATGAGATTCCTTGGTTTAGGCCATCCTTTTATTACTCTAACTTGGATGGATCCATTTGGATGCCATTTGAGAGATAATATGACCTAAATACTGATCTCTTTCCAAGAAAAATTCACTTTTCTTTAGATTAACATAAGTTTATTCTCTCTTAAAACTTGAAATTTACCTGGAGGTGTTGCTTGTGTTCCTCCAATGAATTAAGTAGATGATAATATCATCAAAGAACACTCTAGTGAAGGTTTGATGAGGCTGAACAGCTTCTCCATCAAGCGGTTGAATGTGTCTGGTGCATTGGTCAAGCCAAAAGGCATGACAATGTATTCGTAAAGCAAATGTGGTGTGCGAAATGTGGTCTTTACAATGTCTTGATCAACTATCTTATTTGATGATAGCCACTTTTTAGGTCAATCCTACTCAAGTAGGTCGATCCTTGTAGCTTATCAAATCGGTCTTCTACCCGTGGAACGGGAAACCTATTTTGATAGTGATCCTATTTAGTGCTCTATAGTCGACACACATACGGATATGTGCCGTCTTTCTTTTGCACTAGTAGCACAGGTGAGCAAAATGGAGATGAGCTTGGCCTAACCATACCCTTCTCAACTAACTCATGCACTTGCCGCATATCTCCCCTTGTTGAGCTTGAGAACTCTATAAGGAGGTTTGTTAGGCGGTGAACTTCTTGGAAGAAGTTCAATTGCATGGTCATCATTACTCATTTAGGAGGGTAGCTCACAAGGGATGTCGTCAAAAAAAAGATCTTGAAACCCTTGAGAAAATTGGATAACTCTAATTCTTTTGGTTGCTTTTATTTTCTTTTCTAAAGCATTAGGTTCATTTTGAGAGTCTTAACAAAAATCATGTACACGAAATAGAGCTCTTTATTGACCTGTTGAAAGTAGTGTATGTACAATGGGGATAGTGGTTACCCATTTCTTAGCATCTATATACATGTCTTTTTCCTGAACTTAAAGGAGATTCTCCTTTCAGGAAATTTAACATTGGAAGCTAGGCGGTCAAACCATGGTGCCCCTAGGATTACATCTCATGCTTGAGAGGAGAGATAAAGAAGTCCTCTTTGTCCACATAGCCTTGGACATGAAGCCTCAATTTCCCAATTAAGGGAGTGACTGAAGCTTCTTGCCCCTTGAAGGCACTGTCTACGGGTTAGGACATCTCCCATCTCGTAGGATTGTATGCCTAGCTTGGTGGCTAACTCCATGATATAAAATTGTGAGTAGAACCAGGGTTAAAAGAGAATAAAGCATCATGTTCTCTCACCTTTCCCCATGCATGGCATAGAGGTGATCCTTTGTGGTGAGTTTGGTGAGTCTCCTCCTCTTGGATTTCAACAAAGGAAGCTCTAGGAGGATCTTGGTGGTTGTTCTTTTGGGGACAGTGCGGTACGCATGCCCTTGTTCGCCGCACTTGAAACACCGGTTATCCTTGCAATAACGCTCAAGCTTTTGGAGTGAGAGTTTTTCTTACCTTGGTAAACTCCCTTCTCTTTAGCTTTGTTGGAGTTTCCCTTAGGAGACTTTTGGACATTTCCCTTCCCTTAGGCTCATTGGAACCCTTGTTTCCCGCGGGGTTATTCTTTCTTTTAGCCCCGTTTGGAAATTGATTTGAGAGGCCACCATAGTATGGTGTATTACCGCCCGATATGGTACGTGGCCCTTCGGAGTTTGACATACTCCGCCATTTCTTCGGTTAAAGCCCGCACAAAATTGTTGCTTTTGCTCTCCAAATCCAACTTTTTGAAGACCGTGGCTTTGAGTTGGAGGCCACCATAGTATGGTGTATTACCGCCGATATGGTACGTGGCCCTTCGGAGTTGACATACTCCCCATTTTCTTCGGTTAAGCCCGCACAAATTGTTGCTTTTGCTCTCCAAAATCCTACTTTTTGAAGACAGTGGCTTTGAGTTGTAGGTCCCAAAACTTGTCTACATATTTGTGGATGGATTCATTGGGAGAGAGCTTTAAGCTTCTCCATTCGGTGAGTACTTTGTCTTTGGCATCGGTGGCCAAAAACTGCTTCATAATGGAAGCTCTTAAAGCTTTCCATGTTCGTGGAGCTTCACCGTTGGCTCATAGGCTAGACCACCATTGTCTGGTGGACTTTTGAAAGTGCATAGCTACATGGCGTAGCTTAGAGGACTCTGTGAAGCCCTCATCTCCAAACGCCACATCGAATTGTTGGATAAAGGCCAAGACTTTGTCCGTAGCACCAAAGGTGCCATCATAAGTAAGGAAAGAGATGCTCTTCCCTCCCTCTTTGAATTTCTTCAGCTTGGACGACCTCTTCCATGCGGCATAGGATTTCCTATGGCCTCTTCTTTTTGATGGTTCAAAGGTTGCACCATCACTTTCTTCAGAAGGTGAAGAATTTGAAGAAGGTGGAGAAGAGGGTGACCTCTTTCTCGCCTTTTTCTTGTCTTGATCTTTATTGTCTTCACCATCACTTTCATAAGAAGAAGAGGATAAAGAAGATGGAGAAGAGGGTGTCCTCTTTCTCGCCTTTTTCTTCTCTTGCTTTTTATCGTCCCTCTTTGAATTGTGGTGAGGAGAAGAATACAATGGTATTCTCCGCTTTGGTGGTGATGGAGAGCGTTTAGCCCGCCGTCTTCGTGGAGCCATCTCCGCCGAGGTGGCGGGAGACACGCTTCTTTCTCGTTCCTTCGGTGGAGGCTCTTGAGTTCTCCTTTGGGAAGGAGATGCATCGTCAAGAAGTAAATTCTTGAGCCCTTCGTATGGATTCTCTTCTTCTTCCTGAATCGGAGAGAGACCTCTTTTGGTAGTCTCACAAGGAGGCTTCCTAGGTGTTCTCTCGTCATGGTGATGAGCTTGGAGAATCCCGTGAGCACGGAGCTGCCGTTGCATTTCACCTTGGAGAGATGTATTGCCCATGGCTTGTTGAATCCTAGAAACAAGATAGTTAACAAGCATTGAAGCATCACTAGTAGCTTGCTCATGAGCAAAATCAAAGTTATCAACATTAATTTCACTCTCTTTACTATTGTCAGCCATTCTAACAACTTTTAGGTGTAAACTTTTTAGGTGTACTTTGGCACTTCAAGCCTTAGTTGCTACTCCTCTTTACCCCTTTAGAAAAAGCACTCAAGCTCCTGTACCCGCGGCTCGAATACCATTAATTGCAAGGAATAGAAGAGAGAGTCTTTCGACACCAAAACAGCACCGGCTCCTGTCAAGCTTCTAATAGCTCAATAGTGGTTAAGCCATAGGCAAGCCCCGTAGGACTCCACTATTAAGACCATAGCTCTCAACAGTGATGCCCCGTTAATTGCACAAAGGCAGGCGCACTGCAAGGCTTAAAAATCCCTATTCTACTTACTCACAGGCAATTAATAATACCAACCATTTGTAGCTAGCTTGAGGGCCTCCCTTCTTGAGCAAGAAAAGAGAAACCTTGATCTTTGATACCAATGTAACATTTAATGTCCTAATAACTTGTGTGTAGCGGAAATGAGCATGAACATAGTGGGCATTTCATTAGAATAAATTCCTAATGAGAATTACAAGAGTGCTTGGGTGGAGAGAGCAACAAAAAGCATAACACCTAGTTAGATAGCATCGACAATACTTTCAAAAGAGAGAGAAATTAAGCTAATGACAACAGTTGAGGACCGGATTTGCATGGAGCCGGTCCCCCCTCCAAAAGGCTTTGTATTAAGGTTTCTCCCATCATGAGAGACATTGTACAATACAATTCTTTGTGTTCCTTCAAGACTAGCTAGAGCAATGAAGATGAAAGCCTCAAGCACTAAGCAAAACACTTAGCAAACACAACTTGAATTATCCCCGTTCTCAAACCCCAGATCTCACACACCTTCGAAGATGGTGAGAGCTAGCAGGGTATGAGAGTAGATTGAGAGGAAGAAGGAGTATCTTACGAGAAAGATGTACATCTCCTCACATAATCACTCATATTAGCATAGCTTAGCTTAGTAATTAGCTAGGTAGAGGAGATGACCATGCATTGAAGCTTGGCTCTTGGTTGGATTTGCATCCACATGCCAAGAGTGTGTTGATGTAGGCTTCTATCTCACAAGCTTGGAGTAGGTGATGAGCTCTCCATTAAAGCTTGGGAAGAGATAGTCTTCTCTTTCTTCACACATGAGATTGTGTGAGTGTGTGTGTGTGATAATGCCAAGCAAAAATCAGCCCCCTCTCTCTCTTGGGCGAGCCCTCTTGCTATTTGCTCTTGCTGAGCTCTTATTGGCTCTCCCCAAGTCAAGCCAATCACAATTAAGCAGCATAAGTGATAGCCTTTTGACATGTGTCCCCCTTTCCCCTTTTGTGAGAGCTTTGGGTAATTAAATAATTAAACTAAACTCTCATTGGACCCCTTTGCCTCCTGGCCAATAGGAATCAAGCAAGCCATTGGGCTCTTGAATGCTCATTGGACCCCTTGGGAGACTGCCCAATAGTCTTCTAGGAGACTTAATTCTCATTGGTTTCTTTTATTAAATGTTTTTAAATTAATTAAACTAGATTTACTCTAGCTTAATTCTCATTGGTCCACTTCAAGGGTCATCCAATAGAAACTGGGCACACCTTGTGGGCATCTGGCCTAGGGAGCTGACATGTGTCCCTCATTCCCTTTGTGTAAAGGGGGCGTGTGTGTGTGTGGCTTTCTCTCTCATCCCCTAGAAGAAGGGCTTGCCCCCTCCCATGTAGGGATATGTGTTGACTTTGGAGAGCACACAAAGCATCCAATTCCCCCTAAGCTTTAACCCTTTGGACACAACTTCATGCAAAAATATGTCGAAAAATTTACGGTCTTGCCAGGAAAGCACCCGGCTTTTGGCTGAGAGTTTGTGAGTGAACTCCAAAACTATATGAAGGAGTTAAACCATAGATGCCATGGAGACTAGGGTTTGGAAAGAAGTGAAATCAAAGAAGACCCACTCTTTCTCTCTTGCACTCACACACACAAAGAAAGAACACAAAAGAGAATGTCAAAACAACACAACGATGAAAACATCAAGGCTATGGTCATATCGTATCATGGGTAGTATGAAAGGGTTAATAGATGAGTTAATGGCATTCAATCTTGGCTGACCAAATATATATGTTTTGTCTAGTGATGGGGATTAATTGTGTAAACAAATCCTCTTGGTTCATAGCAAGATAACTACGCTCACGTCAAAAGAAAATTTATAGTCTATGAGGAGTAGTATAATGGGATCCGGTGATAGAAGTATTTCATTGAGCTTTTCTGGGCCAAAGAGAAACACTATACGTTGTTGAAATTGTATTTTCGGGCTAATCCATACGTTAATTCTAATAGATCGTACAGAGTGAAAGCGATAGAAATTATCATCATGTGGGTTATTCATCTAGGATAGTATGTGAGAAATGTAGATATGAGAGAAGTGAAGAGATGAGAAGTTTCCCTCCCAAGCCCTATTCTTGCCATTAGGCAATAAGGATACTGCGGGGAGAGATGTACCAGTAGCAAAGAGAACCTAAAATTTGTAGAGAGGATGAATTACTAAGAGTGAGAGAGATAGGTTTGGTTAAGGAGATGAGATTAGATATATATATATATATATATGTAGGATTAGAGATGAAAAAGAAAACAACAAGAAATCAAGAAAACATCAATGTAGAACACATCTTACTTGACAAACCCTTCAGCACCATTATTGATGGAGAGAGAAGAAGAGTGGATAATTCCACTTTGATTGATACACCAAGTGCAAGACCTTCTTTGATTAGAGTTGATCTTCCAAGGTTAGCTTGTTGCAAGAATGGCTAGTCTTCTTCTAGGAGAAAGTGTAGGCTTAGGCTTATGTTAATGACTAAGTACAATTTGGCATTACTACTCCCTCCCTCATGAATTCCTCTCATCAATGGCTTGAATGCTTCAGTTATTTTCAAGGAAGAAAAGGTCCCCTTTTATAGGTGAAGGGAACCCCCAAGGGTTTACACAAGAAGAGAAGAGCCACTCTGAACACAAACTGGAAAAGTTGGAAATGAGCTGTCCCTGCATGATGTGGGCAGACTGGGGTCCAGTATTTTGATCATATCTCCTCAACCGTGGCTCCAAATAAAAAAGTAAAAATATAGGCAAAAAAATCAGATCATTAGCTACGATTTTCATTTCAAAATTGTTTTCCAATTCGGATTGGAACCTTGTGTAAAAAAATCATCAAAATAGTATCCATTTTTGGCAACAAAAGTCTTCCTGTGGTCCCCTTAGCTTAGACTTTCATTTGATTCCAAAGGACACAGCATGCCATATGAAAGCATGACATTGCTCCTTGAAAAAGCTTTGTAATCATGCTTGCAAAAATGCATTAAAATAAGTGTATCTTTGAAATCATGCCACCTAGTGTCCCACTAGGATTTGATTCCCTCCTAGTAGCTATTTAAAAAGAAATATAATAAAAATATGAAAAATACATAGAATATATATACATTGGATTTTATCCTAGATATAGGATCTAGCTAGGGTGTGAGATGATAATGAGATAGTAGAAATAAAGAATCAATGCTTTTTGCCCCAAGTTAAAGAGGCGGAGCTATTGACGCTTTTCCCATAGTATTTTCTTATGGGTAAAGTAAGAATAGGTTACCCTTGAGATAAATAATAGGATGAGATAGAAAGCATATTATTATACTTAAATATGCATATGTACATTATAGAAAATATAACTATGTATCTAAAAAGTTACAAGATAACTCTTGTAGCATGCGTTCCCACTATGTACGTGTCACAGCACGACATCCACACCCTCTAAACCTGCACATCCTCCGGCATGTGCCAGCCTCATGGTAACTTGTGAAATCAATTGTATCCCCTGTCATCCCATGATCTCCTCCAGGATCATATGGGTAACTCAAAAACTTGTATTGTACTAAGCATTGAGATTCTCTGCATCTTTTAATTCCTCTCGGATCAAAAGGAATTGTTATATACATTTGTCTCCAAAACATCTGTAACAAATCTCCATTATGCGCAAAATCTTCATGACAAAGAGACATAAGTTCCTCATCCTCCTCTTCAAAAAACACTTCCAGGCTTCCTGTAATATACTCGAGAGATTTTTGAAGCTGCACTTCAACCTTCTCACCAACCTCTAAATCCATATGTACCTCTTTCGCATAGAAGTCTGAATCTGGATTCTCAAAAGAATCCTCTAGATAGCCTTTCTCAACATCGAGAGAAACCTCAGAGATATGCATGGTAAACGTCTCATCAATTCTCTCACCTTTTACCAAATACCTCTCCAGCTTTAGATCATAAAACTTTGCATACCTCTCAAATATGGTGTCTAATTCCCTTTCCAAATCATCCTGGTAGGTATTCTCCTGGTCACTTGTAACCGACTGCTCAAAAACCTCCTTGGAGTTAGTCTCTGACACAATATCTTCACCCCTTCTTCATTTTTGAACCATCCCTAAATTATCTTCAACTGAATCATGTCTCCAATCATCTAGGGAGAACCCTTCTTCAATACATGACTCTGGTGTCAGCATATAGCTAGCATCCTCTTCTTGCTTCAAGGCATCACCATGTATACCCTTCCTATCCATAGCAGATAGATGCTCACAAACCTGCTTGAAATTTATACCCTGTGACACAAGACCTAAATCCCTTTTATGCCTCATATATTGTTTGCATACCTGCAGGCAAACGAAATTCTTAGAACCCTGTATAGTAGGCACTTTATGGCAAGCATATTTATTTGCATCTTCACACAGATCATAAATATCACCCCAATCAGAGACCATATCCGAAGAGGTTTCTTGCTCTTCTACTCTATCCTCTAATGTCACTTCAACCTGTATAGCATTCCCAAACACTTCTCTATCTTTGATTTGTGAATCTTCAAGATTCATAGCTTTATCCGCAGAACCCCAATCCTCATGCAGAGAATCTGCATCTGTCATTCCTTCCTCTACCATGTAATTGTGAAATCTTGCTGCATCTAGCTCTAAATAAGGCACAATTTCATGAGTCATCTGCATCACATCTGCTACCCCATATATACAAGACATACATATTACTCTGTCATGCACTCCTCTTCTTCCACCTCATCTAGCTGAGGTACTTCACAATCCGCATTGCTACTAGCAGAGCTATACTCACAAAGGAAGAGATTTTCAGTCACCCCCTCTAAATTATCACTTTTCACAGCTAGGCATATCCATTTGGGTAGTACCACATGCATCAAACTCGCATAGGAAAGCATTGATAATGACTTCTTCATCCTGGTATATGTCTTCAAAAAGCATAGGCATCCGACTCTTCTAAACTTGGTAAAAGTTCCTGGATCTGCTCAAAAGTAGATTGTAGCACATCACTAATATAGCCGTCTTCCACCTGTTTTCCCTTCACATCCTCTGTCAAAACCATAGCATCCTCATCCTTGTATATACACTCATGTGCATCTTCAAACGAATCAAAAGGAGCGTCCAAATCATCTATCATAGCCGACGAGTTTGCATCATCCTCTAAGTCGCTTTGAGCCGTTTTATGCGCTTGGATAGCATCATGAGAGTCATTATCTTGAGATACAAAGGTTACAAGACCCAAACGTGCATAAAAAGCTTCCACTATGTCTGCTTCATCTGCATACAATAAATTTGCATCTTGCAAAAGATATGCATCTATTACTGCTTCTAAATTAGCCTGTATGGATGTGTTGACACTTGCATGGCTTACAGGAGACACCAACTCTAGCTGGTCACATCCACTTCCACTCTGCTCCATCTCTTGGTCTTGATGTTCCAAGCATACCTGTGTTATAGCTCTAGAAAACTCACCCCAGTTGCTTGCATATACACTTGCATAGTCTTGAACTTTGTGCTTGAAATCATCACTCACAAGTTCAAAAAATGTTGCAATCATCCGAGCTTCTGGAAATGCTTGAAGCCTCATCTCTGTCACATAGCACTCAAGATATCCTTCTGGATCATAGCCTTCGAATATATTAATCTCATTATATACGGATTGCCCTAGCGCTTTCAATCGCTTTTTGAATCCGGTCTTCTTCTTCAAGCCATTTGCATCTATCTGCAAGCTCTTTCATTTCAGCATATAGCTGCTTCACTTTGCTAGCCATCCTTACATACTCTTACCCCGGCTTGTTCGCGTCAGGTTCACCAAAAATATGTCGAAAAATTTACGGTCTTGCCAGGAAAGAACCAGGCTTTTGGCTGTGAGAGTTTGTGAGAGAACTCCAAAACTATATGAAGGAGTTAAACCATAGATGCCATGAAGACTAGGGTTTGGAAAGAAGTGCAATCAAAGAAGACCCACTCTTTCTCTCTTGAACTCACACACACAAAGAAAGAACACAAAAGAGAATGTCAAAACAACACAAAGATGAAAACATCAAGGCTATGGTCATATCGTATCATGGGTAGTATGAAAGGGTTAATAGATGAGTTAATGGCATTCAAGCTTGGCTGACCAAATATATATGTTTTGTCTAGTGATGGGGATTAATTGTGTAAACAAATCCTCTTGGTTCATAGCAAGATAACTACGCTCACGTCAAAAGAAAAGTTATAGTCTATGAGGGGTAGTATAATGGGATCCGGTGATAGAAGTATTTCATTTTGAGCCTTTCTGGGCCAAAGAGAAACACTATACGTTGTTGAAAGTGTATTTTCGGGCTAATCCATACGTTAATTCTAATAGATCGTACAGAGTGAAAGCGATAGAAATTATCATCATGTGGGTTATTCATCTAGGATAGTATGTGAGAAATGTAGATATGAGAGAAGTGAAGAGATGAGAAGTTTCCCTCCCAAGACCTATTCCTGCAGTATCCTTATTGCCAGTAGGCAATAAGGATACTGTGGGGAGAGATGTACCTGTAGCAAAGAGAACCTAAAATTTGTAGAGAGGATGAATTACTAAGAGTGAGAGAGATAGGTTTGGTTAAGGAGATGAGATTAGATATATATATATATATATAGGATTAGAGATGAAAAAGAAAACAACAAGAAATCAAGAAAACATCAATGTAGAACACATCTTACTTGACAAACCCTTCGGCACCATTATTGATGGAGAGAGAAGAAGAGTGGATAATTCCACTTTGATTGATACACCAAGTGCAAGACCTTCTTTGATTAGAGTTGATCTTCCAAGGTTAGCTTGTTGCAAGAATGGCTAGTCTTCTTCTAGGAGAAAGTGTAGGCTTAGGCTTATGTTAATGACTAAGTACAATTTGGCATTACTACTCCCTCCCTCATGAATTCCTCTCATCAATGGCTTGAATGCTTCAGTTATTTTCAAGGAAGAAAAGGTCCCCTTTTATAGGTGAAGGGAACCCCCAAGGGTTTACACAAGAAGAGAAGAGCCACTCTGAACACAAACTGGAAAAGTTGGAAATGAGCTGTCCCTACATGATGTGGGCAGACTGGGGTCCAGTATTTTGATCATATCTCCTCAACCGTGGATCCAAATAAAAAAGTAAAAATATAGGCAAAAAAATCAGATCATTAGCTACGATTTTCATTTCAAAATTGTTTTCCAATTCGGATTGGAACCTTGTGTAAAAAAATCATCAAAATAGTATCCATTTTTGGCAGCAAAAGTCTTCCTGTGGTCCACTTAGCTTAGACTTTCATTTGATTCCAAAGGACATAGCATGACATATGAAAGCATGACATTGCTCCTTGAAAAAGCTTTGTAATCATGCTTGCAAAAATGCATTAAAATAAGTGTATCTTTGAAATCATGCCACCTAGTGTCCCACAAGGATTTGATTCCCTCCTAGTAGCTATTTAAAAAGAAATATAAGAAAAATATGAAAAATACATAGAATATATATATATATTGGATTTTACCCTAGATATAGGATCTAGCTAGGGTGTGAGATGATAATGAAATAGTAGAAATAAAGAATCAATGCTTTTTGCCCCAAGTTAAAGAGGCGGAGCTATTGACGCTTTTCCCATAGTATTTTCTGATGGGTAAAGTAAGAATAGGTTACCCTTGAGATAAATAATAGGATGAGATAGAAATCATATTATTATACTTAAATATGCATATGTACATTATAGAAAATATGACTATGTATCTAAAAAGTTACAAGATAACTCTTGTAGCATGTGTTTCCACTATGTACGTGTCACAGCATGACAACGTACAACTATGAACGAGGATTGTGCACCATATTTTAGTGTGCAGTCAGAGAAAGAAATTGGGTGGCTTAGTACTATTGAGGCTCCCAAGGAGACCCATGGAGTTCTTGGTTGGATTTTTGAACGCATTCTGTGGATAACAGATGTCAGTAAGGCATAGCCAACTGGGGAAAAACTCCAAGTAGATAGCCTAGGGGAGTTTGAAGTTGATTGGCACTCAGGTGGAGATTTGAAAACAATCAAGTGCATTCTAGGCTGCAAACAAGGGGATGGAACTCTATATCCTGTCCATTCTGCATTAAGGGCTATAACAAAAATGCATGTAAAATTGCAATAGTCAATGAAACATAGGAAGAGGACAATTCACAAATTACGCGTGTGTGGGAGCATTCGGTGCTACGATGTCCTATGTTGGAGGAGCCCAATCGTGTCACAAAAGACAATGAATGGAACCCTACAATTAACTTCCCTTTCAAAAATGTACATTTTTGCACACTTCATGCTTTTATGTGCATCTTTGATTGTGTATTAAGCTTCATATTCATTATGCCTTTAGAATGAAGCCTATGGAGAGGTCCTTTGACGCTATCTCAAAAGTGGATGGGCTCTTAAATTCAATAGGTTGTCATGGAACCAATATGTCCATTGTTGCAGAGAAGAACAATCCAAGCACTCAGGAAGTCGCCCAACCAATGTCCGTGAGTTACATCTACCTATGAAACAAGGATGTCACTACAAAAATTAGTGTCACGGACCATAGCTATAGAGATGTTGAACGAACCCCGGGAGAGGAACTAAACTCCACAATGGACCAAGAAGGAGAAATACTGGCTTGGCTATAAAACAAAGCTAACAATTGGACAGGTGAAGCTTCTGAAGGTGGTAGTTTAAAAAAAGATGATTGCATTCATGATAGGTCAACACAAGACGAGGCATATGTACCAGAGCCTTTTTCAAAAGAGATGTTCAAACCTTTTGGATGGCAACAGATACTGGCCACTCTTGATGTATGTGTGAATGAGGTGACCTTGACCAGATTCTATAATGAGGAAGGATATGATATCATTCCATTCCAGATGATGAGTGTTAGCCTAAATCCAAAAGCAGAATTGGAAGTCCCTGACAGGGAAGAAGTTGCAGATTGTCGATGCATAGTGGATGAGATCTTAGTAAGAACCTTGACCAAACGGATGAATAAGCATTCTAGGACTCCACGGATAAGCTGCTAGAGGACAACACAGAAAACGAGCTTTCTAGTAGCTCAAATCAAAACATCAAACGAAAGGATCGACAAGTGATCTACTATGATTTTCCAAACCAAAATCCTCAAAGATAGCGTAGATATTGAAATAAAAGCATGAACAATTGAAACAAGACAGAATAATACTTAGTACCTCTGTTAATCGACAAAATGCAGTACTTAAGGTTGGTTGAAGCAACTGATTACCTTAAAATTGGGATATCAAAGAGGTACATGAAACTTGACTCAAAAAAAACAAAAATGAAAAAGAAGAACAAACAAAAACCATTAACGGAGAGTATTTCTAAAAAAGCAAAAAAGTTGTCCAAAACCGAGCGCAAAAACAAGTACAATGAATTGAAACGAGCTTTGAACGAAGTTTGGACAACAAAGTTGGAAAGTGATGAGGAATCAAACGATGATAAACTTGATGCACCTTCCCACTATAAGAAGTACACTATTCAAGATAGAAAACTCATGGTGCCAAAACCCAAACGAGGCCCAAAAGAGCGGGGAACTTCATATGATGGACCTGAAAAAGCCAAATGCATAAACTTAACAGAACGAGGTGAGGAACCTAAACCGGCATACATTGCCACAGACCTCACCGAATAAGAAGAATAGCTTCTGATAATACACTCAGACGGTATAAATATGTGTTTGCTTGGTCATACAAAGACCTAAAGGGGATAGATCCAAAGAACTGTCAGCACACGATACCCCTTAAAAGTGATGCCAAACCATGAAGACAACGTCCTTACACATACAATGAGACTTTTGCCAAGAAAAATAAGGAATAGATAGACAAACTGAAGGATGTGGAGTTTATCTGATGAGATTGAACACACCGATTGGGTATCCCCGATTGTGGTAGTACCCAAAAATAATGGCAAATTGCTTGTCTGTGTAAACCTCAAACACTTAAATGCTGCCATCATCAGGGACAACTATCCACTACCAATAATGGATCATGCTATTGAGAGAGTAGCGGGGAAAGAGGGCTATAGTTTTTTAGATGGGTTATTTTGCTACAACCAGTTAACCATCAAAGCAGAAGATCAGCATAAAACAGCTTTTGCAACATAGTGGGCTATATTTGCATACAAGGTAATGCCTTTTGTCTTGACCAATGCACCTACCATTTTTCAAAGACTAATGAGTCATGCATTCAAGGAATATCTCAGACAATTTTTAGAGATATACATGGATGATCTTTGTGTCCATTCTCACCTGAGAAGTGATCACATAATGCATCTAGGGAAAGTCTTCAAAAGTACAAAACTTATCATATTTTCTTAAACCCTAAAAATGTGTCTTCATGGTAAGACAAGTAAAATTTTGGGCCACATTGTGTCCAAAAATGGGATTTCCACTGATCAAGAAAAGATACAAATAATTGTTGCACTACCGAGACCAGCAAAAATGAAAGAAGTGCAGGCATTTATGGGACATTGTGGGTACTACAGGCACTTCATATACATGTATGTTGTAATAGTTAAGCCTTTGTATGTTCTCATTCCTAAGTTTGAATGGACACAAGAATGTGAGCAGGCTTTTCACAAATTGAAGCAACAACTAAATTCTCCTCCAATTTTGCAAGCCCTTGACTGGAGCAAGATTTTTCACGTTCATGTTGACGCATCAACCTATTCCATAGGATGCATATTAGCCTACCCAAGAGAAAAAAAATTGGATTCTCCCATCTGCTACTCTAGTCGGTAGCTGAACAATGCGGAGAAAAATTATAACACTACAAAAAGAGAAGGTCTAGGAATAATATATGCTGTCAAAAAATTTAGACATTACCTTCTTGCAAACAAGTTTGTTTTCTTCATAGCTTTCCAAGCACTGTTATATCTGGTAAACAAACCTTGCAACACTGGAAGGATTGTTCGTTGGTTTATACTATTGCTTGAGTTTGATTTCACAGTAGTCGTAAAAAAGGGGCCTACACACACACACACACACATACACACAGACGAGCAGATCATCTTTTGAGACTGTTCCATGGGGAAGCACCTAAAGGTATTGATGATGATCTTCCAGATTCATATTTGTTTAACATTGAACTGGTTCCGAGGTGGAGTGAAGAGGTCATCCCTCTACTCACAATCGGATCATTACAGGTGGAAAGACAACCATCAATAATACATTGAATAAGAAATCTCCAACTTTTAGTAGGACGCATGTACAAGCACGGTAAGGATGGAATTTTGAGACTATGTGTACAGCTAGAAGAATATGAGTACTACCTCAAAGAGGCTCATAAACAACATATGGGGTTTCACAATAATGTGGAAATTCAAACATACCAAAGGCTAAATAGACTAGGCAAAACATGGAACACAACATCCATAGTTATGTAAAATCATGTGATATCTGTACAAAACAACCTCTAGTGGAACGTTCCACCCTGTTTCGAGTAGTGCAAGCACCCAAATGGAGTACTCACATAACTGAGTACTTAAGAAACAAGACCTTCCTAGAGGGATGGGGCAAGGCAAGAATGAGAACCGTAGAAGAAGAAGAAAACACGATCTGCTAATTGCAAACCAACTGTATAGGCCAAGAAAGGATGAACAACTACAATTGTGTGCTACAAAAAGCAAATATAGTGTTATCCTAGAACAAGCACACTCAGGCCAACCAAGGGGGCATTTCTCTGCTGTGATAAAACGGAAAAGCTAGTACTTCACTCAGGAATATGGTGGCCAACCTTGTTTAGGGATGCAGAGACCTATGTCAAATGATGTGATGAATGTCGACACACAAAACCACCCCTACGGAGAGATGAAATGCCATTCCGGACAATGCTGGGCGTACGCGCTTTTGCCAAATGGGGCATCGACTTTATTGACCCCATCATACCTATTGCATATAGGTCGCACACACAATACATCATAGTAGCAACATATTACATGACTAAATGGGTGGAAGCGAAGGTAACACAGAAAAATGATGCACGAACTATGAATCAGTTCCTTTTCAAACATACCTTTACCAGATATGGTCTACCCATTGAAATAGTGAGCGATAGGGGAACACACTTTCTGAACAATGTCATTGAAAGCTTAATTGAAGAATTAATGGTGATCCACCCTATTACCCACAAGCTAACAGACAAGCCAAAAGAAACAACAAAACCTTATGCACGGTGCTCACCAAAATAGTCAGTGATTCAAGAAATGATTGGGACCAAAAGATACAAACTGCATTATGGGCTTACAAAGTAGCTTTTAAAAATTCCATCAGGACAACTCCTTCTAGCTTTGTATATGGGATTATTGCAATTCTGCCCATGGAATTCGTAATTGAAACATTATGAGTCGCAACACAATTAGGATGGATGGGATACGAGCTGTCAGAGAGACTAGACACCCTGGAGCAATTGGATGAAATCAGAGTAAGAGCGATAGCCGGGATATACGCTCAAAAAAGACAAATGAAATATTTCCATGATCAACATGTGATTAGCAAGGAGTTCCAAAAGGGGGATTATATTTTACTGTATACCCTTATACAACACTCCAAAAAACTCAAAAAGCGAGGGATGGGGCCTTTTGTAATACATGATATATCACAAAGTGGTGCCATCAAGCTTGCAACATTGGCAGGAGAGGAGATGCCTAATTGGATGAGTGATTGCTGTATTGTTTAGAGTTCCTTTGATGCAAAGGGCTCGTCTTCTACAAGTACTTCTGTTCGGACCACACAGCTTCAACATAACCTTACCATCGAAACCCACTAAACTTATTGTTCAGAACCCATACCACATGCATATCCTCGATTTTCATCAAAGAGCCACAATATATGGCTATGCATAGACACATACTTCATCCCATGCACACTGACATATGTTTGTTTGGGACGACTCACGCTAGGAAGGGGAGAAAATGTAGCAAGATCATCATTTTGTATATATTATCATCATTTCTTCTTCTTATCTTTTCTTTTCTTTTCCTTTAACAGTTTTTTAGAGCCTTATAACTCTTAGCAGGCATAATCATGAGCCATATTGACACCATCCAAATGCTAGGTTAAGAATATGTATGTATGAGAGATTATACTAATTTTGGTAAAATTTTGACTAACTAATAATAATTATAACTAATTTTTCTTTACTAAAAATCTAAAAATGACAAATAATCAACAAAAATTGATAAGCCAAGTCAGGAAAGTTGGAATTGACTTTTGAAAGCAAACGTGGAAACTTCAAAGCAAGAGCTTCGAACATGGCAAGTATGGAAAGATTCGATACACAACAGATTTTGAGCCAACTTATAAAGGATCAAAACTGCAGATTGAAGGCCATTTGTTGACTAAATATCAGAAAGAAGAACGGTTCAAACTGTAGATGATATGAACAACAGGATAGTATCAATGAAGGTAAGCATGAATGGAGCATTCCGGGTAGATTGGGAACATATAGCCAAATGGGGCAACATAAGCTCATTTGCGTTCAAAGAGAAAGAGAGAGAGAGCCACAAAAGCATAGGGTTTTTCGCTTTGTTTCTGCCCGCTGCGAATACCTTGGTAGCTCTTACTACACCGGATTCGACATGTATGATCATTAACCCTACAAGAACATGTATGTATGCCCCATACTGCATCAACATTACCAAAATAACAGATCAGAGTAGATCAAAGTCACAAAATTTGCAAGTTGTTAAGGCCCATGGGGAGCCACAAAATTCACCCAAAACCAAAAACTTTTCATCAGCAGATCCATGGTAGCTGACCAGAATCAGGTAGTGCAAAAATGATTGCAAAAGGTGGTGGAACATGGATCGCAATCCATGTTTCCCAAACCCTAAAATTAGAAAAAATTTCACAGTAGCATCCCCATATGCCCAGGAACAACTTCGACTAGCTAATATTTCAAAATGCCTCCCAACATGGATTGCGATACATGTATCTTTTTGCTAAAATTAGGGTAGGAGTGGTTCACTAGCTGGGGGATGCAAAAGTATGACTAACCATGCAAAAATAGTCACAAAAAGGGATTTTAAAATCATCAAGTCCTCATGGTTTGTTACCTTCAGTCTACAAATGGTCTTTTGGTAGTAATCAAAGGAAAAATGTTTTGTTTCCCAAAAAAAACTCATGGAGTAGGGTTAGGAGAACAGTATGAAGCTTCCCCACTAGCCAGAGTAGCAATTGAAACTTCTTAGGACTTTATTCCAAAGCCAACTAAAACAGAAGGGAGTCTGGAAGAAAATGAAAGACAATCATCAAGGAGATGTAGCTTAAAGGTGTAATTAGGCTCAAAGCAAAGCAAAAGGGTACCTGCAAAGTTGTACAAATTGCATGGATCAATCTTCCCCTTCAAATGAATTCAGAATCTAGTGGAAGTTGGTGGGGAGCTAGGCAAAGATGTGATTTCTAAACACAAATCATCCAGAATCAAGGCAATAACAAATATCAGTCAAAGGATGTGCCCAAAAGTGGTTTTAAAAAAAACCAATATGGTCAAGACTGAAAAACCATGGCCATAAATTGGAAAATTGAGTAAACACAAAAAAAAACATGTCCAAATTTGAAAATATTTCACCGGTGTGCTAGGAAGACCTATAGGAACATGTGTGCAAGAGGCTGTGTCAAAATCGTTCCCAACATGGATCATAATCCATGTACCTTTTTGCCCAACTAGAGAAAAATTCATACCATTTGGCCCAGTATATTCAACAAAGCCAAGCCATGAAGTTTCAAGTCATTTGGATTCCAAAATCCACATCAAAATGCCAAATTTCTTTAAGTCTGAGGATGATTTCCAAAAGTTGACCTAAGTACCAAACCAATGATCCAAATCCCAAAAAATTTGGACCAAGGCACCATCTTGATGAACCCTACCAGCTAGTATCATAAGATCTTCATTATGTTGGCCATCATGAATTGCAATCCATGCTCCCCAAATACTAAAACCAGAGAAAATTATAGAGTAGCATTCCCATATGCCTAGGAACAACCTACCCTAGTTGGAATTGCAAAATGCTTCCCAACATGGATTGTGATCCACGTACCTTTTTGCCAAAATTCATCTGTTATCCTATGCCTTTGTGCCTATAGTAATCCTAGATGAACTGGTGAAATTTGGTCAAATTTGGGGTAGTTTTGACCAAGTTATGCTCATTTTTCATTTTATGGTCAAAGTTTGCGTTTTCTTCAACTTTCCAAAGTTTTTTTATCAATAGCTAAATCTTGTTTCCAATCTAAAACTGACCTCAGGTTGCCTCGAAGGAAAGCACAAAGGGAGTGGGAAGTAGCACCGTACGAGATCACATATATATGCTCGAATGAGAAGGCCCATAT
The DNA here is from genome assembly GCF_014529385.1 of Adiantum capillus-veneris. NCBI lineage: Eukaryota > Viridiplantae > Streptophyta > Polypodiopsida > Polypodiales > Pteridaceae > Adiantum > Adiantum capillus-veneris. The sequence goes on from NC_140934.1 coordinate 6,902,051, forward strand.
CATAGAACAAGTGCTCGAAGCAATACCAGCCAATATATTCATCGAAGATTTCAAGCAACACACAGAGAGATAGTAAAGACTATCATCTTTCTAAGGGAATTATGGACACTACACCAGAAGTTCAAAGTGCAAGCAGGGGCCATGTGTCTTCAATTGGACAACTTTCTACGACTACCGCCATGGGGAACTGATTTCAGAAGGGCTCATGAACTCATAATCTCTATTCAATACAATGGGGAAGCCACCCTGTGACGGACAAAGATGGAGCGACAGATAAAGTTAAAATCACCACAGAAACAATCAATGAAGCTCTCCATCTGCAGCAAGGGACACACAATTTATTGCAAAAGACAAAAGCAATAGATAACAACAAAGACTTTTTGAAGCAAAGAGGACACAAGTTGACATATCAAGATTTGATCTACTCAAAAACAGAATTGTCGTTGTGCCTCATATCGCAACATTTCAAAGTACAGAAGCCACCAAGATACACTGAACCACTGTTGCACATGGCAGTAGTAATGGCAATGGGCTTAGCAAAAAGAAGAGTGTTGCGACTTTGGAAACTACCTCCTCGACCAGATAGTAGAATAAAATCTTAAGGGGAGCCAAAAGAGCATGACCTAAATGAACGCTCGACCAGTGTTAACTCAAATCGCTTACCAAGAATTGGGAATTATTGTTGATCTACCATCTGCAGAAGCACAGATAGATTTGATCCTCAAACCGGTAGTCGGACCATCCACAAGGCCAAAACCAACCACGTAAGTGCAAGGGAAGGGGTTTTTTCTCAAGTTACATAAGCATATAAGTTAGGGACAGGCCCTCAATAATTTATCTCCCAATCTTAAAAATAAGGGAGGGGTGTATCATATTTAAGGGGGAGGGGGGGGAACTAGCCCGGGTTGATTACTTGTAACGATTGTTCACCGGTGTGCACTAAAAATTTGAATGAATTTTGGAAAAGTTTTTTATGAGGTCACACATCAAAGTTTGCATCAAGCCAGTCATAGATAAGGGCTGGTTTGGAGCAGCTCAAGGGTTGATTTACACCAGTTTTGGATAGGTGACAAATGGACGAGTGGCCAGAGTGTAGGTCGATTGAGCACATAGTTTGAAAGTCAAACTAAGATACATTGAGGGTACATCTAGTTATCAACAAAAGGGGTTCCTTAGTACATTGCCAGTCACTATGCTACACACTCTTTGACTAGTTTTACTCAGTTAGATAATGTTAGACCTACATTTTATATGTAAGATAGAGGTATGAGAATTTTCTTCATTGATTGTTGTATAAGCATAGAAAGGGGGGTCATATTTCCTAATATGAGTCGTATATAGGGGTTTTATCAAAGTTGTCTGCTCTCGCAGGTGGCATTCTATTTTGTATATAGAGTGAATTCCTCGGGTTTCATGAGAGTAATACTCATCCTTTTTAGTCTTCATTTCTTCACAATCTGACACTCGTCTAGCTTGAGCACAAACACCAACTTTGAACCTAGAACTACAAAAATGTCCAAAATAACATAGGTAAACCATAATTTGAAAAAAAAAAGACTGCATTACTATAGCCTCACCATTAGGTGGTACACCATAAAAATGTATCATTGCCATTTGAAGCCTTCTCAAATCAACAAAAATATTATTTGGCATTGAGTAAGGAAATAACTTGTCCACCTTGTCTGCACCTATGCTTGCATTGGCATGTTTCCTAACTCTTTTTAACCCCTTGGTAAAGATGGATGAAGGCATTATCTTCTCTATGTGCAAATAGCCTCCTATTTGAAAGTACACATCCTCGTTCGAAGCCTTCTTAGCAAGATTGAGTTCAAGTGGTATAGGAAAAACATTCTCAGTAATTCCTCTTTCCCCTAAAGAATCCTTAAGGAGATCATATAATGCAATGTAGCCCTTAGTACTAATTTCAACTTCATCACAAGCCTTTTGTACATCAACATCACTCACAATATGTGAAAACTTTGCATCACCTCCTTTGTGACAACATTTCTTAAATGTTTTGCATTTGGTGCTCATAAAAGGGCTATGATATCCAGTTTCTTGAGGCAAAAACTTAACAAATGGATGCGATTCTTGTGGATGTGGCCACAACACAGCTCTTGGATAAAATTCCTACAAGAATGAACAAAAACACAAAATTCCTACAAGAATGGACAAAAACATTACCATAGAAGCAAAGATTGGAATGTAGCAAGATGCACCTTGTAGTTGTAACCCTTCTTTCTTGAGCACCACCTTCGGGGGCTAAAGTCTCTATGGAAATGAAGCTCCTCTTATGTTCCCTTGCTCCACAATGGTCACAAGCAGTTCTTGGTGGCCTTCTCCTTTGATTTTCCCTTCTTCATGCCCTCAAGAAAAAATAGGACCAGAACCATGTCCCAAGAAATAAATTGGGTGCCTATGCACCCCATGCCCAAGTCTATGAGGTCATCCTCATCCTCTGGCATGTAGTCCTGTTCAATGATCCCTTTTAAAAACCTCAACAAGTGAAAACAAAAGTTTTTATCCACCACGTTGAGGGGTTTGAAGAAATCCACTGGCAAACACGCCATGTCAAATCCCTCAAACACAATGGCATATTCTTCCATGTGTTGCACCATGTACTCAAGAAAACTTTGGAATGTCTCTGCATGCTGGCTGGTAGTGGCTTGCATGTCAATCAACCCTTTAAACATATTGAGTAGCTCATGTGCTCAATCCGCAAGTTCTACCTTCTTTACGTGTGTGAAAAGTGTGTCACAAGACATTGTCATGGGTTCATTCATGAAGAAGATGATAGGAGAGCTTGGACCTAGAGTTTTGTGAATGTGAGAAATGAAGTTTGAAAACCTAGAAAGTCACTTATATACACAATGTCACTTTTTAAAAAGCAAAATTAACGTCAAATTAACCAAGAACAAAGCACTTTTTAACAAAATCATGCAACAAAGCATCAAAAGACACCAACATTGAAGGCACTCACGTTCCAAATCAATGAAATGCACATTTCAATCAAAATCTTGAACAGATTGAACATGAGCAAGTATGCTCAAATACAAGATTCAAAACAATATATTCAAAGAAACACAATGTTCTCTTACAGAAACCTTTTCTCTTTTTTGGAGCGAACAACCTTTTTGTTGATTACAAAGAGTCTTTTCTTGGGCAAGGTATATCTGACATTAAGATACTCACAGAGATCCTTGAGGTGCCAAGTCATTATTAGCAAAGATATTAGTTGATTCTCTGGTAGCAACATTAGAGTCTAGTGCCTCCCATCGTTAGCTTCCATCTTCTATAGGGAAAGACCATTGATAAGATTTACTTTGAAATATGGTATCTGAACACCACATTCTCAGTAATTAAAGAGCACTTAATTCTATCGCCCTGATGCTTGACCACCTTGGTCTCCCATCCAGCTGCTACAAGAAAGTTGTTCATCGTACTTCCCCCTTTGCAAGTCCACATTGTTGGTGTCCTGTGAACACTCTGCAATCAAAATATATACACAAACACATGAAGAGACATAAACCATGCTATCGTTACTTTGTGGGAACCATAGGTGCACTTCATTATGCATGCACATCTGCCTTGATTCTCCTTTTCATTACTGCTCTATCAAATCACTATTTGGCTTAGGCCATTCTAGCCTCTGCAAGATTGGTGAATGAACCACAGAAATATTGCCATACCCATTTGGCCTAGGAGTGACATAAGTATGGCTATAAACAAATGTCCCGTGAGGCAAGCTCAGAGGATGGACAACCAGCATGGAGAACTTTCCAATCCCAGCATGGATTTCCTCAAAGGTTCCTGTGAGGGACTCTAATTTCTCCAACTCTACAAAATCGGATGGAAAAACATCTGCAAACATGAACAATAATGGAAATCTTACAGTCATTAAAAGAAACATACACGACAAAAATATAAAATATAAAATCTAGAATCTTGATAGAGGAGTGAAATTACAATTCGCAAGAAACCTTGATGGAGCCCATGTTGTCTCTAGCTTCAGTTGTGAAGCGACATACACATGTTGCACCTTCATAAGCCGCTTGTTATCTTGGGTTTGCTTGAACTCCATGATTCTTCCCTTCCAATGGTGTGCTTGAGAAGCCATGTGAGACCTTGTGTGCACCTCTTGAGTTAGGTTGCATTGCCACACCCACATCAATCATTTGAACTCCATCGTCACCCAACATCCACTATTGTCTTGTAAATTTTTGCATGAAATGGATTCAATAACACAGGTTATCGAGTACCTAATGATGGCATGGGGAATAGTAGTACAACTTGCACACAAAAATTCAATATTAAGCTATGCACATTTATGTTCTCTTCTATATAAAGAAAAATATTATTGACGGTGAATGCCACTTATTGCTATGCTATTCCACCTGCAAGCTGGCTAAATGGGGAAGATAATGTGAAGAAGCTATAGAGATTTCTCTTTATATTTTATAAAAGAGTACAAGTCTAAACACTTACTTTTAGGCCTTTCCATACCCACCATTTCACTCCACATGGCATCCACCCATTTGCCCCTTCCATAATCTCTTTTTTAATCCCATGGCAAATAAAGAGGCCCCCTTAGACCCCATTCCCTTGCTAATGTACTAAAATCACCAGCCACTACGATAACTATTTACCCGTTAACCATAAAGGAACGTACGCAATTTCTATAAAATCTTCTATTCAAGAGAAACCACATGCAAAAATCCTCAACATTAGAAGCCTTTGAGAAAACCACCCAAGACCCTTATCTTATACAACATAGTGTTTTGAATTGCATTGAAATCATAAGCATGGTAGAGCCAATTAGGATTGTATATCCTGGAGGACTCCAACTAGGAGGGGGGAGACAATTTAAATGTGGATCCAAATGCATAAAACCTATTTTTAAAAGGACAATGTTTGAAGAGTTAGTCAAGTGTTTACATATTAATGTGTGATTTTTATGCAAAAGCCGCTTACTATACACTCATAAATATAGAGATTGGGCAACATACAATATAATAACCCCTAGGGGTGTGTGTGTGTGTGTGTGTGTGTAAACATCATCTTAAAAAATCAATAGCTTTATAATTTTTGCTTGTTTTATAGATTTTTTTGTCAAAAAAGTAACCAAAATGGAGCAATTAACAAAAATATAGCCAAATATGGTCTTTGAATATGTTTTGTTAATTATTGGCTTGGATTTCTATTCTTTAGTTTGGATTTGTAACTTTCTTCTATTTTTTCTAATACAAAGATAAAAATAATAATAAATAAATAACAAAAAGGCTTAGATTGGTGAACAAAATTTATGAAGGTGATCAAGACGATATGATGGATACGCATGTGAAATCTTGTGCAATTCTAAGGATGATGATAGAAAGTCCAAATTAGGCCTACGATTCTTGGTTCTGCAAAATTTCTAGAAACTGGGTAAATGGAGTCCAAATGAAGAAATTTTCTAAAGAAAAATATGATTTGCAACTTACTAAGACTAATTTGGAGGTAGAAAGAATTGAGTTACAATGTCTAAACATGTATATACCAAGCACGCCAAAAATTATCTCATTTTCACTTGTCACCTCTCACGAGAGCTCTCAAAGACTTCTTTTTGTATGCGTTGATGGAGCAAAAGATGTCGTGCGCAGACTCACACACCCAGACTACTCAACACAACACAAGGAATTTACTCAAATTACTCAACTCACTCACTACCACTCAAAAGCTCCCTAAAAACTCTACCCACAAGCTCAATTCAAACTCCAAACGCCTCAACCTACAAGCCCTTGCCTGCCCGCAGACACTATAAGGTGAGTCGAGGTGATCAACACTTGAAATCACGCTTGATGGTGACCAAAATATACAAGAAAAACCATCAAAAACCAAAAACTCTAGCCACAAAATTCCACTCTCAAACCATTGCAAAAGCTTCACCAAACTCCACTCTGCTGGACTCTTTGGAGTAGTGCCAACCCCAATGGCACCGATACAAGGTCACATAGTCTTCCAGAAAGCCGCACCTTCTTCCCACAATTCCTTGCACACACACATCCATGGAAACCTCAGAACTCCCATAGACTCTCCCAAGTGCAAAATTGAAGAGAGAAAGCTCTCATTCACTCCTCCACACACTCGAAAATAGGACGCGAACGCAACGGGACTGCACTAGACCACCTGTAGGAACGCTGCTCCCTCCCACACACAGAGGGGTGAAAGTGTTGATATATTTCTCTTCCAAAGTCTTCCCTCAGCCTGGACCATCACGGAACCGTGATTGATGTGGCAATTTTAAGCCATTTCACACCCTTTTTGACCATTTTTTGACCTTTTTTGGCCCAGTTTTGGCCAGTTTTGACCCCTGGCGGGCATTTTTCGCAAGATAAACCCCAAACGGACTCCAAAACTCACCAAATTTCTCACGCTTGATCCTTAATATCCAAAGCACTTTTCCACATTCCCACATTCTATTTTTAACCACTTCTGGTACACGCATCACCGCAGATCAGGCGCCGCAAATAGACAGTTACCGCATGTGCCAAACTTCTCAAGCGGGATGAGACTTTTCACTTGCATTATTTACATTCTAGAAAGCTCAAACACATTATTTAGAGCCAAAAAAAACCACCTAGAACCATATCCAAGGCCCCGATACCCTATCCAGGCATGTACATATGCTCGACTGCCGACACGCAAGCACGCATATTTACAATGTGCACACGTTGCACCTTTTTTCGAACTTGAAACCACTTTGCAAAGCTCCCAAATGCATGTATTTACTTATTTTTGTACATATTACCATGCATATAAACGCTAATTTGTGCATGCCAAAAGCGGTCTATCATCATTGCCCACCCTCTAGGTAGAGCATTTATGCTCAACCAAGAGACTATTTGCATCTGGAACCACATCCCTCACAAAATATTTCTTCAATCTATAACCATTTATTATGTAGCACAAACGTTCACCAGAGAATTTTTCCAACTCATAGGTGCCATTAGGAAATACATGCTTCACTCTGTATGGACCCAACCATTTGTCCCTCAACTTCTTTGGAAAAGTAAAATCCAAGCGAGAATCATACTTCATCACCAAATCTCCCTCTTTGATTTCTTTCTCTGGCAACCTCTTATTCATTTTCTCCATCCTTGTCTCTGCTTGTTGAAGATAATAATCACTGGCTTTCTCTCTATTCATTTGCAACAGCTCTAGAGAAATAATTCTTTCTTGCAGTTTGTGATTATGCTCACCTTGCATTCTGCACAAAAATTTCAAGGCATCCAACTGCACTTGTATGGGCATAAGAGCTTCTTTTCCATAAACAAGCTCATATGGTGTAACTATATTGACACTCTATACGCAGTTCTATAAGCCCACAAACACTTTTCCAAGTCCAAGTCCCAGTCTTTAGGATGCTCTCTAGCATACTTTGATAGCATCTTCACAATTTGACCATTGCAGTTCTCAACCAACCCATTGCATTGTGGGTAGTAAGGAGAAGAATTTCTATGCTGAATTTTCAATTTCTCCATGAGAGCAGCAACAAGTTTTCCCCTAAACCCTGGTCCACGATCAGAAATGATAACCATAGGAGCTCCAAACCTGCAACACACTTGTTCATATAAAAAAGAGGCCACTCTTCCTGCTGTTACATCTTTTACTGCTCTTGCCTCCACCCATTTTGTCAAATAGTCCATAGCCCAAGGATATACCTTTTACCATTGTTGGTCTTTGGCATTGGACCTACAGCATCTACTCCCCATTTTGCAAATGCATCAAAAGACATTATGGCTTTCTGAGGCTCAGCCAAAAGCTTCCGATTTGCAAACACTTGGCATTCATGGCATGACTTGCACCAAAAATAAGCATCTCTCATCATAGAGGGCCAACAGTAACCTGCTGTCAAAACACGAAAGACAACTGATCCTTGCCTTGATGGCTTGTTTCTTCATGGCAGTGCTCCAAAATCAAGCCTATCTCTTCTTTGTACGGCACTTTTCTCAAAATGCTATCCTTTCCATAAATCATGAGATCCTCACCTACCAATGTGTAGTTTCTTGCTTTTGCAACTATTCTCTTACTCCGAACCTTTGACATGCCCTCTGGACATTGCCCTTTACCAAGAAATACGTCTACATCTTGCAATGATTCCCTTCCTGCATACAAGGCTTCCTTGACCTTTAAAGGAGCTACCAAGGCATCCAATTGTCCCTAGCCAACTCATCAGCTTCTTTATTCTGCTCACGAGGAACATGCTTAAACTGTATCTTCTCAAACTCATGCAAAAGCTTCTTGATGCCATAGAACCACTTCTTCAAATTGTCTTTCTTAACATTCCACAAACCAAGCAATTATTTCATGACTAGCAATGCATTCCCTTTTGCAATGACCCTCTTCAATCCAAACTCAACACACTGCTTCAACCCAAGGAAAAGCGTGAGGTACTCGGCCTCATTGTTACTTTCAGCTTCATCAAGATCGTAATCTCTAGAAAAGATTACATCGCCTTTTGGGTTCTTAATGACTACCCCACCACTTTCCTTTTGAAGAACTTTCCTGTATGCACCATCAAACCTCATTGTATATGCATCTGTAATATCTACTTCCTCTTCGTGATCATCCTTGTCAACCCTTGGGTAAGATGGAAGCTCGCCCCCCTTATGTACGACTATGTCTGCCAAGTGAGCTTTAACAGAATGATCCACTTTAAACTCAAACTCATACTCTTGAAGCTCCAAAGTCCACTTTAAGATGCACTTGCTAGGCTTCAAATGTTGTACTACATCCGGCAAAAGATTCAATGTGGTGAGCACATAGAACTTTTGGGGCAACAAATAGGTTTTAAACCTTTGACAAGCAAGAACCAAGGCGAATACCCATTGTTCCATTTCCGTGTAGGAGAACTCGCTTACATTCTTCATCTTGCTCTCAAAATAAAGTGTCTTGAAGTTCCTTCCTTGCTTTTGTAAGAGAACTGACCCAAAAGCTACTGACCCCACACTAATAGATACATAGAAAATCGACTGCAAGTCAGGAGGACTCAGTGTTGGTAAAGCACACAGTACCTCCTTGATGCCATCAAAAGCCTGTTGCATGTCTTCATTCCATTCAAACCCTTGAACTCTTTGACTCAATTTCTGGAGAGGATACACATACTGACATAGCATCCAGAAAAAACGTGACAAGTACATGAGCTTATGCACAAATGATGCCAAATCCTTTGTGTTGTTGGGCGTATCCATAAGCAATTAAGCCTTAACTTTCTCTGGGTCAGCTTCTATTCCATTTTGGGAAACCACACGTCCTAGCAAATGGACTCTGGCATGAGCAAACTTACACTTCTTTGGGTTGAGTTGCCCACCCTCTTGTTGAAGCCTTTCAAAACTCAATCTCAGCTTCTCCAAATGTGTGACCCTTGAGCTATAACACCCAATGTCATCCATGAAAACACGAATGAACTTACCCAAGTAGGGACCAAACACTCTAATTATCCATCCTTGGAAGGTAGCATATGCATTAACCAGCCCAAAAGGCATTCTTTTGTAGGCAAAACAACCCCAAGGAGTAATAAAGGTCGTCTTCAATCTATCTTCAATCGCTATCAAGATCTGAAAGTAGCCAGAAAATCCATCCATGATTGAGTAACGTTCATGTCCTGCAACCTGATTGAGGATTTCATCTAGAAAGGGTAGTGGATAATGATTCCTTTTTGTGGCAGCATTCAAAGGTTTGAAATCGACACATATCCTAAATCTTCCGTTCTTCTTGGGCACAATAACAACTGGAGAGACCCATTCGGACTCCTCCACTTGAAAGATGAAATCTGCTTATAATAGCTTCGTCACCTCTTCACGAAGTGCCTTCTCATGAATGACCCCCAACCTCCTAAGCTTTTGAACCTTTGTCTTGGCATCTTCTTTTAGATTGATTCTATGCTCGACTCCTTTAGCTCCTTGCAACTCTGTATATTTAGTGGTGGCGAATAGCTTTGGAAATTCCTTGAACATGTCTTCATACTCCTTTTTTCTTTTTCTGTCGTCCTCTCCTAGCATGCTCCTTACATTCACTTTGGCAGTTTCTACAATTGCTTTTGGACTATCCTTCTCCTCCTTGACCTTCACATCATGCATCGATGCTTCCTTTTCAACACTTATCCCAAAAAGATCAGGACATAATTGCATCAAGCCTTCCTCTACACTTTCTTATGATGATCTAGACAAAGCATCACTATCATATGATGTGGTTTCCATCCAATCCGTATCTTGCGTCTCCACTAGGGGCTGTGTACGGCTCTGGTGTGTCTTCATGTTGTAGACAATGGTCCTTCCTTTCTCTTTGTCGAGGATGGTGATCAAGCCTGTGCCCCAATCCTGCGTAGCACCAAGGGTTATAATCCATGGCCTCCCTAAAATGATTGGATACGCATTCTCACCCGCTTGCATCACGTAGCAATCAACCAAGCACTCAATCCCCAAGACTTTTATCTTCACATCTTCAGCTATTCCAAGACACCTTGCCTTTTTGTGTTTGTCCATTCTCATACGGATCGAAGCATTCACTGACATCTTAACGCCTGCTTCCTTCATGATAGCCTCGGTCATGACACACACCTGGGCACCACCATCCACATATGCTTGCACTTCCGTCTTCTTTCCCAGCATAGCTTCAACTATTAGCACCATATCCATTGGGTGACCAACCCTCAAACATGATGTCATACTAATCAATATCTAATTCTCCTAAATGATTTTCTCATGTTAAATTGATCGTTTAATATGGGGAAGTGCAAGGGGAGAAAAATCTAGAATGTTGGTTAAGCTAAGACCGGCCACAGTACGGATCCAAAGGAGGGAAAAAAGGGATCCAAAGGGGGGTCCATCTGCAACAGAGCCATGTGCAACAATGGGTTAAAAAGACCCTAAGGTTCAGCCCATTAAGACTTCCAAAATGCTAAGGTTCCAAAATTCAAAGGTTGTGTCCAAAGGTCAACCTTAAGGGAATTGGATGCTTTGTGTGTGTACAAAAAAGTCTTTGCAATCCCTACTTGGGAGGGGGCGAGCCTTGCATGTAGGGGATGAGAGAGAAATCCACACACACACACACACACACAAGCTCCCTTTACACAAAGGGAATGAGGGACACATGTCAGCTCCCTAGCCTAGATGCCCACAAGGTGTACCCAATTCCTATTGGATGGCCTTTGAGGTGTACCAATGAGAATTAGGCTAGAGTAAATCTAGTTTAATTAATTTAAAAAACACTTAATAAAAGAACCAATGAGAATTAAGTCCTCTAGAAGACTATTGGACAGTCTCCCAAGGGGTCCAATGAGCATTTAGCAGCCCAATGGCGTGCCTGATTCCTATTGGTCAGGAGGCAAAGGGGTCCAATGAGAGTTTAGTTGAATTATTAAATTACCTAAAGCTCTCACAAAAGGGAAAAGGGGGACACATGTCAGAAGGCTATCACTTAAGCTGCTTAATAGTCATTGGCTTGACCTGGGGAGGTCCAATGAGGGTAGAGGAAGAGCAAATAGTAAGAGGGCTCGCCCAAGAGAGAGGGGGCTGAATTTTACAAGGCATTATCACACACACACTCACACAATCTCATGTGTGAAGAAAAGAAGACTATCTCTTCCCAAGCTTTAATGGAGAGCTTATCACCTACTCTTGCTTGTGAGATAGAAGCCTATATCACCACTCTCTTGGCATGTGGATGCAAATCCAACCAAGAGCCAAGCTTCAATGCATGCTCATCTCCTCTACCATGCTAATTACTAAGCTAATCTATGCTAATATGAGTGATTATGTGAGGAGATGTACATCTTTCTCGTAAGATACTCCTTCTTCCTCTCAATCTACTCTCATACCCTGCTAGCTCTCACCATCTTCGAAGGTGTGTGAGGTCTTGGGTCTGAGACCGGGGATAATTAATGTTGTGTTTGCTAAGTGTTTTGCTTAGTGCATGAAGCTTTCATCTTCATTGCACTAGCTAGTCTTGAAGGAACACAAAGAATTGTATTGTACAATGTCTCTCTTGATGGGAGAAACCATAGTACAAAGCCTTTTGGAGGGGTGACCGGCTCCATGCAAATCCGGTCCTCAACTATTGTCAATAGCTTAATTTCTCTCTCTTTTGAAAGTATTGTTCATGCTATCTAACTAGGTGTTATGCTTTTTGTTGCTCTCTCCACCCAAGCACTCTTGTAATTCTCATTAGGAATCTATTCTAATGAAATGCCCACTATGTTCATGCTAATTTCCGCTACACACAAGTTTTTTTGCCATTAAATGTTACATTGGTATCAGAGCACAAGGTTTCTCTTTTCTTGCTCAAGAGGGGAGGTCCTCAAGCTAGCTATAAATGGTTGGTATTATTAATTGCATGTGAGTAAGTAGAATAGGGATTTTTTAGCCTTGCAGTGCGCCTGCCTTCGTGCAGTTAACGGGGCATCATCGTCGAGAGCTATGGTCTTAATATAGTGGAGTCCTATGGGGCTTGCCCACGGCTTAACCACTATTGAGCTATTAGAAGCTTAACAGGAGCCGGTGTTGTTTTGGTGTTGAAAGACCCTCTCTTCTATTCCTTGCAATTAATGGTATTCAAGCCGCAGGTACAGTAGCTTGAGTGCTTTTTCTAAAGGGGTAAAGAGGAGTAGAAACTAGGGCTTGAAGTGCCAAAGTACACCTAAAAGTTGTTAGAATGGCTGACAATAGTAAAGAGAGTGAAATTAATGTTGATAACTTTGATTTTGCTAATGAGCCAGCTACTAATGATTCTCCTATGCTTGTTAACTATCTTGTTTCTAGGCTTCAACAAACCATGGGCAATCCATCTCTCCAAACTGAAGTGCAACGGCAGCTCCGTGCTCACGGGATTCTCCAAGCTCATCACCATTACGAGAGAACACCTAGGAAGCCTCCTTGTGAGACTCCCAAAAGAGATCTCTCTCCAATTCGGGAAGAAGAAGAGAATCCATACGAAGGGCTCAAGAATTTACTGCTTGATGATGCATCTCCTTCCCAAAGGAGAAATCAAGATCCTCCACCGAAGGAACGAGAAAGAAGTGAGTCTCCTGCCACCTCGGGCAAAGATGGCTCCACGAAGACGGCAGGCTAAACGCTCTCCATCACCACCAAAGTGGAGAAGACCATCACACTCTTCTCCACACCATAATTCAAAGATGGATGATAATCTCCATCACCACCAAAGCGGAGAAGACCATCACACTCTTCTCCACACCATAATTCAAAGAGGGATGATAAAAAGCAAGAGAAGAAAAAGGCGAGAAAGAGGACACCCTCTTCTCCATCTTCTTTATCCTCTTCCTCTTATGAAAGTGATGGTGAAGATGACGAAGATCAAGACAAGAAAAAGGTGAGAAAGAGATCACCCTCTTCTCCACCTTATTCAAATTCTTCACCTTTTGAAGAAAGTGATGTGCAACCTTTGAACCATCAAAAAGAAGAGGCCATAGGAAATCCCATGCCGCATGGAAGAGGTCATCGAAACTGAAGAAGTTCAAAGAGGGAGGGAAGAGCATCTCTTTCCTTACCTATGATGGCACCTTTGGTGCTACGGACAAAGTCTTGGACTTTATCCAACAGTTTGATGCGGCGTTTGGGGATGAGGGCTTCACGGAGTCCTCTAAGATACGCCATGTAGCTATGCACTTTCAAAAGTCCGCCAGACAATGGTGGTCTAGCCTACGAGCCAATGGTGAAGCTCCACGAACATGGAAAGCTTTAAGAGCTTCCATTATGAAGTGGTTTTTGGCCACCGATGCCAAAGACAAAGTACTCACCGAATGGCGAAGCTTAAAGCTCTCTCCCTATGAATCCATCCACAAATATGTAGACAAGTTTTGGGACCTACAACTCAAAGCCACTGTCTTCAAAAAGTTGGATTTTGGAGAGCAAAAGAAACAATTTTGTGCGGGCTTAACCAAAAAAATGGCGGAGTATGTCAACTCCCAAAGGCCACGTACCATATCGGCGGTAATACACCATACTATGGTGGCCTCTCGAATCAATTTCCAAACGGGGGCTAAAAGAAATAATAAGCCCCCGGAAAACAAGGTTCCAATGAGCCTAAGGGGAAGGACAATGTCCAAAAGTCTCCTAAGGGCAACTCCAACAAAGCTAAAGAGAAGGGAGTTTACAAAGGTAAGAACAAACTCTCTCTTGAAGAGCTTGCGCATTATCGCAAGGATAACCGATGTTTCAATTGCGGCGAACAAGGGCATGCGTACCACGCTTGTCCCCAAAAGAACAACCGCCAAGATCCTCCTAGAGCTTCCTTGGTTGAAATCCAAGAGGACGAGACTCACCAAACTCACCACAAAGGATCTCCTCTATGCCATGCTTGGGGAAAGGTAAGAGAACATGATGCTTTTATTCTCTTTGACCCTTGTTCTACTCACAATTTTATATCTATAGAGTTGGCCACCAAGCTAGGCATACAAGCCTATGAGATGGGAGATGTCCTACCCGCAGACAGTGCTTTCAAGGAGCAAGAAGCTTCAGTCACTCCCTTAATCGGGAAATTGAGGCTTCATGTTCAAAGCTATGTGGACAAAGATGATTTCTTTATCTCTCCTCTCAAGCATGAGGATGTAATCCTAGGGGCACCATGGCTTGATCGCCTGGCTGTCAATGTTAAATTCCCTGAAAGGAGAATCTCCTTTAAGTTTAGGAAAAAAGACATGTATATAGATGCTAAGGAAATGGGTAACACTATCCCCATTGTACATACACCAGCTTTCAACAAGTCAATAAAGAGCTCTATTTCCGTGTACATGATTTTTGTTAAAGATTCTCAAAATAAAACCTAATGCTTTAGCAAAAGAAAATAAAAGCAACCAAAAGGAATTAGAGTTATCCAATTTTCTCAAGGGGTTTCAAGATGTTTTTATTGACGACATCCCTTGTGAGCTACCTCCTAAACGAGGTAATGATGACCATGCAATTGAACTTCTTCTAGGAAGTTCACCGCGTAACAAACCTCCTTATATAGAGTTTCTCAAGCTCAACAAGAGGAGATTATGCGGCAAGTGCATGAGTTAGTTGAGAAGGGCATGGTTAGGCCTAGCTCATCTCCATTTTGCTCACCTGTGCTATTAGTGCAAAAGAAAGACGGCACATATCGTATCTGTGTCGACTATACTAAGCACTAAATAGGATCACTATCAAAAATAGGTTTCCCGTTCCACAGGTAGAAGACCTATTTGATAAGCTACAAGGATTGACCTACTTAAGTAGGATTGACCTAAAAAAGTGTCTATCATCAAATAAGGATAGTTGATCAAGACATTGTAAAGACCGCATTTTGCACCACATTTGGTCTTTACGAATACATTGTCATGCCTTTTGGCTTGACCAATGCACCAAGCACATTCAACCACTTGATGGAGAAGTTGTTGCCTCATCGAACCTTCACTGGAGTGTTCTTTGATGATATTATCATCTACTCTAATTCATTAGACAAACACAAGCAACACCTCCAGGTAATATTTCAAGTTTTAAGAGAGAATAAACTTTATGTTAATCGAAAGAAAAGTGAATTTTTCTTGCAAGAGATTCAGTATTTAGGTCACATTATCTCTCAAGATGGCATCCAAATGGATCCATCAAAGTTAGAGGTAATAAAAGGATAGCCTAAACCAAGGAATATTCATGAACTAAGAAGCTTTATAGGTATGTGTGCATACTATAGACGCATCATAGAAAAGTTCTCACAAATTGCGGGACCATTACATGACCTAACAAAGAAAAGCGTTAGGTATACAATGCTTTCGAAAAGCTTAAAGAAAAGCTTATCTCTCAACCTGTGCTTACACTACCGGATCTCTCAAAACCATTTGAGGTCCAATGTGATGCTTGTGGTGATTGCCTTGGAGCTGTTTTGCTCCAAGAAGGGCACTCCATAGGCTATGAGAGTCGAAGACTCGACCCTGTTGAGCAAGCTCTAGGCATATATGAAAAGGAACTCCTTGCAGTTCTACATGCCTTAGACTCATGGAAGCATTATTTATTGGGGACTCCTTTCATTCTGCGAACGGATCACCAAAGTCTTAAGTACTTCATGATGCAGACCAAGCTCTCCAACAAACAAATGAGGTGGGCAAATTTCCTTTCACAATTTCATTTTCATATTGCTCACATTGCTGGCAAGCATAATCAAGTAGCTGATGCACTCTCAAGACGGCCGAGAGTGAATGCGGTTTCCATAGCAACTCACAATGATCTATCTTCAATGATAGATGAGTATGCTGTTGATCCCGATTTTAGAGATGTGATTTCAACCCTTGCATTAGGTAAGAAAGAAGAACCATTTAATTTACAAGATGGTTATCTTCTCTATGGCAATAGACTATGTGTTACTAACTCACTATGTGAGAAAGTAATGTACGAATCTCATGCTCCACCTTATGCGGGGCATAGAGGGATTCAGTCTACCTTAAAGGGAATTGAAACATATTTCTATTGGCCTACCATGAAAGTGAACATACAAGAGTATGTTTCCAAATGTGTGGTATGCCAAAAGACAAAATTTGATAGAGGGAAGCAACTTGGATTGCTTCAACCCTTGCCAATCCCTAATTAATTCACCATGGGAGAGCATATCCATGGATTTTATCTTTGGATTACCTAAGTCTATCCATGGAAATACGGGAATATGAATGATAGTAGACAGGTTGAGTAAACAAGCTCATTTTATACCTGTCAAAAAGACTATCAAAGCCCATCAAATGGCAACCATCTTCATTTTACAAATTTTCAAGTACCATGGCTTGCCAATGTCCAAAGTGTCGAATAGAGATCCTAGAATGACCAGTAACTTCTGGAAGGGTCTCTTTGAGAATTTAGGGACAAAGTTAAACTTCTCTTCGGCCTATCATCCACAAACGGATGGCCAAAGTGAAATAGCTAACCTAACCATTCTCAATCTACTAAAAGCCTATGTAACGGAAGTAGATCAAAGATCCCAATGGGAGAATTACTTACCCTTAGTGGAGTATGCTTACAATAACATTGTACATACTTCCACGGGAAAAGCACCTTTCGAGGTAATTGAGGGGAGATCAAAAAGTCCCTTGCTACGTAAGGTACATGGGAAGATCTTCGTTGTTGCAGATGAGTATAGCTGAGACCTACAAGAATCTTTTCAAAAGAATAAGGATGCTATCTCTATCTCACAGCAAAGGCAAAAGGCTGCTGCTGACAAGCACAGAAGAGCCCAAGCCTTTAAAGAAAATGATTGGGTCTTATTAAAGTTTCCCAAGGCTCGATTAAGGCATACAATGGGCAAGAACCTACGGGACACCAAAAGTACTATGCTAAGCTAGCAAAAAGGTACTATGGTCCCTTCCAGATTCTTAGGCCAATCAATGAGATGGCCTATCAACTCAAGTTGCCCAATAATTGGCTCATACACAATGTTTTCCATGTGAGCCTATTAAAGCCTTACAAAGGAGAGCCACCTCAAGAACCAACTATTGAAGAACCACCGGAGATCGAGGACCAAGAGGAGGTGCTGCAGCCCGAGTCCATTCTCCGACATGAAGACAAGGTATTAAGAGGCGGTAAGACAATCCGGCGATGATATCTTATTAAGTTTAATAATTATCCTTTTGAAGATGCTAGATGGATGCAAGGCACAATTAAAGGATAACATAAACCTTGTCAATGCTTCCCAAGAGTAAGAAAATGTACAAAATGTTAAAAATGAACAAAGTTTTTTGTCTTATAAGACTCTCTTTTTCTTTATTGTGCACAAAAATGTAGTATGCATGCTTAGATCAAGTTTGCGGAGACGACGTCTCCCAAACACCAAGTAGAGCTTGTCACTCTACTATGGAAGACTGATAGGACTAATGTGCAGACATGCTTGCGGCAGCCTCAGGCTCTCAAGCACCAAATGCACTAGTCATCCATTGTGGAATGATGTCGTAGGGTAACATAGGGATCCTCTACCCGCTAAGAAAAGGACTCATGAATATGATTTATCTTCTCTACACCATAGTCGAGGACGACTATGATTTCAAGAGAGAGGTAATGTCATAATAATCAATATCTAATTCTCCTAAATGATTTTCTCATGTTAAACCGATCATTTAATATGGGGAAGTGCCAGAGGAGAAAAAGCTAGAATATTGGTTAAGCTAGCAGACTAGCCACAGTAGGGATCCAAAAGAGGGAAAATAGGGATCCAAAGGGGGGGCCATCTGCAAAAGAGCCATGTGCAAAAATGGGCTAAAAAGACCCTAAGGTGTAGCCCATTGAGACTTCCAAAATGCTAAGGTTCTAAAATTCAAAGGTTGTGTCCAAAGGTCAACCATGGGGGGAATGGGATGCTTTGTGTGTGTCCCAAAAGTCTTTTCAAATCCCTACATAGGAGGGGGCGAGCCTAGCTTGTAGGGGATGAGAGAGAAACACACACACACACACACACACAAGCTCCCTTTACACAAAGGGAATGAGGGACACATGTCAGCTCCCTAGCCTAGATGCCCACAAGGTGTACCCAATTCCTATTGGATGGCCTTGGAGGTGGACCAATGAGAATTAGGCTAGAGTAAATCTAGTTCAATTAATTTAAAAACACTTAATAAAAGAACCAATGAGAATTAAGTCCTCTAGAAGACTATTGGACAGTCTCCCAAGGGGTCCAATGAGCATTCAACAGCCCAATGGCTTGCGTGATTCCTATTGGCTAGGAGGCAAAGGGGTCCGATGAGAGTTTAGTTGAATTATTAAATTACCTAAAGCTCTCACAAAAGAGGAAAGTGGGACACATGTCAGAAGGATATCACTTATACTGCTTAATTACCACCATTGGCTAGGCCTGGGGAGGTCCACTAGAGTAGAGCATGAGGAAATAGCAAGAGGGGTCGACCAAGAGAGAGAGGGGGCTGATTTTTGCAAGTCATTATCACACACACACACACACTCACACAATCTCATGTGTGAAGTAAAGAAGACTCTCTCTCCTTCTCAAGCTTTAATGGAAAGCTTATCACCTACTCCAAGCTTGTGAGAAGCGAGGCCTACACCAACAACTCTTGGCTTTGTGATGCAAATCCAACCAAGAGCCAAGATTCAATGCATGCTCATCTCCTCTACCATGCTAATTACTAAGCTAATCTATGCTAATATGAGTGATTATGTGAGGAGATGTACATATTTCTCGTAAGATACTCCTTTTTCCTCTCAATCTACTCTCATACCCTGCTAGCTCTCACCATCTTTGAAGGTGTGTGAGGTCTTAAGTCTGAGACTGGGGATAATTAATGTTGTGTTTGCTAAGTGTTTTTCTTAGTGCATGAAGCTTTCATCTTCATTGCACTAGCTAGTCTTGAAGGAACACAAAGAATTGTATTGTACAATGTCTCTCTTGATGGGAGAAACCATAATACAAAGCCTTTTGGAGGGGGGACCGGCTCCATGCAAATCCGGTCTTTAACTGTTGTCAATAGCTTAATTTCTCTCTCTTTTGAAAGTATTGTTCATGCTATCTAACTAGGTGTTATGCTTTTTGTTGCTCTCTCCACCCAAGCACTCTTGTAATTCTCATTAGGAATCTATTCTAATGAAATGCCCACTATGTTCATGCTAATTTCCGCTACACACAAGTTT
This sequence comes from Adiantum capillus-veneris, assembly GCF_014529385.1. Classification (NCBI taxonomy): domain Eukaryota; kingdom Viridiplantae; phylum Streptophyta; class Polypodiopsida; order Polypodiales; family Pteridaceae; genus Adiantum; species Adiantum capillus-veneris. The sequence continues at coordinate 6,921,676 of NC_140934.1, forward strand.
TTATGCCATTAAATGTTATAGATGACACCAAGCTTTGATGCTTTTTCTTCTTGGAAGGGAGCCGCGTACTCACACACTTGGACCACTGCCTCCTCAATTTAGCATTCAAAGCCACCAACTAACCAAAAGATATATTTTCCTTTTGATTTCGTATGTCGTCGACAATATCATAGTGAATGGCATAAAATGGTAACCATCTTTTTGCAACATTTTTCAGCCTACTCAACGTCCTCTTCCTCATATGTGTATATATTTTTCTACGCTATTAAGTTATCTAGAGTAAATCCCCCCTCTTCGTTTAACCTTTGTAGCGACACATACATTGTACTCTTCCCAAAAATGTCACCTTAGTCATATATTTATATTACCACCCTTTTCTTTTTTGCTTTGTAAATAAAATTAAGCATACAATAACCAACTATCTACCCCCAAACTTTCTTACCTCTTGTGAATTAGTAGTAGAAAAATAATATATCCATCTTCCATCCCATATAGATAAATTACCATGGAAAATCAACTCTCCACTTGTCTTTACCAGAGATTATGGTCCATCTCTACAAGTCTTCTATGCCCCCTACATAGGTGGCCCAATATCTCTTAAGAATATACATATAGTTTTTCTCCTTTCAAAAGACTCAAATTTTATATTCTTTTCACAAGAAAATAATATTGGGCCCTCCTCTATTTGTTTAAGCATCATACCCTTTTGAAAAAGCATGATTCCCCTTGGATGCATACAAGCAAAGGACCCATACAAGAAGACTTGGAAGTAAAAGGTTCCCTAGCCTAGTGTGGAAATTCATATCAAACATGTTGAGAAGGTCAAATTTTCCTTTTGAAGCATGTCATTCCGAGCTACAGGTAAAAACTTATGGTCAAAATAGTGTAAATCTGTCAGATTCGCAGCAAAAGGGAACTATAAATCAAGTAAATCAAGAGGGTGAGATCTTATTTTTCCCCTACTCATCTTCTACAAGAGAAATGAGTGTTCAAGGTCACTTGTGTGTGATGGGACCAACCTAAAGATGCTTTCTAAATGCCAAAACAAACAAGTTGAGATACCCCGTAGGAGCCACCCGTAGGGCCTCATGGTGGGGCCCACCTACATTATGCACCCCTATGGAGCCTTCACAGTCTAAAATGATATTTTTGGTGAATAAATAGTCCCTTTTATGTCCAATATTCAATGAGTGGTCAAAGGACACTTAATTAGGGCTAATCACTCACCCTAATTAAGTGTAGCATAATCCCACTCCTACACAACTATAAATAGCCCCCCTTGGAGAGACTCAAAGACACACGCCTATATTTTCAACTTCATATTGTTCTTGATCAATAGTAGAGAAACCCCCAACTCTCCCTCTTTCACATCCTCCCTCCTAACCCTCCTCTTTGGAGGAAGTGCAACTCTATCTTCCACTCTTTCTATTCTACAATCTCTTACTCCATCAACCCAATAAATCATTGTAGCACCTCAATAACTTGTAAATACATCATGATCTCTCTCATGGTTATGTTAATCATCATTAAATCATCTTCAAACAATCAAGTGTCGCAATTCGTGATGGTTAGCCAGCGTCTGTCTACCCCTTAAAAGGTGTGCGAGAAATCAAGTAAGTGTTTTACTCTCAATTTACCATTGGTTTGTTTCTCCACACTTATTCAATTAGTCTAAAGAAAATTCTCACTCCAACTCTCTTTTGCTTCATTACATATGCATGTGGCTACCTCTCATGGTGATTTTATTTGTCACGGCATTGCATAGATAGAGATGAGCTCTCTATGTGTTAGTTCGATGTAGGTGATTCTCTTGTGTGTTTGAGAGGCAGGTCTTGTGCGCATGATTTTTTTTATGAGTGCTTGAGAGAGGAGGAGTTTGGATTTATCATGGGTATTCTTATGGGGAGAAGGTGAATGCTATTCCACAATTGAATATTTACATTTGATGCACAACATTGGGTTGCATAATCGTTGATGGAGTCAAGTGTCCAAAGTGTACATAGAGTAAGGGTTCTCAAAGTGTGTTGCTTGATTGGGTGAGTGCAAGTGTTATTTTGATTGGTTTCCTTCTCCACTCCCAAAAGAAGGTGGTGCCCCAAGTAGTGTGCGTACCTCTTTACAAACATTTTGTGAGGGTAGGCCCATTGGTTTGGGTTTAGAGGCCCCATTTCAAAAAGCTCGCCCTCAATAGTATTCAACACCTTGGCCCAAGGAGGTAGTCCTTTGGGCCAATTTTCCTTCTTCGCCGCCTCTTACTACTTTCTGGTTTGTCTTCTACATTAGCCTTTCCTTTTTTTGCTCTTGTTTCCCTCTCTTCTTCTGTCTCTTTCTCCCTATCATGCCTAGCTCTCTTATTGGCCAAAACATCCACATCTTGATGCTCAAGGGTAATGATGTTGATAGCCCTACCTTCTCCATTTCCAGGCAACAGTTGTGGAGGTTGTTGTGGTGGCGGTGCTTCTAGTGCCTACTCTTGATGATTTTCTTCTATTCTTCCTCGACCACGTCCATATAAGGGGTATATCCCTCCTCTCTCTCTTGGTGGTTCAGGAAAATCAGGGGCGTAGTGACCCTCTTCATCACAATTGTAGCATCTTCCTTGTAGCCTTCGTCCCCTACCTCTCCAAGCTGGCCGCTCTTCTCTTTGGTTTCTATTCATTATGTTAATTCTTAATTCTTACAAACTGACCGGAGATCATGTAGAACCCGGGCCGTAACAGGATTTGGACCTTGAACCACTTGCTCCACTCTGTCATCCGTTGTCACAGGAACCATTGGTTGCACCACAACTAGCTCAGTGTGTGTCATGCCTTGCTCCCACCTTCTATTGATCTTCTTGCTCTTGGCCTCGGCAATTTCCACAGCTCTTTCAAATGTAGCATGCTCATCTTGATCAACCTTCTCCCTTACACTTGGATGGAGACAATCCATAAACTGACACACTTTAAATAAATCCCCTGGAGTTACTTGGGATGCCGCCTCTAATTGAACCCAAATCCCTTTGAAGTGTTGCAAAAACTCTTTAAAGTTAGCATGAACATCTTGCTGCGAACCTCTCAATTTTGTCATCGCTTCTGTTGCGGTTAGTTTCTTCCCAAACCTGTCAAAAATTGCCAGCTTCACCTGCTCCCATGTTTGCTTTTTGTCTTCCTCTAAACCTTCAAACCACTCGCGAGCTTCTCCTTTGAGCGCAAGAGGAAATACATGAAGCTTTGCTTCATCATTCACAATGTGCATGCCAAGCGTATGCCATTCGAAGTCCGCAATCCATTCCTTCACATCCTCCTTCCCTGTAAACACTGGCCGACTATACGCCATCCCTTTGAAGTTGCTTCTCCCTTGCATGAGTAATTCCATGAAATTTGAAGTCTTGCACCTCAACCAAACCACCATTTTTCTTCAATGAAGCTCGAACTTCACAGCAAAACCGCTTCACCTGGGTGCACAACCGGCAAATTTCCGCTCCCCAACATGATCACCAAAGGATGATGGAGCAAAAGATGTCGTGCGCACACTCACACACCCAGACTACTCAACACAACACAAGGAATTAACTCGAATTCCTCACCTCACTCACTACCACTCAAAAGCTCCCTAAAAACTCTACCCACAAGCTCAATTCAAACTCCAAACACCTCGACCTACAAGCCCTTAGCTGCCCACAGACACTACAAGGTGAGTCGAGGTGATCAACACTTGAAATCACGCTTGATGGTGACCAAAATATACAAGAAAAACCATCAAAAACCAAAAACTCCAGCCACAAAAATCCACTCTCAAACCATTACAAAAGCTTCACCAAACTCCACTCTGTTGGACTCTTTGGAGTAGCGCCAACCCTAATGGCACCGATACAGGGTCACATAGTCTTGCAGAAAGCCGCACCTTCTTCCCACAATTCCTTGCACACACACATCCATGGAAACCTCAGAACTCCCATAGACTCTCCCAAGTGCAAAATTGAAGAGAGAAAGCTCTCATTTACTCCTCCACACACTCGAAAACAGGACGCGAACGCAACGGGACTGCACTAGACCACCTGTAGGAACGCTGCTCCCTCCCACACACAGAGGGGTGAAAGTGTTGATATATTGCTCTTCCAAAGTCTTCACTCAGCCTGGACCATCACGGAACTGTGATTGATGTGGCAATTTTAAGCCATTTCACACCCTTTTTGACCATTTTTTGACCTTTTTTGGCCCAGTTTTGGCCAGTTTTGACCCCTAGCCGACATTTTTCGCAGGAAAAACCCCAAACGGACTCTTAAATTCACCAAATTTCTCACGCTTGATCCTCAATACCCAAATCACTTTGCCACATCCCTACATTCTATTTTTAACCACTTCTAGGGCGGTGCACACATCACCGCAGATCAAGCGCTGCAAATAGACAGTTACCGCATGTGCCAAACTTCTCGAGCGGGATGAGAGTACCTACACTTTTCACTTGCATTATTTACATTCTAGAAAGCTCAAACACATTATCTAGAGCCAAAAAGAACCACCTAGAACCATATCCAAGGCCCCGATACCCTATCCAGGCATGTACATATGCTCGACTGCCGACACGCATATTTACAATGTGCACACGTTGCACCTTTTTTCGAACTTGAAACCACTTTGCAAAGCTCCCAAATGCATGTATTTACATCTTTTTGTGCATATGAACATGCATATAAACGCTACTTTGTACACGCCAAAAGCGATCTATCAGCGTTTACAAGCTTCTAGTAGACTCCACAATGCATAGTTTTACACGCGAAATACAGGGAAATTTTCTAATCTACTGATAAACTTGTTTTATCATGGTTTTATCAAATGGGTTGTTAAAAAGAAAACTAGGTCAACAGGGCATCTTAGGGATAGAAAGAGGTAAAAAGGATCATAGTGACCGGCCTAGAGCACAAAAGTGAACCAGACTTGAATGGGACCATAGCATAGACCTATAAGACATTCATATATATAATATTATACGACCATTTGACTAGGGTCAAAGGGGGTCTATAGATAATAATCTCAATTTTTGCAAAGTATCAGAACGAGATTCTAACTTCTACATGGAGTATAGACAATGTACTTGTTGAGAGTTTGGAGAAACATAAAGTGATGCCTATGGCATTAAAAAGTGGCGTGAAGGTGTGCAACGCATCATTTTCTATCCCCAGCCACAAATTGACTTTAAAATGATCCAAATTTGATAGAGAAGACCTATATGACCTAGAGAATAAGCACACGCACTCCAAAGTGGAAAAAGTCACCACAACAAAAAACCACCGAGATGAGAGAGCAAAGTGGAAAAATCCATCTCAATCATCAAATTCAAGTTCAAAAGGCCTAAAGTTTATATACTCTACCTAGTAAACATTTTTGCAGCTTGAAAAGTCAATTTTGGAAAATATTTTTAAGCGTAGATTAAAATTGTGCTTATTATTTATTTATCAAAAAATGCATCATTTTGCAAAAACCCTATCATATCTTGCTTGTACATGTTGTATTGTCCCTATATGCTAAGAATCCATTCTCACTTGGCCCCCTATCAAAAAACACACCAAGGCTTCAAATTTTTAAATTTTGACCTAAGTGACACTTAGAATTTCCAAAATTTACCAACACCACATTTAGAGCTTCATTAAATCCTGGTCCTCCACTATGTAATGTCAAACTTGCAAAAAAATTGTAAAAAGTACAAAGAGATAATAATAGCGCTTATTATCTTTTGAGACAGAATGGATCCAACTTCACATTTCTTTTCCCGTATAGCTTTAGCATGTCACCACAAGATGCCCACACACCAAGTTTGAAAGAATTTGGATTTCCAAAGAATTTCATTTTATAGTTAGTCACTTTCAAAAGCCTTTTAAAAATAAGGATCCAAACTAGGCATCAGCTCATCCAAATTTTCCTAGAAGAAAAATCATGTTTATTTATAATGCCCTTAATCCACGTGCAATGCCAAATTTTAATTTCATGCAAAAATCAAGTCTTGGATAATAATTGCGGTTATTATCTTGGTTTGAAATGTTTGTCCAGAAATGGGTTTCCTAAGCTGCATCATGTTTTCATGGTTTCAGTGATAACCTTCAAGCAGCATAATTGAATTTGATATTTTCAAGCTCAAAGGATGAAGTGAAAGGATGTGAACTCTAAAATGTACCTCACCTGCAAATTCTATATGCCACCTACAGATTAATGCAATAATCACCAAGTAAAAGTAAATAACCATGAAGCAAAAACTACAGGAACTCCCTCCATATCATCTAGAGAAGGAATCAATCGGGGTAGGAAAGAAAATCTATGTAGGGGGGTCCTAGTTGAAATAGCACCATGTGGCCATCTTCCATGGTATGTTTAAGAGTGTGGACAATCAAGCAGTAGAGCTACAACTCATGCCTAAGGAAAGATATGATGTTCCATTTCACGTGATACCAAAGAAGCCAAGTGCAGATTGGGTTTACTTCCATTCTATGAGATAGATCCATCCGTGGTTTGTCCTATGAGCTCTTGAGTACCATTCAATAATATGGCACTACGAGGATCAATGATTCCACATGGCAAGAAACTGAGGTGAATGTCACAAAAGAGATAGTGCCAAGAGCTCTAAGGCTGCCAATAGAAGAAGTATCGATGAAACTCAAAGGAAAAACAAAAATAGGGGTGTTTACCAAGAGCACTAGTATAGCTACCTTCTCTAACATGATCTACAAAGATGTTGAAGATCTTGAATGATTATAACTCTAGCATTTCCATTTTGTGGTAAAAAGGCCACCAAGGTACACAACACCAAACCATGCATTAGCACATTAATGTGCATAATGCATCAAACTTAATAGCTTGAAGGTTTCCCAGGTCATAAGTCTCCAAGTACTAGCAAAAGTTTGCTAAGAGTTTGGCAATGCATCTAGAACAATTTGTACAAGTGAATAGTAAAAAATGATTGCATATACAAAAATGAGTTTCTCATTGCTATCCTTGATACCATCCAGAAAAATGTTCTTGTCATCTTTCTCTTGCATAATCTTAGGCTCCCTCTCGTTACAAACCAATGTAATTTTTGCCTCATTGCAAATTCTTTCATATATAAAGATCTATCAAGGTATCTCAAGCATATTTTGCTGATTTGTTCAGTGAATGTGAGGAGTAATAGTGTGCTTCAAAGATAATGTAGTTGATGCAAGGCCATGGTATCTCTAACATCCCAACAAGATTGCTCAGTTGTAGGTAACATGAATCTAGTAGCAATTGATTTGCTAGAACCTGCAACGTCCTCAATGGAGCCTATATCCATAGAAGATGGATGTACATCAATGCCATGCACAACATTTTAGATGTCCTGTGAAACAAGAACATGAGTCATCACGTAAGCCCACATTTAGTAATTCTCCCCGTCTAGTTTATCCTCAATAGCATTTTGAAAACATTTTTTGTTGTTTTTAGTCATGGCGAGTGTCTAGTACACATGATGTATTAAAGTGGAAGGAGCTAGCAAACCTTCAGAGGAATGGTGAACATAACAATTTCATCAATTCTCCTCCAATTGCATCCATATAGATGGAGCCTACATGGTTAGCTGGCATCGATCTACGAATTTTGTTACAACTTAATGATGGTACCACCGAGCGAGCATTAGTGGACACTGGGGCAAGAGAAAATGTTGTCAACTACTCCATCTTCATAAAATTGACAATGGAACCTTTAATGCCAACTACTATTGGATTCAAAGTGGCAAACAAAGGAACAATGAACAGCTCAGGACATATCAATTTACCAATAACTGTTAATGGAACAGTTTATCCTCATCAATTTCATATGGTTGCAAATACATACCTTAATGAAGTGGTTATTCTAGGAGTGTCATGGATGTGCACTTATAAAGCCACACCAAATTGGTAGGATAATACCTTACAACTCATGCTAGATGACAGATCTTTCACCACACCATTTGTACGATCAGATTACCTATGGGAACCTCTTCAATCAAACCTTGCCCCAATACCACGAAGGCCTTGGAAGGTGATCACGAAAATCTGGGTGAAAAAATCCATTATGCAAACCCATCCACAAAAATTATGGATACCAAAATGACATTGTATTGAAAGTCAACCTACGCACCATCATTCAAACCCTAACCCCAACAAACAACCCAAAGTTACAACTTTAGCCAAGCAAACACAATCTATATAATCACACCATTGACAACAGAAAGAAGTCATTTGGAAATGGAAACAGATCTGACTCGCTCACTGGATGACTCGAACTTGAAGGCCACATCAAAGCAATTTCAGTGGCATCCAAAATCGAGCCGTCAATCAAAAGACAATGTAGTGACAAAACTTCTAGGTGCCACTGTTAAAGAACTAGTGCGTCTTCTACAACTTCTTTGTTCGGACCACGCAGCTTCAAACTAACCTCATCATCGAAAGCCCTTTAACTTATGGTTCGGAACCCATATCTTGCACATCACTTTGTTACCCCATGCATATTTTTCATTCGCATCATAGAGCCACAAAATACGGCTATGCATAGATACTTACTTCGTTCCTATACACTTAAGCACATGTTCGTTTAGGATGACTCACTATAGGAGGGGGGGAAAAGCAACAAGATACTCATCATCATTTTGTATTTATTATTTTTATTTCTTTTTATTTTTTATTTTTATCAGTGTTTCAGCGATTTTTAACTCTTAGCAGACATAATCATGAGCCATATTGACACCATCTAAATGCCAGGTTAAGAATATGTATGTATGAGTGATTACAATAATTTTGGCAAAATATTGGCCAGTTAATAATAATTGTGGGTAATTTTCTTTTACTTTTTAGCACTAAAAAACTAAAAAGGACAAATAATCAACAAAAATTGATAAGTTGAGCCAGGAAAGTCGGAATTGACTTCTTAGAGCAAACACCAAAACTTCAAAGCAAGGGCTTCAAACATGGAAAATATGAAAAGGTTTAGCACAGGACGAATTTTGGGCCACCTTCTGAAGGAGCAAAAGTGCAGATTAAGGGCCATTTGTTGACCAAATATCAGAATGAAGAATGGTTTGAACCGCAAGTGATATGAATAGTAAGATATGATCAATGGAGGTAAGTATGAATGGGGCATTCCGAGTAGGTAGGGAACATATAGTCAAAATGGGGCAAAATAAACTCATTTGCATTCACTGAGAGAGAGAGAGAGAGAGAGAGAGAGAGAGAGAGAGAGAGAGAGAGATCCAAAGAATTCTAGAGATACTTGTTGTGTTTCTCTCTGCTACGACCACCTCAGTAGCTCTTACTCCATTGGATTTGACAGGTATGATCATTAACCCTAGAAGAACACTTGTTTATGCTCCACACTGCACCAGCATTACCAAAACAGGAGATGAGATCAAATAAAACTTAGAAATTCTACAAGTTGCCAAAGCCAATAGGGAAGTTCAAACCTTGCCCAAAACCAAAATATTTTCTTCAGTAGACACTTGATAACTGCCATAATCAACCCATGCACAAACAACTGCAAAAAGGGTTGGAACATGGATCGTGATCCATGCCCCCCCAAACTCTAAAATCAATGAAACTTACATAGTGAGTTCCCCATAAGCCCAGGAACAAACTCCACTAATTAGAATTGCAATATCCTTCCCAATATGGATTGCAAAATCAGGTAGCCTTTTGTACCTTGATGACAAAATCAGTGTAGAAGTTGATCACTGGCTGAAGGACGCAAAAGGATAACTGATCAAGTAAAATGCACACAAAAAGGAATCTTAAAATCATTAAAACCTAATGAAGTGGTACTTTCAGTTTGCAAAGGGTCATTTTGAAGTAATCAAGGCTAAAATGGTCATTTTTCATTAGGGAATAGGGTTAGGAGAGGAACATGAAGCTAACCCACTAGCCAGAGCAGCAATTGGAACATCTCGAGGCTTTATTCCAAAGCAGCCTAAAACAAAAGGGAGTCCAAAAGTGGGTGAGAGAAAAGGATTAGGGAGAGGCAACACTAAAGGTCTAATTAGGGGCAAAGCAAAGCAAAATAGTACTTACAAAGTCATGCAAATTTTCGGGATCCATTTCCCCCTTCAAATGAATTCAAAAACTAATGAATTTGGAGGGGAGATAGGCAAAACAGTGGTTTTTAGGCACAAATCATCTAGAGTCAATGCATTATCAGACGTGAATCAAAGGTAGTGTCCAATAGTGGTTCCAAAATATCAATATTTTCAAGACAAAAACATGACCATAAACTGGAAAATTGAGTAAACACAAGAAACACAAGTCCAAATTTGAAAAAATTTCACCAGTGTGCTAGGAAGACCTATAGGAACATGTGTGCAAAAGTCTACCCCAATATCCTTCCCAACATGGATCGCGATCCATGTACCTTTTTGCCCTATCAGAGAAAAAATTACACCATTTGGCTCAGAACACCAAACAAAGTCTAGCCATGAAGTGTCAATTCATTTGGATCCCAAAATCCAAACCAAAATTCCCAGTTTCTCTAAGATAATTACCAAGAATTGACCTAAGTACCAAACCAATGATCCAAATCTCAAAAAAAATTGACCAAGGCATCACCTTCATGAGCCCTACCAGCTGGTATTACCAGATCTTCAAAATGTTTCCCAACATGGATCGCGATCCATGTACCTCAGTGCCAGATTTCATATGTGACCGCATGCCTTTGTGACGATAGTAATTTTAGATGCACTGGTGAAATTTGGTCAAATTTGGGTAGTTTTGACAAAGTTAGGCTCATTTTTTAGTTTATAGTCAAAGTTTGCATTTTTTCAGCCTTCCGACAGCTTTTTGGTCATTTGCTAAACCCTATTTTCAATATGAAGATGGCCTTAGGATGCCCCGAAGAAAAGCACAGAAGGAGTGGAAAATGGCTCCATACAAAATCACGGATATCTCCGCAAATGAGAAAGCTCACATCACTAAATAGGAGTTAGAAACAATCCGTGCAAACATATTCACCGAGAAGTTTCAAGCAGCGGATGGATCGGAGTAATAGTAAAGGCCACCCTTTTTCCAAGGAAATTGTGGACGCTACATCAAAGGCCCGAAGTGCTCGAAGGGGCCAGATGTCTACAACTAGATAGTTTTTTACGACTACCTCCATGGGGAACGAACTTCAGAAGAGCCCATGAACTTATTAGCTCTATTCAGTACAATGGGGAAGACACCCTCACAAACAAAGACGGAGCTACTGTAAAGGTTAAAATCAGTGGTGAGATAATCAACGAAGCTCTCCACCTACAACAAGTAACACACAATCTATTGCAGAAGACCAAAGCAATAGATAATAAAAAACCATTTTTGAAGCAAAGAGGACACAAGTTGACATATCAAGACTTTATCTACTCAAAGACAAAATTGCTGCTAAGACTAATCTCTCAACATTTCAAAGTAAAAAAGACACCACGCTACACTAAACCACTTCTGCACATGGAAGTGGTGATGGCAATGGGATTGGCAGAAAGAAGGGTGGTCAACTACGATTTTGGCAACTACCTCCTTGACAATATAGTGGAAGAAAATATCAAGGGTAGACAAAACAGCAAGTCTTATATGAATGTGGGACCAATGCTGACTCGGATTGCTTACCAGGCGTTAGGAATGATTGATGAACTACCACCTACTGAAGCACAACTGGATTTGATCCACAAATCTAAAAGAGTCGTAAAGCAAGTAGCAGGACCATCGACGAGGCCACAACCATTAGGAAGAGGATGGGGTGTAGGAGGGCCTCTTTATTTGCCATGAGCTTATGGAGGTGATTAACATTTTGACGAATAGGTGTATGCCATGTGTGCAAGAATGGTGGGTGTGTAAGAGATTTATAAGAGTGGTCAAAGGATGCACTTTTTCCCCCAAAAAAGAGGTGGAAAATTTTAATGATTTTTGGTCTTCCATAACTCCCACATATGATCTCCGATTTGAGTGGAGATCATAGATCTGCAATCTACGCATCGAGCTCTTTCCATAGAAATGCTACATAATCTAGTTTTACCCACTAGATTTTAAATTCCATTTTGGGAGGAAACTTTGAATTCAAATAAACTAGCCATTTTGCATGTTTGAATTCAAAAGCTGTCCTTTGATTACTTTCTTAATAGTAAAGGTTTGACTTCCTTAAACTGCCAAATAAAGAGGCCCACCTAGACCTCATTCTCTTCCTAATGCGGAGGTCAAAAAACGAGCAAAGCTCTAGGAGACATGACAATGACAGTGAGAAGATAGAATCATATGCATCGATCAGCGAGAAATCTAGGTCAAAGGACAAAGAAACTCCTTCAGAATATCAATACTATTCAGATGAGAAACACTAAAGTGAGTTTGCACTTAGACACATAAGATTGAAGAAGAGGCCAGCTCGTATGCTGGAGGAAATCCCCATCACACAAGCCAGAAGGACAATGGAAGAAGCACAAGCACAAAGTAAAAGACTCCGCGACAAAAACACGAAGAAAAGAGAAGTCTAGGAACGGAAGCAGATGATGAAAGAGAAGACGAGGAGGATGTGCCTCTACAACACAAAAATTCTGACGCATTGGAATATATCTGAAGGTGCCGCGGGAAACGTGTGGGAGTGTGAGTGCGAGAGCAGAGAGAGAGAGTGAGAGACCTGCTTTGGATGGAGCGCACAGTAACGTTATCCTGTTGCAGCTCTCCCACTTGAAGGCCAACGTAGCCCAAGTGACATGGTATGTACAACCGTGAAGCAATCTAGTGGCTTCAACCTATACCCATCAACTCACTGCAATGTGTAAACCACTCCAAAGCTAAGACTTTTGTCAAAGCATCTGCTGGGTTGTCGTCAATGTGTACCTTGACCAAATAAATTAGTTTTTTGGCCAAGAAATCTCTCACGAGATGGTACCTAACTTCAATGTGTTGCGATTTGGATTGAAACACGAAATTCCTTGCCAATGCAAGAGCACTCTGACTATCAATGCCAAGATTTTTGACTAAACGAGATAACCATACAGCGTCTTTACTTGCATCCAACAATGCAACGTACTCTGCTTCCGTAGTGGAAGACGACGTACAATCTTGAAGACATGACCTCCAAGATACTGCTACTCTAGCAAATATGAAAACATAGCCAGATGTCGATCTCCTATTGTCGACACAACCCGCATAGTCTGCATCCGCACCGACGATGGATGCATCGCTGTTCCCAAAGTGTAAACACTTGCCGATCGTACCTTTGAGGTACCTAAGAATGTGCTTTACTGCTTCCCAATGCTTGCTGCCAGGATTTTCCATATATCGGCTCACCACTCCCACTGCAAAAGCAATGTCTGGTCTTGTGGCCACCATAGCATACATGAGACTGCCCACTACCAAAGAATATGGTACCTTAGCCATTTCAGCTCACTCAGCATCAAATTTGGGTGCATCTTCCTTGTTGAGTTTCAAGAATGCCTGCATTGGGGTACTCAATTCTTTCTCCCCCTGCATATTGAAACGCTGCAAAACTTTCTCAATGTATGTTTCCTTAGATAACGAAGAATACGACGTTTGCGATCTCTCATTAGGAAGAGGATGGGGTGTAGGAGGGCCTCTTTATTTTCCATGAGCTTATGGAGGTGATTAACATTTTGACGAATAGGTATATGCCATGTGTGCAATAATGGTGGGTGTGTAAGAGATGTATAAGAGTGTTCAAAGGATGTACTTTTCCCCCCAAAAAGGAGGTGAACACTTTTATGATTTTTGGCCTTCCATAACTCCCACATATGATCTCTGATTTGAGCGGAGATCATAGATCTACAATCTACGCGTCGAGCTCTTTCCATAGATATGCTATATGATATGGTTTTACCCGCTAGATTTTAAATTCCCTTTTGGGGGGGAACTTTGAATTCAAATAAACTAGCCCTTTTGCCTATTTGAATTCAAAAGTTGTCCATTGATTACTTTTCTAATACAAAAGGTTTGACTTCCTTAAACTTCCAAATAAGGAGGCCCTCCTAGATCCCATTCTCTTCCTAATGTTTGATTCACATGCCAAGAAAGTGTGTAGTATCCCCCAAATCTTTCATTGAAAAATTATTGCTAAGTGTTTTCTTCAAGTTGGCAATTTCCGCAATGGATTTGCTAGCTATAAGCATGTCATCAACATACAAAACTAGAATGATCATTAAGCCATCATCTAGCTTTCTTGTGTACAAGCAGTGATCCTCTTCGTTTTATATCCTTGAGACCTCATACATGCATCAAATTTATGATACCACTTCCTTGAACCCTGCTTTAAGCCATAAAGTGCCTTTTTGAGCTTACATACTAGCTCCTCACAAGATGCGTTCTCCTGAACAAACCCTTCAGGCTGCTGCATGTAAACATCCTCATTGAGATCCCCGTGAAGAAATGATGTCTTCACATCCATTTGGACAAGTTCCATGTCCTCAATCGCTACAAGACCAAGTACGGTTCTAAGCGTTGTCATCTTGACCAAAGGCGAGAATATTTCATCAAAATATACTCCCTTTCATTGTTTGAACCCTTTGGCTACAAGTCTAGCCTTGTACTTTGGATTTGGATCACCTGAGGTAAATTTCTTCTTGTAAACCCATTTGCAAGGTAAAGCCTTCGCATCATTTGGTAGTTCTACCAAGTCCCAAGTGTCATTATCCAGAATCGAGTTATACTCAGATTCCATAGCCTGCGGATCATTGAAGATCACATCTGAACTACGGATGACTCGACAAGATTCCGGGTTCCAGAGACGATATCCCCATTCTCCATCTGCACTATATCCAATGAAAATACATTTGTGTGACTTTGGCTCTAACTTCTATCGAAGTTGTTTAGGCACGTGAGCATACGCTTCACAACCAAAAACACGTAGATGGTCATAGTGGGGCTTACGTTTAGACCATAACTCTTCTAGAATCTCATAATTCAATGGCGTAGTAGGTGAACAATTCATAATGTGCAATGTGGTCAAGACAGCTTCTGCCCAAAAGCCTTGTGTGAGATTTTCCCTAGAAAGCATGGCTGTGACTCTTTCCTGAATCGTATGATTCATGTGCTCAGTAACTCCATTCTGAGCTGGTGTGTATGGTGCAGTAAACTGCCTTTTAATCCTCCTTTTAGCACAGAAATTTTCAAACTCCTTGGAGACATACTCTTCACCATTGTCAATCCGCAACCTCTTGAGTTTCTTGCCAGACTGATTCTCAACAAGTGCTAAGAATTTTTGCAACACAGGAAGAACTTGATCCTTATGTTTCAAAGGATACGCCCACACCTTTTGAGTAGAGTCATCTATTGATGTCACAAAATAGTTGCCCCCCCCCCCCCCCCCCCCCCCCCCCCCCCCCCCCGAGATTTGGTTGACATAGGACCACAAACATCACTATGTACTAAATCTAGAGGTTCAGCTCGCTTTTGACCCAATGGTAAGTGCACGGACCTAGTCTGTTTGCCATAGATACAGTGCTCACAAACAGGAACGTCAACATAATACAAGACAGGTAAGTAGCCAAAACAAGTCAGAGTTCTCATACCTTTTTGGCTAATATGACCTAGCCGGCAATGCCACAACTCAGTAGACGGCAGCTCGGCTATAGATATGTAATCATGACCAACATCTGACACATGCATGGAATACAAGGTACCATGCTTCTGACCTCTGAGTACAACAAGATTACCTTTGTGTACTACCCACGAACCATTGCCAAATGTGGTGTTGTAGCCCAAATCATCAAGCTGACCAACAGAAATCAAGCTTTTAGTCAACTTGGGCACATTTCTGACATTACATAAAGTAAAGTCGTGCCATTCCGTAGATGCAATTTGACGTTTCCGACACCCTCAATGTCTAGTTCATAAGCATCACCAAGTCTCACTTTGCCACAAGAGTGAGAATAAGTAGAGAACCACTCTCTATGTGGTGTCACATGGAAACTCGCTCCAAAATCTACTATCCAATTCTGTGCATACTGTGCATCTTCTCTAACAAGAGCCTCGATAGGTAGATCTGTTGTGAAGGCCAATACGTCAAAGGTAAGTGGCATAACAACTGCTAGAAGAATCTCTACAATAGGAGCATTTGAAGACTCTAGCACATTGATCTCCTCTAACTTTTCTTTGCCCTTGTTTGAATCATTAGACTTAGGAGTGTCACCGGATTGTTTATCCTTCTTGCTTTGCTACCATTTCCTGCAATCCTTCTTCACATGCCCTTCTTTATGGCAGTGATAGCACTCAACATTATGCATAAAACCCCGAGACTTACTGCCTAAGCCCCCACGTTCTTGCTTTTGGCACGACTTTGAGTGCGACCCCTTTGTCTATCACTAGCAACATACGCATCACCATCCTTCTTGCCTTTGAGAGATTTCTTGTGAATCTCCTCGGTAAACACACTCCCAAGGACGTCATTGTACACTAGACCGGTACTAGGTGCTGAGTTTCTAATCATAGTACATAACGTATCTGACGAGGGTAAACTGCATAGCAAGAAGATACAATTGATTTCCTCACCGAAGACCAAACCCTGAGTGGTCAGCTGAGTGAAAATGATATTGAACTCATTAATGTGAGTAGAAATAGTGACCTCTTTCTTCATACGAAGGTCAAACAGCTTCTTCATCAAGAAAACCTTATTAGTGGCACTTTTATTCTCATAACTAGAACACAACTTATCCCATACATCTCTAGCAGTCCTTTCTCCAACTATAGTAAAGTACACAGATTCGGACAAATGCAAACGGAGGGTAGATTTTGCCTTAGCATCAAGTTTCTCCCACTCGACATCTGTATACTCGCCCTCTGGGTGCTCCATGATAGAATCCAACTGGCCTTTTTGTATAAGAACATCTTGAATCTGCTCTTTCCAGATAGCAAAATTCATCCC
Source organism: Adiantum capillus-veneris (assembly GCF_014529385.1). NCBI lineage: Eukaryota > Viridiplantae > Streptophyta > Polypodiopsida > Polypodiales > Pteridaceae > Adiantum > Adiantum capillus-veneris. The sequence continues at coordinate 6,938,529 of NC_140934.1, forward strand.
ATCAAATTTTCGGATATTGTAAATATCCTTTTCACCACCAGATGACATGGTTGCAAACTAAAGATAATATGGTGATAAAAACTGGTAATTCTGGGAAAAAATTGGCAGAGTTTCCCCAAAAAAAACTGACAGAATCTCAATCCAAAACTATCATAAGAGATCAGTAATGCATCAGAAGTAATGCTCTCAGAGCATAAGATAGACGCATCAACCACTAACTGTGCATAAAAAGTCAAAAGCTGACCCAAGACTGCCAACGCGGCGTCAAATGCACCTAGCCCTCTCTATACATGTCCTATGGTGAGGCCATGAAAAAGGGGTACTCCAGCAACCTGTATCACCGAAAGGATATCAACATTCGAGAATCCCCCAGCTCAAGAAAACCTCACGCTATCGACCCTCACAAAAGGCTATGCAAACAAGAAACCAGCCCGCTCTCAAAAAGGGCCTCCAAATCGAGTCTCAAAAATGGTCAGCACTGCCAAAAACAAGCCAAATCGGCTCCACAAAAGGTACATATGGCAGTTTTCGCAACTCAACGTACATCCACTATCAACAATATTGCAAGTTGCAGTATACGCACTCAAACAGGCGCCAAACAAAATGTGCAAGCAGTAAAAAAATCCCTGCGAGGAGTAAAACCTCTCTCAAAATAGCTCAAACACTATCAAAAGTGCCAAAACAATGCATATCCGCATCAAGTACTCCCACTGAAATCTGTACTGATGCTAAACAATGCAACCTGTAAGAAATCTGGATGTCCTGTATGTATGCAAGAACCTGTGAGGAGATGGATGCCTGAAAAACCCGAGACAATGTTGATGCCAAAAAGTGCTCCTAATCCGCCCATAAACACCATCTCAATAACACATAATAGCCATAAAACGGCTATATACCATCCCAAAATAGTCTCTGAACAACCTGCACCTGTGTCCTGTACCTCTACCTATATCTATAGCAAAAGTGGAGTTGAAAAATACAACTCCTAAAGCGTAGCTTGGATGAAGCTTTCGACGGCACAAATAGCTTCGAAAGGGGGGTAAAACTTCAGGACACCTACTAGAAACGCTCTCGGAACGCTGAATTTGCCAATGCCAAAATTGGAAACCTGTTTGCACTTTTGAAAGTACGCGCACGGGGACGCAAAAATGGTAAGCACAAACCTTTCTCTGATACCAGTTGAAGGTGCCGCGGGAAGCATGTGCAAGTGCAAGTGTGAGAGCAGAGAGAGAGAGAGAGAGAGAGAGAGAGAGAGAGAGAGAGAGAGAGAGAGAGAGAGAGAGAGAGAGAGAGAGAGAGAGAGAGAGAGAGAGAGAGAGAGAGAGAGAGAGAGAGAGAGAGAGAGAGAGAGAGACCTGCTTTGGGTGGAGCACACAGCAACGGTTTCCTATTGCAGCTCCTTATTCTGTTGTATTAAAGAATAACTGTATAATGGTTAAGTTAGTAGATGGGTTAGTAGTAAGTGGGGTGTCCGGCCAGCTGGCCTAAATCCCAACAGAATCAAACAATGCAAAAGAAAGAAAGCAGAGGAAAATCTGCACATTGCCAAAAAATGTGGCAATGGATTTAGAATGCGCTTAAGCGTAAAATGGAGCAAAGAGAAAGGGAGGACGCAAAACACCAACACGTCGATGATCTCAAATCATCCAACAAATCTACCAAGGTAGGGGCGAAATCCGAATCCCAGGAAGAGGAAGGTGATCAGGAAAACCTTGATAATCAAGAAGATAACTTTCCATCACCAAAAGAGGAAAAGTTACCTTCAGAGGCTGAAACTGAAAGGAGAGAAGACGTCATGGACCTTCTAGAACAAATGACAGACAAAGTGTTGTCACCAAAGAAGGCAATTCAAGAAAAAAAGATAGCACTGCCAGAAATCACTACAATTTTGACTGCCCGTGAAGTACAGATAACAGAAGGAAAAACAAAGAATGACATGGGTACTTCTGACTAGGTCCAAAGAAGTCAAAAACAACCAAGGTCACCTCGTTCGCAAGCTGTAGTAGAGGAAGGAGCACAAATGATTAGGTCCTTTGACATTGAGGCACATTTAGACCAAACCAAGCTCCACTTTCAATGCCAAATATCTCTCTACAACCTGAATGAACTAGATCTGGAAGACACAAGAAAAGAGGCTACAAAAGCACACAGAAGCTGCAAAACAAAATCGAGGAGTTGCAAAGAGTCCAACTGTAACTCCAATCAAAATTACAAAGAGAATAGAAAAATGTTTCATACTACTACAAAGAAGTCGAGCAATTTAATGAATCCAACACAAATCTGCAGGTTGAGCAACAAAGACTAGAGGAAGAGCTAGTCAAAGAGAGGGAAAATAATGAGAATCTACAAGAATCTTATGTAGTGGTAAGCAAGACTCTCACCCATCTTTTAGCCTTGCAGGAGACACTGAGTTCTACAAGCATAACCGCTAAACCTACCTCGCTGACAAAAGAGGCCCAAGATCTCAAGGATGCCCTTGCTCAAGAGAAGTTCGACAGGCAAATTATGACAGCAGGGCATAGAGATTTGCAAAAAGCTAAAGATGAGGAAATTGAAAATCTAAGAAAGAAATTGGCAAAGGAAAAGGAAGATTTTAATGCTAAAAGGGCAACCCATATGAAGCCAGTACAAACAATCCCTGTGAAAATCGAACAAACAGAAGGACCAGAACAATCCACTTTCGAAGCTCACCATGTAGATATGCCAGGTACAAGCACGTAAACGGCAATGCATGAATCTAAAGATCCATCCATGACATCTGTAACATTTATTGGCCTAGAAACTTGTGTGTAGCGGAAAATAGCATGAACATAGTGAGCATTTCATTAGAATAGATTCCTAATGAGAATAACAAGAGTGCTTGGGTGGAGAGAGCAACAAAAATCATAACACCTAGTTAGATAGCATGAACAATACTTCAAAAGAGAGATAAATCAAGATATTGACAACAGTTGAGGATCGGATTTACATGGAGCCGGTCCCCCCTCCAAAAGGCTTTGTATTATGGTTTCTCCCATCATCAAGAGAGACATTTTACAATACAATTCTTTGTGTTCCTTCAATACTAGCTAGTGCAATGAAGATCAAAGCTTCAAGCACTAAGAAAAACACTTATCAAACACAACATCAATTCCCTCACGGTCTTAGACCCAAGACCTCACACACCTTCGAAGATGGTGAGAGCTAGCAGGGTATGAGAGTAGATTGAGAGGAATAAGGAGTAATCTTACGAGAAAGATGTACATCTCCTCACATAATCACTCATATTGGCATAGCTTAGCTTAGTAATTAGCATGGTAGAGGAGATGAGCATGCATTGAAGCTTGGCTCTTGGTTGGATTTGCATCACAAAGCCAAGAGTTGTTGGTGTAGGCCTCCCTTCTCACAAGCTTGGAGTAGGCGATAATCTTTCCATTAAAGCTTGAGAAGGAGAAAGAGATTCTTCTTAATCCACACATGGACAAGTGTGAGTGTGTATGATATAATGTCTTTGAAAAATCAGCCCCCTCCCTGCCTTGGTCGACCCCTCTTGCTATTTGCTCATGCTCACACCCTATTGGACCTCCCCAGGCGTAGCCAATGGAATTTCAAGAGCATAAGTGATAGCCTTCTGACATGTGTCCCCCTTTCCCCTTTTGTGAGAGCTTTATCTAATTAATTAATGCAACTAAACTCTCATTGTACCCCTTTGTCTCCTGGCCAATAGGAATCAGGCAAGCCATTGGGCTGCTGAATGCTCATTGGACCCCTTGGGAGACTGTCCAATAGTCTTCTAGAGAGCTTAATTCCTATTGGTTCTTTTATTGAGTGTTTTTAAATTAATTAAACTATATTTACTCTAGCCTAATTCTCATTGGTCCACCTCCATGGCCATCCAATAGGATTTGAGTACACCTTGTGGGCATCTGGGCTAGGGAATTGGCATGTTTCCCTCATTCCCTTTGTGTAAAGGGAGATTGTGTGTGTGTGTGTGTGTGTGTGTGTGTGTGTGTGTGTGTGTGTGTGTGTGTGTGTGTGTGTGTGTGTGTTTCTCTCTCATCCCCTACTTGTAAGGCTCGCCCCCTCCTATGTAGGAGACATGAAGACTTTTTGGTACACACACAAAGCATCCAATTTTCCTAGTGTTTGACCTTTGGACACAACCTTTGAATTTTGGAACCTTAGCATTTTGGAAGTCTTAATGGGCTGAACCTTAGGGTCTTTTAAGCCCATTGTTTCACACTGATCTTTTGCAATTGGCCCCCCCTTTGGATCCCTATTTTCCCTCCTTTGGATCCCAACTTTGGCCGATCTGCGAGCTTAACCAATATTCTAGCTTTTTCTCCCCTAGCACTTCCCCATATTAAATGATCAGTTTAACATGAGAAAATCATTCAGGAGAATTAGATATTAGTTATTATGACAAGGTCCATCTTGGATACTACAAAACATGAAATTCAGCGGTGGATCTGAGAAATCAAAACCCTTCACACGAGGAATATTTGCAATATGAGCTCAAAGTATTGGAGTCAACGGCCTTTCTCATGATCACTCCCGACGAAGTGGTAAAACATCTCGGGCATGAGATGATCGCACTACCATTAATGAGGCAAGAGGCTCTTTTATGGAAAAGAAAGGGAAAATTACCAAAATACCCCTCTAATTTGTGGAAATTCCCAAAATACCCTTCAAATTTCAAAAACTCCCAATATACCCCTCATATTTTGTCATAAATTCCCAAAATGCCCTTCAAATTTTCCAAAATTCCCAAAAAACCCCTGGTTGTGAAAGTAAATTTATCCAAAGATTAAAAAAAAAATTAGCTTTTCATAAGAAGACTGATTGTCTATCAATACAAGATACTAAAACTAGAATTTGAGCTGGTTATCTAGGCTTTGGAGATAAATTGCTTCATTATTTTTAGACATAATTGTCCCACTAAAATAGATACAAGAGTATTTCGGGAATTTTTGAAATTTGAGGGGTATTTTGGGAATTTCCACAAATTAGAGGGGTATTTTGGTAATTTTCTCTCTCATCCCCTACAAGCTAGGCTCGCCCCCCTCCTATGTAGGGATTTGAAAAGACTTTTGGGACACACACAAAGCATCCAATTCCCCCTATGATTGACCTTTGGACACAACCTTTGAATTTTGGAACCTTAGCATTTTGGAAGTCTTAATGGGCTGAACCTTAGGGTCTTTTTAGCCCATTTTTGCACATGGCTCTTTTGCAGATGGCCCCCCCTTTGGATCCCTATTTTCCCTCCTTTGGATCCCTATTGTGGCCGGTCTGCTAGCTTAACCAATATTCTAGCTTTTTCTCCCCTGGCACTTCCCCATATTAAATGATCAGTTTAACATGAGAAAATCATTTAGGAGAATTAGATATTGATTATTATGACATTACCTCTCTCTTGAAATCATAGTCGTCCTCGACTATGGTGTAGAGAAGATAAAGCATATTCATGAGTCCTTTTCTTAGTGGGTAGAGGATCCCTATGTTACCCTACGGCATCATTCCACAATGGATGACTAGTCCATTTGGCGCTTGAGAACCTGAGGCTGTCGCAAGCATGTCTGCACATTAGTCCTATCAATCTTCTATAGTAGAGTGACAAGCTCTACTTGGTGTTTGGGAGACGTCGTCTCCGCAAACTTGATCTAAGCATGCATACTACTTCATTCTTGTGCACAATAAAGAAAAAGAGAGTCTTATAAGACAAAAACTTTGTTCATTTTTAACATTTTGTACATTTGCTTACTCTTGGGAAGCATTGCAAGCATTGACAAGGTTTAGGTTATCCTTTGATTGTATGCCTTGCATCCATCTAGCATCTTCAAAAGGATAATTCTTAAACTTAATAAGATATCGTTGGATAGTCTTACCACCTCTTAGTACCTTGTCTTCATGTCGGAGAATGGACTCCGGCTGCAGCACCTCCTCTTGGTCCTCGATCTCCGGTGGGTCTTCAGTAGTTGGTTCTTGAGGTGGCTCTCCTTTGTAAGGCTTTAATAGGCTCACATGGAAAGCATTGTGTATGAGCCAATGATTGGACAACTTGAGTTGATAGGCCATCTCATTGATTGGCTTAAGAATCTGGAAGGGACCATAGTACCTTTTTGCTAGTTTAGTATAGTACTTTTGGTGTCCCGTAGGATTCTTGCCCGTCGTGTGCCTTAATCGAGCCTTGGGAAATTTTAATAAGACCCAAACGTTTTCCTTAAAGGCTTGGGCTCTTCTGTGCTTGTCAACAACAGACTTTTGCCTTTGTTGTGAGATAGAGATAGCATCCTTAATCTTTAGAAAAGATTCTTGTAGGTCTCGGCTATACTCATCTGCAGCGAAGATCTTCCCATGTACCTTAAGTAGCAACGGACTTTTTGATCTTCCCTCAATTACCTCGAAAGGTGCTTTTCTTGTGGAAGTATGTACAGTTTTATTTTAAGCATACTCCACTAAGGGTAAGTACTTCTCCCATTGGGATCTTTGATCTACTTCCGTTACATAGGCTTTTAGTAGATTGAGAATTGTTAGGTTAGCTATTTCACTTTGGCCATCCGTTTGTGGATGATAGGCCGAAGAGAAGTTTAGCCTTGTCCCTAAATTCTCAAAGAGACCCTTCCAAAAATTACTGGTCATTCTAGGGTTTCCATTTGATGGGCTTTGATAGTCTTTTATATAGGTATAAAATGAGCTTGTTTATTGAACCTATCTACTATCGTCCATATTCCCGTATTCCCATGGATAGACTTAGGCAATCCAAAGATAAAATCCATGGATATACTCTCCCATGGTGAATTAGGGATTGGCAAGGGTTGAAGCAATCTAAGTTGCTTCCCTCTATCAAATTTTGTCTTTTGGTATACCACACATTTAGAAACATACTCTTGTATGTTCACTTTCATGATAGGCCAATAGAAATATGTTTCAATTCCCTTTAAGGTAGACTGAATCCCTCTATGCCCCGCATAAGGTGGAGCATGAGATTCATACATTACTTTCTCACGTAGTGAGTTAGTAACACATAGTCTATTGCCGTAGAGAAGATAACCATCTTGTAAAGTAAATGGTTCTTCTTTCTTCCCTAATGCAAGGGCTGAAATCACATCTCTAAAATCGGGATCAATAGCATACTCATCTATCATTGAAGATCGATCATTGTGAGTTGCTATGGAAACCGCATTCACTCTCGGCCGTCTTGAGAGTGCATCAGCTACTTGATTATGCTTGCCAGCAATGTGAACAATATGAAAATGAAATTGCGAAAGAAAATTTTCCCATCTCATTTGTTTGTCGGAGAGCTTGGTCTGCGTCATGAAGTACTTACGACTTTGGTGATCCGTTCGCAAAATGAAAGGAGTCCCCAATAAATAGTGCTTCCATGAGTCTAAGGCATGTAGAACTGCAAGGAGTTCCTTTTCATATATGCCTAGAGCTTGCTCAACAGGGTCGAGCCTTCGAATTTCATAGCCGATGGCGTGCCCTTCTTGAAGCAAAACAGCTCCAAGGCAATCACCACAAGCATCACATTGGACCTCAAATGGTTTTGAGAGATGCGGTAGTGTAAGCACAGGTTGAGAGATAAGCTTATCTTTAAGCTTTTCAAAAGCATTGTTCTCCTTAGCAGACCATGTATACCTAACTCTTTTCTTTGTTAGGTCATGTAATGGTACCGCAATCTCTGAGAACTTTTCTATGAAGCGTCTCTATAGTATGCACACATACCTATAAAGCTTCTTAGTTCAGGAAGATTCTTTTGTTTAGGCCATCCTTTTATTACCTCTAACTTTGATGGATCCATTTGGATGCCATCTTGAGAGATAATGTGACCTAAATACTGAATCTCTTGCAAGAAAAATTCACTTTTCTTTCGATTAACATAAAGTTTATTCTCTCTTAAAACTTGAAATATTACTTGGAGGTGTTGCTTGTGTTCGTCTAATGAAATAGAGTAGATGATAATATCATCAAAGAACACTCGAGTGAAGATAAGATGAGGCTTGAACAGCTTCTCCATCAAGCGGTTGATGGTGGCTGGTGCATTGGTCAAGCCAAAAGGCATGACAATGTATTCGTAAAGACCAAATGTAGTGCGAAATGTGGTCTTTACAATGTCTTGATCAACTATCCTTATTTGATGATAGCCACTTTTTAGGTCAATCCTACTGAAGTAGGTTGATCCTTGTAGCTTATCAAATAGGTCTTCTACCCGTGGAACGGGAAACCTATTCTTGATAGTGATCCTATTTAATGCTCTATAGTCGACACACATATGATATGTGTCGTCTTTCTTTTGCACTAAAAGCACAGGTGAGAAAAATGGAGATGAGCGAGGCCTAACCATGCCCTTGTCAACTAACTCATGCACTTGCCGCATAATCTCCTCTTGTTGAGCTTGAGACTCTATAAGGAGGTTTGTTAGGCGGTGAACTTCCTGGGAGAAGTTCAATTGCATGGTCATCATTACCTCATTTAGGAGGTAGCTCACAAGGGATGTCGTCAATAAAAACATCTTGAAACCCCTTGAGAAAATTGGATAACTCTAATTCCTTTTGGTTACTTTTATTTTCTTTTGCTAAAGCATTAGGTTCATTTTGAGAATCTTTAACAAAAATCATGTACACGGAAATAGAGCTCTTTATTGACTTGTTGAAAGCTGGTGTATGCACAATGGGAATAGTGTTACCCATTTCCTTAGCATCTATATACATGTCTTTTTCCCTGAACTTAAAGGAGATTCTCCTTTCAGGAAATTAAACATTGGCATCCAGGCGATCAAACCATGGTGCCTCTAGGATTACATCCTCATGCTTGAGAGGAGAGATAAAGAAGTCCTCTTTGTCCACATAGCTTTGTACATGAAGCCTCAATTTCCCAATTAAGGGAGTGACTGAAGCTTCTTGCCCCATGAAAGCACTGTCTGCGGGTAGAACATCTTCCATCTAATAGGCTTGTATGCCTAGCTTGGTGGCCAACTCTATAGATATAAAATTGTGAGTAGAACTAGGGTCAAAGAGAATAGAAGCATCATGTTCTCTTATCTTTCCCCAAGCATGGCATAGAGGAGATCCTTTGTGGTGAGTTTGGTGAGTCTCCTCTTCTTGGATTTCAACCAAGGTAGCTCTAGGAGGATCCTGGCGGTTGTTCTTTTGGGGACAAGCGCGGTACGCATGCCCTTGTTCGCCGCACTTGAAACACCGGTTATCCTTGCGATAATGCTCAAGCTCTTCAGGAGAGAGTTTGTTTTTACCTTTGTAAACTCCCTTCTCTTTAGCTTTGTTGGAGTTGCCCTTAGGAGACTTTTGGACATTGTCCTTCCCCTTAGGCTCGTTGGAACCCTTGTTTTCCGTGGGCTTATTATTTATTTTAGCCCCCGTTTGGAAATTGATTCAAGAGGCCACCATAGTATGGTGTATTACCGGCGATATGGTACGTGGCCTTTGGGAGTTGACATACTCCGCCATTTCTTTTTTCAAGGCCGCACAAAATTATTGCTTTTGCTCTCCAAAATCCAACTTTTTGAATACAGTGGCTTTGAGTTGTAGGTCCCAAAACTTGTCTACATATTTGTGGATAGATTCATAGGGAGAGAGCTTTAAGCTTTGCCATTCAGTGAGTACTTTGTCTTTGGCATCGGTGGCCAAAAAACTGCTTCATTATGGAAGCTCTTAAAGCTTTCCATGTTCGCGGAGCTTCACCGTCGTTGGCTCGTAGGCTAGACCACCATTGCCTGGCGTACTTTTGACAGTGCATAGCTACATAGCGTAGCTTAGAGGACTCCGTGAATCCCTCATCTCTAAACGCCGCATCAAATGATTGGATAAAGGCCAAGACATTCTCCGTAGCACCAAAGGTGCCATCATAGATAAGGAAAGAGATGCTCTTCCCTCCCTCTTTGAACTTCTTGAGCTTGGACGGCCTCTTCCACACGGCATAGGATTTCCTATGGCCTCTTCTTTTTTATGGTTCAAAGGTTGCACCATCACTTTCTTCAAAAGGTGAAGAATTTGAGGAAGGTGGAGAAGAGGGTGACCTCTTTCTTTCCTTTTTCTTTTCTTGATCTTAGTTGTCTTCACCATCACTTTAATAAGACGAAGAGGATGAAAAAGATGGAGAAGAGGGTGTCCTCTTTCTCGCCTTTTTCTTCTCTTGCTTTTTATCATCCCTCTTTGAATTATGGTGTGGAGAAGGGTGCGATTGTCTTCTCCGCTTTGGTGGTGATGGAGAGCGTTTAGCCCGCCGTCTTTGTGGAGCCATCTTCGTTGAGGTGGCGGGAGACTCACTTCTTTCTCGTTCCTTCGGTGGTGGCTCTTGAGTTCTCCTTTGGGAAGGAGATGCATCATCAAGAAGTAAATTCTTGAGCCCTTCATATGGATCCTCTTCTTCTTCCCGAATCGGAGAGAGACCTCTTTTGGAAGTCTCACTAGGAGGCTTCCTAGGTGTTCTCTCGTCATGGTGGTGATCTTGGAGAATCCCATGAGCACGGATTTGCCGTTGCACTTCACTTTGGAGAGATGGATTGCCCATGGCTTGTTGAAGCCTAGAAACAAGATAGTTAACAAGAATCGGAGCATCATTAGTAGCTTGCTCATTAGAAAAATCAAAGTTATCAACATGAATTTCACTCTCTTTACTATTGTCAGCCATTCTAACAACTTTTAGGTGTAAACTTTTTAGGTGTACTTTGGCACTTCAAGCCCTAGTTGCTACTCCTCTTTACCCCTTTAGAAAAAGCACTCAAGCTACTGTACTTGTGGCTCGAATACCATTAATTGCAAGGAATAGAAGAGAGGGTCGTTCAACACCAAAACAGCACTGGCTTCTGTCAAGCTTCTAATAGCTCAATAGTGGTTAATCCATAGGCAAGCCCCGTAGGACTCCACTATTAAGACCATAGCTCTCGACGGTGATGCCCCGTTAACTGCACAAAGGTAGGCGCACTGCAAGGCTGAAAAATCCCTATTCTACTTACTCACAGGCAATTAATAATACCAACCATTTATAGTTAGCTTGAGGACCTCCCTTCTTGAGCAAGAAAAGAGAAAACTTGTGCTCTGATACCAATGTAACATTTAATGGCCTAAAAACTTGTGTGTAGCCGAAATGAGCATGAACATAGTGGGCATTTCATTAGAATAGATTTCTAATGAGAATTACAAGAGTGGAGAGAGCAACAAAAAGCATAACACCTAGTTAGATAGCCTGAACAATACTTTCAAAAGAGAGAGAAATTAAGCTATTGACAACAATTGGAGACCGGATTTGCATGGAGCCGGTCCCCCCTCCAAAAGGCTTTGTATTATGGTTTCTCCCATCAAGAGAGACATTGTACAATACAATTCTTTGTGTTCCTTCAAGACTATCTAGTGCAATGAAGATGAAAGCTTCATGCACTAAGCAAAACACTTAGCAAACACAACATCAATTATCCCCGGTCTCAGACCCAAGACCTCACACACCTTCAAAGATGGTGAGAGCTAGCAGGGTATGAAAGTAGATTGAGAGGAGAAGGAGTATTCTAACGAGAAAGATGTACATCTCCTCACATAATCACTCATATTAGCATAGCTTAGCTTAGTAATTAGCATGGTAGAGGAGATGAGCATGCATTGAAGCTTGGCTCTTGGTTGGATTTGCATCACAAAGCCAAGAGTTGTTGGTGTAGGCCTTGCTTCTCACAAGCTTGGATTAGGTGATAAGCTTTCCATTAAATCTTGAGAATGAAAGAGAGTCTTCTTTACTTCACTCATGACATTGTGTGAGTGTGTGTGTGACAATGCCTTGCAAAAATCAGCCCCCTCTCTCTCTTGGTCAACCCCTCTTGCTATTTGCTCATGCTCTACTCTCATTGGACCTCCCCAAGCCTAGCCAATGGTAATTAAGCAGTATAAGTGCTAGCCTTTTGACATGTGTCCCCCTTACCCCTTTTGTGAGAGCTTTAGGTAATTTAATAATTCAACTCTCATTGGACCCCTTTGCCTCCTGGCCAATAGGAATCAGGCAAGCCATTGGGCTGCTGAATGCTCATTGGACCCCTTGGGAGACTGTCCAATAGTCTTCTAGAGGACTTAATTCTCATTGGTTCTTTTATTAAGTGTTTTTAAATTAATTAAACTAGATTTACTCTAGCCTAGTTCTCATTGGTCCACCTCCAAGGCCATCCAATAGGAATTGGGTACACCTTGTGGGCATCTGGGCTAGGGAGCTGACATGTGTCCCTCATTCCCTTTGTGTAAAGGGAGCTTGTGTGTATGTGTGTGACTTTCTCTCTCATCCCCTACAAGCTAGGCTCTCCCCCTCCTATGTAGGGATTTGAAAAGACTTTTGGGACACACACAAAGCATCCAATTCCCCCCATGGTTGACCTTTGGACACAACCTTTGAATTTTGGAACCTTAGCATTTTGGAAGTCTTAATGGGCTGAACCTTAGGGTCTTTTGAGCCCATTTTTGCACATGGCTCTTTTGCAGATGGTCCCCCCTTTGGATCCCTATTTTCCCTCCTTTGGATCCCTATTGTGGCCGGTCTGCTAGCTTAACCAATATTCTAGCTTTTTCTCCCCTGGCACTTCCCCATATTAAATGATCAGTTTAACATGAGAAAATCAGTTAGGAGAATTAGATACTGATTATTATGACATCCCAATGTTTATAAGATCCACCTCTCACATAGGCTTAGCCATTTTGATCTTTCAGATCTAGCTACCATGGATGATGAGCTTGTTTTGTCCTTTCTCTTCTCCACGATATTGACGTCTCCCACTAGAAGCCATTCCCCTTCAAGTTGGATCTCTTCTTGTTGCTTCCATAGCTTTGCTCTTTCCTTCGGTGATCAGGGTCCATAAATATTGATAATGGTAATGAGTTGATCTGCCCATTTGATCTCAATTCCTAGAGCTCTCCCAAAAGGGTGGTTGAACACCATCTTAGGCTCTAGGTCCCTGTCAAAAATAGTGAGGATGTCACTATACCCACCAAAACCTTCTCTGTAGAAGGTGGGCTTCTTCCCTAAATCTTGATTTGTCGTGCTTGTAGCATCTAACTGATTCTCTTGAATATTCCAATAGTTGATTTATTTTCCCTTCCTAGCTTCCTCCCAAAATAGGGCACCCTTCTTCTCGGTCTTAAGCCCTTTCACATTCCAAAATTAGAGTGCAAATTCTTTCATTACTGAGAGAGGGGAACGAACTCTTCCACCTCGAGGTAATCTTCTTATGTGCCCTCTTTCCTATTGTCCTCCCACATTGGTCCTTTTTCATTCCCCTCAATTACCATCAAGTTTTCCTGGTTGGCATCTCAAAGAACCTCAAATAGATTATTGTAGAGAAAAGGGATTTTGGGGATGTCTGGCGGGGTTTCCTTAATTTACTCATGCATGGTATTTGAACGGCTTACATGAGATGTTGGAGACTTGCTACGATCCTTCATCTTTCCATCCAAATGTGGGTGATAGAACAATCTTCTTAACCACTAAGGATGTTGTTGTTTTTTTGGGGCGGTTAATGTGAAGCGGTATCTTGGGGTGGCCTTTACGTTTCTAGGGTGCGTTTTGACAACCTTCTTTGCATTCTCTATGGTTTCCTTACTTGTATCAGGTTTCCCACTTTCTCAAGACTTCTCATTATCCTTCAGTGTGGGAGTCGTTGATTCCGTATCCATTGTTGAGTGCATGGCTTTTTCCCCACATGCCGGGCCTAGGGCCAAGACCCGATAGCTAGACACGACCTAGCAAAGTGTCCAAATTTGTCGCACTTAAAGCACGCACCAAAAAAAAAGGTACCAAAGTTTAGAGGGATAACCTTCAATTTACCCCCCACATTAACCACTTGATGCTTGGGTTGGGCACCACCATATACACACCTTATTAGCAGCGATGCCTGCTGCTTTGCTTGATAGTACAAACAAAGGGGGTACCCAGGGCTACTGCCAGATCTTTAAGATTTCTTCTCATAAAAAATGAGAGGTTCACAAGCTCCACCCAGACCGGACACATATCCTAGAAAGCATCCGAGGACTCAAACAAGGGATCCCAAGGCAGCACGCAAACCGATGCCTGGTAGAGGAAAAGCGGGATTTTGGCCAAGATTATTAGTCACCAATGCCTTGTTGTTGAATTACATTGAGAAGAAGCCTTTTGCCAAATATTTCTTCTTGGACATTGCTCCTCCTTGGGTGAGGACATTAAGGCTTTGAATCCAATTGATGAGCTCTATTTTGGTAGGCACCCTCCCCATGAAATCGAAGAGCAATGTACACTTAGCAAGCTGAGTGAGTTGTCTTTTGATCATAGTAGGATGGACCACCACGGTGAGGGCATCCTCAACCTCAACTCTCTATGGAAGCATTTTCTTCAGAGTTTGATAGGCCTTGTCTCCTTTGCCTCATTCATGAGTCCAAAATGTGCATCGACTTCCTCTAACATTGTTTTGTTCAAAGATAGTGTGCTAAGAATCTCAGCTAGTTCTTCTTTGATATGCACCTTCCGTCCTCTTAGCCCCTCCTTGTTTAGCTCCAAAATGCTGCTCTAGCCTCCCCCATTATTGTGGGCTAATACTCCTTCAAGGCCTTTGCTTGACTCATTGGACAACAATGACTCCTTTTCTGTTACCATATATATGTGTTAGTGATGTGTGTGACCACACTTAGGACTGCCGAGGCGTTTTTTCCCTCACGAGGATGTTTTCCCCCCGTGCATTGTATATACAGCCATCACTCTAGGACTATTTTATATTTCCATTGCACACTAAGTAATACACTCTCTCTTGTGTTCCTTGATCTTCCTTCATGTTCTCCAAGCTGTGTATGTTTCCTTGCAACCCTAATTTCAACAATTGGTATCAGAGCAGGTTGCATCCTCTCGAGCTTAGTTGCCAGAAGCTCCAGCAAACACCCGCTCACTTTCTCCGAATTTTGTGAGCTTTGGTGAGCGTCAACATGTCAACAAATACTTTGGGCTCAGATTTTTGATTCAGCTCATTTTGGTCTTCGTTTCCACTACAAGCACTATTGCGCAGGCAATTTTGTCATTTTGTGTAAATTTTTTGTCATTGTTGTTTTCTGCATAACAGGTCCCTTACAGTATTCTACGGGTTGTGCTATATTGCACGTGTTGGTCCCACTTTGTTTCTCCTCTTTTTTGGGCATTTTTCACATCAGGTGTAGGCATTCTCCATGGCTCACAACAACACAGATGTGTTTGAGATGTTTGCTATTGAGGATACATTGGATGGGGACAATTACCCTATGTGGGCTTACATGATGCAACATGTCCTTGAGTCAAAGGGAATTTGGATTATTGTGCAGGGCATTGATATACGTCCTGGTTCTTAGGATGTAGGTGATGTTGCAGGTTTTGGTGGCAGGGTGGCTACTGCCATAGCTGTTTTGCCTCTAGCTAAGCAAGCTCGTTGGGATGTAAGAGATGTGGACGCTTATACATTGATTGTGTTGTCTGTGAAGCGCACTATTACTCCTCATATTTGTTTAGAAAAATCTGCAAAACAGGCTTGGGATATTCTGGTTGGTCTTTATGCAAGTTGCAATGAGACTAAAATTGCATTGCTGCGTAAAGAGCTGGAGTCAAAAATTATGCATGAGTAAAATGAGATGGACACTTCCTTTCTTGTGTTAGGAATTGGATCGCACTAGCTATGGTGGATAAAAGAGAAACATAGTGTCAATGCGTGAGTGTGTCTGTAAGCAAGAGTATCACTCAAGTGAATTAGGTTCCAAGATAGAATTAGCTTGGGCTCATAAACACAATCTTGAGTATTGACTTAGCTTAGCACAAACTCACCATAGACAAGCATGTAGTGCAAAATAGAGTTGTGTTTATTCATTCATGAAATGAGCTTTAAGTAGCTCTACATCCTTGCTCCACAGCATGTGGGATAAATCCACTCTCCTCTCCTTGACTCACACTTTAGGACAAAGCTCACACTTTACAATCCCCCCCTTGAGGTTTGGACTATGACAAGATACTGAAGATGCATGATCCACACACGCTAACAAAATCCACATAGGATGGTGATATCCACACAGGAAAATAAAGTCCACAAAGGATGGTGATATCCACAAAGGATGGTGATATCCACACAGGATGGTAAAATCCACAAAGGATGGTGATGTCCACACAGGATGATAAGATCCACACAGGAAAAAGTCCTCCCCTACAAGTAGAAAGTCTACATCTTCAAAATGGGTCTTCATAAAAGACAATGTTGCTCTCGTCTTCATCCTTTTTGTCTTCTACTATGTGAGTTGATCCTTTGTCAAGTCTCTTGCCTTCGTTGCTTCTGCTGTTGCTTCTACTACTTCTTCTTTCTCCACTACTACTTCCTCCATTTGAGTAGCACCAAGAAGGAGGGTGTCCCTTCTTACCACATTTGTTGCAAGGTTTGTTTGTGCAGCAGTATTTCACTACGTGTCCCATTCTTCCACATTCATCACACCTTCTTCCGTTTGTCGATGTCAATGGTGAATGCCTTCCCCTTGAAAATGTTGCGATAAAAACTCCTCCTGATGAGGTGAGTGAACCTCTTTGCTTTTTTTCTTCTTCTTGGACTGAGTTGATGGCATCTTGGAATGGTGGTTCTAGTTCTTTTTCTTCAAGCATTGTGACTAAGTGGTCATAAGAAGGTGGCAGTGCACTTAATAGTATGGCCACTTTGTCATCTTCTGGTACTTCGACCTGGATGTAAGCTGCGTGATAATGCTCTTAAGCCTATTCACTAGGCTAGCAATGCCCTCCCCTTCAATCATAGTAACTTTGTAAAGTTGTCTTTTAAGACTAGCTTTGCTTCTTTTGGCCCTAGCTCCAAAATTACTTTCTAGGACATGCCAGGCATCATGTGCATGCTTAATTCATCTATGAAATGCATGTAGTTGTCATGCAAGGAGGTGATGATGATTCCCAATGCTTGTTCGTCTTTGGCCAAATTCTTTGCACTTGCTATGAGTGTAGATGCCCTAGTGTGCACTCCATCGGGTTCGGCTTGTTGCTCTAAGGCAGTGCTGATGACAGACCACAAACATTTTTTCATAAGGTAGCCTCTTAACTTTGTTTGCCAAGTGTGAAATCCTTCCCCGTTCAATTTCTCTATTCCCTTGTCCCCCATTTGTGCTAATAGAGGGGTCTTTGCTTAGGAGACTCTCCTAGCCAGTGTCTGCCTCTTTACACGGTGCACAAATAAAGAAAGATGATATTTATTTACAAGTTATTGTGCTTGGTTGGGTTCATTTCATTGCAAGTTAAGATAGAGAGAGAGAGAGAGAGAGATAAATCCCTATGTGAAGCACCTCTTCACCACGTCGGTGAAGGCAAGCACCTCTTCACCGTCGGTGAAGGCCCTCTTCATGGATAGGAAAAATAAATCTTTGTTTTGCTTTTGATGCTCGAAAGAATTACTTGAAGCTTGGTAATAAATTTGTTGCCGTAAGCTTGGTAGTGCCCGATAACGGTTTGAATTTTCACCCTCCCTTAAATTGCTTGGAAATGCCCTTTGAAACTCGATGAGATCTTGAGGTCCACCTTTGAATGCCTTTTGGAAGGCTTTGAAAGCCTTGCTGCAGCTTTGGTGGGAGCAAGCCCTTAAAGGGCTCTCGGAGGCTTTGAAGGCTTGCCTTGGAGCTTTTGAGGCCGGGAGCAGCGCGGGAAGGGGGGCTCAAGAAGGGCGGACCCGAAAACCCTTTTAAAAGGAGTTGAGCGCGCAGGTAAGCAGGGCGCACAGGACAGACAGAGTCAAGGCCGCAGGTGGGCTCCGGGCAGTCGGGCAATCACCAGCGGGTCAAGGGCCGCCGGACGGAACATTCGGAGTCGGCGCCTGTCAGTTCGTCCGGACTCGACAACGGATTTCAATACTGCTTACCGCAGTAGCTCACATCCGCCAGTGGGCGGTCGGTAGTGGGGATGGGCCCTCAAAGGTCAACACCCTATAATAGGGTTCCTTCTCGCGGGTCCTGCAGAAATTGTTTGAGCATTTAATGCATCAACTTTACACACACACACGTAAACACACTTCCCTGATGCAGAACACAGAGAAATGGTAGCATAAATTCTCAAAAAAGTTCAAAATTAATTAAGTGATTATTTTCACATGAGATGTCCAATTGGAGCATGGGAGGATGCATTGCGAAGCTCATGACACTGGCTATGGATGCTCATAAGTGACAAAGCAAGGTAGTGACGTACTTGGGAGTAATGGAACACAAAAAATGGTAAGAAAAATATTGAGAGAAACACCTAATAATTAAGCATAATACTAATCAACCTCAGGATTATCTAGGAGAGTACTGGCCCAAGGGAATCAAACCCAAGAACGTGCTCACACTGACTAATTGATGCTAATTAGTCACAAGGTATGCAATGGGAAGAGAAGAAGAGAAATACCAAGGATCCTAATGATGTGATTAGGAGATGCAATCAAACTAACACGCAAAAGTACAACAACAATCCTAGCTAGCACACCGTAGCTCTGATACCAAATGTTAGGAATTGGATCGAGCTAGCTATGGTGGATGAAAGAGAAACATAGTGTCAATGTGTGAGTGTGTGTGCAAGCAAGAATATCACTCAAGTGAATTAGGTTCCAAGATAGAATTAGCTTGGACTCATAAACACAATCTTGAGTATTGACTTAGCTTAGCACAAGCTCACCATAGACAAGCATGTAGTGCAAAATAGAGTTGTGTTTATTCATTCATGAAATGAGCTTTAAGTAGCTCTACATCCTTGCTCCACAGCATGTGGGATAAATCCACTCTCCTCTCCTTGACTCATACTTTAGGACAAAGCTCACATTTTACAGCTTGTGTCAAGGATATAAACTTATTTCGATAGGAAAAGTCATTTCTAACAGTTCCCTTGTGTAGACTATTCTTGATGCTTTGCCAGATTCTTACCACACTTTTGCTACTACTTGGATACTTATGACCCAAGGAAATTCAGAAGTTGTCAAGTTTGATGCATTATGCACATTGCTATTGTAAGAGTCCCTTTCCAAAAAAGAATAGGGCCAAACAGCATGCAGTTGAATAGGCATTTATTGTTGCTCAAAGAAAAGGCGATAATAGTAATGTAGCCACTTCTCATGGTTCTTATGCGAGTGGTAAATCACCTATTCCTAATGCTTCTGTTGCCAGCAATTCGTCTTGGAATTGTGAAAAGGGCATAAAGAAGATGTGTTTCCATTATTGTAAAGCTAATGATCACTTGATCAAGCAATGTCCTAAGTTGAAGGCAAAAGAGGCTGAGAAGATAGAGACTGGTTCCACTACAAATGCACCTTTTTTTTTGTCTTCTGTGAAAGGATATTGTGACGTTGATATTGATGTAGAATGGGCTTTTAGTGCAGAGTGCAGTTATGATCCTTTTGTCCATGGTGCATGTATGTCAGTTGCTACAGATGCTCATGTGTGGTACTTTGATAGTGGTGCTACAAAGCACATTACCTCTCATCGTGACTTGTTTACGTCGCTCGAGGATGTTCCTCATGGGAATTGAGTCACGTGTACCAACAATGCCTCTTATCTGGTCAAGGGAGTTAGAAAGATTGTGTTGACTGCTATTATGAATGGTAGTTCTTTCACACTTGTTGATGCACTTTATGTACCTGGGATCAAGAAGAACCTTTTGTCTGTTTTTGCATTTGCTAGACTTGGCCTTGTTGTGAAAATTGTAAATGATCTTAGTTTTGGTGATGGTATTGTTGCATCAGGCATTTTATGTCGTGAGTTGTATAAGCTCCCTTTGTATAACAAGTGTGGACAAAATTTTGCAGATACAATTGTGGATTCTAAGGATATTTCATATGCAAAACTTCGGCGTGCATGTTTTGGACATTTAAATTTTGTCAGTTTACTATGTTCGCATAAATCTGATATGGCACATGTTAAGCATGTTTGTGAAGGATGTTGTGGACGGCGGGTCAACAACGCAACATAACTCAACAAAGCCTTATTCTTTGAGAGTTATGAAATGCTGCGGATTATGGTTAGAAACATCATTTGTAATAAGTAGCTGGTCTAGTTGTAGAATTGTAGAAGTCGGGGTGCAATGGCACTTCCAGATTGTAAATACGAAGCCATTTGACCCCTTGAACTCTATTTTTGGTTAACCTAAGGTGACCTTAGTATATAAGGTACCTAGGTCATTTTTGTAAGAGAACTTTTATCATAATCATAGTTTTAGCGCTGTCGTCTATTGTGTGTGAGAGAGGAAGGGAGAGAGCGTGAGCTTCATCCTGGCACTACTCCCCGCTCGTTCATTGAATTGCAGATCCGACTACACCATTGCGCTAGCCTTGGCAAAAGCTACGCGACAACGCCAAGCATTCCTCGCGGAAAGGAGCGAATGCGCTCACGCATCTATGAGCTATTTGCGGTCGTAAGTATATCAAACGATGTTTGTTTTCTGCCTGCAAGTAGTCATTAGAATCGTAGCGACATAAGCTACGCATAGGTACTCGTAGATTTCAATTTTGGACACTTTCGGAATTTTGCTCTATCTTTATACGCGTTTTCTGCAGATGGGTCTAGAGCAAGGATTTTGAGTGTAGAGGCTTAGGGACAGGTGTATCCTAGTGAGGGGATATTGTTTCATAAGTTTCATACGATTCTGGTATGGTTTAGTAAGTTTCCTTCCGTTTGTGTGTATGTGAGCTAGGTGGTGTAGTTGAGAGTAGTTAGACTCTAGGTTGTGGTTTAGTTGGCCTTCTAGAGTGTTGTATGTGTAGGATGGTCTCAGCTTGACAAGCTAAAGAGATTTCCTCTGTGTGCCTATCATGTCATATGTTTCCTCGATTGACATTATGTTGATCTAGGTTGTGTTACATGCACTTTATGGGTGGTGTGATTCACTCGCAACAGATGTACTTTGGGTAAGATGCAGCGTTCGAAGTTTCCAAAGGATGGTTCAGTTAGGGTTACATGCAGGTTTCAGCTTGTGCATAATGATATTTGTGGGCCCATGAAAACTCCGTCCTTGGGCAATTACCTTTACTTTGGGACTTTCATTGATGATCACTCCAGGCATGCATGGGTGTATCCGCTTAAGGCAAAGTCCAAAGTGTTTATGTGCTTCAAGCAATTTCTGGCTATAGCTGAAAATGTCTCA
Organism: Adiantum capillus-veneris; assembly: GCF_014529385.1. Taxonomy (NCBI): domain Eukaryota; kingdom Viridiplantae; phylum Streptophyta; class Polypodiopsida; order Polypodiales; family Pteridaceae; genus Adiantum; species Adiantum capillus-veneris. Next base: position 6,959,622 of record NC_140934.1, read on the forward strand.
AAATGTACTATGGACACCCTCCATTCCGATCGAGGGGGGCAGTATATGTCTTATGAATTTAATGCATTCCTGGCTAGTCGTGGGATAAAACAGCAATGTACATTTCCGTATACACCTCAACAAAATGGTGTTGCTGAAAGAAAGGACAGGTTGCTTGCGGAGATGGAAAGATGTGTGGTCAAAAGTCAAGCTTCACCACATTTGTTTTGGCTTGAGGCCATCATGTATGCCACTTATGTACTCAACAAGTGTCCTATGAAAGCTTTGCAGCCTATGACTCCATATGAAGCATGGCATGATAGAAAGCCATCTATTGATCACATGCGTATTTTTGGGTGTTTGGCTTATGCTTTGGTGCCACAAACTTAGCGCAAAAAATTGGATGATAAGGCTGTCAAGTGCATTTTTGTCGGTTATAATGCTAAAAGAAAAGGTTACATGTTATACTATCCGTAAACAAAGCGTATCTTGGTTTCACGAGGTATTGTGTTTGTGAAAGATTTTGTTCAGCCCTTGATGTCATGTACTAGAGATAGTAATGTAAGCTCACAGGACATTTATGACAATTTATTTCCTCTTTTCAATGGTGGAAGTTTGAATGTAAATTCCAATGAGGAAAATGTACAACCTATGGGGGTTTCTGAAAATATTACAGATCATCCAATTTCTGATGCAGATGTACTTGATGAGGAAATGGCTGAAACTGAGGAGGCTAGAGGTATTCCAAAATGGCTAATGCATACTTTGTGTGACAGTTAACTGGATGCACCTTTGTCTAGTTGTACTCATTCAGGTTCTCGCCATGCATCTTTGACCTTTGCTCCCACTTGTCGTATGACTATTGTGCATTTTCTATATGCATTGGTAGCTCATTTTGGTTGAAATTTACATCAACCAGAGAGTGTTACTGCTTTCTTGAATGGTGACATATTTTAGGAAGTTTATGTAACGGAGCCTCGCAGTTGTATCAAGAAAAGACAAGAGGATAAAGTGTGAAAATATAAGAAAGCTTTGTATGGGTTAGAGAAGCCTCCTCATGCTTGGTATGAGAAAGTTGACACTCATTTGGTCAAACGAGGATTTCGTACAGTCCATCAGAAAGCACTTTGTATGTGAAGTGTGAGGGTGATGCACTTTTCATCTTGTTCTATATGTGCATGATTTGTTGATTAGTGGTATGAATGATGCACATATTGCTGAATTTAAGGCTGATTTGAAACTCTATGTGTGAGTTCTCATTCACCGCATCACTCCCATATGGGATTTGTTACCATATACATGTGGTACGTAGTGATGTGTGTGGACACGCTTAGGACCATCGATGCATTTTTTTCCCTCACTAGGAGGTTTTTTCTCCCGTGCATTGTGTATACGCCCATCACTCTAGGGCTATCTTATCTTTCCATTGCACACTAAGTAATGCACTCTTTGTTGTGTGCCTTGAGCTTCCTTCGTCTTCTCCAAGCTGTGTATGTTTCCTTGCAACCCTAATTCCAACATTCGCCTCCCCTTCCGTCCCCGCCACTGCCTCGACATAGGAGATCTTGTGCAAGCTATCCATGGGATGGGGACCGGTGTGATCATTCCCAAGGACGAAGCTCAGAGGGCTTGCTTCTTCTTTTCACTTTTTTGTGTGCCTCGGTCCTAAGCCTGATAACAATCGTGCTGAAGAGAAGACCAGCTTTGTCATTCTTAATTATAAGCTCCGAAAGTGAAGTTTAAATGACAACCAAATGAAGAAAAGGGCCAAAACTCCTTGAACGAACACTTAATAAGATGAGGCCCCAATGGTTTTCTAACGCTAAGGCAAGACACGGGCGAACAAGCAAAAGCGAGCGATCAATTTGAGGAGCGATGATGGCATTGTAGAGCCAAAACCAAAGGCAATAAAGAACTACACAACCGTCCTATGCCCTATGCATGACTTGGCTACCTCATGACTCTCTTGCACTCAATTCACAAGCCTGTTGATGTACGACCCTCTCATGCCCTATTCATGCCTCATGACTAATTGACACCACTTCTGTCAGGTGGGATCTACGATCCCTATTAATTGGGGGCGACGGGATCGGTTTTGCACCATCCGATGGCGGTTTAATCTCCAAGTGATCACCATGTGATCACAATTAAAGTGAACACCAAGTAAATTTGATGTGAACATCAAGTGACCGCCAAGTGATCCCCATGTGAATCCCAATCGACATGTGATCACCTTGTGACCCCACCCATTACCAAGTGATTACAGTGTGACCCCGACTATCCCAAAGTGATTGCAGTGTGACCCCGTCCATCCCAAAGTGATCTCCAAGTGACCACCATGTGATCTCCACCCCGTCATTTTTGCTATATGATTCTATGTACACACCTCCATTTCAAGTGGCGTGCGATAGCTTAATGGGAGAGTTGTGGCCTCCGATTGTGTAGGTGGTGGTTTCGAGTCACAGGGGCTCAACCGGCAGGAATCCTTTTATTCTTGAGAGTAAATGAACGGTCCACATCGTTCGAAGATGCTGGACCGTAGATCCCACCTGATAAAGTGGTGTCAAATAGTCCCGTGGCTATTCACGACCCTGCTGCGACCATCTTGCACCCTATTTGATTACTATTTTACCTAGGACTTTTAAGCTCTTTTACCTAAGCATTTAATAGTAAGAGGCTTCTTTGAGAGAGGAAAAATCAGAAAGTGACACCAGCATTTTAAAACATTTGTTGTCAGAATAACGTATTATGTTTTTTGAAAACAACTGTAACAATGAAATATTTAGATTATAATATATTGAAAAAAACATAAAAAATAATGATTGAAAAAACACCCGAAAGCATTGTAAGAAATTGAGGAGAAAACAAAGTGAAACAGGGTGGGAAAGATTCTTTGTGAACAAATGTTTAACACCCTTTCACAAGGGCCTACCAAAAAGTAATTTTTTTGGTAGGCCCTAAAAATGCAACCCTTTACTACGGCTGATTACACACTAAAATGTGCTTGCCTAGCTGTTTGGAACGGGCATGGGTGTCTATATACACCAAGCTCTTGGAGTTGGGCCATTGTCGCTACCAATAGCCCAGCTTATTGGTTGTGGCTTCTGCTAACGAGTCAGATTCGGTGTGCACAGATGAGCATGCAATCTTTGTTGCCCAAGTGCTTGTCCACTTAGTGACCAGCGAGGCCAATCTGTCACTGCTTACTGTCATCCATGCGAGCACACGCACTACTGCACAAATATCTTCAAAGGATCATAGATACATCGGCTAACATGGGAGCCACCCCACGACAATGGATGAGCAAACCCTTTTCCACATGCAAGTCCATGAAAGCGGCACCCATGGTCCTGTTCCACTCCTCAGAGTTCATCTATTTTCCAATGACAATTATCAACTCCCTGCTTTCTTGGATTATCTATATGAACTTAGTTATTTCCATGGAGTTCTCAAAGATCCAATAGTTCCTCACCTTCCAAATATGTTTGAAGTAACAAAATCTCACGATTTGTGTTACGATGAGCAGCGCTTGGCTCTTGAACACCTTCCCGCCCAAGAAGAGATCATTCTTGAAGGATAAACCCGTTTGCAAATCTTCCCTGTTGGGCAAAAGATCATCGGGCACTCTTTGAAAAGGTGAGGAAGGTCTTCACTAGCCGTTCTGCATTGTGGTCATCTATCTGGGCCAATACCCCTTGCGAGAACCTTCACCCCAATTGGTATGGCTCCCCATAGCACTTTCCATTCTATATGCACAACCTCTCATAAGGGGCTACAAAAAAGGTTAAAAAGGATGTTTGTGAGGGCCTACAAAAAAGGTTAAAAAGGATGTTTGTCATCGTTAGCTTATCACGTATGATCTGGGACTAAAATCAGAAAGCTTTATCCATGGGCAGTGGGCACACGCACGTAGTGTGTAGCTGGGCTAACGAATTAAATTGAATTCCAAAAACGGGCAAGACATCCTAAAGAGGCAAAATGCTAGGATCACGTTCTTGGAGAAGGTGCGCACTGCGCAGGCTACAAGTTGTCAACAATGTGCGTATGCATGCGCCATGCGGAGGCGGAGCGGGAGGTGCGAAGAAGTCCTGCAGGCAGCGGCGCGCGCGCACATCATCGACCGACCGAAGTCTGGAATAGTCTGGAATATCCGTGTCTCGGCGTTCAAGGCCCAATGGGGAAACATTTTTAAAGGAGGTAGTTTTCATGGACGTTTTGGTCACGACTGAGGTTTTGAAGGAAGGAAGGAGAGAGAGAGAGAGAGAGAGAGAGAGAGAGAGAGAGACCTTCGAAGTTCGCATGCATCACGACTGTAATAACAGGACTCGGGGTTGCAGCTTGTTTCTGTGTGACCTGCTGCCAATGACGTGCACCTTAAAAGGAATAATCTTTTAAAACATACCGTTCTGGCTCCTGCAAACAGCCTGATGAAGAGCCAGAGACTGACCAGCTCGGTTGACCAAAAGTAATGCAGCACTCTTTATTCATCTAAGGTTTTTTTGGAGTAGTTGAGCCTTGAGGTCGACGACCATCTCCGTCCGTCCATCCGTCCGTCCGTCCGTCAAAGTGGTAGAAGAACATATAAGTCACACAATATGTTCTAGATTTGGTGTTTTTCACGAATAGTACGATTGTGAGGTTTTACACTATTGCAAGCACCCTTACCCAATTTCCCTTCTTATTGAAAACCAAATTAGATGGCAAACACAAAAAAAGATAATTCAACATTGGGGTAGGAATCTTTTTCTCATGAATGTAAGGCGGCGAAGGAATTATCCACTATGTACCCTAACCAAGTCAAAAGTGTTATCCAAACACAAGACTTTGATAAAGACTATGGATGCACAATCTACTTTATTCTTGCTTGGATTTTTCATTGTTCGAGTTGCATATCTTATACAACTTGGAAATGACCTTTCATTCTCCACTTTTAGGGGAAATCGATAATCCTATAGATATTTATACCCATTGATTGCCACTTATCAAGAGTCAAATTATTTCTTGCTTGAGAGTGTTTACATAAAAGTGTCTACTCATACACTGCACACACACCCACACATAAACACATATATGCATGCATTGTCTAGCTAATTTTGAGTGAAGCCATTAAAAAGGGTTAGCAAATCCATGATGAAATTTCAATGTTAAGGTTGTCAAAGTCCTCATTATTGTTTGTGGATCAAGCAATCACAAAGAGAAACAATATCCATCATGAAGTTTTAATGCAAGGTTTGTCAAAGCTTAAGCTATGAGAGACTCAACAAGAGAAACACATTGGCAATAGAACACTTTTCTACTATCACCCTTTGCATTCAAACTACTCACCACATGTTCAACGATTTTAGGTCTTGTGGTAGCAAATAATGTCAATGCCAACACCAACATTCCAATTTCTCTTTTTCCACGATACCAAGGGAAACGACCACTATGAGCACAGCAACAAACATGTCTACGACATAAAAAGGGAAATGACAAGTGAAACGATACACTTCTATAAGGGAAAAGTAAGTGGAGGCTATCAAAGAGTTGTGAGGGCAAGTAATGGTGTTATGAACCCCACAAAAACCAACAAGACAATTGTGCCATCATGATTGCTAGTTTTTTTAGCTCAAGCATACTACTCATGGTAATGGTTCACAATTCCAATGAGACTAAAAGGTGGCATGCATGCAAAAAACATAATAGACATGAACAAATCATCTCTATCTATGAGGCCAATCACACACCATACCAACTCCTCAATCACCACTTCAAACACATCTATACAAAAGGCATATGCGAGCTCCTTGCAAATCCTTCATGGTTTTTCACATCCATGGTAGACTTTTTATGGAGAAAACAATACGTCAAGGGGAGTGAATAGACTTAATCAAATAGGTGAAAGCTTTAGAGAAGAGATTCACAAGAAAATATGCATGGACATTCATGCAATGGAATAAACAACAAAACCTAAAGCAAAAAAGCAATATCACATGCTAAACAATTCTTACTGATTTTTTAAAAGAGAAGAATCAACATTTGGATGAACCACTTGGGACAATCCAAATGGTCATCATCATCTTAGAAATAATACATAGAGGCATTTGCAAAGAGCGGTAACAATGATAAGGGTCGCACCTATGCATCCAAGCTTATGGAAAAAGCGATAGAAACAATAAGATTTCCAACTATGCATCCAAGATTATGGCCACAATTATTATTAATGGTATAAAATAACAACATGGAGGTAAATCCAAAGATCAATAACAATGATAAGAGTCACATCTATGCATCAAGCTTATGACTTCTATTATTGATGGTAGAAAATAAAAAGCATGCAAAGGGCCATGATATCAAGAATAGTTACAAAGCTTATTACCACAATCATTGTTGATGGTCTATAGCAATATCAATTTTCAAGGATAGCTCGATGTAAGCCAGATCTTCACCCATATTCTTTTTCTTTTTATTCTATTTTGGCTTGTTAATTGACCAAAAAAAATTGTTGCCAACCAATAAGGAGAGTACTACAAAGTTATATCAAAGAAGCCCTGGAGAACACTTCTCTAAAAAATTATGATGGGAGTGTATGGGTGGTATCAGAATGAAGGTGGTTTATTAGTGGGAATCAGGGAAGATCGTTTCAATTGAGTCAAAGTGGAAAAGGGAATGTTTTCCAAGTGGCATGTGAAGCTATAACAAGAAGGTTGCCATCTTTTTATCCAAGTCGGCTTGTGCATAGTACAGGTAGGCTACATGCAATGCAATGGCTTGGGGCAAAAGAATATATTCAAAAGGCGAGGTGATGGGGTTAATGCCCATGGTTGGGTGCTATTTTTGTCGCCAACATTTTTTGCAAATGAGATGGAATCTTGAAAGATTTTACATAATGGAAATGGAAGTGGGAGTATTTTTTTGTTGTAGCCTTTGGCAAACGTAGAAAACTTCTCATAAAATTTACCTTGCACATAAAATTGTGTTTTCACAAATTATGAGTTAAAAAATTAGTTTTCTTTTTGTCGTATGACTTGGGGTTGTGGGGGTAGGAGAACCACTTGAACTTTACAATAACGTTCGAGATGAGAGCACAACTTGATGCACCCTATTAAGCTCCTTATCTAACCACAACCAATATTAACTACGCTTCTTTTTTGAGTAAATCTTGATGAAAAATAGTTCTCATAATCAAACTCTTGAATTTTACATCTTCACCCTTTGCCTTGGGAAAGATATTTTGACTAGAAGGTAAAAACAAAATACTAATGTTGTTGAACTATGATTTTAATACCCACAACACCATTATAAGCGTTTCAAAAAGCATCGATACAAAAGCATCAGTATTTCAATCGGCAATAATCTTGATGTGTGCATTGCTACCACACACGATAAATAGCGACTGCAATAGCCACGTACATAGTGATGCTACAAACCATAAACAGTGAAACTTGCAAGTGAAAAACTTTTGGGGTGATAGAGCTAGCAATCAACCATACTAGACAGTGAGGATTTCTCTCAAAGTTTTGCATAAAAGTACATCGACATAACTTCAAAAACATAGATATAAAGAGAAATTTGTACAAAAGTTGTATTTTAATGCTTTAAAATTATGCACTACATTGAATTTGCCAATGGCATAGCGAAATAAAATATCGATATAAAGTTGAATATGAAAGCGTCTTAGTACACTACTCTAGTGACGATATGATCTCCTCCCTTTGTAGGCGCAACTCGAGCAAGTTCTAAAAATAAAAATGAGAGAACGAACAAAGACTAGACAGTAAAATTAAATGCAAAAACATGAGGTAATATCAATTTAAACATTGTTCAAAGTTTGTATGGATTATCAATCTGCTTCGACATTTTAGTGTTTGGATCAACAGATGAAGACACTTGTTTGTGCCATGATTGAGCTTAGGAGAGGTGGAATCCCTTGCATTGATGGTCCAATGCTTTGAAAAGCAAAAAACACAATAAAGTATCCAGAGCAAGAAATTATAAATTGATAAATCTTTAACTATAAAAGCAATGCAGAAACATTTACAAAGCCATTTCAAATGTCCCCCAACCGTTGCGACAAAGTAATTCCGCCTTCATTTCTACCCTAGTGGCCTCTCCCTATTGGCTCCTCTCATTGGGGTTGTTACGCTATTCCTTTTTGCATTTTTCTTTATCTTCTTTGTTGAGCCAAGGAGACTTGTCTCCTCCCTTCTTGAGCACTCCACGAACACCCGAGCATTTCTGCTTGCAATACTTGCACATCCTTAAATTCGTACATTTGATGGAGAATGATGGAGAAATGATACTCCACATTGGGCACAGAAAACTGATGATAAAGGATTCAATGACACAGTCTTTCAATGCACCATCAATCTCCTTCCATTTCTTCAGGATGTGATGGCAGTAGACTTTGTACAAAGCTAGTACATAGCTTAAATGACTTATTTTTCTTTCTCACCCAAGTATATATGACCAATAAACAGGTTTGTGGTGTAAGAAAGCTCCTGTTGATAATTGCAGTGAAAGCGAGGGGTAACTGCAAGGGTTTCAACACTCGTATCTTCTATTTGACGCTAGGGGTATCATATGATCCAAAGCAAAGAGTGTCAAGTGATATATCCTGCAGTGTGAAGTAAAGACTGTTCAACTGAAGTAAGAAGTGTATGAATGTTAGAAAAGTATGGAGTATGTGACGAAGTTGTGGTATGAGAGTGGTAAGAACAGATGGGAATAAAGGCGCTTGGCAGCTCCGAGGCAGAGTGGAACCATTGATGCCACCACCTTTATAGCATCTGCCTCCATCACTGCTACAGTGTCGTAGCCGAGAGAACTCACAAAGATGTTGGGTAGAAATTTATGATTCAGATTGCTCCAAGGATGTGGAGCGTCAAGGGGATAGGTGTGTGATGAGCGTGTGCCCTGAAATGGGAATGAGAAATCGTACCATTTCCTTTGGCTGAATCCACCTCAAGAAACTCTCCTCTATATACTGTAGAAGCACCACCATCCATGTTCACCTTAAACCATTGCGTATCAAATATCTGGACTTTGAATGCTATGTAATCCACACCCTAGATTTCCTATAGCGTTCCAAAATACTGCCACCACCGGATTCGCATCTGTTGACAATCATTGTTGAGTAGACTGCACAAATGTTGCCATAACCCCAAAAACAAATGTGCATCGCTTTGTCTTAACTTGCTCTATATTGAAGTGGAGACATTTATACCAATTTGCAATGTACTTGTATTACAACATCACCCAGAAGTGAGTTTTAACCAATAAAACCATGTCAAATGAGCACAATAATGAGAGATATTAAAGAATTAATTCAGGTGTTACAACCTTGCAAAAATTCCCATCTTTATTTGTCACTTGTTCACCTTTTTGTCGGGTCTCTTCCATAGCATTGTGCATCCATCTTATTCTCATGAAAGACAACAGGCTCTCACGATCTTCAAGATAATTGATCAGTGGTCGTTTTTCCGTTCTAAAGACATGTCACGCAAATTTTCGCTCTTGCTTTGCATCCTCAAGTCATGCAAGCCCCTTCCACATTGTTGGATTTTAAAGCACATAGAATCGTTGATCTTTGCCTCCCATTCTCTTTTTCACATCTCGGCTTACCACCATAACTTTAGCCAAGCGCTCATCAATTTTTTGCCAAAGCATATCATTTGCACAATCAACACCAGAGAGCTAGTATCTAATGTAAATTAGTGACTTTAAAATTAGCCTACCCTCAATCATACTTCCCTCTAAACACGCCCTTTGACACACATATCCCTTTTAGGAGTATCTCATTGCTATTATTCACACATTCTAATGAACTGTAATTTAATAAGCCATAGCTCAGTATATAAAACACATAATAATTACATAAGACATGACTTAATGCTTCTCTTTGGAGCGCCCTTTGACTCATAAGGCATGGCTCGGTTTACAGAATGCATAATAATTGAATAAGGCATATCTTATTGTTGTCATCCACACATACTGATGGATCGCTAAGTTTGTTTGAAAACCAAAATTTAAATAGTAAAACATAAACTTAAACCTCAATATAAATTCTAAATTTTAAATTTATAATGCAAAACTTAAATCTTGCAAACGCAAACTAACCATAACTATATACTAATCATAAAATAAGTTTAACTAATTCTAAATCATATACCCCAAATTCACTTATACCTTTTGAGAGATGTTAGTTGCATGCAACCATACATGGAATACTTTGTAGCACTATCTTAACCCCTTATCTACAAATGTTGAAATAGTCATAAAACCCCCCTTTCTACGATGTTCGTATAGTTTATTTAATCCCCTCCGTGTGTGTGTGTGTGTGTGTGTGTGTGTGTGTGTGTGTGTGTGTGTGTGTGTGTGTGTGTGTGTGTTTGTTTTTAATCTCTCTATGAATAATTGTAGATAGTGTCATTTTGCCAAAGTATATTGACAATAATTTCAAAATCTTATCAAGTAAGTATGCCTACTACTTAGTAGGATTCCCCCCAGTGCTTTCAAGCTTTCAAAATAATAAAAAAAACCTTCTTCCACAACCCGCCCATACATACAATAGATGTTAAAAAATAAGTGAAGGTTATTTATATTGTATACACAATGTAAGCCCTATCCAAAATCCACCTTCTTCACACTCACATGATATCGTACGGACCTACATAGTGAATTCCCCAAATTATAGTTTTCTATAAATTAAAAATAGTCTAACTTTAAGTAAATACAAACTACTCATAAACTATATACTAACTTAACTTATTCATAAACCATATGGTACTCATAAAGCAACTTAAACTTACCATAAACAAATACAAACTAACTTAAAACGGAGGATCATGACTAATCATAACTTAAAACTAATCTAACTATAAGCAAATACAAATGAACCATATCCTATATACTAATCTAAATTATTCATAAACCTTATAGTACTCATAAACTAACTTAAAATCACCATAAACAAGCGTAAACTAACTTTAAACCTAAACTAACCATAAACTAACTTGAAATCATAAACTAACCATAAAACATAACTAAAACTAATCATAAAATAATTAAAATCTAATTTAAAACAATTAGCATCATAAAATTAAAAAAATTTGAGCATAATTGTACATATAAGAACCTTTATTAAGCACTTAAATCTACTATTCAAAAATCTAAGAATCAATTAGCTTCCGCTTCCTCTCCCCAACCCTTACTACACTCTCACCTAACATCATCTAAGGCAAATAAGAGGGCCCCTTTCATACCACCTAGATCTTCATCAAAGAGATTGAAATTGTTTGAAACAAGCTTTCCCACTTGATTATATCTCTTGAGCTCTCCAAAAGACCCTCTAACCTTCGATCCTCTCCTAGCAAGCCCCCTTCAAAGCTACCCAATCATTCTATGGAACCGTCAACCTTGAAACAAAGGACTTCTCAATCCTTTGATGTACCGCATCCTCCACCCACTCCGAAACCCCCAAAATTTCCCCTCAAGCATATAGAAAACCACTTCACACCAAGAATGCAAGATGCTACATCATAAAATAATCCCATTCTTTCCATCCCCAAGGATGTTCCTAAGCGAGGCTTGCCAAGCTCAGGAAAAGGTGTAAGGAGGAGGGACTAGGGCTATTACACCCAAGCACTTGGGTTCATAATTTGTTCACCAAGCCCCCCCTCCTCCCTAACCTTTGGAATACCACTTTTTCAAACTCATTTTCTCCCATCTCCTTGATGCCATTGAAGAAGCCCTTCATCCAAAGGAAAAGAACTCCAAGAAGTCGGCACAAATTCTGGCTCCCCCTCACTCACTCTAATGAATACAAGCTCTATATTTTTGGTAAGCAATCCACCCTTCTTTTTTATGGTAAAACTTTAAACTCTTTTGTTCATAACAATTCATCCATACCTCTTTCTTCCCATGAGCGAAAATGCTTAGGACTTGGCCTTAAGTACATTCCCCCACCCCCTAATCCTTCCCCCTCAAAGATTCTCCAAGCACATGGCAACCTAGCTAGAAGTCTACATATTAAAAACTTCAAGAATAAAGGCCCCCTTCCACTCCCATCCTTTAAGAAATCCAACTCCACTTTGATGCCACCCATCCTTAAGCCTTCCTTAGACCTTATTCTCAAGCAAAATCACTCTAAACTTTTTCTTGAAACTTCAAAATTATAAAACACACCGCTCTAAGGTCCCAAGATTTGTTTTCCTGGCAGTCAAAACTTTAACCTCCGATGACACTATTGTTATCAAACCTGCAGATAAGAATCTAGGGCTTACAATCCTCCCAAGATCTTGGTACCATTTAGAGGCCTTGAGGAAACTAAATGACTCCACCACCTATGAACGCATAGAAGGTGTTAATTTTGAGATTTTAGCCTCCTTGCCCTAACTAAGAGCTTTGCCCTCCTTTCCACTTTGGAAAGAGTTTATCCTAGCTCCTGTGGGGAACCCTTGTAAACCTTGTCCTATTTATTTCCTACCTAAGCTACACAAACCCACCCTAGTAGCTAGACCAATTTGCTCATACAAGGGCTAATTATTTGAAAATGCATCCATTTGGCTTCACAAGGAATGTTACCATATCCTTCTCTGACATAAGCAGTGTCTCATGGACTCCCAAACCTTGGTAAAGGACCTCTACACCTTGAAACTCCCAACCAATGTTTACATGTTCACCTTTGATGTCAACTCACTTTACCCCATCAGTCCTATAGATGAGGGTTTGAAGGTACTTAGGGTCTCCATTATAGACCATATGGACCTCCAAAAGCTAGTTTCATTCTCTCCCTAGCTTCTGTCATCCTCTCTCACCATTATATTTCTTTCCAAAACACCACTTGGAAGCAGATTAAAGGCACAGCAATGGGATCTAACTTTGCAGTAGCCTACTCTTGCCTTTTTCTTTGCATTCTAAAGAAGCTTTCCCGTCTTACCACCAACCCTAGTCTGTTATACTACAAAAGATACATTGATGGTGCATTTGGGGTTTGGAATGGTTCAAAAGCTTCACTATACATAGCTCTTAAATCCTATAAGAGCCACTGGAGGAACACATCACAATTGTACCATCCATCTCTAGCTCATCCATTGCCATACTAGACATTGAATTCTTCAAGGGGTCCCGATTTAAAAATCATAATTATTTGGACTCCAAATTCCTCCAAAAACCTTGTAATACATATAGCTACTTGTAGAGGATATCTTGGCACCCCACTTCTCAAAAAGAAGCCTTTACTAGAGCGGAACTTAGGAGATATATACTTAGAGAAAGCTCATTAGAAGGATATCTTGAAATTTGAAGCGTCTTTTTTAGTAGGCTTAGAGCACAGGGTTATCCTAGGGATCTCCTCCTCAAGATCTTCCACTCTGTCTCTTTTCTAGAGAGTAAATCTCCTCTTGGTCTCCAACACGCCCATCACAAAGGTGTTTCCCATTATCATCAAAATCTCGTTCTCTCCTGAAAATAGAAAACTTAATTCCTCCGCCCTTGTTAGAAAACCTATTGCACGTGCTTGCCAAAAAAGATCCCACCTTGCCACACTCCATATACCTACCATTCGTTGGACCAATGGTCATTACTTGCATAGCTTCCTTACAGGGCACCACCTACCCTAATGATTCTTTTGTTTTGTTAATCCTTTCTTTGATTGTTTACAAATAATGTGGATGACGTTCCTTTCCCTCTTAACCTTCTCTCTAGATACCTTGAAGCATTTATGCAGCCCTTACTTTAACCTTTTCCTAAAACCCTTCATTAAACTAGATGCTCGCCTCCACGCCTCCCCCACCCCCCCACTTTTTTTGGAACAAAAATTTTGTACCTACTATCCTAGGTGTTTGATATATTTTTGAAAACGATCATTGCTCCAACACCCCGTTCTCAGTTGGTCCCTCTATGTTGTAATGTACTTAAAGCATAGATTCGATCAAAACCCCTCCCCCTCCCCCCCCTTTTAGTTAAATATCTTCCTCCTCCTCTTTTTGCCTCCCTCTCCCCTTTTAAAACTCTTCCTACCCTCCTTTCGTTAAAAAAAATATGTACCCTTATGGTGCTTCCCCATAACCAACTTCCTATTTAAACCCCCCTCCCACTTCCTTTTATTCAAACTCCCTCTTTATTACTCCCAATGATGAGCTCTCCCATTGATGAGCTCCTCTTAGGAGCAAAACGCACTTGGGTTTAACCCTTTACCTACCTATTGAACATCCTCTCCTCTCTCAGAGCTTATTGCTTCTTCGAATTTAATTAATACACTTTTGTAGCCTAATTTTTGGGTCCCACGCCCTCCGTTTTAGAATGTTACACACGCCTTTTTCATCATGGCTTAAACGCATAATAATTGAATAAGACACATCTTATTACTATCGTCCACACATAGTGACGAATTGTAAAGTTCGTTTGAAAACCAAAACTTAAATCGTAAAACATAAACATAAATTCTAAATTTTAAATTTATAATGCAAAACTTAAATCTTGCAAACGCAAACTAACCATAAACTATATACTAATCATAAAATAAGTGAAACTAGTCATAAATCATATATCCCAAATTTACTTATACTTTTGGAGAGATCTTACCTACATACAATCATACATTAAAAAAAACTCTCTATCTACATACTTTGTAGCACTACCTTAACCCCTTATCTACAAATGCTAAAACAGTCACAAACCCCCCTTTCTACTGTGTTCTTATAGTTGATCTAATCCTCTGTGTGTGTGTGTGTTTTAAATCTCTTTATGAATAATAGTAGATAGTGTCATTTTTTAAAGTTTTGCCAAAGTTTCCTTTGTATATTGACAATAATTTCAAAAACTTATCAAGTAAGTACGCCTATTGAGTAGGATTCCCCTTGGGAATTTAAAACTTTTAAAACCAAGAACACAACCTGTCCATGCATACAATAGATGTTAAAAAATAAGTGGAGGTTATTCATAATGTACACACATGTAAGCCCTATCCGAAATCCACTTTTTTTTACACTCACATGATATCGTGTGGACCTACATAGTAAATCCCCCAAATGATATTTTTTTTATAAACTAAAACTAGACCATAAATAAATACAAACTAACCATAAACTATATACTAACTTAAATTAACCATAAACCATATAGTACTCATAAAGCAACTTAAAACTACCATAAATAAATGCAAACTAACTTAAAACGAAGGATTATAACTAATCATAAAACTCATCTAACTATAAACAAATACAAATGAACCATGGAAAAGACAGAGAGAGACGGGGGGAAGCGTTATTTGCAACAGATTTGGGACAAATGGGAAAGACTTTCTTGCCCTCAAAACCTCAAGATAAGCTTGTGACTTCTCTCAAAAAAAAATTACCCAAGAAGAGTGTCACTATTAGCGTCACTATCACAATCCCAATTTTTGATGTAGCTATTAATGCTAATGACGACACTAATACCAATGCCATTCGAAGACCTCAAAAACATCATGTAACATAAGCATTGAAAACCTCTAGAAAGCCTAGTAGTGCTTCCTCCTAGTTAATCAAGAGATGGGCCCCATTTTCCAAGAACAGTTTAGCAATGCACAATTCAAGAAAGAGCACTAACCTGATAAGTAACATGTCCATATGAATATCTTTGCAAATCAAAAATATTGCCTTCAAGAAGCTACAAAAAAAATAGAGTACAACTTCAATTTTTTTACTTTAAAAGTTTTTCAAAATAGTAAAAGAATAAATAGTGCATAGATTTAGTGCCATACAAAAGTATCGTAGAGAGTTGGCACATCGTCTTTTCAAAATTTATAAAGAATGAAAGGGGTGCCCAACCCTACTACATAGTCATGCAAATAAAGAATGAACAAACCTAAAATTGGTGCAGTCTTCCTTACCGTACGATAAATATCGTACCCATAATCAACACTACATATGATGATCGTTAGTTAAAAGACATAAAACACAGATATATGTGTATGCATGCATTTACCTAGAGTTGTATACATATGATGTATGTATATGTATATTATATGTGTGTGTGTGTGTGTGTGTGTGTGTGTGTGTGTGTGGCATATACATGCATTTACATGTATACAAGTATGCATACATAGACACGTACATCTATTTGTATTTAATACCTAACAAACTTTATGTATTGGTACTGATTACCAATACCACACAAGGTTTTATTTGTACCATACCTATCCACCTCGAATAATTGGCAAATTGATGATGCACATAATTTAAGAGATTGCGACAATCATTAAGAAACTCCAACCGTCCGTTGCAAAAATAGGTAGCTCTCTCGCTGGGTTCTTGAGGATAACTTGCAACCACACGTTCCAGCAAGCCTAACTTTTTCCCACATCCACGTATCATGCTTTCAAAATTCAAGTAAACACAAAAGAATTTGGGCATAAGTCCTCTAAAAGCAAGCATATCAAGGTGTGAGACCTTTGTGATCCACTTTTTCTTTTTGATATCGGATTGAAAAGAGTCGCATCAAACCATACAACACAAGGTGTTCTTAGTGAAAGCTTGCATTGCATAGGAGGAAGAGGGTTAATGAGTCAATATTTCACATAAACCTTCTATGTTAATATGTCAAGAATCTACATTTTCATAGTCTCACTTCGCGAATTGACGTTAACCGGCACCCTGCATTGGTGGCACTCTTGTTATATGTGGAGCACTTCGTCTAGTATGCAGCAATGTTGTAACATTCTATCTTCTCGCCTCTCACATCGACGGCATATCTGCATGATTCCTCAATAATGACTTTCAAAGATTGAATAAAGGGGAGAACGTTCAAATGGAACGAGTCGTTCAACTTTGGAATGCACATTTCTCAAATACGTAGGCATCGGGACATTGGTACAAACTGGTTAGACAATGTTCAAGGATATTTTAAGTTAGTTTAAGGTGTCGATGTGAAGGTCCATCCTTTGTAACACTGTATTGTTGGTACTTTTTCCCCTGTGGTTTGTTATGTCCCATGCATTTTCTCAGGCCTTGTATTTTGCTTATGCAATACAAAAAAGCTGCAAAACACACACAAACACACCCCCCCCTCCTCTGGACTTGTATTCTAGTATTCATCTTATTCAATAGCAGGCTCCACAGACGTCAATATGGGAATTAGAGAAAAAACAAGTGCTCTTCAGGACTCTTTTGACTGAATTTTTGTCAAAATCTCGTCTGGACAGCGTGCAATGCCACGTAAAAACAACGAACTGCAGCAGATCTATTTTCTTGAACATGCATATATTTTTGAGAGCCATAAAAACCATACAATAGGGTCATATATGACAGGTATATTGCCATAGGTTATCCTTTGAAAGCAGTGTTTATACTTGTACATGTTTACAATCAAGTCAAAGTGAAAGTGAAAGTAAAACTGGCGTATGGGAAGAGGCATCATCACTACTAGTCGCTGCTCCATTCCTCACACTGGGGTGGTGACTTATTAAGGTCTTCAGTCATTCTTGACACAGGCAGACATTCAGCTGTCGGATTGCTCTGAGCAACTGAGTCCCTGCACAAACAACATAAGGAAACTAACATTGCCATCCTTCAAAACAATGAACCAATTAGAAAGCTGTCTGCATGCTTACTCATCGAGCAAGTGCATATGACATACTGTAGACATGTCCTGATTTATGAGACAAAACAGATATCATTTTGGGTGTGTCAATGTCTAGAGAAGACAGCAAATAATAATCGATCACAACCATAACAGAAAAACACTAAGAATGTGCATCACTAAAGCATGTGTTGCATAGCAAACCTTGCGACAAACTGATGGT
Organism: Adiantum capillus-veneris; assembly: GCF_014529385.1. Taxonomy (NCBI): domain Eukaryota; kingdom Viridiplantae; phylum Streptophyta; class Polypodiopsida; order Polypodiales; family Pteridaceae; genus Adiantum; species Adiantum capillus-veneris. The sequence goes on from NC_140934.1 coordinate 6,977,365, forward strand.
TCTAATTAAAACATGTTCTGATCTACAACAAGGATCACTACGAAAGAGCATATGAAGGCAACATACCACTCTGCAAACAGAGATGCATCCATTAGAGGGGCTCCATTGCATGCATGTTTATCCTGCCCCCCAGCACCAGAGCCAGTTAGCTCTGAAGACGCGAATTCCACAATCTTTTCCAGCACATTTGAATTTCCAGTAACTGCCCTCCGTGTCGTTGCTATCTATTGCACATGCATATTCAAAGATGTCACCAGTAAAAAAAGCACAAACTAAAAGATATGCGACAGACAGTGTGAGTTAGAAACAGCTTTGTTCATACATAAACATCTCAACAAAACACCCATCTGCAGCAAGCAAAGAAAAAAACACTTTTACGGGTTGTGTTTCAGTCGAACAACAGGGGAGAAGACATATATCACCCTCGCAAGGCTCACCTAGAACTGCAGCCATCTAACAAAAAATAGCCCACATTTAAATTTGAGATTCTCCTCAAGTAGCTAGTAATTTCTAGAGCAAACCTTTTATTTGAGCAGTAAGCTGCAATGTACCTCATGGATACATAGCGGAACAATCCCTCACTTCTCCTACAAAGCACGAAGGCCTGCAATAAACGAATTTCTGACCGGAAAACTCTGCTTATGATATATACAATGTCTCCTGACTTGCATAATCAGTATTCAGAGAAATAATACGTGCAGGTTTCCTCCACAACTTTTACGTTGCAATTTGAACACATCATTAGGACTTGACTTTGGCCTTTGTGTGATGTTTCATAAAAAATGACTGTGGAAGAGGATTGTGTGATGTTTTATAATATGAAAGAGTCGACAGTCATCTATACAACTCATCGACACCCTCATGGACGGGCCAGCCATTGGATGTAATCCAGTGGATCGCCACACACCACCTTCAGTGCCCTATGCTTACAGCATGGACAGACTGGAAAGCATGAAAACCTGCCAAGCAGTAAAAAATGACCTTATCAACAATAAGTTAGCTTCTAATGGCTTGAAAAGGTTGGAATAGCAGTCCACAAGCCATTCCTATCAGAAGAAAACAGATTTCCATTTCCATTCTTAATGCCACAGCTGACAAGTGGATAGCCCTTTTGCCTCGTCTAGGTAAGAATCGTCCACGTTAGGTAAGCTCCACACAGACAGAGAAAGTAGCAAATCATCAGCTTCACAGACAATGTCATACCACTTCTATCGGAAAGTGCAGTACCTTAAATAGCTCGCTCCTTACTCCTTACAGTACCTGGTACCTCCACATCGGTTGTCCTTCCTCAGGAAGAAGGGGGCTCCTACCTCTGCCACTTACCATCCTTCCTGCTCAAAAGACAGGACCTTTGGATACTCTGTAGCAATGTTTAATCTCTGGAACACAAAGCCTTAACACCAAGGTAGATAGATACGTTAAATACGATACGGAAAGTATGAAAAGAAATGTTGTACGGTACACAAACAACAACTTTGAACCATAAAATACGTTTAAGGACTGAACAAAATTTATGTTTAACATGTATATGTGTGTATCTTTGTGACTATATATGTGTGTAATGCACGTTTGCTGTCACACTTCCATAGCATGCAAACTTTGAATTTAGGAGTCACGAGTTTCTTGCAACACTTAGAAGTCAAATAATTGAAGTAAAAACAACAAATTCATTAATATTGGATGACCAGTGCAATAAAATAGAATTTAACGTCTTGATCGATAAATTCAAGGAATTTATGCAACCATGAATCAACCACAGAGACTCTCACTCTCTCAAGCATATTCCATAAACTAAAGTAACAAAACCTGTGCGCTGCGAGAACAAACACATAGCACCAAAATAAGATTTGAGATGTCTTGACACTTTTTGATTTGAAGTATTCCCGCTTCGGAAAAGTACTACTGTGGTGGCATACCCTGGTATGTGCGGCTCAAAAGATTCCCTCCTAAACTTAAATGCAGGCAACTTGTTGCTATCCGTGGTCACCTAGAGTCCCAAAATACCTCTTAAAATGGCTGTAATATAAAGCACAAGACTTGAACAGCACAGATGTCAAATACCTTCTCTTTAATCTCCTGAAGTTGCTCAAGAAATAGCTCCTCCTGCCATAGAAAAACAAAGAAATAACTAGTGCGCATCACATCGATAAACTGTGCATGACATGAGGCAAATAGATAAAAAGTAGTACTCGTCGACTAGAACAGCATGCTTGCCTTCTTAGCACGGATTCGTCCTAAGCTGTCATGGATTTGCTGCTCCAAACGGATAAGGTCTCGCGACGACAGCAGTTCCAAATTGTCACCAATCAAGTTACTGAAAGGGCAAAGCTTTGTCAAAACATGCCATCGATAAGCTTTGCCAATGGCTACGATTACTTGAAGCTTATCAATCTTAGATCTACCTCTGTAAACTTTTGAGCTTCTCCGTGAATTGGGTCACCCTGTCCGCATCGCCATCGCCGTGCTACATGGGCATGCGCATTGATAATTATCACCAAAGTGAACATTATGAACAAGCAGAAAGAAAAATTAAGAGGGCTGATTGTCAATACTGACGGTAGAGCAGCCGGCGCTGTTGTTTTCGGGAGATTCGGAGTGGGCACAACTCTTCATGTAGCGCTCCATAACGCTTTGCATGCTGCCACACCCACACAAACAAAACCCTCCAACAAAATTGCATTGCAGGACTCATTTCTCTCGCCTTGCAGCTGCCGACCAGCTGAATAATGTATAGGCTACAACTTCAAACGTTTTAACCTCTCTCTCTCTCTCTCTCTCTCTCTCTCTCTCTCTCTCTCTCTCGCACAGTAACCTCGGTTACAAACTTACAGCGCCACAGGGCACTCGCCACTGCCCGACAGTCCCGCTAGGTAAAATTACCAAACTAGCCCTCTAATTTGTGGAAATTCCCAAAATTCCCTTCTATATATTTTGGTTGAATTGTTCAAGATTTTTTAATCTTTATTCCTTTTCGCAATTGAGATACGTTTTTGAGTGCTTAGCACACAAATTATCTCACAGAAAAGGCAATTATGTAATTAATTAGCAATGAGGCAATTCATCTCCAAAGCCTACATAACCAACTCAAATTCTGATTTTAGCTACAATTTCCTTTTATCTTTGGAGAAATTTAATCTCACAACCACAGGTATTTTGAGAATTTTGGAATATTTGAAGGGCATTTTTGGGGGTAATTTGGGAATTTTTTAAATTTGAGAGGTATTTTGGGAATTTCCACGAATTAGAGGGTATTTTGGTAATTTTCCCAAAAATCAATTACGCTCCGCAAGATGGGTGGGGTGGACATGTACGATTTCACTAATTTCGTTCAAGATGCATCCGCAAGTTTGGCCATTGGGATCAAGAAAACCCGCACTAGTTAGAGCACATGCCTCAAAACGAGGTGGTCCGCCTTTAAGTGCCCTCCTTTCTTCCGATATGGGTCAAGATCTATCCAACGAGCCTCTCGTCTTACATCCCACTACACATGGGCATTTAAGACCATGTGGGATTTACAAGCTCGAGAGACAAGGGGCTCATCACTAAATGAGCAGTATACTAAATGAAGCCCAAGCCGTTGAGTCACACGCAGAGGTAATTTACATGCATATATGCCTACATTATTGCATGACTTTAGTTTATGGGCTTATGGTTTTCCCTAGAGATTAGGTAGTTCAATCAGGGCACAGAGTTTTGAGTACAACCATCTCAAGCCAAGGTTGGACGGTCCAACTTTGGGGACTCTCTCTCTCTCTCTCTCTCTCTCTCTCTCTCTCTCTCTCTCTCTCTCCTTCTTTCTCTTAAACCTTAACTTGTCTGATAAGGAAGAACTCTTGGAATTTTCTAGATCATCTAACTATAATAATATGCAATTACTTCTTGTGACATTCAAGAAGAACTCTCAATTTTACTTAGTAGTAAAAAGACCTCACAAATGCACGACTCAATCTTATGACCATGACAAATGATCCCAAAGTGATCACTTTTCGAAATGTGTATCATATCACATAGACTAACTAGATAGGATCATTTATAATCCGAAAACTGTATGGTGGACACGAAGAAAACAAGTTTCTTCATAGTTGTCAAAGAATACATTGTACATTTTATGCATGCATTACAAGGGTGAGGGGTTTAAAATACACCCATAGTGTAAATATAGCATATATCTAGGCATATAATTAATAATCAGTTCAACGCACGTGATACAGGGAGCTTACGATGGATGACCATCCCAAGCCAATGCCTTTTCTCAAGCACCATAATCATAACAACAAAAACAAGAATAAGGGTTACACACCCTAGCTAGGAATAGTCTAGATAGACTCTTGACAAAAGGCCACACAAAAAAAATTGTCTAGTGAAAACTTAAGCTTTTTCATATTTTTTTAATAAAAAAAAGATGCTTTCAACAAGAAAGTGTATCTAAGCTAGACTAATGCCTCTTACAGGTTATGTGGTGAGTAGACTCTTGACAAAAGGCCACAAAAAAAAATTTGTCTAGTGAAAACTTAAGCTTTTTCACTTTTTTTTATAAAAAAAAGATGCTTTCAACAAGAAAGTGTATCTAAGCCTAAGGAGACTAATGCCTCTTACAGGTTATGTGGTGAGCATGCCCACATCCTTGATAAGACAATGCCATGATGTTCACTTAATCGTTGAAACATATTGGGCTAGTTGTAGCCTCATGAGAATGTTTATTGATAATTTGCCCAAGTAAGACACAAAATCAAGTGTGAGGAAAAGCAAGTACCTCGCGCATTGGGTATAAGAACTCACTCCTATGGTTGTGTGTGTATCCAATACCAAGTATAGGAAGAGACCTTTATATGATTTCATAAGCTCAAAAAAGTTTGAACTTGCTGAATAGAAGAGATGCTAAACATTTTACACGAACCCAAAATCAAGACACATAACAAAGCACCAAAAGGTATTGAGCTAATAGTACTACATGTAGGACTTCTATGTATATATTCAAAAAGATTGTTGCAATTTGATTGAATTTGTGAGATGAATGTTTGCAACCTCGCATCTTCGATTGTACTAATGAACCATTCTTTATTAAAGTGTCACAAGACGAGCACCACGTGCCAATAGAAAAGAACAGACTGAACACGCTTTTTAGCACTTCAATAACAATTGAACTGAAAGAGAGAGAGAGAGAGAGACAACACGCGACTTGGAGTGGCGGAATTCCACCCCAGAGAGTATTGGCCCCAAACCTTGGTGCCCCTTTCGGTATTTCTTTATATTGCATCAACATAGTACAAGCCGGTACTCCAGACTCTGCACGTTCGCCAGGAAGCATGCCAGAGAATGAGCCCTAGCCTCATATTTAAAGCCCCTTGGCCTAAAAAGAAATTACAATGAAAAGCTTTCAAACTTAAAAGCATCGGTCCAAAAGCAAAGCCAAAAAACCTGCCAACGTAAATCACGAAAATCCGTACAGCCTGCCACGTCATCATGTCAGCGCAAATTTCGAAAATCTATTTGCTGTCCTTAGGGTTAGGGTTAGGGTTTTTGCAATTTTAGGGCTAGGGTTTCAACAATTAGGGTTTCTTGCATAAATTAGGGTTAGGGTTTCTGCTCTCGAGCAGCCACGTCATCTGTAAGTTGGTTCCATTCTTTAGGCTTCGACACGTCAAAAGTTTGTTACATCTCCCCTTATTGAAAGAGAGTAATCGTCCGTGATTACAGCATATCTGCAAAACAACTCAAGTTAGCTCAAAAATATCCGAAGGACATTCGGAGGGACAATCAGTTTGCTCGTTTTATCAAGAAGTTAGCTTCTCCTTTCTGCTCTTTTGATCAAGGAGTTAGCTTCTCCTTTCGTCCAGATCGGAACTCTTGATATTCCAGCGTAGTAAAATTAGCCATCACACCCAGACTGTATTGATCTTCCACAGGTGTCTTGATGCACTAAAATTACATACCCAAGCAATCTCATCCAATTAGGAATATTCAGTGGTTGGCACATCACAATGCAACACAGATGCTCACATATGCATGTTACAAGACATAGAAACATAAAGCCGCCAATGAACACTCCTCCCGCATAACCTAACAAAGTCCGGGCCGAGAGATATTCAACGACTCCCTCAGCACTCCTCCTGCATAACCTAAAAAGGTCCGGGCTGGGAGATATAGAGGTCTTTTACAACCAAACGTCCCCCCTGACCGCTGCCTGCGTCGTTTGGAGGTGCTGAGAGTAACCACTGCTCAGACTTCTATCCAAGTCAGGGCCGGGAGTCACAACAACAATTATTTTACAAGCATACAACGAAACGCTCCCCAAGCATCGGCCTGCGTCGTTCCGAGGTTCAAACAATACCAAAACAGTATTTCTCACTTCTCCACCCGGGAGTAAAATCACCAATCATTGAAACCAGTATCAAACCAGAGTCAAACAATTCAAATCGGCACCAAAACAGGTTAAAAACAGATACCATCCATTTCAAACAAATTCCAAACAGGATCATCAAACAAGATCAAACGGAACTCAAATTTAAAAAGCAATCTCGATATCAGTCAAGCTCGAAAAGTCAACTGACTTTCCATCTTGAAACCTGCACCAAAAATTAGGGTTAGGTTCCTTCCATGAGGTCGTAGCCGAGCACAGCATGGTCCATCAGCTCTTGGACAGACTGTTTCTTTGGCGGCGATGGTAGTCCTAAGAGATAGCAATCACACCGAACCTCCAAGGTCATCCGCTCGTGAAGAGACATCTACTGAGAGATGTCGAGAAATTAATGTGCTAGGGTTTCCATGGCAAGCATTTCAAGATACCCCACTCTGCCAGAAGTTGCACTCCGAAGGAAGATGTCAGAAACCATATAACTTCCAGCAAATTTTTTTTTTTCTTGAAAGCTTGCCAAGTACTTAGAGTATGTTGCTTGGTAGTTGTAGACATCAACATCTGCGTGGCACTGCTTCTGAGAAAAACAGTGACTTGAAACAAATCTGGATCCTTCTCTTGCAAGTGATCTAAATTGGCTTAGGCCCTGTAAGACATGAGCGGTGAAGACGGGAGCGCGCCCGATGCGCGATGAAGTAAGGATGGGAGTGGCTAGTAAGTCCGGGTTGGAGGGCGAAGATACCTCCAATAAATTCCAGAAGTCTACTCTTTTGTGGGACCGGGGAGGGCGAAGATACCTCCAATAAATTACACAAGTCTGCTCTTTTGTGAGAGTGGTATGCTTTCAAAAAAGCACACGCCTGAATATCTCCAATAAATTCCAGAAGTCTGTTCTTTTGTGGGACCGGTATGCTTTCAGAAAAGCACACGTCTGATGCTCTGATACCACTGTCACAAGGCGGGCACCACGACGCTTTTTAGCACTTCAATAACAACCGAACTGAAAGAGAGAGAGAGAGAGAGAGAGAGAGAGAGAGACAACACGCGACATGGAGTGGCGGAATTCCACCCCAGAGAGTATTGGCCCCAAACCTTGGCACCCCTTTCGGTACTTCTTTATATTGCATCAACATAGTACAAGCCGGTACTCCAGACTCTGCACCTTCACCACGAAGCATGCAAGAGAATGAGCCCTAGCCTCATATTTAAAGGCCCTTGGCCTAAAAAGCAATTACAGTGAAAAGGCTTCAAACTTAAAAGCATTTGGTCCAAAAGCAAAGCCAAAAAAAACTGCCAGTGTAAATCACGGAAATCCGTACAACCTGCCACGTCATAATGTCAACGCAAATTTCGAAAATCTGTCTGCTACCCTTAGGGTTAGGGTTAGGGTTTCTACAGTTTTAGGGTTAGGGTTTCCAAAATTAGGGTTTGCAGGTTTTAGGGTAAAGTTTTCCAGAATTAGGATTTCAGTAGTTAGGGTTTTTGACAGAAATTAGGGTTAGGGTTTCTGCTCTCGGGTAGCCACGTCATCTGTAAGTTGGCTCCATTCTTTAGGCTTTGACACGTTAGCAATTTGTTACAGAAAGGGCGGTGGTAATGCGTGTGCTAATCTCCACCTAACCGTGCTATCTTATAGCCTCCCCCTAGCGTACACATTGTCAGGCCGTGCCGATGGCCCTGCCCGTAAGACCCATGTCCTTACATTACCCTCCCCTTAGAGAATCATTTTTGTCCTCGAAAACGAACATAGGAAAACGTTTCTTAAGTGCGGAGACATTCTCCCATGTAGAACATTCTTCAAGTCTATCTAACCATTTTACCAACACTTGTCGTCTAACATGATGTCTCATGCGAAGCTCATGAGAATCCAAAATCTTTTTGGGCTCATGAGGGATGCTTGACGGTTCGATAAGGTCAACTAATAGACATGTGTCAATGACATTATCATTTTGTCCTAACTGTTTTCGTAAACGGCTAACATGAAAAATAGGATGAACTCGTAAGTGCTTTGGAACTTATAGACCACTTGACCTATACGTTTGAGAATGGTAAACGGTCCACAATAGCGTGGTGAAAGTTTAGCAACTTTTCCCGTCTTCAAACTTTCTGAATGCTCCGGAACTTTGAGGAAAACCTTGTCTCCTTCTTCAAAGTATCAAGAAGACAATGCTCATCTGCGTACTTCTTATATCGATCTTGAGTTTGCTCAACATTCTGTCGAGTAACTCGAAGCATGTCAAAATGGTCTTGGAGAAAATCCTTCGCTTGTTGTGTCTTCTCTTTAGCCAACCCCACCGTAACAGTTGATCTAGATTGAAATCCATATAAAAGCATAAATGGACTAAACCCTGTAGTCACATTCTTTGAACTATTATAAGCAAATTTCAATATAGGTAAGTAGTCTTCCCAATTGGCTTGCTTCTTGCTAACGTACGCTCGTGGCATATCCTCTAGCACTTGATTAACTCTTTCAGTTTGACCATCTGTTTCTGGATGATCAGCCGTACTTAGATTAAGTTTAGGTTCCAACTTTTGAAACACAGCTCTCCAGAAGCGATTATCGAACTTTCGATCTCTGTCACTAATGATACTAGCTAGAAGCTCGTAGAGTCTATATATATGCTCTACAAATAGCCGTGCTAATTCCGGTGTTTTAACCGTAGTCTTAGTGGGAATGAATCGACCCATCTTCGTGAGACGTCTACAATTACCCATATGGCACCATGGCCACGATTTGTAGTAGGTAGTCCTACTACAAAATCCATAGAGATACTCTCCCACTTACCTTGTGGAATCTCTAAAGGATGTAAAAGGTGGTCTACCTTATTAACTTGGCACTGTTGGAAGTTTAGTACGTACTCTTGAACATCATGATGTAAGCCCGGCTAATAAAATTGCCGTCGAACAAAGGCATACGTCTTACAAATACCTGGATGACCAACACTTGGACTATCGTGACACTCAAATAAGATTGGGCGCCCAGTATCTGAGTCCTTTGGCACACATACTCTACCCTTGTGGAGTAAGTAGCCATCATCAATGTAAAAATTCTTCCATCGCTTAAGCTCTTCCTGAGTAGGGGTGGAGCTCTGTGTTGGAGTTTTTATCTGCACATACATAGACATGTTGATCTTGTTGTACGGAGACATGTGAGTGTGAGGGATCCCTTTTTAAAACTGCACTCCACACTTTACCATATGATTGATCTTGTGCACACTTGCCACGTAATGACTTTAAAAATCCACTCTTTATTTCTGTGAAAGCAAGTGAATTGATCTGAGGCATCCGACTTAGTGCATCCGCTATTACATTATATCGCCCCTTGTGATATCTAGTTTACAATCATAATCTAGAAGGATTTCTACCCATCTAGATTTACGGCCCTTTAAGTCCGTTTGAGTAGTAAACCATTTAATACTCTCATGGTCAAAAACTACTTCAAACTCGGCACCATATAAATAGTGTCGCCATTTTCGTAAAGCGTGAATTATGGCATAGAGCTCTATCTCATAGACAGAATAATTCTGTTGAGCTCTATCTAGCTTTTTACTTTCATAGGCTATAGGTCTTCCCTCCTGGAGAAGTACCGCATCAATTGTTTTATCACTAGCATCAGTCTCTACCACAAACGACTTAAGTGGGTCAACGATTGCTAGGATAGGAGTAGTGGCTATAGCTACCTTGAGTTGTTCAAAACTGCGTTTTTGGGCTTCTTCCCAAGAAAAGGTCTTACCTTTTTTTTTAAGTTGACCCATCATAGGAACAGCGATTTTGGCATAATCACGGATATACTGTCGATAAAATCCAACCATGCCTAAAATATTTGAAGCTCCTCAATTGTGTTGGGATGTGGCCATCGAAAAATGGCAACAACCTTGTCAGTCTCCATTTTGATACCAGAATAAGAGATCATATGACCGAGGTAATGTATCTCTGTTTTAAATAAATCACACTTGCTTTGCTTAGCATACAGTGCATGAGCTCGTAGCTGTTCGAATACTAATCGTAAGCGTTCTATGTGTTCATCTTCAGTCTTACAGTAAATGAGAATGTCATCAAGGAAAACCACAACAAATTCTCCAAGATAGGGACGTGAGACACTATCCATGAGTATCATAAATGTAGCTGGAGCATTGGTTAGACCAAAAGGCATAACCAAAAATTCAAAATGCCCGAACCGTGTTCTAAAGGCAGTTTTGGAGATATCTTGCAAAAGGATACGCACCTGGTGGTATCCTGAACGAAGATCTATCTTTGTATAGTATCTTGCCCCATGGAGTTGATCAAACAACTCATCCACTCGAGGCAGAGGATACTTCTTCTTGATGGTTATGGCATCTAATCCGCGATAATCTACGCACATGCGCATAGTACCATCTTTCTTTTTTACTAATAGAATTGGTGATGCCCAAGGTGAAGTGCTAGGTCTAATGAAACCACGGGCGAGTTAATCAGCCAACTGACTCTCAACCTCTGTGGCTTCTTTAGCACTCGTACGATAAGGTGGTTTACTCATCGGTTTAGTGCCTAGCAAGACATCTATGCCATGGCGCACATCACATGTAGGGGGTAAACCCAACGGTAAATCACTTAAGAATGCATCTCTATACTCCGTGAGTAAGTGAGTCAGCTTTTGTCGTGCAATAGGAGAAAGTAAACTAGAGTTATGCAGGGATAGAGAATCTTGTAATTCCTATAATGTTTGTTTTACAACAATTGCACGTTGCTCTAGAGATTTAAAATTGAGAGCACTTTCTTCGTTAGATTTGTTAACACTTTGCTTATCATTAGAATTCATTGCACTTTGCATACCATTAGTACATTACTAAAATTCACAGAACTTTGCTCTTGAGAATTCACAAGACTTGGAGACAAGCAGTAACACAAAAAGACTTTATCTATTAAATATGCTTTCCACAAAATAGAAAGCTCCGTTGTAGATATAAAAGGTGCAGATGGTATATTTTCTCACCAAGCAAAAGCACATGTTTACCATTGGCCATAAAGGATAAGAAGTTGTGTTCATAACTAGTGAGCAATGTGTTTCTTAAACCATGCAACCACTCCCGTCCTAAAACTACATCAGCATGGTCCATGTTCATAACTTGGAAGTCAAGGGTCATCATATGATCTTGAACAATAAGCTCGACCCCTTGAACTACCGTGTCCCATACTTCTTTATCATTCCCAAACATCTGCTCCACCACATACTTTTGGAAGCAGGGAGTCTGTGTAAGCTTTAATTTCTTGACTAGCTTATAGTTCAAGAAGTTATGAGTTGTACCATCATCCACTATAATACAAATATGTTGTCCGTTAATAGTGCCATGCATGTGAATCGAACCATGGGGACCAAAGGTGGACTGCCACATTGAAGCAGGCACACAACACTTGTGCTTTTCTTCCATATGAAGAACGTCTACAACACAATATTTAGAAGATGAATATAATGTGAGGCATTGCACCATGTGCATAACCTTTTCTTTGCCTTGCAAAAGAGGACAATCTTTCTTGTTATGTTGGTCCGAAAGACATCTAAAACACAAATTGTATTTCTTTGCACACTCAAAATCAACAGTGCTGAGAGATCCACGTGGAGTATCTCGTGATTGCTTAAGCTTCTTAGCCTCTTATGGGCGTGGAGAGGTAGATTGTCACTTATTCCTCTTGGAACGTGCGGGAGATCTACCACGCCATTGGCTCTTAGCAAAATTATTCTTAGTAGGGCACATTTCCTTTCCTCTCTTGGTCATCATCATATCTTTGGGCATGACTGATGGCTTCTTCCAAAGTTTTTGGATGTTGGTCTTGACATGAAGACGGTAGTCTTTGTTGCTAAATTGGCTTTATCTTACAGAAAAATAATTCTAAATGAATTATTGGATTTATAAGTGAGAGGGTTTTCTCGCTTGGAACACCCAAGGAAAAAAATAATTCTAAATGAATTATTGGAATTTTAAGTGAGAGGGTTTTTCTCACTGGAGACATCCGAGTACAGAGTATTCCTAGTGCGTCATTTAAAGTAATGACGGGAACACTGAGAACGGGAATATCTGTAAGGCCACCAGGAACGGGTACTTCTGATGCGTCACATCGGATGGGTGACAAGGAGCATCGGAAAGAAGTATCTGACCATCCGGGAACGGACATCTCTGATGTATCATAGGATGGGTGACATAGAGCATCGTGAAGGAGATTGTATCGTAAGTTCGGTAGGAAAGGACTAGGTGATGGGTATTCCTGATGCGTCACAAGGTGGGTGACGGGTGCATCGGAAAGGGAATATCCATAGTCGGGAGGAAATTCCGAACTGTGTTAGAATTGTGCACAAGGAAAAGCAAGCACTTGAATGAAGATGGGTTCAGAGGAAACTTTGAGGAAAAACAGATGCTTTCTGAGAAAGCGGGATTGCTTTTCGGGAAAGCAGATGCTTTCCCGCGAGGAAGTCTTTGTCTGCATTGCAACTGTGCATGTGATTGCATCCAAGGACGCCTGGGAAGTGCTGTGAAAGCATTGTTTTTAACTTATAAGGTTTTATTGAGTTTTTGGGCAGGTTCAGACTATTTTTAAAATACGCCGGCCACCCACTTAATAAGTGGACAGCCATCTGATAAATAAGGCAACAGATCAGCCAGCATTTTCTCTCTATCTTTTTCTAGCAAAACGGGAGGAACAAAAAAAACGGCCGCGATCTCTACGCGAACAGCTATTCGTGCCTGTGGCTAGGAGCTATAAAAGCATCACATGCCCTCACTCAGAGAGGAGGACCAATCTTTGCAAGGAGGAGATGCTACTGCAGATTTCAGCCATAAAGAAGACGTTGCCAGTGATGCCCATGGCTGCCCCAAGTGTACCAGATGTCGCCAAGACCCAGTGCGCGAGTTCCCTCGCGAAGAAGTGCCTACGAAGCGTGTTTCCATCGCGACAAGTTGCTGTTTTTCTCTGTTTTCAGCCCATAAACGTCGTAGACGGGGCTGATTTACGAGAAGGAACCCGAGAACACACCTCTTTTGTGCGTAGGATTGGAAGAGAGGATTTTTCTATGTAAAGATCTCTTCCGGGGAATTGCTTTTCGAGAACGGAGTTGCGTTTCGAGCGTCGAGACTTTGAAGGTAACGTTTTTCATGTTATGATCTTTGAGTATTTGATTGCAGGTGTACTTCCTCTTCGTGAGGGAGTAGGAGCAGAGGAAGGCATGAGCCTCTGCAGGAGAAAAGCGCTCTGAGGAACTAGAGCCAGATCAGCCCAAGGGTTTCGTACCCGAGTTTGGGAAGAAGATCCACGGATCGGAGAGAGGTAGTCTCTCAAGTTGCGATCCGGAAGTTGGGATTCCCAAGTAAGGACTTCGTGTCTGGGAAAGCAGAGTTGTTCTGCAGGAAGAGGACTCTGGAAAGAGAGTTAGAAAGAGTTGCAGGGATGTCATGCCCTAAGTCTAGAAGGTGAGATCCAGAGGCGAGAACCTTGGTTCTCAAGGATTTGGAATAAGGAACGGAAGTTCCTTGGAATAGGGTTTTCCCTAGGAATCGGAAGCTGAGGCTTCCAGGAACCATCAAGTCTTATTCTAGAACGAACGTGGTAATACGTTCGGTTCAAGTGCTTGTATAGACTTCTCCTCAGTAATAAAGATACTATTACGGGGGGGGACCAGCCCATCTTCTGGTCCCCAGTACTGTGTCGATCTTCTCACTCTCTATCTCTCTCTCTATTTATTTCTCTCTATATCCTCTGGCTTCAGTAATAAGTGATAAATCCTATTTATCCGAATGTATTTTATATTGTTATGCGCTCCCGTTTGTGACAGTCTTTGTCAAGACCCCTATTAAAACCTCGTATCTTTTGAAATTCATCTAGACCTTCTAGTTTCAATATGATTTCCCGATACTTTGAAAGGTACTGTGTGAGAGAGGTCAGACATGCGGCATGCATCCCGTGCTAACCAATTCTTATCTGCTTCATTGGGTCCCAAAAACTCTTTGAAGAAAGAAAGCTTGAAACACAACCCAAGACGGAGGACGAGCATCTATTGGAAATGACATCCACCACTTATAGACCTTGCCTTTAAGAGAGAGACTTGTTTCCACAACCGTCTATATATCCGCAGTGTCTCAATCTATGAATATCGACCGCATCCTTGTTGCGATCACGCTCTTTCCCGTGAAACTCAAGGATGATGTATTCTTAAGTAATGCATTGCTACCTTCTGCATCTTCTGAAGCACTTGTCTCTTGGACTCCTTGAGTTGGTGCGAGCTTGGTTTCCTTGAACCATGCCACTTGTGGCTCCTTGAACCATTTGTGAATTCATAAATTTCACAAGTAGCTCCGTAAGATTTGTAACATTTGCATTGAGTGCTGAGAGGTTGTGTTCAAGTACGCTTTGACGATTTTCCAAAGTCTTAAAAGCGGCCATATCTACAAGGCCATGATATCTTAGATCATCATCGTCATGCATATTAGTATCAACAGCACCCGTGGTGCCCTGATTTTGATCTACGTGCTCAAAATCAAAAGTGTGTGTAGGTAGGATATCCTCACTAGCCATAGTAAACGCACACTAATGTAAAGAGAGAAAAAAACCGTCAACTTGTACCTTGTGAAGCTTGAAGTCTTTGTGTTTTTTATGCTCCGCGATTTGCGTTGCATGCGAATCTCGCCTTGCGGAAATTGTAGCGCTTCAGGTGTCGTTCGTCGTGAGAACACCTTTATTGATTCTTCACAAAAACTCGTTGTTCTTGTGAAGGCTTTTGTTCACTTTGAAGCTATCTCCTTGAGGAAAAAAGAATTTTTGGAGGAAAACTTACCTTCCTCCAAGAAGTGAAAAGGAAAGGTGAAACTACTTTCTTAAAGTTTAAAGCTTTCCCTTTCCTTCTAGCTTTCTTTTCAACACAAGTATACTATCTTTCCTTGTTATACATAACAAGGCTCAATGGCTTGATGGTAAAGTGTTGGCCTCTTATCCTCATGGGGTGGGTTCAACCCCCCTTCATGCAAGGGTTAAGCGGGCCTTCCTACGCGCCCAGCCAACGGCGCCAACGGAAGCCTTCGAAGCCTCGGTGCCATAGAGTTGCAGGTCGAGTTTGCATTGGTCGTGCGCTGTGAAGGCCGTATTTGGGGCGGCCGCGGTCGACTGTCTCGCTCTCTGCCTGCCTTCGCGCGCTGCGCAAGGAAACCTGTGTCTGTCTTCTTTTTGTTGCGTAGCGGAGACGTCGTTGTCTGCGGATCGTGGGAGAGAGGCAGCACGTCGCATGCACATGCAACCCGCTTTTCTCCTTTCCCAAAAACAGCTCGGATACCAGTGAAAGAGCGGTGGTAATGCGTGTGCTAGTCTCCACCCAACCGTGCTATCTTATAGCCTCCCCCTAGCGTACACGCTGTCCGGCCGTGCTGGTGGCCTTGCCTGTAGGACCCATGTCCTTACACTTTATATGCATCTCGATAAAAGTCTACTATGAAACCTAGAACAACAATGTGATGGCTAGTACTATATCTAGATGAATCCAATGTGAAATGTTAAACAAAGATGTATGGTTCAATGTGAGATAGTAAACTGCAATTTATGTATGCGCTATAGTGTATATGTCATGTAAGTGTAGTGTCTAATATGTATGGTGTCGAGCATGCCTACATAGATCAATGTCTAGTATCCTTTGTGTGTACGCCATGTAAGTGTAGTGTCTGATATGAATGGTGTAGAGCATGCCTACATGGATCAATGTCTATTATCCTTTGTGTTGTGTGTCTTTCGACAAGTATAATCAAGGATCATTGTTCTTTCTTGTCGCCTCGAGGAGGGGGGGGACCACAAAGTGTGGATGTGAATGTGTAGTCATTTGATGATGTGGAAATATATACGAATGAATGGAAAGAGTAGACAATTAAATTTCTAGGTTCTATATAAGACAAGATAGGGTGCTAGTTGTCGTTAGAAAGAAAGAAAAAGTTTATTATCGTCTTCCAAAATGACAAACTTGACCTATGAGGAAAATCAATGCACATGTGAGTATGTCCCTTGTTATCCCAAAATAATCATAGGCTGGTGCTAGGACTTGTTGGGTTCAAGCCCACGTTCGATTGTTGGTGTCAACCCGTGGGATACTCCCCTTGAAGCATGCATATACTTTTAGCAGTTTGCATGGCAAAACTCTTTTATATATTGTAAGCCTTTTTTAACAAAGATATACAATCAGACAAGCGTTGCTTTGTTTGCAGTGTGTCGAACCTCTCTCTCCTCTCTCGTTCAATCCCTTTTGATGCACGCTCTCCTAAGCAATGGCTTGCCCTCAATGGCACCCACCATAGTCGACACCTAACACCTGGTATCACAGCCACAGGCGTAGTGCTATTGGCACTAGCAAGACAGTGCACCAAGAGGTTGGTGGCGGTGTTACACACCCACGCGGTGCCTCTACGGCATATCAAAATGTTGTAGCAAAGGCGACATTTCAACACGCTCAAGGCGTGCAGGCAGGGCTGCATTTCACTAGCATCTCAAAACGCTGCTTCCTAGGCACTGCAGAAGAGGTGACTCGGCATTTACAGAGGCAGTTTCGTAAGCATCTCAAAACGATGTGCTTCTTCAAGGCAGTTCTACAAGGCAGCGAGATCCTTGCATCTCAAAAGGTAACGTTGTTGATGGTCCCCAGGCAACGCTATTGAGCCCGGCTGCATATCAAAACGCAACTATTGAGCCACGGCTGTAGTAGTGAAGTTGATTATCATTTGAAAGCACAATTAAACGCTGCCTTAGGGAGTTGGTAGCCCAGTAGGCACTGCAAGACACATCATCTAAAAACGCCTTCTTCGTGGTCAAAGCATATCAAAAGGCAAGCAGTAAAGGAACATTTTTTTGAGCAATTTTCACAACATCTCAAAACTTTGTTATAGCATGGATGCAAAAAAGAATTGGAGGATTCTAAATATCAAACAGGACTTCAAAATTTGGCACAAACATCATACCATATATGTGTTGAAGGTTCTAGCAATTCAATGATTTACATGTGAGTTGTGCTCGAGAGACATGAAGAAGAGGATATTTTGGAGCCACGAAGTACCAGTTGTCATGCACGAAAACTTGCCTCAAGAACGAGGTATACGAATTCATCCTTGTTTAGTATCCTAGATTTGTTATTGTTATGTTGTCAACACAATGATATATTTTCAGTCATAGTCTCTTTTACTTTATCTGTTGTCAGTCATGCTGCCATGATAAAAACTTGTACAGGTTACACTGCCACATATAAGTGGTAAGACCTCCCAAACATATTTGTTCTCAGCCCATTTTTATCCTGCTTCTTGTGAGGTTACTCGGTACACCTTCAACTCAAGGTTTTGCAGTGAACCAAAAACTCCATTTATTGGTAGCTAATTTTTTGACCTACACCCTATCTGTTCAAGGGGGGGTTTTATCATCGCACTAGGTTATGGATACACCATAAATCCTTGGTTGTGAGAGAACCTAAAACTCACGGTTGCCGAGTATACCAAAAACTTGAGGTATTATGAGAGTGGTCTGTCTACTTCGGGCTTGAGGGGGATAGGTGGGTTCAAGCCCTCGTTCAATTGTTGGTGTCAGCCCGTGGGATACTCCCCTTGAAGCACGCAGATACTTATAGCAGTTTGCATGGCAAAACTCTTTTATATATTGTAAGCCTTTTTTAACAAAGATATACAATCATACAAGCGTTGCTTTGTTTGCAGTGTGTCAAATCTCTCTCTCCTCTCTCGTTCAATCCCTTCTGCTGCACACTCTCCTCAGCCATGGCTTGCCCTCGTTGGCACCCACCATAGTCAACACCTAACAGGACTCCGTGTGGAGATTG
Source organism: Adiantum capillus-veneris (assembly GCF_014529385.1). Taxonomy (NCBI): domain Eukaryota; kingdom Viridiplantae; phylum Streptophyta; class Polypodiopsida; order Polypodiales; family Pteridaceae; genus Adiantum; species Adiantum capillus-veneris. The sequence goes on from NC_140934.1 coordinate 6,995,538, forward strand.
TGTCTATGGCCATGATGGATGGCTCTATTGATGGGGGATCATAAACAAGATTATATGCATGAGGTATACATGCATCACATGCAACCTAGCTAGCACCATCTTGGGGGTGTGGTATGATGGTCCATCAAAGAGGGCGGTATAAACATCTAGCTAAAAAATATACCTAGATTTAAACTGAGTTGATATGTGCTTTGTGGTCTCTCAATGATACTATCCTTTGATCCTAGTTCATCTCTCACACGTAGAGATGGGGCACCCAAAAACTAGGTGCTTTCCAAATTGCATCTCTTGCAAGCCTTGAATGTCTCGACTCTATGGAGAGTGACCCCCTGCTATTTCGAGGCTAGAGGTAGAGTGTATCTCTAAAACAATAGAGTGATATGTGCCTAATGCCCCCCACCTAGAGCTCTATGGGCCTAAAGAGAGAGTTCTCTGAGTCACTCAATGTCCAATATAGACGTCCCGCGTGTTCATTGATCTGTTGACTCTAGAATTTGATGGAGTGAGCACTACTCACAAAACAAGGTGGGGTCTCTCTCCCTAAAGGCGTGTAGTCCATATAGCCGCATACATAATGCTCCTCACTCTCCACCTTCCCTCGCCCCTCACCATTCATCTATGTGGATATCCTCTTGACTTTAGAGATCCCAACGACTATGTTCGTCTTTGTACCAAGGAGATGTGATGTAACCCTTAGCTAGTAAATTGCCACCCTAGAACCGTGTGGTTTCCATGTATCTGTCTCTCTATATTGCAACTTATCTTAAGTATATGCTATACACTTTGGTACAACATGTATCAAGCTTGTCTTTGAGCTACAAGGTTTTTGACTTATTACCAACCATATAAAAGGGAATGGACCGTTTTGATAGCACCCAAGAGGATCATGACTCTTTACCTAGCTTAGACAATTGAATCTTGCCACATCAACAAGGAGGCTATAGAAGGAGGAATCTTGGTACACTTTTGGGGATCAGGATCATAAGTTTGGTCTTTGAAGAAGCCAAGATATTCATTTATCCTTTCACTAATGGTGGTTACAAATCTTACCCTTTCTGGCATAAAGTAGAAGGTTCTATTGTTAGGGCATTGCAAATAATGGTTCTATTCTTTACCCGGGATCATGGAGAACACTGGCACAAAATTTTAGAAGCATTGGGCTTTCCATTTACTCCAAGGCAACTACTCTCATCAGATCATGAATAGCCTTCTCTCTCTTTCCCCGACACACACACACCCTCACCCTCCCACTCTCTCTCTCTCTCTCTCTCTCTCTCTCTCTCTCTCTCTCTCTCTCTCTCTCTCTCTCTCTCTCTCTCTCTCTCTAGAGTAGGTTTTTTTAAATTTGAGAGGTATTTTGGGAATTTCCACAAATTAGAGGGTGTTTTGCTAATTTTCCCAAAAATCAATTACGCTTTGCGAGATGGCATGTGAGATTTCACTAATTTGGTTCAAGATGCATCCGCAAGTTTGGCCATTGGGATCAAGAAAACCCACACTAGCTAGAGCACATGCCTCATAAAGAGGTGGTCCGCCTTTAAGTACCCTCCTTTCTTCCAACCCTATATGGGTCAAGATCTATCCAACGAGCCTCTCGTCCTACATCCCACTACGCATGACCATTTAAGACCATGTGGGATTTACAAGCTCGAGGGACGGGGGGCTCATCATTAAACGAGCACTATACTAAATGAAGCCCAAGACGTTGAGTCACACGCGGTGGTAATTTACATGCATATATGTCTTACATTATTGTGTGTAACTTTAGTTTATGGGCCTATGTTTTGCCCTAGAGGTTAGGGAGTTCAATGCGGGCACAGAGTTCGAGTACAACCATCTCAGGCCAAGGTTGGAAGGTCCGACTTTGGGGACGCACTCAAGAACCTAAATTTTTTGACGCTTGTTATCATGTACTGCAAATGTCTGGAAACCAACGGTGCGCTAGTCTTAAGAGGCCATGTATCTCCTGAGAACTAAGAGGAATTGGTCCATTCTCCTCTTCTTATTGACATTGTCAAGCTCAAATTGTTAAAATGTCACTAAGTACTACTAGTAATCGACAACCTAGGGTTTTGAGTCTCTTGTTGATGAAAGGCTCTCTATCCACTAAATTGTGAGTTTGTCTTGTGTGGCCATAAGTGGGTAGTAAACTCTGACAAACTCTGGTGATCTATAATTGTTGCCCTCCTCCTTGTGTAGTCTCTCTCAGAAAGCAATTCTCTTAAAAGCGCTAATATCTAGTGGGATTCGGGAATGTCCCAATCTACATTTGTCTACACACTCTAGGAGCTAACCTAAAGAGAGCATTGCTTCTCAAGAGGTCTCTCTCTTTGATAGCGGTGAGGACCGCTTTTCAAATAGTTCATAGCTAGTCAGGGTTTCGTGAAGGAGAAGTGCTTCACAATGCTTTGGTTGAGGTGTATGCCGATATGGTAAACCACAAAAGAAAGTCCGTGTCATCATCGTTTGGAACCCTTTGATTACAAGAAGCAACGAGGTTGGAAGCTGTTGGAAGTAGCTCAAAGTTCCTGGTAGGAAACTACTGAAGAGTTATTTTTGTGTTAGGTGGGTGGGAGGGGGGGGGGGGGGGGGGGGTGTTGATTGTTCCGCGCACGAACAACCGCTCAAAGGATCAAAGTTTCACAGAAAACCTCTCACAAGAACAAGGCATCTCGCCATGGGACAAATGGTCAAGCATCTGCATTATTGTCAAGCACTAGCGGAGCCGAGAGCATCTTCTTTTCCTAGTCTTCTTTCCTATGGGGCTCCACCCTTATTAAAATATTATTACTGCATTTTTTAAAAAAATGGGGTGACCATTATATCACAAAAGTCTCCAAGGAGCAGGAGGAGGGACCTCTTCACCGCCACCTCCCTCTCTCTCTCTCTCTCTCTCTCTCTCTCTCTCTCTCTCTCTCTCTCTCTCTCTCTCTCTCTCTCTCTCTCTCTCTCTCTCTCTCTCTCTCTCACACACACAGCGCGCGTACCTGCTGCACCAGCGCCCTCCTGCTGCTGCACCAGCGCGCGTACCTGCTGCTGTGCTGCTCCAAGCACACTACTGCTGTACTGCGCGCTGCTGTGTCACCCCAGCTGCTCAGCGCGCCCACCCCACCTGCGAAGCACCCCCAGTACCCGCCTATTGCTGCCGCTGTTATACCAACCTGCTGCTGCTGCTGAACTGCCTCTCCTTGCTACACACGTACTCCCTCTCTTCCCCTCACGCAGCCTCCCCCTCACGCAGCCCCCCTCCAGCCTTATTCAGAGGACAGCCCACTCTCCGAGAGATCATGGACTCTCGAGATCAGAGACAGCTCGGACGTTTCTTACTAGAGATACAAAGCCATCGGGACACACTACTACAGCCACACACAGCTACACAGACAGAGGGGAGACAGTCGCAGCTCACAGACTTCTTTCAGAGGATTGCCGCCCCTCCCTCACCAGACACTCAGAGGGGAGTGACACTCCCACAGGCGGAGGTGAGCCGAGCTAGACGGCGACCATGAGTCACAGGCTACAGGGGCGCGAGCTCCCACCACCGACAGATCAAGGAGATCCGAGCCCGGGAGCGCCGTGCCACTGAGGAGCGAGTAGCTCAGATGAGGGCCGACCCGACAGCTTTCATCCGGGTAGCCTTGGCACCAGCCCCGCCCATGTACCACATCTTACATCCCCCCATTAGTAGAGGATGGAGCTAGATAGCTTGATGCATTCTCATGATTGTACTACCTTGAGCATATAGACATGCATATACCCCTAGAGATAGAGCTCCATCCCTCCTCAGATACTCCACTACCTACATTCAGTTCAGTTTTGTTTCATTTGTCTTTCCGATAGACGGATGACATACACACCATGTACATTTGATTTGTCTCATGGGCCGATTTCGGCCTGACATAGACGTTAAAAATCTTTCTTTCTTTCTTTCTCTCTCTCTCTCTCTCTCTCTCTCTCTCTCTCTCTCTCTCTCTCTCTCTCTCTCTCTCTCTCTCTCTCTCTCTCTCTCACACACACACACACACACACACTGAGTATATACACACAGAATCTCTCCTCTCACCTTCATGCCATTCTCCTCATTCTCTCTCTCTCTCTCACCCCCCCCCCCCCCACACACACACACACCGAGTATATACACACAGAATCTCTCCTCTCACCTTCATGCCATTCCCCTCATTCTCTCCCTCATAGCAGAATCTCTCTCTCTCTCTCTCTCTCTCTCTCTCTCTCTCTCTCTCTCTCTCTCTCCTCGTTCAGCTTATACACACACCATGCACACACTCGCAGATCACCCACACTCACGTAATGCATTACTCTCATTATCTCTCTCTCTCTCTCTCTCTCTCTCTCTCTCTCTCTCTCTCTCTCTCTCTCTCTCTCTCTCTCTCTCTCTCTCTCTCTCTCTCTCTTATACACACACCTTGCACACACTCGCAAATCACCCACACGCGCGTAATATATTACTCTCTCTGTCACGTCACACATCCCAACCCTATGTGTGCGTGGACAAGCTACACCACAACAGGGTTCAGTCAGTCCGATCAGTTTAGAATAGCAGTGATCTGGCACTTTTGTGAGTCTATTCGTAGACCGTGCATGCCCAGTCACTTAGCATAGATGCATATCCTCCGGTTGCACACAGCATGATCATCGGAATTCCCGTCAGAATCCATTCGCATCAGTTAGGGGAATTTTCCAGTGCATTTAGCCTATTTTCCTATTTATTGGGATTTTCACTTATTATTTTTAAGTGACTTTCCAACAAAAGTAGGTAGGGCAATTTTGCTAAGTTTCTATATAAGCAAACCCAAGTTAGCACTAAATGGCAGAAGAGGCAGCAGGAGCACCTTGCTCAACAGGCAACTTCTCAGCAAGACCAACCCCCGCGACTACTCTGGCATTTTCTCCACAGAAGACCTAGCGTTTTTGCATCATATCAGCCTTGGCGATTTGTGCACAGCAGATCAGCCCCGACGTCATCACGACACAGCAAATCAGCCTAGCGTTTTTGCATTTGCAGAACCCGACGACAAAAGGACCAATTTCAGCCCCTGGCGTTTTTGGATTTCAGCAGCAAATTAAGACCGGCATTATTCACCTAGAGTGTAGCAGATTCAGCCCGTAAAGACCATCAGTTTTCAGCCCTAAGAAACCTCATTTTTCAGCCAAGAAAACGCAACCAAAACAGTCATTTTCAGCCACCGAAACAGTCTCGAAATTCAGCGATTAGAAGATCTCAGATTTCAGCCATCGTCGTCGTCACCGTCGTCGTCATCGGCATAGACCAAGTTGCATAGTCCATTGCATACGCATTGTACACCTTTGTGCAATCAAAGAATAGACCACTCTTGCCGACGAGAGTGGGGCCTTCGGAGGAGGGTTTTACAACCTCTCGGTGTCGTATCTCTTCTCTCTCCTTCTCTTAGTCTCATTCACTTGCACGTACTAGATCCACTCACTTTGTTCGTGATCACCACACTCTATAAGACAGAAAGCTCTCTCTTTTCCTAAGAACTAAAAGGAACCTTGAGCAGTAAAGATCACTAATCTTGAGAAAATACAACATTCATTCCGCTGCACCTAACTCTCTCTCTCTCTCTCTCTCTCTCTCTCTCTCTCTCTCTCTCTCTCTCTCTCTCTCTCTCTTTTCCCTCTACCTCGGATCAACCGGAGATTCGAGAAAACCAATTTTTCAACCCATATACTCACACACACCTATACACATGCACGCATAATGATGCAAAAACACACACTTCTACACATGCGCACACAACGGTGAAGAGCAACGAAAACTACAGCGACGAAGGGCAACGATGGGGTCACGACAATGATCCCGCATGGCACGACGGCGTCGAAAATGCCAATCGCCACGTAGGTTTCTACTGTCTCGTACTGTCACAAGACGGGCACCACGTGCTGATAGAAAAGAAACAGACTGAACAACTTGAAGCAACTAAACTAAAAGAGATGCACCACCACGACGAGGAGTGGCGGAGTTCCACCCCAAGAGAGCACTGCCCCAAACACTGGCGCCCCTTTCGGTATTTCTTTATTATTACTGATTCGCAAAGTACAACAGCCGAGGAGCACCTCGTCTGCAATCTACATATTGAAGAGTGCCAGAGAGGGCCCCAAAGGCTCATATTTAAAGACCCAAAGCCTAAAAGCATCAAATATGAAAAGTTGACCCCAAAAAAACACTTTCCTAAAATTTTGAGATTTTCCTAAAAATCCGCTGTGAATTGCAAAACGTCCTTCCACGTGCCACGCCATCATATTTTGATGTGTAAAGTCTTCTGAGTGTGTTCTGCTTTATTTTTTATGCCTTTATGTCACTCGGGTCCCATCGAACGGGGTCCCGTAAGTTGGTGGGAACTCTTCTTTAAAATTAGGCCACTCATCAAGACTTTGTAAGTCTATAAAACTTTTACTTCTTCTTCTGTTGCTTCTTCTTAGGGTTTTGGTCCCTTGGCCGGGATCTGAAGGTTGGCTCTGTTCTTCAGTGGCTTGACAAGTCAGCAGTTTGTGATCCCCCCTTCTTGAAAGAAAGTAATCGTCCGTGATTACAGCATATTTGCAAAACAACTCAAGTTAGCTCAAAAATTTCCGAGAGGACAATCCGAGGGACAATCAATTTGCTCTTTTTTTTTGTTAAGGAGATGGCTTCTCCTTTCGGCTCTATTGCTCAAGGAGTTGGCTTCTCCTTTCGGCTCTCTTGTTAAGGAGTTGGCATCTCCTTCCATCTAGATCGGAACTCTTGATATTCCGGCGTAGTAAAATTAGCCATCACACCCAGACCGCCTTGATCTTCCACACAAGTCTTGATGCACTAAAATTACATACCCAAGCAATCTCATCCAATTAGGAATATTCAGTAGTTGGCACATCACAATGCAACACAAATGCTCACATATGCATGTTACAAGACATAGAAACATAAAGTCGCCGAAGAACACTCCTCCCACATAACCTAACAAGGTCCAGGCCGGAAGATAATCAACGACTACCTCGTCACTTCTCCCGCAAAACCTAAAAAGGTCCGGGCCGAGAGATATACTTTTACAACCAAACACCCCCCAGACTGGAGCCTGCGTCGTTTGGAGGTGCTGAGAGTAACCACTGCTCAGACTTCTTAATACTCCTCCCACATAACCATCCATGTCCGGGCGGAGAGTCACATTAACAATATTTTTCAAGCATAGAACCAAACGCTCCCCAGACATCCCGTCTGCGTCGTTCCAAGGTTTTCTAACATACGACAAAACGCTCCACAGACATCCCGTTTGCGTCGTTCCGAGATTCAAACAATACCAAAACAACATTTCTCACTACTACACTCGGGAGTAAAAATCACCAATCAATGAAACCAGTATTAAAACAAGAGTCAAACATTTCAAATGGCACCAAAACCGGTTCAAAACAGATACCATTCATTTCAAACAAATTCCAAACAAGATCACCAAACAAGTTCAAACAAAACTCAAACTTAAAAAGCAATCTAGATATCAACCAAGCTCAAAAAGTCGACTGACTTTCCATCTTGAAAACTGCATCAAAAATTAGGGTTAGGTTCCTTCCATAAGGTTGTAGACAACCACAGCACGGTCCATTAGCTCTTTAAATAGACAGCGTTCCTCTGGCGGCGATGGTAGTCCCAAGACATAGCAATCACACCAAACCTCCAAGTTTTTTAGCTCGAAAAGAGACACCTATTGAGAGATGTCGAGAAATTTCAAGTTATAATCTGCTGTGGTTTTCATGGCAAGCATTTCAGGATACCCCACTCTGCCAGAAGATGCACTCCGCAGGACGATGTCAGAAACCATATAACTTCGGCTCTGGAAAAAATTTTCTTGAAAGCTTGCCAAGTCCTTGGAGTGTGCGGCTAGGTAGCTATAGACTTCCATATCTACATGGCACTGATTTTGAGAAAAATTGTGGCTCGAAACATATCTTGGATCCTTCTCTTGCAAGTGATTTTTTGGCTTATGCCCTGTAAGACATGAGCGGTGAAGATGGGAGCGCGCCCGATGCGCGATGTATGAAGGGTGTGTGTGGCTAATAAGTCCGAGGTCTGTAACCAAAGATACTTCAAATAAGTTTCCAATAAACTTTGGAAGCGTCCGTTTGCTTTGTCTGCTCATTTGTTGGGCCGGTATGCTTTCAGAAAAGCACAAGCTTGATGCTCTGATACCACTATCACAAGACAGGCACCACGTGCCAATAGAAAAGAACAGACTGAACGACTTTAAGCACTTCAAATAAAAACTGAACTAAAAGAGACGCACGACACGACAGGGGAGTGGCGAAGTTCCACCCCAAGAGAGCACTGGCCCCAAACACTGGCGCCCCTCTTGGTATTTCTTTATTATTACTGATTCTCAAAGTACAACAACCGGGGTGCACCTCGTCTGCAATCTGCGCGCTGAGGAGTGCCAGAGAGGGCCCCCAAGGCTTATATTTAAAGACCCAAAGCCTAAAAGCATCAAATATGAAGAGTTGACCCCAAAAAAACACTTCCCTATCTAAAAATCCGTTGCGAATTGCAGAACGTTTCGATAGAGCACATGCTACACGAGGCATACACCGAGAGTGCTATGCTATAACACTACGCTGTCACACTCCACAGGCTATGAGTACCCGCATGCTACACCATGCCACATTGGAACCATCCACAAGATGCAACATTAGGGCCAATTTGGATGAAAAAAGGGTTGTGTAAGGATATGAAAAAGGGAAACCTAAAAAAGACCATGAAGATCTTACCAAAACTATTCAACGTCTTTTATCTTTAAAAGACACGTTGTTGATAACCATTGGCATGTCTCATCTCACCCACGATCCAAGGTACAACGGGCTAAATTCCAAAGTGTTTGCACTCCTAGCATAGTGAATAGCAATAGTTCCACATGGTGAGATCTGCGAGATTCGGGGGTTCTACTATGGGTACTGATTGCTGAAAACTGAAAACACCGATGCTAACTGAGGATTGGTCGCGAACATCTGCAAAAACGTTGATGGTCTCACGTTGGTGCAAAAACACTAGGGTTGAAAACTGCTATCTGTTGTGGAATCTGCTAACGCTAGGGAATCTGTTGTCTTCTGTTGTCGCCGGGGCTGATCTGCTGTGCAAAAACGCCAGGGCTGATCTGTCTTGCAAAAACGCTAGGTCTGTTGTTTGCGGGGGTTGGTCTTGCTGAGAAGTTGCATGTTGAGCAAGTGCTCCTGCTACCTCTTCTGCCAAAAAGTGCTAGCACTAGGTTTCTCGATATACTTGCTTAGCAAAATTACCCTAGCCCATCTAGTTTCCAACAAAAGTCACTTCAAAATAATAAGTGAAAAATACCAAAAATAGGAAAAATAGGTCTATGCACTGTAAAAAAGCTCATGATGGGTTCTGATGGAAATCTGATGATCTTGCTATGTGCAACCAGAGGATATGCATCTACTCTAAGTGTCGGGACATGCATGGTCTACGAACAGACTCACAAAACTGCCAGATCACTTCCTATTCTAGACTGACTTGACTGAACTGAACCCTGGTCTTGCTATAGCTTGTCCACGGACACATAGGGTTGGATATGTCACGTGACATCCCCTCCTTTTCAAAGTGAAGTACTTACCGAACTGTATGGCGTCGAGGGAGATCGCCAACAACATACGGAATCCTCGAAAGGACTCTTTGCCGGCCCACTCTGATGTGTGGGTCGTGCGGTACTTGAACTTCATAAAGGTCTGCAACGCTTGCTTATTTGGGCCGCGCCGAAAGCGACACAAAGTCTTCTGAGGCTCCTTTGATTTTTCAACTTCGTCTAGAGTCATGCGTCTACCTTCTTCAAGAATCTCCGACGGTGAAAATTCTTCAAACCACTTCCAACACAAAAACATGAACATACCCATTCCATGTAAAGTGACTGGAAAAAATCTAGTCCTTCGAAAAAACTGTGCATGCGATGCAGACGAACAAAGTGACGGAGTGCCAAACCGTTCATCAAACACACGCAAACAATGGAATTGAAACTTGTCTTTTTTATCTAAATCAATCAACTGTGGCAAATCACAAGGGAAATGCCGATGCTTGATGCTTAATCCTTCTTGTGCTCTTTCTACGATTGTGTCGAGTGAATCGTGCTCAACGTATAATATGGCATACCTATGACAAGGGATCACATAAAAACGTTGATTAACATACAAGAAACGATCACGAATAGAACACTCGATCAATGTGTGCTAACTAATCACGCGAACACATAATACTTCCTATGAGGGTTCTTGGGATCTAGGCTCGAGAGCCAAGATCGGTTCTTCGAGATCTATCGAATCTTCTCGTGGGGGTTCTGTGGACCTCGACTCGAAAGCCAAGATCGGTTCTGCGTGATTGATCGAATCTGCAATGAGGTTAGCTTCGCTAGAAAAAGCATCAACTAAATCATCATCTTTGTGAACAATCGCATCCTTTTCCTGTAAATCACCATGCTTGTGAGTAATCACATCTTGATCATGCAAATCATTATGCTTATCATTATCAGGCAAATCATGGAATTCCTGTGTGTCGTGCTTTGGAGAAGATGAGACTAAAAGAGTCTCCTTTTCCTGATTCTGTGCAAACTGTGCCTGCACACTAGAAAAGAGTCGGAACAACTCTTGCATCTGTTGGGCTCTCTGTTCGGCCGCCAAGCGCGCTTGCTCACGCTCATACTCAAAGTCGGCCTTTCTTTCTGCATGTCTTGCTTCACGTTCTAACTTCATGTCCATCATCATACCGAAAGCCTTCATAGGAGTTAGTGCAATCGAAGGGAGAGGGTTAAAAAAACCTCCTGGTGGGGAAAATTCTTCTTCGCCACTTTCATGCTCATTACTCTCATGCGAAGTATCCATTCTGCTTCGGGTGATGACCATACTCTAAGGTCTTGGGTTCTTAAGTTCACGAGGAACTTGGGTTCTTGCAGGTCTTGGGTTCTTGAGGTTCTTGGGTTCTTGAGGGTCTTCAGGTTCTTGAGGCATAGTAACAAGGAATGGCCGTTTTCAAGTCTCCGTTCCCCGTTCCTATTCTAAGTTCCCGTTCCGAATCCCCGTTCCGTGTTTCAAACGTGAGTACTCGTAACAGGGAATGGCATTTTGTTCCGCGTTCCCGTTCCGTTTTCCCGTTCCTAGTAACTATGTCTTGAGGGTCTTGAGGGTCTTGGGGTTCTTGAGGTTCTTGCGTTTCTTCTTTCGCTTGCAATCTGTGTTACAAAAGGATCTTCTCTTCACCCGAGTTCTGCTCTTTCCCGCAGGCGCACCCCTTGGCGGCCTTGCGCTCACACCAAGGTTGCTTTTTCCCACCTCACGTCGATTGGCCTGCCGCTAAGTGCACGGTCCGCTCTCAATGAGTGAAAAGAGGCACAAGGGGAGGTTGGACAAGCCCTACTTTCTTGGGTTTCTAGTCACTCTTCAAAAATACAATTAGAAATTGACACGCCCAAGAGGACTTGGGTTACGTGCAACCGCAACAAGCAAAACAAATTATGTGGTTCTTTCCTTGAGTGATACAGAACACTGGCAAAGCTCTGATACCAATGTAAGGTGCAACGGAAGTAAATGTTGAACTTCGCTCAAGATGAGTGCTCCGAACTGTGCTCAAGGTTCCTTACTTAGGGAAGGAAGAGCCTTCAGTTCTTTAATGAGAGAGTGCAATGTTTGAATCCGTGGGTCAGAGTTCCAGGCATATGCATCTGACAAAGAACCAATCGAACGTATCTTCAACACTATGGATGAGGACACCAATCCATTGTTGTTGGTCGGATACTAGACTGGATGTGTTCCAAAGTTCATTGTTTTGGAAGCATTCAGGACATGATGTGTTCACAATTCACCAATGGGGATTGTTGAATGTAGTGTTGTCCCGAGGAGTCCACTACATAAAAAGTGCATATAGCACGTGCAAACAAGAGGCATTTAAATAATCCCTTACTTATATATTTCAAGCATTATATGTACCTCTTAAAGCACTACATGTACCCTTAAAGCATTATATGTGCCTCTTATGTATGTATTTTTCTAAAAAAACCAACCATTATGTATGAAAATTTTCACTTTCTCAGTTAAAAACCCCTTTATGTAAGTACATATTTTGTTCACATGTGCTATCTAAGGCAACCAATGCTCAAGAATACATGGATCAAAATCATCTTCAAAAAGTCCTATTTCATTCATTGATAAACTTAAATTATGCTAGTTTATCCATAATTTTATGTCTAATATTTGTTTCGGACCGCATATCTGCTCGCTTCGCTGTACTTCCAATTTATCAGTCATGCTTATTCTTGTGCCTTTTTGGGGCATCTTGCAAAGATATGTCCTTGTTCTCCACATTCAAAACACTTTTCCGCTTTGAAATATTCATCTCTCTATTCTTTTGTCAATTGAGATCGTGTATCTCTCTGTCGTATGTTTCTGTTCTGACTTCTTGAAGGTTCATCTGGTGGGTAAGTCAAGTTACGAGAATGCAAAGTGAATCCTTGCTCAGCATGTCCCATTGATTATTGTATAGACTATGACTTCTTCTCAAAACAGAAGTCTCAAATTTCTTTGGGAAGTCCACACTAAAACCGCTCAATCTGCTCTTTAAAACTGATCTTCTTAAAGGATAAAGCAACTAGAAAAGTATCCCAAAATTTTTCACAATAGTTATCCGAAGATTCGGCTTGAACGTCCAAATATGATTCCAATTAGTAATCACGTCACGCTTATATTCTTGAGTAAGCCATGGAGAAATAAAGAGTTTCTTAAATTTCAATCACTTTGTTGGTGCTTCTTTTCTTAACAAGAGAGTGGACCACCATGTCCATGCATTGCCTTTCAAAAAGGATGTTGCCTATCCAATCTTGGAATGCTCTGTGTAGCACCCTCCAAAAAATGCTATGTCAAACTATTGGATAAAGGCTAAAGCCTTGGAAGTATCTTGAAATCCTGAAAACTACACAAATTTTGTTGCATGTCCATCTTCTTTGAATTCCTTGGCCTTTTTGCCCTTGTCATCGAGAAAATCATACAAATTGGTTCTGTAAAAGTGCTTTTTTGAATAAAACGTATGGTCCTTTCATCGTTTCTGCCCTTTCTGTCCTCATCATTTGAGTTAGAAGAGGATGAGTTGTCCGAGCTGTCGGAAGAAGATGAGAACGGACTGGACAATCCTTCGAAGTGTACACACTTCTTTTGTTTTTTGACATTCTCAAAAGAGGATTTTCGGCCCAAGTAACCAAGGAAGTCAATTCCCTTGTTACATTTCTTCAGTTGCTTCACCTTTGACCCCAATAGTTGGTTAACTCATTTTTCAACAATGTTTTCAAGTTCATCTTTAGTAAACATCCATGGTACAAGAGATTACTTGAGGGCTAACTTGATTGGTGTAACAATGGCTTGCTGCCAATGCGTATGCACCTCGTCAATCGGGTGTCCGGTCAAAAATATTTTGCATCTTGTGGGTCCTTCGCAAACTTGAGCATCTGCTTTGAGCACTCATCAGCCTGTTGTTAACGTTGTATCTCCATTGGTTGATATTGCGTAGGCCGAAGCGTAACCGCGAAACGCGTTTCAGCAGGCTTGAAACGCGAAACGGGTGAACGGCCGAAACGTTTCACCTACAAGGTGAAACGCCTAGAGTGAAACGCCTCAAATAAAAAATTTCCTTTAGAGAATTTGGCCATTAGATAGTTATTTTTTTATTATGTATATGCTATTTCAAGGTTACCATAGCATGTGTCTCTACTCACTGCACTGTGAACACCTATTTTGTCGATACATAACTCTATATATACACAAAATTGGCGTTTCGGTCAGACATTTCAATGAGGCCTTAACCTAGGGTGAAACGTTTCGGGGTGAAACGCCACGTTTCGGGGTGAAACGTTTCGGGTCTGAAATGTTTCGCGGTTACACTGGTACTAGGCCGAGGTGGCCCGTATTCGTGATCTGCTAATCTATTCAAATTTTCCATACTCGCTCCTATTTCAAAAGTATCAGGAGGGTTCGTCCGATTCTTGTGGGAATTGTCGTTTTCAAAAGTATCAGGAGGGTTCATCCGATCCTTTTGGGAATTGTCGTTTGAATCCATGTGTGTTACAGTAAGAGTATCGGATTTCTCGGTAGCAGAGAAATCAGTCGGACTCTAATACCATTGTCACAGGCTTGGGCACCCCAAGCAAAGCATCTAACACGACACACGAGTTTATTTAAAATACTTCACAACTTTAAAAACTTGTCAACACGGCCCGACGTAGTTCCATGCCCAGAAGTATTGGCCCCAAAACCTAGCGTCCCTTTCGGTAATTCTTTATTATATTAACGCTTCAGAAAAATGCAACTCCCAAAGGGGTCCTCTACTCAGACTCTACGTCCAAATGCTCTGAAGAGTGAGGCTCCTAAGGGTCCTTTTATTCTTACAAGGGATGACAAAAGCAGAGCCCCAAAAGCTTATAAACCCAAAAGCAACTGGTCAAAAAGCTGCAAAAAGCATCAACGCACTTAGTAAAATCCGTACAATCTGTCATGTCAGCACCTTGTCAACGCGTTTTACGGACATCCGTACAAGCAGCCTATCAACGCGTTAAATAGGCGTCCGAACTATCAACCTGTCAACACATTTCACAGACGTCCATACTGCCAGTTCGTACAATTACTACCAATCATCATTGTGTGTCCGGGCAATACTACCACGCTATCACTTTGTGACAAGTTCCTCTTGTATCTTATCTCACAATTGTATGTGCTACTCTTCTCTCCATTATTCTTGAATTTAGAATGGCAAGACCTCAAATGACATTCGCTCTCTTAAATACCATCGTGGTTAATATTAAATGAGAAACCTATCTATAAAAAAAAAAGTGGATGATTAAAAATGACACATTAACCATTAAACTCCTCGAACTATACAATACATGACCATTAAAGGAGATGCAAGAGGCACTAAGAATTTTTTGGCCATCGATCCTATATATGTACACATCTTACATCCGTGTGAGCAAGTCTCGTACAAAAGAGTGAGCCCTACATTCAAGCTATAAGCCTCAAAGTAATATTGTATTTGCAAAAAGTTTGCAACGATCGTATTCTATACTTCTCTTAGAAAAATACAATGTAAACCTTACTCGGCTTTATACGAGAGAACTTTGCACATGGAGCTAGTAGAACTTATCAATTTCTTACCATAATTGTCAATGCATTTTGCTTGGTCTTTTCGTAGACTTAGTGGCTTCTTTCAACAAGCATAATCGCCGATGCACTAATATTTGAGAATATTGTACTTGACATGAAGGAGAAATTTTTTTGAAGAGGCTTATGTAGAAAGATTCACCATTATGACTTGTGACCAATGGGCTAGGAGAATCCATCAATGCCTCTATATGTTTGTAGTATATAGCTTAGTTGGTGAGACCTTTGAGATGTAACCCCAAGGTTGAGGATTCGAGGCTCACAAGTTGCATTCTCTTGGGTGTATTCTCCTCCCTTATTGGGGGGGTGGTTCCCATGGTTGCCCTTCGAGGGTGTAATGTGCAACGATGTACAATAGTAAATACATGATATGTGTATAGTTTCTCCCTACTTCCTTCCTCGCGCTGATGGTGAAAAAAAAAACAAAAAAAAAAGCTCTAAAAGAATTGACATAAGAAACCTACACAAATTAAGATATTTACTATCAAAACTTAGCAAAGCCTACAAGTAAGTAAAATCTTCAGTCCAAGCGTATCTATGATGAGCATAAATCTTTAAGATGAAAATTTGAAAAACCGTGTGATTTTTGCGAAACAATGATATTGTAAAAGCCAGAATTTTAGGATAGACCTACTATGTAATTACCCTTCACTCTAAATACTAAATCCCATTTTGCAAAAAGTTAAGACTAGTACCATACATTTTCCATATGGGTATCATGCGGCAATGGCACGAGGCCATGAAAGTATGGTTTAGGTATGTTATAGAGATTTTAATCCAAGCATGCATCATCTTGAGCTTCTACAGAAATAAAATAACTTAAAAGAGATACATGGTATCACAATAAGCTTAAAGAATGTGACAAATATAATCAAGAGAAGTGTCATACCATGAGTTTTCCAAACCTATAAGTGACTACTTTATAAACAATGAATAGGATTAAGAAGTCTTGATTTAGTGTAACTTCATCCAAACATGCTAGTATACGAGTATGAAAAGTTCCTTTGTCAAAACATTCGTGTATCCGAAAACATTCGGTTATCCGAACAATAGTGACTAGTAAAATACAAAAATTTATGGAGAGCACATCATGCTTAATATTCAAGTACTTTTCTTTTGCTCATAGTACCTAACCAATGAATACGGTTAGTTCTTGTCCATATGTTAAAAGCTTTGGAAAAACAAGAAATTTTGCCACTTGATGCCTTTCATGTCTCAATAAAAGTGGGCTAGTCGTAAGATATCTACAGACCTTGGCTTGATTCCTATCTCATGTTAGTGATGTGAAGAACTAACTTGAAGTTGGACCAAGGCCCTAATATTCATAAGCTTAGATCTAAATTGTACTCCAATGATCTTACGCACCCCCTCCCGCCCGGCCTTGTTCTAGGGCTTTCCAAAATGGGAAGGTCCTTCTAACTTCAAAAGAAAGTGTGTAGAGAGCAGTACCTTCCAAGGGCACATCATGAAAAATGCCAAATAGACGGCCTTTAAATGACCTATGCACTGGGCATAGCCTAATAGATCGAGGCCCATCTCTCGTGGTCAACCCATCCTGCAATTTGAGGGCGTTTCAAGTTTCCGAAACATTTCCCTCAGGTGGCGAAGGGCCTTCTTCACATTAAGCACGGTAGTTAATGGAGGTGGTGAGAAGAGGCGAAGGGCCTTCTTCAATTATGCTCATACAGACTCCAGCTTCTTCACATTAAGCACAGGAGAGGGACTTGGAAAGCAAAAGATAGCGAGAAGGCCGACCTGGGGTTGGCGAACTGGAAGAGCTTGCCCTTGCTGGAGAAGACGATGACGCCCACCTCCGCATCACACAGCACCGACAGATCGTGTGCCTTCTTCAGCAGCCCGCCCCTCCGCTTCGAGAACGTCACCTGCCGCGTCGTTGCATTCTCGATCCGCTTGATCTTGATCTTCCGCCTCGCCATCGGGTACCTGCACAGCACCAGCACCACTGATGCACCCGTTAGTCATGATGAGCAGCACCAAGCCACCTCCCTCAAGCTTCCACAACGCAAAGCTCACAATGCTCAGAAGATGAAAGGGTAAACCCTGCTGCAAACCTACGCCGACCCGGAAACGTGCAGCTCCCTCGCTCCGCCCCTGTAGCTCCAGGCTCCAGCTCTTGCGCTCACCACAAGATATTTTGGCTCATTTGATTGTTTAAATGGGATCGTATGCCAAAGTGATGACACGTTTTTCGCGGAGCGTCCCACCATGAGTCATTAAAAGGAAGGTCGCCCACCCTCAGCACTAAAGGGCACGGGAGCAAAGAGATGGGATCCGCGGTGGGAGTCCAAAGGGGGAATCTCGAGGTGGATGGATGGCGGAAAAAAATGGGCGCCGATCGCAGGCTTAGAGACTCGAACCCGCATCACCACGAGGAGAGGTCAATGCTCTAACCGCTACACCCGCGACGGGGAAGTTGACATATGGGCAAACCAAATAATGATAAATAAACTTGGACAACCCCCCCCTGCTTGTCCAAGTTTACCTTTCCGTGTCCTAGTTTACCCCAGCATCCTACGGTTGCGCACGTCTCGATCGCCGTGTCTTGACTTTGCTACCGTGGATCCCACCGCTTGAGCTTCAAAAATTTCCCGTGCCCTTTAGTACTGAGGGTCGCCCACCAACCAGTACCCATTTAAAAGACACAAGTGACAAGGTGGTCATTTGCCACTCATTGGTTAAGTCGCAACTCGGCCACGAAGGCTGAAGCTTATAGTTGGGCTCGGCCACTGTTTACCAAAAACTTTTTTAGGAACCAATGGAAACAGATAAAATCACTAGGCCTTCATACTACAACTAATGGGCATTGGAAAGAAGGAAGAGAGAGAGAGAGAGAGAGAGAGAGAGAGAGAGAGAGAGAGAGAGAGTTTCAATATTGATGATCAAACTATGAGTGTCTAGGGAGTGTTAAATAAAAGACCTACATGCAAGAGAGGACCTTCTGGTGCAAAAGGAGCTTCTATCCTCATGGATACTTTCCTCTCTTGTTACCTCCATGGTCCACCACCCCATGTCTGCCCATATTATTGCTCTTGAGATTACACTGGATTCTAATGTAGATAATCAATTTTCTATAATTATCAAGGACTAAGGTAAAGTAAAAGTGCTCTCTCTCTCTCTCTCTCTCTCTCTCTCTCTCTCTCTCTCTCTCTCTCTCTCTCTCTCTCTCTCTCTCTCTCTGAGTGTAGAAGACGCTTTTGAAAGAGCATACATGCACCCTCCTTAGTCAAAGCCTGCTGGCTACTAATGTGCTTTAGGCTGCCTTGGCCTCCAATCCATGCTCCTCCCTCAATGCATCGCCCCTTTGGCATTTGCTTTTTCTAAGTTGCTCATAGTTTTTCTCTCAATCAGTTAATTAGGATCCTAAAGACACACCTTTACAAAACTGAAGATAATTGCTACTGCCTTGATGGTGAGGGACAAATTAATTGCACAATGGCCTTTATTTGAGCTAGCCTAGATAGTTTCATGTACATGTTGATCTCAATGAAGATAGAACGAACATCAAGTACGAATTATAAACACATGTGAAGTCCATAGGAGTCCTAGTGCAACGCAAATTGAAGATTGAGCAATTCACTACAAGTGAATATATACCACCCTTACGATCGTGAAGGATGCCTTGATAATGGATATTGCTTGCTATTTCTCTATTCCTGTGCACTCGCAATCAAAGCCTTCTCTCTCTCCATCACCTCGATTTCTTATCAGCACCTACTCCTTTGTGTGTGTGTGTGTGTGTTTGTGCGCACGCATGTGCAAAGCTCTCTTTCTCCTATGCCTTATGTGATGGTTGCTCATGGTCATAGGTCACGCTCTATCTTTGCCTATTGTGTGTCCTCCATCTGAGGTCGTCATGGCAGTTGGCTCACAAATTTTATTTCGGATTACATTTGCAAAGCTGTAACCATGGCTTGGTGGTTTGCAGCACGACATCGGATATTGTGCATAAAAAGCCATGTCATTGGCTTTTCAAGAAGAATTAGAGTGCCTTCTCATAGACTTGCTAGAGGCGATGTTCAATACAATGCAAGCAGGGAAGTGAAATGCACATGTTAGCGCTACTAGCACTTTAGAAAAGGGGGGGTTTAAGCTATTTTTCAGGAGGGCATCAAACCAACGTGATAGTTCCCACAAATGATTACGAGCTTCACTCTTCAGCAAGATGTCTCACCCCAACCTCATGCATTGCAATAGTGAAAAACTCTCATGGTGTCTCACCCCAACCTCATGCATTGCACAAGTGAAAAACTCTCTCTGCGGGCTCTTGCTGAAGCCCGTCGGCTCTCTCCCTTCTCCACATTTTCCCCTAAAGACCTGCGAGCATCTCCTTAGCTCGAGGGGTGCACTATGTAAGCATGTTAATGTATAACGTGAGATCAAAAGGAGGGGTTTTGAAATGCAAAAAATTTAGGCAATTTAACAGAGATACATTAATATAAGGGGTTTTAATATTCACTTTCGAAAAAAAAATCCTAAAATAAGGGGTCATTTTATTCATTCAAACATGTTAAAAGAGGGGTTTTCTTAATACCCAGTGAACGCACGTTATATAGGGGAGTACTAAATGGTGAACCCCCCGAGCTCCTTAGTTTCTCCTTAATACGCCCAAAACCAAAATAGAGCACACTAGCGAGTCTCATTTCTGAATGCAACTTCTTCGTCTTCTAAATTATCCGGTTTCTTTGGAATGGAAAGTTGTAAGGCGATTGATAACTGAAAGTTGATCGAGCTCTGGTTGGGTGCAAGGAACCGTAAAATATGGGGATAGAAAGTACAAAAATTAACTCTCAACTCAAAGTTAAAATTTAGCTAGAAGAAGAGCAAGTGAAGCTGTAGAATATAAGTCCATTGCCTCACAACAGATGTTGAGATGCTTCTTCAAGGAGTGTTTTTGACATTCGGGCCTAACTTAAAGGTACGGTAGCTTTAGTAAATAGGGTTGTTGTAGCTTTAATAACATTTGAATTAAAGTAATTAATTGGTTCTTAAGCCGCGAGATCTACTACAATTATAGTGATTAATCATATGTCTGTGGTTTATAGTGTTGAACACTCCACATATTTTTGTTGTTGTCATCCATTGCAAAATATGCAATACTCTACAATTCTAGTATGCTTCATTCCAAGTTGAGGCCGATGTTGTGATTCTGCTAGCAGTAGGAGAGCCATCAAGGTGGTGTCAATGCAGGCTACGCGTGAATGCCGACTTCAATGGAACAACAATTTGGATAATTGCCTTCAGAACGTCTCCTTGAGTGGGGCCATAGAGGGGCGCAATGGAACCAACCTAAGGCAAGTGGGCTCAAGGAACCCATCCGATTAACTAAGATAAATGCCAGCTTTGCCACCTCCTTTGTTGCCGATTCTGTGCAAGCCCCATCATGCGCCAGCAACACAAGCGGCTCCCTGGGCCTCCTTGACCCCTGCACGTTGTCCATGTTAGCAATGAGAAGGGCAAGAGCATATTCTATAGATCATGTGTGGTTGTGCTTAAGTAAGGGACAATGCTGGCCGAATGTGAGAATCGAGATGTACATGCAGAAGGAAGGCACTCAAGTCATAATGCACTGTAGTCCAAAAATTCAACGAAAATTTTTATCATATTTTTATTAAAGACGATATCCACAGCATCACCCACCACTCACCATCATCGTTGCTTTATCTTGAAACCCAAAAAATACAACCAAACTTGCGCTCGAATATATTTGTTTCTCTTTGGAATTGCAATAAGTAGTTTATATGTGGTTCAAGGGGCTGGTAAATGGTGGTCAAGTGAAACAAAGTGTTTCCAAGTGGTTCAACGGGTTGGTCAAGTGGTTCAAAGTGCTACTTGGGTGGTTGAAAGTGCTTGTCAAGTGGTATAAAGTGCTAGCCAAGTGGTTCAAGGGGTGGCCAAGTGGTTCACAGTGCTTGTCAAGTAGTATAAAGTGCTTAAAAGTGCTAGTCAGGTGGTCCAAAGTGCTGTTCAGGTGGTCCTAAGTGGTCCAAAGAGCTGGTCAAGTGGTTCAGGGGGTTGGTAAAGTGCTTAAAAGTTCTTTTAAGTGTTTCAGGGGGCTAGTAAAGTGGTTCAGGGGACTGGTAAAGTGCTGGTCAACTGGTCAAGTTCGCAGAAGTGCTTTCAAGTGTTTTGAAAGACGTCTTTTATCACTCTAATGTGAAAAGTGGAAGCTATTTAGCAGGGGTGATTAGTTGTAATTTTAGATGGAAGTAGTCAGGTGACCCCTCCCCCCCCCCAGCTTTGATGTAATCCTTCCTGACTCTCTTTAATATAGTTCATTGCCTCCTTTTTATTATATTAAAAAAAAGTGCTAGCTACTGTTAAAAATGTTGGCCAAGTCCTCAAGTCAAATTTACAGAGATAAATCTTACACATTCTCCTCTGGGGGCATGTTGTTATAGATTTGCTCGAGTATGTCATTTGACATATCATATACATTATGCTCACATTCCCTCGGGGACATGGAAAACCTTATGCATCGCACCATATGGGAGTAGATTAGAGCAATGGGCTTGTTGTCCAAGAGGACATAAGTATCATCTCGACTATTTACCTTGTCGTAGAATAGGCCTCAACCACATACAAATTTTTCTTAATGATGTTGTGCCATTGATCCTTTTTCTCTCTTTTGGCCAGGCACTTTGTGTTGCTGCATTTTTGGACGTAGAAGTCTACACCTACCCCCTCTGCAGTCACTGCAAAGTTATGGCCAACCATCAAGGCATCACTCAGGTCATCATGATGGCCGGCATACATGGGGGCGTGTTCATCCTCATCCTCGCTCGACACTTCTCCATCGCTTTCATCCGTAATTGTGGGTTGTATTTGCAAGTGTACCCCCACTGCACATGATCTTTGTTGGCACATCTCCTCCGTTGACCTTTGATGCACGCATTGCAAAATCAAGAGAGCAGTCTGTGCCTTAGTCCATGCATATTCGTCTGACTGTAGCCATTGACACAGTGCCAGGATCGAGACCCTGTCATGCGCTTGCAATTCTACACTATAACTCTATCGACATCACCGAGCTTGACCTCCCAAAAATCACGATCGACATTCTTGCCTATCTGTGGGCATTGATTTCTGAGAGTTGCATTGAGGAATGCAACAACGCTTGAAGATTTATGTAGCATCCACCTGTCAGATTTCAACTGCTCATGTGTGAGGGCTCTTTTGACCACTGCACCAGCCCCGTCATGTTTACCCTTTCCATGGCCTGAAGCAAACAAATTATGCGTCATTTCAACACCTGTCATATTGAAGAATCGTGCAACAAAATAGAATGGCCGCCTTGCTTTGAATTGTGATGCAATACCATCCAACGACACCCAATGTCGCTTGACACTATAGGCGTGTCTTTTCAACCATTCATTGTGCAAAAGAAAACAGTGTTGCACAAACACAGTGTCATGTGTCTTGTCATCAAAGATGTAGAAGTGAGTCGTCTTTTGTATAGCACAAAGCGCATCACATAAGTATGAAATGTGAACAAAGATTGTGACCTGAGATGAATACCAATGCATTGATTGGATCTCATTCTGCACCTTGAAGGAGTAATTCTCTACAAAATCCACTATAGACACCACTACATCGGTAGGAAAATTGGCCAAACACTCCTTGAGCGGTTGAGCTTGCCACCTGTATAAGTAGTCGTGTTTGATGAACTTCCCTAGTTTCCCTCGGAGCACAAAAATGCAACTCATCGGACTGAGATGTTGAACCACAAGGTTTTTTTGACATTTAGCTAGATCTTCTTCAACCTTTTTCTGTGTAGGAACCTTGTCAAAAACCTTGACAGTCATTCTAGAGATACCATCACTCTCTTCAACGGGACACCACAAGAGCCTTTTAATCCCGCAATTCGTGCATGTTCTCAAAAGACATTTGTTGGGGTGAGAAGCACAATCAGTTGGCTTTAGACACAATACATACTCCCATAGTTCTGTCAAGGATGAAAAAGTGGCTTTTGATGTTGTGCACTGCGCTATTCCACCACTCGGACTACACACAAGACACCTGCAAAAGCATGACGTTCCATGCTTCCATGGCGTATCTGATTTAAGCATTTCTTCAAGTAAACAAGCTAAACATGGTATTCATAATAGCATGTGTTGCGGTCCTTCAACTTGCGTACGAAGTATGCCTTCAGACCCTCAAAGCATCTAAGGGACATCCTAATGTTAGGATGAGCCTCCTGGAACCGCATGTACAAATCCCTCTGCCATACAAAAGACATTTAAAAATACTATAAAGTACTGAAATCTAATTGCAACACTTACCTACTACCACCTAGGGGTGTATTTTCACAAAAGTAGGTATGACCACCTTTTGTCCATAAAAAAAGTAGGTATGTCATTTCGCCACCTTTTCAACCAAAGTGAGGTGGGGTTGGTTGAGCAGTGGGAGTTGGTGTCGATTTCTAGAAATTCCATAGTTTCTACTTCAATTTTTTGTATTGTTGAACTTTTGTCCTCTAGTGAAGGACTTTAGTGCACTTGGAGAACACTCTCAAGCACTTTCGGGCCCTTTTAAGCACTCTGCAGCACTTTAAAGCACTTTGGGGCACTTGAAAGCACTCTGAAGCACTAATTTGTGGCACTTTCGAGCACTACGAGGAACTTTCAAGCAACCTGTCATGCACTTTGGTGCCATTGGAAGTACTCTGCAGCACTATAAAGCACTTTGAGGCACTTGAAAGCACTCTGAAGCACTTCAATGCACTTTAAGAGCACTCTGAGGGACTTTGTGGCACTTGATAGCACTCTGAAGCACTTTACTAGCACTTTGGTGCACTTTGAACTACTTTGGTGCACTTTGGAAGCACTCTAACCTACTTGGTGGCACTTTAAAAGGGCTTTCAAGCACTTTGAGGCACTTTGTGTGGCACTTTCAAGCACTATGAAGCTCTTTTAAAGCACTTTGGTGCACTGAATAGAACTGTGTGGCACTTTGAAGCACCGTAAAGCACTTTTTGACGTGTTCAAGCACTTTGAAGCACTTTGCAACACTTTAAAGCACTTTTGGATACTTGAAAGCACTCTGAAGTACACTTTAAGGGCTCTTTGAAAGCACTTCAGTTCTATTTAAGAGCACTCTGAGGCACTTTGTGGCACTCTGCAGCACTCCAAAGCACTTTAGAATTTAAAAAGAACTCTAAAGCACTCTAAAGTACTTTGTGGCACTTTCAAGCACCATGAAGCACTTTAGTGCACTTTGGAAGCACTCTAAAGCACTTTTTGGCACTTTCACGCACACTGAGATGCACTTTTTTGGCACTTTCAAGCATTTGCAGGCTCTAAGTGATGCATTTTGAAGCACTTTGAGACACTTATAAAGCACTTCAAAGCTTTTACAAGCACCCAAAATTACTAAGTAAAGCATTGTGACACACTTTCAAGATGTTCTGGGCTGATATATGTGAGGTAAATCGAGGAGATGCATCAAATGCACCACATGTGCCCTCTTGTCGATTCTCTTTCGAACGACATCTTTCTTGTTTGGGGAGATGCGGGTTTCCATTGACCAGAATTGAAACACGATTTCTCTGATTTCGATTGTTAAGGTATTGGTCCTATGTTGTTGACGTTGACACGTGTCTAAGGGAAGTGACCCCTCCTCCATGTCAGTTTGCAGTGGAAAATTGGCTCCCACGACATTTCTTTGATGAAGTCCTAATGCCTTCGCAAAATCATTATTGCTCATTACATTGTCAGCCCCATTGACTCCACTGAGGCATGCCATGACAGTAGCCCGTTTCAAAAATAGCTCATTGTGTGAACAAGGAGTCTTCACCTCAGACTATGTATGACAAATGTGAGAGAAAATCAGTCTCCCAACTGTCTTTGATGTGGGTTACAACACTGAGAACGTTGGATGACTGCGAAGTTGCTTCAGAATGCTTCATGAGAGACCCTCGAAAAGCCCGTTTGTTTGATTACACTAACACTTAGCAACTATCCTACAAATTTTCTTTGCCTCCTGCTCATCAATGTCACCATCCTCTCACACTCGTGCCATCCTTTTTTGCATGTTTCTTTGTTCCCTCTTCTTTACAACCGAGTAGTTTTGTAGACTCGGTAGAAGATCCCTTGGGATATGATGTGTAGTAGATAATGGAGGAAGGTAAAGGGGGTTTATGTTGCCATTATGAGTATTATGTAATTCCATGTGGAACGTGTGAGGATGCTAATGACACGACAATGAAGACATCCAAATAGTGTCATAGTATCCACACACACACACACACACACACACACACACAGAGAGAGAGAGAGAGAGAGAGAGAGAGAGAGAGAGAGAGAGAGAGAGAGAGAGAGAGGTTTCGTTGAAGCTAAATATGGCTGGCAATGAGGAGCTG
Organism: Adiantum capillus-veneris; assembly: GCF_014529385.1. Taxonomy (NCBI): domain Eukaryota; kingdom Viridiplantae; phylum Streptophyta; class Polypodiopsida; order Polypodiales; family Pteridaceae; genus Adiantum; species Adiantum capillus-veneris. The sequence continues at coordinate 7,021,105 of NC_140934.1, forward strand.
GTTGATATGCCTTTGTGTTGCGCCCGCAAGCACCTACATCGACTATGGAGGACTGAGAGAGAGAGAGAGAGAGAGAGAGAGAGAGAGAGGTTTCGTTGAAGCTAAATATGGCTGGCAATGAGGAGCTGGTTGATATGCCTTTGTGTTGCGCCCGCAAGCACCTACATCGACTATGGAGGACTGAGAGAGAGAGAGAGAGAGAGAGAGAGAGAGAGAGAGAGAGAGAGAGAGAGAGAGAGAGAGAGAGAGAGAGAGAGAGAGAGAGAGATGGGCACAAGAGGTGGAGGGACCCATTGAGGCAGCACTGTGCAAAGAGCCCAGAGGAGTGGCAATGAGAGGGGATTTAAAAAAGCAGGCAGTTTGCTACTTTAAGCTTTAGTATTAAAGTGAAATGGAATTTCCAGCCCGCCAAAATTCCAACCTCTCAGCCAAAAAAGATTTTGTCTTTCCTTTATATAATATGAAAATGAATAACCCACCACCCATTTCATCTCCTCCCAAAGGAGTGTCCAAGACGCTCCTTTTTGGTACACCTAAACATGCTATGGCCCTATGAGCATTTCTTGTTTATTTTGATATTTGTAATTAACATGAGCTAAATTGGTGTGGCAACTGACAGCTCTTTCGGTTGTTCTGGTTAACTTTATAGTTTAACTTGCATATACATTGAAGATTTTTGGAGTTGATGATCATTGTAATTCCTTAGCTTTCGCCCTGGTTGTGGATAGAAAAACATTTGGACTTACAATGTATAGAAGTAAATGACCATGTTTTGCAGTTTATGTTTTTCCACTTGTGCTTTTTGGAGAGGAGAACATCCAACCTTGGGTTTTGTTGCAGTTTTGGCAAGCCCTCCGGAGTCTCGCCATCCACTTGTTCCTGTTCAATTTTAGACTGTTATTTCAATTGGCTATCCGTCCTCAGGTTTTCTTGCTTTTTTGGCAAGCCCTCAGATTGAACTAGTATCTGTAGATTGGTGATCTTGTTTTTGCATTATTTTGGTCTTTGGATGTCCATTTTGAACATTTGAAGTCTTGGTAGAATCCTCTTGACAAGAGCTCTCTGCTTGTTAATCAATATCTATATCTGAGCTTTGTGGCTGTAACCGCGATCGATGCCACTTATGTCATTTTTGGCTTTTGTTCGTAGATTTGGTATATGTAGCCTATTGTAATGCATGGGGTGACTAGAGCCTAGAATCCACCTCCCAACCTCCCACTATATAGGCAATGCTCCTAGCCTTTTGCCCTAGCCGGATTCCCTTGTCCACACTGCCTAGTCCGGCCCTTGGCCCAGTCCATGACTCCCTGGCCTTGCCCTTGTCTTGACATTACTCCCCCCTTAAGGAAGAGTTTTCATCCTCAAAAACAAAAGTGGAAAACTTCTTCTTAAGAGCACTAATGTTTTCCCAAGTGGCACCTTCCTCAGGTCGATCTTTCCACTTGATTAAATCTTGTCGACGTACATGATGACGTGTACGTAAATCATGATAGTCGAGAATTCGTTCAGGCTCATGTGGTAAGGTAGGAGGTTCAACAAAATCGATCAGAATCTGTTGGCCAATGACATTGTCGTCCCCATATAACCGCTTACGTAAACAGCTTACATGAAATACCGGATGAATACGAGAATGTGTAGGTAGCAATAGTTTGTAGGCACGATCACCCACTCGCTTGAGTATTTTGAAAGGCCCACAATATCGTGGAGATAATTTAGGTGTTGGCCTAGTTTTTAGACTTTCTGAATGCTCTGGCACACGTAAAAATACTTCCTCCCCTTCCTCAAAGGTAACTTGCCGACGTTTCTCATTAGCATACTTCTTATACCGATCCTGCGCTTGTCGGACGTTCTGACAAGTAAGTTTCAGCATATCCATGTGGTCTTGGAGAAAATCCTTAACCTGTTGGAGTTTTTCGGTTGCCAACCCCACCATAACATGTGACCTAGGTTGAAAACCATACATGAGCATGAAAGGACTAAATCCGGTCATGACATGCTTAGCACTGTTGTAAGCAAACCCAAGAAGAGGTAGATATTCTTCCCAGTCTGTTTGTTTCTTGCTAACGTATGCGCGTAGCATATCCTCTAGCACTTGGTTAACTCATTCAGTTTGACCATCCGTTTCTGGATGATCAGCTGTACTGAGGTTTAGTTGTGTACCCAATCGTTTAAACACAACCCTCCAAAAATGACTATTAAACTTGGGATCACGATCATTGACAATGTTACTTAGCAAGCCATACAACTTGTATAGGTTGTCCACAAATAACTTGGCTAATTCTGGTGTCTTAATCGTTGATTTGGTTGGAATAAACTTACATAGTTTAGTCAACCGGTCTACGACCACCCATGGTGAGTCATGACCTGGAGGTCAACGACCACCCATGCTGAGTCATGACCTCGTACAGTGGTTGCTAAACCCACAATAAAATCCATAGAGATACTTTCCCATTTACCATTGGAAATCTCCAAAGGATGTAAGAGTCCTCTTGCATTCAGGCGCTCTGATTTGTTAACCTGACATAATCTTGAACAAAGCCATGTAAACCTGGCCAGTAAAACTGTCGTCGTACGAGAGCATAAGTCTTTCTAATACCCGGGTGCCCTGCACTTGGACTATCGATCATGACATTCATAAAGAATCTGGCGCCAAATTTCTGTGTCCGTCGGTACACAAACTCTCCCCTTATGGAGTAGGTACCCATTGTCGATGGTAAAATTCTTCCATTGCTGTAGTTCATCGCTCGACAGAGGAGAACTGTGTGTGGAGGTTAACGATACACTACCATCATTGGAGTGAGAAGGATCCCTCATTTGTACATGGCTCCACACTTTGGAATATGCCTCATTTTGTCAATGGTAAAATTCTTCCATCGCTGTAGTTCATCACGCAACAGAGGAGAACTGTGTGTGGTGGTTAATGATACACTACCATCATCCGATTGAGAAGGATCCCTCATTTGTACATGGCTCCACACTTTGGAATATGCCTCATCTTGCTCATATTTTCCCTTTAGAGAATCCAAAATTCACTACAAAGTTTTGTGAACAAGAGAGAATTGATCTCTGGCATACGACTAAGAGCGTTAGCCACCACATTGTATCGTCCTTTATGATACCGAAGCTTGGCATTATATTCTTGAAGAATCTCAGCCCACATGGATTTTCGACTCTTCAAATCGGTTTGTTGTGTAAACCATTTAATGCTTTCATGGTCAAACATAATCTCAAACTGAGCACCATACAAATAATGTCTCCATGTTTTCAAGGCAGACACTATTGCATAGAATTCGCGTTCATAAGCGGAGTAATTCTGCTATGCTGAATCAAGCTTCTTGCTTTCAAATGCAATTGGCCGCCCTTCTTGTAGTAGCAGGACTGCTCCAATAGCACGGTCACTGGCATCCGTTTCCAAAATGAATGGTTTCAAAGGATCTACAATAGCTAGGATTGGAGCTGTAGCTAATGCATCCTTGAGCATATCAAAACTATGCTCTTGAGCGGCTCCCCATTGAAAAGCTTTGCCTTTGCCTTTCAGTTGGTCTGTCATGTGAAGAGCAGTATTATCATAGTTTTTAATGAACCTTCGACAAAAACCTGCAAATCCTTAAAAAATATGTAACTCTTTCAGATTTTTAGGAGAAGGCCATTGCCGAATGGTATCCACTTTGGATTGATCCATGTGTAGACCAATAGCTGAAATAACATGCCCAAGATAGTGAATTTCCTCCTTCAGAAAATCACACTTAGATTCCTTGGCATATAATTGATGTGTTCATAACAATTCGAACACCTGCCTCAGATGGTGTAAGTGTTCTTCCTCAGAAGCTCTGTATACTAGAATGTCATTGAGAAAAGCGATGACAAATTTGCCCAAGTACGGATTCAAGACACTATCCATAAGTGTCATGAATGTTGCGGGCACATTGGTTAACCTAAAAGGCATAACCAAAAACTCGTAGTGTCCAAACCTTGTTCGGAATGCAGTTTTGGGTATATTAGCAAGTCGAATACGTACTTGGTGATAACCTGACCGCAAATCTATTTTTGTAAAAATACGAGCATGAGTGAGCTTGTCGAACAACTCAGCCACGCTTGGCAATGGGTACTTATTCTTAACAGTAACCGCATTTAAGCCACGGTAGTCTACACACATGCGCATACTACCGTCTTTTTTCTTCACTAATAGGATAGGAGAAGCCCATGGTGAAGAACTTGGTTGGATAAACCCTCTGTTAAGATAGTCAGCAAGCTGACGTTCCACCTCAGCAGCTTCAGAGTAACTCATGCGGTAGGGTGGTTTACTGATTGGTTTACTGCTTGCAACCACATCGATGCTATGTTACACCAGGAAAAACATCGTGAAATTCCTTTAGTAATTTTTTTAAATCACTAGCAATCTTTGCTTGTTGAGAAGTAGCCATTGGTGGAAGAGATGAGAGAGATCGAAGCATGTGGCGTTGAGGAATGTTCAACAGATTCAATGTTAGAGAGAAAATGAGACAATGAGTAACACAAGAAAACATGATCTATTTCATTATCAGAAACTAGATGCATAAGCTCAACTATACATATCAGTGGTGAAGAAGGCACATCCTTCTCTCCTAACAACAACACATGTGCGCCATGGGATTCAAACATCAAGTTGTTGTGCTCATAGCTACACTTCAGTGATGGTCTTAGGCTATGCAACCATTCCCTACCAAGGACCACGTCTGCCCTCTCCATGTTCATAACCTGAAAATCCAAGGATGTGGAGTAGCCTTGTACTTCCAACGGTACAGCTCGGACTTGAGTATCCCAGATTTCGGCATCGTATCCATTCATCATTGCTACCTTGTAGCGGTGGGAACTCGGAGTTTGAGGCAATTTGAGTTTTTTCACCAATCCATAATTAATGAAATTGTGAGTAGCACCGTCACCTACCAAGATGTTCACCTTGTGCCCTTGCAGAGATCCGTGCATACGTACTAACTCATGTGGTTCGAAGAATTGTTTCCACATGGAAGCTGTGAGACAACATTCATGCACCACCTCGGTGTGTGCTACTTCCACTGTAGAGAATCGTGAGGAAGACTCAAGAGGCAGCAGTTGCACCGTGTGCACTGCTTTCTCCTTGCCATGAGCAGCAGATTTCCCCTTGGGAAAATCCTTTTTGCTATGACCGCTTCCCAAGCATTGAAAACATAATTTCTCTTTTTTAGCCTTATCAAAGTCCTCAGGAGAGAGAGGACCTCTAGACCCCTTGGGTTTTTTAGCTGCTTCAAAATTGGCTACTATAAATTTCCTTTTATTGTGCCCATAGTGTGTGCGTGTATTACCATGTGTATTAGCAGGCACGTGATTATTATGTGATTTCTTTTCATCTGGATCATCAAGAATGTGTGCTTTCACTATGGCCTCTTGAAGTGTTTTAGGGTCTTGAGTCTTGACGTGCTTCTTAAGCTCTGGCGTCACAGACCGCGGATAAATCCACGTACTTGCTGAAAGGTGTCTAGTCCTTCCAACTTGAGGATAACATCTCGATAGTGAGAGATATATTCAAGTAATGATGGGTGTTGGCGCATGGAACACGTGTCCCAAGCCGTCCAATTCCGATCTGCCTCATTTGTAGGCAAGAATTCTTTGCGAAACATAGCCTCAAAGGCTGCCCAACTCTGTGGTATGATATTCTTCTCCTTGAGAGACATCCACCACTTGTAGGCCTTGCCTTCCAGAGTTAAGCTTATTTGCAGTGCTTTGACTGCGTCCGGAGTACACCGTAAGGCGTGAATTCCATCCCACTTGTTGAGAAAGATATTCGTTGCATCCTTATTGCGATCTCGGTCTTCTCCCTTAAAAGTCGGTGGTTTGGTGTTTTTCAACAACTCATCCACCTCCTTTGCAGTGAGAGTGTGCAAAGAATCGGGAGATAGACCTTGTCCATGATCAGAAGAGCCTTGCCCCTGTGTAGCAACGTGCTCATGCATGTGTGTGTCAGTAGGACCCTTGGGCTGCTGCTGCATAAATTGTATCACTAACGTAGATAATTTAGTGACATTTTCATTTAAAAACGCAAAATTTCCTTCCATGACTGATATGCATGTCTGAAGTGCACGAAATTCTTGAATATCAAGCAGTTCATAAGCGTCGTCACCCACCGTAGCGTCGCGGGCACTCTCCATGAGAGCATCCGGCCGCGAGCCATCACGAGCAGGATCATGCGTATGATGCTCGAAATCAAAAGTCACATTGATATCTGAATCCATGGTGACACCATGCAGTGGAAGGAATAGAAATAAAAATACCTGGAATCGAGAAAGAATCTCGTGGCCGTAGGAGGCACCGCCACGTAATTAGCCGTGCTAATGACGTTAATGGTCCAAGCTTTAAGCAACCGATAAATTTGTTGGTAGTCCAAGCGTGATCGGAATTTTTTGCACTTGAAGACTATTTGCAGCAAACGGACTGCCTTCTTGAGCTTGCTTGTACTCTCAAGTGAGATCGACTGCAGCTTGTACTCTCAAGTGAGATCGACTGCATGTCGGGTGGGCATGCCCCCTAATTCAAAAAATTTGTCCAATTTTGGACCTTAGGGTAAGCCAATGTGAAAATAAAGCTCCTATGGGAGCCTATGGCAGTGCAGGTCGTCGTCGGCTTGACGAGGAGAGTCGTAGCACCCTATGTGGTGCTCCACTGAGGTCACCGAAGAATCGAGAATTGGCCGCAGGGGCAACGCGAGCCCGTCGAGCTTGCTCCCTCCCTCGGCACAAGCCCGCCTGCATACGCTGCCTTGGTGCGATTTTTTGTTGCTTAGCAGGTGGCCATGCCCGCCTCCAATCTCCTTCCCCCTCTAAGCTTGCATGTGCATACTAAAAAAAGTAGAGGTCCACGACCCAACCCACTTGCCTAGAATAGACCTTGCTCTTGATACCAGTGTAATGCATGGGGTGACTAGAGCTTGGAATCCACCTCCCAACCTCCCACTATATAGGCAATGCTCCTAGCCTTTTGCCCTAGCCGGATTCCCTTGTCCACACTGCCTAGTCCGGCCCTTGGCCCAGTCCATGACTCCCTGGCCTTGCCCTTGTCCTGACACCTATGGTCCTCTCTTTATGTCCTGCTTGGTCCATTTTGATCCTTAAATTTTTATTTTTTGCCGAAAAACTGTATTGTCCTTATCTGGTGACTTAGGTCTTCAGTGGTCAATTTTTACCTCGATCAATTATTATCACTTTTGATCCCATATTTGAATTCCTTATTTGATTTCTGACCTATAGAGTATCCACATGCCATACTTTTGTCCACTGTACTAACTTCTATGCTTGAAAAGTAAAAAGTCTCTCAGAGTGGCAACAGATGCGATTGCTGCCAACTGTGTCAGTTTTTTGTTTTGGTCAAATATCTTGTATATTCAACTCATGCTCTTTCCATCGAGTTTATGCTTGATGAATTAAAAGCTCAAAATTTTCAAATCTAGGCCAAAAAGTGTTGGCTCCTTTTGTTGGAATTAGGGTTGCACGAAAACACACACAGCTTGGAGAAGACAAAGGAAGCTCAAGGCACACAATAGAGAGTGTATTACTTAGTGTGCAATGGAAAGATAGGTAGCCCTAGAATGAATGGGTCTATATATAATGCACGGGGAAAGAATCTCCTAGTGAGGGAAAAAATACCCCGGCGGTCCTAAGTGTGTTCACACACATCACTACCACCATGTATATGGTAACAAATTTCCTCTGGAGTGATGCGGTGAACGAGAGTTGGCACATGAGTAAAGGGAAGCTCCATGCCTTGAGGACATGATCAGCCCACAAAGGGGAGTAAGCCCAAAGCTTTGCGGAAGGCTTTGAACTTCTCACGAGACAATGCCTTTGTGAAAAGATCTGCAAGGTTATCCTGTGTTGGTACATAAGTCAAGATAATCTCTCATGTTGAGAGCCTCTCCTTGACATAGTATTAATGCACCACAATGTAATTTGTGCGAGCATGAAAAACTGGGTTCCTCGCAACTACCAATGCGCTCTGACTGTCACTGCAGATAGTGATGGCAGTCTCCTGTCCAACATACAAATCAGCCATAAGGCGTTTGAGCCATACACACTCAACCTGTAGCTGTGAAGACTGCCCTGTACTCAACCTCACAACTAGAAGTGGCCACAGTAGGTTGCTTCTTGCTCAACCATGATATACATGAACTGCCAAGCATGAAACAAAAACCACTTGTGGACGCTCGCATGTCAAAACAACCAGCCCAATTTGAGTCCAAGAAAGCATGTAAGTCTGGCGGCAATGATCCCCCTTGGGATAAAATAAGCCAAGATGTAAAGTGCCACTCAAGTAGCAGAAAATCCTCTTGACAGCCTGCCAATGCTTAGACCATGGCCTATGCATAAATCTACAAGAAAATCCTCTTGACAGCTTGCCAATGCTTAGACCATGGCCTATGCATAAGTCCACAAACTAAATATCTGGCCTCATCTTGCATACATAATGAGGCATCCAACAATAGTTTGGTAAAGAGTGACATCTGCATGATCACCAGCATCATGCATGAAGACTTAATTTCAAACTTGTTTCCATGGGAGTGGAAATAGGTTTGCAATCCTCAAGTCCAAACTTACATAGCAATGTCTCTATGTAACTTTTCTAACACAAGGCAATACCACCATCACACTGGTTAAACTGTACACCCAAGTAATGATGTAATAGCCCCAAATCTTTCCTCTTGAAACTAGCATTCAAGTCAACCTTAAATTTAGCAATATGTCTCTCATTTGGTCCATTGATCAGCAAATCATCTACATAAAGAACCACAATGAGAAGTACATCACCCTCACGCTTTACATACAAAGTGCTTTCTGTTGGACTCTTACAAAAGCCTTGTTTGACCAAATGAGCGTCAGCTTTCTCATACCAAGTACGAGGAGATTGCTTCAACCCATACAAAGCTTTGTTACATTTGCACACCTTATCCTCTTATCCTTTCTTGACAAAACCACGAGGCTGTGTTACATAAACTTCCTCAAACATGTCACCATTCAAGAAAGCAGTAACAATGTCTGATTGATGTACATCCCAACCAAAATGAGCTGCCAATTCACATAGAAAACGAACAGTAGTCATATGACAAGTGGAAGAAAAAGTTTCTTCATAATCTATGCCTTTCTGTTGCGCATAGACTTTTGTAACAAGTCAAGCTGTATGGAGATCAGCCCCACCATCCACCTTGCATTTCAACTTGTAAACCCACTTTGTACCAATGGCCTTTTTGCCAGGAGGCAAATCACATAAAGTCCATGTGTCATTTTCTGTAAGTGCATCATATTCTAATTACATGACAGCCATCTAATTTTTTGAATTATGTGCTTCATCAAAAGATAGAGTTTCCTCTATATCACATAAGCTAGATAGAGCCAAATCATAACAATCTGATGCATAAGAGGCATGGTGAGAACCTGAACGAGTATGACTAGACAAAGGTGCATCCAATTTACTGTCATGCAAAGTGTGCACCAACCATTTTGGCATACCTCTAGCCTGCTCATTTTTTGCGTTGCGCTTAAGTGGCACTAAACCATAAGCCAAATAGCCAAAAACACACATGTGCTCAATAGATGTCTTTCTATCATGCCATGCTTCATATGGAGTCATAGACTGCAACGCTTTCGTAAGACACCTATTGAGTACATAAGTGGCACACATGATAGTCTCGAGCCAAAACAAATGTGGTAAAGCTTGACTCTTGACCATACATTGTGCCATTCCTGTAAGAGACCTATTTTTCTTCTCAGCAACACCATTTTGTTGATGCGTATATGGCACTATTCATTGGTGTTTTATCCCACGACTAGCCAAAAATGCAATAAATTCATGAGACAACGTGTATACAACACTGATTGGTGTTTTATATCACGAGTAGCCAGAAACGCATTAAATTCATGAGACATATATTCCCTCCCTCAATCAAAACGAGGGGTGCCCATAGTACATTTCGAGACATTTTCAGCCATATCAAGAAATTGCTTGAAGCACATAAACACTTTGGACTTAGCTTTCAATGGATATACCCATGCATACCTAGAGTATTCATCAATGAAAGTTACGAAGTACAAGTAATTTCCCAAGGATGGAGTTCGCACAGGCCCACAAACATCACTATGCACAAGCTGCAATCTGCATGTAGCATGAACTGACCCATCCTTTGAGAACTTAGTACGTTGCAATTTACCTAAAATACAGCCTTCACAAATATGTGCTTCAAGAGGCGGCAAAGAAGCAACCATATTAGATTTTTGCAAATGCGTTAACTAAAAAAATTCAGATGCCCAAAACGTGCATGCCATAGTTTTGCATCTGAAACAACTCTTGAATCTGCAATTGCATTTGCAAAATTTTGTCCACACTTGTCATACAAAGTGAGCTTATATAGCTCACAATACAAAAGGCCAGATGCAACAATTTCATCACCAAAATTGAGATCATGAAATGTACATTTGTCATCCACAAATTTGACTACAAGACCAGGTCTAGCGATTGCAGATAGATACAGACATAAGATTCTTCTTGCACTACAAGAGGCTCTTCACATTAGCGACGCTCACACAGCGACGCTCAAAAAAAAAAATCCCGGCGTCGCTATGAGCGTCGCTATAAGCGTCGCAAATTTCTTTGTAAATTTGCGACGCTCATAGCGACGCTCATAGCGACGCTCATAGCGACGCCAGCTGGGGTAAAAAAAATAACCGAACGCGCCCAAAAACTCAGATCTCAGATCTGAGTTTTTCGGCGCCCTCAAGCAAAGAGCAGGTAACGCTCTCCCTCACTCTCTCTCTCTCTCTCTCTCTCTCTCTTTTTCTTTTACACACACACACACACACACACACACACACACGAGGAGAGGAAGGAGAGCCAGGTATGCTCCTTCCCTCTCCTCATTCTCATGTTCCCTTCCCCTCTTTCTCTCTCCATCGCGCTCTCTCTCACACACACACACATACACACACACATATAGTGTTTTTGAGAGAGAGAGAGAGAGAGAGAGAGAGAGAGAGAGAGAGAGAGAGAGAGAGAGAGAGAGAGAGAGAGAGAGAGTGCAAAAACGCACACACATACATAAACAAAGAATGCACACACACATTGAGAGAGAAAAAGAGAGAGAGAGCATGCATAAACAAAAAACGCACGCATTGAGAGAGGAAAAGAGAGAGAGAACATGCATAAACAAAAAACGCACACATTGAGAGAGGAAAAGAGAAAGAAAACATGCATACGATCCAAAAAAACGCACACACATTGAGAGAGAAAGAAAGAGAAACTAAGGGAGCGTCGTAGGAAACTAATTAAAATTAAAAGACCTAAAGATCTAGCCGACGAGGAGTTGAACTGAAGACCTATTATTCAAGAGAGAAATGGCATAATCAATCTATCATACTTGGCATGGGTGATAGAAAGGTTATACCATTTATCTCTTTTTATTGGCACACACATCCACACACGCGCACACACACAGGAAGAAGAGAGTTATAACGTCGTAGGAAACTATTTTAAAAGACGTTAAAGATTAGGTTATATGTAGACTTACATTAAATTAGATTTAGGTTTATTTTTAACTAGATTTACATTTATTTAAGCTAGATTTAGATTTATGTTATATTAGATTAGATGCGGGTCTCCATAGACTGCGATGCCTGCATGAAGCGGGTGAAGAAAGCCCTCAATGGAATATAGGGTATTGCTGCCTTCACTCATAGTGGGCTCCGTCGATCCAAAAGTACTGGTGAAATGTCTTCAGAAGATAGGGAAGAAGGTGGATCTTCAGGGCGGCAAGAGTCACTACATCCCCGACACAATGACCATCTAGACAACCTCTAGTCATTAGACTTATGTTAAATTAGATTTAGCTTTATTTTTAGTTAGATTTACGTTTATTTAGATTTACGCTTATTTACGTTAGATCGAGTCCACGCAAGAATTACTTACGGTTTAGGGTTTAGAGTTAGACGAACAGTGAAAAGATCTACTGTGAAAAGATGTTAAGATGAAGTGAAGTGCTACAGCTAGAGAAGAGGCAAAGGGATTTTGTCCACTACATGCAGTATCATGTAGACGTGGGTGTCTAGATTTCTTGTACCCACAAATATAGGTATTGACCAATAAAGACGAGATTATAACCCGGTGGTTCTGATCTCCGTGCACCTCTAGACCGAGGTGTGCGGGGATTGGACATGACTAGAGAATGTGAGGTAAAGAGAGAGAGAGAGAGAGAGAGAGAGAGAGAGAGAGAGAGAGAGAGAGAGAGAGAGAGAGAGAGAGAGAAGAGAGAGAAATGCCAATAGAATATTAAATTTGTTGTCTAGGTTATAAGTTTTTTATCCTCATTATGAGTAGCGACGAGGATGTGGGACCGTCCAACCGAAACACTTATCTCTCAACGAGGGTCTTATGTCCTTGTAATCAATGCAAGCATGCTGTGCGACGGACAAGACGTGTTTCTTTGCAGCACGTTCGTGAATTTGGCGAGTTCGATCCATCTATTATAGATCGAGTTGTTGCCAATTATAACTCGTCGGACTCTGACGCTGGCCAACAAGCAGCAATCTTGCAACCCAATAGACGTATTCGCAGGCGCTTTGGTCAAGCAGCATATGTGAGGCCACAAGATGTAGCCTCTGACAGCTCGGGGGATGATCATGCAGAGCACATTCCCAACGAGGCAATGTTTGAGCCCGAGATTGATGAAATGATCGAGACGATCATGGATTCAGAAAGGCTTATCTATGATGATATGAAAAGTGAAGCCGATACATCATTGTATAATGGAGCACGTATGTCTAGATTGAAAGCACTCCTGGTTCTTCTCAACATGCAGGCAAAGTTTGGATGGAGTGACACTAGCGTCACAGCGCTTTTCAGGTGATCTATTACAATTAGTTTACTTTAATAGAACTCATGGTGTATAATGATCTGATAGATTTTTACACGACTGTATCATATTTTTATGTTGTGTAGATTGCTGAAAGAGCACATTCTACCAGCTGACAATGTGATGCCAGATTCCCGAGATGAAGCAAGAAAGATTTTGCGAAACTTGGGGATGGATTACAATTCTATCCACGCTTGTCCTAATGACTGCATTCTTTTCAGAGGGGAATACACAGACATGGAGAAGTGTCCGAAATGTGATTCCGAAAGATATCGAGTAGATCTCCATGGGACAAAAATTCCACAAAAGGTTTTGCGACATTTTCCTTTGATTCCTCGCATCAAGCATTTCTTCGAATGTAAGTCCATGGCCGCCCTAGCATCATGGCATGAGGAGAATAAATCTTCGGATGGTGTGCTACGAATTCCTGCAGATTGTGCAGCCTGGAAACATATAGATGGAACATGGTCGGATTTTGCCAGGGAAGCTCGAAATTTGCGCTTAGGCCTGGCTATGGATGGCGTAAATCCATTTGGTCAAAGATCAACATCTTACAGTGTATGGCCCGTTGTCATCGTCAACTACAACATTCCCCCGTGGTTGACTACGAAGAAGGGGCACCTATGGCTAAGCTTGATTGTGCCAGGGCGATATAAAGTGGGGAATATGGATGTGTATCTTCGTCCACTATTGGAAGAGCTACAACAATTGTGGATTGGCATAGAGGTGGTGGATATGAGCCGACACACAGGACGACGGAATGCTTTGATCAGAGGTATTCTAATGTGGACCATGCATGACTATCCCGGGCTAACAGAATGCTCAGGTGATCTATTGACACTCCTCTCTCAGACACTGTAAATCTTGTTTTTCCCCATAGTTGATCTATTATCATGTGTATACATGCAGGGCTTCAAACAAGCGGATACAGAGCATGTGTCACATGTGGACCTAGACTGAATGCACGTAGGGCACCCTCACTGAAGAAGCAAATCTACGAAGGTCATCAAGCGTATCTTCCGGAGAATCATGTGTTACGCGACGGCTTTTTGGGAAGAGAGCCACCAAGGATGTCTGCACAAGCATGGTTAGAGCAGAAGGAGATGTGCGATGACGGATTGCCTCCAGGGATGAAGAGACTATCTCTATGGTACGAGTTACCATACTGGCCTCGACTCGTGATCAATCACTTGCTCGATCCAATGCACATATTCAAGAATGTGGGTAATCTACTATGGGACCATTTGACCGGCAAGAAAGATACTTTGGGAGCCAGAGTTGACCTTAGAAATGTGGATCGTATGGAGCAATATTGGCCGCAAACAGCGTCTGATGGATCGATAAAACTTCCTAAAGCACCATGGATTTTCACAGGAGCCCAAGAACGCAAAGTAAAAGAGGCCATTCGATCTTTGCGGACCCCCACTGGCGTAATGCACTCGCTCCGAACGTGTTTTACTAAAGAAGGAAAGCTTACCGGTTTGAAGTCACACGATGTTTGTCTCTCGACATCCGTAACACAATCTACAAACTTGCAAAGCTGGTGCAATGGATCTCACAAAAGGAGATCGACGTAGACTCCATACCATTCGCCAAACTAAATGCTGCGGAGCTTGTGTGCATGTTTGAGAAACATTTTCCTACTACAATGCTAACCATTCAGGTGCATCTTCTTATTCACATAGTTGATGAGGTGGAAATAGCTGGCACAGTTCATTCCAGATGGATGTTCTTCTTAGAGAGTTTCATGAAAACGCTTAAGGGATATGTGCGTCAAAAGGCAAGTCCGGAGGGTAGCATGGCAGAAGGTTGGTTGGTATCAGAGTCCCTAGTGATGCAGATCCCGTGGTGGCGGAACTCACTTACTTCGGCACGCTGCAAGAGATTTTGAGGATCGATTACAGAGGATTTTTTGTCGACTTGTTCGACGTGCAATGGTTCAAGATAATCATGGAGGGTCGAAACGCTACTGTGCGTAGAGGAGAGTCTGGTTTTCTTGAGGTGGATTCTACTAAGAAATGGACTGACCTAAGAGACACTTTCGTACTACCCGAGCATTGTGAACAAGTAAGTATATAAATAGTTAACATCCCCCTTTTACAAGTTATGTGCTTGAAAGCTCTCATGTAAGTTATGTGGCTCTGGCAGGTAGTATTTCATCCTACAAAGTCTACATCAAACTGGTGGTACGTCATAGAGTTAGCCCCTCGTAGTGCTGCGCAAAGCAGAGTGGTGGTTGTAATCTGATGGGAAGTAGGTGCCAAGCATGGCAATTGAAGCAGCACTGATGCAGTGGAGCCACGTGGGTCACGACCTACTTGTGTAAGGCAGGGGAGCTAGTGGTAGATTGCTCAAGCAATGGGTTGGAGCTGTGTGGAAAACGAGTGTGAGTAAGCCAAGTGGTTTCCATTGTCAGTTGTGGCCGTTGCAACACAAAGCCAAGAGGCATACGGCGAGGTGAGGTAGCAATGAGTGAGACCACTATGTGTTAAGATGTGGGAGTTGCTAAGAGGATAATTGACAAGCTGAAGTATGGATCTCAAAAAAACATTCAAGACAAGTGTCAACCTTTAAAATAGACTTCCAATCTATTGATTGTCACTAAAGCCAAAGCCTTGAACGAGTCAACTTCTCACACTCCCTTGGATAGGTGGTGCATATCCCAACACTCAATAGTGGGATAATTTTTTTAAAAGAATTTAATATGGAAAGTTCTAAATGAAAATGCAAAGAAGTTTTAATCACCCAATTAGCTGGAAGAAATCTAATTGATCTAGTAGGGGATAGTGCTCAACTAGCTCTGATACCAGTTGTTGTAAGGTTAATAGCTATGGAGGATGCATGTTAGTAGCATTCATAATTGCATGATTCTACTAATAATCACTTAATTAGGGTATAGACAATAGACAAGAGCACTTTTGTACAATCAACAACCAATCAAAACCTTCCCTTGCCTCCATGGATACCTTTCAACAGTGCTCGAGGACGGGCAATAAAATCGTAAGAGGGCTTGCCTTACTCCGTCGACATCAGCGGCGGCATCATCATGGATGATGACGGCAAGAAGGTGATCTCGCGCATGCGTGGTCTTTGCTCTCAGCTGTTTAGACACTATATACTAAACAAATGGAGTGAAGTACCAAGTGATTTAAAAAACAGAGTCATCAGCATACTTCATGATGAGTTTCCCGTTCCAACACGGGATCAGCGCTTCAATGAAGACCTGATGAAGATTCGAATGCGCGAATACTGCAAACACAAGCGTTCCGAAGTGCAAAAAGCAATCAAGAATGGGTGGAATAGGCCAGATTGGCTGGCCAAAGAAGATTGGAAGAATGCGAAGAAAGCAGCGCGCGAGAATCCCGACAAGTGGAAGCAACAAAAGGATGCAGCCAGAGCGCGAGTAGAGGCAGGGAGCTCGCACCACTTGGGGAGCGGTGGATGGGCATCATTTGAGGCCGATTTTGTAAGTCTTTTCACATTGCTCTTTATGCATGTTCGATAGTTTAGGGTTTATGAGTTTTTTAGTTCTAACATAATGAAATCTTTGTATGTTTTGACAGTGGTCGATGACAGGACGTGATCCCACACCGTACGAGCGCGAGTACGCAGGCAGGAAGGGCTTAAACGCCCTGATGGACATTCTCAGTTCTCGCGGCGGCATGGTTAGTATTAGGGTTTACTCTTTTTTATTTTTTGTATTGTTTTATAAATGTCGTTATATGTTTATACTTACTGAAAACTGTCTTATTGTCTTTTTTTGCAGAATCCGACAGATACGCCGCTTGGACGCGATGAGACGTCTGATTAGACGACGTCAGTTTAGCCGTAGCTAGATAGCATTAGTTTAGGGTTTCTCATAGCTTATGTATCATGAGACGGATTTTATACGTCTTTTTGAACCATGTATATTATTACATTTGTCACCGCAATTCCTTTTGCCAATCAATTCTTTATGCCTATGATGTTGTACAATTGTCATTATTACATTTGCCAATCAATTCAGTTTGTCTATGATGTGTACAATTGTCAATTTTGCAAACAATGCGTCTTGTGGGTGACTATTTTGGGTCTATTATTTACCTTTGCACTTTTTTTAAAAAGTGAATCAAGTACAATATGGTTGATGGGTGGCAGGGCATTCAATGCCCTGCCACCAAAAAAATATTCTCTCAGGCGTCGCTATAAGCGTCGCTATTTATGGCTCTGTAGCGTCGCTATATGCGTCGCTATACTCTTCTGTGAGAGCGTCGCTATAAGCGTCGCTATAGGCGTCGCTATGAGCGTCGCTATATAGCGACACCTATAGCGACGCTTATAGCGACGGCTATAGCGACGCATATAGCGACGCTCTCGTAGCGACGCTTTTAGCGACGCTTATAGCGACGCCGGGGGTTATAAAAACCCAATGTATTTCCGTCGCTAAGAGCGTCACAAGAGCACATAACCTCTTGTAGTGTTGATTCTAGGTACATAAAGTGCATCAACAAGTGTAAAAGAACTGCCATTTGCAGCGGTAAGCACAATCTTTTCAACTCCCTGAATAGGATAAGAGGCATTGTTGACACAAGTAACTGAATTCTCATGAGGGACAGACTCAAGAGAGGTGAAAAAATCACGATGTGAGGTAATGTTCTTTGTTGGCACCACTGTCAAAATACCACACATGTGAATTTGTAGCAACGGACATATATGCATCATGGACAATAGGATCATAAGTGCATTTTGCACTAAATGCCCATTTTGCATCAACATTAGCATCACAATCTCCTTCGACAAAAGACTCTACAATCGCTGCACTTGTATTGAACCCTGTAGTGGATCCAATCTCTTTCTTCTTAGCCTCTTTTTCCTTCAATGTTAGACACTTCTTGATCAAGTGATCATTAGCTTTACAATAATGGCAACGCATCTTCTTTTTGCCCTTATCACTAGAATTTCCAGACGAAGTGCTTCCAACAAAAGCATTAGGAACAGAAGTATTTTCACTTGCAGCAGAACCATAAGAAGTGGTTACATTGTTGTTCCCACCTTTTCTTTGAGCTGCAATAAAAGCATGTTCAATTGCACACTGGCTAGTCCTGTTTTTTTTTGGAAAGTGACTCTTGCAACAGAAGTATGCATAATGCACCAAACTTGACAAATTCAGGATTTCCTTGGGTGATAAGTCTCCAAGTACTAGCAAAAGTCTGGTAAGAATCTGGCAAAGCATCAAGAACAGTCTGCACAAGTGAACTGTCAAAAAATTACTTCAAGTGAGATATTAGTTGCTCATTAACATCCTTGACTCCAGCAAGGAAAGTGTCCATTTCACTTGCCTCATGCATTGTTGCTGAGCAACTCACACCACCCATAAAGTGCATGCAACACAACCAAGATCAACATAATGTCAATCGAGGACACAGATGACACAATAGGCACACAGAGGAAATCTCTTTAGCCTATCAGGCAAAGATCATCCTACACATACAACACTCTGGAAGGCCAACTAAACCACAATCTAAAATCTCACTACTCTCAACTACACCACCCAACCCACATGCACACAGCAGAAGGAAACCCATCAAATCATGCCAGAATCGTATGAAACTCAAGGAGCACCATCCCCTCACTATGATACTCCTGTCCCTAAGCCTCTACACCCAAAATCCTAGCTCTAAATCCATCTGCAAAAAATGTGTATAAAGATAGAGCCAAATTTTGAGTGCTCGAAACTGAAATCTATGAGTACCTATGCGTAGCTTATATCGCTACGATTCTAATGACTACTTGCACGCAAAAAACAGACATTGTTTGATATACATACAACTGCAGATAGCTCGTAGATGCGCGAGCACGTTTGCTCCATTCCACGAGGAATGCTTTGTGTTGTCGTGTAGCTCTCGCCGAGGCTAGCACAATGGTGCAGTCGGATCTACAATGTGATGAACGAGCGGGGAGTAGCACTAGGATGAAGCTCACTCACACTCTCTCTCTCTCTCTCTCTCTCTCTCTCTCTCTCTCTCTCTCTCTCTCTCTCTCTCTCGCTTCCTCTATCACACACAATAGACGGCAGCGCTAAACTTTTATGATGATTAAGTGTTTTTACAAAAGTGACCTAGGTACCTTATATACTAAAGCTACCTTAGGTTAACCAAAAATAGAGTTTGAGGGGTCAAATGGCTTGGTATTTACAATCTGAAAGTGCCATTGCACCGCGGCTTCTGCAACTAGACTACCTACTTATTACAAATGATGTTTATAACCATAATCCACAGCATTTCATAACTCTCAGAAAAAAAAGGCTTTGTTGAGTTATGTCGTGTTGTTGACCCAACAGTCAACATTCCCCCCCTCCGCGTTCATGTCATCCCTGACATGACCTGGTTGTCGATGTCAGTGCGGTCTTTGTTGTCGCTTTGTTGATGTAAAGAAATTATAGGCTATAGCCTTTGCACAAGCTCGTCATGTTCGTCCAATCCGATGTACATAGTCTTCACATGATTCAAGAAAATCATAATTGATGACTAACATCTGCCAATTTTGTGTCTTTCTCATTTTTTGAAACAACTTCTACAATCTGTAGAAGTTGGGGACTTCTTTGGGGACCTCTTTCTCATTGCGGACTTCTTTGTTCATGCATCAAGGTGATCAAAGCCGCTTTTTCCATTGTTGGCTTTTGTGTGCAGTGTAAATCATTATACTACTTCAACTGGATACATGACTTAATTAAAGCCTAACAAACCCCACTTAATTTTCCAAGTTAGTAACTTGCATCAAAAGGGCTTTATCTGACATCATTCATCATTGATGAGCTACCATTGTCCATTTGTCTCCAAAACTCATATACATGATGTACAAGGTATGTAGATGGCTATCATGGCTTGAGATTTGAGAAAATTGTATCTTTGGCTAGCTAGGGTTTTTCTCTTTTTTTTCTTTTTTCTTTTTTTTATAAACCCTTAGCTTGTATTCTTTATGCATAGACTCTTGACAAAGCTTGGCTTGATTTGAACTTGTATTTGACACTTTTTGGACTTCAGTCTCAAAAGTGAATGACGGGCATCTCCGGCACCTTCTGGCTACCAAACACATGTATAACCAATGATGGTGACCAAAATTGGGCTTGATCCTTGGTTGCTCCTGTAGACATCTATCTCACAAAAGATGACAGAACTACTATTTTTGCCCCTTTTGTTCTTGTAAGTACAATTAGTCCCTTTTGTTTGCTAGGCTTCACTAAGTCACATACAAGATAGAAGATTTGCAGTAGTATAAAGATCTAATTCTTGTATACGGCATTGTAGTCGCATGAAGTGTCTGATAGGCAACTTTATACTTGATGGGTGCTTTTGTTTAGTCGCATCACCAAATTTCTTTGTCGTTGTAGTCTGGCCCAGAGTTTAATGACCATTCTTAGTCATTTTTGGCCTCATGTTGTTGCTGAAGGCTGATCGGCATTCTTTTCTTACCTCTATCCATTGTGCTTATGGATTTTGAGTCACACCTCATGAAGGTCATCATTTTCCTGTACCTTCTTCTCTTTGTATTGCTCAGACATCTCTTCATTATGTTCTAGATTATGGATTTTTTCTGTTTTTCTCAAGAAAATCTCAAAAAATGACTAAATAAAACCAACAATGAACTCAATAAAAAGCAAAATCATTTGAATAGAATTCTAAATGTTATGTACATTGTACACATGTCCTTAGGGACTCATATATGGCTTTTGTCCTTGTACTTTTCTTGTAACGCTAATATGAGGACATATACTCCGAATTTTAAAATCATCTCAATCAAGCACAAAAATCATCTCAATCAAACATAAAAATTCAATACAACTCACAAAACATTGCCCTCTAATATTCATAAATTCGGTATGCATTTAGAATGCCTCCCCCCGTCCTATTTGGAGTCCTCCTTGACGACAAGGTATCACCAAGGGTATGTGATGTGCTTGGGCAATCAAAAAATGTGTCTATGTAGGCCTTGTAATGTAGCCCTATTAAACATACACAATCAATGCATGGAAAAGATTCATGTTGTGCAAGATGTGGGTAGAAGCAATTTTCTTATTGGCATTTGTTGGCGAGGGTTACTATTCTAAGCGAGGTGATGTTCTTTGGAGCTCATGTGCCAGTTTGCTTGATTGAAGGTTGTAGAGATTTTTTGAAGGCTTACGTATCTATACATGCTTCTTTGAGATCAGGAGGAATTGATAGAACTCAAGTGGTGGTGCAGTGACAGTAGTTTTATTAGTCTCTTTAGGACCCACTTTGTCGTGATTACTGGCTGCTTCATTGATGTTGCGCGTTTGGGAACCCATACTTGTCCCTGCTTCGTTTGTGTTTGAAGAGACTTATTTGGGATCCACCTTGTCTTTGTGTGAGTCTTCTTTGGTCTTTGCTTTAGCTCTTGTACTCTTGGTTGGCAACGAGATTCAAACTTTGGGAGTTGATACTTTAACCGTTTTGGAATCCAAATGAACTCTTAACCTCTTTGTGCCTGAATCAACTTCTTTGGAACCCAAACCTGAGTTGCGTAAGCTTGCGACTTTGTGATTTTGTTAGATGTTCTTGCAGGCTTCGACAATTTTCCTTTTGGTGTTGGATCTTGTGATTTTTCATCAAAGATCTTCGTCTTCTTGATCCATACTTGCTTTTGGCCAATTTGGCTCTTGGGTATCTAGATTTGTCGAACTTTTTCGTTTTGACTTGTTGTTATTTTCTTTTGGCCTTCTTTGGTTGTTACGAAAGCTGCTAGTGATAATGATGACCTGAGTTTCTGTTAAGGGATGTCATAAAAATAATCATTGTCGCTGCTATCCTCAGCAAGGTTGCATTCTAGCACTTTCCCTTTATGGTTTGACTGGTTATGGAAAGTTACTGTTGGCTTGCTGTTTTTGGGATGACTTGGTATCCACTTGATTAGAGCGTTGGTAGCTCGTTGTTGACATGGTTGTGTTCTTCTTGGCTGAGTTTTTTCTTCCTGTATAGGAGCCACATATGAGGATGCTTGTTGCAGGTGCGTTTCCATCGAGGATTTTGGAATCCATTTTGATGCACTTTATTTTTGTAGTGATGACATTGTTTCCTGGGTCTTTGATGTGGACAATCAAAAAACTGCTCATTAGTTAAAGTGTGTTTTATGTCACATGCTGGGTCATCCGGATTTCTGTTGTTTGCATATTCTTGAAGCTCCAAGTGTTCTACAGAATCATAGAACTCGTCTTCTTCTTCGGCTTCACTTTCTTGGACTACACTCACTGCAAAGTAAGGAACGACATCATAACCATTTTCATCACAAAACTTCGTTGTCTGATCGTCTTGAATAGCGCACACATCGAGAGTGGCCAAGATGTGTTCCCATTCAAGTGGCTCTAAAGTTTTCTCAGGAAAGGGTTCTGGGATATGTTCCGTATCTTCAATTTCCCTTTCTAGGATTCCTTCCTCTCTCTTTAAGCTTCCGCTTTGCGAAGCTCCACACATCCACAGTTCTTTACGCTTACCCAACCATGCTGGAAGTTCTGATCCTGCTACAGTAGCGGAATTAAATTACTCCATAGGTGGTCTCGACACATCCTGCAATTATGGCCCTTCAGATTTATCCTTGTCATGGTTTTCATATGTCTTAGGTAGATATAATCATATCCCCAGGTTTGGACCATTTTCAATTGTCTCATGAATGGTCTTCCTAGAATGATATCATAGTTGTTCTTCTTGCCAAAGTCAACAATAGCAAAGGTTTGCTCATTTCAATTCCACAAGAAGTAACAATTGCTTTTTCTAACAATCCTATGGGCCTTTCCATGTGTCCATTTGCAAGATGCAATTTCATCCTAGTAGCCCTCATTGCTGGTTTTCCCCATGTTTTCCAGATCTCTTTTATTGCGATGGAAACGCCAACTCCACTGTCAAGAATTACGATGGTTTTTACACCTTGAAATTCCATAGGAAGAGTGGTGTTCCCATATTTTCCCTCATAGTACTCACCCACCTTGTTTAATGGCACTTGCCTAGTGTTTAGTTGAGGCATTTCAAGCTCTTTGATCCCTTCCTCTATTTGAGTCATTGGTTTTTTAATGCCACATTTCTCTAGGCATTTTCCCACAATAGCCCACATGTTTGGTCCTGTTCTGAGCAACTCGGCTAACATTATCGTACAGGTAACAGACAAAATGTCTATCAACCCTTTTGAATCGATGACCTCATTGGGATACAGTCTCTGTAATGGGACTGCAATAACATTTGACCGTATAGGACGGTAGAGTTCTTAGCGAATGGGGTTGACTGTCCATAGAGTGTATAGATCCTTTGTCTCCCCAATACAATTCCACTTTAGATTCATTTGAGATCTAGCCTCAAATTCCTCTATTGGTGGAAGAGACACTCCTCTTCTAGCACCCGTTTGGTTTACTTGTCTACTTATCTCACTTGCTTCATTGGCCTGTTTGACCTTTTTCCACAATTGGTCAAGACCATCTATTTCTTTACAACTGCAAGGTATAGCTATGTGAAATCCCTCGAAAGAATTATTCCTAGTATTCAACACTATCCTTGGCTCTAATGCGGAGTCCTTGTGCTTTTGTCCATGCTCGTGACTAGAATCTAGCTCTTTTTTTCTGGCTTGGTTGGATTAGTGGTGTAGGAAAGCTTGGGTTGTTTGAATCATTTTCTTGCACATTTCATGCCTGTCCTTTTCTAGTTTCGCATATGGATATGTCATCCATCTCTATTCTTGTGTTTGGTTGTTTCTGAGCCGTGTTTCATAGGCTTTTAGGAGGGCCTCTAAATGCTCATTAACCTTCTCGACCAAGACCGATCCTCCTGAACTAGCACTTCTTGGTTTCTCATCTGTGGATGGTTCTTTTGGAGGTTGAGGTGTCTGTGTAAGAGAAGGTGCAACCATTTCCTCATGTTTTCTTATCTTCTCTTCAGTTTGGGTAAGCTTCTCAACCATGGATTTGTGCTCTCGTTCCTTATGTGCTTTCATCCTAGACTTTCTAGCTTTCTAGTTGTTCCATTTGCTCTTGGTTTCTTGACTAGGTGCGTCAGTCTTTGGCTCACCTCTCTCTAGACTCGCGTCAGTTTCTTTTTTCTCATTCTATGGATTCTTATCATCTGCCTTTTGAGCTTGTGCTCGTGAATTGGTACGATGTTGTCATTTTTCGAGCTACTAGGTAGCTGAACAATTCCTGAGACAGTCATTGTGATCTTCTTGACTTTGTTTGGATTTTTTGGACAGTTGGGGATCAAGTGAGTGATGCCACATTCAAGACAATAGGCATTTACTTGAGTGATCGTTTGAGGACATTGTTTGACCAAGTGGTTGTCACGGCTTTTGTGACAATCTACCTCTTCTTGAGGAGCTTCTTCTTCTAATTCCGCTTGGCTATAAACAGGCTTTGACCTTGCCAAGCTTCTATTTGCATGAGACGCAATGTCCTTTTGTCCATCTCATACCTTCTTTCTTGAAGTCGAAACGCAGGAGGTGGAGGTTGTACCGGCCTCATCACTTCATGTGTTTCTCTCATCTTCTATCGCTTTGAAGGGAAGTACCCACTTTGTTTGCTATAATACATTGTAGCTCGTACTAGTGCTTGTTTATTAGATGCTTCCATCTGGTGTGTATCTCATGTCTATAGGCATTCTAGCACCTGATAGTAGAGGTTGTTGTCCAAAGACAAGCTGTGGCCTTGCAACTCCTACTGGACCTGGTGCATTCCCCATCGCGTATGTATGTGGAGTAGGTTCTACTGGAAGAGGTTGTACATACCTCTCCCTAGCATATTGCATGCCATAGTAGCACTCTTCTCTTGTATGGTTTGTCCATTTCCTCTCAATTTCGCACCACTTAAGCTCCCTCGGATCAGAATTTACAAGAGGAGATAACCTCTTGATCATTTCGTTGATAAAATTTCCTTGATCAATAGGTGCCGCTAGTTTTGCAATGGAATCACACGTCTGTGAATCACTGTGCTGAGAGGATGTGTCGTCCTCTTGACTCTTACAATCATTTTCTTTATATTTTCTCATAGTTATCCACCATCAAATAAAGAGCTTCTTTGATCAATTCATTGAGTGTCAAGCTCCTTATTATATGCAGATCCTTTTGAAGACCCGCATGTCTAATTCCTTGGGTAAAGATCAGCATTAACCGTGCTTGCATAGGAAGTTCCACTCTTGGACGACAGAACTTGACATATCTCTTGAGTTGTAATGTCACTTTGGTACACCTTCTTTCTATTTGAATCTGTGAATTTGTGAGACCATATTGTGAGTTATGCCTTTTTGCAAGAATTCTTCGATGAATTCTTCAAACAGCTCATCTAGAGTCTCGAAATCACTTCTTCTACAATTGAACCTACATGCCTGCGTCATCTTCCAGAGTCAGTCCAAATCTCGCAAACTGTGTCGCAAATTTTGAAACTTCCTCTGCTTTAATTACCCTTCTGAAAGCCACTACGTGGTCTCTTGGATCTTTATCCTCGACGTATTTCTTGTTTACCCATTTCTAGATCTGGGATGGTCTAACTCGCTGATTGTCAACAAGTCTAACCATAGACTCTCTAAATTCTTCTCTCGTTATCGCTCTAGAAGGGAATCCAGGTGCCTCCCTTTTTGGAATTCTCATGTTGGGTGGAAGTATTTGTGGTCCTTCATTGACCAAATATACACCTCTATAAAAGTCATGTTCTATGGTTGCATCTGAGTATAGCCATGGTAGCAACGTAGCTGGGCTTGTGTCAAAATGTAGATAGATTGGTATTTAGCACTTCTAGCTTGGCTTGCCATACCAAATATACACCTCTATAAAAGTCATGTTCTATGGTTGCATCTGAGTATAGCCATGGTAGCAATGTAGCTGGGCTTGTGTCAAAATGTAGATAGATTGGTATTTTAACACTTCTAGCTTGGCTTGCCATACCTTTGGTCATATCTACAAAAGGATTGGTAGATTGGCTTTCCATCTTGATGATCTTAGCTTTCTTAATGTCAGGCCCACTCAATACTCTCAAGATAGTCCAGTCCTTAACAAACACCTTTGGCCTTTGTTAGGTCTCTAAAAGTCAAGTCTGGGTGGTCTGTGAGTTAGAGCTAGGCATTGCTCTTACCACACAGGGTTCAGGACAAACAGATGCTCTTGGTGCACATGTGAGATGCAATGCACACGAGGATGGATTCCAGGGATCGGAGTTCGGGTGTCAGGGTGATTTCCATGACTGGAGTTTTGAGCCAAATTTGATTGAGATGGCCAAATTGGCAGATATTGCTAGGATTGCATTAGCATTTGGGAGTCTCATGTACGAGATAATGATCTCAAGATCGGAGATTGCATTTGTAGTAGGTGCATTATTAGTGGGAGCCATTAGTCATGCAGTGATGACTGGCGTTGGCCTTGAGCATAGGGGCACTTTGCAATGTATGGTGAGATACCTGCAGGATGTGTGCAGCTTTGGTGAGGAGTATGGTGTCGATCACTCTATACTTTCTCTACGATTAGAGTTGGATGCACACAAACTTAGTGAGCCAGTGGGCGTTGTGGCTAAGGTCATACTTGTGATGGCCTTGTACAAGTTTTGTACGGTTTTCTTTTCTCTCTCACGGCCACATTGGCCTTTACGTGGGAGTTGTTGGGGTAAAGCCCCATGTGGCCGGCTAGGCCAGCAGGTGCCTGCCCACTATACTTATTCGTTATGTACATAATAGAATAAGGGGGCTCACATGTAGAGAGTGAGTTTTAGCTCCTGCAAACACAAGGTCTCCTCTTCTCCTCTCTTCTCCATTGTCGCACACATTCACACACGCTCTCGCTCGCGCACTTCAACACAAATTTCCACAACAGCAGATTCTAGTGTGAAAATGCCTTGAGGAGAGGGATTTGATATGACTTCACAGATATCAAAGAAAGTGGTTTCAAAGGGGTCTTTTGTGAGCACCATTGTGCTGGTTAATTTTCACTCAGCAATTCGGTTTTGCTATGCAAATGGAACATTCCAATGAAGCTTCCGACTCACAACGAGAGGCTTGAATGAAAGAAAAACGTGGGTTCTATCGATATTCATAAGAATAAGAAACTTAATTATCTCTTATTTATATGGTCTTGTTGTTCAAGAAAAAGAAGTGAGATGTCTACAGAGGAGGTGATTGACTTTGCCATGAGTCTGGAAACATAAATATTGCATGTCTCAGACCTACCACTAATTACAATACCATCGACTGATAAATTCCAAAACCGGCTAAATGGTTGTTCAAGTGTGTTTCAAGAACTAGTTTACTTAGTTCAAGGTTTTTTTGCAACTAGCGGTGGCGAGCGTATCCAGATTCTGCATCCTGGCTGGGACAAGACAAAAAATGACTTGAAGAATACTTTGTTGAGCAATATTAGACCACATATTGTGGAGAAGTGTCTACGGCCATTGCAAGACAGGTCGGAAACTGATTCATCAGTGAACGCTTCTATTCTTTTCCTACCATCCAATGTACCTGTATATGGGCTGTCTGATTTAGAAGTTCCTAATTGGAACAAGATAGAAGCTCGCCATTTTGGACAACTCGCTCTACTTGCACTTGCAACAGTCTATGACAAAGGTGTGTTCGTGGTTGTTTGTCAGATAATTAAAAAATGGTGCATGATATGGCAGCAACTACTGGGTGGCAAGAAGACCACATGAATGTGGTTATTTGTAAGACACCAGTGTGCAAGACAGAAAGTAGAAATGTGTGCACATTGTTGGTGTCAGCAATGAGAAAGAGCACACTTGGACATTAGAGGCCATTGACATTCCATCAGACAAAGCTTGGTTCGATTCCTTGATAGAGGAGGGTGGGACACCAATGCGAGGTACAATCCATCATTTATTGACTCTCTGTAGAGTTTTTCTGTAACTTGTTTCTAAGTCCTTTGACATATATTTGTTGTGTAGAGGGTATGGAACATGGACATTGGTTCCTTGGCAATTGCTTCTACAATACACCAATGAGAACAACACTTTCGTTCAACACATGGGTGATTTGAGAGCCTTGGCCCTGTTGGGTAGCCAGATGGGCCGTATGATGACAGTGTTTGAGAGCAACGAGGACGTCTCCACCAGACTACATAGTGTTTTGAAGATGCAAGCCCATCGACTACGAGAGATACAAGAGAGAGACAAGAGACTCGAAGATGAGGTGGAGCGTTCCCTTAAGGCACCATCTCTTGTAGAGCCGCATCCGAACATTGTGAAATTGGATCCACCGGCCCATTTCTTAGAGTAGACTAACAATAGAAAACCTCACATTTTGTAGACAAAATGATCTTTCTGGTTGGCCATTGTAAACGGATGCTTTTTGTGTTTTGTTTATTCGCAAGTAGTCTGATCTTGTAAATAAAGGTCGTCATCACAAACATGATTCTAAGCATGCATACTATTTAAATTTGTGCACAAAAGAGGATTAACTTTATAAGACAAAGACATTGTTCATTAAGAAAGCATTTACATTTGATTACTCTAGTGTAGCATTGTAAGCATTGACAAGGTTCATACTATCCTTAAGCTGTATTCCTTGCATCCATCTAGCATCTTCAAAAGGATAATTTTTGAACTTAATAAGATACCGTCGGATAATCTTACCATGTCGTAGTACCTTGTCTTCATTCCAAAGGATATCTTCGGGTTGTAGCATCTTATCTTGGTCTTTGAATTTTGGAGGGTCTTAAATAATTGGTTCTCTTGGTGGATCTCCTTTGTAGGGCTTAAGTAGGCTCACATGAAAAGCATTGTTTATGAGCCAATGGTTAGGAAACTTGACTTGATAAGCCATCTCATTGATTGGCTTCAAGATTTGAAAAGGACCATAGTATCTCTTTGCTAATTTAGCATAATACTTTTGATGGCCTGTAGGATTTTTGTACTTCGTTTGCCTCAATCCATCCTTGGGAACTGGTGCATTGGCCAAGCCAAAAGGCATGACTAGATATTCATAAAGACCAAACGTTGTGCGAAACGCGGTCCTTATGATTTTTTCATCCACTATCCTTATTTGATGATAGCCACTTTTAAGGTCAATCCTATTGAAGTAGATAGAGCCTTGTAGCTTATTGAATAGATATTCTATTCGAGGCACGAGAAATTTGTTTTTGATAGTGATATGGTTTAGTGCTTGATAGTCCACACACATACGGTATGTACCATCTTTCTTTTGCACTAAAAGGACTGGAGAACAAAAGGGAGAGGAGCTAGGCCTCACCATCCCTTTGTCTACCAATTCTTGTACTTGCCTCATGATCTCCTCTTGTTGAGCTTGGAAAACTTGATAAGGAGGCTTGTTAGGTGGTGAGCTTCTTAGTAGGAGCTCAATTTGATGGTCATCATCCCGTCGTTTTCGAGGTAAGTCCATAAGGATATTATCGATAAAAACATCTTGGAATCCATTTAGAAAAGTAGACAAGTCTAACTCTTCTTGATTCCTACCATTTTTATTTGATAAATTATTAGCATCATTAGTGGATTCTTTGACAAAATCATGTACGCAGAAACCGAGCTTTTCATTGACTTATCAAAAGCCGGTGAATTTTCAAGTGGTATAGTACGACTAGACTCATTAGCATCTATATACATGCTCTTTTCCTTGTAGGTGAAGTAGATTCTCCTTTCAGGAAACTTCATGTTGGAAGCCATGCGGTTGAACCATGGTGCCCCTAGGATAGAATCCTCATGATGGAGAGGAGAGATGAAAAAGTCTTCTTTGTCGACATAGCTTTGGACATGAACCCTCAACTTCCCAATCAAGTGAAAGTTGTGTCAGCAGTTACAATATCTCACATCTCAAAAGCTTGAATGCCCAACCTAGTGGCCAACTCTGTTGATATGATGTTGTGAGTAGAGCCAGGGTCAAACAAGTTGAAGGCATCACGTTCCCTTACCTTTTCCCAAGCATAGGAGAGAGGTGATCCTTTGCAATGAGCATCCTCTTTTGGAGCTTTGATGGTAAAAGCTCTAGAAGTCTCACTGCGGGCATTTCTCGTAGGGCAAGAACAATAGCCATGTCCTTGCTCCTCACACTTAAAAAAATTTTGGTCCTGTGAAAAAATTCAAGCTCTTCATGAGAGAGTTTGTTTCTACCTTTGTAAACTCCCTTCTCCTTGGACCGATTGTTGTTGTTGTTGTTATTGAAATTGCCTTGGAAAGAATTTTGGGCATTGGTTTTTCCCTTTGCATCACTTTTGTATTTGTTTTCCATGGGCTTGACATTTTGTCTAGCCCCTTGTTGGAAATTGATGCGGGAAGCAACTATGGTGTGGTGGATTACTTCAATGATAGAACTAGGCCATTGGGAGTTGACATACTCGGCCATTTCTTCAAGTAATCCAGCACAAAATTGTTTCTTTTTCTCGGTGAAGTCTATCTTTTGGAACACAGTAGCTTTGAGATGTAAATCCAAAAACTTGTCCATATATTTGTGAAAAAACTCATGGGAGAGAATCTTCAAGCTACGCCATTCGGTAAGTACTTTGTCCTTTGCATCGCTTGTAAGGAATTGCTTTATGATGGAAAATCGTAGAGTTTTCCATGTATTTGGGGCTTTGCCGTTGACACAAAGGCTAGCCCACCATTGACAAGACAATTTCTAGAAGTACATAGCTACATGGTGTATCTTGGAGGACTCCGTGAAGCCCTCATCTCTAAAGGCTGCATCAAATTACTGGATGAAGGCCAATACTTTGTCGGTGGCTTCAAAGGTGTCATCATAGGTGAGAAAAGAGATTCTCTTTCCTCCCTCTTTGAACTTCTTGAGCTTTTGTGACCTTCACCATGCAGGGTATGATTTGCGATGTCCTCTCCTCTTGTATAGGCTCTAGGAGAATAGCCATAGCTTTCGTCGGAAGAGGAGGAAGGTGAAGAAGAAGGAGAAGAGGGTGACCTCTTTCTTGACCTTTTCTTCTTTTGTTTCCTCTCTTCCCTTTCGATATTTGGAGTGACAAGGAGAAGGAGTGTGTGTTGACCATTTCCTCTTGGGAGGAGTTGACGATCGTCTAGACCGCCGTCTTCATGGAGCCACATCTTTAGAGGAACTTAGGGATTCATTACTTTCTTGGTATTTGGATTCCTCCTCTCGTATGGGAGAGAGTCTTCTTTTGGGGGTCAAATCAAGAGGCCTCCTAAGCTCTCTCTCCTCTTGGAGAGGAAGGGAATCCCATAAGCACGAAGTTGTTTGAGTAACTTTGGCTTGCAAAGAGGGTTGCCCATAGCTTATTGCAACTTAGTAATAAGATAATTGACAAACAGAGGGGCATCATAATTAGCACTTTCATGTGAAAAGTCAAAGTTATCAATGTTCATTCTACTCTCTTGGTTATTGTCAGCCATGCTAATTATACTTATGTGTTTACTTAGTCTATTAATTCTTTGGCAATTCAAAACCTTAGTTGCTACTCCTCTTAGCCTTTGAAAATCAGCACTCAAGTATCTACACCCATTGCTCGAATTAGTTAAGTATAGAGAGTAGTGAAGTGGGTCTAATATTGCAAAATTACCGAGGGCTAACTCCTTTTGGACTTCTTATGGCTCAATAATGGTAAATCCATAGGTAAGTCTAAAAAGACCCCATTATTAAAACCAAAGCTCGAGGTGTGCACCATATCCCACATAGTGGGCTAAACAAAACCGATAATTGATCCCAGTCCCACTTACCCTAATATAATTAACAAATCAACCATCAATAGGCTACTTAAGGACCTCTCTTCTTAAGCAAGAAAAGAGAAACCAAATGCTCTGATACCAATGTAATGGAAATGTCCTATGAACTAATTTGAGAATAGAGAAATTAAGAGAATTAGAGTGAGCATTTTTGTGAGATTAGTTTGAGAACATAGAGGGTGAACTTAATTGAAACATAAACATAGTACTTAATTAACTTTGGCATGAATTTTTTTTTTGCAAGAGAGAGCATTAAAGAACATGACAATAGTTGAGGACCAGATTTACTTGGAATCGGTACCCCCTCCACAGGACGTGTGTATTATAGATTCTCCCATCAAGAGAGACTTGGTACAATACAATCTTTGTGTTCCTTGTAACCTAGGTGATGCAATGAAGATGGAAAGCTTCATGCATCACAAGCATAACATAAACTTTGCAAAAAGCGTTAACTATGCCAAGCCTCAGTCCTAAGGCCTCAAACACCTTTGAAGGTGGAGAGAGCTAGCGGGGAATGAGTGTAGGGAAGAGGAAGAAGAATCATTCATAGGAGAAAGAAATAGTTCCTCACTTATCATCACTTTTCTTGCTTAGCATAGCATAATAACATACACTACAAGAGGTTATGTGCTCTTGTGACGCTCTTAGCGACGGAAATACACTGGGTTTTTATAACCCCCGGCGTCGCTATAAGCGTCGCTAAAAGCGTCGCTACGAGAGCGTCGCTATATGCGTCGCTATAGGCGTCGCTATAGACGTCGCTATATAGCGACGCCTATAGCGACGCTTATAGCGACGCTCTCACAGAAGAGTATAGCGACGCATATAGCGACGCTACAGAGCCATAAATAGCGACGCTTATAGCGACGCCTGAGAGAATATTTTTTTGGTGGCAGAGCATTGAATGCCTGCCACCCATCAACCATATTGTACTTGATTCACTTTTTAAAAAAAGTGCAAAGGTAAATAATAGACCCAAAATAGTCACCCACAAGACGCATTGTTTGCAAAATTGACAATTGTACACATCATAGACAAACTGAATTGATTGGCAAATGTAATAATGACAATTGTACAACATCATAGGCATAAAGAATTGATTGGCAAAAGGAATTGCGGTGACAAATGTAATAATATACATGGTTCAAAAAGACGTATAAAATCCGTCTCATGATACATAAGCTATGAGAAACCCTAAACTAATGCTATCTAGCTACGGCTAAACTGACGTCGTCTAATCAGACGTCTCATCGCGTCCAAGCGGCGTATCTGTCGGATTCTGCAAAAAAAGACAATAAGACAGTTTTCAGTAAGTATAAACATATAACGACATTTATAAAACAATACAAAAAATAAAAAAGAGTAAACCCTAATACTAACCATGCCGCTGCGAGAACTGAGAATGTCCATCAGGGCGTTTAAGCCCTTCCTGCCTGCGTACTCGCGCTCGTACAGTGTGGGATCACGTCCTGTCATCGACCACTGTCAAAACATACAAAGATTTCATTATGTTAGAACTAAAAAACTCATAAACCCTAAACTATCGAACATGCATAAAGAGCAATGTGAAAAGACTTACAAAATCGGCCTCAAATGATGCCCATCCACCGCTCCCCAAGTGGTGCGAGCTCCCTGCCTCTACTCGCGCTCTGGCTGCATCCTTTTGTTGCTTCCACTTGTCGGGATTCTCGTGCGCTGCTTTCTTCGCATTCTTCCAATCTTCTTTGGCCAGCCAATCTGGCCTATTCCACCCATTCTTGATTGCTTTTTGCACTTCGGAACGCTTGTGTTTGCAGTATTCGCGCATTCGAATCTTCATCAGGTCTTCATTGAAGTGCTGATCCCGTGTTGGAACGGGAAACTCATCATGAAGTATGCTGATGACTCTGTTTTTTAAATCACTTGGTACTTCACTCCATTTGTTTAGTATATAGTGTCTAAACAGCTGAGAGCAAAGACCACGCATGCGCGAGATCACCTTCTTGCCGTCATCATCCATGATGATGCCGCCGCTGATGTCGACGGAGTAAGGCAAGCCCTCTGGCCGGTGACGCGTGAACCTGGGTGTCCCGGCAGGGGTCTCTAGCGGCGTGTCGATGGGGGTACGGACGTCAGGTGTCTCCACCGGCGTCTGGGCCCCGAAGCGAGGAGTGTCGAGTGGGGTGGCTCCTGGCGGAGTAGGTAGAGGTGTGTAGCTTCTAGGAACAGTTAGCCGTGCAAAACCTGGCGTAGACGGCGATGCTGTGGCTGGTGTGGGGGCGGGCAAAGAAGGGGAGGGTAAAGAGCCTCGTCGAACACGAGGCGGTGTGGAGGCATCGGTGGCGGAATCCCCACAACAACCGCCACCGCCACCGCTAGAGCGCCGGTGTCTAGAAGAGTGTGACGCTCGTCTCGTCGACGCCGAAGCTTCGGAGCGCGCCGAATGCTCCGAAAGAGAGGGAGATGCGGATGGTGTAGGAACGCGCGATGATGCGCCAGAGCGATGACGCTCCACGTACCACTGTCTCTGCTGCGGTGACAAAGAAGAAAGAAACTCCTCATCATCCATACCT
Organism: Adiantum capillus-veneris; assembly: GCF_014529385.1. NCBI lineage: Eukaryota > Viridiplantae > Streptophyta > Polypodiopsida > Polypodiales > Pteridaceae > Adiantum > Adiantum capillus-veneris. Next base: position 7,055,219 of record NC_140934.1, read on the forward strand.
GCATTAAACACACGAATATTTAAACTTAATATTGAATGAATAGAGTAGACAATGACGCAAAGACCATTAAATACAATGACGTAATGACGCATATAAATACAATGACGCAATGAATCGAGTGGTAGAAGAGGCAAGTCGAAAACTCAGAATTTTCAATCAAAAGATGTGAGCGCGAGTAGAAAAGAGCGTTACACACCATGGAAGCTACTTAGAGAGCTAGAGCTTTTACAGCACGGAGCAAAATTGTTCAAATACAATATTTGTGGCTTTAAGAGATCTCTCTCTCATCCTCGCATAACTCAGCATAACTTCCTATATCTATATAGAGCTCTCCGTTTAAACACATATCCTCTGTTTCATTTTGTAGCTCCTCTGCATGCACCCCATATAGAGCAGTAGCATCTTGATGCTCGTCTGGCACCACCGCAGCGGCTTCTGATTGAGCATCTTCTCTGATCTCCTCCATTGATGTCGTTGTGATTGGCACATGGTAGCCTTCATACGTCCTTGCACTACGAGGGGCTAACTCTATGACGTACCACCAGTTTGATGTAGACTTTGTAGGATGAAATACTACCTGCCAGAGCCACATAACTTACATGAGAGCTTTCAAGCACATAACTTGTAAAAGGGGGATGTTAACTATTTATATACTTACTTGTTCACAATGCTCGGGTAGTACGAAAGTGTCTCTTAGGTCAGTCCATTTCTTAGTAGAATCCACCTCAAGAAAACCAGACTCTCCTCTACGCACAGTAGCGTTTCGACCCTCCATGATTATCTTGAACCATTGCACGTCGAACAAGTCGACAAAAAATCCTCTGTAATCGATCCTCAAAATCTCTTGCAGCGTGCCGAAGTAAGTGAGTTCCGCCACCACGGGATCTGCATCAGAGGAACGTCGTCGACTAGACTGTTCAAATTTTGCCATGATTCCACAATCTTGAGTAAAACACTTTTTGTCGATTCGTTCCACCCTAAAATGTCGACCTTTACACCATGCTGCTGTGTATGACTTATACTACAACGAACAAAGATTATGAGTGGCCGTTCAAACGTTTATAAATAAAGTCACTTGCTAGTCGTACATTGCAAACTTACCTTGGTCGCGCAACCCCGAGAGTACTCCCACTCTTCTTCAGTCACTTCGTCACCGCATTGTTGTGCGCTTTTCAATTGGTTGTGCAACCATCTTAAGCTCATGAAGGTTGGTAGGCTCTCCAGAACCGCTGGATAGTGCATCGGTGGTCGTCTTCCCCGTCTCCACTCGATTCGTGCCCTTTGTCGCTCTTGCTTTGCATCCTTTTACTTTGCGTTCTTGGGCTCCTGTGAAAATCCATGGTGCTTTAGGAAGTTTTATCGATCCATCAGACGCTGTTTGCGGCCAATATTGCTCCATACGATCCACATTTCTAAGGTCAACTCTGGCTCCCAAAGTATCTTTCTTGCCGGTCAAATGGTCCCATAGTAGATTACCCACATTCTTGAATATGTGCATTGGATCGAGCAAGTGATTGATCACGAGTCGAGGCCAGTATGGTAACTCGTACCATAGAGATAGTCTCTTCATCCCTGGAGGCAATCCGTCATCGCACATCTCCTTCTGCTCTAACCATGCTTGTGCAGACATCCTTGGTGGCTCTCTTCCCAAAAAGCCGTCGCGTAACACATGATTCTCCGGAAGATACGCTTGATGACCTTCGTAGATTTGCTTCTTCAGTGAGGGTGCCCTACGTGCATTCAGTCTAGGTCCACATGTGACACATGCTCTGTATCCGCTTGTTTGAAGCCCTGCATGTATACACATGATAATAGATCAACTATGGGGAAAAACCAGATTTACAGTGTCTGAGAGAGGAGTGTCAATAGATCACCTGAGCATTCTGTTAGCCCGGGATAGTCATGCATGGTCCACATTAGAATACCTCTGATCAAAGCATTCCGTCGTCCTGTGTGTCGGCTCATATCCACCACCTCTATGCCAATCCACAATTGTTGTAGCTCTTCCAATAGTGGACGAAGATACACATCCATATTCCCCACTTTATATCGCCCTGGCACAATCAAGCTTAGCCATAGGTGCCCCTTCTTCGTAGTCAACCACGGGGGAATGTTGTAGTTGACGATGACAACGGGCCATACACTGTAAGATGTTGATCTTTGACCAAATGGATTTACGCCATCCATAGCCAGGCCTAAGCGCAAATTTCGAGCTTCCCTGGCAAAATCCGACCATGTTCCATCTATATGTTTCCAGGCTGCGCAATCTGCAGGAATTCGTAGCACACCATCCGAAGATTTATTCTCCTCATGCCATGATGCTAGGGCGGCCATGGACTTACATTCGAAGAAATGCTTGATGCGAGGAAGCAAAGGAAAATGTCGCAAAACCTTTTGTGGAATTTTTGTCCCGTGGAGATCTACTCGATATCTTTCGGAATCACATTTCGGACACTTCTCCATGTCTGTGTATTCCCCTCTGAAAAGAATGCAGTCATTAGGACAAGCGTGGATAGAATTATAATCCATCCCCAAGTTTCGCAAAATCTTTCTTGCTTCATCTCGGGAATCTGGCATCACATTGTCAGCTGGTAGAATGTGCTCTTTCAGCAATCTACACAACATAAAAATATGATACAGTCGTGTAAAAATCTATCAGATCATTATACACCATGAGTTCTATTAAAGTAAACTAATTGTAATAGATCACCTGAAAAGCGCTGTGACGCTAGTGTCACTCCATCCAAACTTTGCCTGCATGTTGAGAAGAACCAGGAGTGCTTTCAATCTAGACATACGTGCTCCATTATACAATGATGTATCGGCTTCACTTTTCATATCATCATAGATAAGCCTTTCTGAATCCATGATCGTCTCGATCATTTCATCAATCTCGGGCTCAAACATTGCCTCGTTGGGAATGTGCTCTGCATGATCATCCCCCGAGCTGTCAGAGGCTACATCTTGTGGCCTCACATATGCTGCTTGACCAAAGCGCCTGCGAACACGTCTATTGGGTTGCAAGATTGCTGCTTGTTGGCCAGCGTCAGAGTCCGACGAGTTATAATTGGCAACAACTCGATCTATAATAGATGGATCGAACTCGCCAAATTCACGAACGTGCTGCAAAGAAACACGTCTTGTCCGTCGCACAGCATGCTTGCATTGATTACAAGGACATAAGACCCTCGTTGAGAGATAGGTGTTTCGGTTGGACGGTCCCACATCCTCGTCGCTACTCATAATGAGGATAAAAAACTTATAACCTAGACAACAAATTTAATATTCTATTGGCATTCTTCGTCTTATCTCTCTCTCTCTCTCTCTCTCTCTCTCTCTCTCTCTCTTTACCTCACATTCTCTAGTCATGTCCAATCCCCGCACACCTCGGTCTAGAGGTGCACGGAGATCAGAACCACCGGGTTATAATCTCGTCTTTATTGGTCAATACCTATATTTGTGGGTACAAGAAATCTAGACACCCACGTCTACATGATACTGCATGTAGTGGACAAAATCCCTTTGCCTCTTCTCTAGCTGTAGCACTTCACTTCATCTTAACATCTTTTCACAGTAGATCTTTTCACTGTTCGTCTAACTCTAAACCCTAAACCGTAAGTAATTCTTGCGTGGACTCGATCTAACGTAAATAAGCGTAAATCTAAATAAACGTAAATCTAACTAAAAATAAAGCTAAATCTAATTTAACGTAAGTCTAATGACTAGAGGTTGTCTAGATGGTCATTGTGTCAGGGATGTAGTGACTCTTGCCGCCCTGAAGATCCACCTTCTTCCCTATCTTCTGAAGACATTTCACCAGTACTTTTGGATCGACGGAGCCCACTATGAGTGAAGGCAGCAATACCCTATATTCCATTGAGGGCTTTCTTCACCCGCTTCATGCAGGCATCGCAGTCTATGGAGACCCGCATCTAATCTAATATAACATAAATCTAAATCTAGCTTAAATAAATGTAAATCTAGTTAAAAATAAACCTAAATTTAATTTAATGTAAGTCTACATATAACATAATCTTTAACGTCTTTTAAAATAGTTTCCTACGACGTTATAACTCTCTTCTTCCTGTGTGTGTGCGCGTGTGTGGATGTGTGTGCCAATAAAAAGAGATAAATGGTATAACCTTTCTATCACCTATGCCAAGTATGATAGATTGATTATGCCATTTCTCTCTTGAATAATAGGTCTTCAGTTCAACTCCTCGTCGGCTAGATCTTTAGGTCTTTTAATTTTAATTAGTTTCCTACAACGCTCCCTTAGTTTCTCTTTCTTTTTCTCTCAATGTGTGTGCGTTTTTTTGGATCGTATGCATGTTTTCTTTCTCTTTTCCTCTCTCAATGTGTGCGTTTTTTGTTTATGCATGTTCTCTCTCTCTTTTCCTCTCTCAATGCGTGCGTTTTTTGTTTATGCATGCTCTCTCTCTCTTTTTCTCTCTCAATGTGTGTGTGCATTCTTTGTTTATGTATGTGTGTGCGTTTTTGCACTCTCTCTCTCTCTCTCTCTCTCTCTCTCTCTCAAAAACACTATATGTGTGTGTGTATGTATGTGTGTGTGAGAGAGAGAGCGAGGGAGAGAGAAAGAGAGGAAGGGAACATGAGAATGAGGAGAGGGAAGGAGCATACCTGTCTCTCCTTCCTCTCCTCGTGTGTGTGTGTGTGTGTGTGTGTGTGTGTGTGTGTAAAAGAAAAAGAGAGAGAGAGAGAGAGAGAGAGAGAGAGAGAGAGAGAGTGAGGGAGAGCGTTACCTGCTCTTTGCTTGAGGGCGTCGAAAAACTCAGATCTGAGATCTGAGTTTTTGGGCGCGCTCGGTTATTTTTTTTACCCTAGCTGGCGTCGCTATGAGCGTCGCTATAAGCGTCGCTATGAGCGTCGCAAATTTCTTTGTAAATTTGCGACGCTCATAGCGACGCTTATAGCGACGCTCATAGCGACGCCGGGAATTTTTTTTTTGAGCGTCGCTGTGTGAGCGTCGCTAATGTGAAGAGCCTCTTGTAGTGATAGTAATGAAGATGAATAAGATGGCAAGCTTAAGCATTGAAGCATGACTCTTGGTTGGATTTGCATTCAATAGCCAAGAGTGTTGGTGTAGGCTCTCAACTTCTCAACAAACTTGGAGAAGGAGATGGAGCTCTTGCACTTTGCTCTTCACACAATGAGAGAGTGCGTGTGTGGGTGTGGGAGAGTACACCCCCTCTCATGCTTGGTCCCCCTCCCCCTCTTTCTCTCTCTCTCTTTTGTATTATTTAATTATATCATTTGTACATGTGTCCTCTTTTTCCTCTTTGAGAGAAAGAACTTAATTATTTATTTTTATGCATCCAAATTCTCATTGGACCTCTTTAAAACCTATCCAATAGGATTCAAGCACATCATGAAGGCCAAATGGGAAGGATCTTGAAATGTGTCTTTTATGCCTCTTAAGATATCATGTTTGAATTGAACACTTCAAGCACCTTGGTCATTTAAGCATAAAAATCGTGTATGCCTCTTGAGAGATCATGTTTGAATTGATCACTTCAAGAACCTTAGTCATTTAAGTATGAGAAGCACCTCAAGCATAAACAAGGTTCCCACAAACACCTTAAGCACCTTAGTTAGGAAGCACGACAAGCACCTCATGCTTGGTAGGATTCCCACCTCAAGGTCAGCTCTAGCTTGCCTAAGGTCAAAGGACTTTTTACACTAACACTACAAGAGGTTATGTGCTCTTGTGACGCTCTTAGCGACGGAAATACACTGGGTTTTTATAACCCCCGGCGTCGCTATAAGCGTCGCTATAAGCGTCGCTACGAGAGCGTCGCTATATGCGTCGCTATAGGCGTCGCTATAGGCGTCGCTATATAGAGACGCTCATAGCGACGCCTATAGCGACGCTTATAGCGACGCATATAGCGACGCTTATAGCGACGCTTATAGCGACGCTCTCACAGAAGAGTATAGCGACGCATATAGCGACGCTACAGAGCCATAAATAGCGACGCTTATAGCGACGCCTGAGAGAATATTTTTTTGGTGGCAGGGCATTGAATGCCCTGCCACCCATCAACCATATTGTACTTGATTCACTTTTTAAAAAAAGTGCAAAGATAAATAATAGACCCAAAATAGTCACCCACAAGACGCATTGTTTGCAAAATTGACAATTGTACACATCATAGACAAACTGAATTGATTGGCAAATGTAATAATGACAATTGTACAACATCATAGGCATAAAGAATTGATTGGCAAAAGGAATTGCGGTGACAAATGTAATAATATACATGGTTCAAAAAGACGTATAAAATCCGTCTCATGATACATAAGCTATGAGAAACCCTAAACTAATGCTATCTAGCTACGGCTAAACTGACGTCGTCTAATCAGACGTCTCATCGCGTCCAAGCGGCGTATCTGTCGGATTCTGCAAAAAAAGACAATAAGACAGTTTTCAGTAAGTATAAACATATAACGACATTTATAAAACAATACAAAAAATAAAAAAGAGTAAACCGTAATACTAACCATGCCGCTGCGAGAACTGAGAATGTCCATCAGGGCGTTTAAGCCCTTCCTGCCTGCGTACTCGCGCTCGTACGGTGTGGGATCACGTCCTGTCATCGACCACTGTCAAAACATACAAAGATTTCATTATGTTAGAACTAAAAAACTCATAAACCCTAAACTATCGAACATGCATAAAGAGCAATGTGAAAAGACTTACAAAATCGGCCTCAAATGATGCCCATCCACCGCTCCCCAAGTGGTGCGAGCTCCCTGCCTCTACTCGCGCTCTGGCTGCATCTTTTTGTTGCTTCCACTTGTCGGGATTCTCGCGCGCTGCTTTCTTCGCATTCTTCCAATCTTCTTTGGCCAGCCAATCTGGCCTATTCCACCCATTCTTGATTGCTTTTTGCACTTCGGAACGCTTGTGTTTGCAGTATTCGCGCATTCGAATCTTCATCAGGTCTTCATTGAAGCGCTGATCCCGTGTTGGAACGGGAAACTCATCATGAAGTATGCTGATGACTCTGTTTTTTAAATCACTTGGTACTTCACTCCATTTGTTTAGTATATAGTGTCTAAACAGCTGAGAGCAAAGACCACGCATGCGCGAGATCACCTTCTTGCCGTCATCATCCATGATGATGCCGCCGCTGATGTCGACGGAGTAAGGCAAGCCCTCTGGCCGGTGACGCGTGAACCTGGGTGTCCCGGCAGGGGTCTCTAGCGGCGTGTCGATGGGGGTACGGACGTCAGGTGTCTCCACCGGCGTCTGGGCCCCGAAGCGAGGAGTGTCGAGTGGGGTGGCTCCTGGCGGAGTAGGTAGAGGTGTGTAGCTTCTAGGAACAGTCAGCCGTGCAAAACCTGGCGTAGACGGCGATGCTGTGGCTGGTGTGGGGGCGGGCAAAGAAGGGGAGGGTAAAGAGCCTCGTCGAACACGAGGCGGTGTGGAGGCATCGGTGGCGGAATCCCCACAACAACCGCCACCGCCACCACTAGAGCGCCGGTGTCTAGAAGAGTGTGACGCTCGTCTCGTCGACGCCGAAGCTTCGGAGCGCGCCGAATGCTCCGAAAGAGAGGGAGATGCGGATGGTGTAGGAACGCGCGATGATGCGCCAGAGCGATGACGCTCCACGTACCACTGTCTCTGCTGCGGTGACAAAGAAGAAAGAAACTCCTCATCATCCATACCTGCATTAAACACACGAATATTTAAACTTAATATTGAATGAATAGAGTAGACAATGACGCAAATACCATTAAATACAATGACGTAATGACGCATATAAATACAATGACGCAATGAATCGAGTGGTAGAAGAGGCAAGTCGAAAACTCAGAATTTTCAATCAAAAGAGCTAGAGCTTTTACAGCACGGAGCAAAATTGTTCAAATACAATATTTGTGGCTTTAAGAGATCTCTCTCTCATCCTCGCATAACTCAGCATAACTTCCTATATCTATATAGAGCTCTCCGTTTAAACACATATCCTCTGTTTCATTTTGTAGCTCCTCTGCATGCACCCCATATAGAGCAGTAGCATCTTGATGCTCGTCTGGCACCACCGCAGCGGCTTCTGATTGAGCATCTTCTCTGATCTCCTCCATTGATGTCGTTGTGATTGGCACATGGTAGCCTTCATACGTCCTTGCACTACGAGGGGCTACCTCTATGACGTACCACCAGTTTGATGTAGACTTTGTAGGATGAAATACTACCTGCCAGAGCCACATAACTTACATGAGAGCTTTCAAGCACATAACTTGTAAAAGGGGGATGTTAACTATTTATATACTTACTTGTTCACAATGCTCGGGTAGTACGAAAGTGTCTCTTAGGTCAGTCCATTTCTTAGTAGAATCCACCTCAAGAAAACCAGACTCTCCTCTACGCACAGTAGCGTTTCGACCCTCCATGATTATCTTGAACCATTGCACGTCGAACAAGTCGACAAAAAATCCTCTGTAATCGATCCTCAAAATCTCTTGCAGCGTGCCGAAGTAAGTGAGTTCCGCCACCACGGGATCTGCATCAGAGGAACGTCGTCGACTAGACTGTTCAAATTTTGCCATGATTCCACAATCTTGAGTAAAACGCTTTTTGTCGATTCGTTCCACCCTAAAATGTCGACCTTTACACCATGCTGCTGTGTATGACTTATACTACAACGAACAAAGATTATGAGTGGCCGTTCAAACGTTTATAAATAAAGTCACTTGCTAGTCGTACATTGCAAACTTACCTTGGTCGCGCAACCCCGAGAGTACTCCCACTCTTCTTCAGTCACTTCGTCACCGCATTGTTGTGCGCTTTTCAATTGGTTGTGCAACCATCTTAAGCTCATGAAGGTTGGTAGGCTCTCCAGAACCGCTGGATAGTGCATCGGTGGTCGTCTTCCCCGTCTCCACTCGATTCGTGCCCTTTGTCGCTCTTGCTTTGCATCCTCATATTGTGAAATCCACTTTTGCATCACTGGATTGTGAAGCATGCAAAATCGGTTGATTTTAGCCTCTAGATCTTCCGTCATCTTCTTCTCAACACCGAGATTGCACATGACAATCCCAGATATGCGCTCATCATCTATGGTTCGCCATAGCGTATCCCGGGATTTATCAAATCCGTCTAACCACTCTCCAATGTACACTAGGGACTCTGATACCAACCAACCTTCTGCCATGCTACCCTCCGGACGTGCCTTTTGACGCACATATCCCTTAAGCGTTTTCATGAAACGCTCTAAGAAGAACATCCATCTGGAATGAACTGTGCCAGCTATTTCCACCTCATCAACTATGTGAATAAGAAGATGCACCTGAATGGTTAGCATTGTAGTAGGAAAATGTTTCTCAAACATGCACACAAGCTCCGCAGCATTTAGTTTGGCGAATGGTATGGAGTCTACGTCGATCTCCTTTTGTGAGATCCATTGCACCAGCTTTGCAAGTTTGTAGATTGTGTTACGGATGTCGAGAGACAAACATCCCTCAATGGCAACCGGTAAAATAAACTGTAAAGTATGTGCAGCAATGATATTAAAGTCCACATTTTATGCAATGATATTAAAGTCCACTATGAACGTACCTGACACATTTTATGCCAATCGTGTGACTTCAAACCGGTAAGCTTTCCTTCTTTAGTAAAACACGTTCGGAGCGAGTGCATTACGCCAGTGGGGGTCCGCAAAGATCGAATGGCCTCTTTTACTTTGCGTTCTTGGGCTCCTGTGAAAATCCATGGTGCTTTAGGAAGTTTTATCGATCCATCAGACGCTGTTTGCGGCCAATATTGCTCCATACGATCCACATTTCTAAGGTCAACTCTGGCTCCCAAAGTATCTTTCTTGCCGGTCAAATGGTCCCATAGTAGATTACCCACATTCTTGAATATGTGCATTGGATCGAGCAAGTGATTGATCACGAGTCGAGGCCAGTATGGTAACTCGTACCATAGAGATAGTCTCTTCATCCCTGGAGGCAATCCGTCATCGCACATCTCCTTCTGCTCTAACCATGCTTGTGCAGACATCCTTGGTGGCTCTCTTCCCAAAAAGCCGTCGCGTAACACATGATTCTCCGGAAGATACGCTTGATGACCTTCGTAGATTTGCTTCTTCAGTGAGGGTGCCCTACGTGCATTCAGTCTAGGTCCACATGTGACACATGCTCTGTATTCGCTTGTTTGAAGCCCTGCATGTATACACATGATAATAGATCAACTATGGGGAAAAACCAGATTTACAGTGTCTGAGAGAGGAGTGTCAATAGATCACCTGAGCATTCTGTTAGCCCGGGATAGTCATGCATGGTCCACATTAGAATACCTCTGATCAAAGCATTCCGTCGTCCTGTGTGTCGGCTCATATCCACCACCTCTATGCCAATCCACAATTGTTGTAGCTCTTCCAATAGTGGACGAAGATACACATCCATATTCCCCACTTTATATCGCCCTGGCACAATCAAGCTTAGCCATAGGTGCCCCTTCTTCGTAGTCAACCACGGGGGAATGTTGTAGTTGACGATGACAACGGGCCATACACTGTAAGATGTTGATCTTTGACCAAATGGATTTACGCCATCCATAGCCAGGCCTAAGCGCAAATTTCGAGCTTCCCTGGCAAAATCCGACCATGTTCCATCTATATGTTTCCAGGCTGCGCAATCTGCAGGAATTCGTAGCACACCATCCGAAGATTTATTCTCCTCATGCCATGATGCTAGGGCGGCCATGGACTTACATTCGAAGAAATGCTTGATGCGAGGAAGCAAAGGAAAATGTCGCAAAACCTTTTGTGCAATTTTTGTCCCGTGGAGATCTACTCGATATCTTTCGGAATCACATTTCGGACATTTCTCCATGTCTGTGTATTCCCCTCTGAAAAGAATGCAGTCATTAGGACAAGCGTGGATAGAATTGTAATCCATCCCCAAGTTTCGCAAAATCTTTCTTGCTTCATCTCGGGAATCTGGCATCACATTGTCAGCTGGTAGAATGTGCTCTTTCAGCAATCTACACAACATAAAAATATGATACAGTCGTGTAAAAATCTATCAGATCATTATACACCATGAGTTCTATTAAAGTAAACTAATTGTAATAGATCACCTGAAAAGCGCTGTGACGCTAGTGTCACTCCATCCAAACTTTGCCTGCATGTTGAGAAGAACCAGGAGTGCTTTCAATCTAGACATACGTGCTCCATTATACAATGATGTATCGGCTTCACTTTTCATATCATCATAGATAAGCCTTTCTGAATCCATGATCGTCTCGATCATTTCATCAATCTCGGGCTCAAACATTGCCTCGTTGGGAATGTGCTCTGCATGATCATCCCCCGAGCTGTCAGAGGCTACATCTTGTGGCCTCACATATGCTGCTTGACCAAAGCGCCTGCGAATACGTCTATTGGGTTGCAAGATTGCTGCTTGTTGGCCAGCGTCAGAGTCCGACGAGTTATAATTGGCAACAACTCGATCTATAATAGATGGATCGAACTCGCCAAATTCACGAACGTGCTGCAAAGAAACACGTCTTGTCCGTCGCACAGCATGCTTGCATTGATTACAAGGACATAAGACCCTCGTTGAGAGATAGGTGTTTCGGTTGGACGGTCCCACATCCTCGTCGCTACTCATAATGAGGATAAAAAACTTATAACCTAGACAACAAATTTAATATTCTATTGGCATTCTTCATCTTATCTCTCTCTCTCTCTCTCTCTCTCTCTCTCTCTCTCTCTCTCTCTCTCTTTACCTCACATTCTCTAGTCATGTCCAATCCCCGCACACCTCGGTCTAGAGGTGCACGGAGATCAGAACCACCGGGTTATAATCTCGTCTTTATTGGTCAATACCTATATTTGTGGGTACAAGAAATCTAGACACCCACGTCTACATGATACTGCATGTAGTGGACAAAATCCCTTTGCCTCTTCTCTAGCTGTAGCACTTCACTTCATCTTAACATCTTTTCACAGTAGATCTTTTCATTGTTCGTCTAACTCTAAACCCTAAACCGTAAGTAATTCTTGCGTGGACTCGATCTAACGTAAATAAGCGTAAATCTAAATAAACGTAAATCTAACTAAAAATAAAGCTAAATCTAATTTAACGTAAGTCTAATGACTAGAGGTTGTCTAGATGGTCATTGTGTCGGGGATGTAGTGACTCTTGCCGCCCTGAAGATCCACCTTCTTCCCTATCTTCTGAAGACATTTCACCAGTACTTTTGGATCGACGGAGCCCACTATGAGTGAATGCAGCAATACCCTATATTCCATTGAGGGCTTTCTTCACCCGCTTCATGCAGGCATCGCAGTCTATGGAGACCCGCATCTAATCTAATATAACATAAATCTAAATCTAGCTTAAATAAATGTAAATCTAGTTAAAAATAAACCTAAATCTAATTTAATGTAAGTCTACATATAACCTAATCTTTAACGTCTTTTAAAATAGTTTCCTACGACGTTATAACTCTCTTCTTCCTGTGTGTGTGCGCGTGTGTGGATGTGTGTGCCAATAAAAAGAGATAAATGGTATAACCTTTCTATCACTCATGCCAAGTATGATAGATTGATTATGCCATTTCTCTCTTGAATAATAGGTCTTCAGTTCAACTCCTCGTCGGCTAGATCTTTAGGTCTTTTAATTTTAATTAGTTTCCTACGACGCTCCCTTAGTTTCTCTTTCTTTCTCTCTCAATGTGTGTGCGTTTTTTTGGATCGTATGCATGTTTTCTTTCTCTTTTCCTCTCTCAATGTGTGCGTTTTTTGTTTATGCATGTTCTCTCTCTCTTTTCCTCTCTCAATGCGTGCGTTTTTTGTTTATGCATGCTCTCTCTCTCTTTTTCTCTCTCAATGTGTGTGTGCATTCTTTGTTTATGTATGTGTGCGTTTTTGCACTCTCTCTCTCTCTCTCTCTCTCTCTCTCTCTCAAAAACACTATATGTGTGTGTGTATGTGTGTGTGTGTGAGAGAGAGCGCGATGGAGAGAGAAAGAGGGGAAGGGAACATGAGAATGAGGAGAGAGAAGGAGCATACCTGGCTCTCCTTCCTCTCCTCGTGTGTGTGTGTGTGTGTGTGTGTGTGTAAAAGAAAAAGAGAGAGAGAGAGAGAGAGAGAGAGAGAGAGAGTGAGGGAGAGCGTTACCTGCTCTTTGCTTGAGGGCGCCGAAAAACTCAGATCTGAGATCTGAGTTTTTGGGCGCGCTCGGTTATTTTTTTTACCCCAGTGAGCGTCGCTATGAGCGTCGCAAATTTACAAAGAAATTTGCGACGCTCATAGCGACGCTCATAGCGACGCTCATAGCGACGCCGGGATTTTTTTTTTTGAGCGTCGCTGTGTGAGCGTCGCTAATGTGAAGAGCCTCTTGTAGTGTAGCTTTTGGAGGTCTTTAATGAAGCTAAACCTAAGGTTTTTGAGCTCCATTAGGTAGCATTGATCTTTAACAGACCATCTCTCATTTCGACCCCTTTAACCTTGGCCTCGTGCTGAGACACATCCATAAGCACATGTCCATATTTTAACCCTTGTTCGCGTTTATTCTCATACATTAAATGATCAACTTAATATGAGAAAATCATTTGGGTTGGTTAGATATTAGATTCTATGACAATTTATTGTTACATTTCTTTTCAATAATCTAATACTTTATTGTGACAACAAATGTTTTAAGATGCTAGTGTCACTTTCTCATTTTCTCTCTCACAAAGAACTCTCTTATAATTATTAAAGCCCTTTCAATAGCCTTATGGAGGCTATGGGTGAACTTTCACCGTGTTTTTGAACCCTCTTTGATGGCTAAGAAAGTCTCTTGCAGCGTTCCCTTTCAGGCATTGGGAATCGGGGATTTCCACGTGACAGTGGATACTGGACATACATATACATGTAGAGGTAGTGTTCGAGAAAAATCATTTTTTCAAACATACAAAATTCCTTTCCTTGAGTTTACCAAGAGGAAATTTTAGAAAACTACACTATTTTTCTCTATTTTGGGGCGAAATTTCCCCTTTTTCCCTTGCCCTCGACATTTTTGAAATTGGAAACAACACACTATTAAGATGAGACACATTTTTCCCTAACACTGTATAGTAGAGGTACCTAGGCAGCCCAGCCGAGTGCTCATAGAAAACCGGCTTTTAGTGTATTTTTTAAGGACAAAAATTGAAAATTCCCGATTAGTTTTTAGGGCCATCTTGAAGGAAACATACTAATTTTTAAGGATTTCAGTGTAAAAACCAATAAAAACCGGTTAAATTTCTCTAAAAACCAAGAGATTTTCAAAGCTCTCCTTTTTGGCCCGCCCAAAGGGCTAAGGCCATAACACGATGTGTTCCCTTTTTGTTAGTGAAAAAGGGAGAATATTTTTTAAAGAAATTGTATAATTTTTTATTGATTGTTTTGAAAATGCACGATTTTTGATTGGTAGAAAGAGTACTTGACCAGCTCTTTGGACCACTTAGGACCACCTGACACAATTTTAAGCACTTTATACCACTTGACAAGCCCCTTGAACCACTTGACCACCCCTCTGAACCACTTGGCCAACACTTTATACCACTTGACAAACACTCTGAACCACCAACTTTTCCCAAATTTGAAAAACTTTGAATTTCTCTCCACCTAGGTGCTATTAGTGGTGCCACCAAAAGGTGCAAAAAGTGGTACCACCTAAACATGCTTTCACCCCACAAGTTTGCCACACTTTGCAAAGAAACCAAGAGCAACAAAAACCAAGACAAGACTCAACTACACTAACAAAGGTCTTGTTGAGGACGAGAAGGTTGCGGGAGGGGAGAGTGTTGATGGTTGCCGTCAACAGTGCACACCATCATCGGCCATCATGAACGGGCATCGTCACAACAAAAATTGTCCACACGTAATTGTCACTATTGACGTGTAAACCACATCAATGGAAGAATCTGGAGAGTTGAAGATCAATTGGAGATCAAATTCACTTGTAGATTTTAGTTTGAACACTTGTTTCTTTCAAAATGGTCGAGTCATTAAAATTTAGGAGAATACTGTGGGAGCTCGTAAATAACTCTGTAATCACTATGTGA
The DNA here is from genome assembly GCF_014529385.1 of Adiantum capillus-veneris. Taxonomy (NCBI): domain Eukaryota; kingdom Viridiplantae; phylum Streptophyta; class Polypodiopsida; order Polypodiales; family Pteridaceae; genus Adiantum; species Adiantum capillus-veneris. The sequence continues at coordinate 7,070,286 of NC_140934.1, forward strand.
TGAGCCGGGAGTTGCTGGCAAACTCTCAAAATTGTAAACTTTATATTTTGGGCCGTATATCATCTTTACCCTAGGTATACAAGCCAAAATCATTTTTAAGAGTTAGATTAAATAGACTGAATGGGGAGCACACAAAGCTTTTAGTGAAGATTGGTCTACACTTGTGCATTCACCCGCTTTGTATCTGTAAGGGAATCATTCGAAATTCAAGGTGTTTCTTCTCTATACTTTGCATTGGTACTCTCTATGCTATGTTTGAGTGTGTGTATGCGACGCATTGAGCGGTTTTGGCTGTCGATCACCTAGTGTGTGTATTTGCTATTTCTGGCTTTTATGAGTATCTTTTGATGGAACTAACCATGTATAGAGGAAGGTGGTTCTAAAACACCTTCATTAGAGCCCTCAATCGTCCATTTTGGTGAAGATCGGGGGTGGCGGTGGTTGCTGTTGCTCAATTTTCACCCATAACCAAACAAACTTTTGATGGTCCGGATGTGTTTTTCATAGTCTAGAGACCTCCCACTTCAAATTTCATGATGTTAAAAACTGAGTCAACATCAGTTAACATGAGCTGCTAAAGATCGAAGATGTACAAATGCATATCGAGGATGAATACAAAGAAGCAGTGAAGATTGGAGTTACACATTTTTCACATTTTCCCAAAATTCTCACGTATTGTAAATTCTCGATTTATTCAAAGCCATTGTAATATTTTAATGTATTACGGGCTCAATGGGAGTTCCAAGCTATAAATAACAGGTCAGTTAGTGTGCCTAGGTAGTAGATTCAGTAAGTGGTGGAGCCCTAAAGGCCTTGGGCGCCCGGACATTGCATATTTTTACCCTAGGTATATAAGGCAGTGTGTAAGGGTTCTCAAGCTCATTTGTTGAGAGCACTCTTTGGTGAGAGCTCTTGAGGTGTGTGGCTATGGAGTCCTTGAGCTTCTCCTTGCTCATGTGACTTGGTTAACACTAATCAATGCTTAATTATCTTTCATTATACCGCTCTCATGCTTCTTATGATTGCCTATGATGATTTGATTAACTAGATCTTAACTAATTAGTGATTAATCCCTCTCTAATCTTGTGTGATTGCCCTCTTTTGCTTGTGTGTGTGTGTGTACGTTTGATTGGAGTGTGGTGCTTGATAGATCTATGTGTGTGTGCCTCCGGATTGATAATTTTGTTGGTCATTGGAGCTATGCAACGATGGAACCCCAAACATTTGGAATCATTATCGGGGACGATGGGCTACGCTAGTGTAATTTTGGCATACTCAAATGTGTTTCCTCGCTAATTTCACTACTAAATTCATTTGTGTGTTTATGGTTTTGTGGATTTTGGATGTGTGTGCATGAAGCAATGTGTTCATTATTCCCTAATTTGTCATCGTATCTTGCAAATTGCGTATTTACACACTCTAATTTCACACTAACCCCTTGCTAATTTCACAAATTTTGCTAACTTACACACTAATCTGCTACGAAGGATTGGAGCTTTCAACCGTTCAATTGATCTTCAATGGAAAGGTAAGCAAGGTGGTATTCTCAACCTCCCAAGAATCTAAACATGTGTAGAATTGTGTAGAGACTCCACCATGATGCAATGTAATGTTGATGCTATGTTGCTTTGAAAATTTTTGGATTGTTCGTTTTCTTACCATCGTAATGCCGAAATTTTCTAGATTTGGTTGCGTATGAAATTGACAAGTTTAATTGTTGATTGTACATTGCTAATTGTGTGCCTAATTGATCTAATTGCATGCTTGAATGGTCAATTGCAAGTGTGTGTGTGCACTAAAATCAAGTGTGCGTGTATTCTAATTGAGTGTATATGCTTAATTTTAGGTGTGTGCGCACTATTTTGCCCTTGTTGTGCACCTAAAAATCAATGTGTGGGTAATGATTTTTCAACTGTGATGATTGATTTGTGTTGTGGTCATACCCAACTAGAGATTTGTGAAATCACATTGCAATTTTGACAAGATTTACCCTTTTGTGTGTGCACCTAAAGATTGGTAAAAACTGCCAATTATTAGTGTGTGTGTGTGCCTAAAAAGTGCTTAATGTGCATGATTATTCAATGTTTTGATTGCATATTTGATGTGTGTAATGTTTAATTGCTGCGTTTTTGAGCTCAAAACAGGGATTTACACACTCCAAATGCGTCGAATTTTGACCTAATTTTGTCGATTTAATTGTTTAGTTTGGATTTTATTGATCAAATTATTTGGCAACAATTGAATTCATGTAATTTTTGTGATTTTATTTGGCCTCCAAACCTCGCCCATGCGACTTTATGGAGTGCAGGGTCCTTTGTTGACACATGGCATCTCTCAAAAGCATAGCAGCGCGCAAACTTCACAGTGATTTCCGCACAAGATAGAGGGGCTTGATATACCTTGTGGAAGAGGAACCTGCAATCTTCAAGGAGTCTTAGGTGCATGTGATTCAAGTAGATCTTTGCATTCTTCTGGTAGCTTTGCTTGAACACCGTCATCCACTCGTCTGCAAGCACCTCCTCCATGCTGAGACCATACTCTTCGTGAAGCTCCTCGGTTGTATAGCAGAACTTGGTCAAAATAGGGTATTCTTCCATTTTGTTTTTGCCTGCAATGTGGAAACACAAAGCTCAAATGTTAGACATGCCCTCCGTCTACCAATCCAAAATACCGAAGCATGCATTCTAAATGACTTCTATTGGCAACATTTCAGCAATGTCAAACTAAACCCTACACCCTAAACAGCCCTTTCGTCACAAAGATGACCTTGCCAATGCACAATTTGGTACTGACCAAATTTGAGGCTATACAAAGTTATCATTGTACAGTACCAAATTTGGTACTGTAAAGTACCAAATTTGGTAGTGTACAGTACTATATTTTGAACTCTAAACTTCCTCATTTTCTTAGTAAACCCTCTTGTCCTACAGGGTATGATTATAGGGATACAAGAAGACCCTTCTGCATAGATGCATAGATGAAACAATACATTCACAATTGTTGAAAAATCTCATGAGATTGTGTTTGGCTAAAGGCACATATGCTTGAATCATGAATGCATGCAATGCGAACAAAGGATAGAAATGCAAAGCTCCCGAGCAAGGAAAAAAACATTGACTTACATGCAATGCATAGGTGAAACAATACACTCGTGCAATTGTTGAAATTTCTCTTGAAATTGTGTTTGGTTCAAGGCAAATATGCTTTCATGAATGCATAATGCAAGGCTCTTGAGCAAGAAACAATACATAAACTTGCATGCAATGACCTTACAACCTTTGACATAGCTACCTCTCATGAAACAAAATCTCTCTGTGAAGGAATGGGACCACCGTTCGATGCTCTTGCAAATCTCATCGTCAAAGTCTCTCTCTCTCTCTCTCTCTCTCTCTCTAAAGCATTCATTGTAGAGCATGAGGATGTCGCGTTTAGTGGCACTCACTATGCGTGCGTCGTACTGTCTGGCTGGACTGACTTGAGAGACTCAAAGCACACTCGCCAGTTGATTCAGCTTCTACCACGTGGCCACCTAAATTCCTATCTCCTTCATCTATAATATAGATGGAAACTTATACGCAAATTCCTGCATACGCCACATGAGTCCACAACATAGCATTTCCTCTCCATGTCAATTCATCATTGCCGGTTCCGCATGCAAAGTTTCAGTTATACACGGCGATCACCTACATAGCATCTCCCAAGATACCACTGAATTTGCATTTTTAGAAATGGGTACCATACTACCACATACTAGAGTCATTTTATCGGAATGTGCTTGCCAAAGCTTAACCGGGGCCTTTTAAATTTTGGTTACCCCCCAAAGGTTGACATGAGGAAAGGCGATTAATTTTTTGCCCATATGGACTTGACTTCACAGTTTAGTCCAAAGAGCATAAGAACCATTTTTTAAGCAAGTTATTGCCATTGCACCACCTTTTCTACACAAATGATTGCTTGAGGTGTCCTCAGATGTTGATACAATATTGTAGACATTCGATAGGGGCAATGCGTTGCATATGATATGTAGCTCTGATTTTCTTACAATGAAGTCTTCTACATACACTCGTATCTAATTGACCCTATTGGCAATGGCAGGTAGGGATGGCCCAATAGCCCAATGTATTCCTAATGGTTTGTCCAAGTTTAGTGAGTGTCGAAGTTTAGTTTTTAAGGCCATCTAATGGTAGTGGGTCCCTCGGGATCCGTGCTTGAGTTGCACATTGTGGATCCCCTTATTCCCCGTCCATGTGATTTAGTCATGAGGAGGGTTTGGGGGGGGGAGGGGGGGGGGGGGGGAAGCAAAACATAGTCACATGATTTTTGCATAGAGCGTATAAAGGGGAGAATCTTGGAATTTGATTATTTCATAATGGGTATAGAGGGTCAACCATTCATGATGTAGCTCTTTACCCAATCTCGGAAAAATCAAAATTCTTTCCAAACATCTTAATTGAGCAAGTGAAAAGTAAGTTTAGGAAATGAAAAGACACATGAAAGTGGAAAGTCAAAAGACTTTTTGTGCCCATATAAAGAGGTGGTTGGCTTCACATTGGTATATTTTTGTTTCTCTTCTCATTTATTTTCCCTTTAGCGTTTTCTTCTCTTTAAAGTCTCTCTCTCTCTCTCTCTCTCTCTCTCTCTCTCGTACCTGTCCTTCTCACGTCTTGCCGATCTTGTTGCAAATCTACGTGCTTCGTCATTGCACCCATTGCTGCATGCTATAGACTAGCGCAACCTTTTTTTTGTTGTTGAGGGAATATTTGAATTAGCAATATCTTTTTTTTTAAATACCAATTACCACACTAATATTCTTATGGTCATTGCTGCATGCAAATATGACTCAGTCAAATATTAAGATAATACCTTCTTGATGGGACACAACCTCACATTATATGATTGTTATTTGATAACAACATGTGAATTACTCATTCAAAGGATATGTCTATTAGGTAATGGCGAGGAAAAACCAGTGCCATATCAACAACTCAGTACCCTCAAACAACATTCCATTCAAATTCCGGATATCAGACAAGTCCAAATCTAGTTCCGTACACAAGGGAACCTAGTATCGAATAATGATCAATTACGGGAAATGAATGAAACAATCTCAACGAGAACCTTGTCATAAAGAAGCAAGCGGGTGAATGCATGTGCGACACATCACAAACGATATACATAGATCAAAGGTGGGCAAAGGGGTGGAGCATTCATGACACAAGTGCGTATAACTATGCATGGAGTCCGCCCATCTCCATTTTACACACAACCTCTTGTACCACTTGCTTCGCAACATGCACAACCTACTTTGAGTTTACAACAATAGCAAACATCTTCGATAGTCCGAGGCACGCTACTCGACACACCTCGCTATTCGCTCTATGGGTCGTTCATGACCACCAGAAGGAAGTCCTTTTCCACCCACACGTGTTCGTCTAGTCGTGCATGGAAAGGAAGTCCACCTTATAGTACATGCAAGAGACATTAGACACCATGACAACAGAAGTAGAGAGTCTAAAAGCCTGGGTAGCAGAAGCTTTAGGAATGGCCCCACACAACAAAATCGTCAAATACGTTTTTCAAGGGAGAGAGAGAAAGACCTAATGAAACTGTGGGGTTCAGAGGTAGTGGTGGAAGCAGGGGTGTTGCCTTTTGATGTAGGCATCACTCATTAGGTATCAAGCTGACAAGAACATAGCAATGGTAAACGACAAGGTAAATAATTTCTTAAAGGAAGACGAGCAAGAAAGAAAGAAGCGGAAGGATGGTGCTCAGGGCTTCCTAGTTGCAACACTAGAATGTATTGCTATATACAAGTTCATATCAGAGACCATCACCTTGAAGAGCTTTCAAAGAAACTCTTTGCCATGGTACTAATTATAACTAAAGTTTAGAACCCAGAAGCCAGCATCAACATGAGCCAATTTCTATATGCTAGTGTGGTATAGCAGACTGCCAAGGCCAAGTCCAAAAACCTGTTCAAGGCCTGATATATCTGGCAGTTTGTGTACTGGGCAGATTTGACGCCAATACCCATGAATGTACTAGCAATTTGGGATAGAGTAACCAAAGGCAGCAACACCAAAATCACAGTGGAATCTAGGAGACTGAGACTGGAGGGGAAAATAAAACAGGCAAAAAGGATACGGCCACAAAGCAAGTAGCAGGGAAAGGCAAAGAAATAGTGCACCAAGCTGGGACAAAGAGACAGGTCACTCAGGCTGAAGCACCAAGCAAGTAGAAGCACTGAGAAGACTACACTAGATACATCACAGAGCAAGGCAAGTGAATAGCAACAACAAGTGCATGGAAAAGAGGACAACACAAAGAATGCTAGCACAGAGAGAGATCAAACCAATGACAGATGGCCTGAGGAGGCAAGAGGCAGTGGATCGGAGCCTGGACATAGCTAGTTGCTAATCATCAAGCTGGGCAGGCTCGAGAGACTCCACACACAACCACTCAAAGGAAGGCTCGTAATGGAGAAACCTGACAGAGCTGCTCTACCCTATGCGTTTTCCATGACAGCCTACGAGTCAGACCACACTGCTCCAGAGATGGTGACTCAGGGATCTGCAATAGCCATACACTCTTGATGAAACACAATAGTTAACTCCATTAGCCAGGTGATGAAGCACAAGCATCTGTGTCCAGCGTGGAGATGGAAAAATTACAAGAAGAGTTGAGGATGATGAAAAAGTCACTGGGACAGATAAAGCTCAATGGGCTCAACAAATTCTCACATTATGAATGCAATAGCAGAACCATGACAGAGAACTGCAAGCTCTTTAGAAGAAGGTTGAAAAATTAAGGGACATAAACAGGGTGTTGCAGGAGGAGAAAGAAATTGTGCAGCAAGAAAATGAACAACTTCAGCAACATGCTGATCCATTCTAGACACTGCTAAAAGCAAAAAGAGTTGATTACAAAAAATTGTGCCATAAGCACAACTTACAAAAGATGCCATAACGAAGAAATACATTTATCACTCACTAGTAGAGTTAACAAATAAGGATGGCGATCTAACCTTAAATGACTAACCTGGAAAATATCATCATATCCATTCAATCAGAACTCCAAGAAAAAGCCAGCACTTATACTACAACTACAACTCTGGTAAATGAAGCACTTACAAAGTATTTAGAAAATCAGAAGAATCAAGAGGAGGATGATGAGGATGAGAACCGAGATGAGGATAATCAGAATGAAGTCCAGCAAAAGCAAAAGAGGGACGGCGATGACGATGATAATCAAGGTAAACACAACGTAGGGACAACTGCAGGTGGGGCAGCATCGACTGGAGGATCGTCCTCAGATCAGGCCAAGAACGGGCATAAGGCTGATCAACCACCACCTCCTGAAGAGACTCAACAATAGAATCCACCAAGTCAACCAACAACACAATGTCAGCTTATAGCAAAGGCAAAGCCATTATCACAGAAGGAGAGTCTGATGTTAGTTTTCAATACTCAACTGAACTAGTAGCCTTGAATGAGAGCTTATGAAAACATAAGCATCTTTAGATTCAACAATACTTGGACGTTGACACAATTTACTCATAACTGAAAAGATTTTAGATGCTTTATGTAGGAGCCAGACGGATGGTGGCAGATTGAAAGCTGACCAGTTATCATGACCAAACATTATGTCAACTTCCACCACATCTGAGTTGTGTCCAAGTACTAGATAGGGTTCTAGTATGTCGCTTAACAAATGATGATAAAGTAGTACACCCAGCAGACAAAGACTTAACAACGGTGGACCTTCAGCCTCTAGGAATACAAGTATATAAGAGATGTTATTGAGCACTAGACCAATGTATCAAGCACTAGACCAATGTATCAGTGCACGAAGGATATCAGGATGCAGATTAAAGAGATGCTCATCCGAATGCAAAATGCTAGGGAAATTCTAGATCGAAGGGTCAAAACTCTATTAAAGAATAATGCAAGAAGAAGTGGAGGGCCTAAGACTTAGATAACTCTCAGTGAGCAAGAAATGCACTTGATAATTTTATATCATCTGGTGCGAATTTCCAAAAAAGTGATGCAACAAGAGAATAAGATGACAATGAATTTCTTGGAATTTGTACCTGATTCTCCAACACTCTTACATGCCATTCCAGCCACTAAAGTTGAGTTTCCTCGCTTCTTTCCATCACTTTATCCACCTCACACTCATCATGCAAACCAGCAAAGGTATGTTCAGATAGCAGATGGGCTCAGGGTCTGGTATGAGGAGGCTTCTTCAGAGTGGCGGGCATGGAGTTAAATATTGCAGGACACACTAAAGAAGATTTTGGCAACTGAGTTGATTGCGGATCTACGAAGATTTCAGCTCTTAATGGGCCAATAGAAAGTTCAGATTAGAAGGCTCATAAAGATCACAAACCAGCTTCTTCAGCTAGCAGTAGAGGCCTCCAAGATCTCGAAAAAGGACTTAGCAATAAGGCAAGCTCTGAATCCCAGTTCAAAGAAATTGAATTTTTTTTGTTCAAAGCACATGTCAAATGTAACCAGTCATTGCCTCAAGGATGGATGCACGCTGCATTATATTTTTATAAGTTGGCCAGAGCTAGCTGACAAAGGGCAACTGCACTTTGTATAATACTGACACCAAGACATGGAATCCACTAACATCCTATCAGTAGAAATGAAGACAACTTGGAAGGAGTAGCCAGAGCAAGAGGCCATACTCAGACTATGTGACATTTAATGGTCTAGTAACTTGTGTGTAGCGGAAAATAACATAGACATAGTGAACATTTCATTGAGAATAGATTCCTAATGAGCATAGCAAGAGTGCTTGGATGGAGAGAGCAACAAAAGCATAACACCTAGTTAGATAGGCATGAACAATACTTCAAAAAGAGAGAGAAATTAAGCTATTGACAACAATCGAGAACCGGATTTACATGGAGCCCCTCCAAAAGGCTTTGTATTATAGGTTTCCCCCATCCAAGGGAGAGATTTTACAATACAATGCTTTGTGTTCCTTCAATAACTTGCTCGTGCAATGAAGATGGAAGCTTCAAGCACCAAGCTTACACTTGAAAACACAACATCAATTCCCTCACGGTCTTAGAACCAAGACCTCACACACCTTCGAAGATCGTGAGAGCTATTGTGATATGAGAGTAGATTGAGAGAAAGAAGGAGTATTCTTACAAGAAAGAAGTATTTGTCCTCACATAATCACTCTTAATAGCTTGGCATAGCTTAGTAATTAGCATGGTAGAGGAGCTTGGCTCTTGGTTGGATTTGCATCACAAAGCAAAGAGTTGTTGGTGTAGGCCTCCCTTCTCACAAGCTTGGAGTAGATGATTAGATTTCCATTAAAGCTTGAGAAGGAGATAGTCTTCTTTTCTTCAAACATGATCTTGTGTGAGTGTGTGTGTGATAATGCCTTGCAAAAATCAGCCCCCCCCCCCCCCCCCCCCCCTCTCTCTCTCTCTCTCTCTCTCTGTCAACCCCTCTTGCTAATTCCTCTTGCTGGCCCCTCATTGGCTCATGCCAGGCTTAGCCAATAGCAAATTATAAGTATAATTGCTAGCCTTGTGACATGTGTCTCCCTTTCCCCTTTTGTGAGAGCTTTAGGTATTTAAATAATTCAATTAATCTCTCATTGAACCTCTTAGTCTTCTGGCCAATAGGAATCAGGCAAGCCATTGGGATGCTGAATGCTCATTGGACCCCTTGGGAGACTGTCCAATAGTTTTCTAGAGAGCTTAATTTGTATTGGTTCTTTTATCAAGTGTTTTTAAATGAATTAAAATAAATGTACTCTAGCCTAATTCTCATTGGTCCACCTCTATGGCCATCCAATAGAATTTGCATTCACCTTGGGGCCACTAGGCTAAGAAGCTGAGATGTGTCCACTATGCCCTTTGTGTAAAGGGATCTTGGAAGAGTGTGTGTGTGTTTCTTTCTCACCCCCTACAAAAATGGCTCGCCCCCTCCTTGATAAGAATGGGGGAAGACTTTTGAGTCTTTCCACAAGCATCAGATTTTTCCTAAGGTTTGACCATTGGAGATCCCATTTATTTTTGGAACCTTAGCATTTGGGAAGTCTTAATAGGCTAAACCCTAGGTCTTTGATGCACCATTCATCTACATTGCTCTTTTGCAGATGGCCCCCCTTTGGATCCCTATTGTGGTCGGTCTCCGAGCTTAACCATTACTCTAGCTTTTTCTCCCCTAGCACTTCCCCATATTAAATGATCAGTTTAACATGAGAAAATCATTAAAAAGAATTAGATATTATTTATTATGACATTACTTCTTGAAATCATAGTCGTCCTCAACTATGAGGTAGAAACGATAAAGCGTAGTCATTAGTCCGTTTGCTAGCTGGTAGAGGACTCCTATTTTACCCTACGACATCATCCTAGAATGGATGACTAGTCCATTTGGTGCTTGAGAGCGTTAGCTGCCGTAAGCATGTCTGCACATTAGTCTGTATCAATCTTCCATAGTAGAGTAACAAGCTCTACTTGGTGTTCGGGAGACGTCGTCTCCGCAAACATGATCCTAAGCATGCATACTCATTAACATGTGTGTACTATAAAGAAAAAGAGAGTCTTATAAGACAAAAACTTTGTTCATTTAAACATTTTTACATTTGCTTACTCTAAGGAATCATTGTAAGCATTGACAAGGTTTAGGTTATCCTTTAATTGTATGCCTTGCATCCATCTAGCATCTTCAAAAGGATAGTTCTTAAATTTAAAAAGATACCGTCGGATAATCTTACTGCCTCTCAATACCTTGACTTCATGTCGGAGAATGGACTCAGGCTGCAACACCTTTTCTTGGTCCTCGATCTTCGGTGGGTCTTCAATACTTGGTTCTTGAGGTGGCTTTCCTTTGTAAGGCTTTAGTAGGCTCACATGGAAAGCACTGTGTATGAGCCAATGACAGTGCAACTTGAGTTGATAGGACATCTCATTGATTGGTCTAAGAATCTGGAAGGGACTATAGTACCTTTTTGCTAACTTAGCATAGTACTTTTGGTGTCCCGTAGGATTCTTGCCCATTGTGTGCCTTAATCGAGCCTTGGGAAATTTAAGCATCTTTTTGCCTTTTTTGTGAGATAGAGATAGCATCCTTAATCTTTTGGAAAGATTCTTGTAGGTCTTAGCTATACTCATCTGCAACAAGATCTTCCCATGTACCTTAAGTAGCAGGGGGCTTTTGGAACTTCCCCCTATCACCTCAAAAAGCGCTTTTCTCGTAGAAGTATGTATAATGTTATTGTAAGCATACTCCACTAAGGGTAAGTACTTCTTCCATTGGGACCTTTGATCTACTTCCATTACATACGCTTTTAGTAGATCAAGAATTGTTAGATTAGCTATTTCACTTTGGCCATCCATTTGCGGGTGACAGGTCAAAGAGAAGTTTAGCCTTGTCCCTAAATTCTCAAAGAGACCCTTCCATTACTGGTCATAGGCTAGGATCTCTATCCGACACTAAGAACATTGGCAAGCCATAGTACTTGAAGATTTGTGATATGAAGAGGGTTGCCATTTGATGGGCTTTCATAGTCTTTTTGAAAGGTATAAAATGAGCTTGTTTGCTTAACCTCTCTACTATCGTCCATATTCCCGTATTCCCATGGATAGACTTAGGCATTCCAAAGATAAAATCCATGGATATGCTCTCCCATGGTGAATTAGGGATTGGCAAAGGTTGAAGAAATCTAGGTTGCTTACCCTACCAAACTTTGTCTTTTGGCATACCACACATTTAGAAACATACTCTTGTATGTTTGCTTTCATGGCAAGCCAATACAAATATGTTTCTATCCCTTTTAGGATAGACTGAATCCCTCTATGCCCCGCATAAGGAGGAGCATGAGATACATACATTACTTTCTCACGTAGTGAGTTAGTAACGCATAGTCTATTGCCACAGAGAAGATAACCATCTTGTAAGGTAAATGGATCTTCTTTCATCCCTAGTGCAAGGGCTGAAATCACATCTCTAAAATCGGGATCAATCGTATACTCATCTGTCATAGAAGATAGATAATTGTGAGTTGCTATAGAAACCGCATTTACTATTGGTCGTCTTGAGAGTGCATTGGCTACTTGATTATATTTTCCAGCAATGTGAGCAATATGAAAATGGAATTGCAAAGGAAATTTTCCCACCTCATTTGTTTATCGGAGAGCTTGGTTTGCGTCATGAAGTACTTAAGGCTTTGGTAATCCGTCCACAGAATGAAAGAGTCCCCAATAAATAGTGCTTCCATGATTCCAAGGCATGCAGAACTACGAGGAGTTGCTTTTCATATATATATGCCTAGAGCTTGCTCAACAAGATCGAGCCTTCAAATTTCATAGGCTATGGTGTGCCCTTATTGGAGCAAAACAACTCCAAGGAAATCACCACAAGCATCTCATTGGACCTCAAATGGCTTTGAGAAATCTGACAGTGTAAGCACATGTTGAGAGATAATATTTCTTTGAGGTTTTTGAAAGCATTGTTCTCCTTGGCAGACCATGTATACCTAACGTTTTTCTTTGTTAGGTCATGTAATGGTCCCGCGATTTGTGAGAATTTTTCTATGAAGCGTCTATAGTATGCACACATACCTATAAAGATTCTTAGTTCATGTGGACTCCTTGAATTAGGCCATCCTTTTATTACCTCTAGCTTTGATGGATCCATTTGGATGTCATCTTGAGAGGTAATGTGACCTAAATACTGAATCTCTTGTAAGAAAAACTCACATTTCTTTTGATTAATATAAAGTTTCTTTTTTCGTAAGACTTGAAATATTACCTGTAGATGTTGCTTGTGTTTCTCTAGTGAATTAGAGTAGATAATTATATCATCAAGGAACACTCTAGTAAAGGTTTGGTGAGGCTTCTCCATCAAGCGGTTAAATGTGGCTGGTGCATTGGTCAAGCCAAAAGACATGACAATGTATTCATAAAGACCAAACGTAGTTTGAAATGCGGTCTTTACAATGTCTTGATCAACTATCCTTATTTGATGGTAGCCACTTTTTGGGTCAATCCTACTGAAGTAGGTCGACCCTTGTAGCTTATCAAACAGGTCTTCTACCCGTGGAACGAGAAACCTATTCTTGATAGTGATCCTATTTAGTGCTCTATAGTCGACACACATACGAAATGTGTCGTCTTTCTTTTGCACTAATAACACGGGTGAACAAAATGGAGATGAGCTAGGCCTAACCATGCCCTTCTCAACTAACTCATGCACTTGACGCATAATCTCCTCTTGTTGAGCTTGGGAAACTCTATAAGGAGGTTTAGTAGGCGGTGAACTTCCTGGAAGAAGTTCAATTGCATGGTCATCATTGCCTCTTTTAGGAGGTAATTCACAAGGGATGCCCTCAATAAAAACATCTTGAAATTCCTTGAGAAAATTGGATAACTCTAATTCCTTGTGATTGTTTATATTTTCTTTTGCTAAAGCATTAGGTTTATTTTGAGAATCTTTAACAAAAATCATGTACATGGAAATAGAACATGGAACCTCAATTTCCCAATTAAAGGAGTGACTAAGGCTTCTTGCCCCTTGAAAGCACCATTGGTAGGTAGGACATATCCCATCTCACAGGCCTGGATGCCTAGCTTGGTGGCCAACTCTTTGGATATGAAATTGTGAGTACAACCAGGGTCAAAGAGAATAAAAGCATCATGTTCTGTTACCTTTCCCCAAGCATGGCATAGAGGAGATCCTTTGTGGTGAGCATCCTCTTCTTGGATTTGGACCAAGGTAGCTCTAGGAGGCTCATTTTGTGTATTCTTGTGGAGACAAGCACGATAAGAATTCCCTTGTTCCTTGCACTTAAAAAAACGGTTATCTTTACAATAATGCTCAAGCTCTTCAGAAGAGAGTTTATTGTTGCTGTTATAAACTCCCTTCTCCTTAGCTTCGTTGTTGTTGGCATTGCCTTTGGGAGACTTTTGGACATGGTCCTTCCCCTTAGGCTCGTTTTTACGGTCCTTGTTCTTCGTGGGCTTAAGATTTCTCTTAGCTCCTTGTTGGAAATTGATTCATGAAGCCACCATGGTATGGTGTATGACCGCAAATAAGGTGCGTGGCCTTTGGGAGTTGACATACTCCACCATATCTTCAGTTAAACCTGCACAAAATTGTTGTTTTTGCTCTCCAAAATCCATCTTTTTGAAGAGAGTGGCTTTGGGATGTAAGCCCCAAAACTTGTCTACATATTTGTGAATAGATTCGTAGGGAAAGAGCTTCAAGCTTTACCACTCGGTGAGTACTTTGTCTTTGGCATCAGTAGCCAAAAACTGCTTCATGATGGAAGCTCTTAAAGCTTTCCATGTTGGTGGAGCTTCACCATTTTCTCGTAGGCTAGACCACCATTGCCTGGCGGACTTTTAAAAATGCAGAGCTACATGGTGTAGCTTAGAGGACTCCATAAAGCCCTCATCTCCAAACACCGCATCAAATCATTGGATGAAGGCCAAGACTTTGTCCATACCACCAAAGGTGCCATCGTAGGTAATGAAAGAGATGTTCTCTCCTCCCTCTTTGAACTTTTTGAGCTGAACAACCTCTTCCACACCGCATAGGATTTCCTATGGATTCTTCTTTTAGGTGGTTCAAGAGCTGCACCATCACTTTCTTCAGAAGAGGAAGAATTTGAGGAGGATGGAGAAGAGGGTGACCTCTTTCTCGCCTTTTTCTTCCTTTGTTCCTCCTTGTCTGCACCATCACTTTCTTCATAAGAGGAAGAGGATGAAGAAGATGGAGAAGAGGGTGACCTCTTTCTCACCTTTTTCTTCTCTTGTTTTCTCTTGTCCCTCTTTGAATTATGGTGTAGAGAAGTGTGTGATGGTCTTCTCCATTTAGGGGGTGTTTGAGAGCGTTTTGTTTGCTGTCTTCGTGGAGCCATCTCTGCAGAGGTGGCAGGAGACTCACTTATTTCTTGTTCTTTTAGTGGGGGCTCTACCATTGAAACTTGTGTTCTCCTTTGGGAAGGAGATGCGTCATCAAGTAGTAGATTTTTGAGCCCTTCGTACGGATCCTCTTATTCTTCCCTTCTTGGAGAGAGGCCTCTTTTGGAAGTCTCACAAGGAGGCTTCCTAGGTACTCTCTCTTCTTGGTGGGGAGTTTGGAGAATCCCATGAGCATGTAGCTGTCGTTGCACTTCACTTTGGAGGGATGCATTTCCCATGGATTGTTGAAACCTAGTAACAAGGTAATTGACAAGCATAGGGGCACCATTAGTAGCCTGTTCATTAGAAAAATCAAAGCTATCAACATTAATTTCACTCTCTTTACTATTGTCAACCATTCTAACAACTTTTAGGTGTAAAATTTGTAAGTGTAATTTGGCACTTCAAGCCCTAGTTGCTACTCCTCTTAACCCCTTTAGAAAAGCACTCAAGCTCCTATACTCGTGGCTCGAATATCATTAATTGCAAGGAATAGAAGAGAGGGTCTTTCACCACCAAAACAACACCGGCTCCTATCAAGATTCTAATAGCTCAATAGTGGTTAAGCCGTAGGCAAGCCCCGTAGGACTCTACTATTAAGACCATAGCTCTTGACGGTGATGCCCCGTTATCTACACGAAGCAGGCGAATTGCAAGGCTGAAAAATCCCTATTCTACTTACTCAATTGCAATTAATAATACCAACAATTCATAGCTAGCTTGAGGACCTCTCTTCTTGAGCAAGAAAAGAGAAACATTATGCTCTAATACCAATGTGACATTTAATAGTCTAGTAACTTGTGTGTAGCGGAAAATAACATAGACATAGTGAGCATTTCATTAAGAATAGATTCCTAATGAGCATAGCAAGAGTGCTTGGATGAAGAGAGAACCAAAAGCATAACACCTAGTTAGATAGGCATGAACAATACTTCAAAAAGAGAGAGAAATTAAGCTATTGACAACAGTTGAGGACCGGATTTACATGGAGCCGGTCCCCCCTCCAAAAGGCTTTGTATTATAGTTTCCCCCCATCAAGGGAGACATTTTACAATACAATACTTTATGTTCCTTCAATAACTTGCTCGTGCAATGAAGATGGAAGCTTCAAGCACCAAGCTTACACTTGAAAAAACAACATCAATTCCCTCACGGTTTCAGATCCAAGACCTACCTTCAAAGATGGTGAGAGCTATCAGGATATAATGAGAGTAGATCGAGAGAAAGAAGGAGTATTCTTTTGAGAAATAAGTATTTCTCCTCACATAATCACTCTTAATAGCTTGGCAAAGCTTAGTAATTAGCATGGTAGAGGAGATGAGCATGCATTGGAGCTTGGCTCTTGGTTGGATTTGCATCACAAAGCCAAGAGTTGTTGGTGTAGGCCTCCCTTCTCACAAGCTTGGAGTAGATGATGAGCTTTCCATTAAAGCTTGAGAAGGAGATAGTCTTCTTTCCTTCACACATGAGCTTGTGTGTGTGTGTGTGTGTGTGTGTGTGTGATAATGCCTTGCAAAAATCGGCCCCCTCTCTCTCTCTTGGTTGACCCCTCTTGCTAATTCCTCTTGCTGGCCCCTCATTGGCTCATGCCAGGCTTAATGGCAATAGGAAATTAGAAGCATAATTGCTAGCCTTGTGACATGCGTCCCCCTTTTCCCTTTTGTGAGAGATTTAGGTATTTAAATAATTCAATTAATCTCTCATAGGACCTCTTAGTCTTCTGGCCAATAGAAATCAGGCAAGCCATTGGGATGTTGAATGCTCATTGGATCCCTTGGGAGACTGTCCAATAGTCTTCTAGAGAGCGTAATTTATATTCTTTTATCAAGTGTTTTTCAATGAATTAAACTAAATGTACTCTAGCCTAATTCTCATTGGTCCACCTCTATGGCCATCCAATAGAATTTGAATGCACCTTGGGGGCAACTGGGCTAAGAAGCTGACATGTGTACACTATGCCCTTTGTGTAAAGGAAGCTTGGAAGAGTGTGTGTGTGTTTCTCTCTCATTCCCTACAAAAATGGCTTGCCCCCTCCTTGATAGGGATGTGGAAAGACTTTTGAGTCTTCCCACAAGCATCCAATTTTCCCTAAGGTTTGACCATTGGAGATTTCATTTATTTTTGGAACCTTAGCATTTTGGAAGTCTTAATGGGCTAAACCCTAAGGTCTTTAAAGAACTATTCATATACATTGCTCTTTTGAAGATGGCCCCCCTTTGGATCCCTATTTTCCCTCCTTTGGATCCCTACTGTGAGAGGTTGGCCAGCCTAACCAATGTTCTAGCTTTTTCTCCCCTGATACTTA
This sequence comes from Adiantum capillus-veneris, assembly GCF_014529385.1. NCBI lineage: Eukaryota > Viridiplantae > Streptophyta > Polypodiopsida > Polypodiales > Pteridaceae > Adiantum > Adiantum capillus-veneris. The sequence continues at coordinate 7,087,529 of NC_140934.1, forward strand.
CCCATATTAAATGATCAGTTTAACATGAGAAAATCATTTAGAAGAATTAAATATTAGTTATTATGACATACTAGTTCAGAAAGACAATGCAAATCTTAGTGCCTCTGAACCCTTGAAAGTACTTCACCGACCTCGCAGAAAGAGACACCCCCGACAAGAAGATCTTCTCGCTAGACATTGATTAAACCACTGACGCTTTCTTGCATGGGCACAACACCCGAGTCCTATGCTAACAATATTTCACACTCGAGTCCTATGCTAACATTGAAGGACTTCACTCCGGAGTTGTATGCTGACAGGATTTCACAATAAACTCTTATGCTAACATTGGAAGACTTCACTTTGGAGTCCTATGCTGACAAGATTTCACAATGGAGTCCTATGCTCACATAGGAGGTCTTGATGCAAAAATACAAGATATGAAAGAAAGCAGTGGAGCTACCTTTGACAGTAGCACTTTTTAAATTTTTTGGTATTATACCAAAATTCAAGAAAGGGGAGTAGAAATATAGAAGGAGGGAACAAATCTTAGTAAGAGGCTCGCCGACAAGTGCGTCAAAAGCTTCCAGAGGTAGTAACCAAATATTTACCACAGTAACTGACACTACACAGTCAATTAGACACCAATCCGAGGGATTGTAAATAGGAATCACTATTTTATTTTGGGTCTCTCTCGCTCTGTCTTTGACTCTCGATATCTCTAGCTCCTAGAGTAGATCTCTTGCTATTATCTAGACTTAACCCAGTCCTTGTAATCATATCTCGAGCCATTGGCTAATGTTGAAGCTTTTTTAGTACTGCTTCTAGTGTACTTTGTATAGTCTCTAAGTAATACAATTCCAATTCGATTACATGCTTCCAGTGACATTTCATTCCCAGTTTCAGTTCCGCCTTCCATTATTCTATAGTCTGATCTGAATGAAGTTCTTAAGTTTGATAGCAGCTAACTCTAACAACCACTCTATAATAGTTGTCTGAACATGACCGTCTCATTCCAAACTCACATAAAAAGCATTGTACATCTACTATGTATTTTGAAATCTCAGTATAAAGGTCACATTGTTGATATTTTCCAAAACTTACAAGGGCGAATAGCCTCGCATACTTAGATTTGGGAAAAGCCTCTCCTTACCCTTCCTCTCTCTAAGGTGTGCCTTCTCAAAATGAAGAAGCACCTAATCATTCCTCTTCAACTGCAAACTTATGTCGATACTTGTCTCCATGCAAGACCTTCTCTAGTGTCTATACAAAATGATCTCTCTGGAAAATCTTATCCTTGGTGCACAAAATAAGGCGGAACCTTTTTGCCACCCTTGACAATCTCTAATGGTGCCTTCCTCGTAGATTATCAATGGTGTTATTGTAAGAAAAATCCACCAATGGCAGATACGTTTTCTAGAAAATAGTATTATCAGAAATATGGCACTTGAACAAGTCTGATACCACAAAGGTGGTTATTTGTGACTTCCCATCAATCTACATATGAAACAATTTGAGCATATGCTTCTTATCCACATTTTCACACACTACTCTCCCAAGTAACAGTAAATTTGAAGTCCTCATCTAAAGTAATATACTTAGGTATCCTATATATAATCGAATTAATATATGAGACAAACAGCTTTGCCAAGCGATCACTACAAGCCATGCTTAACATTAGCGACGCTCATACTGCGACGCTCAAACATGAAAATGCACGGCGTTGCTATGTTAAAAGTAACATAGCGACGCTCATAGCGACGCATATAGTGACGCCGACAGGGCTAAAAAAATAACCAAGAGCGTCCGAAAACTTAGATCTCAGATCTGAGTTTTCGACGCGCGCTCAAAGCAAGCAAGGTAACGCTCTCCCTCTCTCTCTCTCTCTCTCTCTCTCTCTCTCGCTCTCTCTTTCTTCTCCACACACACACACACACACAAGGAGAGGAAGGAGAGCCAGGTATGCTCCTTCCCTCTCCTCACTCTCATGTTCGCTTCCCCTCTTTCTCTCTCCTTCTCTCTCTCTCTCTCTCTCTCTCTCTCTCACACACACACACACACACACACACACACACACACACACACACACACACACACACACACACACACACACACACACGAGGAGAGGAAGAAGAGCCAGGTATGCTCCTTCCCTCTCCTCACTTTCATGGTCCCTTCCCCTCTTTCTCTCTCCCTCTCTTTCACTCACTCACACACACACATTGTGTTCTTGAGAGAGAGAGAGAGATAGAGAGAGAGAGAGAGAGAGAGAGAGAGAGAGAGAGAGAGAGAGAGAGAGCACAAGCATAAACAAAAAACGCACACACACATGCATACACAAAGAAAGCACACACACATTGAGAGAGGAAAAGAGAGAGAGTATACATAAACCAAAAATGCGCACACACACATGCATAATCAAAGAAAGCACACACACATTGAGAGAGGAAAAGAGAGAGAGAGCATGCATAAACCAAAAAAGCGCACACACACATGCATAATCAAAGAATGCACACACATTGAGAGAGGAAAAGAGAGAAAGAGAGAGATATATATAGAACAAAGAGAGAGAGAGAGAGAGAGAGAGAGAGAGAGAGAGAGAGAGAAAAGAAGAAGAAGAAGAGAGTTTTATGATCGTAGGAAAGTATCCCAAGAGACCTTAAAGATCTAGTCGACAGGAGTTGAACTCAAGACATGTTATTCATAAGGAAAATGACATAACCAATCTATCACACTTCGGTGATAGAATAGTTATACCATTTTTCTCCTTTTTTTATTGGCGTGCACACACACCCGAGAAGAAGAGAGTTTAATTTAACGTCGTAGGAAACTAATTAAAGAGACCTAAAAATCTAGCCGCCGACGAGGAGTTGAAACCAAGACTTGTTATTCAAGAGGAAAATGGCATAACCAATCTACCACACTTGAGTGATAGAAAGGTTAAACCATTTTTCTCTTTTTATTGGCACGCGCGCGCGCACACACACACACACACACACACACACACACACACACACACACACACACACATACACACACAAGAAGAAGAGAGTTTAAACGCCGTAGGAAACTATCCCAAAAGACGTTAAAGATTAATTAGGGTTTTAGTAGACTTACGTTAAATTAGATTTAGGTTTATTTAAATTAAGATTAGATTTAGGTTTATTTTTAGTTAGATTTACGTTTGATTAGATTTAGGTTTATTTACGTTAGATTTAGATTTACGTTATATTAGATTATATTTAGGTTTATATATGTTATATTAAATTAGATTTAGGTTATTTAATTAAGGTTAGAAGAAATGGCGAAGAAATCGTTTAAGATAAGGTTAGAAGAAATGGTGAGAAAATTTCTTGCGCTCACAGCCTTGACAGTCCATGCGAACCAGCAATTCCACCTGCATGTTCGACTGCTGCTACCATACAATAAGCCGTCATGTTCAGCTAATGGAAGAGCAAATTGAGCATACACAGAAATTAGTGATTCAAGATGACGATTCCAAGGGTCACACACACACACACACACACACACACACACACACCGCATCCCGTCAAATCTAGAATAAGAATTAAGTGCCTTGAGCAGACTTCAGCTACATTGCAAGAATGACGTACCTCCATGCTACAAACAAAGATCTACTATGAAAAGATGTTAAGATGCTGTGAAATGCTATAGCTAGAGAAGAGGCAAAGGGGTTTTGTCCACTACATGCAGTATCATTTAGACGTGGGTGTGTAGATTTCTTGTACCCTCAAATATAGGCATTGACCAATAAAGACGAGATTATAACCCGATGGTTCTGATCTCCGTGCACCTCTAGACCGAGGTGTGCGGGGTTTGGACATGACTAGAGAATGTGAGGTAGTTTACAGTGTGAACACACAGAGAGAGAGAGAGAGAGAGAGAGAGAGAGAGAGAGAGAGAGAGAGAGAGAGAGAGAGAGAGAGAAGATGAAGAATGCCAATAGAAGAGTAAATTTGTTGTCCAGGTTATAAGATTTTTTCCCTCATTATGAGTAGTGACGAGGATGTGGGGCCGTCCAACCGAAACACCTATCTCTCAACGAGGATCTTATGTCCTTGTAACCATTGCAAGCATGCCGTGCGACGGACAAGACACGTTTCTTTGCAGCACGTTCGCGAATTTGGCGAATTCGATCCATCTATTATAGATCGAGTTGTTGCCAATTATAACTCGTCGGACTCTGACGCTGGCCAACAGGCAGCAATCTTGCAACCCAATAGACGTGTTCGTAGGCGCTTTGGTCAAGCAGCATATGTGAGGCCACAAGATGTAGCCTCTGACATCTCGGGGGATGATCATGCAGACCACATTCCCAACGAGGCAATGTTTGAGCCCGAAGTTGATGAAATGATCGAGATGATCATGGATTCAGAAAGGCTTGTCTATGATGATATGAAAAGTGAAGCCGATACGCCATTGTATAATGGAGCACGTGTGTCTAGATTGAAAGCACTCCTGGTTCTTCTCAACATGCATACAAAGCTTGGATGGAGTGATACTAGCGTCACAACGCTTTTCAGGTGATCTATTACAATTAGTTTACTTTAATATATAAAACTCTAAATGTAGAATGATCTGATAGATTTTTACACAGTTCTACCGTATTTTTATGTTGTGTAGATTGCTCAAAGAGCACATACTACCAGTTGATAATGTGATGCCAGATTCTCGAGAGGAAGCAAGAAAGATTTTGCGAAACTTGGGGATGGATTATAATTCGATCCACGCTTGTCCTAATGACTGCATTCTTTTCAGAGAGGAATACATAGACATGGAGAACTGTCCGAAATGTGATTCCGAAAGATATCGAGTAGATCTCCACGGAACAAAATTCCGCAAAAGGTTTTGCGACATTTTCCTCTGCTTTCTCGCATCAAGCATTTCTTCGAATGTAAGTCCATGGCCGCCCTAGCATCATGGCATGAGGAGAATAAATCTTCGTATGGTGTGCTACGGATTCCTGCAGATTGTGCAGCCTGGAAACATATAGATGGAACATGGACGGACTTTGCCAAGGAAGCTCGAAATTTGCGCTTAGGCCTGGCTATGGATGGCAGGTTGTGTGTATGTTTGAGAAATATTTTCCTACTACCATGCTAACCATTCATGTGCATGCAGAGGATCTACAAAATGAAACAGAGGACATATGTTTAAACGGAGAGCTCTATATAGATATAGGAAGTTATGCTGAGCTATGCGAGGATGAGAGAGAGATCTCTTAAAGCCATAAATATTGTATTTGAACAAGTGTGCTCCGTTTTGTAAATTCAGAGTTATGCACTTGCCTCTTTCATCACTCAAGTTGAATAGAAGAAGAACGCTTTCTGTTGCTGCTAGCCTTTGAACATTCCAAAGCTACAAGCACTGGAGTGTTCTTGTATGATTCTCCGGCTCTTTAAGTATTTGCGTCATTGTATTTATATGCGTCATTGCGTCATTGTATTTAATGGTCTTTGCGTCCACTCCAGGTACGTATGCTCTAGGTATGTTCTCATTAGCAGAGACGACGAGCACCTCCTCCTCTCTCTCTCTCTCTGTCTCTCTATCTACTTGTCCTTGTTTTCTACTCCATTCATTCAATATTAATTTTAAATGTTCGTGTGTTTAATGCAGGTATGGATGATGATGAGTTTCTTTCTTCTTTGTCACCCCAGCAGAGACAGTGGTACGTGGAGCGTCATCGCTCAGGCGCACCATCACGCGTTCCTACTCCATCCGCATCTCCCTCTGTTTTGGAGTCCTCAGCGCACTCCGAAGCTTCGGTATCAACGAGACGATCTTCACACTCGTCTAGGCACTGACGCTCTAGTGGTGGTGGTGGCGGTTGTTGTGGGGGTGGTGCCACCGATGCTTCGACACCGCCTCGTGTTTGACGAGGCTCTTTACCCTCCCCTTCTTTGCCCATCCCGACACCAGCCACGGCATCGCCATCTACACGAGGGTTTGCGCGGCTGAGTGCCGTTCCCCACAGCTACACACCACTAGCTACTCCTCGAGGAGTCACTCCAGTGGACACTCCTGGCTTCGGGGCTCAGACTCCAGTGGAGACACCTGGCGTCCGTACCCCCGTTGACACGCCGCTAGAGACCCCTGTCGAGACACCCAGGTTCACGCGTCAGCGGCGAGAGGGCTTGCCTTACTCCATCGACTTCAGCGGCGGCATCATCTTGGATGATGACGGCAAGAAGGTGATTTCGCGCATGCGCGGTCTTTGCTCTCAGGTGTTTGGACACTACATACTAAAGACTTGGAGTGAAGTACCGAATGAATTAAAAGACATAGTCATCAGCATGCTTCATGACGAGTTTCCCATTCCAACACGGGATGACCGCTTCAATGAAGATGTGATGAAGGTTCGAATGCGCGAATACTGCAAGCATAAGCGTTCTGAAGTGCAAAAAGCAATCAAGCATGGATGGAACAGACCAGATTGGCTGGCCAAAGAAGATTGGAAGCATGCGAAGAAAGAAGCGCGCAAGAATCCCAACAAGTGGAAGCAACAAAAGGAGGCAGCCAGAGCGCGAGTAGAGGCAGGGAGCTCGCACCACTTGGGGAGCGGCGGGTGGGCATCATTTGAGGCCGATTTTGTAAGTGTTTTCGCATCTATGTTTGATAGTTTAGGGTTTATGGGATTTGAAATTCTAACATAATGGATTCTTTGTATGTTTTGACAGTGGTCGTTTACAGGACGTGATCCCACTCTGTATGAGCGTGGGTACGCAGGCACGAAGGGCTTAAACGCCCTTATAGACATCCTGACTTCTCGCGGCGGCATGGTTAGTATTAGGGTTTATTATTTTCTATTTATTGTATTGTTTTATAAACGTTGCTCGCTATATGTTTATACTTACAAAAAGCTATCTTATTGTTTTTTTTTGCAGAATCCGACAGATACGCCGCTTGGACACGATGAGACGTCTGATTAGACGACGTCATTTTAGCCATAGCTAGATAGCATTAGTTTCTTTTTGTCCTAGCTTATGTATCATGAGACCATGTAACTATGTATTTTTGAAAACCATGTATATTTTTTAAATAATGACAATGGTTTGTAACTATTAAATTTACAATGATCAACAATCAAGTGATTTTGCTGCTGTGTACAATTGTCATTTATTTACTTCCATCAATTCACGCTTGTCATTTTTGTATCTTTATTTTGCAAAGGTAAATAGACCAATGAAACATTTTCGTGACAATAGATATAATACAGGCATTTCATTACTTTCCTAGGATTATATTGTCTTGTGGCTGACTATTTTGGGTCTATATTTACCTTTGTACTTTTTTTCAAAGGTAAATAGACCAATGAAACATTCAATATGGTTGATGGGTGCCTGCCACCAAGATTTTTTAATCTCGAGCGTCGCTAAATTGTGCACTGTAACGTCGCTATCTATGGCCTTGCAACGTCGCTATATGCGTCGCTATATAGCGACGCCTATAGCAACGCTGATAAAGACTGCGGTAGCGACGGTTATAGCGACGTTCTCATAGCGACGCTTTTAGCGACGCCGGGGGTTTAAAAAACCCAATGTATTTTCGTCGCTATAAGCGTCACAAGAGCACACAACCTCTTGTAGTGGATTGACCTTCACTATCTTTTGTATTGATTCTCAATTTGGTGTTAATGATCCTTACTGATTTTGCAAATTCTTTTCCCTCAATGTATTCATTCCCGTTGTTGGCTTCTCCAACTTTTTGGAAAGAGGTTAAAAAAGAAGTGTCTGCAAAAAGCACAATCTTCTAAAAGAGAACTTCCTTCAAACAACACTTTCTTCTAATATCTTCAACAGAAAATCTTTCTTTAAAAACAACTTTCTCAAAAAGAAACTTTTGTAAAAAGCAGCTTATTCAAAATAAATTTCTATAAAATGTTGCTTCTTCAGACAACAATTTACGTAAAATGCTTCATCTTCAACAATTGATTGTTGCAGCTCTAGACTGAATTTCTCTCAAAAGAACAATTGTTTAATCTCAAATACCATTTCCATCAACCACTCGGAAAGAGACAGAATCACTTCAACCGAAACGGAAAAGCACTTGAAAGGGAGAACACCCCATGATAGACAGGAGGCATGCAATGGTGTAGTTCTACTCTCGGAAGCAACCATGTACACTAAATCTAACTGAATTAACTCTCAAGGATTACATATAAACCCAATAATACAAAATCAAGAAGCCCTAGAAAACATCAACTCTTTCCAAAACTGATAAAAAAACACTACCACATCAGCATTGTATCGTGTCAACATGTACGGATACTGCCCCAAGTTTTGGGTCAAGATCTAGGCCATGATTTTTGGCTCACTGCCATGTCAAGAAGGTCGAGTGTCTTGAGATGCCCTAACACATCATCACTTTGCGACAATGTCCAAGATGCTAATTTTGGAATACCACATGGTATGTCACAATAGGTCGATTGTCGTTTCTTACACAAGGTGGAAGCTATATATGAAAGGATGGAAGGAGATGGGACTTAGCTATACTTTCTTAATTAAGAGACTGCATTGAATAAAAAAAAAATCTCAATGGTTTGCACAATATATTTGTCAATGACGGATGGCACTATGGACATTGTCACAAGTATCTTAATTCAAGATTCGAATTGCCCGAGCAATTTCTTTTTCGTGACAATAGATATAATACAGGCATTTCATTACTTTCCTAGGATTCATCACAATGCAGGCCATTCGTTTCATAAGTAGATAGAATTAACGCATTCATACTTCCCTTTTATGAAATGATAGAATGCTCAACAAAGTAACAGCAGCACACACACATCCATAAATATACTTGTGTGTGGTGAAGAGATGTGTTGGCCCTCTCACTTGAAACGACTGATGGAAAGATTACTAAAATGAGCCAAATTCCAAATAGACATGTCTACAAAACCTATATGCAACAAAAGTGTTCCCTTCAAATAGCAAGGATATTTAAAAAAAAGAAGAGAGTTCACTTTCAATAGAACTCATAAAAAAGCTTATTTCAATTATCTATCCTGTGTGTAAGATTCTATTGGCAACATTAATTTGCCAGAGCCTCTAAATGAAATTTGCAGGTTGGTTATATTCACAAAATAAATTCCGCGATCTTGCATCCTCTCTTATTCTCTCTTGCACTCCATAAATCTCCGGTACCTACCTCTCTAATAATTTTGTCAAAATTTACAGTATGAGTTACCCATATAATAGGTTTTTTTACCATTCCTACCAGGATAGTATGAGCATTACAGAAGTAATAATCTATATCTATACTAAGTATAAGTGGGGTAGGGATTGCGGCTCCCTCCCCCAGGCATGTGTCAACAATTGCTCGCCCCGGCTTCTTTCATGCAAGTGTGCCTTGCGCCATACAATAAACATCGAGAGTGCAAATTGGAGAGAGAGACGGAGAGAGAAGCAACACGAAAGGAAGAGTGTGGGGTCGATTCAATAAAACCTCCCCACCCAACCGTCCCAAGGTTCAAGGGTGTAGCACATGCCACGCGCGCATGTGAGAGAGAGAGAGAGAGAGAGAGAGAGAGAGAGAGAGAGAGTCTCCCTCTACAGTTGATCGAGGTTTTTTATTGCCTCAGTTAATACTTCCAATATTTTTTGAGAACCTCCTAAGGTAGGCGCACCTCGTCACTATATCACACGGTAGGTGCACCTCATCACTATTTTTTGAGAACCTCCTGAGTCCTAAGGTAGGCGCACCTTTGCGCAGGTTATTGGAAGTGCTGCTTCTCTCTCTCTCTCACGTTATTATTTTGTTGGAATAGCTTTGAGTTATTGGACTCCAAGAGATGGTGAAGTTAACATGCATTCATACAAGTAATTACATACATGCATTCTTTCATTTCTTTGTGCATGTGCTAATTAGCATACCTCCATGCCTCAATAGGCTTCCATTTGCTGCTGGCCGAGGACAACCATCAAGCTTCTAGCCTAATTGATCCATGTATCCTATGTACACCCTAGTTTACTCAATAGTTCAATCTACTTTACCCCTAATTTACGTGAAAATAGGTGCAACAGAGATGAAGCCAACGTTGTACCCTCGGATTCGGTCCCTAGATCCTCTCTAGAGCACCCCATGTTAGAGAGAGAGAGAGAGAGAGAGAGAGAGAGAGAGAGAGAGAGAGAGCCCTTCGAGATCTCAATTACGAAGTGTAGGACTACTTATTTCTTGCCGTATCAAAAAAATTTGTAACTTATATATAGAAAAACATAACATACATGTATGTAGACACATACATACATACGTGTGTATGTACACAAATACATACTTATGTGTGTGTTTGTATTTTTCATAACAAGGGGATATTAAAATGAGCATGTGCTACATTACATGAGAAATGTATTTTGTCTCATAATAAAAATGAATACAAACTTATACAAGCACCACTAAACATGCTCACACACAAAGAACAACACATATCCATGTCTCTATAAATGCAACTAGTGAATGATTAACCCTTGTCTAAAAAGATTCCATAGCTCAATTTCAATATACCTAACCCACAAATAATAAAAAATAACCAATCGTTCAAACAACCAATCTCATATTTATTAATGTGTAAAACTAATGAATTACTAAAAGTCTCAATCATTCCAAAGAGACTTTTGAAAAGTGTAGGTGCTTGATGATTTTACAAGAGGCATATTACAATATATATGTTGAAATGTATACGTAGTAATAGCCTCTGAATGAAAGTAAATCTTATTAATTTAAAGTTCAAATATAGTGATAAGGAAAGTTTGCTAAGGCTTCTTCTTTGTTAAGGATTAATCACTCACTAATCGAATTTATTCAGAGAATAACACAAAAATAAAATTTATATTCATATATGTAATAACAAAAGATAGCCCCATAACCCAAACCATCTATTCTCAATAATATCCAAAGTAACACAAGAATAAAAAGTTATTTTCACCTATATACTAATAAAATAGATCTATAACCAAAAACATCTATTTCCAATAGTATTCAAAAAATACCCCATAAAACAAAAAAAATAATTTCAATCAATAGCTTAAGCATGCATATTCAAGATGGTAGTCCTTTGAAATATTGCCACATAGTGTAATATTCACCTCTTGAAAACCTAAAACATTATTAAAAAAATTCTAGAACTATGTAAGATCGCTATTATGAAGGAAAATTATCTAAAAAAAAAAAAGATTTAAAATTGGACTTGCTAAAAGAAACAATTTTCTTTTGATTACACCTTTAGAGAAGCATAGTAAAAATTGAATCAACCGTAGAGCAAGAATGCTATAATGTCTACAAGAAATAACACACAATTTACCAACGAAAGAAATATTAATTTACATGAATAAACTTGTAAAATTAATAAGATCTAAACAGTTTATCACCAGCAATACTAAATTTAAGAAAGAGAATTTTTTTGGAAAGAAATGTGATTTGCACGGTCTCTTCACGATGGTTATCACAGATATGTGTTGAACCCGAAGTAGTTCAAAGGTTCCTTAGGTCTAAAACGATTTGATAGCCAGGGTTTCTAGTGTGATAAAGATCACAAAACATGCCTTCGAATTAATTCTTCCACCTTGATCTCTCATTCAAGTAGATCTGCTCATGTGAAAATGAACTAACAAGGGTAAAAGGGATTATCTACGCAGCCCCTTAAACTACATATATGATGTATGAAAATCTTTGAAGGGTGTTTGAAAACATTAGAAACTCCACACCATCAAGTTCATAAAATTGACAATACAAAGAATATAATAAAAGAGGATCATATTTAAAAAACCTTGTGATCTCTAGTTCAAGTAGATCTTCTCATCTACATATTAGCCCCTTAAATCATGTATCTCATATATGAAACTCTACAGTAATGTAAATAAACAACTACATGCAATCAGAGTGCAATTTTGGAGTGGAGGAGGATCAATCCATCCTAGAGACCCAGCGGACACCCCTCCAACATATCTTCTACCCCCTTTGGTCGGCAAGAGAATAAGAATCCAACAATGGGTGATTCACCCAATAAAACAAGAGATGCAATAAAGGAGAGGAAGTTCAAGCCAACATTAGGGATAATGCACCAAGTATTTGCACCAAACTACACCCCCTTGGCAATGGCTCCAACCCAATCCATTGGTGAAAAGATAGACATTGAATAAAACATGAAATGTAAGAAGTGTAGAAATTAGTCAATTGCTTACTATCCACTATACAATTTAGTTACACCGCCACTATCCATTAATGCACACAACACATAATTCACACTTTTGAAACCACACTAGGTCCTACATACAAACCACCTGCAACATGTAAATCTTAGATTTCTACACCTCTATACGTAATGGCATCTACGAGTTAAGACCCCTCATCACCCATCATCTAGATTCCTTCCATCTTTCCAACCTTTACAATCACAACACTCAAATGAATGACACAAACTAAATGGCACCATCACTTATATATGTGTATAATTATGACTTGATAGATAGGTGAGTTGGCACACACAATATATTAAATGAGATCATGGAGTGCCACCAAGCCCATAGAGAGATGAGCACCCCAACCTTCTCTAAAAGGTCGGAATTGGAGAAATCTCTGGATCGAGATCTATTCTAGTTACTCATGAGTAGAGACTCACCATAGCATGGCGTAAGCTACGAAAGCCTCGTCAACCCAACCCCATCAAGGAACCTTGATGGCATGACTACGCATGGAAATTTTACCATGCACCTAGAATTTTTACTAATCCCATTCGTATGGTACATCCATATAGTACGGACTGATATTGTATAAGTACAATCCCTATGTTTTTTTTTCCCCTCCTCAAGCTTGATTGTCCGTATGAATTTTGTTAGGTGGAGCGAGGTTTTTTACTCGAGTTTGAAGCCGAGTTTAGTTTGGAGCAAAAATTATAATCAACAAGTCTTGATTAATGTTTAGGGTGTGGTGCTAGCAATGAGGATTGGCCAATTTTAACTTGGTAGTATTGTAATTCAAGATTTTATCATCACATAAAAGTCACAATTATTGTGTTTGAAGTGGTAATGGATATTTTGCAATTGTTAGCGTACAAGTCACAAGTGAAAAGCCACTTGATTTTGATAATTTAGATAGGTAGATCTGTCTGATCAGCTATAGGTGATAGTTTATATGTTTTAAGTTTTTATTGCAAAATTCCTATTTTTCTCTATTCATTAAATTATTTTTATCAATAATACGTATTTTTACATACCTTAAACCTCAATCTTTGCAAAACTCCATACCTTACATACCGATTACATATTGCATTTTATGTATGGTTCCACCTTGATTTTCATCGCATTTTTCTTTGAAAACACATTTTCAAAGAGCCTATCACCATAGTGGACTATGCAAACCATTGTGCCCATCCACAAGTCTAAGAAAATTTTGATTCATGCACCTAAATGACTATCATGATTGGCAAAACCTTGCACAAGAATTAAGGAGACAAGAGCTCAACTCATGTACAAGGATGGAGGGCTTGTATCCTTAGAGACAAGCCCAATTCACACGAGTCTTCTCTACTCATGATCACATCTTCACTCTTTCCCACTTCATTCGTCAAGGATGTTACTAAGTTAAACACTACGAAGACAAACACTTGTATAGTCCAAAGACATAGCCGAAATGAAGCAAGTCACACGATGAGCCAAAGCCTGTGACCACTCTCTCATACGTTTCTTTATTTATGGGAGAATTTTACATAGTATCATGGGAAATACAATTCCAAAGTTGCATACCAATGCATGTGAAAAATTCAACATTGCAAACAAGTGAATGTCGGTGTCGATTCTCCACCAAGCATCTTGTTCCTTTTATCTACTTTATGAAGTTCCCACATGTTCCTACACTTACTTGCAACTTGGGTTTTGGGTGTTTTTTGGGGGGGGGGGGGGGGGGGGGGGGGGGGGGGGGGGTTGGGGTGTTTTCACTTAATAATTTTTATACCTAGATGAATCGAGTATAAGCCTAGATTCACCCCTAAAGGAAAGTGCAAGGTAGAGACCCATGGTAGTCACCCACGAGACAATATAACCATCATCTCCATCATGCATAGTAATTTGACTAAATAGCACGGCATCCACACTAGCGTCATTAATGCCCAATAGTGGGTGTAGAACTAGGTATTAACATATGCTTTCCCCCCCCCCCCCCCCCCCCCCCCCCCCCCCCCCCCCCCCCCCCCCCCCCCCCCCCCCCCCCCCCCCCCCCAAACACCAAAAAAAACACACACACACACACACGAGCACACATCAACACAAAGTTTAGTGTATTGAGTTTTTGTCATGACTTTGGAGATGAACGGTAGACTCAGCCATAATGAAGCCTAGCAATTAAATAAGCATTAAATCTAAAAGATAAGCACAAAAATGAGGTAGTTAATAGGGAATGCGCACCACAAAAGATGGAAAGAATTAGCACAATATCAATTGGTTGTAACTTGGACAAAAACTTCACAACGTTAATTCTGCATGTCCACTATAAGACTAAAAAATATACCTAGATGAATCCAAGATAAGCGGAGATAGATTCACCCTTAAAGGAAAGTGCAAGGTAAAGACCCATGGTGGTCACTCACAAGACAATATAACCATCAGCTTCATCATGCATAGTATTGACTAAATACCACGACATCCCCACTAACATCATTAGTGCCCAATAGTGGGTGTAGAACTAGGTACTAACATATGCTCTCTCTCTCTCTCTCTCTCACACACACACACACACACACACACACACACACACACACACACACACACACACACACACAAATGAGCATACATCAACACAAATTTCAGCGTCTGGGTTTTTGTCATGACTCTGGAGATCAAGGGCAGACTTAGCCATAATGAAGCCTAGCACTAACACAAAGCATTAAATCGGAAAAATTAGCACAAAAATGAGGTTGTTAATAGGGCGTACACACCACAAAAAATGAAAATAATTATCACAATATCAAGTGCTCATAACTTGGACGAAAACTTCATGATGTGAAGTCTTCATGTCCGCTATACGGCTAAAATATACCTAGATGAATCCAAGATAGCCCAGATTCACCCTTAAAGGAAAGTTCAAGCTAAAGACCCACGGTAGTCACCCATAAGACAATAAAACCATCACCTCCATCATGCATAGTATTGACTAAATGCCACGCCATCGTCACTAATGTTGTCAATGCCCAATAGTGGGTGTAGAACTAGGTACTAGCATATGCTCCCAAACACACCACGCGTGCACACACACACACACACACACACACACACACACACACACACACACACACACACGAGCATACATCAACACAAAGTTCAACATACTGAGTTTTTGTCATGACTCCGGAGTTTTTGTCATGACTCAACCATAATGAAGCCTAGTACTAAAACAAGCATTAAATTGAAAATATTAGCACAAAAATGAGGTAGTTGATAGGGTATACACACCACAAAAGATGGAAAGAATTAGCACAATATCAACTAGTCATAGCACTTAATAATTATGCAACTCACATGAGTGCAGCAGAAGGGATTATTAAATTTGACTTTTTTCTCACATTTTACATACAGATGGGTCCCATAAAATGGAATTGGCAAAAAAAATTACAGATTGAATAGAAAAAGGGCGTATTTTATTTGTAAAAATTCACAAATAAGAATTTTTAAAAATAATCATTGAACGCACGGGATATACAAAATTTATAAATAGTGACCCCTCCGAGACTTACAATTGCCTTTCAAACAAGAGCCACAATTTTTGCAAGCACGCAGAACAAGAATGCCTCTACTAGAGTTGATTCAATCAACCCTTCCTTAGGGAAGTCATTGAATGATCCAAATGAAACTCTTTCATTGTCGATATAGGTTGAGGAGAGAGCTTCCACATGATCATCGAAAGGGGATGGCTAAATTGCAAGAAAGGTGCAGAAAAGAATTCAGCAATACAATTGACTGTTTTGATGAAAAATAGCTCCATATACATAGAAATGATGATGAAAAGAGGCTCCCTCAAAGTAGATATGGCTATGGAAAGGTTCAAAGTGCAGAGAAATGCTACAAAAATAGAGCTCTTAGCCCCCCTAAAAAATGCCCTGGAAGCTCAAACTTACAAATGCCCTTATAAGTAAGTCTTTTTAGACTTGCCACTTGTCAAATTTCTCAAATTGGTCAAAGGGCTTTAATTCAATTCCTCTATGTCCAATTTAAAATTAAAAATATGTGTGAACACATTTAGCAACATCTCAACACCCACAACTCCCCCTTAAAAGAGATCTTATTAATTAATAAATGGTTTAAGTGACTTTAGGGACTGTTCACAACATCTCAACACCCACAACTCCCCTTAAAAGAGATCTTATTAATTAATAAATGGTCTAAGTGACTTTAGGGATTGTTCACATTCCTATAAGACTTTATGATTTCACTATGCAAGTGAAGGTATGCAACTATTAACCCCCTTGATCACGCACCTCCTTCTAAAGGCTCACAAAGTGCCATGCTAGATCCTTAGCTATACTAAGACTTATGTTGACCTATAGCACGAGCTTGTCAATGTGGCTCAAGTGCAACGCACAAATGAACACATGTGACCACGATGTGCATGTGACATGCAGCCCATGACTTGATTAATGCGCATTAAGATTTTTAGTTGAAAGTTGTGTAGTTTCCACATCATGCATCACTTGTGACTTTCTCACACAATGTGAATTGAAGGAGGGTTCCTCTCTATGCGCATCCATCCTTTGCCTCTTTGAAGAGTGTTCATTGTCCTCCAACAAAATTGTGTGTGTTCTATTAAACTTCGCTCACCTAACCTTCATGATGATCCAAGCACACACATGGTAGATTCAGGGGTTGCATACGTATGACTCCATCTTTGTGGCTTACATACACTTTTGCCCCCGTGAATCCTCACGATACTGATTCAACTAGCTCTCTTGTACCTCAAGAAGCTTTTGTTGACCATAATTTTTATCTTTGAGAGTGGAAGCTTCATCATATTGCACCTATTCTTTTCTTTTGAGATGCTCCCATTCTTGATTCCTTCAACCTCTAGCAATTTTCCATGCCCTGTACTATGTACACAATGTGTACCACCCACATTCGAGCTTGTCTTGTTAGCCTATCCATTGTGTTTGCAAGGATCATCTTTCACCATAGAAGTGAAAGAATGCTATGCTCTAATACCAATGTTATCAAGTTGGATACTAAGAGGACAAACACTAGTATACTTCAAATACATAGCTAAATTGAAATAGAACACACAACGAGCCAGAACGGTTGGCCCCTCCCTCAAAATTTATTGGGAAAATTGTACGTAGTATCATGGGAAATACAATGCCATACTTCCATACCAATGAAAGTGAAACATTCCATGTTGCAGTTGATGTCAATTGACCAAGCCACTTGCTCGTATCTATTTACTCTCTCAAGCGCCCACATTCTCCTCCATTTGCTTGCAATCGTCTTCCAAATAAGAAGACACAATCTTTGCAAGGCCGGAGGACAAGAGAATGCATACACTAGAGTAGATTGGACTAAGCCTTTGCAATGGAAGTCGTTGAATGGCTGAAATGAAACTCTCCATTATCGACATAGGTTGAGGACAAAGCTTCCACCTCCTGATCTTCGTTGAAGAGGGATGGCTAAAGTTGCAAGAGAAGTGTTGAAAACTAGAGAGTTCAATAATATAATGGCTAGTTTTGATGAAAAACAACCTTGTTTACTGTAGCTAGAGGATGTTCTTGCACAAGTACACGATGGTACTAGACCCTACGAAAAGTTCACACACAAGGCATTTCCGAGCATGCACATGTGAACACAAGTCTCAGTGGAAAACCAAAGTCCACTGTTCCATGCTTGAACCCAAAGTTCAAGACCCAACGTAGTATAAGATTTGAGGACACCCAGAAACTTTCAACCCATGAGGTAGTAGCATTTATTTTCCTCAATGCAAGCATAACATTCGGACCACATTTACCATTTAAGCGCCCAAAAGGTGACAATGGGGAACACCATAAAAGAGGAAACTTTATTATTTTTACGGACTTCCATAAATCTTTAGAGAAAATTCTCTAGGGATACGTCTTCTAGCATCTTCAAGCCATTTGTGTGCCATCAAATACAACTTACTATACATACAATGTACACCATACATGTGCAAGGGACTAGCCAAGTACGAAACTTGGGGGGTTCACTATGTGTAAAACTACCATATCACGTGCATTCAAGACATGTTTGTAAAGCTCCTTATTTGTAAAGTTTTTAAGGAATATAATGTACCCTTTTTTTTTAAAATCTGTATGTTTTTTCAAATTTGAAAAAATAGTAATCTTTTGTATATAAATCTTTGTAAGTTTCAAGAACTTTAAATACCCTTCGGTTGAACTCACGTGATAGGTTACATTTTTCTTGGGTGACCTCCCTGAGGTACAAAATCCAAGTGAGTTATGAGAGCCCATTGCTAGAATCATTGGTTTTTTAATCATGTTTGCATATAGCAAGAGCATCTAAATATGGTGTAGATACCCTAGATATTTTCACTGCAGTGCTCTTTGAGAGAGCACTTTGATAGAGCTTCTAAATGTAATGGACTATGTAGCCCATTATTGTGCTTATCCACAATTCTGGGGAGACTTCCAATCAAACTACAACACTATCATCATTGTCCACACTTTGCCCAAGATTTATTGAGATATGATAGTGACAAAGGCTAGAGCTCGTATCATATACAAAGAGGGAGGAATAGCTTGTGATGAACCTTCCTCACTTGAGATCACATGTTCACTTTCTTCCAAATATACTTCTTTAGAAGGATCAGAGAGTTTACACAAGATACTCCCATATAGAGATTTCAAGACATCTAGATAGCTTGTAGTGATAGCCATTTTTTTTTTGCTCTCAGTAATTTCCATATTGATCTACCTCACCCTACCAAAATCACCCAAACACTATGGCTATCTTCACCCTTTCACTGTACATAGGCGTGTGTAAGTTAGGAGACTTTTCCTATATCTCCTTAAAACCCTAACTTAGCTAGTCACTAGGCTAGTTGAGCCAAAAAAATAAATCAAAAATAAAAGCCAAAATATATTATCGCCCTTCGTGTATAAGTATTTCATTGTATGTAGAATCTAAATATATAGATTTTTTATTATAATTATTTTTGTTATTTATTTAAATATTTCTACTTAGATGTGTGTTATTTACCTAAGTATGCTATGTACATTTACTCACCATTACCATGATCTTTCTTATCATGTATTCTATAAAAAATCATTTCATGCAAGCTTCTCTTATTTTTGGTGTGAATCCACTCCAAGAAAAAACCTGAAAAAAATACCTTTCACCATCAGTCATTGCCTTTCACTAAATTCGTATTTTCTATAGGTATTTCTCCTTATCTCTTGTAGATAAATATACATTAATAAAACAAATGAGGACCCTTTTCATTTGATTTCCTATATTTTTATATATTAATTTTTTGTATATACAACTAACACTATTCTAGATTCCATGAATTAATTATATACTAATCTTTTTTTCCCCATCATATCTATATATTATATTTGTGTATAATTGACAACCATGCATGTTTTCAAACTCTAAAAACATATTAGGTCATGATCTCATGCAAGGAGAGGCTCACCTTTGGGGACTTATGCAAATTCAACAAAACGGGGGCCACTGAAGACTTTTTTGTGAAGAAAAATAGGCATTTTGATGGGATTTTTTATATCTACCTTCATTCTGAATTTGAAGTGGTGACTAAAAGACATAATGTGGAACAATAGATGAATAATCACCTTAAAAATTTTGATAATTTTTGCAGCTACCACCAGTGAGATAAGATTTTTTTGTGGACCTTAGTCTGCCCACTTTTCTCACAAAGTAACCCATAGTCTTCATTCACCTCCTTTCCTACTTCCACACACACACACACACACACACACACACACACACACACACACACACACACACACACACACACACACACACACACACACACACACACACACACACACACTCATTTCTCTCTATTTCCTCCTTACTCAAACCTGTAACTTCCATGGTTTTCTCTCACCCTCTTCACCATTAGCCTCCTCACACCCATAGCTCTCTTTTAAAGCTCTACCTACATTCACCATCTCCATATCTCTCTCTATTACTTCCATATTACAATTTTATTCTAGCCTTTTAAGAATGCATAAAAATAAACAACCTAATCATACTTAATATCTGCAAAAAGAGGATTTTTTATCAACAAAACCCTCATTACCTTTGTGGTGATTCAACTATGGAGGCGGCGTGAAAAGAAGAAGATGAATAACAGTGGTCACTTTCGACAATCTACGCACGGTTGAGTCCAAAATTCCTCAAGGATTCACCATCTCAAGGGTACACCCATCTCGTTCACCCCTCTTTTCTCATCCTTCAAGTCATTTTACCCAATTTAAATATATTACTAACTTTTTCTAGTAATTGATAACACTAACTACTAACCTACTAACACAAAAATCCATTAATCCAGCTCTAAAAGACACCTTCACTCAAGACATGTACACATAATAAAAATCTCTCTCTCTGATCTCTCTCTCTCTCTTCCCTTAAACCTTCACTTTTACCGTGGTCTCTTGAGCCCACATCCATGACTCAACCAGACAAAGAAGGCCCGCAATGTTTTGATTAAAAAAAAATAAATCATAATCCTGATTTGTTGGCTTGTAAATTAGGATTTCCAATAATCTTAATGCGGGGTCTCCAACCTATAAATAGGCCCCTCTCCTTCTTGTAAAACCATCTGCAAGCTTTCACATAGCACCCCAACAATATAGGCATGAGGAGAGACTTAGGTGTAGCAACCACTTTGTGAGTCTCGCACTTGGTGTGAGAGAAGCTTTGATGCTACACATTGCAAGCGAGTGAGTGTGAATGCCCTATTTAAAACCATTATTGTATATTCTCTTCCATTTTCAATAATTTGAGGTTTTAGTGCTTCAAAGGCGTGTCTTGGTTCTATAATCTTCGTCCTTCACTTGTGCTGCATGGTTTGGTGAATACAAGGTGACTCCTATATTTAAGTTCCATCATTTGAGCTTGTGAGAAAGTGGTTAGTGTGTTTTCATTGCCAAGTTTCTTGCTCATTGTTGTAAGAGGGTTTTGTGGTGAGAGGTTTTACACACCTTAATACAATGTGTGTGTGCTAGGAATGTTTACCATTCACTAATTGTTGGTCTAGTTTATACAAGCTCTGTGATAGTGTGATATGTATACAACCTTACCTTGCAAGTTGTCAATCAGGTATTTGCACAAACTCCACCGCTCTCTCTCTTTCTTCCCTTTGCTCTAACTCTCTCTTATGCTATTTGGTGTTTGTCTTTGTGTGAGATTTCTTGTGTGCATTTTGTTGCACCTTCTCTTGGTTGTGAAAAAATCTCTCTTGCATCCTAGTTTACATCCCATAACTAGGTGATGCCCCTATCAAGTTTGGGTTTGGTTGTGGGTTTGTTGTTGTGTTGTGCTTGTGGTTGCCCCCAACCCCAATTGAGAAGCACGGGAGCCTTGAGGGGTGTTTAGAGGTCACCTCTCTTGTTGTCCAACCCAGACCGCCCCAATTTTGATGTCCTTGCTGAGGAGGGACTTGTGTCTATTGTTGTTACATATTACATGAATGCTTAGCGTTTAGCATAATCAAATAGGTTATACGAATCACAAAAACTTGTATGACCCATTTGTTTCCATTGCAAGGCAAAAGGTGCATATCATTGTAAGCACGAAGTTACAATTTCAATGAGTAATTCGTAGAATTTTGGACCCTCTTAGGTTGGCTGAGATAAACGCTTCGATAAATCCTTTTATTTTTCCTCTCATTAGGTACGACCTTAGTTTGGACGTCTATATTCTTGTTTTGTTTTAAGCATTAGGTCATGCATAGACCATGGATAACGGCCCAAGAATAGAGGGTTTCCCGTTCCATTTCACTCCACACATTAGAATAAACATTTCAATTATAAAAAGATCCATTTTCGGCAATGTATGGTGTTTATGTTTGTTTCCCAAAGAGTAGGATAAATTCTCATGTCACCAAATCCTATCATCTAGCCTCTTGTTGACTATCATAGATCATTTGATGTGCATATTTTTATTTTGTTGTAGAGTAGATTGCAATTTAGAAAACAATATTGTGTAAATCTTTTTAAGAAAGGAAAAAAACATGTTGTCACTTTGAAATTGATTCAATGGAGGTCCAATGCTAAATGTAAGGATATCCTCTATTTGTGGAGAGCTTGGTGAGGATGCCGAGCTATTTCTAGCAAATTTCAAAATGGTTTGCCACATAAAAAGAGTGATAGGAGACGAGGAATGCTTAGAAATATTTGAGTTGATTTTGAGGAAGAATGCTAGCACTTGGTTTGACTCTCTATTTCAGGAGGTTAAGGGAAGCTATTAGGAAGTTGTTGATCATTTCAAGAGATAATTTTTTGATCCCCAAAACACTCAAAAGCTATGGCAAGACATTGTTTTGCACAAGCAAAAAGACTTAGATGAATACTACATGTATAAACAAGAGTTTCTACGTCTTTGGGCTGTATGGGTGAGAAATGTCTCCAACCCTGGTGATGGTGTAAAGTTTCTAAAGAAGGAGAGGTTCATAACTGGTCCCTTTCCTACACTCAAGATAAACGTTGAGGTGGATGCAGCTAGAACTAGGGCTACTGAAGTATAGAAAAATCAAGTGCCTAAGGGGAGAGGTTCCAATAGAGGTTCCTAGACCCAAAGGAAAGTCGCAAGCATCAACATCTAGAGAGATTTATGAGGTAAAAGCTGAAGTGATTGAGAAGCTAAATGAGTCCTTGAGCAACTTGTTGATTCACCTTGCACAAGATGTAGGTCCCAAGGAATAAACAAAGAAAATTGAGAAGCAAGAGCCACGACCCAGGCGAGTACTACAATGTTGGAATTGCGGAGAGTCTGGACATGGGATGTACAATTGTCCTTGGCCCCATGGGGAACCAGGGAGACCTAACTTGAATTACCCAGTGATGAATGCTACAGGTGAAGGAACTAGTCAACAACCAAGGCTTCTACAAAGGCCAAATGGAGCAAGACCACCTCCACGAGGAGGGGAAGGAGTTCCACCTTTGCCATATCCAAATGTGTCAATTGAAAACAACCTTCACATTCCTTGGGGTTGTTATTCTTTTAGAGTCATGCCATTTGTCCTGACAAATGATCCTGCAACTTTCCAACGCTTAATGAACATGGTGTTTCAAGCATTATTTGGAAATTCAATTAGGGTGTTCATTGATGGTTTTTGCATTTATAGCTCAAATGATCCTGCAACTTTCCAACGCTTCATGAACATGGTGTTTCAAGCATTATTTGGAAATTCAATTAGGGTGTTCATTGATGATTTTTGCATGAAGAAGCTCTATGACATGGGAGGTCAACTCAACCCCAACGAGTTCCACATAGGTGAGGATGAAGTGATCTTGCTTGGTCACAAAGTTTCTTACAAAGGCATTGAGGTGGATCCTTCAAAGGCAAAGGTTCTTATTGAGTTACCATCACCCACCAAGAGTCTTTAGGAGGTCATCTCATTCATTCAAAAGGTGAAGTATATGTCAAGATTCATTCACTTAGCCTCAAAATTACTTCACCCTTTGCAAAAGTTGACACAACAAGTAGAATTTGCATGGTCGAATGAGCTTGAAGAATACTTTTGTAACATTAAAGTCATTTTGTTAGAGCTACCAACACTCACACCTCCTTGTTGGGAGTAACCATTCTTTGTTAGCTCTAGTGTTGGGAAGGAAACAATTGGTGAAGTTTTATTACACTAAGATCCCCACAGTACCAGGATGGGACTCATCTACTTTGCTAGTAGGATCATGAATGCTTTGGAGAGAGGCTACATGGAGGCAGAACTCATGATTCTTTCTCTCATGTTTGCGGTGAGGAGGTTTAGATCCTACTTGCTACCAAAACCTTTTCTTATTCTCATTTGCAGAAAATTTGTTTCCTTGGGTGTCATCTCAAATGAATCTTAGTACTAGGATCTCAAAGTGGATTATGGAGTTGCAAGAGTTTCAACACTCTTTCAAGGTAGAAGATAGTGTGCGTATACAATTGGCAGGGATTGTCACTTATAGGGTACATTAGAATGAGATTAAGGTGCCTCAATTAAATACCCTACCATTGCCACCACCTAAAAGTATTCCCAATGATTTTACCTTGTTCTTTGATGGAGCTTTTCAACAAGCCACATGAAAAGAAGGGGGAGGGCTAGTGTTGCTCAACCCAAGTGGAGAGGTGGTCATGAAAGAGAAGGTCAATCTTCCAGGTTGAACTAGCAACAATGAAGCAAAGTACAACATACTAGTTCATGGTTTGAAGATGTGCATCAGCCAAGGTATATAGCATCTCATGGTAAAAGGGGATGCACTTCTCATTATGAAACATGTTTTAGGCATTTGGGCATGAAGCCTAAGGACAAAAGTTCATGTCATTCGTAGGTTGTTTAGTCAGTTTTTTCAAGAAGTGAAAGTATATCATATTCCTAGGAAACAAAATGAAGATGCCAATTTACTTGCACAACAAGCAGTTACATGTGTTGAGAAAGAAGCGCAGGTCATCATGGTGGCAGTAGCTGTCAAGCAACCGAGATACCAGGGATTGGAGTCATTGATTCCCATTATTGGCTACATTTTGGAGGGTGAGTTTCCACAAGACTTCACAAAAGCTCAGAAGAGGAGACTCATGAAGAAGGCAAGTTTCTATCTCTTCCTAGAAGGCTCCCTCTTTCAAAGAGGGAAGGATCAAGTGTGCAGAAGAGTACCAACTATCGAGGAAATTCCAGCCATTCTAAAAGGTTTGCATGAAGAGGTATGTGGTGGTCATGTTGCCCAAGAGTTAAATGTGAAGAAGATTTTGCTTGTGGGGTATGTTTGGCCAAGCCTGCATGTGGATGTCCAACATTGGTGTAAAAGCTATCACAGCTGTCAGGTGAATGGAAATAGAAGGTTGATGCATGGTCCAAGGCAAGTAGTGCTTGCAAATGGACCCTTTGAAAAGTGGGAAATTGATGCTATGGGTCCTCTCCTTAGAACAAAAAATGGTAAACTCTACATTATAGTGGTTGTGAATTACATGACTAGGTGGATAGAGGCTCAAAGTGTGGCAAGGGTAAATGGAAACACAGTGAGCAAGTTTGTCTACACTAATATTTGTTGTAGGTTTGACACACCTTTGCAGATTGTTTTGATAACGGTCCACGGTTCAGGAAGGGTTTACTCACAAACGTTTGTGAAGAGCTTCACATTCTCTATCGTCATAGCACACCCTACTACCCACAATCAAATGGTTTGGTGGAAAAGGCTAATGGTGTCATTGCAAACATCATTAGAAAGATGGTGCAAAACAAGACAAAGTTCTGAGATAACTTCTTGGATGGTTCCTTATGGGCATATCGAACCACATACAGGGAGGCCACAGAGTTCACACCATTTCACTTGGTCTATGGTCAAGAGGCCTTACAACCTATTGAGCTCAACATTCCAACAATGCGGATTCATGGAAAAGGGGCACAAAATGATAAAGAAACATGAACAAATCAACTTCTTACCTTATTTGCACTTGAGTGGAAGAGAGAAGCGGCTATTGAGTGCTATAAGAAGAAAGCTATACAAGCAAAAGAAAAGCTGGACAAGAAACTGAAGGACAAAGGCATTAAGAAAGAAGATCTTGTGGTAAGGTATGCCAATCAACTTGATAATTATTTTGCTGCCAAGTTTGAGACTAGATGAAGGGGACCATACATTGTCAAAAAGGCTTTCAATTCAAGCTATTACCAACACATGGACTTGAATGGTAAAGAGCACTCCAGGAGGTAAATAAGTATCGGCTAAAGCCCCACTTGAATCGCCTTCTACCAAAGGATCTACGTACCAAAGAATTTTCAAAGAGCTACTATCTTGTGTAAGTTTTGTTGCATGATGCATGTGTATAGCTCAAGCCAAAGTGACAAAGAGCTACACTATGAAAATCTTAACAAGATACCAGGAATCACACAAGACTCAAAACCACTCTCTTTGGAAAAGATGCCTTTTGATGGTACATGAATGAACCATCATCCTAGGGAAGAGCTAATGATATCCGTTTTCCGACTCTCTGTAATTTCCATAGTGAGCTAACCTAACCCTACCAAAATCACCCAAACACTATGGCTATCTCCACCCTTTCACTGTACATAGGCGTGTGTGAGTTAGGAGACTTTTTCTATATCTCCTTAAAAACCCTCACTTAGCTAATCGCTGAGCTAGTTGAGCCAAATAATAATATAAAAATAAAAGCCAAAATATATTGTGGCCCTTTGTGTATAAGTATTTCATTGTATATAGGGCCTAAATATATAGATTTTTTATTATAATTATTTTTGGTATTTATTTAAATATTTCTACCTAGTGTGTGTTATTTACCTAAGTATGTTATGTACATTTACACCCATTACCATGATATTTCTTACCATATATTTTATAAAAAATCATTTCATGCAAGTTTCTCTTATTTTTGGTGTGAATCCACTCCAAGACAAAACCTCAAAAAAATACCTTTAACAATCAATCATTGCCTTTCACTAAATTTCTATTTTCTACAAGTATTTTTTATTATCTCTTGTAAATAAATATACATCAATAAAACAAATGAGAACCCTTCTCATTTGATTCCCTATATTTTCATATATTTATTTTTTGTATATACAACTAACACTATTCTATATTCCATGAATTAATTATATACTAATTTGTTTTTTTCTATCATATCCATATATTATGTTTGTGCATAATCCACAACCATGCATATTTTCAAACCTCTACAAATATATTAGGTCATGATCTCATGCAAGGAGGGGCTCACCTTTGGGGCCTTATAAAAATTCAACAAAAGAGGGGCCACTAAAGACTTTTTTGTGAAGAAAAATAGGCATTTTGGTGGGACTTTTTATATTTATCTCCACTCCAAATTTGAAGCAGTGACAAAAAGACAAATTGTGGACCAAGAGCTGAATACTCACCGCAAAACTTTTGATAATTTTTGGAGCTACCACTGGTGAGATAGGATTTTTATTGTGGATCCCAGTCTGCCAAATTTTTTCACAAAGTAACCCATAGTCTTCTCTCACCTCCTTTCCTACTTCCACACACACACACACACACTCTCTCTCTCTCTCTCTCTCTCTCTCTCTCTCTCTCTCTCTCTCACTCTCTCATTTCTCTCTATTTTTCAGTCAAAACTGCAACTTGCATGGTTTTCTCTCACCCTCTTCACCATTAGTCTCCTCTTTCACACCAATAGCTCTCTTTTGAAGCTCTACCTACATCCACCATCTCCATATCTCCCTCTATTACTCCCATATTACAATTTTATTCTACCCTTTCAAGAATGCATTAAAAAACAACAACCTAACCATACGTAATCTCTGCAATATTGGTGGTTTTTATCAACAAAATCCTCATTACCTTTGTGGTGGTGATTCAACTATGGAGGTGGCATGAAAAGAAGAAGAAGAAGAATGGCGATCACTTTCGACAATCTACGTACGGGTGAGTCCAAAATTTCTCAAGGATTCACCATCTCAAGGGTACACCCATCTCGTTCACCCCTCTTTTCTCATCCTTCAAGTCATTTTACCCGGCCCGTTTTTAAATATATTACTAAATTTTTCTAGTAATTGCTAACACTTACTTCTAACCTACTAACAGAAACACCCATTAACCCAACTCTAAAAATCACCTTCCCTCTAGACATGTACACATAATAAAACTCTCTCTCTCTCTCTCTCTCTCTCTCTCTCTCTCTTCCCTTAAAACTTTACTTTCATCTTATCTACCATCAATAATTAATGCGCTCTCTTGAGTCTACGTATATGACTCAAGCAGACAAACAAGGCACGCAATGTATTGATATTAAAAAAAAATCATAATCTTGATTTATTACATTGTAAATTAGGATTTCCAATAATCTTAATGAGGGGTCTTTAACCTATAAATAAGCCCCTCTCCTTCTTGTAAAACCATCTCTAAAGTTTTACATAGCACCCCAACACTATAGGCGTGAGGATAGACTTAGGTGGAGCAACCACTTTGTGAGTCTCGCACTTGGTGTGAGAGAAGCTTTGATGCTACACATTGCAAGTGAAAGAGTGTGAGTGCCCTATCTAAAACCATATTATATATGCTCTTCCAAATTCAAAAATTGGAGGTTTTGGTGCTTCAAAGGTGTGTCTTGGTTCTATAATCGTTGTCCTTCACTTGTGCTGCGTGGTTTGGTGAATGCAAGGTGACTTGTATATTTTAAGTTTCGACGTCATTTGAGATTGTTTGAGAAAGTGTTAGTGTGTTTTTATTGCCAAGCTTCTTGTTCATTGTAAGAAGGTTTTGTGGTGAAAGGTTTCCCACACCTTAAGACAATGTGTGTGTGCTAGCAATGTTTTCCATTCATTAATTTCTGGTTTAGTTTACCGTGATAGTGTAATAAGTATATAGCTTCACCTTGCAAGGTGTCAATCAGGTATTTGCACAAACTCCACTCCTCTCTCTCTTTCTTCCCTTTGCTGTGACTCTCTCTTGTGCCATTTGGTGTGTGTGTTTGTGTGAGATTGCTTGTGTGCGTTTTGTTGTACCTCCTGTTGGTTATGACAAAATCTCTCTTGCACCCTAGTTCGCATCCCATAACTAGGTGGTGCCCTTGTCTTGTTTGGGTTTGGCTGTGGGTTTATTGTTGTGTTGTGCTCGTGTTTTCCCCAGCCCCAATTGAGCAGCACGGGAGCCTTGAGGAGTGTTTAGAGGTCTCCTCTCTTGTTGCCCGCCCCGGACTGCCCTAGTAGATGCAAGAAAGAGAACATCATGCCTTCTCCATCCACCACTCACATAGTGAGAGGAAACAATTTTTGAGCCACATTGTGTTTGGTAGGCCTACATTGGGCCTACATGAATCACCCCAAGAAAACCTCTTATACCGAAGATGATATACTCCAAGAACCAATTATGGACTTAAGTTAGGGTGTTTCTTCTACAAACACACAACTTACAAGAACATATCATGCTTGTACTTCCTAAGAATATAGTTTCATTGCCATAATACACAAAAATGCACCATCCCCACTTTTGACTATTTTTAAAGATAGCACATTATCATAAGACTTGGCATAGGACATGAGACAATTTTCCTACAAACTTGGTCCATGTGAACTAAAAAGATTCAGGACAAATTATATTTAGAGATGTCGGAGGTTATTATCGAATTTTTGAGAGCATCTTCATTAAGTTGTTTGTGGAGAAATATCCACTTATGGAATAAGAGATATTATTCCACTTCACTCTCTCCTAGTTATCTCCAAAATTGGCCCAAAAGAGGTACTCATATATCCTCCAAAACTATCTAGCACACTTTCATTTAATGAAATTAGCATATATTCTAGCATCGACGTGAAATTAATATCAACAATCATCACAAAATTACTCATTTTTTGTAATGATTGTCATCTCCTTCCAAATCTCTTTTGGTTGTAATGATCGTCCTCCCATCTTATGGTGTAAGAAATCCTTCATCAAACTCTATATTTGACTAATGATAGTGAATGAACATAAAAATAAAGTCACGTGGATTAATCACATGATCTCCTTCACTAATTATGAAAAAAATAATGTGTATCACAATCACTTAGAACCAAAATCTATTTGTTTTGTTGGTTGAGATTTCAAAAATTGTCTAGCGCTAGCTTCTCCAATCAAGCAAGCTATCTATTTTGAAACAAGTCTTGATTCAACATCTGTGATCCACAAAAATGAGCCATTTTATTGGGAAAGAAATCAGCCACTTGAGATAATTGTGAACATAATTCAACAAAAATCATTGTGTGTGGAGATTTCCAAAATGGGTTCGTCTCAAGTTATTGAATAGGAAAAATTTAGCAAATAATTGTTCAAGTCAAATGATCATGAGCCTATTGTGACATACATTGGAAGGTAAAGTAATTAAGACAATTACCTATTCTTGGAGGGACTAAGGTGGGAACTCAAATTACACAGTAACTACTCTATGTAGTAGAAAATCAATTTTTTTACTTGTCTTACACAATCTCCACATGATCTTTTGTGGTCTAAAATTGTTTCAATTAGCAAACCATCTAATATCATGAATCTTGGGAATTTCACACATTTAACGACATAAGCCATCATAATTAACCTTTTTGTGAGATACAAAATCATTAGATTACATATCTATACCTCGGGTAAAATCCTTTGCAGCTATCCTGTCAATAGAAATTCATTCATAGCATGCATGATCCAAGCAGTGGATAGTGTTGTAGAAATGATGTAATACACAAAAGATATGGTGGCATCATCATCCAATGATGCTATACGCAAAGCATGTGGTAGAAATACAATGATGAAGTGAGAGAAAATGAGGGACACATACTAAGGTGGGAGAGTTCTGAGAGGTTGGCTACAACAAATCCAATAGGAGAAGCTTTACAAGCGCTCAAAATAAACCTATTGGTAAAAGTCAACCGAGGCATTGTAGCTCTTATGCACTTAGAAAATTTAGTTTTGTGCATAATTTTGTGCACAGGAGTTGGCCCTAGAGTCTCAATGGCGTGGCCTACATGGTCAATGTTGAGTTTCAAGGCAACAAGCAAGAGAAGAAAATGACATGAGTAACGACTTTCATAATGGCTAGGATTATATTATGCTAGGTGAAGTGATATTTCACCAAAAAAAAAAGATAATAAAATAGTTGTATCATGATAGGAGAGGTGCTTTGTCAGCAACATGTCTATCTTGATTTCACAACTCAATAAAATACGAATTCAGAAATACATATCTTTTTGCTAATTTATATCGACTTATAAATTTACTTTATTTCTTGAAAATATAAGGTAGCTAGATAAGTACATTTGAGTAGAATACTAATCGATAATCACAAGTTTTGGGGAACCCATGCAATGGGTTTAAACATAAATAATGCACACTCCCACCCAGCTAACCAAAAGGGGGACCTGTGGCTTGTAACTCTTGTGTAGCAGGGTCGTACACATAAAAAAGATTAGTACCTTGGAGTGTGTGCTAGATCCACCCAAAAAGACAATTTGAATCAATAAGATGGCATGATCATGAAGGACAATCAATATGCATACATGTAGTCTAATTGCATTGAATATGTCTCTCTCTCTCTCTCTCTCTCTCTCTCTCTCTCTCTCTCTCTCTCTCTCTCTCCATACGCAACTATTGGATTGGTTCTAAGGCTAGAATTATGATGTACTTGAAAATAACTCTCATTTGATATCCATATTGATATTTCTTTTTGTTAGCAATTTTTCAAAGAAGAAGGGTTCTAAAAGCTTCTTGAAGATTCGAGGAGGAGGATTTTAGAAGAACAAGTAAAAGGACACTTGTTGTAAAGCTTACAAAAGTTGGGACACTTGTCCACTCTTTTATATAATTCAAAGGATACTTATTGCAAAGCTTTTCAAAGATGGGATACTTGTTCAACTTTTTTGACATGTGGTTGGACACTTATGACAAGGCTCCTCTTTTCTCCTTTGTTGTGCAGGCCACTTCACCTATAAATACAATCCTTTCCCATCGCTTGAGCATGACCCCCCTTGCTTAATTTTCTACTCAACATCATTCAAAGAGGCCTTCACACCATCCCTATCGTTTCCCACTACATCTCCCTTCCCTCCATCTTGAAGGAACCCATTCCCTCTATTTACCTTGCTGTTTTTTATCGCATCAAACCCGAGAATATGAAAATTCAAAAAGGGATCATGGACCATATAACAAATTACTGAAATTGCCAAGAAAGACCTTTTGTTAAGAAGATGGAGATTTGGTTGTCAAAGTGCAGCTCAAAAGATCATAGATCTGATGAGTGTTCACAATGTACCCACTGCAAGGCCTATGGACATGTCTGAAATAATTGTGCCATCAAAATTTATTACTTCAAAAAAGGGAAGGATATGTCAATGATTGCATAAACAAAACCCGAGGCAAAAAAAGTAGATGGAGCTAGTGGGTCAAAGGACAGTGAGACCCGCACACAAGTAGTGGTACTGGCAAGTGCAGGTACCAAGGAGGTAATAGTCGAGGCATGGGTAGAGGAGACTTTGCAAAACGGAGCTTAAAGCCCTATTCTTGAAGTTTGAAGTTCTTCCCTTCACCATGGATGCAGTCCAAAAGATTCCCTACTACCTTCTCTACAAAATGGGCTCCTATATGTATATGTGTGTGTGTGTATACATATATATTGGCATATTTTATCTTTTTCTTGGTTTATGTTTATGCATGTGTACACATGACATATGATATCTTGCATAAATTATGACTGTGAGTTATGTAAACTGACTCTTGGGTTAATTCTAATTGAGTTCAATCCTATGGTACTCGGATTGAGTAGAAATTCATTCCCTTTGGAGGGAGGTTGCCCATCTTCATTCCTCATTCTCTCTCTATGTTTGTTGTATATATATATATATATATGTTGCAAGTTTACAAAGTGAATACATACATGATAAGCACTCTATATTGGTACAAAGCCCTTACAATGGCATGAAATCTTTGGCTTGATCCTAACCCCTACTCATCTAGTGATTATTGACATTGCTTGAGTGCATGATTGTTGGGTGCAATTATTGTTACTAATGGAGTAGGAAAGGTCTATGTAGGAAGCTCTCTAGAATGTTCAATAGGAGAATCGGTAGATCCGAGAGCACCTTCTCAAATTATAGAAAGGAAAAAACAAAACATGACACAAGAAAAATTCTCCATCAAACAAAACAAAGCAAATGGAAAAATCTCTTCAAAGGGAAATGAGACAATCACACGATCGTCATAGTCAAAGAAGCCCATCATGAAGCTCTCCCATCTCTAAAAAGCACGATGTGTCAAACAAAAGAAAGTGCTCAATATCAAAGTTAAGAAAGAGAAACAGTCAAAGTTAAAATATATCTTCATCCTCAAAGTTATCTAGTGTCTCCTAAGATGGATTGTCAAGGAAGATCATGTCTTTTCCCATCATAAAAGATCTCACCATAGGCAAAG
Organism: Adiantum capillus-veneris; assembly: GCF_014529385.1. Classification (NCBI taxonomy): domain Eukaryota; kingdom Viridiplantae; phylum Streptophyta; class Polypodiopsida; order Polypodiales; family Pteridaceae; genus Adiantum; species Adiantum capillus-veneris. The sequence goes on from NC_140934.1 coordinate 7,120,623, forward strand.
GTGCCAATTGTAATGGAATAATGCATAGTGAGCATTTCATTAACAAGATTCCTAATGAATATAGAGAGAGTGCTAGGTTGGAGATAGCAACAATTTACACATTCCTAGTTAACATGGCATGAGCAATAACTTGCAAAAGAGAATGAGATAGATAAATTGACAACAGTTGAGGACCGGATTTACTTGGAGTTGGTCCCCCCTTCAATAGAATTTTGTATTATAGGTTCTCCCATGAAGAGAGACTTGGTACAATACAATATTTGTGTTCTTTAAGACCTCTTTGGTGCCATGAAGATGAAAATATTCATGCACCAAACTTATGCTTAAAACAAAAATTAATCTACTTGCAATAAATAAGGACTTGTCCCCGGCCTCAATCTCAAGACCTCAAACACCTTCAAAGGTGGAGATACCTAGCAGGGAGTGAGGAAGATGAAGAGAAGAAGATGTATCTCTACGAGAAAGAAGTAGTATCCTCACATATAATCACTCTTAGAGCATATCTTAGCATAGTGATAATGAAGATGAATAGATTGATAAGCATTGCTTTTAGCATAACTCTTGGTTGGATTTGCATTAATTCCATAGCCAAGGGGTGTTGGTGTAGGATCTCCTCTTCTCAAGCTTGGAGAAGGAGATGACTTGTGTGCACAACACACAATGGAGGAGTGTGTGTGTGGCTTGTGCAGTATATGAGAAAGAGAGAGGATTCGATTTTGCTACTTTCCTCTTGTTACAAGCCTATTGGCTCACGCCTTGGACTAGCCAATGAATGGGTCTAGTCATAACCAACAAGGGGTGTAGCATTTGGACAAGTGTCCTCTTTTCCACCTTTTGAGAGAAAGATCTTAATTATGTAATTGTAGCATTTGGACAAGTGTCCTCCTTTCCCCCTTTGAGAGAAAGATCTTAATTATTTAATTGAATCTAAATTCTCATTGGACCTTCCTATAGGTCATCCAATAGGATTCATGAACATTATGAGGGAAATATTGCTAGGGGCCTGACATGTAGCCTTAATGCCTCTTGAGTCTTGGGCTTGCCTTGAGTGTGTGTGTGAGTGTTCTCTCTCATTCCCCTACCTTTAGGTCTCCTCTTTGACTTGAACACCTCAAGAACCTTAGTTATTAAGCATGGAAAGCAGCTAGGTCATTAAGCAAGACAAGCATCTCAAGAACCTTAGTCATGAAGCACCTCAATCACCTTACTCATCAAGCATGGCAATCACCTCAGCCACTCATCAAGCATGGCAAGCACCTCAAGTGCCTTATCCATCAAGCACAACAAGAACCTCAAGAAACTTAGTCATTAAGCATCACAAACACCTCAAGCACCTTAGTCACCTCAATCACCTGAAGCACATGCTGAGCTTGCCTAAGGTCTAAAGTATCTAATAGTCCTAGGTATGAGTACTGTTATTGAGGACTGGAATTAAGTACTGGATTGAAACAAAGAACTGAACTGTAATAATGTACTAAAATGGAAGACACAAACTGGAAGATTGGGAATGGTATTATAGATTCAGATCAATAGTACAAAGATAATCAGTACAGTGTAGAACTAGCTCAGATGGAGTTTGAGGATTGATTACAGGAGTAAGTGATTATAGAGTTGAAAGCCAAAATATTATGAAACTAAGTGTCTAGAAGCAAGATCCGTAAGCCAAAAGTCTAAAAATCCCAAAAAGCCCTGGATTCAGTGTAGCAACTTCTATTTATAGGCTTACAAAGTTGCTGTAGTAACTGTTGTAATTACTACCAAATTACTGCCGGTGTAGCACTTCCCACTGGTTGGCCTTCTAAGGAGCAATTCCCGCTTGCTGGGACTCTCCTGGCCTTCTATAATGAACAGAATAGGGAGGAGCTAGGTATCGCCATCCCTTTTTATACTAGTTCATGCACTTGCCTCATGATCTCTTCTTGTTGAGCGTGTGAAACTCGATAAGGAGTTTTATTACTCGGTGAGCTTCCTGTAGAATCTCTATTGCATGGTCATCATCCCCTCGTTTTGGAGGTAGCTCACTAGGGATGTCATCAATGAAAACATATTGGAATCCATTTAGGAAATCAGACAACTCTAATTCCTCTTTATTCCCTTTATTGCTACTTGTGAAAACATTAGAATCATTTACAAATTCTCTAACAAAAATCATATACACAGAAATAGAGATTTTCATTGACTTATCAAAAGCAAGCGTATTTACGAGGAATATAGTGTTCCCCGACTCATTCGCATCTATGTACATGGATTTTTCTCGATAATTAAAATAAATTCTCCTTTCAGGGAACTTCATAGTGGCAACTATGCGAGTGAACCATGGTGCCCTAAGGATAACATCCTCATGTTTGAGAGGAGAGATGAAGAAATCCTCTTTGTCCATTGTTTGGAGGTGATAACAACATACAAGTGCCCACCTAGCCAAGGCACCCATTCGGACAGCTGACCAAAGTTTTGATGTGGTCACATTATTTTTCCGATGTTTAATACATCAAACCTTGTAAAAGCCTAATGAGAGTCGTCTATGTCAAGTCTAAGTCAAAGATGTAATTTTTCCAATGATGTATGTAAAGGTCCATGAGAAGTTGGCCGCCGGCCACTTTAGAAATCCCTAGGTATATAATACACTAAGGTTAGTGGGAAAAGAGAGATTATTTTTTGAAGATAAGTGACTATTGCGTTACGCACAGAGAGCTGCTTCTTTGCTCAAACTTGTAATCATCGTTTCTGTGGCTACGGTAATCCAAATTCAGTTTTGTTTCTTGCATTGTGTTCCTCTTACTCTGCTCTTTCATTCAAGTATAAGCATTCAAGATTCAGCGAAGGTTTCAAACGCATACGTTTAGGCCTTAAATCACTATTTTGAGTGTTTATATGCGTATTTTATGTTGTTTTGACCCTAGGAGAGGCTTTAGGGACCCAAAAACGACCCTTTAGGATCATCAATTTACTGTTTTTGCGTACTGTGGGACGAACGATCACGGTCTTTGTACCTCTCCAAAATGCTGTGACAGTGATAGAGTATGTTCTTGATAGTCCTCTGTAGATTCCCTTCAAGTTTCGTGCGATTCCGATATGATTTGCATGGTAAACGGGCGTGATGACTGTAGAGCTGTGTAGAAGGACATAGGCAAATTACTTGGCTTTAGTGCGTTTGATTTTCTTGGAGAGTTAGTAGTTGCATCTCTTCGAGTTCACTTCATTAGGATTGACACCCTAGTGAGTTTCCATTCCTCATCCGAGTCGCTTCCCCTGTATCGATAATTTTATGTTGATGCTTGAGAGCTATGCTATGGACGTCCATCGCATAGCTTTGGACATGAACCCTCAATTTTCCAATTGAGGGAGTAACTTAGACATCTTGTCCCTTAGTAAAGCTCCATTGGCTTTCAATACATCTCCCATCTTGTGGACTTGTATGCCTAGCTTGGTAGCCAACTCCGTGGATATGAAGTTGTGAGGTAAACTGGGGTCAAACAAAATAAAGACATCATGATGCACCTTTCCCAAAGAATAGAAAAGGAGAAATATTTGGCAATGAGAATCCTCCTTTGGAGCTTCAACCATAGAGGCTCTAGGCTGATCATTGTGCACATCTCTTTGGGGGCAAGCACGATAGGAATGTCCTTGCTCCTTGAACTTGAAGCACTGGTTATCTTTGTGATAACGCTCTAGCTCCTTGGGAGCAAGGTAATTCTTGCTTTTGTAGACTTCTTTTTCTTTACCTTTATTGTTGTTGCTAGAGTTGCCTTTGGAATAATTTTGAGCATTATTCTTCTCTCTAGGTTCATTTTGCTCTTTAATTTCCATGGGCTTAGAATTCCTCTTAGCCTCTTGTTGGAAATTGATTTGCGAGGTGACCACAATATGGTGTATGAATGCAGAGATGGTCCTAGGCCGTTGAGAGTTGACATACTCGGCCATACCTTCAAAAAGTCTAGCACAAAACTCTTGTTTTTGTTATATGCAAAGTATATCTTTTTTAGATAGTGGATTTGAGATGTAAATACCAAAACTTTTCCATATACTTTTGGATAGACTTGTAGGAAGACAGCTTCAAGCTTCGCCATTCGGTGAGAGCTTTGTCTTTGGCATTGCTTGCAAGAAACTTCTTCATTATGGAAGCTCTTAGGGTTTTCCATGGTTTTGGAGCTTCATTGTTAGCACGTAGGCTAGCCCACCATTCCCTGATGGACCTTTAAAAATGCATGGCTACATGTCTCTCTCTCCCTCCCCCCCTCTCTCTCTTTCTCTCTCTCTCTCTCTCTCTCTCTCTCCCCCCCCCCCCCTCAATCTTTCTCTCTCTCTCTCTCTCTCTCTCTCTCTCTCTCTCTCTCTCTCGTTCATCTTCAATATCTGCTCACTGTCTCTCTTGACATGGCTTTTGCACACCACCATCCACCCTAACTTTCCCAACATATGGTACCAGAGCTTTTCTTGGCTTGGCATCAAGGCCTCAGCTCGGTTCAGCAACATGGGAGCAGCCGCTTACACAGGAGAGAGGATGTTCATCGACATGTGCCAATTTGGGCAAAAATGACTTGTGTACTTCACAAACGCAAACAAACTTTGACAAACGAAGTAAAATAATGCAAACGGACTTGAATAGCACACATAGACTTCAAAAACGCAAATAGATTTAAAAAATGCAAATGATATTTAGAAATGACATTCTGTTGAGGATCGGTCCATTTAAGCAAACCTCATGTACTACATTAGGGTTTATCCTAGATCTACATATATGCATTGTCATGTAGTTATGGATGTGTATTTATGTCAAACCCTAATATATAGGCATTGACCAATAAAGACAAGATTATTACTCGGTGGTCTTGATCTTTGTGAACGTCTAGACGAAGGTGTGCAAGGATCGGGCATGGCTAGAGCATGTGAGGTTGTTAGACTAGAAAAAAATGGTAGAAAAATCGCAAATGGACTTAAAAAACACAACGGTCTTCAAAAACGACTTGTGTACTTCAAAAACGCAAACAAACTTTGGCAAACGAAGTAAAATAACAGAAACGAACTTCAATAGCTCATATAGACTTAAAAAATGCAACCATATTTCAAAAATACAAATGATCTTGAGAAATGACAGTCTCTTGAGGATCAAGCCATATTAGATCGGTCCATTTTAGCTAACCCCATGTACTACATCGTCATTTGTATTGGATCTACGTACATGTATTGTCATGTAGTTATGGGAGAGTACTTATGTCAAACCCTAATATATAGGCATTGACCAATAAAGATGAGATTATTACCTAGTGGTCTTGATCTCCGTGCACCTTTAGACGGAGGTATGTAGGGATAGAGCATGACTAGAGAATGTGAGGTTCCTAGAGGTAGCAACAAATGGTAGAGAAACCGCAAACGGACTTTATAAACACAAACGGTTTTCAAAAACGACTTGTGTTCTTAAAAAAAAAGTGAAGGATCAATCTGTATTAGCTCGATCTATTAAGGATTGATCTATATTAGCTCCATCTATTTAAGTAATTTGCATGTACTAGAGTAGGGTTTGTACTAGATCTACATACATGCACTGTCATGAAGTTATAAATGTGTACTTGTAACAAGAGTGTGTTGCAGGAGAGAATCACACCACTTAGTGCATGCAACACAACCTAGATCAACCTAATGTCAATCACGGACACAAATGACACAATAGGTGCACAGAAGCAATCTTTAGCTTGTCAGGCTGAGATCATCCCACACATACATCACTCTAGAAATCTAACTAATCCACAATCAATAATCTCACTACTTTCAACTACACCACCCAACCACATATACACAAACAGAAGGAAACTCACTAAATCATACCAGAATTGTACAAAAATTAAGGAACATCATCCCCTCACTAGGATACACTTGTCCCATAGTCTCTACACTCAAACCGCTCACTCTAGACCCATCTGTGCAAAACACATATAAAGACAGAGCCAAATTTATGAAGTGTCCAAATTTAAAATCTATGAGTACCTATGCGTATCTAATGTCACCACGGTTCTAATGAAGTTTGAAAACTCTCACAGAGCATGCTTTTCTCAGTTGACTGTAGCTTCTAGAACTTGTGCCACCAACACGAAGGAGGGATCTCAATTTGTGAGCAAGTAAAAAATTTTCCACCGATTGAGATTTCCAAAACAATTCAAGAGACATAGCTTTCAACAACTTTCTCAAGGAGCATTATCAACGACAGGAAATTGCAACATGTGTGCTGAGCACCCTCTTCTTGATAATCATGGGTTCAATTTTGAAACTCCTTCACCATCAAGGTCAAATGCAGCTATGCCAAATGTGCAAGCATATGATAATAACGTTTTATAATGAGGGAAAAGTGCCCCGATGGTCCTTAGTGTGTTCACACATGTCACTACTACATATTTAATAAAAAATCCTTATAGGAGGGATGCAGTGAGCAAGAGCTGGCACATAGTGTTAAGGGAAGTGTCATGCCCTAAGGACATGATCAATCCACAAAGTGAAATAAGCCCAAATATTTTCAAAAAAATTGAACTTCTCGTGCAAGGAAATGCCTATGTGAATAGATCTACAAGGTTGTCCTATGTTGGCACATAAGCCAAGCTAATCTCTCTAGCTAACATTCTTTCCTTAACGTAGTGATATGCACCTCAATGTGCTTTGTGTGAACATCAAAAGAAGGGTTACTCGCAATTGCCAATGTGCTTTGATGGTGAGGGTAGATGATGTTTGTAGTTTCTTATCCAACATCCAAATCAGCCACATAAGGCGTTTTGAGCCATAGACACCCAACCACATTTATGAAGATTGTTATAAACTCAGCCTCACAACTAGAATTGGCCATAGAAGGTTGCTTCTTTCTCAACAACAATATACATGAACTGTCAAGCACGAAACAATAACCAGTTGTGGACATTCATGTGCCATAACAACCAACCCAACTTGCATCCAAAAAACATGCAAATGTGGTACCAAAGATCCCTTCTTGGGATAAAACAACCCAAGATAAATCTCCTAACTTGTGAGACTTCAAACTAAATTGTAACGGAATTGATATTTTACCATTTATTGCACAGCTAAAAGGTGGAAAAGGCTTGACCGATCTAGGCCTATGTGAACAGATATACATTTAATGTACATTTTATTATTCAAGTGCTGTTTATGAGCTTTGTCCATTGATGACCGGTTGACCAGTTTCTACTCACTTTGACCATTCAAGAAAACTATAAAGTAAATACATGTAAGAAGGAAATGTTGACTCTTGCACGGGGGGAGATTGCACCTAGTGATCGTGTCTTTCTTCTCTCCTCTCCTCTCTTCTCTCTTGCCATGCCGGTGTGGCACTCTGTTCTAGGAGGCGTATCTGCACGGTTTCTCCTACTCTCTCTCGCAATCTTTCTCTCGATGTGTGCATATATCTTGATCAAGTGTGTGTGCAACAATTCAGGTATGCCAATTTATTGTTTTATGTATTGTAGCATGTTATTTTACGTATTTGTAGGGCACTCCTTGCCTTTGTTTGCAATAGTGATATCAGAGCCAATGAAAACGCTCCTGGTACTATATAAATGTGGCAACAATGACACTCATGACCAATCAAACCCCACAACTAAGTTTACATTACTTATTAGATTAGCATGATGCTGGGTTTGATATATATTTTTATTTTCCTTTGGTTCATAGAATTGTTATGTAATTCAATTATTATAAGATTAAGTTGATTAAGAATTAAATTAAGATAAATTAGCATATAGCAAAGAAGAGGGGCAAAAGAGAGCTCTTAGTTAGAGAAAGAGAGGTTAGGACCACACTCTAGCATGAGATTTTAGGCAGCATGAGTAACGAGTTTTTGTCTTATGGTAACACGCAAGGCTAGTTGCGAGCAAATGCAGTGAAATGTACGTATTGTGGAACCATAATCAAACTTAAAGTATAAAGTAAATGCCACTCTTCATATGCAAGCCCATGGTATCCCACGTTGGCAACGACAACCAGAGGCGACAACCCATGAGCGCATAACGTGCCACGTCAACATGTTGGACGTTATAATCGAGTGCAACAGAGATTGTTGCCCATGAGCGCACCATTGTCGTGACATCCCTGTGGGTGCAGTAGCACTGACCGTGCCTTGGGCTTACAGGCTAGCGCATTGTCATGCAAATTTTGGGCCACCAAAACACAAACACACACACAAGTGGTCCAACAACTAGTAAAACCTCCCGAACACAGGCTTTATCATGCTTGACAATGCCGAGTCTCCCTCTCTTTCTCTCTCCTACAACTACCTGCAATGACCTGATAGTCGTAGTTCTGTGTGTTTGTTTGTGTGTGTGTGTGTGTGTGTGTGTGCGCGCGCGCGCATGCGAACAAAAGAGCTGCCAATTAATCATCACAGTCCCTCGTAATTTTTTATTTTTTTTCAAGCTGCCTGTCGTCGTGCAACCACACAACACCTCAACCGTCTGAAGACGCTTTTAATGGGCAGGTGCTCATGCAGCACACCATGCAATGGACTCTCTCTCTCTGCAATTTGATCGCTTTCTAACAACCCTCTCTTTTAAAAACCAGTGGTGACCATCTTTCTGAAGCTACCATCGACCCTCAACCACAACTTACGGCCTTCCTCTTAGATAGGGCCCTTCAAAGGTCAACCCCTGAAAACCAACCCCTAGTAGCTCATGCAACTTGACGTCCCTTCATCATGCAATCTCCAATGCTCCTCCTTGTCCTTGCTGTGTGGTGTTGGTAACCCATACCCCTCAACAGCTTATGGCATCGCGTTTTGTAAGTGGCAACCTTCAAATCCCTGCAACATTAAACTCTCCACCCTGCAGCACTTGATGCTCACTGCACTATTGAGCAAAGAAACCTCTTGTACTGGCCCTCTCGGCCCTGCACGGAGTCAGCCTACGACTTTGAATCCAAGCAGCCTTGCCTTGCAGAGCTCTTCTTCTCCTTGATTTGTAGCAAGCCTCAGGGCCTATTTTCAACACTCGAGGGTTACGACCGTCCTTCTCTATAACTGGTCACCCTTGGTGTGCAGCTCTTGGCCTTCCCTTTTCCTCCTTCTGGAAGTTTGGCTCTCCTTCAGCATCCATCACATCCCCTTCTCTCTCTCTCTCTCTCTCTCTCTCTCTCTCTCTCTCTCTCTCCTTCTCTCTCCTTTTTTTTTTTTTGGGGAAAACTTGCTCTTTATATTACAATAATTTACAATCTTCTCTCTCTCTCTCTCTCTCTCTCTTTTAGTGGAACTACTACACTCTCGCTCAGCTAATAAGCATGACTCCTTACAATGGCGGGCATTGATGAAGCTCTACAGCGACTGATGCAATACATCCTTGGACAACACCCGACGTCAATCATCCTCATATTGATGTTTATTTTAGCTTTTATTTTACTTCATTTTATTCTGTACCCAGACATTGTATTAGATCCATAAAGATTTTATGAGTTTGATCACATACCCCTTTTAAGGACGATTCATATAACATTTCATTTCATTTCTGGCTCTCCCCTTCGTCCACTTCATCTACAGAAGTGGACATTGAGGAAGCTCTTTGGCGGCCACTGCAATACTTTCTCAGACAACGCTCAATGCAAATCATCCTCGGGCATGGACGCCAATGCTAATGACGAATTTTTTCCAATCTTTTATTGTACTTCATTTTATTTTGTACCTAGAGATTGTATTAAGATCCATAATGATTGTATCAATTTGGTCTCTTGGGATTTTTGCATACGGTTAATATATTAAAGCAGTAATGGTGTCCTTTGTAAGAGTATGTGCTTGTATCTTTGATCGTCAACTCTGGTGTCCTATTGTGGCATCTTCTAGGTGTGGTAGCATAAACTAATTAAAAAAAAATCATTGCCTTTTTGTCTAAACATAGCCTTCCATGACTATCATTGTCCAATTAGAAAATTGACGACCACAGTAAAATTAGAGATGATGATCACGATCCAAGACCTCGTGATCACCAAATGGTTGATGAAGTGGGATACTCCTCAATTGCAAGGTATCCATGGGGTTTCTTAATCATAAACTCTGGGACGATTGGGCTCATTGATACAACACAATATTAAACTGTATCAAACCATTATCATAGTTTTGGCTAGGCAATGATAATCTCCTCATTACTAGTTTTTGGATAATGTTATTGTTACTAGTCCCTCTTCTTGTGTTGACAGGTCAACCTTTCAACAACGCTTCCATAAAGATTCCATGAAGATTCCTCAAATATTCTCTACCACAAGTTGACCTTATACACATGTTTTGCAAGTGGTTTTGAGTGTGTCTACCAAGTTTCATCTCATTTGGACACTTAAATTGGGTTGAAGAGGACTGGCAAGGTTTGAGTCCGTCGGAAGAGCTATTTTGGGTGATTTTGACATCCAATTGAAATTTTGAGCATACCAAGGTGTTGCTAGACTCAAGGGGAACCTTTGAACCAAATCTTGCTTCATTCTGAGTAGAAAAAAAATTGGGCGTAGTATGTCTCTAGGGGGCAGGAATTTGGGAATTCTAAGACCACCAGTGTGTTCAGTGGGTATGTTTTACCCTAAGTACGTGTTGAGTTGAGTGTTTTCCCATGTTTTTGATGTCCAAAAGTCAAAAGGCGAACACTACAAGAGGCTCTTCATATTAGCGACGCTCACACAACGACGCTCAAAAAAAAAATTTCCGGCGTCGCTATGAGCGTCGCTATAAGCGTCGCAAATTTACAAAGAAATTTGCGACGCTCATAGCGACGCCGGCTGGGGTAAAAAAATAACCGAGCGCGCCCAAAAACTCAGATCTCAGATCTGAGTTTTTCGGCGCCCTCAAGCAAGGAGCACGTAATGCTCTCCCTCACTCTCTCTCTCTCTCTCTCTCTCTCTCTCTCTCTCTTTTTCTTCTCCACACACACACACACACACACACACACACACACACACACACACACACACGAGGAGAGGAAGGAGAGCCAGGTATGCTCCTTCCATCTCCTCATTCTCATGTTCCCTTCCCCTCTTTCTCTCTCCCTCTCTCTCTCTCTCACACACACACACATACACACACACACATAGTGTTTTTGAGAGAGAGAGAGAGAGAGAGAGAGAGAGAGAGTACAAACAAAAACAAAAACGCACACACACATACATAAACAAAGAATGCACACACACATTGAGAGAGAAAAAGAGAGAGAGAGCATGCATAAACAAAAAACGCACGCATTGAGAGAGGAAAAGAGAGAGAGAACATGCATAAACAAAAAACGCACACATTGAGAGAGGAAAAGAGAGAGAAAACATGCATACGATCCAAAAAAACGCACACACATTGAGAGAGAAAGAGAGAGAAACTAATTTAACGTCGTAGGAAACTAATTAAAATTAAAAGACCTAAAGATCTAGCCGACGAGGAGTTGAACTCAAGACCTATTATTCAAGAGGGAAATGGCATAATCAATCTATCATACTTGGCATGGGTGATAGAAAGGTTATACCATTTATCTCTTTTTATTGGCACACACATCCACACACGCGCACACACACAAGAAGAAGAGAGTTATAACGTCGTAGGAAACTATCTTAAAAGACGTTAAAGATTAGGTTATATGTAGACTTACATTAAATTAGATTTAGGTTTATTTTTAACTAGATTTACATAGACTGCGATGCCTGCATGAAGCGGGTGAAGAAAGCCCTCAATGGAATATAGGGTATTGCTGCCTTCACTCATGGTGGGCTCCGTCGATCCAAAAGTACTGGTGAAATGTCTTCAGAAGATAGGGAAGAAGGTGGATCTTCAGGGCGGCAAGAGTCACTACATCCCCGACACAATGACCATCTAAACAACCTCTACTCATTAGACTTACGTTAAATTAGATTTAGCTTTATTTTTAGTTAGATTTACGTTTATTTAGATTTACGCTTATTTACGTTAGATCGAGTCCACGCAAGAATTACTTACGGTTTAGGGTTTAGAGTTAGACGAACAGTGAAAAGATCTACTGTGAAAAGATGTTAAGATGAAGTGAAGTGCTACAGCTAGAGAAGAGGCAAAGGGATTTTGTCCACTACATGCAGTATCATGTAGACGTGGGTGTGTAGATTTCTTGTACCCACAAATATAGGTATTGACCAATAAAGACGAGATTATAACCCGGTGGTTCTGATCTCCGTGCACCTCTAGACCGAGGTGTGCGGGGATTGGACATGACTAGAGAATGTGAGGTAAAGAGAGAGAGAGAGAGAGAGAGAGAGAGAGAGAGAGAGAGAGAGAGAGAGAGAGAGAGAGATAAGATGAAGAATGCCAATAGAATATTAAATTTGTTGTCCAGGTTATAAGTATTTTATCCTCATTATGAGTAGCGACGAGGATGTGGGACCGTCCAACCGAAACACCTATCTCTCAACGAGGGTCTTATGTCCTTGTAATCAATGCAAGCATGCTGTGCGACGGACAAGACGTGTTTCTTTGCAGCACGTTCGCGAATTTGGCGAGTTCGATCCATCTATTATAGATTGAGTTGTTGCCAATTATAACTCGTCGGACTCTGGCCAACAAGCAGCAATCTTGCAACCCAATAGACGTGTTCGCAGGCGCTTTGGTCAAGCAGCATATGTGAGGCCACAAGATGTAGCCTCTGACAGCTCGGGGGATGATCATGCAGAGCACATTCCCAACGAGGCAATGTTTGAGCCCGAGATTGATGAAATGATCGAGACGATCATGGATTCAGAAAGGCTTATCTATGATGATACGAAAAGTGAAGCCGATACGTCATTGTATAATGGAGCACGTATGTCTAGATTGAAAGCACTCCTGGTTCTTCTCAACATGCAGGCAAAGTTTGGATGGAGTGACACTAGCGTCACAACGCTTTTCAGGTGATCTATTACAGTTAGTTTACTTTAATAGAACTCTAAATGTATAATGATCTGATAGATTTTTACACGACTGTATCATATTTTTATGTTGTGTAGATTACTGAAAGAGCACATACTACTAGCTGACAATGTGATGCCAGATTCCCGAGATGAAGCAAGAAAGATTTTGCGAAACTTGGGGATGGATTACAATTCTATCCACGCTTGTCCTAATGACTGCATTCTTTTCAGAGGGGAATACACAGACATGGAGAAGTGTCCGAAATGTGATTCCGAAAGATATCGAGTAGATCTCCACGGGACAAAAATTCCACAAAAGGTTTTGCGACATTTTCCTTTGCTTCATCGCATCAAGCATTTCTTCGAATGTAAGTCCATGGCCGCCCTAGCATCATGGCATGAGGAGAATAAATCTTCGGATGGTGTGCTACGAATTCCTGCAGATTGCGCAGCCTGGAAACATATAGATGGAACATGGTCGGATTTTGCCAGGGAAGCTCGAAATTTGCTCTTAGGCCTGGCTATGGATGGCGTAAATCCATTTGGTCAAAGATCAACATCTTACAGTGTATGGCCCGTTGTCATCGTCAACTACAACATTCCCCCGTGGTTGACTACGAAGAAGGGGCACCTATGGCTAAGCTTGATTGTGCCAGGGCGATATAAAGTGGGGAATATGGATGTGTATCTTCGTCCACTATTGGAAGAGCTACAACAATTGTGGATTGGCATAGAGGTGGTGGATATGAGCCGACACACAGGACGACGGAATGCTTTGATCAGAGGCATTCTAATGTGGACCATGCATGACTATCCCGGGCTAACAGAATGCTCAGGTGATCTATTGACACTCCTCACTCAGACACTGTAAATATTGTTTTTTCCCATAGTTGATCTATTATCATGTGTATACATGCAGGGATTCAAACAAGCGGATATAGAGCATGTGTCACATGTGGACCTAGACTGAATGCACGTAGGGCACCCTCACTGAAGAAGAAAATCTACGAAGGTCATCAAGCGTATCTTCCAGAGAATCATGTGTTACGCGACGGCTTTTTGGGAAGAGAGCCAGCAAGGATGTCTGCACAAGCATGGTTAGAGCAGAAGGAGATGTGCGATGACGGATTGCCTCCAGGGATGAAGAGACTATCTCTACTGGTACGAGTTACCATACTGGCCCCGACTCATGATCAATCACTTGCTCGATTCAATGCACATATTCAAGAATGTGGGTAATCTACTATGATTTGACCGGCAAGAAAGATACTTTGGGAGCCAGAGTTGACCTTAGAAATGTGGATCGTATGGAGCGTCTGATGGATCGATAAAACTCCCTAAAGCACCATGGATTTTCACAGGAGCCCAAGAACGCAAAGTAAAAGAGGCCATTCGATCTTTGCGGACCCCCACTGGCGTAATGCACTCGCTCCGAACGTGTTTTACTAAAGAAGGAAAGCTTACCGGTTTGAAGTCACACGATTGGCATAAAATGTGTCAGGTACGTTCATAGTGGACTTTAATATCATTGCATAAAATGTGGACTTTAATATCATTGCTGCACATACTTTACAGTTTATTTTACCGGTTGCCATTGAGGGATGTTTGTCTCTCGACATCCGTAACACAATCTACAAACTTGCAAAGCTGGTGCAATGGATCTCACAAAAGGAGATCAACGTAGACTCCATACCATTCGCCAAACTAAATGCTGCGGAGCTTGTGTGCATGTTTGAGAAACATTTTCCTACTACAATGCTAACCATTCAGGTGCATCTTCTTGTTCACATAGTTGATGAGGTGGAAATAGCTGGCACAGTTCATTCCAGATGGATGTTCTTCTTAGAGCGTTTCATGAAAACGCTTAAGGGATATGTGCGTCAAAAGGCACGTCCGGAGGGTAGCATGGCAGAAGGTTGGTTGGTATCAGAGTCCCTAGTGTACATTGGAGAGTGGCTAGACGGATTTGATAAATCTCGGGACACGCTATGGCGAACCATAGATGATGAGTGCATATCTGGGATTGTCATGTGCAATCTCGGTGTTGAGAAGAAGATGACGGAAGATCTAGAGGCTAAAATCAACCGATTTTGCATGCTTCACAATCCAGTGATGCAAAAGTGGATTTCACAATATGAGGATGCAAAGCAAGAGCGACAAAGGGCACGAATCGAGTGGAGACGGGGAAGACGACCACCGATGCACTATCCAGCGGTTCTGGAGAGCCTACCAACCTTCATGAGCTTAAGATGGTTGCACAACCAATTGAAAAGCGCACAACAATGCGGTGACGAAGTGACTGAAGAAGAGTGGGAGTACTCTCGGGGTTGCGCGACCAAGGTAAGTTTGCAATGTACGACTAGCAAGTGACTTTATTTATAAACGTTTGAACGGCCACTCATAATCTTTGTTCGTTGTAGTATAAGTCATACACAGCAGCATGGTGTAAAGGTCGACATTTTAGGGTGGAACGAATCGACAAAAAGCGTTTTACTCAAGATTGTGGAATCATGGCAAAATTTGAACAGTCTAGTCGACGACGTTCCTCTGATGCAGATCCTGTGGTGGCGGAACTCACTTACTTCGGCATGCTGCAAGAGATTTTGAGGATCGATTACAGAGGATTTTTTGTCGACTTGTTCGACGTGCAATGGTTCAAGATAATCATGGAGGGTCGCAACGCTACTGTGCGTAGAGGAGAGTCTGGTTTTCTTGAGGTGGATTCTACTAAGAAATGGACTGACCTAAGAGACACTTTCGTACTACCCGAGCATTGTGAACAAGTAAGTATGTAAATAGTTAACATCCCCCTTTTACAAGTTATGTGCTTGAAAGCTCTCATGTAAGTTATGTGGCTCTGGCAGGTAGTATTTCATCCTACAAAGTCTACATCAAACTGGTGGTACGTCATAGAGGTAGCCCCTCGTAGTGCAAGGACGTATGAAGGCTACCATGTGCCAATCACAATGACATCAATGGAGGAGATCAGAGAAGATGCTCAATCACAAGCCACTGCGGTGGTGCCAGACGAGCATCAAGATGCTACTACTCTATATGGGGTGCATGCAGAGGAGCTACAAAATGAAACAGAGGATATGTGTTTAAACGGAGAGCTCTATATAGATATAGGAAGTTGTGCTGAGTTATGCGAGGATGAGACAGAGATCTCTTAAAGCCACAAATATTGTATTTGAACAATTTTGCTTCGTGTTGTAAAAGCTCTGGCTCTCTAAGTACCTTCCATGGTGTATAACGCTCTTTTCTACTCGCGCTCACATCTTTTGATTGAAAATTCTGAGTTTTCGACTTGCCTCTTCTATCACTCGATTCATTGCGTCATTGTATTTATATGCGTCATTACGTCATTGTATTTAATGGTCTTTGCGTCATTGTCTACTCTATTCATTCAATATTAAGTTTAAATATTCGTGTGTTTAATGCAGGTATGGATGATGAGGAGTTTCTTTCTTCTTTGTCACCGCAGCAGAGACAGTGGTACGTGGAGCGTCATCGCTCTAGCGCATCATCGCGCGTTCCTACACCATCCGCATCTCCCTCTCTTTGGGAGCATTCGGCGCGCTCCGAAGCTTCGGCGTCGACGAGACGAGCTTCACACTCGTCTAGACACCGGCGCTCTAGTGGTGGTGGTGGCGGTTGTTGTGGGGATTCCGCCACCGATGCCTCCACACCGCCTCGTGTTCGACGAGGCTCTTTACCCTCCCCTTCTTTGCCCGCCCCCACACCAGCCACAGCATCGCCATCTACGCCAGGTTTTGCACGGCTGACTATTCCTAGAAGCTACACACCTCTACCTACTCCGCCAGGAGCCACCCCACTCGACACTCCTCGCTTCGGGGCCCAGACGTCGGTGGATACACCTGACGTCCGTACCCCCATCGACACGCCGCTAGAGACCCCTGCCGGGACACCCAGGTTCACGCGTCACCGGCCAGAGGGCTTGTCTTACTCCGTCGACATCAACGGCGGCATCATCATGGATGATGACGGCAAGAAGGTGATCTCGCGCATGCGTGGTCTTTGCTCTCAGCTGTTTAGACACTATATACTAAACAAATGGAGTGAAGTACCAAGTGATTTAAAAAATAGAGTCATCAGCATACTTCATGATGAGTTTCCCGTTCCAACACGGGATCAGCGCTTCAATGAAGATCTGATGAAGATTCGAATGCGCGAATACTGCAAACACAAGCGTTCCGAAGTGCAAAAAGCAATCAAGAATGGGTGGAATAGGCCAGATTGGCTGGCCAAAGAAGATTGGAAGAATGCGAAGAAAGCAGCGCGCGAGAATCCCGACAAGTGGAAGCAACAAAAGGATGCAGCCAGAGCGCGAGTAGAGGCAGGGAGCTCGCACCACTTGGGGAGCGGTGGATGGGCATCATTTGAGGCCGATTTTGTAAGTCTTTTCACATTGCTCTTTATGCATGTTCGATAGTTTAGGGTTTATGAGTTTTTTAGTTCTAACATAATGAAATCTTTGTATGTTTTGACAGTGGTCGATGACAGGACGTGATCCCACACCGTACGAGCGCGAGTACGCAGGCAGGAAGGGCTTAAACGCCCTGATGGACATTCTCAGTTCTCGCGGCGGCATGGTTAGTATTAGGGTTTACTCTTTTTTATTTTTTGTATTGTTTTATAAATGTCGTTATATGTTTATACTTACTGAAAGCTGTCTTATTGTCTTTTTTTGCAGAATCCGACAGATACGCCGGTTGGACGCGATGAGACGTCTGACTAGACGACGTCAGTTTAGCCGTAGCTAGATAGCATTAGTTTAGGGTTTCTCATAGCTTATGTATCATGAGACGGATTTTATACGTCTTTTTGAACCATGTATATTATTACATTTGTCACCGCAGTTCCTTTTGCCAATCAATTCTTTATGCCTATGATGTTGTACAATTGTCATTATTACATTTGCCAATCAATTCATTTTGCCTATGATGTGTACAATTGTCAATTTTGCAAACAATGCGTCTTGTGGGTGACTATTTTGGGTCTATTATCTACCTTTGCAATTTTTTTAAAAAGTGAATCAAGTACAATATGGTTGATGGGTGGCAGGGCATTCAATGCCCTGCCACCAAAAAAATATTCTCTCGGGCGTCGCTATAAGCGTCGCTATTTATGGCTCTGTAGCGTCGCTATGAGCGTCGCTATACACTACAAGAGGCTCTTCATATTAGCGACGCTCACACAGCGACGCTAAAAAAAAAAATTCCCGGCGTCGCTATGAGCGTCGCAAATTTACAAAGAAATTTGCGACGCTTATAGCGACGCCAGCTGGGGTAAAAAAAATAACCGAGCGCGCCCAAAAACTCAGATCTCAGATCTGAGTTTTTCGGCGCCCTCAAGCAAAGAGCAGGTAACGCTCTCCCTCACTCTCTCTCTCTCTCTCTCTCATTTTCTTTTACACACACACGCACACACACACACACACACGAGGAGAGGAAGGAGAGCCAGGTATGCTCCTTCCCTCTCCTCATTCTCATGTTCCCTTCCCCTCTTTCTCTCTCCCTCTCTCTCTCTCTCACACACACACATACACACACACACATAGTGTTTTTGAGAGAGAGAGAGAGAGAGAGAGAGAGAGAGAGAGAGAGAGAGAGAGAGAGAGCGAGAGAGAGTGCAAAAACGCACACACATACATAAACAAAGAATGCACACACACATTGAGAGAGAAAAAGAGAGAGAGAGCATGCATAAACAAAAAACGCACGCATTGAGAGAGGAAAAGAGAGAGAGAACATGCATAAACAAAAAACGCACACATTGAGAGAGGAAAAGAGAAAGAAAACATGCATACGATCCAAAAAAACGCACACACATTGAGAGAGAAAGAAAGAGAAACTAAGGGAGCGTCGTAGGAAACTAATTAAAATTAAAAAACCTAAAGATCTAGCCGACGAGGAGTTGAACTGAAGACCTATTATTCAAGAGAGAAATGGCATAATCAATCTATCATACTTGGCATGGGTGATAGAAAGGTTATACCATTTATCTCTTTTTATTGGCACACACATCCACACACGCGCACACACACAGGAAGAAGAGAGTTATAACGTCGTAGGAAACTATCTTAAAAGACGTTAAAGATTAGGTTATATGTAGACTTACATTAAATTAGATTTAGGTTTATTTTTAACTAGATTTACGTTTATTTAAGCTAGATTTAGATTTACATTATATTAGATTAGATGCGGGTCTCCATAGACTGCGATGCCTGCATGAAGCGGGTGAAGACAGCCCTCAATGGAATATAGGGTATTGCTGCCTTCACTCATGGTGGGCTCCGTCGATCCAAAAGTACTGGTGAAATGTCTTCAGAAGATAGGGAAGAAGGTGGATCTTCAGGGCGTCAAGAGTCACTACATCCCCGACACAATGACCATCTAGACAACCTCTAGTCATTAGACTTACGTTAAATTAGATTTAGCTTTATTTTTAGTTAGATTTACGTTTATTTAGATTTACGATTATTTACGTTAGATCGAGTCCACGCAAGAATTACTTACGGTTTAGGGTTTAGAGTTAGACGAACAGTGAAAAGATCTACTGTGAAAAGATGTTAAGATGAAGTGAAGTGCTACAGCTAGAGAAGAGGCAAAGGGATTTTTTCCACTACATGCAGTATCATGTAGACGTGGGTGTCTAGACTTCTTGTACCCACAAATATAGGTATTGACCAATAAAGACGAGATTATAACCCGGTGGTTCTGATCTCCGTGCACCTCTAGACCGAGGTGTGCGGGGATTGGACATGACTAGAGAATGTGAGGTAAACAGAGAGAGAGAGAGAGAGAGAGAGAGAGAGAGAGAGAGAGAGAGAGAGAGAGAGAGAGAGAGAGAGAGAGAGAGAGAGAGAGATAAGACGAAGAATGCCAATAGAATATTAAATTTGTTGTCCAGGTTATAAGTTTTTTATCCTCATTATGAGTAGCGACGAGGATGTGGGACCGTCCAACCGAAACACCTATCTCTCAACGAGGGTCTTATGTCCTTGTAATCAATGCAAGCATGCTGTGCGACGGACAAGACGTGTTTCTTTGCAGCACGTTCGCGAATTTGGCGAGTTCGATCCATCTATTATAGATCGAGTTGTTGCCAATTATAACTCGTCGGACTCTGACGCTGGCCAACAAGCAGCAATCTTGCAACCCAATAGACGTATTCGCAGGCGCTTTGGTCAAGCAGCATATGTGAGGCCACAAGATGTAGCCTCTGACAGCTCGGGGGATGATCATGCAGAGCACATTCCCAACGAGGCAATGTTTGAGCCCGAGATTGATGAAATGATCGAGACGATCATGGATTCAGAAAGGCTTATCTATGATGATATGAAAAGTGAAGCCGATACATCATTGTATAATGGAGCACGTATGTCTAGATTGAAAGCACTCCTGGTTCTTCTCAACATGCAGGCAAAGTTTGGATGGAGTGACACTAGCGTCACAGCGCTTTTCAGGTGATCTATTACAATTAGTTTACTTTAATAGAACTCTAAATGTATAATGATCTGATAGATTTTTACACGACTGTATCATATTTTTATGTTGTGTAGATTGCTAAAAGAGCACATTCTACCAGCTGACAATGTGATGCCAGATTCCCGAGATGAAGCAAGAAAGATTTTGCGAAACTTGGGGATGGATTACAATTCTATCCACGCTTGTCCTAATGACTGCATTCTTTTCAGAGGGGAATACACAGACATGGAGAAGTGTCCGAAATGTGATTCCGAAAGATATCGAGTAGATCTCCACGGGACAAAAATTCCACAAAAGGTTTTGCGACATTTTCCTTTGCTTCCTCGCATCAAGCATTTCTTCGAATGTAAGTCCATGGCCGCCCTAGCATCATGGCATGAGGAGAATAAATCTTCGGATGGTGTGCTACGAATTCCTGCAAATTGCGCAGCCTGGAAACATATAGATGGAACATGGTCGGATTTTGCCAGGGAAGCTCGAAATTTGCGCTTAGGCCTGGCTATGGATGGCGTAAATCCATTTGGTCAAAGATCAACATCTTACAGTGTATGGCCCGTTGTCATCGTCAACTACAACATTCCCCCGTGGTTGACTACGAAGAAGGGGCACCTATGGCTAAGCTTGATTGTGCCAGGGCGATATAAAGTGGGGAATATGGATGTGTATCTTCGTCCACTATTGGAAGAGCTACAACAATTGTGGATTGGCATAGAGGTGGTGGATATGAGCCGACACACAGGACGACGGAATGCTTTGATCATAGGTATTCTAATGTGGACCATGCATGACTATCCCGGGATAACAGAATGCTCAGGTGATCTATTGACACTCCTCTCTCAGACACTGTAAATCTTGTTTTTCCCCATAGTTGATCTATTATCATGTGTATACATGCAGGGCTTCAAACAAGCGGATACAGAGCATGTGTCACATGTGGACCTAGACTGAATGCACGTAGGGCACCCTCACTGAAGAAGCAAATCTACGAAGGTCATCAAGCGTATCTTCCGGAGAATCATGTGTTACGCGACGGCTTTTTGGGAAGAGAGCCACCAAGGATGTCTACACAAGCATGGTTAGAGCAGAAGGAGATGTGCGATGACGGATTGCCTCCAGGGATGAAGAGACTATCTCTATGGTACGAGTTACCATACTGGCCCCGACTCGTGATCAATCACTTGCTCGATCCAATGCACATATTCAAGAATGTGGGTAATCTACTATGGGACCATTTGACCGGCAAGAAAGATACTTTGGGAGCCAGAGTTGACCTTTGAAAGTAGTACATTGGAGAGTGGCTAGACGGATTTGATAAATCCCGGGACACGCTATGGCGAACCATAGATGATGAGCGCATATCTGGGATTGTCATGTGCAATCTCGGTGTTGAGAAGAAGATGACGGAAGATCTAGAGGCTAAAATCAACCGATTTTGCATGCTTCACAATCCAGTGATGCAAAAGTGGATTTCACAATATGAGGATGCAAAGCAAGAGCGACAAAGGGCACGAATCGAGTGGAGACGGGGAAGACGACCACCGATGCACTATCCAGCGGTTCTGGAGAGCCTACCAACCTTCATGAGCTTAAGATGGTTGCACAACCAATTGAAAAGCGCACAACAATGCGGTGACGAAGTGACTGAAGAAGAGTGGGAGTACTCTCGGGGTTGCGCGACCAAGGTAAGTTTGCAATGTACGACTAGCAAGTGACTTTATTTATAAACGTTTGAACGGCCACTCATAATCTTTGTTCGTTGTAGTATAAGTCATACACAGCAGCATGGTGTAAAGGTCGACATTTTAGGGTGGAACGAATCGACAAAAAGCATTTTACTCAAGATTGTGGAATCATGGCAAAATTTGAACAGTCTAGTTGACGACGTTCCTCTGATGTAGATCCCGTGGTGGCGGAACTCACTTACTTCGGCACGCTGCAAGAGATTTTGAGGATCGATTACAGAGGATTTTTTGTCGACTTGTTCGACTTGCAATGGTTCAAGATAATCATGGAGGGTCGAAACGCTACTGTGCGTAGAGGAGAGTCTGCTTTTCTTGAGGTGGATTCTACTAAGAAATGGACTGACCTAAGAGACACTTTCGTACTACCCGAGCATTGTGAACAAGTAAGTATATAAATAGTTAACATCTCCCTTTTACAAGTTATGTGCTTGAAAGCTCTCATGTAAGTTATGTGGCTCTGGCAGGTAGTATTTCATCCTACAAAGTCTACATCAAACTGGTGGTACGTCATAGAGGTAGCCCCTCGTAGTGCAAGGACGTATGAAGGCTACCATGTGCCAATCACAACGACATCAATGGAGGAGATCAGAGAAGATGGTCAATCAGAAGCCGCTGCGGTGGTGCCAGACGAGCATCAAGATGCTACTACTCTATATGGGGTGCATGCAGAGGAGCTACAAAATGAAACAGAGGATATGTGTTTAAACGGAGAGCTCTATATAGATATAGGAAGTTATGCTGAGTTATGCGAGGATGAGAGAGAGATCTCTTAAAGCCACAAATATTGTATTTGAACAATTTTGCTCCGTGCTGTAAAAGCTCTAGCTCTCTAAGTAGCTTCCATGGTGCGTAACGCTCTTTTCTACTCGCGCTCACATCTTTTGATTGAAAATTCTGAGTTTTCGACTTGCCTCTTCTATCACTCGATTCATTGCGTCATTGTATTTATATGCGTCATTACGTCATTGTATTTAATGGTCTTTGCGTCATTGTCTACTCTATTCATTCAATATTAAGTTTAAATATTCGTGTGTTTAATGCAGGTATGGATGATGAGGAGTTTCTTTCTTCTTTGTCACCGCAGCAGAGACAGTGGTACGTGGAGCGTCATCGCTCTGGAGCATCATCGCGCGTTCCTACAGCATCCGCATCTCCCTCTCTTTCGGAGCATTCGGCGCGCTCCAAAGCTTCGGCGTCGACGAGACGAGCGTCACACTCGTCTAGACACCGGCGCTCTAGTGGTGGCGGTGGCGGTTGTTGTGGGGATTCCGCCACCGATGCCTCCACACCGCCTCGTGTTCGACGAGGCTCTTTACCCTCCCCTTCTTTGCCCGCCCCCACACCAGCCACAGCATCGCCGTCTACGCCAGGTTTTGCACGGCTGACTGTTCCTAGAAGCTACACACCTCTACCTACTCCGCCAGGAGCCACCCCACTCGACACTCCTTGCTTCGGCGCCCAGACGCCGATGGAGACACCTGACGTCCGTACCCCCATCGACATGCCGCTAGAGACCCCTGCCGGGACACCCAGGTTCACGCGTCACCGGCCAGAGGGCTTGCCTTACTCCGTCGACATCAGCGGCGGCATCATCATGGATGATGACGGCAAGAAGGTGATCTCGCGCATGCGTGGTCTTTGCTCTCAGCTGTTTAGACACTATATACTAAACAAACGGAGTGAAGTACCAAGTGATTTAAAAGATAGAGTCATCAACATACTTCATGATGAGTTTCCCGTTCCAACACGGGATCAGCGCTTCAATGAAGACCTGATGAAGATTCGAATGCGCGAATACTGCAAACACAAGCGTTCCGAAGTGCAAAAAGCAATCAAGAATGGGTGGAATAGGCCAGATTGGCTGGCCAAAGAAGATTGGAAGAATGCGAAGAAAGCAGCGCGCGAGAATCCCGACAAGTGGAAGCAACAAAAGGATGCAGCCAGAGCGCGAGTAGAGGCAGGGAGCTCGCACCACTTGGGGAGCGGTGGATGGGCATCATTTGAGGCCGATTTTGTAAGTCTTTTCACATTGCTCTTTATGCATGTTCGATAGTTTAGGGTTTATGAGTTTTTTAGTTCTAACATAATGAAATCTTTGTATGTTTTGACAGTGGTCGATGACAGGACGTGATCCCACACCGTACGAGCGCGAGTACGCAGGCAGGAAGGGCTTAAACGCCCTGATGGACATTCTCAGTTCTCGCGGCGGCATGGTTAGTATTAGGGTTTACTCTTTTTTATTTTTTGTATTGTTTTATAAATGTCGTTATATGTTTATATTTACTGAAAACTGTCTTATTGTCTTTTTTTGCAGAATCCGACAGATACGCCGCTTGGACGCGATGAGACGTCTGATTAGACGAAGTCAGTTTAGTCGTAGCTAGATAGCATTAGTTTAGGGTTTCTCATAGCTTATGTATCATGAGACGGATTTTATACGTCTTTTTGAACCATGTATATTATTACATTTGTCACCGCAATTCCTTTTGCCAATCAATTCTTTATGCCTATGATGTTGTACAATTGTCATTATTACATTTGCCAATCAATTCAGTTTGTCTATGATGTGTACAATTGTCAATTTTGCAAACAATGCGTCTTGTGGGTGACTATTTTGGGTCTATTATTTACCTTTGCACTTTTTTTAAAAAGTGAATCAAGTACAATATGGTTGATGGGTGGTAGGGCATTCAATGCCCTGCCACCAAAAAAATATTCTCTCAGGCGTCGCTATAAGCGTCGCTATTTATGGCTCTGTAGCATCGCTATATGCGTCGCTATACTCTTCTGTGAGAGCGTCGCTATCTGCGTCGCTATGAGCGTCGCTATATAGCGACGCCTATAGCGACGCTCTCGTAGCGACGCTTTTAGCGACGGTTATAGCGACGCCGGGGGTTATAAAAAACCAGTGTATTTCCGTCGCTAAGAGCGTCACAAGAGCACACAACCTCTTGTAGTGATAGTCTTCTGTGTAAACGTCGCTATAAGCGTCGCTATAGGCATCGCTATATGCGTCGCTATATAGCGACGCTCATAGCGACGCATATAGCGACGCCTATAGCGACGCTCTCGTAGCGACGGTTTTAGCGACGCCGGGGGTTATAAAAACCCAATGTATTTCCGTCGCTAACAGCGTCACAAGAGCACACAACCTCTTGTAGTGGAAGCTTGAAAGCGAGAAAAATTCATAAATTGCTTGTTTGGAGTGAATATGACATCCAATTGAATTTCTGAGCATATCACTGTGTTGCTAGACTTGAGGAGAATCTTTGGACTAGATCTTGCTTGATTCTGAGCAGAAAAACATTTGGGCGTAGGATGTCTCCAGGGCCATTTTGGGCAGGAATTTGAAAATTCTAAGGTTGCGTGATTGTTCAAAGGGTAGGTTTTACCCTAAGTACACCTTGAAACAACAATTTTGACCTTATTTTGGCCTCAAAAAAGTAAAAGACGGGGAAGATCAGACATCCTACCCATCTGACGTTTGATGAATGAAAGGAGACCCAAACCACAAGTTGACCTTATACACATGTTTTTCAAGTGGTTTTGAGTGTGTCTACCAAGTTTCATCTCATTTTGACACTTAAATTGGGTTGAAGAGGACTTTAACATTTTTGGCAAGGTTTGAGTCCGCCGGAAGAGCTATTTTGGGTGATTTTGACATCCAGTTGAAATTTTGAGCATACCAAGGTGTTGCTAGAGTCAAGGGGAACCTTTGAACCCAATCTTACTTCATTCTGAGCAGAAAAAAAAATTGGGCGTAGTATGTCTCCAGGGGGTTTTTGGACAGGAATTTGGGAATTCTCAGACCACCAGTGTGTTCACAGGGTAGGTTTTACCCTTGGAACGTGTTGACTTGAGTGTTTTTCCATGTTTTCGATGTCCAAAAGTCAAAAGGCAAAGGCGGAAAGCGAAAAATTCATAAATTGCTTGTTTGGAGTGATTTTGACATTCAAATGAAATTCTGAGCATACCAAGGTGTTGATAGACTCAAGGGGAACCTTTGAACCAAATCTTGCTTCATTTTGAGTAGAAAAAAATTAGGGCATAGTATGTCTCCACGGGGTTTTTGGGCAGGAATTTGGGAATTCTGAGACCACCGATGTGTTCAGAGGGTAGGTTTTACCTCAAGAGCATGTTGAGTTGAGTGTTTTCCCATGTTTTTGATGTCCAAAAGTCAAAAGGCGAAGTCGGAAAGCGAAAAATTCATAAATTGCTTGTTTGGAGTGATTTTGACATTCAAATGAAATTCTGAGCATACCAAGGTGTTGCTAGACTCAAGGGGAACCTTTAAACCAAATCTTGCTCGATTCTGAGCAGAAAAAAATTAGGGCGTAGTATGTCTCTAGGGGGTTTTTGGGTAGGAATTTGGGAATTCTGAGACCACCAGTGTGTTCAGAGGGTAGGTTTTACCCTAGGAACATGTTGACTTGAGTGTTTTCCCATGTTTTTGATGTCCAAAAGTCAAAAGGCGAAGTCGAAAAGCGAAAAATTTATAAATTGCTTGTTTGGAGTGATTTTGATATTCAAATGAAATTCTGAGTATACCAAGGTGTTGTTAGACTCCAGGGGAACCTTTGAACCAAATCTTGCTTCATTCTGAGCAGAAAAAAATTTGGGCGTAGTATGTCTCCAGGGGGTTTTTGGGCAGGAATTTGGGAATTCTCAGACCACCACTGTGTTCAGAGGGTAGGTTTTAACCCAGGAATATGTTGACTTGAGTGTTTTTCCATGTTTTTGATGTCCAAAAGTCAAAAGGCGAAGTCAAAAAGCGAAAAATTCATAAATTGCTTGAAGTGAGTGATTTTTGCACATTTTTTCCATTTGTGGAGCTTACTAGCACTTACTGTGACCATAAGGAAGCATCAGGAGCACTTCAATCTGAAAAAATAGGCAGTAGACATCCTACCCGTAGGATGTCTACTACAGGGTGATCTGGGCATAATTTTGTAATTCTGAGGTCACCAGAGTGTTTAAAAGGTAGGTTTTACCCTATTTACACTCTCAAACCAGGAGTTTGACCTTATTTTGATAGATTAAAGGCAAAAGACGAGAATTGCCAGACATCCTATCCAAATTGTGTACAAGGGGTGATTTTGAGACCAAACCATAAGTTGACATCAGATGCATGTTCTAAATGTTGTATTGAGTGTATGTGACAAGTTTCATCTCAGTTGGATGAGTAAAATTGAAGATTAAGCGAATTTTAGCGTTTTGTACCAGACAAAGGAAAGAATAGCCAGCTTTGGGAGCTTTTGGCATCCAAACCCAAATCTGACCATACCACTGTGTTGCTAGACCCAAGGGGAGTCTCTCGACCAAATTTTATTCAATTCTGAGCAAAAAGACATCCTACCCGTAGGATGTCTCCATGCCAGTTTTAGGGTCCAACTGTAATTTGACCATACAAGGGTGTTCACAGTGTTACAGAAATCCTAAAAGCTTCTTTTAAAATTGAATTTGGACTCATTTTGACCATTCTAAACTGCATTTCACTATTTTGGCCATAACTTTCACAAACGGTATTGGATTGGAAAAGTTTTTATATCAAAACGTAGCCTGAGAGCGACACTACAGGTCTTAGAGAAAAACTTGAACTAAATGTATGACTTTGGCAACTCTTTTAGGTCAACTTTGAAGAAAAACGTCGTTTAAGGCCTCAAAATGCATTCGAAAGTCAGGTGTGTCTAAAAGAGACAGTTGGAAAGAATTGTGAGAAAACGGTCACGGTTTTGAACATAGTTTTGACTTTTTCCCAGGAGAGGGGCTAGTGAGCCATAAGCGAGGTCATCGGCTAGAGTCAACCTAGGCTCTGGAACAGACCGCTCAAATCGACCTAGAGCAGACACGAGTGCATGTGAGATTTTCATCATCGGGAAGCTGAAATTTGAAACCAGATTTGGTCTCTAGGCCTTCTAATTGACCATAAAAGACTGGTAAGTTAGCAGATTGAAATTATCTTTTGGGAAAACCATTGGTCACCCGTGGGAAGGTGTAAAAGTTAACTACGGCCTAGTGTAAAATTTGAGCATCCATACAAAAATCTGGTAGCATTAAGACCATACACAAGGACTCTTGATTTTGCAACAACAGTCGCAAGTTTTGGAGAACTTTAACACAAGATTTTTGCTAGCAAATCACTGCAACTTGTGCATAAATCTCTTGTGCTAGCTTAAGTTTAGTTCATCTAAAAGTGAACTTGAAAGTCACTTCCAAGCTCAAGGTAGAAGTGTGGCTGTCAAGGGTACATCAAGAATTTTTGCATTCATTGTGAAAAAGTTTGCCAGCTAAACAGAATTTTGCAGATTGTGTGCTAAAGTGAACACAGGTTAGCTCGACTCAAGAATCACTACGAAGGGAGCAGTCATTGCAGTATAGTGGTAAGTTGCATAACTTATCACAGTGCTTCCAGTAGATCGAGCCCTGCTAAAAATCTCTAGGCAAAGCAAGCAGCCAGACAAGTCAGTATCAGCCTTGGCAAGCAAGGGAGCTAAGAAGTTCAAGCAGTGCAAGCAAAGCCCAGTTCAGAAAACTCAGAGATTAAGGCATCCACAAAAGCTGAAGGACCTCAAGTGAAAAAGACCGACACAAGGGTGCTAATAATTTTTATTAGCATTGAGGCAAGCAATTAGACCTATCACTGAACAGGTACAACAAGGGAGTCAAGACGAAAGCAATGGCGTCTCAAAGGAATCAAACCAGTGAAGACGAAGCTTCAAGTACATCCACAAAAATTACAAGAGAGCAAATTTGGATCTATCTGATTGGCCACTACAAAGGACTGCCATGCTATGAGGATGTCAATCGGAATTTGTACATCAAGACAAAGAAAGATACAGAGGAAACTCGGACATCTCAACATGTGGAAGTTGAAACAGTGAAGAATGTACTACACCCACATCCAGATTTCATGGAAGACTGTCTAGGATCAATTTACATGAGGCACGGAAAATACATCGACAATGAGATAGAAATGTTGTACAAGGATCAACTTACAAAACTCTACGCATATCCTCCAAGTATTTTTCTATACAAAGCTCAAGATGGGAAACGGCAAATTGGTACCCTCTATGTAGATGAGGACGGTTGCTACTACAAAGCTGCCACAAATCATGAAGTTCCTGTAGAGAGTAACCAATATTTTGCAGCTGAAATATTTGGATCAAGAGGGGAAGACTACAAATCTGAAGGTGGTAATGTTTATCATCTAGTCATGGCTTTACCTCTTGATACGCAGCTAGAAGAGTTAACAACTACGACTGTCACTGCACAAATGAGTGGCACAACATAAGGCACAACATGGAAAGACACGGCACAAGTCTCGTGCACCGCACCAGCACAAGACAAAGCACAAACACACCAAATTGCACAAATAAGGAGTAAGCCGAAAGTATCAGCTATGAAGATAGCACAACTTCAAAAAGAACAAGCTCAGTCTCAAGAGCTACTTAACAAAGCACAAGAAGTCATATCATCAGGCATTAAACATATGCCAACATCAGATATGGAACCCTCTCGGATGGGGGGAGTTCAAACTCAACAAAGAGACCCAATCTCTTCAAGAGTGGGATGAAGAAGTCCAGTTTTACAAGAAGCAGTGTCCTTTTCAGGAGCCCAAGTGGAATTTCAAGAAGCATTGGAAGATGCCGAGCCGGAGGAGAGACCACCGGAAATTCACAATGCCAAATGTAGAAGGTCAGGTTAAGATGTCATTGTGGTCGACAAATATGATAGGCACTATGAAATAGCCGATGTGAAAAATATGGATGAGTTTAGCATTTGTGGGCAACCTGTAAGTCACATACCTGGCCCCCGTCCAAAAGCACCATCCAGGGAAACACAAAACAAAGATTCGGTTCAATCTTCACCCTCGGTGCAAACCTCGCCAAAATCAACTCGGAAACATAGCCCTAAGGCTATGTAGAAGCCCCACGTCAAAGACCATATGCTGATGGAAGAATTAGCATTACTATTGCTAGAAAGCATGGATAGTGATTTGATCTTGTATGCAAGCAATAATGGAAGCTATTTTCAGCTTCTCAAGGACAAGACGATGGAGGATAAAGAGACGAAGCCTGTGGATACACCTAAGTGAATCGTAATCTACAGGTTCATGCATGCAAAGAAGAGGTCATATCTGTATCTAGATACCACAGGAAACCATTATCAGCAGTATTATGGAGAGCTGCCTCGTCCAAAGGGTGCACATGTTGAGATAGCGACATATTTCAACCAATGTGCCATTGGTCATTTAGTGAAGGACTGCCCAACAAAGCTCTACATGGAAAAGAAGAGGCAACAAGCCAAAAGCAAAGTTCAGACAGTGACAACAAGGGAACAGAAGCAAGAATCCCCAATGAGATCTCTAAAAAAGAAGCAGATCTTGTCGCAGAGCACAAAAGATAGGCTCAAGACACAGTTGCTTGAAGTCAAGGGTGTCAACAACATTATCATAGAGAATCAGGCTTTCAAAAAAGATCAATTGAATCAGTTGATTCAAGATTGCTTAAAGAACCTCAGTGAGGACAAGTCAAAGCATCCATAAGATGATGAAGATGAAGCTCACAATTCAGGGTTCGAGGGCAAAAGAAGTCATGATTCTGAAGATGGTAAGAAAACCCAAGAAGAGGTGGCAGAGGTAACAACAAAACTTAGTGTCACCTCACGAGACAAAGACATGCAAGTTAAATCAATGAAATTCTACAAGAGAATTCCTCTACTGTAGACTCTACAAGAATGATTGAAGAAATCAAAGAGAAAAAAAAGCTAAAAGAAGATGTAGCTGAAGTTTTAGAACCCAGAGAAGAAAGGGAAATGACCGACTCCAAAATTGACTACCAAGGACAAGCAATGCAAGATATGAATGAATATTTTCGAGAAGAGACTCTACAAAAACCCATGGAACAATGGGAACCAAAGGCCACGGCAACCATTGCATCAGAAGAAGAGAGTCAACCTCAACATCCTGCTACACAAGCTTCAAAATATTTCCAAGAAGAAAAGTCACCATTGAATGACCTTGAAGTGCTAGAAGAAGTAAATAGTGACAGAGAGCTTTTGAAATCAAGAATCAAGGCATCACAGTCAGAAACTAGAAATGAAGACCAACAAGCAGCTTAGGCTATAGACCTTCCCCAAAGCTATAGATTAGAAGATAGTAAGCACTTGGGACTTGCTACAACCAGTCAAATGACAAAGAAGTTTAACATACAAGAGGATGAAAAAGCTTCCAAGGCACAAAAGTCCAAGACAAGTACCAAAAGCAAAGAGGACATCAGTTACTTGGCAACCAAGAAGAAGATTAAATTCTCGTTGGATGTGCATGAGAAACTGAAATTCAATTTTACAGCAGAGATAGATTTCACTGCCACGACTAATGTCATTTCTTATGGGCTGTGGTTACTTCTATATAAGCCAAAACTGTATGAAATTCAGGTACATGTATCCCTATCAAATGGAGTTAAGGTCACAAGTTTGGGGATTGCAGAAGCTACCCTTAAACTACGGTCAAAGATAGTTAAAGACAAATTCCTAGTAGTGGATTCTTCCAAAATGAGTATACATTTGACTTTGTCTAAGAACTTGGAAAAAACATTGGCAGAAGAACCTGAATTTTCAACGATGGTCATCATGAATAGCTCTCCAGAAAGCCAGCCTACAACCGCTCCAAGATTATCGGCCAGCCTACAACCGCTCCAAGATTATCGGCTACCGACAAAGGCAAAGCCAAAATGAGCCCACAAATGTCCTACCAACAGAAGCAGCCCCTTAAATCAGAGTCTTCAATCCAATCCAGAAAAGTTCAAGACAGAGCTTCTATATCAAGTGACCACACGCTTCCACATGAAAGGCAGACTCCAAAGAAAATCTTTCAACCAAAATACCCTACACTGCGAGATCACCGCCGCCAAGGTTTTCAAAGGTCTACATTAAAGCTGAAGAAATAAAGGTCAAGGACCCAATATGGGTAAATGATCCTAGCCAATTGACGAAAGGTAAACACATGGGATGGATAGCCTCCCACTACAGCTTAGCAGAGCAAGGCTATTATGAGGGTCAAAAGAAACTTTGGTTACCAAAAGCACAGACCTCGGCTTATGCGGTGGATAAAGGTTTCAAGAAGCGTCCCCAAAAGCAACAAAGCTCATATTTATATCGCCAAAGGAGACCAACCAACAAGGCTCGCCAAAGGTATGCAGGAAATTTCAAATCCAGCTGGCCTTCATACCAACATAGGAATTTATCGATAAATAATCCCAAAAATGGCACTCTTGTACATCTCAATACGACATCAAAAGCATCATGGGAAGTGCCATCTACAATTCTTCAAGCACAAGGTTACTATCAAGGAAATCAAAGAATCAAGCTACCAAAGATGCTAGGTAAACATTCTTCAATCAAACGACTTCAGCTTGAAAATAATCACAATTTCACGAAAGGCAAAATCAAGGACAAAGTCACAGTCAAGGCAAAGGATATCTGCAAAGACACGCTAATCACACGATGTAGATACAAATGGGTGCCAAAAGAACAACACATACCGAAGAAGATTGAAGTCACCTCTAGCTCTCAAGAAATGTCAAGACATGATAGACAAAGTGTTACGGAGAATGGAGCGAGCCAATCTTCTCAACCAAGGGACCAACAACAACAAAAAGAAATTTTGACAACCAAGGTCACCCAGGTACGGCAAAAGAAACCAATATTGCTAGTATGGTCCTTTACAAATCCTCTCTTCAAGGATGGGAGTTTTGAATTTCAAAACCTATTCTTGGTCGAAAGCTCCCGAGAGTAAGTCAAGTCGCCATAAAAATCATGGCATAAGAGTCAAGAGTCGGGCAGCTGAGCCACTAAATGAGCAAGCGTCAGACCTAAGCTTCATGTCTTAATAATTTTTGTGGTCTATGAGTCTAGATATTTAGATTATAGCTAAAGCTGGAAGAGTTGAGCATATTGTAAAATTGAGTCGCTCATGCTGGATAGGTGAGCAGAAGAGTCAAAGTATAACAATTTTAATTGGTGGAGAGGCGGAGTAATCCACAAAACACTCACGCACATGTACACAGTGTGGAGAGTGAAAAAAACTCAAGCATCAACAACCCTTCTTGTGAGTAACGGCAGCTCTTGAAGTCAAATATATTTTTGCTTCTGTAGCTACGTTCACTCTTGGAAGCACCCATTCAATCTCTTCTTGCACAACATATTGTTTCCCATGCATCTATCTGTGCAAGCATATATAATGTCCCATCATTGGACATTTGCATTTGACACGATTTGTGTTTCATCCATGCACTTACACAACAAAATGATGATGACGAAGCGGTAATAGGTTTCATAAGCATTTGCTCAACAACAACGACTCTGACTTCAAGCTACTAACACTTATCCAATGTATATCCAGTCAATAATAGTAGCCATACGGTCGTAAGTACTTTAACTCAACAAAACTCGGTTACATCAAAACATAAGTACATATAGCTTCACATTTAATTGTGACTAAAGGCATTTTTTTTCCCACTGGGTTTTTTCCTTTAGTCCTATCCAGGTATCCAAGACCTTCATTTTGTAATATACGCCAAATTTTATTTTTTATATAAACATAGAAAAGCAGACCAACGACATCCCCAAACAACTACATGCTAATCAACTAGAAAATCAAAGGGGAGCGGCCCAAAAGAATAATAATTCAAAAAGGCTTCAAGTTTACAGGTACAAATGCAGGATGACACCCAAAGAACAAACAATACAGATCTGCTAAGATAAAAACTTGTTGCAACAACAAACCTCACTCAACCTATTCACGCTACAAAAACCAATCGGAGGGGGAGAGCTATGGCTTCAACTACACTACATGTACAAGAAGACATAGGGTCTTGTCGGGGACGACAAGAATTTGGAGGGGGAGAGTGTTGATAGGTCAACCTTTCAACAACGCTTCCACAAAGATTCCATGAAGATTCCTCAAAGATTCTCTAAAGATTCCATATAAAGATGTTGATGAAGTGATGAAGATGAAGATGGGTGCTGTAATGTGAAGATACAAGCTCATGGACATCATCGAATATCCCGTTATTATCATTTTGAGCCATTATGGCCACTTTTGTAATGTTTACAGGAACTTCATATTTTAAGTCGGCTATTGTATTTTGGCCGCACATGCTTGTTGGATGAGCAAAGCCAGCTCACGGTGTTGTAATTAAGCTCTATAGAAGCCTAGGGACAAATTAGGTCATTTTGGCAAGACATTAGGTTTTCTAAGGCTTAGTATATAAACCAAAACCTAAAGTGTTGTAAGGGGACTTCTAATAATCTTATCTTCTATGTCAATTGGGAGACTGCGAGAGAGTGAGAGTGTGTGTGTTTGTGTGTGCTACAAGAGCTACGATAGTCGGAATCGCAAACGAAGAGCAGCAGCGTGTTGCCCACGAGGAGAGCGACGCGTTGATGCTTACATCACGCGCGTTCGTCTGTGTTTTGGCAGATTCACCCACGAGCTACTTTTGGAGTTTCAGTGAGTAAACATTGTCCATTTTTGCATTTTAGCATATCCACGCAATTAGAGCGAGTAGAGCTACACATTAAACATGTTAGATTTTAGAAACAGTGACCTTTAAAATTCGATCAGACATACTACGCGTTTTCTGCACGGAGGGTATTGGGTTAGGATTTGTGGTCAGAGACCTTAGGGATAGCAGCCTTCCAGTGTGTGTAGGACTTCCCTTGAGTTTCGTGAAGTTTTGAGATCGTTTGATGGGCTTTTGGCTTGCAGTAGCATCATAGGAGACTCTCACATTCACAGAACCAATGGCATGCAGATTTGATATCTCTCTAGGAAGTAGTCATTAGTCGGTCGAGTAGAGGTTGACACCCTTTGCTTGCTTCCATGCGCCTGCGGGTTGAGCTCCGTCCTCAATTGACATTATCGCTATGCCGACGTTCGTCGCGGCATATCCGCCAACATCTTGCCACAGGTAGCCAAAATTAAATACATTTAAATTTTTTCACGCCTTGGGCCAAAATAAGGCAAAGAATCCTTCCACATTGCTGATAGGTCCTTTCTTTTTATCTCATATAAATAGTCTGAATTATCTAAATACGTACACTCCGTAAACCTTGAAGAGAGGAGACCCTTGTAGCTTCAACCAAGTGAGATACCTCGCACTAATTGCCCAAAACCACCCCATTTTATTGTTTGATTTCTATCGAGGCAGGTAGTGAGTGATCTTGATGTTGTAATTTTGGTATTCTTCTTAAGCTCAATCTTAGCTCAGACTATGGTCGGAACCCTACCATTTGGAGTGAGTGTAACTTGTTCATGAATCTCTACCTTCACTACAAGAGGTTATGTGCTCTTGTGACGCTCTTAGCGACGGAAATACACTGGGTTTTTATAACCCCCGGCGTCGCTATAAGCGTCGCTATAAGCGTCGCTACGAGAGCGTCGCTATATGCGTCGCTATAGGCGTCGCTATAGGCGTCGCTATATAGCGACGCTTATAGCGACGCTTATAGCGACGCTTATAGCGACGCTCTCGTAGCGACGCTTATAGCGACGCTCTCACAGAAGAGTATAGCGACGCATATAGCGACGCTACAGAGCCATAAATAGCGACGCTTATAGCGACGCCTGAGAGAATATTTTTTTGGTGGCAGGGCATTGAATGCCCTGCCACCCATCAACCATATTGTACTTGATTCACTTTTTAAAAAAAGTGCAAAGATAAATAATAGACCCAAAATAGTCACCCACAAGACGCATTGTTTGCAAAATTGACAATTGTACACATCATAGACAAACTGAATTGATTGGCAAATGTAATAATGACAATTGTACAACATCATAGGCATAAAGAATTGATTGGCAAAAGGAATTGCGGTGACAAATGTAATAATATACATGGTTCAAAAAGACGTATAAAATCCGTCTCATGATACATAAGCTATGAGAAACCCTAAACTAATGCTATCTAGCTACGGCTAAACTGACGTCGTCTAATCAGACGTCTCATCGCGTCCAAGCGGCGTATCTGTCGGATTCTGCAAAAAAAGACAATAAGACAGTTTTCAGTAAGTATAAACATATAACGACATTTATAAAACAATACAAAAAATAAAAAAGAGTAAACCGTAATACTAACCATGCCGCTGCGAGAACTGAGAATGTCCATCAGGGCGTTTAAGCCCTTCCTGCCTGCGTACTCGCGCTCGTACGGTGTGGGATCACGTCCTGTCATCGACCACTGTCAAAACATACAAAGATTTCATTATGTTAGAACTAAAAAACTCATAAACCCTAAACTATCGAACATGCATAAAGAGCAATGTGAAAAGACTTACAAAATCGGCCTCAAATGATGCCCATCCACCGCTCCCCAAGTGGTGCGAGCTCCCTGCCTCTACTCGCGCTCTGGCTGCATCTTTTTGTTGCTTCCACTTGTCGGGATTCTCGCGCGCTGCTTTCTTCGCATTCTTCCAATCTTCTTTGGCCAGCCAATCTGGCCTATTCCACCCATTCTTGATTGCTTTTTGCACTTCGGAACGCTTGTGTTTGCAGTATTCGCGCATTCGAATCTTCATCAGGTCTTCATTGAAGCGCTGATCCCGTGTTGGAACGGGAAACTCATCATGAAGTATGCTGATGACTCTGTTTTTTAAATCACTTGGTACTTCACTCCATTTGTTTAGTATATAGTGTCTAAACAGCTGAGAGCAAAGACCACGCATGCGCGAGATCACCTTCTTGCCGTCATCATCCATGATGATGCCGCCGCTGATGTCGACGGAGTAAGGCAAGCCCTCTGGCCGGTGACGCGTGAACCTGGGTGTCCCGGCAGGGGTCTCTAGCGGCGTGTCGATGGGGGTACGGACGTCAGGTGTCTCCACCGGCGTCTGGGCCCCGAAGCGAGGAGTGTCGAGTGGGGTGGCTCCTGGCGGAGTAGGTAGAGGTGTGTAGCTTCTAGGAACAGTCAGCCGTGCAAAACCTGGCGTAGACGGCGATGCTGTGGCTGGTGTGGGGGCGGGCAAAGAAGGGGAGGGTAAAGAGCCTCGTCGAACACGAGGCGGTGTGGAGGCATCGGTGGCGGAATCCCCACAACAACCGCCACCGCCACCACTAGAGCGCCGGTGTCTAGAAGAGTGTGACGCTCGTCTCGTCGACGCCGAAGCTTCGGAGCGCGCCGAATGCTCCGAAAGAGAGGGAGATGCGGATGGTGTAGGAACGCGCGATGATGCGCCAGAGCGATGACGCTCCACGTACCACTGTCTCTGCTGCGGTGACAAAGAAGAAAGAAACTCCTCATCATCCATACCTGCATTAAACACACGAATATTTAAACTTAATATTGAATGAATAGAGTAGACAATGACGCAAATACCATTAAATACAATGACGTAATGACGCATATAAATACAATGACGCAATGAATCGAGTGGTAGAAGAGGCAAGTCGAAAACTCAGAATTTTCAATCAAAAGAGCTAGAGCTTTTACAGCACGGAGCAAAATTGTTCAAATACAATATTTGTGGCTTTAAGAGATCTCTCTCTCATCCTCGCATAACTCAGCATAACTTCCTATATCTATATAGAGCTCTCCGTTTAAACACATATCCTCTGTTTCATTTTGTAGCTCCTCTGCATGCACCCCATATAGAGCAGTAGCATCTTGATGCTCGTCTGGCACCACCGTAGCGGCTTCTGATTGAGCATCTTCTCTGATCTCCTCCATTGATGTCGTTGTGATTGGCACATGGTAGCCTTCATACGTCCTTGCCTATAATTTCTTTACATCAACAAAGCGACAACAAAGACCGCACTGACATCGACAACCAGGTCATGTCAGGGATGACATGAACGCGGAGGGGGGGAATGTTGACTGTTGGGTCAACAACACGACATAACTCAACAAAGCCTTTTTTTTCTGAGAGTTATGAAATGCTGTGGATTATGGTTATAAACATCATTTGTAATAAGTAGGTAGTCTAGTTGCAGAAGCCGCGGTGCAATGGCACTTTCAGATTGTAAATACCAAGCCATTTGACCCCTCAAACTCTATTTTTGGTTAACCTAAGGTAGCTTTAGTATATAAGGTACCTAGGTCACTTTTGTAAAAACACTTAATCATCATAAAAGTTTAGCGCTGCCGTCTATTGTGTGTGATAGAGGAAGCGAGAGAGAGAGAGAGAGAGAGAGAGAGAGAGAGAGAGAGAGAGAGAGAGAGAGAGAGAGAGTGTGAGTGAGCTTCATCCTAGTGCTACTCCCCGCTCGTTCATCACATTGTAGATCCGACTGCACCATTGTGCTAGCCTCGGCGAGAGCTACACGACAACACAAAGCATTCCTCGTGGAATGGAGCAAACGTGCTCGCGCATCTACGAGCTATCTGCAGTTGTATGTATATCAAACAATGTCTGTTTTTTGCGTGCAAGTAGTCATTAGAATCGTAGCGATATAAGCTACGCATAGGTACTCATAGATTTCAGTTTCGAGCACTCAAAATTTGGCTCTATCTTTATACACATTTTTTGCAGATGGATTTAGAGCTAGGATTTTGGGTGTAGAGGCTTAGGGACAGGAGTATCATAGTGAGGGGATGGTGCTCCTTGAGTTTCATACGATTCTGGCATGATTTGATGGGTTTCCTTCTGCTGTGTGCATGTGGGTTGGGTGGTGTAGTTGAGAGTAGTGAGATTTTAGATTGTGGTTTAGTTGGCCTTCCAGAGTGTTGTATGTGTAGGATGATCTTTGCCTGATAGGCTAAAGAGATTTCCTCTGTGTGCCTATTGTGTCATCTGTGTCCTCGATTGACATTATGTTGATCTTGGTTGTGTTGCATGCACTTTATGGGTGGTGTGAGTTGCTCAGCAACAATGCATGAGGCAAGTGAAATGGACACTTTCCTTGCTGGAGTCAAGGATGTTAATGAGCAACTAATATCTCACTTGAAGTAATTTTTTGACAGTTCACTTGTGCAGACTGTTCTTGATGCTTTGCCAGATTCTTACCAGACTTTTGCTAGTACTTGGAGACTTATCACCCAAGGAAATCCTGAATTTGTCAAGTTTGGTGCATTATGCATACTTCTGTTGCAAGAGTCACTTTCCAAAAAAAAACAGGACTAGCCAGTGTGCAATTGAACATGCTTTTATTGCAGCTCAAAGAAAAGGTGGGAACAACAATGTAACCACTTCTTATGGTTCTGCTGCAAGTGAAAATACTTCTGTTCCTAATGCTTTTGTTGGAAGCACTTCGTCTGGAAATTCTAGTGATAAGGGCAAAAAGAAGATGCGTTGCCATTATTGTAAAGCTAATGATCACTTGATCAAGAAGTGTCTAACATTGAAGGAAAAAGAGGCTAAGAAGAAAGAGATTGGATCCACTACAGGGTTCAATACAAGTGCAGCGATTGTAGAGTCTTTTGTCGAAGGAGATTGTGATGCTAATGTTGATGCAAAATGGGCATTTAGTGCAAAATGCACTTATGATCCTATTGTCCATGATGCATATATGTCCGTTGCTACAAATTCACATGTGTGGTATTTTGACAGTGGTGCCAACAAAGAACATTACCTCACATCGTGATTTTTTCACCTCTCTTGAGTCTGTCCCTCATGAGAATTCAGTTACTTGTGTCAACAATGCCTCTTATCCTATTCAGGGAGTTGAAAAGATTGTGCTTACCGCTGCAAATGGCAGTTCTTTTACACTTGTTGATGCACTTTATGTACCTAGAATCAACACTACAAGAGGTTATGTGCTCTTGTGACGCTCTTAGCGACGGAAATACATTGGGTTTTTATAACCCCCGGCGTCGCTATAAGCGTCGCTAAAAGCGTCGCTACGAGAGCGTCGCTATATGCGTCGCTATAGCCGTCGCTATAAGCGTCGCTATAGGTGTCGCTATATAGCGACGCTCATAGCGACGCCTATAGCGACGCTTATAGCGACGCTCTCACAGAAGAGTATAGCGACGCATATAGCGACGCTACAGAGCCATAAATAGCGACGCTTATAGCGACGCCTGAGAGAATATTTTTTTGGTGGCAGGGCATTGAATGCCCTGCCACCCATCAACCATATTGTACTTGATTCACTTTTTAAAAAAAGTGCAAAGGTAAATAATAGACCCAAAATAGTCACCCACAAGACGCATTGTTTGCAAAATTGACAATTGTACACATCATAGACAAACTGAATTGATTGGCAAATGTAATAATGACAATTGTACAACATCATAGGCATAAAGAATTGATTGGCAAAAGGAATTGCGGTGACAAATGTAATAATATACATGGTTCAAAAA
The DNA here is from genome assembly GCF_014529385.1 of Adiantum capillus-veneris. NCBI lineage: Eukaryota > Viridiplantae > Streptophyta > Polypodiopsida > Polypodiales > Pteridaceae > Adiantum > Adiantum capillus-veneris. The sequence goes on from NC_140934.1 coordinate 7,161,033, forward strand.
GACGTATAAAATCCGTCTCATGATACATAAGCTATGAGAAACCCTAAACTAATGCTATCTAGCTACGGCTAAACTGACGTCGTCTAATCAGACGTCTCATCGCGTCCAAGCGGCGTATCTGTCGGATTCTGCAAAAAAAGACAATAAGACAGTTTTCAGTAAGTATAAACATATAACGACATTTATAAAACAATACAAAAAATAAAAAAGAGTAAACCCTAATACTAACCATGCCGCCGCGAGAACTGAGAATGTCCATCAGGGCGTTTAAGCCCTTCCTGCCTGCGTACTCGCGCTCGTACGGTGTGGGATCACGTCCTGTCATCGACCACTGTCAAAACATACAAAGATTTCATTATGTTAGAACTAAAAAACTCATAAACCCTAAACTATCGAACATGCATAAAGAGCAATGTGAAAAGACTTACAAAATCGGCCTCAAATGATGCCCATCCACCGCTCCCCAAGTGGTGCGAGCTCCCTGCCTCTACTCGCGCTCTGGCTGCATCCTTTTGTTGCTTCCACTTGTCGGGATTCTCGCGCGCTGCTTTCTTCGCATTCTTCCAATCTTCTTTGGCCAGCCAATCTGGCCTATTCCACCCATTCTTGATTGCTTTTTGCACTTCGGAACGCTTGTGTTTGCAGTATTCGCGCATTCGAATCTTCATCAGGTCTTCATTGAAGCGCTGATCCCGTGTTGGAACGGGAAACTCATCATGAAGTATGCTGATGACTCTGTTTTTTAAATCACTTGGTACTTCACTCCATTTGTTTAGTATATAGTGTCTAAACAGCTGAGAGCAAAGACCACGCATGCGCGAGATCACCTTCTTGCCGTCATCATCCATGATGATGCCGCCGCTGATGTCGACGGAGTAAGGCAAGCCCTCTTACGATTTTATTGCCCGTCCTCGAGCACTGTTGAAAGGTATCCATGGAGGCAAGGGAAGGTTTTGATTGGTTGTTGATTGTACAAAAGTGCTCTTGTCTATTGTCTATACCCTAATTAAGTGATTATTAGTAGAATCATGCAATTATGAATGCTACTAACATGCATCCTCCATAGCTATTAACCTTACAACAACTGGTATCAGAGCTAGTTGAGCACTATCCCCTACTAGATCAATTAGATTTCTTCCAGCTAATTGGGTGATTAAAACTTCTTTGCATTTTCATTTAGAACTTTCCATATTAAATTCTTTTAAAAAAATTATCCCACTATTGAGTGTTGGGATATGCACCACCTATCCAAGGGAGTGTGAGAAGTTGACTCGTTCAAGGCTTTGGCTTTAGTGACAATCAATAGATTGGAAGTCTATTTTAAAGGTTGACACTTGTCTTGAATGTTTTTTTGAGATCCATACTTCAGCTTGTCAATTATCCTCTTAGCAACTCCCACATCTTAACACATAGTGGTCTCACTCATTGCTACCTCACCTCGCCGTATGCCTCTTGGCTTTGTGTTGCAACGGCCACAACTGACAATGGAAACCACTTGGCTTACTCACACTCGTTTTCCACACAGCTCCAACCCATTGCTTGAGCAATCTACCACTAGCTCCCCTGCCTTACACAAGTAGGTCGTGACCCACGTGGCTCCACTGCATCAGTGCTGCTTCAATTGCCATGCTTGGCACCTACTTCCCATCAGATTACAACCACCACTCTGCTTTGCGCAGCACTACGAGGGGCTAACTCTATGACGTACCACCAGTTTGATGTAGACTTTGTAGGATGAAATACTACCTGCCAGAGCCACATAACTTACATGAGAGCTTTCAAGCACATAACTTGTAAAAGGGGGATGTTAACTATTTATATACTTACTTGTTCACAATGCTCGGGTAGTACGAAAGTGTCTCTTAGGTCAGTCCATTTCTTAGTAGAATCCACCTCAAGAAAACCAGACTCTCCTCTACGCACAGTAGCGTTTCGACCCTCCATGATTATCTTGAACCATTGCACGTCGAACAAGTCGACAAAAAATCCTCTGTAATCGATCCTCAAAATCTCTTGCAGCGTGCCGAAGTAAGTGAGTTCCGCCACCACGGGATCTGCATCACTAGGGACTCTAATACCAACCAACCTTCTGCCATGCTACCCTCCGGACTTGCCTTTTGACGCACATATCCCTTAAGCGTTTTCATGAAACTCTCTAAGAAGAACATCCATCTGGAATGAACTGTGCCAGCTATTTCCACCTCATCAACTATGTGAATAAGAAGATGCACCTGAATGGTTAGCATTGTAGTAGGAAAATGTTTCTCAAACATGCACACAAGCTCCGCAGCATTTAGTTTGGCGAATGGTATGGAGTCTACGTCGATCTCCTTTTGTGAGATCCATTGCACCAGCTTTGCAAGTTTGTAGATTGTGTTACGGATGTCGAGAGACAAACATCGTGTGACTTCAAACCGGTAAGCTTTCCTTCTTTAGTAAAACACGTTCGGAGCGAGTGCATTACGCCAGTGGGGGTCCGCAAAGATCGAATGGCCTCTTTTACTTTGCGTTCTTGGGCTCCTGTGAAAATCCATGGTGCTTTAGGAAGTTTTATCGATCCATCAGACGCTGTTTGCGGCCAATATTGCTCCATACGATCCACATTTCTAAGGTCAACTCTGGCTCCCAAAGTATCTTTCTTGCCGGTCAAATGGTCCCATAGTAGATTACCCACATTCTTGAATATGTGCATTGGATCGAGCAAGTGATTGATCACGAGTCGAGGCCAGTATGGTAACTCGTACCATAGAGATAGTCTCTTCATCCCTGGAGGCAATCCGTCATCGCACATCTCCTTCTGCTCTAACCATGCTTGTGCAGACATCCTTGGTGGCTCTCTTCCCAAAAAGCCGTCGCGTAACACATGATTCTCCGGAAGATACGCTTGATGACCTTCGTAGATTTGCTTCTTCAGTGAGGGTGCCCTACGTGCATTCAGTCTAGGTCCACATGTGACACATGCTCTGTATCCGCTTGTTTGAAGCCCTGCATGTATACACATGATAATAGATCAACTATGGGGAAAAACAAGATTTACAGTGTCTGAGAGAGGAGTGTCAATAGATCACCTGAGCATTCTGTTAGCCCGGGATAGTCATGCATGGTCCACATTAGAATACCTCTGATCAAAGCATTCCGTCGTCCTGTGTGTCGGCTCATATCCACCACCTCTATGCCAATCCACAATTGTTGTAGCTCTTCCAATAGTGGACGAAGATACACATCCATATTCCCCACTTTATATCGCCCTGGCACAATCAAGGTTAGCCATAGGTGCCCCTTCTTCGTAGTCAACCACGGGGGAATGTTGTAGTTGACGATGACAACGGGCCATACACTGTAAGATGTTGATCTTTGACCAAATGGATTTACGCCATCCATAGCCAGGCCTAAGCGCAAATTTCGAGCTTCCCTGGCAAAATCCGACCATGTTCCATCTATATGTTTCCAGGCTGCGCAATCTGCAGGAATTCGTAGCACACCATCCGAAGATTTATTCTCCTCATGCCATGATGCTAGGGCGGCCATGGACTTACATTCGAAGAAATGCTTGATGCGAGGAAGCAAAGGAAAATGTCGCAAAACCTTTTGTGCAATTTTTGTCCCGTGGAGATCTACTCGATATCTTTCGGAATCACATTTCGGACACTTCTCCATGTCTGTGTATTCCCCTCTGAAAAGAATGCAGTCATTAGGACAAGCGTGGATAGAATTGTAATCCATCCCCAAGTTTCGCAAAATCTTTCTTGCTTCATCTCGGGAATCTGGCATCACATTGTCAGCTGGTAGAATGTGCTCTTTCAGCAATCTACACAACATAAAAATATGATACAGTCGTGTAAAAATCTATCAGATCATTATACACCATGAGTTCTATTAAAGTAAACTAATTGTAATAGATCACCTGAAAAGCGCTGTGACGCTAGTGTCACTCCATCCAAACTTTGCCTGCATGTTGAGAAGAACCAGGAGTGCTTTCAATCTAGACATACGTGCTCCATTATACAATGATGTATCGGCTTCACTTTTCATATCATCATAGATAAGCCTTTCTGAATCCATGATCGTCTCGATCATTTCATCAATCTCGGGCTCAAACATTGCCTCGTTGGGAATGTGCTCTGCATGATCATCCCCCGAGCTGTCAGAGGCTACATCTTGTGGCCTCACATATGCTGCTTGACCAAAGCGCCTGCGAATACGTCTATTGGGTTGCAAGATTGCTGCTTGTTGGCCAGCGTCAGAGTCCGACGAGTTATAATTGGCAACAACTCGATCTATAATAGATGGATCGAACTCGCCAAATTCACGAACGTGCTGCAAAGAAACACGTCTTGTCCGTCGCACAGCATGCTTGCATTGATTACAAGGACATAAGACCCTCGTTGAGAGATAGGTGTTTCGGTTGGACGGTCCCACATCCTCGTCGCTACTCATAATGAGGATAAAAAACTTATAACCTAGACAACAAATTTAATATTCTATTGGCATTCTTCATCTTATCTCTCTCTCTCTCTCTCTCTCTCTCTCTCTCTCTCTCTCTCTCTCTCTCTTTACCTCACATTCTCTAGTCATGTCCAATCCCCGCACACCTCGGTCTAGAGGTGCACGGAGATCAGAACCACCGGGTTATAATCTCGTCTTTATTGGTCAATACCTATATTTGTGGGTACAAGAAATCTAGACACCCACGTCTACATGATACTGCATGTAGTGGACAAAATCCCTTTGCCTCTTCTCTAGCTGTAGCACTTCACTTCATCTTAACATCTTTTCACAGTAGATCTTTTCATTGTTCGTCTAACTCTAAACCCTAAACCGTAAGTAATTCTTGCGTGGACTCGATCTAACGTAAATAAGCGTAAATCTAAATAAACGTAAATCTAACTAAAAATAAAGCTAAATCTAATTTAACGTAAGTCTAATGACTAGAGGTTGTCTAGATGGTCATTGTGTCGGGGATGTAGTGACTCTTGCCGCCCTGAAGATCCACCTTCTTCCCTATCTTCTGAAGACATTTCACCAGTACTTTTGGATCGACGGAGCCCACTATGAGTGAATGCAGCAATACCCTATATTCCATTGAGGGCTTTCTTCACCCGCTTCATGCAGGCATCGCAGTCTATGGAGACCCGCATCTAATCTAATATAACATAAATCTAAATCTAGCTTAAATAAATGTAAATCTAGTTAAAAATAAACCTAAATCTAATTTAATGTAAGTCTACATATAACCTAATCTTTAACGTCTTTTAAAATAGTTTCCTACGACGTTATAACTCTCTTCTTCCTGTGTGTGTGCGCGTGTGTGGATGTGTGTGCCAATAAAAAGAGATAAATGGTATAACCTTTCTATCACTCATGCCAAGTATGATAGATTGATTATGCCATTTCTCTCTTGAATAATAGGTCTTCAGTTCAACTCCTCGTCGGCTAGATCTTTAGGTCTTTTAATTTTAATTAGTTTCCTACGACGCTCCCTTAGTTTCTCTTTCTTTCTCTCTCAATGTGTGTGCGTTTTTTTGGATCGTATGCATGTTTTCTTTCTCTTTTCCTCTCTCAATGTGTGCGTTTTTTGTTTATGCATGTTCTCTCTCTCTTTTCCTCTCTCAATGCGTGCGTTTTTTGTTTATGCATGCTCTCTCTCTCTTTTTCTCTCTCAATGTGTGTGTGCATTCTTTGTTTATGTATGTGTGCGTTTTTGCACTCTCTCTCTCTCTCTCTCTCTCTCTCTCTCAAAAACACTATATGTGTGTGTGTATGTGTGTGTGTGTGAGAGAGAGCGCGATGGAGAGAGAAAGAGGGGAAGGGAACATGAGAATGAGGAGAGAGAAGGAGCATACCTGGCTCTCCTTCCTCTCCTCGTGTGTGTGTGTGTGTGTGTGTGTGTGTGTAAAAGAAAAAGAGAGAGAGAGAGAGAGAGAGAGAGAGAGAGAGAGAGTGAGGGAGAGCGTTACCTGCTCTTTGCTTGAGGGCGCCGAAAAACTCAGATCTGAGATCTGAGTTTTTGGGCGCGCTCGGTTATTTTTTTTACCCCAGTGAGCGTCGCTGTGTGAGCGTCGCTAATGTGAAGAGCCTCTTGTAGTGCTTGCATCTCAATTCTAATCATCAACTTACCCTACCTTCATTTCATAGATGGGCCATGTTTTCTTTCGGTTATCACACATATATTGGCACTTTATCCACAATTTTACGTTACAATTTTCTTAGTCATTGGGATATATTCATGCCGTATTCAGTGTTTTACAAACATTTGTTGCCGCCAGATATCTAAAATGTTGAATAATTTTATTTATTTTTTTCTTTTTAAGTAGATAGTACGGTTGATTATTGCAAAATCTCTCCTCACACTACAATATTGAAATTTTGTGTGCTTATTTTGTGGAAGTTTGAAACTCGCACCTAGCACATGGCATCAAAACTTCTCTCTTTAGTTACCTACAAGGGTGCATGGATGATGTTTTCATATACTCTACTTGATGCTGTACATTTCACTTGTCCACTCATTCTTAACAATTTTGAAGATAAATTGGATCATTGACCTTTTGATTTCAAGTATGTATTGAGAAACAGATGATGGTATAGAAAATGGTGTTAACAAGAATATGATTTCAAGTAGTATGAGAGTTATATTGCTTAACACATGAGTTAAAATACTACGAGAGCCTCACGCTCGCCACATACATAGGTAAGTACATATTTCGATGCAAAATATCCTTCAGGTATGTACATCACATGCGTCATTCCTCTTTTCATATTTCATTTCTCTTCATTGTGTTATATGTGGAATACTCAAATGCTTCAAAGGTCACGACTTCTAATTGTATTGAAAGGAATTTTTATTGAGATGATTTATCAATAAGCTATGTAGATACTCATGTGAGCTAAGGTGATCTCGGATACTGAACAACGATTTGTAAGTACTTTGTTATACTGCACAATGGTGTCAAACACATAGTAAATATTTTTCTCCTTTATGTCTTATCTAGTCCATTGGTTTCACATGCACACAGATTTTCCGGTTTAGGCAGTGTGTAAATGCTCATCTTGGTGAGTATTTGCCGATTTAGGCAGCACCAGTTGTCCCTACAGATCCGTCAATTTAGGCAGCACATCGACAAATTATAGATTCATTATTTTACGCAAAATTAAATGCAAATTTGCCAGTTTAGGCAGCACATCTTATTGGTGTAGATTCATTGATCTAGCAGCACCCATCACAAAATCATGCTCGAGTGGCTGGCCACCATTGTAGCTGGTATGATTTTGTTACCCGGGTCTGGATATTTGGATTTGGATTTAAAATGGGTACATTTTGGGAAATATTTGGATTTGGATTTGGAATGGGTCTATGATCATTTTTTGTCGCGATAGTATTTATGGAATTGGATTTGAGATTGATGAGAATTGATTATTGAATGATGAGTGTGACCAATGATATCCTGATTCATCAGGATATGACATATACTATTTATTCTGGCATAAACAACATTGTTTAGTTAATAAATTTGTTATTTTATTATAAGAATATGTTCCTAAAACAAAATAATAATCAATATTTTTGACTAATATAGTTTTTAGATTCTTATCTTTGCAATTGAGGACAATTGCTTTCCAACGGAGAGGTATGTAATGGAATTGATATTTTACTATTTATTGCAGCTGACATATGAAAAAGGATTGATTGATCTATGCCTATGTGAACAGATATACATTTAATGTACATTTTATCATTCAAGTGCTCTTTATGAGCTTTGGCCATTTATGATCGGACGACCAGTTTGTACTCACTTTGACCATTCAAGAAATCTAAGAAGTAAATACATGCAAGAGGGAAATGGTGACTCTTGCACGGGAGGAGATTGCACCGAGTGATCGTGTCTTTCTTCTCTCCTCTGCTCTCTTCTCTCTTGCCATGCCGGTGTGGTATCCGCTCTAGGAGGCGCATCTGCACGGTTTCTCCTACTCTCTCTCACATTCTTTCTCTTCATGTGTGTTTATATCTGAATCATGTGTGCGTGCTCCTGGTACATCTTGCTCGGATTCTCAAAAAATCAGCTTGGAAATTGGCAATTTCTACCAAATCAGCATAAAACAAACATTTTTCACTTTTTCACCCTCAAAAGTAGCTCCCCAAGTTTTCCCCGAGTCAAACTTTGAATTTGAAGGAAAATATTTCAGAATAAACTCCTACACTCGGGAAAAAAAATAAAACACCAAAAATTGCCTTGAAAAAAAAAGTATTACGCAAAATTTGAAAATAAGCATTCAATTCAGTCTTGAATTTGGTATTGTGTGTCTCATTTTAACCACTAATCAACAAATCATCTATGTACAAGACGGCCACAAGATATACATAACCCTCACATTTGACATACATAGCGCTTTCAATCGGACTATTGGACTATTACAAAAGCCTTGTTTAGCCAAATGAGTGTCAAATTTCTCATAACAAGCACATTAAGAAGAGTGCTTCAACTAATATAAACATTTCTTGCATTTGCACACTTCCTTTTCTGGATAAAACCACAAGACTGTGTCACATATACTTCCTCAAATATATCACCATTCAAGAATACAATAACAATGTACATTCTATTCAAAACAAGATACCAATGCACATAGAAAGCGAACAATAGTCATATGCGGTGGGGGGTGTTTCATTTTGTGTAAAACCTACATATCATGTGCATTCAAGGCCTATTTATAAAGCCCCTTATTTGTGAATTTTTACAAAATAAAAGGGATCTTTTTCCTATGAAATTTGTAATTTTGTTCCAAGATCCATTCAGCAACCCCCTTTTGTATGCAAAAATGTGAGAAAAGGTGGAATGAAATAATCCCTATTGTTGAACGCACGTGATAGGCATATATTTTTGTGTGACCCGCTCCCCCTCCGGGGGAGGTTCCTCTCCATCACATAAACTAGAAACAACCAAAACATAACAATCTGATGCATATGATTGGCATGAACGTGGAGAAGTATGAATAGACATAGGTGCATCCAATTTACTGTCATGCAAAGTATGCACCTTCAATTTAGGCATACCCCTAGCCTCTTTATTCTCAACCTTTCCACATCATGTATGTCTGCATCAGTAATAAACTGATTTGTGACATTTTTGGAATCTGCCATAGATTTGACATTTTTCTCATTAGAATTGACATTCAAGTTTCCACCATTTAAAATAGAAAACATAGTCCCATAAATGTCCTATGAGCTTAGATTACTATCTCTAGTTCTGCAAACATAACAAACTAGAAAATTTAGATGCCCAAAACGTGCATGGAAAAGTTTTGCATCTGTAAGAGTGTTTGTATGAAAATTCTACCCACACTTGTCATACAAAGTGAGCTTATATAGCCCACTATACAAAATACCAATTCAACATTTTTTATCACCAAAATTAAGATTATAAATTGTACATTTGTCATCCATAAATTTGACAACAAGCCTTGCCCATCTCTAACATCCCAACAAGATTTCCCAGTTGTAGGTAAAACAAATCTAGTAGCAACTGATGTGGTAGAACCTGCAACGTCCTCAATGGAGCCTATATCCATAGAAGGTGGATGTACATCAATGCCTTGCACATCATTCTAGATCTCCTCTGAGACAAGAACATGAGTCATCATGTAAGCCCACATTGGTTAATTCTCCCCATCTAATTTATCCTTAATAGCATTTTAAAAACATTTGTGTTGTTGTTAGCCATGGTGAGTGTCTAGTACACATGATGTAGAAATTTATTCATAAAAGGAAAAATGAAGTAGGACTAACACGCGCTATATAGCACAACCCAAAGAGAACTGTAAGAAACCTATTTTGCAAAAAATTACACGGACAAAAATTCTTTACACAAGGATAAAATGTCTTGTGTAGTACTACCTATACAAAAAATGGAGGTTGAAATGAGCCCAAATGAAGTATTAGTTGATCTATTGATGATGCTCACCAAATCTTGCAAAAATCTGAGAACGTGAGGGGAGGGATGCTATTGACAATATCAAGAGGAGATGACCTACTCTAATACAAATTGTTGGAATTAGGGATGCACACACAGCTTGAGTAACATGAATAAGTTCAAAGCACAAAATAGTGAGTGTATTGCTTAGTATGAGAATAGAAATGTGCCCTAGAGTGATGGGCCTCTATACAATGCATGGGGGGGAAAACGTCCTAGTGAGGGAAAAGGTGTCCTAGCAATCCTAAATGTGTTCACACACATCATTACCACTTATATGGTAGCAATAATTTGGCAACCATAAATACAAACTTAATTGCACTCATGGAGCTAGTCAATAATCAGATGGTCAAAGAGAAATTGAAAATTTGAGTTGTGGTCAGTCAAATAGTTAATACATGACAATTATAGTTAGAACCTCTCCCTATGGTGTTGACAAACAAATAACTTCATCATGGATGAATCTATTTGAAGACACCAGTCTTCAAATCCTTTCTCATGGATGAACGATTTGAAGACACCAATCTACAAAGGTGAGGATTGGGAATAACACAAAGATGCAATTATTATATATATCTACATAAGTGGATAGATGTTCACCATCTTTGTTCAACACCACATGATGCACATCCTAGAGAGATTAGTCAAGCTCTATAAGGCAAGCCATACAAGTGGTGGCGTAGAGTTTGGTTAGATAATCCTTTATCAAATGTATCTTTTTGGAACAATATAAAATTATTTTTTACACTAAGAATGTGTTGTACATGTGCGTCCACTCTAGTGGATTAGTCGGACTAATGCAGGTTTAAATAAAAAAAACATTGATGTTCTTGAGAAAAAACATTATTGATGTTTTTTAGGACAAAAACTATTCTTCAATGGGGGAGTAGTTTCAAGAGAAGGATAGGATAGAGGTCCTAAGAAAGGCTAGCTAAGCATGCTAAGTTAAGGGGTCTCCTAAAGATAGGTCACAAGGCCTATAAAAAGAGGTGTCTGGGTGGAAAAGAGCATGCAAAGTTGTTTTCCTTCATTGTTATTCTTCAATTTTGAAATGAGTCCATCCTGCAAGATCTTTCTCCTCATATTTTTCCAACACATTTGGTTCAAGATCTAGTAGTAGCTTCTTTTTAAGTGATAACACTTTTTGGCGATAAGGTGGACAAGTGATAGCCCCTCTTCGCTGCTTTCAGCTTAAGGTAAGCAATGAGAGATAAGTTCATTACCATTTGGTTATATGAATTGATATTCTTTGCCACTTCATCCAAATTCTCGGGGTTGCACGTTACAAAATCCTCTATATCACACGTGATCATAGTTTAATAAAAAACACCTTTACACATTTTGTGGATAAAATAAAACTACCCTTCTTTTTTCATAAACTTGTAAATTTAATTTATAAAAATTGAATTAAAACACCCCTCCATAAGTGTAAATTTGTAATTGATATGAATTATCATACACCCTCCTGTTGAGCACACATAGTACATCTACGTACCTATAAGGTGCACCCCTCGGGGTCAAAATGATCTTTCATCTTAAGTGCTACCATTAAAATTTAGACAGTGAAAGTGTTTTGGCAACCTTTTTAAAGGGCCCTTCTTTGTCTTTCTCATTGCTTCTCTCCGCTTCTTCATGTGACTTCTTGCCCATGTCCATATCAAAAGAGATATCAACACTTTATTCTTTTAGTGGGGGTAGTTGAGTCCCTCGTATACCATCTTCTAGATTTCTTTTTTAGCCTTTTCATTTTTGGCACATTTCTTCCATAGCCTTTTGCATAAATATCTTGAATACACCTTTCCTTTTAATCCTTTCCATTGTGAGTTCCTGTGGATACTTTTCTAGATTATCTTTCAACTTTGTCATTTCTTCGTCTGAGGTATTGGAAGTGTATTCAATGGATCCTCTTAGACCCCTTGCATTCTTTGTTTGTAGGAATACAATCCGTTATTAGCAAGATTTAGTGATATTGTTTAATCTATCATTTTGTTGTTAACCTTTAGACATTTTAGCAATCATAGATGTAAGTAGACTTTCCTTTTATTTCTCAGCATTCTCCAAACTTAGTATGTGTGCTTGATTGAGCATATATACCTCTCCAAATGGTCACATGTAGGATGAGTGGGGGGAGTTCACCGTCTATGCTTAGAAAATGAGACTCAAACAAGGCAGCAATTTTGAATGAAAATTTTACTCCTTCTGTTGGATCTGGGCATCTCATGTACCCCTCACACAAACAGAAGTAGTTTGTATGTTGAGAGATCCTCAAATCAGACATTGAAGTAAGATTAATTGAGTGCCTACAACCACAAGAATTTTTATTTTGTTTTAATATAAAATTATAATATCCATTATACATACATAATCACAAATGGTTTATGTATTATGAAAAGCCCTACTTAAATAATAAGATAAAAGGTGCACATTGCACATTAGTATTTGAAAAATAAAAACATAAATTATATTATGCATTATACATAGATCATCACAAATGGTTTATATTTTAGAAAAGGCTCCACTTAAATAATAAGGTAAAAATTGCACATTATTATTTGAATATTAAAACAAAATAAAAACAATAAAATAAAAAGATACATTGAAAAACTAAAACAAACATACATTTTAATGCCTTCATAAAAAGAATAGATTTAATTGTAATACCTTCATAGAAAAAGATAAATTTAAGAAGCTTGAAAAATAATAGTAAAAAATTTAATAAGATGAATCCTTGTTAAGTCCTTAAATAAAAAGTCATTCTACAAATAAAAATATTTAAAATTATTATTGAATCAATACTTCACATCATGGTCAAACTCCTATAAATACACTCTTTGATCTTTTGTTCTCTAAGCCTTTTTCCTTTTTCAACATGCCAATTTCCAAACAAATGAAGGTAGCCTTGGAAAATAGCATTTGAAAGGACATGAGAAAATATTTTTTAATTTTTTTGGCAAAACTCACAATGGTGAGTAAATTATATTAACAACCCCAAAAAACTACAAATTCTTTCCATGCTCGTGCCGGTGGGCCATGACATCTGTAAGAGGTCATTGACACATCAGCTAATAGGGGAGCACCCCTCGGCACAACATAGGGTCCTTATCTATGAGATTCAGTTAGTGCAGTTCCAATTACCTGTTCCATTCATTAGAGTTCTTACGTTTTTCGAAGGATAGGATTGCCCCCTTTATTTCCTGTATTATTTATGTGAATGTGGCTGTTTCCATGGTGTTGTCGAATATCCAACCGTTCCTAGTCTTTGAGACCTATTTGAAGTAGCAAAATCTAACAATTTGTGTTGCAATGAGTAGCTCCTGGCTTTTAAGAACCTTCCCTCCCAAGGACAGATTGTTCTTATAGAAACCTATCTTCCATGTCCTTTGCACCCATTTATGTATTTTACTTGCTGCAAGGCCGCTGTCCGCAGGGCATTCCTTGAACAAGTGGGAGAGGTCATCGCTAGCCGTTCTGCATTGAGAGCATCTATTCTGACCAATCCCCTTGGCTAGAGCCTTCACCCCAATTGGCAAGGCTCCTCAAAATACCTTCTAGAGAAAGACCTTCATATCAAGTGGCCACAATGGGCACCATATGTTCTTGGTGACTTCCTCCCATCTTGATTCCTGTCAATTCATGCTCCAATGTTTGTTCAATGGAGAGAACCAATCCATCAAAGACATAAGTGTGCGGTACACTCCTTTAGTTTGAGGCTTAAAGAAGTGCATGTCCGTAGGCCATCTCCATGCTTTCCATTCAAACTAAGACTCACTGCTAGGCAGGCAGCAGTTGTCCATCCATTGTAACACTCTACTGATTAGTAGACTTTCACTCCCATCAAGGTTGTACTGGAACACCATTCGGTCAGTTCTTTCCCACCAATTATTTCTATAATCCCTCAGTTGGCCCAGACGTCGTGTACCTTTGTTATTGATCTTTTTAGGAGCTTCCCTCCAAAATGGGTTCAAAGAAATGCTTTCCACCTTAGATAGCCATGGGGACCAATGAGATGTAGAGTTATGAAAGTACCTTGTAAGTTCTCCCCATCCCAAAGTCTCCGTTGGTCTATTGTTTCTCCTAATAAGCTCGCGTTTTGCACCCCCGAGCTAGCCCACAAAGGGGCAATTAGTTTGTTGTGTACCTCCAGCCCTTTCCACTAAGAAGATCTTGGCATTTTCCATCATGGCATTGGCCATAATAGCCCAGGATTGGCCTTGCTTTGCAAGTGCGGCCACAAATTTAGCACATTGGGCCTCTGCATGGATGCTAGGGTTAAGACTCCCAAGACCACCTTCCTCGATCGGTCTTGCAACTGTTTCCCAACTAGCCCACTCCTAGGGTGTTGAGTCTTTGGTGTTGTTCTTACATGGTTTGAGGAACTCTTTCCAATTTCATTTTGCAAGCTTCAGTAGAGGAGCGCTAAAAGATTTATATGGGAGCATCAATGAGTTGACTACTTTCACTCTGCTCTAGAAGGGAAGAAGTAGATACTCCCATCCATGCATCTTGCTTCTTATCTTCTCCATAACCCAATTGAATTTTGCCTTGCGGTTAACTCTTGCTTAGTGAATGTGGAATACTCTATGCCCACCATTAATAGCCAAAATGTTATCATAGATTGATCTTCCCTTGATAAAACCATGCTGGTGGGGGGTGATAAATTTCTCTAAAAGGGGAGAGAGCCTAAGGAAAATCATTTTGGAAACAATTTTGTAGGCTATTGAAATCATGGTAATGAGCCACCAATGTTTCAGATGGGAGCAAAACACTTGTTTTGGGATAGGTTGGATGAGGCCCCTTTTAATACTTGAGTCCAAGACACCATCCACTAGTGCTTGGCTAGCCATTATTATGATAGGGAACTTCATCTCATCCCAAGATTCTTTGAAAGATTGAGTCGTCATTAGGTCCCACCCAAGGATATCTCTTTGCCTAGGGCTTGAAGAATGAGAGAGCATTCCTCCTTGATGAATTCCTTCTCCAGGAGGTTAGAGTCCGAAATGGAGACTGTTTTTCGGACACTTCCAAGAAGATTAGCTCTCACTTCATCCACTTCTAGGGATCGGGCGTCAGGCTGTTTTATGATTTGTTGTAGGTGATCAAGCATCAAATGAGCCATTTTATCCGGGTCCTTAACGTCATTTCCTTCCCCATCTGTGAGCCAATGGACCATACCCCAATTTCTCTTGACTTTGAGGGCTCTATAAAAAAGTAAGTTTGATTTGACTCCTGCAACTGAAGGAAGGTTTCTCTGGACAATATTCTTGCCTTCCTCACATCCTTCAATTGATAGTCGATCAATTCTTCCTTGGCTTCAAGCCACCTTCTATGCTCAGATTCCGAGACAAAGTTTCTTGTTTTTTTAAGTTTAATAGCTTAACGTCATCCCCGAGTTTCTTCATGCTCCCCTCGTGATATTTGTTCCTTATGTGGCCTACATTTTTAATTATTGCTTTGAATATTCTTGGCAAAGATTCCCAAGCCCTAGGGCTTGTCGCATACACATCTTTTTGAAGTTTGCTAATTGCTTTCAAGGCCAAGCTTTTAAATAGGGGGTCTTTGAACAAGTGAGCCCTCGTAGACAGTAGCTTCTTAGATCCTTGTGGATAGTGAGCTTCTCCTTTGATGTTTTTTAGTTTCATGCTTGATGAAAGGTGATTCAACAAGCACTATGAGGCTACCACTTTCATCTCAAGCAAAGATGAAATCCATTCGACTTGATATGAGCAATAGCAATGGTCTAGTTGAGATGCCTTATTGACATACTGTAGACTAGTGTACGTAAACCTTGGCATGTCATTCCCATGCCCCACCTCCCTCATGTCTATAAGAGCCCACCTCCAACATAGGCTTAGCCATTTTGATCTTTCAGATCCAACTAGCATGGACAATGAGCTTGTTCTGTCCTTTCTTTTCTCCACCATATTGACATCTCCCACTAGAAGCCATTCCCCTTCAACCTTGATCTCTTCTATTTTCTTCCATAGATTTGCTATTTCCTTTGGTGACCAGGGTCCATAAATATTGATAATGTTAATGATTTGATCTGCCCATTTGATCTCAATTTCTAGAGCTCTCCCAAAAGGGTGGGTGCACACCACCTTAGACGCTATGTCCCTGTCAACAATAGTCAGGATGTCACTATACCCATCAACACCTTCTCCATAGAAGATGATCTTCTTCCCTAAATCTTGATTTCTCTTGCTTTTAGAATCTAATTGATGCTCTTGAATATTCCAATAGTTGATGTATTTTCCCTTCCTAACTTCCTCCCAGAACAAGGCACCCTTCTTTTGGATCTTGAGCCCTTTCACGTCCCAAGAATAGAGAGTAAACTCTTCTAATACTGAGACAGGGGAACGAACTTATCCACCTCAAGGTAAGGTTCTTTTGTGACCTCTTTCCTATTGTCCTCCCCCATTGGTCCTTTTCCATTCCCCTCAATTACCATCAGTTTTTTTGGGTTGGCATCTCGAAGAACCTCAATAGATTATTGTAGAGAAAACGGATTTTGGGGATGTTTGGTAGGGTTTCATGCCTTGTATTTGAACGGCTTACGTGAGATGTTGGAGATTTTCAACCATCCTTTGTCTTTCCTTCCAAATGTGGGTGATAGAACAATCTTCCGAACCACTAGGGATGTTTTTTTTTTGGGAGGTTGATGTTAAGTGGTATCATGAGGTGGCCTTTACATTTCTAGGGTGGTTTTTGACTGCCTTCTCTCAGTTCTCTATGGTCTCCTTACTTGTATCAGGTTGCCCACTTTCTCAAGAATTATCATTGCCATTCACTGTGGAAGTCATTGACTCTGTATCCGTTGTTGAGGGCATGGATTTTTCCCCACCTGGCGGGCCTAGGGCCGTGACCCCGGTGGTGGCTAGACACAACCTAGCAAAGTGTCCAAATTTTTTGCACGTAAAGCACACACCAAAAAAAGGTACGAAAGTTTAGAGAGATAACCTTAAGTCCACCCCCCACATTAACCACTAGATTCTTGGGTTGGGTCCCACCATATACACACCTTTTTAGCAATGATGCTTGTTACTTTGCTTGATGGTACAAACAGAGGGGTATGGAGGGCCACAACCAGGATCTTTAAGATTTCTTCTCAGCCACAACAGGAGGTTCACAAGCTTCTCCCACACCAGATCCATATTCTAGAAAGCATCCGAGGACTCGAACGAGGGATCCCAAGGCAGCACGCAAACCAATCCCGGTACAGGCAAAGCGAGGGTTTACAATCAACAAGCAAAGAAAACAGAGCAAAGCCAATTTTCAAGCAAATATGAGGAACACCTTTGACAAAATGATGCGAGCACAAGGTATATTGAAGAAAATAATCATGTCATGCTAGATCTCACCCAGAACCTACCACAACAAACATTTTCCTCTACAATAACACCAAAGCATGTCATCTTCCTTGCAAGCTCCGTATGCCTAATTGCCCACACTATTTGGGACACAAGTATCTCAGGTCACATATGCTACAAAGTCCAAGCTTCATGCTCACCACTCCCAAATACACCAACCTCTCTTGGGGTTGTAATATACTCAAGCATGTCGTTGTCCTCCTCCAATATTTCCTCAGTGTCCACTAACATTGGTCTAGATCTTCTAACACTTTTCTCCCTCAAGGATTATCTGTTCATTTGAAGACTTGGCATGCTCATCTCATGCAAAGAATAGTGATCCACATTTATAAGCTTCTTTCCCAAGCCACCTGCTACCCACTGGCCCATAAACTCCATAGCCAAATCTTCCACAATTGGCCAAAGTGCATGTGTGAGTTCCTTTTAGGTACTCACTATACCTCACACTTTGCAATACAAACAAAGCCATATCCACACATGTCGCTTCATACAAACCTATCCTATACTTTTTTTAGGCTAATGGACATGTTCTTTTTTATTTGTAGTCCAAGTGCTTTTGCTGGCACACTGGCAACAATGGTCAATGTCGAGGGAGCCATTTGGACAAGCATCTAGCTTCCTTTAACTCTTTCTCGGCTTGCAAATTGCAACTTTAATTTACCTATTGTACCTGCAGGTGCATCCACACACAGAGAGAGAGAGAGAGAGAGAGAGAGAGAGAGAGAGAGAGAGAGAGAGAGAGAGAGAGAGAGAGAGAGAGAGAGAGAGAGAGAGAGAGAGAGAGATGAATGTGTGTCCCTGAATTTTTTTAAGAATGGTGTTGATAAGCCATCCAATGGTATTATTACCTTTTTGCTTACAAGGTACATGGATATGGACCTTTACATTGTCATACATGTTTTTGCCCATAACAAAGGAAGGCCGAGACTTTGAAGCCCAACTTGCATGGTTTACCCTGGTATCCAATCTTCCGCATCCTTTTGAATATTCTAACTAGCATGAACCTGTGCTTTCTGTGTGTCAAAATATTCAGCATGAACCAATACATCGTTGGAGGGATGGCCGAGGTAGCTTCGAGGAGGGTTGAGATTCCTCACATGATCCACATTGATCTCCTTGGACACCATGGGAATCATGAGAGATGGGGTTTTCTTTAATTTCCTAGATTTTCTTATGGAGCTGAGCCATAGCGTCGCAAGAAAAAGATGAGAAAAATTAAACCTCCAACGCCGATGTCAATCACTACTTAAAGCTTACGCCCAAAACTGATGCCGTTTTTGACAGCTGCGTTTCTAGGAAGCCTCTTTTCACCAGGCAGAGACGAGAATGATAGTGACAAGGGTGGAAGTAGCTGAATGAATTGCGCAGTTGAGGCTCGAACTATGTACGGCAGAATGATGGAGCTTAAGCTTGTGCTATGCACGACAAAATGATGGAGCTCAGGTTGAAGAGAGGGAGCTCAGGTCACCAACGTCATCAGGTCAAAGACTGGGAGCTGCACGGCAGAATGATGGAGTTCAAGCTTGCGCTATGCACGACAGGATGATGGAGCTCAGGTCACCAGCGTCATCAGGTCAAAGAGAGGGAGCTGCAATTAGGAGCCGATAGAGTAACAATAGTAGTTGATTGCAGAGTCCTGCGAGATCACGCATAACTATTTTTGCTCCCAAGTTATCATGTTCTAGCGGTTGTCTGCTTCTGCTGGCTTTCATAGGGGGACTCACCAGACATATGAGGGAATGAATAACGGTCCCCACCATAAGCCTCTTGTAGAGCATGGCATCGATCATTGGGGTGGATGCGCTGCAGATTCTGGCAGCATCATTGGCTAGGTCTCCGGCCTCGTTCTTGCTGGCCTCCGTGCTGCTCCATAAAATCCTCGCATGCCTAGAGACGCATGCACTAGTCGCTTTCCCGTCTAGCAGCGGTAGTGCTTGCTGCGATGTGAACCAGCAGCACGAGTAGCAAGGCCGTTGATGTCATTTTGCAGGCCATATTGCTGGCTTCTAGCTGGCAGCAAGCACCCCGTACGTATGTATGCGTAGAGATCAGTAACTAGGTAAGTGCAGGCTAGGAAAATGGTGGTATGAAGGCGCTGTATTTATAGCTGCGTAAAAATTTCATACATGCAGTGTAGCGTGGGTTGTTTCCATATAATTGGCTGATGATAATGGGCCTAGCCCCGCCCCCCTCCACTTTGTCTCTACCCTGTGAAACGTGTTGAAACCAGTCCGCGCCGGCGCGGACTGGTTCCAGCACGTTCAACTTGTTATACAAAGCCCAATACATAATGCGTATAAATTTCATACATGCAGTGTAGCGTGGGTTGTTTCCATATAATTGGCTTATGATAATGGGCCTAGCCCCGCCCCCTCCACTTTGTCTCTACCTGTGAAACGTGCTGAAACCAGTCCGCGCCGGCGTGGACTGGTTCCAGCAAGTTCAGCTTGTTATACAAAGCCCAATACATAGTGAGTTGTTTACTACTCACCCCTTATTTAATTATCTAGAATCTCAGCAGATCCCCTCGTGACCTTCCCCACTGTTCAGCCCAACGACGACTAAAACTAGCTCTACACAAGCGGGACACAAACTCAAAACTTCACAGCCAACTAGAACCATATCTCTATGCTAACCATTCTAGCACCACGAGAATGCTGCATGCAACAAAACATCTTCAACATATAAATAAAACACCCCCGCCTCATGCTTGCGTGCTCGCATTGCTCAGTTGTGCTCCCGACCTCTCATGTAATACTGTCACCCTATTTTCCTTTTTAGTCACGAATGTGTATTTTTCCAAATTCACATTAAAAGAAACAAAGATTTTTTTTTGTTTTTTTAATTTTAAAATTGGCTTCACGAAGCTATACATAATCACCGCATATGTCCTTGGTGACACTAGTCCAAACCATTCCGTGCCGGCGCAGACTGGTTCTAGCACGGGGCGACACCACTGCCACTGTCGATAAATCCATGCAGTATTGTGGAAGTTTTTTTTTTTTTTTAAAATGGCTCCTTGGTAAACTGTATCACTTTTGTATTGAAATAAAGTAGGATGTTTTTGTTTTCATAAGGTGTAGATAGTGGACAAAGTGACAATACTCGGATATGTGGACAGGAGGAAAGTTTTGAAAGCTATGAGGAATACAGAAAAAAGGCCAGAGTTCTGGCAAGAAGCATTTAATAGGTTCCACAATCATTTATCATATGATGCAGATGATGGGACTACTTATAGCTCGACAAGCTACCATAGCAACAATTACAACTACAACAAACCTTCCTCATACTTGGGCAACCATATCCTCTAGCATCATCCATTCAAACGCTCCTGCAACTATGTGAAGCCTGGCTCCAACCATTATAATTATAATTACCTAAATGATGAAGCCATGCCCCACTACAGTTATGGTATTGCATTAATAGAAGCCCTAATGATTATAATTATAATTACCTCAATGAAAAAAACACATACACATACACATACACATAAACACATTGCCACAAATCTGTTTCGCGACAACTGTCCGGCTTCTCCAAATGTGATCCACTTTAATACATTGATTGATTATTAATAAATTCATATAAATGCATTCACATTATTTGCCAATTGAAAATGTATGTCTCATACACATAAAATTCAAATTATTATGTAACAATGTGGGCATTTAATTATGTAGTCTATTGTGGTTTCTTGGGGAAGGGCTTCCTTGACTCATGATCCTCTTTACAATGATCAAGACAATTTAGTCTCTATTTCCAAAAGTTTGATGATTTTGATAATCATGTTGATGAAAGTGAGAGTACAAACATTGAGTTGGGTGCAATGGATGAAGTTATAGAGACAGCGAGTCAAGAAGCTCCTTTGGAGCTTCTTCTTTATCACATAGTTCCTGAGGTGGCTCCATGTGTGGATGAGGGGGATGATAGCCACTTACACGTGGACAAAGGTGAGGACATCCTAAAGACAATAAGGTGAGTGTCCGGTTGTGCCTTTATGTAGACTTATTCCATATGACCACGAGCACTGCGATAAATCACTTGTCTGTAATTCACAAATAACTTTCTTGAGGGACTTGCTCGTTTTTTTCTTCGCTCGAAAAAACTCGCTCACCATCTTGTAAGACTCAGGGAAAGCGGGCTTTTGGCCAAGAATTTATTCACCAGTGCCTTGTCGCTGAATTGCATTGAGAAGAAGCCTTTTTCCAAATATTGCACGTTGGACATTATTCCTCCCTGGGTGAGGACATTAAGGCTCTCTATCCAATTGATGAGATCTATTTTGGTAGGCACCCTATCCATGAAACCGAAGACCAATGTAGACTTAGCAAGTTGAGCAAGTTGTCTTTTCATCGTAGTAGGAGGGACCACCACGGTGAGGGCATCCTCAACCTCAACTCTTTATGGAAGCACTTTTTTCATAGCTTGATAGGCCGTGTCTCCCTTTGCCTCATCCATGAGTTTGGAAGGTGCATCAACTTCCTCTAACGTTCTTTTTTTCAAGGACAGCGTGCTAAGAATCTCTGCTAGTTCCTCTTTGATATGCGCCTTCTGTCCTCTTAGCCCCTCCTTGTTTAGCTCTGAAATGCTGCTTTGGCCTCCCCCATTATAATTGTGGGCTAATACTCCTTCAGGGACGTTTCCTGACTCATTGGACAATGAATCCTTTTCTGTTACCATATACATATGTTAGTGATGTGTGTGAACACACTTAGGACCGCCAAGGCATTTTTTCCCTCACTAGAGTGTATTTTCCCCCATGCAATGTATATACGTCCATCACTCTATGGCTATCTTATATTTACATTGCACACTAAGTAATACACTCTTTGTTGTGTTCCTTGAGCTTCCTTCATATTCTCCAAGATATGTGTGTACCCTACAACCCTAATTTCAACAATTTGTATCAGAGTAAGTTGCATCCTCCCAAGCTTAGTCGCCAAAATCTCCAACACACGCTTGCTCACTTTCTCCAAATTCCGTGAGATTTGGTGAGCATCAGCAGCAGCAGGTCAACAAATACTTTGGGCTCAGATTTTTGATCTGGGCTCATTTTGGTCTTTGGTTCCACTACAAGCAGTATTGTGCATGCAATTTTGTCATTTTGTGTAGAATTTCTGTCAGTTTTGTTTTTTGCATAACAAGTCCTTTATAGTCTTCTACGGATTGTGTTATATTGCACGTGCTGGTCCCACTTTGTTTCTCCTCTTTTTGGATAGTTTTCACGTCATGTGTAGGCATTCTCCATGCCTGAGAACAACACAAATGTGTTCATTGCTGCTGCTGAGGATAGATTGGATGGAGAAAATTACCCTTTGTGGGCTTACATGATGCAACATGCCCTTGTGTCAAAGGGAATTTGGAATATTGTGCATGGCATTGATGTACGTCCTGGTTCTTGATATGTATGCAATGTTGAGGATGTTACAGGTTTTGGTGGTAGGTTGCTACTACGAGAGTTGTTTTGCCTACAGCTGAGCAGGCTCATTGGGATGTAAGAGATGTACAGGCTCATGCATTGATTGTGTTGTCTGTGAAGTGCCCTATTCATCCTCATATTCGCTTAGCAAAATCTACAAAACAGGCTTGAGATATTCTGGCTAGTCTTTATGCAAGTCGCAATGAGGCTAAAATTGCATTGCTACGTAAAAGCTGGAGTAAAAAATTATGCATGAGGAAGATGAGATGGACACTTTCCTTGATGGTGTGAAGGATATTCTTGAGAAACTTATTTCTATAGGCAAAGTCATTTCTGACAGTTCCCTTGTGTAGATTGCTCTTGATGCTTTGCCAGATTCTTACCAGACTTTTGCCACTACGTGGAGACTTATGACCCATTGAAATCCAAAAGTTATCAAGTTTGATGCGTTATGCACATTGATCTTGGAAGAGTCATTTTCCAAAAAAAAGGGCCAAATAGTGTGCAGTTGAATAGGCCTTTATTGTTGCTCAAAGAAAAGGTGAGAATAGTAATGCAGCCAATTCTCATGGTTCTTTTGCGAGTGGTAAATCACCTATTCCTAATGCTTTTGCTGGCAACAATTCTTCTGGGAATTCTTGTGAAAAGGGAAAAAATAAGATGCGTTCCCATTATTGTAAAGCTAATGATTATTTGATCAAGTAGTGTCCTAAGTTGAAGGCAAAAGAGGCTAAGAAGAAAGAGACTAGCTCCACTACAAATGCAACTTTTTTTAGGTCTTCTCTGAAAGGATATTGTGATGTTGATATTGATGTAGAATCAACTTTTAGTGTAGAGTGCACTTACGATCCTTTTGTCCATGGTGCATGTATGTCAGTTGTTGCAAATGCTCATGTGTGGTACTTTGATAGTGGTGCTACAAAGCACATCGTGACTTGTTTACCTCTCTTGAGGATATCCCTCATGGGAATTGAGTCACATATGCCAACAATGCCTCTTATGCGGTCAAGTGAGCTAGAAAGATTGTGTTGACTGCTACGAATGGCAGTTCTTTTAGACTTGTTGATGCACTTTATGTACCTGGGATCAAGAAGAACCTTTTGTCCGCTTCTGCATTTGCTAGACTTAGTCTTCTTGTAAAGATTGTGGATGACAGATGTACAGTTCATGATCTCTGTTTTGGTAATGGCATTGTTACATCAGGCATTTTATGTCAGGATTATATAATATCACTTTCTATGACAAGTGTGGACAAAATTTTGCAAATACAATTGTGGATTCTAAGGCGATTTCAAATGAAAATCTTCGGCTCCACGTTTTGGACATCTAAATTTTGCCAGTTTACTATGTTTGTATAAATATGATATGGTTGCTTGTTTGTTGCCTCTTGAAGCACCTGTTAAGCATGTTTGTGAAGGTTGTACTTTGGAGAAGTTGCAATGTTTGAACTTTCCAAAGGATGGTTCAGTTAGGGCTACATGCATGTTTCAGCTTGTGCATAGTGATGTTTGTGGGCCGATGCAAACTTCTTCCTTGGGCAATTACCTTTACTTTGTGACTTTCATTGATTATTACTCCAGGCATACATGGGTGTTGTAACATTTAATGGTCTAGTAACTTGTGTGTAGCGGAAAATAACATGAACATAGTGAGCATTTTATTAGAATAGCTTCCTAATGAGAATAACAAGAGTGCTTGGGTTGAGAGAGCAACAAAAAGCATAACACCTAGTTAGATAGCATGAACAAACTTCAAAAGAGAGAGAAATTAAGAAATTGACAACAGTTGAGGACCGGATTTGCATGGAACCGTCCCCCCTCCAAAAGGCTTTGTATTATGGTTTCTCCCATCAAGAGAGACATTTTACAATACAATTCTTTGTGCTCCTTCAATACTATCTAGTGCAATGAAGATGGAAACTTCATGCACTAGGCAAAACACTTATCAAACACAACATCAATTCCCTCACAGTCTCAAACCCAAGACCTCACACCTTCGAAGATGGTGAGAGCTAGAAGGGTATGAGAGTAGATTGAGAGGAATTGAAGAAGGAGTATTCTTACGAGAAAGATGTACATCTCCTCACATAATCACTCATACTAGCATAGCTTAGCTTAGTAATTATCATGGTAGAGGAGATGATCATGCATTGAAGCTTGTCTCTTGGTTGGATTTGCATCACAAAGCCAAGAGTTGTTGGTGTAGGCATCCCTTCTCACAAGCTTGGAGTAGGTGGTAAGCTTTCCATTAAAGCTTGAGAAGGAGAGAGAGTCTTCTTTGCTTCACACATGAGATTGTGTGAGTGTGTGTGTGATAATTCCTTGCAAAAATCAGTCCCCTCTCTCTCTTGGTCAACGCCCCTTGCTAAATGCTCATGCTACAGCCCTATTGGACCTCCCCAGGCCTAGCCAATGGAAATTAAGCAGCATAAGTGATAGACTTCTGACATGTGTCCCCCTTTCCCCTCTTGTGAGAGATTTAGGTAATTAATAAATGCAACTAAACTCTCATTGGACCCCTTTGCCTCTTGGCCAATAGGAATCAGACAAGCCATTGGGCTGCTGAATGCTCCTTGGTCCCCTTGGGAGACTGTCCAATAGTCTCTAGAGAGCTTAATTCTTATTGGTTCTTTTATTAAGTGTTTTTAAATTAATTAAACTAGATTTGATCTAGCCTAATTTTGATTGGTCCACCTCCATGGCCATCCAAGAGGATTTAAGTACACCTTGTGGGCATTTGGCCTAGGGAGCTGACATGTGTCCCACTTTCCCCTTGTGTACAAATGAAGCTTATGAGTGTGTGTGGGTGTTTCTCTCTCATCCCCTACTTCTTGGGCTCGCCCCCTCCTATGTAGGGCTTGACAAAGACTTTTGGACACACTCAAAGCATCCAATTCCCCTAATGTTTGACCTTTGGACACAACCTTTGAATTTTGGAACCTTAGCATTTCGGAAGTCTTAATGGGCTGAACCTTAGGGTCTTTTGAGCCCATTGTTGCACATAGCTCTTTTTCAGATGGCCCCCCCTTTGGATCCCTATTTTCCCTCCTTTCGATCCTTACTGTGGCCGGTCTGCTAGCTTAACTAGTATTCTAGCTTTTTCTCCCCTGGCACTTCCCCATATTAAATGATCAGTTTAACATGAGAAAATCATTTAAGAGAATTAGATATTCATTATTATGACATTACTTCTCTCTTGAAATCATAGTCGTCCTCAACTATGGGGTAGAGAAGATAAAGCATATTCATTAGTTCTTTTCGTAGCGGGTAGAGGATCCCTATGTTACCCTACGACATCGTTCCAGAATGGATGACTAGTCCATTTGGTGATTGAGAGCCTAAGTTGCCGCAAGAATGTCTGCACATTAGTCCTATCACTCTTCCATAGTAGAGTGACAAGCTCTACTTGGTGTTCGGGAGACGTCGTCTCTGCAAACTTGATCTAAGCATGCATACTACTTCATTTTTGTGCACAATAAAGAAAAAGAGAGTCTTATAAGACAAAAACTTTGTTCATTTTAAACATTTGTACATTTGCTTACTCTAGGGAAGCATTGTAAGCATTGACAATGTTTAGGTTATCCTTTAATTGTATGCCTTGCATCCATCTAGCTAGCATCTTCAAAAGGATAATTCTTAAACTTAATAAGATATCGTCGGATAGTCTTACCGCCTTTAGTACCTTGTCTTCATGCTAGAGAATGGACTCGGGCTTCAGCACCTCTTCTTAGTCCTCGATCTCCGGTGGGTCTTCAATAGTTGGTTCTTGAGGTGGCTCTCCTTTGTAAGGCTTCAATAGGCTCACATAGAAAGCATTGTGTATGAGCCAATGACTGGGAAACTTGAGTTGATAAGCCATCTCATTAATTGGCCTAAGCATCTAGAAGGGACCATAATACCTTTTTGCTAACTTAGTATAGTACTTTTGGTGTCCCGTAGGATTCCTGCCTGTCGTGTGCCTTAATTGAGCCTTGGGAAATTTTAATAAGACCCAATCATTTTCTTTAAAGGCTTGGGTTCTTCTGTGCTTGTCAGCAAGCCTTTTGCCTTTGCTGTGAGATAGAGATAGCATCCTTAATCTTTTGGAAAGATTCTTGTAGGTCTCGGCTATACTTATCTGCAACGAAGATCTTCCCGTGTACCTTAAGTAGCAAGGGACTTTCTGATCTTCCCTCAATTACCTCAAAAGGTGCTTTTCTAGTGGAAGTATGTACAATGTTATTGTAGGCATACTCCATTCAGGGTAAGTACTTCTCCCATTGGGATCTTTGATCTACTTCCGTTACATAGGCTTTTAGGATCGATAATTGTTAGGTTAGCTATTTTACTTTGGCCATCCATTTGTGGGTGATAGGCCAAAGAGAAGTTCAGCCGTGTTCCTAAATTCTCAAAGAGACCCTTCCAAAAATTACTGGTCATTCTAGGATCTCTATCCAACACTATGGACATTGGCAATCCATGGTACTTGAAGATTTGTCAAATGAAGAGTGTTGCCATTTGATGGGCTTTGATAGTCTATTTGACAGGTATAAAACGAGCTTGTTTACTGAACCTGTCCAATATCCTCCATGTTCCCGTATTCCCATGGATAGACTTAGGCAATCCAAAGATAAAATCCATGGATAGACTTAGGCAATCCAAAGATAAAATCCATGGATATGCTCTCCCATGGTGAATTGGGGATCGGCAAAGGTTGAAGCAATCAAGGTTGCTTTCCTATATCAAACTTCTTCTTTTGGCATACCACACATTTAGAAACATACTCTTGTATGTTTGTTTTCATGGTAGGCAAATAGAAATATGTTTCAATCCCCTTTAGGATAGACTGAATCCCTCTATGCGCTACATAACGAGGAGCATGAGATTCATACATTGCTTTCTCACGTAGTGAGCTAGTAACGCATAGTCTATTGCCAAAGAGAAGATAACCATCTTGTAAAGTAAATGGTTCCTCTTTCTTCCCTAGTGCAAGGGTTGAAATGCTACAGACGGGAGCGTAGAGAGACCTGCAAAATACTCAAAATAGCGCATAGCAAGACATAAACGAATAAATCTACATACCTGTCGACTCGCACAAATCCATAATCAAGCACAATACGAACAGAGAGAGACAGGGAGCGAGAGAGAGCGAAAGAACATGTGCAGGCACACCTCCTAGAGCGGAGTGCTACGTCGACACGGTGAGAGAGGAGGGAGGAGAGAAGAGAAGAAGACACAAACACTGGGTGCAATCTCCCCCCGTGCAAGAGTGACCATTTCCCTCTTGCATGTATTTCATTTATAGATTTCTTGAATGGTAAAAAATGAGTACAAACTGACCAGCCGCCCAAAACTCTTCAAAGAGCACTTGAATAAATATACATAAAATGTAATTTCCTTTTGCAATAGCCTAGCTTGCTCAAGCCTTTTCCACCTGTCAGCTGCAATAAGAGTAAAATATCAATTCCATAACATACCTCTCCGTGAGAAAGAAACTGTCCTCAGTTGCAAAGATAAAAATCTGCAAACAATACTTGTCAAAAACAATGATTAGAAATTTGTATCAAATAGTAAAAGAGAAATCCATAAAATTAGATAACATTGCTTATGCCTGCCGTCATCCACATACTACCTATTCTAGTGTCCCATACCACTAGAATAAGCAGTATATGTCATACCTTGATGAATCAGGATATCATTGGTCACACTCATCATTCAATAATCAATTCTCATCAATCTTAAGGTCACTTCCATAAATACTGTTGATACAAAAAATCATCATATACCAATTCCAAATCCAAATCCAAAATCATACCAATTACAGTGGTGGCCAGCCACTGCAGCATGATTTTGTGAGTGGTGTTGCCTAAATTGGCGAATCTACACCAATAAGACGTGCTGCCTAAATCGACGAATCTGCACTAATGCTACCTAAATCGGCGAATCTGCATTTGATACTGCTTAAAAATCATGAATCTACAATTTATTAATGTGCTGCCTAAATCGGCAAATCTGCACAAAGATGACTATCTACACACTGCCTAAACTGACAAATCTGTGTGTCTGTGACCAATGGACTAGGCGAGACATAAAATATAACAGTTGGCACAGGTGTAACATCAATGTGGAGTGTGTTTGAGTAGGAGGGTACTTACAAACTGTTGTTTACTATCCCAGAGTACCTTAGCTCACATGAGTAGCTGCATAGCTAAATTATCTCAATGAAAATCCGAGGAGGGTATACTGTATTTGAAAAAATATATATATATACCATTGTTGGCTCATGGAGAGAGGTACAAGTGTTGCAACTAGCAAACTTACACCAAAGTATAGCTAAAAGTTTCAAAATGTGTTAGCGTGAGGTTAATAATTGGTCATGAACTTGCAATGATAACTATAGAAGGGATTAGTATACAATTAAGACAAATGTGAGACAACCGAACGCAAAGGAAATTTTTGCAGTTCTAATTAAATAGCATAGGTCAACTAGTGTCATTAACCAAAAAATACAAGAACGAAGTGCGAGTTATTGCAGAGCAACTTGTGCTTAGACAGTTGTAGACAAGAAAGTTAGCATACTTAACAAATGAAGTGCTTATTAACACTAGGTTGGTAATGGGACACTTTTATGTCCTGGGACACTTTTATGTCCTGTTCAGTGACCATTTTCCTTGAATTATGTCAAGAGTTTCAAAATGGATTTTGAGGTGCTATCTATCTAGAAAGGTGTCTCATGAGTTGAAAAAAACTCGACATTTTTTTGGAATATCAATTCCATCTTTAACCTTGTCCTTGCACAACATTTCACAACGTAAATTGTGTGAAAAAACGGGTCCTGTTTTTGCCTTTTTTCAACTTTTTGCAACTATACCACTCTAGAATTCGTGTTTGTGAGGTCTATAATGCTAGAGAACTATCTTTAGTAGTCCTCAACATGTCCTAATGCTTCTAGGGAGAAATAAATATTAAATTTGTAAGTTATGACCAAATTACAAAAATTTTCAAATCTTGTTTTTTAGCCAATTTTAGCTCTTCTATGATTGTTTTGGTGGATTTCATGATATCCAAATGCATTTTTTATTTTCTATGTTGCATATTGTAACATAAAGCTAATATTCCTTGAGTTTTGGGGCACCTAATACCCTATTTTGCATAGTACACAACGATGGTTGATTTTTTCAATTATAGAAGAAAACGAAACATTCTAGTATATCAAGTATAGCTTTTTCAATATTGTTAGTTTCTTGTGACAACTACATGAATTTTGTAGGTAGTAACCATATCTAGTCATAAGGATCAAATTTGGCTAGATATTGAATAGTTTCTATGGGATTCTACAACTCATAATGTTGAACCCAATTTTTTCATGTTTGCTGTATTTAGCACTTCATCTTTGTCCCCAAGATTCCTCTTGGTAAGAGATGTATTATTCTTTTGACATGCTCCATGGCTCCTTATGAACATAAAGGACAATAGGGAACTAAGAAAACATGCATATATTATTTGTATTGAGTGTGGCTATAGAAACTTTCATGATAGGTTTGTAGAATGGTAAAACTTCAACTTTTTTGTACCTATTTATTTTGGCAAAGCAAAAAATAGTGAGTGAGAAGCAATCATATGTTCTAATCACCAACCCATTGAAGTTAAGTAGGGAATTTATATCAAGTCCTACAAAAATCCCTAATCTTATTTTTATGCAACAAAACGTAAGAAATGACTGTTTTGATGAAAATGCACTGGTCCATCAACTTTGGAGGCTTGGTGTGACCAAAAGATGAGAAATTTTACAAGTTTCTTATTTTTTCCATGTGTAGTAGGCCTTGAACTATAACCTCATGAAAGGATTTTATAAAATGAGTGGATCTACTATGGTTTTCACTACAAGAGGTTGTGTGCTCTTGTGACGCTGTTAGCGACAAAAATACACTGGGTTTTTATAACCCCCGGCGTCGCTAAAACTGTTGCTAATAGCGTCGCTACGAGAGCATTGCTATATGGGTCGCTATAGTCGTCGCTATATGCATCGCTATAAGCGTCGCTATATAGAGACGCTTATAGCGACGCTCATAGCATTGCTCATAGCGACGTTTACACAGAAGTCTATAGTGACGCTCATAGCGACGCTACAGAGCCATAGATAGCGACGCCCGAGAGATTTTTTTTTTGGTGACAGGGCATTGAATGCCCTGCCACCCATCAACCATATTGTACTTGATTCACTTTTTAAAAAAAGTGCAAGGGTAGATAATAGACCCAAAATAGTCACCCACAAGACGCATTGTTTGCAAAATTGACAAGCGTAAAATTGACAATTGTACACATCATAGGCAAAATGAATTGATTGGAAAATGTAATAATGACAATTGTACAACATCATAGGCATAAAGAATTGATTGGCAAAATGAACTGCGGTGACAAATGTAATAATATACATGGTTCAAAAAGACGTATAAAATCCGTCTCATGATACATAAGCTATGAGAAACCCTAAACTAATGCTATCTAGCTACGGCTAAACTGACGTCGTCTAGTCAGACGTCTCATCGCGTCCAAGCGGCGTATCTGTCGGATTCTGCAAAAAAAGACAATAAGACAGCTTTCAGTAAGTATAAACATATAACGACATTTATAAAACAATACAAAAAATAGAAAAGAGTAAACCCTAATACTAACCATGCCGCCGCGAGAAGTGAGAATGTCCATCAGGGCGTTTAAGCCCTTCCTGCCTGCGTACTCGCGCCCGTACGGTGTGGGATCACGTCTTGTCATCGACCACTGTCAAAACATACAAAGATTTTATTATGTTAGAATTAAAAAACTCATAAATCCTAAACTATCGAACATAAAGAGAAATGCGAAAACACTTACAAAATCGTCCTCAAATGATGCCCATCCACCGCTCCCCAAGTGGTGCGAGCTCCCTGCCTCTACTCGCGCTCTGGCTGCATCCTTTTGTTGCTTCCACTTGTCGGGATTCTCGCGCGCTGCTTTCGTCGCATTCTTCCAATCTTCTTTGGCTAGCCAATCTGGCCTGTTCCACCCATGCTTGATTGCTTTTTGCACTTCGGAACGCTTGTGTTTGCAGTATTCGCGCATTCGAATCTTCATCAGGTCTTCATTGAAGCTCATCATGAAGTATGCTGATGACTTTGTCTTTTAAATCACTTGGTACTTCACTCCATTTGTTTAGTATGTAGTGTCTAAATAGCTGAGAGCAAAGACCACGCATGCGCGAGATCACCTTCTTGCCGTCATCATCCATGATGATGCTGCCTCTGAAGTCGACGGAGTAAGGCAAGCCCTCTGGCCGGTGACGCGTGAACCTGGGTGTCCCGGCAGGGGTCTCTAGCGGCGTGTCGATGGGGGTACGGACGTAAGGTGTCTCCACCGGCGTCTGGGCCCCGAAGCGAGGAGTGTCGAGTGGGGTGGCTCCTGGCGGAGTAGGTAGAGGTGTGTAGCTGCTAGGAACAGTCAGCCGTGCAAAACCTGGCGTAGATGGCGATGCTGTGGCTGGTGTGGGGGCGGGCAAAGAAGGGGAGGGTAAAGAGCCTCGTCGAACACGAGGCGGTGTGGAGGCATCGGCAGCGGAACCCCCACAACAACCGCCACCGCCACCACTAGAGCGCCGGTGTCTAGACGAGTGTGAAGATCGTCTCGTCGACACCGAAGTTTTGGAGCGCGCTGAATGCTCCGAACGAGAGGGAGATGCGGATGGAGTAGGAATGCGCGATGATGCGCCAGAGTGATGACGCTCCACGTACCACTGTCTTTGCTGCGGTGACAAAGAAGAAAGAAACTCCTCATCATCCATACCTGCATTAAACACACGAATATTTGAACTTAATATTGAATGAATAGAGTAGACAATGACGCAAAGACCATTAAATACAATGACGTAATGACACATATAAATACAATGACGCAATGAATTGAGTGATAGAAGAGGCAAGTCGAAAACTCAGAATTTTCAATCAAAAGATGTGAGCGCGAGTAGAAAAGAGCGTTATACACCATGGAAGGTACTTAAAGAGCCAGAGCTTTTACAACACAGAGCAAAATTGTTCAAATACAATATTTGTGGCTTTAAGAGATCTCTCTCTCATCCTCGCATAACTCAGCATAACTTTCTATATCTATATAGAGCTCTCCGTTTAAACACATATCCTCTGTTTCATTTTGTAGCTCCTCTGCATGCACCCCATATAGAGTAGTAGCATCTTGATGCTCGTCTGGCACCACCGCAGCGGCTTCTGATTGAGCATCTTCTCTGATCTCCTCCATTGATGCCGTTGTGATTGGTACATGGTAGCCTTCATACGTCCTTGCACTACGAGGGGCTACTTCTATGAAGTACCACCAGTTTGATGTAGACTTTGAAGGATGAAATATTACCTGCCAGAGCCACATAACTTACATGAGAGCTTTCAAGCACATAACTTGTAAAAGGGGGATGTTAACTATTTACATACTTACTTGTTCACAATGCTCGGGTAGTACGAAAGTGTTTCTTAGGTCAGTCCATTTCTTAGTAGAATCCACCTCAAGAAAACCAGACTCTCCTCTACGCACAGTAGCGTTGCGACCCTCCATGATTATCTTGAACCATTGCACGTTGAAGAAGTCGACAAAAAATCCTCTGTAATTGATCCTCAAAATCTCTTGTAGCGTGCCGAAGTAAGTGAGTTCCGCCACCACAGGATCTGCATCAGAGGAACGTCGTCAACTAGACTGTTCAAATTTTGCCATGATTCCACAGTCTTGAGTAAAACGCTTTTTGTCGATCCGTTCCACCCTAAAATGTCGACCTTTACACCATGCTGCTGTGTATGACTTATACTACAACGAACAAAGATTATGAGTGGCCGTTCAAACGTTTAGAAATAAAGTCACTAGCTAGTCGTACATTGCAAACTTACCTTGGTCGCGCAACCCCGAGAGTACTCCCACTCTTCCTCAGTCACTTCGTCACCGCATTGTTGTGCACTTTTCAATTGGTTGTGCAACCATCTTAAGCTCATGAATGTTGGTAGGCTCTCCAGACCCGTCGGATAGTGCATCGGTGGTCGTCTTCCCCGTCTCCACTCGATTCGTGCCCTTTGTCGCTCTTGCTTTGCATCCTTATATTGTGAAATCCACTTTTGCATCACTAGATTGTGAAGCATGCAAAATCGGTTGATTTTAGCCTCTAGATCTTCCGTCATCTTCTTCTCAACACCGAGCGACCAATATTGCTCCATACGATCCACATTTCTAAGGTCAACTCTGGCTCCCAAAGTATCTTTCTTGCCGGTCAGATGGTCCCATAGTAGATTACCCACATTCTTGAATATGTGCATTGTATCGAGCAAGTGATTGATCATGAGTGGGGGCCAGTATGGTAACTCGTACCATAGAGATAGTCTCTTCATCCCTGGAGGCAATCCGTCATCGCACATCTCCTTCTGCTCTAACCATGCTTGTGCAGACATCGTTGGTGGCTCTCTTCCCAAAAATCCGTCGCGTAACACATGATTCTCTGGAAGATACGCTTGATGACATTAGAAAATTTCGGAGGTCATTTGGAGGGCGCGCCTTGTAAGAAATTGTATTTCTCTCTCTAGAAACTTTTTTTAAAATGCACTTGCACCTTGTGAGTACGTCCAAAAGGACAACCAGACACTTTAAAAAGTAGATTTATATTCCCAATCGTCCTTGAAAACGGTCACTTTTTTATTTAATATGAGCGTCTTTTTCAGGAGGCAGGTGCGACGCATTCAAGGCAGCTTACGTCATCACTGAAAGTTGAAAAGTCACAAACTGTCAAATACTGATAGATTTTGAGGCTTTTGACACAACCAATGCGTCCGGAACGCCAAAATACCCTAAAAACGAATGTCTACTTGTCTCATTCCGACATCCGGAGAGGCAAAAAATGTCAAAAAACCCCAAAAAAAGGGCTTTTTACTTAAGGCGCGCGAGGAGGCATTTTAAAATGTTAGAATGCCCCTCTGCGCGCCGTTAGTACAAAGCTCTTTTTAGTGCTTTTTGGACAATTATCTTTCAAGAAAGCCTACCCATGTTTCTCTATTGCACTTTTGCACCTCTCTCTCTCTCTCTCTCTCTCTCTCTCTCTCTCTCTCTCTCTCTCTATAGCTTAGCATATTTAAAAAGAGAGAGTGAGAGGCTCCCATTACTAACGGCGCGCGTGGAGCATGTTTTGACCTCAAAAAACACCTCCTCGCGCCGTTAGTATAAGGTAACAGAAAGATTCTCTCTCTCTCTCTCTCTCTCTTTTCCCCGCCTTACTTCCTCTCTCTATAACACTCACACATACACACATAAACACATACATTGGTGGATGCACAGTACTAAAGGGCGCACATAGAGACATGCACACCGGTTGTGCCTCTCTACACGCGCCTATAGTATAGAGAGAGAGAGAGAGAGAGAGAGAGAGAGAGAGAAGAGACACATAAATACTCACACATACACACACAAACACATACACTGGTGGATGCACAGTACTAAAGGCGCGCATAGAGACATGCACACCGGTTGTGCCTCTCTACGCGCGCCTATAGTAGAGAGAGAGAGAGAGAGAGAGAGAGAGAGAGAGAGAGAGAGAGAGAGGCTCTATGTGTTTGTGTGTGTGTGTGAGAGACTCCCATTACTAACGGCGCGCGTGGAGCATGTTTTAACCTCAAAAAACACCTCCTCGCGCCGTTAGTATAAGGTAACAGAAAGATTCTCTCTCTCTCTCTCTCTTTCCCCCGCCTTACTTCCTCTCTCTATAACACTCACACATACACACATAAACACATACATTGGTGGATGCACAATACTAAAGGCGCGCATAGAGACATGCACACCGGTTGTGCCTCTCTACACGCGCCTATAGTATAGAGAGAGAGAGAGAGAGAGAGAGAGAGAGAGAGAGAGAGAGAGAGAGAGAGAGAGAGAGAGAGATGGGGGGGGGGGGGGGGGCTCTTCGTGTTTGTGTGTGTGTGTGTATGTTATATTTGTGTGTCTGTGTGTTTGTGAGTGTGTGTGTCTCTGTGTGTGTGTATATTATATTTGTGTCTCTGTGTGTTTGTGTGTATATTATATTTGTCTGTGTGTGTGTGTGTGTGTGTGTGTGTGTGTGTGTGTGTGTGTGTGTGTGATCAAAATGCACTTTGTAGAATTGTAACAATGGGTGTGAGTGCTCACTCTTATAGACCCTAAACAATGGATGTAACAATGGGTGTGCGTGCTCACTCTTATAGCCTACCCATGTTTCTCTATTGCACTTTTGCACCATCCTCTCTCTCTCTCTCTCTCTCTCT
This sequence comes from Adiantum capillus-veneris, assembly GCF_014529385.1. Classification (NCBI taxonomy): domain Eukaryota; kingdom Viridiplantae; phylum Streptophyta; class Polypodiopsida; order Polypodiales; family Pteridaceae; genus Adiantum; species Adiantum capillus-veneris. The sequence goes on from NC_140934.1 coordinate 7,197,069, forward strand.
CCCTCTCTCTCTCTCCTTTCTATAGCTTAGCATATTTAAAGAGAGAGAGAGAGAGAGAGAGAGAGAGAGAGAGTGAGAGACTCCCATTACTAACGGCGCGCGTGGAGCATGTTTTAACCTCAAAAAACACCTCCTCGCGCCGTTAGTATAAGGTAACAGAAAGAATCTCTCTCTCTCTCTCTCTCTTTCCCCCGCCTTTCTTCCTCTCTCTATAACACTCACACATAAACACATACACTGGTGGATGCACAGTACTAAAGGCGTGCATAGAGACATGCACACCGGTTGTGCCTCTCTACGCGCGCCTATAGTATAGAGAGAGAGAGAGAGAGAGAGAGAGAGAGAGAGAGAGAGAGAGAGAGAGAGAGAGAGAGAGAGAGAGAGAGGGACTCTTTGTGTTTGTGTGTGTGTGTGTGTATGTGTATGTTATATTTGTGTGTCTGTGTGTTTGTGAGTGTGTGTGTCTCTCTGTGTGTGTATATTATATTTGTGTCTCTGTGTGTTTGTGTGTATGTTATATTTGTCTGTGTGTGTGTGTGTGTGTGTGATCAAAATGCACTTTGTAGAATTGTAACAATGGGTGTGCGTGCTCACTCTTATAGCCTACCCATGTTTCTCTATCGCACTTTTGCACCATCCTCTCTCTCTCTCTCTCTCTCTCTCTCTCTCTCTTCCTTTCTATAGCTTAGCATATTTAAAGAGAGAGAGAGTGAGAGACTCCCATTACTAACGGCGCGCGTGGAGCATGTTTTGACCTCAAAAAACACCTCCTCGCGCCGTTAGTATAAGGTAACAAAAAGACTCTCTCTCTCTCTCTCTCTCTCTCTCTCTCTCTCTCTCTCTCTCTCTCTCTCTCTCTCTCTCTCGCCTTACTTCCTCTCTTTAACACTCACACATACACACATAAACACATACACTGATGGATGCACAGTACTAAAGGCGCGCATAGAGACATGCACACCGGTTGTGCCTCTCTACGCGCGCCTATAGTATAGAGAGAGAGAGAGAGAGAGAGAGAGAGAGAGAGAGAGAGAGAGAGAGAGAGAGAGAGAGAGGCTCTTTGTGTTTGTGTGTGTGTGTGTGTATGTTATATTTGTGTGTCTGTGTGTTTGTGAGTGTGTGTGTCTTTGTGTGTGTCTGTCTGTGTGTGTGTATGTTATATTTGTGTCGCTGTGTGTTTGTGTGTATGTTATATTTGTCTGTCTGTGTGTGTGTGTGTGTGTGCGTGCGTGCGATCAAAATGCACTTTGTAGAATTGTAACAATGGGTGTGCGTGCTCACTCTTATAGACCCGAAATTATGATCTCTAAGGCTAAGATAATGAAGAAAAAACCTATGTGATAGATGGAGGCCTTTTTAGAGATTTTTTGACATTTTCCTCTCAAAAATCTCTCTAAAAGAGGAAAAAAGGGGCTTTTTACTAACGGCGCGCGATGAGGCATTCCAAAATTTTGGAATGACCCCTCGCGCGCCGTTAGTAAAATGTTCTTTTAGGGGTTTTTGACATTCTTTGCCTCTTTGGATGTCGGAGCTAGGCGATTGGACATTCATTTCTAGGATATTTGGGCGTTCCGAATGCATTGACAGCATCAAAAGTTTCAAAATCTTCCACCACTTGATAGTTTTGTAACTTTTTGAATTCTAGTGATGACGTAAGCCGTATCAAATGCACCGCATCTAACTTCTGAAAAAGGTGCTCGCATTAAATGAAAGAGAGTGATTGTCTTCAAGGACCACTAGATTATTAAATGAGGAGAGGGACACCTTTTATATTTTTGTTAATATCAATCTATTTTTCTACGTAACGTAGGCTCTTCTCTCATTGGAGGAGCTTATTTTCCTCTCTCTTCCAAAAGGCCCTCCAAAAGACCTCCGAAATCTCCTAATGCCTTTGTAGATTTGCTTCTTTAGTGAGGGCGCCCTACGTGCATTCAGTCTAGGTCCACATGTGACACATGCTTTGTGTCCGCTTGTTTGAAGCCCTGCATGTATACACATGATAATAGATCAACTATGGGAAAAAACAAGATTTACAGTGTCTGAGTGAGGAGTGTCAATAGATCACCTGAGCATTCTGTTAGCCTGGGATAGTCATGCATGGTCCACATTAGAATGCCTCTGATCAAAGCATTCCGTCGTTCTGTGTGTCGGCTCATATCCACCACCTCTATGCCAATCCACAATTGTTGTAGCTCTTCCAATAGTGGGCGAAGATACACAACCATATTCTCCACTTTATATCGCCCTGGCACAATCAAGCTTAGCCATAGGTGCCCCTTCTTCGTAGTCAACCACGGGGGAATGTTGTAGTTGACGATGACAACGGGCCATACACTGTAAGATGTTGATCATTGACCAAATGGATTTACGCCATCCATAGCCAGGCCTAAGCGCAAATTTCGAGCTTCCCTGGCAAAATCCGACCATGTTCCATCTATATGTTTCCAGGCTGCGCAATCTGCAGGAATTCGTAGCACACCATCCGAAGATTTATTCTCCTCATGCCATGATGCTAGGGCGGCCATGGACTTACATTCGAAGAAATGCTTGATGCGAGGAAGCAGAGGAAAATGTCGCAAAACCTTTTGTGGAATTTTTATCCCGTGGAGATCTACTGGATATCTTTCGGAACCACATTTCGGACACTTCTCCATGTCTATGTATTCCCCTCTGAAAAGAATGCAGTCATTAGGACAAGCGTGGATAGAATTGTAATCCATCCCCAAGTTTCGCAAAATCTTTCTTGCTTCATCTCGGGAATCTGGCATCACATTGTCAGCTGGTAGTATGTTCTCTTTAAGCAATCTACACAACATAGAAATACGATACAGTCGTGTATAAATCTATCAGATCATTATACATTTAGAGTTTTATTAAAGTAAACTAATTGTAATAGATCACCTGAAAAGCGCTGTGACGCTGTCAGGAGTTTTTTGGAGCAAGGGATTGCACATATGTACATATACATGCATGGTGCATCAAATAAAGAATTGCCCATTTTCCTTAGCCAGGTGGTTATGTGGGGCCCACATGTGTACAGGTAGGACAGGGTGTACATAGTGCATCGATTTTCACTATTACCAGTACCACTGTGTTTTTCTACAATAAGAAGGAGTTGGTAGCGCGTAAAACTTCTCGAGGAAGCTATCCGCGGGCCGACGACGTGAGGTCAGCAGGTGCGTCAGATGGCATCTAGTGGCGTCAGGAGGGCGAATGAGGTCAATATTTGCACGCGGATGAGGACGGACACAACGTGGGTGTTTGCTTGTGAGAATTATGCAGAAAGGTCATCATGAGGACCTTTTTCTGGGTCCACTTCACGTGGTGGCGAGATGCATTATTGGAAAAAAGCTGAGTGCCAGGTGTGCGAATGATGCAAAAAGGTGACAACTATGCACTGCGAGGTCAGTTTTTGGCCTGTTCGGGGTCCGTTTGAGGTCATCTAAAAGGCCAAGGGTGCCCAACTAATAAATCTAAGTGTGGGAACTGAAAAAACAGAGAGAAGATCAGAAAAAACGTGGAGAAGAGAGGAGGAACAGCCGCAGGTGTGTTTTTTGGGTTTTTGGAGCCTGTTTTGGCCGTAAACTGCTCATCCGATGTCGGATTTGAGCACTTTGACATTGTAGACTGGGGTTTTGGGCCGTTCTGGACGCGATGGCACTGTACATTTTGCCAAATTCCTCACTCTTTTTCTATTTTTTTTCTGTGTAATCTTCTCCGGTGAGTGAAGCTTCTTCTCCAATTTGTGATTGTATCTGGTATCTTTTACCCATATTGTGTGAGCTGTTTGCCCCATTGGTGTTGGCCCAAGCTCATTTGTATCTAAACATCAGAAGTTCTCCTCTTTTGAGCTGAGTTTTTGTGTGTGTGTGTGTGTGTGTGTGTGTGTCTCTGTGTGGAGTGGGCAAGTGGATAGTCTCTCTCCTCTCACTCCAGAGGTGTGTTCCTTGTCTCGGCCAGGTGTGTTGTCTAAGCCGAGTGGTGCCCCATAGTGTGTGTGTATCATTCCAATAGTGTGTGTCAGGTCGTTATAGAGGCGCTGTGTGTGTTTTTATCCCGCTCACATTCTTTTGGTGCCCCCACTGAGGATCTTCTTCGAGTACCTTCTGCTTCGAGCTTCGAGCTTCGAGCTTCGCGATTACAAGTTGCAGATTGCAGATTACAGGTTACAAGTTACAGGTTATAGGGACAGGTACAGGTACAGGTGATTCACACAGGTACAGGTAGCTGGAGTACAGTGATATACTAGCAGTGATGTCACTTGCGGTTGTTGTGGGAATGCATCACTTGGCGCCTATTTGAGCGCATTGTCTGCTGGATTGTACGTTACTTGTGGAAACTGCCATTTTACGCATTTGTGGAGCCATATTTGGTTGTATTTGGCAGTCCCAGCCATTTCTGAGACTTGGTCTGGAAGATAGTCATTTCTGAGACTTGACTATACACGATTTGCATTAGCCTTCGTGTGAGGGTCGATAGTGTGAGGTTTTTATTGAGCTGGGGGATTCTCAAATGTGGAGATCCTTTCGGTGATACAGGTAGCTGGAGCACCCTTTTCGTGACCTCGCCATAGGCTATGTATTAGTGATTCCTATTTGATGCTCAGGTTCTATTGTTGGCAGTTTATGCATACAGATACAGTCTATATTTTGGGTTCTCATTGCTCTACTTCTGGGGAAACTCTGTCAAAATTTTTCCAAGTTATGATGGCTGGTCTTTTGGTCTTTTGAGCCATTTTATGCTGTTATGCTGCTGAAATTTTGGCAAAATCAGAGGATAAGACAGGTGTGCTTCCTTGGGAGCTTCATGGTTGGCTTTAATGGATGATCAAAATGGCCCTCATTTCACTCCTTTTCATTTAACTCAAAGGATTCAGATTAATGTTCATGTGTCCAGGAAGATCTTTTTCCAGCAGCGCATAGTCTTTATGTTTGGGCCAAGAAGGTTACGAGAGATCTTGGAATATCCTTTGCCTGTTGTAATTCCGATGATCAACTATGAAAACTCATTTGATGTGCATGTGTTTGTCCTTATCTAAAGTTGAGCTCCATTGAAGTTTCTGGGGATTAGATAGTCAAAAGTTTTGGGTCTTGCACGTGTGTTCAAAGGGGTTCTCAAAGCATCATAATTTGGGTAGCCATGGCTTTCTCTTATCCGGAGTTTCATGGAAGAAGTGATGAAGATGTGGAAGAATTTTTGGAAAAGATGGAGGTTGCCTGCATTAGCAACCAGATTCATGACCCTACGCAAATGTTACGTCTTCTCCAAATTTGTTTGAAGAGTGATGCACGAGTTTGGTCTAAAGCATTTGAAGAGGAGTTGCGTGTGGCTGATCCACCTGTAAGGTTGAGTTGGGACAATCTACGAGCAGGGTTGGAAGTGGAGTTTGTGAAGATAGAAGATCCTGACAAGGTGTGGCAAGAAGTACAGGCTTTGGTGCAAAAGGAAGGTGAGCCAGTAGATGCGTACATACGTAAGTTTTCATTGGCATGGGAGCGAATGTGCAAGGCTTTAGCACCACAGGTACCCCCGCCTGACATGATGAAGAAGGACAGGTTCTTGGCTGGTCTTTGGGAGAATATACGTTGGAGAGTGGAGCTAAAGAAGCCTAGGACATATGAAGATGCACTAGAGGTAGCAAGGAACAAAGAGTGGAAGTTGAGGAAAATGAGCCAGTTAGGGGTGGAGTCTTTGCCAATGAGGTCTGAATTTCAGCCTATAGAATCTTTACAAGGTCGCATGTCAGGGGTTCATCGCGAACCAGTGGTTCCTGTTACTACTCAGGTTATGCCAGCGGTGGTCACTACAGCAGTGCAAGATGATGGGCTAAGGCAAGACATGAGGCAAATGGTAGATTTGATGAAGAATCTCAGCCTAAACATGCTAGGTCAAGTGGGAAATAATCGAGGTCGAGGGAGGTTTGCAAATCAGCAAGGAGGTGAAGAAAGGCCTAGGAATGGTGTTGGACAAAGCAATGGTAGGTTTTGGAGGCAGACGCCCACATGTTATAATTGTGGAGAGTTGGGTCACATCAGCCCGCAATGTGATAAGCCACCAAGGATGGGGGGAGACATGTATCCATTGCCAAGACAGGTGCTAACTAGGTCAAATGATTATGGCATTGAAATTAAGGGAGACGAAGGAACCAGTGGACTGACCCAGGAGGAAAAGGGAAAGACAAAAGTGCTAAGTGTAGTCACCTTGGAGAAGGCATCAAAGCTAGAGGATACATTAGTGATGCCTATTGGGAAGAGGACCACAGAGGATAAGGAAGGAAGAAGTGTCCCAGGTCCTAGTAAGAAGAAAGGAAAGAGCCATGAAGGCGAGGATGTCAAGGCCAAGAGGAAAAGGAGAGCTCGTCGAAAGTTTCATGTTTTAGATTTTCCACTAGGGGATGGGCAATTAAGCTATGACTTGAGGGAGGATCTGACGAGCAGGAAGGCAGATGTTACTTTTGGGCGGCTTATTGAGATGGTGCCTAAGCTAAAGAGACAGTGGAAGAGGATGGTTAACCCAATGGAGAAAGAGCCAGAGAGAGGTTCAGTGAAGGTGTTGGCAATGGACGAGCTACCAGACATTTGTCCAATAGTAGATGTGTGGCATAAAAGGAAAAATTTGGGACAAGGTTATGTGGATGGCGGAGCCCAAATATGCGTCATAACACACTCATGCGTTGAGAAGATGGGTCTCACAGTGGCTGGGGTGTCAGGTTTTCGGATCAGATTGGCAAACCATCAAAAAGTAAAATGCTTAGGTGTTGTAAAGAGCTTAGAAGTGGAGGCATATGATGCAAAGGCAGTGGTTGATTTTCATGTGATGCCAGCAGGGTTGGGAGCATATCCTATTATACTGGGAAGACCATGGTTACGTGCAGTGGGAGCTGTTCAAGATTGGCGACATGGTACGATTAGCCTCTATGGAAAGACAAGTACCAAGAAGCTTTATAATATGGACACAAGGAAACGATTAGAGGAGCTTTATGAAGATGAGGATGAGTCTAGTGATGAAGACTCTTCCAAGGTGACAGATGAGGACAGTGATAGCACTACCAGCAGTGATGAGGATGCTGATGTTGCATTTCTTTTGATGGATAAAGAAATCCAGGAGTGTGGTTTAGTCGCATTTGCGAATGAGGTTGAAGATGAAAGTGAAGGGCCTTATGAAGTGATTGAAGGGCTGATGCAAACCAAGGTTGAGTTGTCAAAGAAGCAGGAATTGATGACACAAATGATCAGTGGAGACCTCTCAGCTATGGAGAAGGATATATATTTGCATATGCTGGCTAGTTTTCCTGATTTGTTCATTACTTCATATGAAGAGATCAGAGGGTTCAAGGGTGAAGAGATGCATATAGAGCTGAAAGAAGGTGCTAAGCCAGTGCGGAAAAGGCTAAGAAGGATGGGTCAAGAGCAAATGGAAGCCTTGCGAGAAGAGGTGGACAAGTTATTGAAGGCAGGGTTCATAGTTCCAGTGGAGACCACAGAATGGGTGAGTCCAGTAGTAGTCAGTCCAAAGAAGGATGGGAAGTGGAGAATTTGTGTAGATTTTAAACCCTTAAATGCAGCCACTAAGAAGAACCCATATCCTCTTCCATTCATCGATCAGATCTTGGATTCAGTGGCAGGTTATGAGAGGTACAATGTGTGTGATGGTTTTTCAGGCTATTTTCAATTGAAGATTGCTCTTAAAGACCGCACAAAGACCACTTTTATTACGCCATGAGGCTGCTATTGCTACACAGTATTGCCATTTGGGTTGTCAAATGGGTCTTCCTTCTATCAAGAGAGAGCGAATTGGGTGTTGGAACCATTCATTGGTAGTTGTGTTAAAGCTTTTATGGATGACTTCTGTGTTTATAGTAGTAGGGCTGAACACCATGAGAAGCTGCAGATGGTATTGGCTCGATATGATGAATGTGGAGGACAACTAAATCCAAAGAAATGTCATCTAGCACAGCCAAGGGTGAAGTTATTGGGCCACATGGTGTCAGAAAATGGCATTGAGGCTGATCCAGACAAGGTTAAGTCTATTATTCTTCTTCCATCACCTATGAGTACGAAGCAATTGGCAACCTTTATACACAAAGTGAAGTACATGGCACGGTTTATTCCATTGTCTTCGCAGCTTCTTTATCCATTACAGCAAGTGGCAAAGCATGATCCATTGCAATGGGATGACAAGTGTGAAGAAGTGTTTCAAGAGGTGAAAGAGGTGTTAGGGGGGTTGTCAGCCATGCAGGCTCCTGATTGGGAGAAAGTTTTTTATGTAAATCCATCAGTAGGGGATGATGCCATTGGAGCCATGCTATTGCAAAAGGGGAAGGGCAGCCATTATATGAGGCCAGTGTATTGTGCAAGCCGAGTGAAGCTGGTAGTGGAGAGAAAGTTATCGGAAGTAGAGCTAGTGATGGCCAGTGTAATATTTGCTTGCCGACGATTTCGTCATTACTTGCTACCACGGCCTTTTGTTTTCTTGACGAGTTATGCCTTTTTGCCACAGTTAATTAATGGTATTAACATGTCAAATGTGGTGAAGAAATGGGTAATTGAGCTGCAAGAGTTTGAGTTCTCTTTTCTAGTGGAAGATAGTACAAGGGCTACCCTAGCTGATTTGTTGACCTAAAAGGAGAATCCCCTTATTGTTAAGGAAGAGGTGGTGAGAAAGGTAGTTGAAGAAGTGCCACAGATCAACAATGCACATGTGTTGTTCTTTGATGGTTCATACAGAAAGAGCCACGATGCAGCTTCAGGGGGTATAGCACTTTATGATCTAGAGGGGAAGATAGTATGCAAGAGAGGGTTCAAATTGGATGCGCATAGTAACAATGAGGCTGAATATGCTACATTGAAAGCCGGATTAAACATTTGTTTGAAGCATGGGGTTCGAAGGTTGAGCATAAAAGGTGATGCCTTGTTAGTGGTGAAGCAAGTGTTGGGTGTGTGGAAGAGCAAGAACACCTCATTGAAGGAAATGTGCTTTAGAATTAAAGGCCTGTTAAAAAAGTTTGAAGCATGGAGCATCAGACACATTGAACGTGCTCTAAATGGAGAGGCACATGAAGTAGCTCAAGGCATGATTGGGGAGCTATTCGTGTTGAGGACCAATTTACCTCTTTATCATGGCCGGGAAAGTTTGGCTCAAGAAGAGGAGTTTTTGCTAACAGGAATCATTCCAAAGGAGATTCAGAAGTCTAAGAAGTATGGCTTTGTGCGTAGAGCATACAGGTACAAATTGATTGGTGATGTCTTATACATGAAAGGGGCTGATCTCATGTTGAGATGTGTACCTTGGTGGGAGGAGCTTTACAGAGTGTTGGAAGAGAATCATGAAGGCGCATGTGGTGGCCATTTTGCTCTAAAGATCACCTTGCATAAGATCTTGCAAGAGGGGTATGTATGGCCTAGTTTGCACAAGGATTTTCACCATTGGTGTAGGTCTTGCAATAGGTGTCAAGCATTTGGGAAGAGAGTGTTGAAGCCAGAGCTACGAAAAACCATTATGGCGTTTGATGTGTTTGAAAAGTGGGGGATTGATGCAAAAGGCCCATTACCTATCACAAGCAGGGGCAAAAGCTATATCTTGACGGCAGTGGACTATCTCTCTAGATGGGCAGAGGCTATAGCAGTAAAACAGATCACTGCAAAGGATGTGGAAAAATTTGTGTATGATGAAATATGTTGCAAGTTTGGGGTGCCATTAGAGCTACTTTCAGATAAGGGGCCAGGATTTAGAGCTAAACTACTAGACTTCTTATGCACAAAGATGAAGATTAGGCACCAACATACCACTCCTTATTACCCGCAGTGTAATGGCTTAAATGAAAGGTTCAATGGTGAGTTGGTACAAATTCTTTCTAAAGTGACAGAGCACCAAGGAAAGAATTGGGATTTAGAATTGCCTAGTGCATTATGGTCTTATCGTACTTCAGTGAAGACAGGTACAGGGTTTACTCCATTTCATTTGGTGTATGGAAAGGAAGCACTATTGCCTGTGGAGGTAGAGTTGCCTGCGGTCAAGATGTTAGAGAAGTTGCTTGGGCTGCCTAGTGATGCATTCAAAGAGAGGCTCTTGCAGTTACAAGAGGTCCAGTTGGATAGGATGAGTGCATTGGAACATTATGGGCAGATGCAAGATAGGGCTTTGGCAAAGATAAATGAAAAGGTCAAAAGTAAGGGTATCAAGAAACATGACTTGGTTTTGCGCTACAACAGTAAGCTGGACAACACCTTCCAAAAGAAGTTTCAAATTAAGTGGGAAGGCCCTTTCAAGGTAGTGGAGTGTTTTCCAAATGGCACATATCAGCTGGCTAACCTGGATGGTGTTCTACATAAGTCAAGGGTAAATGGGTTGCGTCTTAAATTGTATCATGCTAGATTGATGATGGTGGAGCAAGATGAGCTGTCTGTGGATCAAGCAGTGTTGGTGAGGGATGAGGAGACGTCTGATGCGGCGAGTCTCATATCTCTCTTTGCTGCTGCTGATCATGAATGATCTAGCAGGCTAGGGGATGGGCAAATTATGTCAGGAGTTTTTTGGAGCAAGGGATTGCGCATATGTACATATACATGCATGGTGCATCAAATAAGAATTGCCCATTTTCCTTAGCCAGGTGGTTATGTGGGGCCCACATGTGTACAGGTAGGACAGGGTGTACATAGTGCATCGATTTTCACTATTACCAGTACCACTGTGTTTTTCTACAATAAGAAGGAGTTGGTAGCGCGTAAAACTTCTCAAGGAAGCTATCCGCGGGCCGACGACGTGAGGTCAGCAGGTGCGTCAGATGGCATCTAGTGGCATCAAGAGGGCGAATGAGGTCAATATTTGCACGCGGATGAGGACGGACACAACGTGGGTGTTTGCTTGTGAGAATTATACAGAAAGGTCATCATGAGGACCTTTTTTTGGGTCCACTTCACGTGGTGGCGAGATGAATTATTGGAAAAAAGCTGAGTGCCAGGTGTGCGAATGATGCAAAAAGGTGACAACTATGCACTGCGAGGTCAGTTTTTGGCCTGTTCGGGGTCCGTTTGAGGTCATCTAAAAGGCCAAGGGTGCCCAACTAATAAATCTAAGTGTGGGAACTGAAAAAACAGAGAGAAGACCAGAAAAAACGTGGAGAAGAGAGGAGGAACAGCTGCAGGTGTGTTTTTTGGGTTTTTGGAGCCTGTTTTGGCCGTAAACTGCTCATCCGATGTCGGATTTGAGCACTTTGACATTGAAGACTGGGGTTTTGGGCCGTTCCAGACGCGATGGTGCTGTCCATTTTGCCAAATTCCTCACTCTTTTTCTGCTGTTTTTCTGTGTAATCTTCTCCGGTGAGTGAAGCTTCTTCTCCAATTTGTGATTGTATCTGGTATCTTTTACCCATATTGTGTGAGCTGTTTGCCCCATTGGTGTTGGCCCAAGCTCATTTGTATCTAAACATCAGAAGTTCTCCTCTTTTGAGCTGAGTTTTTGTGTGTATGTGTGTGTGTGTGTGTGTCTCTGTGTGGAGTGGGCAAGTGGATAGTCTCTCTCCTCTCACTCCAGAGGTGTGTTCCCTGTCTCGGCCAGGTGTGTTGTCTAAGCCGAGTGGTGCCCCATAGTGTGTGTGTGTATCATTCCAAGAGTGTGTGTCGGGTCATTATAGAGGCGCTGTGTGTGTTTTCATCCCGCTCACAACGCTAGTGTCACTCCATCCAAACTTTGCCTGCATGTTGAGAAGAACCAGGAGTGCTTTCAATCTAGACATACGTGCTCCATTATACAATGGCGTATCGGCTTCACTTTTCATATCATCATAGATAAGCCTTTCTGAATCCATGATCGTCTCGATCATTTCATCAATCTCGGGCTCAAACATTGCCTCGTTGGGAGTGTGCTCTGCATGATCATCCCCCAAGCTGTCAGAGGCTACATCTTGTGGCCTCACATATGCTGCTTGACCAAAGCGCCTGCGAACACGTCTATTGGGTTACAAGATTGCTGCTTGTTGGCCAGCGTCAGAGTCCGACGAGTTATAATTGGCAACAAATCGATCTATAATAGATGGATCGAACTCGCCAAATTCGTGAACGTGCTGCAAAGAAACACGTCTTGTCCATCTCACAGCATGCTTGCATTGATTACAAGGACATAAGACCCTCGTTGAGAGATAGGTGTTTCGGTTGGACGGTCCCACATCCTCGTCACTACTCATAATGAGGATAAAAATCTTATAACTTGGACAACAAATTTAATATTCTATTGGCATTCTTCGTCTTATCTCTCTCTCTCTCTCTCTCTCTCTCTCTCTCTCTCTCTCTCTCTACCTCACATTCTCTAGTCATGTCCAATCCCCGCACACCTCGGTCTAGAGGTGCACGGAGATCAGAACCACCGGGTTATAATCTCGTCTTTATTGGTCAATACCTATATTTGTGGGTACAAGAAATCTACAGACCCACATCTACATGACACTGCATGTAGTGGACAAAACCCCATTTGCCTCTTCTCTAGCTGTAGCACTTCACAGCATCTTAATATCTTTTCACAGTAGATCTTTTCACTGTTCTTCTAACTCTAAACCCTAAACCGTAAGTAATTCTTGCGTGGACTCGATCTAACGTAAATAAGCGTAAATATAAATAAACGTAAATCTAACTAAAAATAAACCTAAATCTAATTTAACGTAAGTCTACATCTAACCTAATCTTTAACGTCTTTTGGGATTGTTTCCTACGACGTTAAAACTCTCTTCTTGTTGTGTGTGTGTGTGTGTGTGTGTGTGTGTGTGGGTAAACCTACATAAACCTAAGTCTAATCTAATATAACATAAATCTAAATCTAACATAAATTATGTTATATTAAAAACAAAGAACTAAACTAGCAGGGATTATAAGAACCTTAAAACTAATTTAACACATAATTTTTCACATAACTCGGCAAGAGTTGGCATTCTCATCACTAAAGATGTGAGAGTTAACTTCCGGCGGTGACGCTGCCTCATCTCCATCCACATGTGACGACAGCAATTGGTCCTTTGGACCGTTCTTGCTCTTGTTACTAACTTTGAAGTTGTTGTTGAATGACTAGAGGTTGTCTAGATGGTCATTGTCGGGGATGTAGTGACTCTTGCCGCCCTGAAGATCCACCTTCTTCCCTATCTTCTGAAGACATTTCACCAGTACTTTTGGATCGACGGAGCCCACCATGAGTGAAGGCAGCAATACCCTATATTCCATTGAGGGATTTCTTCACCCGCTTCATGCAGACATCGCAGTCTATGGAGACCTAAATCTAATCTAATATAACGGAAATCTAAATCTAGCGTAAATAAACGTAAATCTAACTAAAAATAAACCTAAATCTAATCTAATTTAACTTAAATAAACCTAAATCTAATTTAACGTAAGTCTACATCTAACCTAATCTTTAACGTCTTTTAGGATAGTTTCCTACGACGTTATAACTCTCTTCTTCTTGTGTGTGTGCGCGTGTGTGGATGTGTGTGCCAATAAAAAGAGATAAATGGTATAACCTTTCTATCACCTATGCCAAGTATGATAGGTTGGTTATGCCATTTCCCTCTTGAATAATAGGTCTTGAGTTCAACTCCTCGTCGGCTAGATCTTTAGGTCTTTTAATTTTAATTAGTTTCCTACGACGTTAAATTAGTTTCTCTCTCTTTCTCTCTCAATGTGTGTGCGTTTTTTTGTTTATGCATGTTTTCTCTCTCTTTTCCTCTCTCAATGTGTGCGTTTTTTGTTTATGCATGTTCTCTCTCTCTTTTCTTCTCTCAATGTGTGCGTTTTCTGTTTATGCATGCTCTCTCTCTCTTTTTCTCTCTCAATGTGTGTGTGCATTCTTTGTTTATGTATGTGTGTGTGCGTTTTTGTTTATGTTTGTACTCTTTCTCTCTCTCTCTCTCTCTCTCTCTCAAAAACACTATGTGTGTGTGTGTGTGTGTGTGTGAGAGAGAGAGAGAGAGAGAGGGAGAGAGAAAGAGGGGAAGGGAACATGAGAGTGAGGAGAGGGAAGGAGCATACGTGGCTCTCCTTTCTCTCCTCGTGTGTGTGTGTGTGTGTGTGTGGAGAAGAAAGAGAGAGAGAGAGAGAGAGAGAGAGAGCGTTACCTGCTCCTGCTTGAGGGCGCCGAAAAACTCAGATCTGAGATCTGAGTTTTTGGGCGCTCTCTGTTTTTTTTTTTAGCCCAGCCGGCGTCGCTATGAGCGTCGCAAATTTACAAGTAAATTTGCGACGCTTATAGCGACGCTCATAGCAACGCCGGGATTTTTTTTTTTGAGCGTCGCTGTGTGAGCGTCGCTAATATGAATAGCCTCTTGTAGTGTTTGGAGATTTTTTTCAAAACCCTGAAAGGACACTTTTATGTCCTGTTAGGTTACCAACCTAGTGTTAAGAGGTTAGGTTAGATAGTACCTTCTAAGTCCATGAGTCTTTGTTCTTTCTATACAAATACGAACTTGACATATAAACGTAGGAAAGGACTTATCTTGCTCGAGAGGGTGGTCTATGGTACTGGGCAAGGATTGAGGTTGAAAAGGTTAGCATTGTCACTACTTGTAGCTTTCGAATCATGAAGTAACTAATGACAATTGTGTTGAGTTTGGTGAGCTCTATCAAAGAAAACCATAGAAAGTTAAAAATATAACAGTGTTAATTAAGAAGTTTTTGACTATCATTTGTAAAAAAATTTAATAAAAAACCACTATTTGTGCCCGTCAAAGAGAATAATTGAATGTTCAAAAGATTTAGGAAAGACTACCATGGTCATATTCGATCGTAATTTCATTCGGTCTTTTTGGCTGAAGGTCAAGCATATATGTGGTGATATATCATAGACTCAGTAGCACAAACAATGAGAACATACCAAGGACTAAAAGAATTGTGTTCATCTGTGACTACTTCACTAGGGCCTTCAAAAAAACTTAAATATTACAGCTAGAGTGTATTCAAAGCCAAAACAAAACCACAACAACGTCAAGACTAATAAGATTGCATTTTTCGTTAGATGTGCGTCTTATCTTTTCTATTGCGTCATTTCGGAGCTAGTCCATACTATCTTTGGTGGCACGTTGAAGTTATCCACTTCCTCCATGGAAGCTTGCAACTTACTTGCAATAGGTGTACATGAATATGCTCCGAAGTGACCAGGATGTAGCTACTGTAGTGATACAAGTTGAGGGATTTCTTTGGGTGCATATGATGAGGGGAGATTAGAGAAAGTATGTGAGTTAAAATTGGTTGCCTATGCCCACTTACAAGGTTGTGTGTGTGTGTGTGTGTGTGTGTGTGTGTGTGTGTGTGTGTGTGCGTGCGTGTGTGTGTGTGTGTGTGTATGTGTGTGTGAGGATGTCATTGCATGGGGCTCGTGATTTGGGTGAGTTGGAAAGAAGGGAGA
Source organism: Adiantum capillus-veneris (assembly GCF_014529385.1). Lineage (NCBI taxonomy): Eukaryota > Viridiplantae > Streptophyta > Polypodiopsida > Polypodiales > Pteridaceae > Adiantum > Adiantum capillus-veneris. The sequence goes on from NC_140934.1 coordinate 7,212,450, forward strand.
CGACGCGATAAGAATGCATGCCATGTAGCTCTCGTATTGAACTTCAATTTCCCTACCATAGCCGAATAAACAAGTGGTGCATAAGAAGTGTAATGGTGTTGTTGTATACAATGGATTAGGATCAGAGATGAAAAACTCACGTTCCTTGAAGTTTGATAGGAATCAAGGTAGAGATTCTCACGAGGGCCACCATCGACATGAATCTAGTTGGTGAGATACTGAGGATATACATACATTGCAACGTTCTATCATCAGACCAAGCTCTGCATGGGCCTTGGCTATGTCGGATGATGCGGCAGAAAGGCCAAAAATCAGTGAAGAAATGCAGTTGCTTGAAAGCAAGGACCGCCAGTTCATGCATAGCAAGGGGGGTTGTGACCCTCGGGGTGGAAAAACAGGGCCGCGAGGCCGGCTATAGGGGAGAGAGGTCGACCAAGACATACAAAGAGAGAGAAGCCATAAGCTGCCTCGTGGGGGGCTATATTAGAAGTGCTGCTGCAGGTTGGGGAAGCTTGGCAAGCAGGTTAGCTCATTAGCCGTGAGCAAGCCAGGAGAAGTCGAGCAAGAGGAGTACTGGCAAGAAGGGGACGCCAAATGAAGTTTAGGGCAGCCATAGCATGGCACTGAGAAAGGAGGGCGGTAAGAAGTCGACGTGCCTGATTTGAGGAGCTGCAACTCGCTTCAAGGAGGCAAAAAGGGGAGCGGTGCAAAGAGTTAATGAGCTGCACATGAGGGTTGGTCACTGAGGGCAGGAGCATCACAAGCAAAACCAAGAGCAACAGAAGCAAGAGAAAAAGAAGCTCTCCATCTTGAAATCACAGTTACAGGTTACATCACTCCGTCACTGCTTTTTGCCCCCTTTGCATGCATACGCTCGCGCGTGTGTGCTGCTGATCTACCCTGGTCCATGGTCGACCATGATCAGCGTCCATCTGAGCAGTGATGCCCATCTTTGATCTCTCCCAAAATTTTGCCTCCAACTTTGGTCTTATTGCTACGTTCAGTGGGCATGGCTAAGAGATGACGGGCGACGCCTGCTGCTGCTACTGCATGCAACAACGACCAGCAGGGTAAGCGCAAAAGGGCGAGGCTACTCCTTGGAAATTGTTCATGGCGGCTGGGGCCATTGCAATAAGAGAGAACGAACAGGATAGGTCGTGTAGGTAATTGTTGGAGGAGTCCACCTTTGTAAGTGTCATTGGAAGACAAGAAAAAGAGTTGTGTGTACGTCGTGAGTGTGTGCGCTATTGAGGTACTTAGAACAGAGTAGCAATTGGAGGACTCAAGTGGTTGACCTATGGGTGGGTGTTGAGGACAAGCTGGTGGAGATACATGAGTACTGCAGAGAAACAGTGGCCGACTTCTGCAGCTTACGAGCTGGAGAGAGAGAGAGAGAGAGAGAGAGAGAGAGAGAGAGAGAGAGAGAGAGAGAGAGAGAGAGAGAGAGAGAGAGAGAGAGTTTTGCATGGCATGCGGGTTGGTGTGCACGTGTACTACAGCAATGAGGGGCGGAGAAAGAGAGAGTGCAACTCCTCTGCATGAGGGTGGTTGGAGTCAAGGGCGTGTGTTCGCACCCGTCTAGCACAAGAGAGGTAGAGAGAAAAAGAGTGAGTGGATGGATGCTAGCGGGCAAGAATTGAGAGAAAGACAGACTTATACATGCAAATAAACTGGGCGCGGTTGCATGGTGTTGGGCTATTGAACTGGAGAAGCGATGGCCACTCGAAACGGTGGTTTGTGTAGTCGTTGTCATGCATATTGTTGTCGGCTGAGACAGTCTTCTAAGGTGTAGTCCAACTTAATATGTAGGGTGCCGTCGTCTGCTACATGTGAGATGGAAGTAAACCGCTGCTGCCATTGTTAGTGTCGCTGTGGACAACAACCTAGCACGACACTTAAGGTTACAGCTCTAAAAACATTTGTGGGGTGGTTTCTCACGAATTAAAATTGCCTATTTATTCTCCTCTGCCCCGACAGTGAGGTTCTTCGAGTATAAGAGGTTACTTATCTCAGTTTCTTGTTGAGCATCAGGTTTTGACTCCTAGCCCAAGTCTTTGGAGGTTGTGCTAATGGCGTTAAAAGTTCTCGACTTTTATAAAAAATTCTTTAGCATCTCTTCTTCGTTTGTTGCTACTATGTAGATCCTATGATGATATTTTTTCCGTGCTTGTTAATATATATATACATTAATACTATGTAAAATTTACTCACGGTATAAAATTATCATTCCTACTATCTTATTCAGGTCTGTTCTACTAATTACAAATTAATGAAGGATAATGTCAGATTTGCATGAAAAAGATAATATAAAACAAGGACATAGAATTATAATTTTTGAAAACCAGAAGAAAACAAGAGCACTTAGCTTTTGGTTATTCTAATTTGCAATCACTGGAGCATAGCCTCACTGCTACAGACGGGAGCGTAGAGAGCCCTACAAAATACTCAAAATAGCGCATAGCAAGACATAAACAAATAAATCTACGTACCTGTCGACTCGCACAAATCCACAATCGAGCACAATACAAATAGAGAGAGACAGGGAGCGGGAGAGAGCGAAAGAACACGTGCAGCGCACCTCCTAGAGCGGAGTGCTGCGCCGGCACGGTGAGAGAGGAGGGAGAAGAGAAGATAAGAAGACACAAGCATTGGGTGCAATCTCCCCCCGTGCAAGAGTGACCATTTCCCTCTTGCACGTATTTCATTTATAGATCTCTTGAATGGTAAAAAATGAGTACAAACTGGCCGACCGCCCAAAATTCGTAAAAGAGCACTTGAATAAATATACATAAAATGTAATTTCCTTTTGAAATAGCTTAGCTCGCTCAAGCCTTTTCCACCTGTTAGCTGAAATAAGAGTAAAATATCAATTCCATAACATGAAATGTCATCTCTAAAATCGGGATCAATAGCATACTCATCTATCATAGAAGATAGATCATTGTGAGTTGCTATGGAAACCGCATTCACTTTTGGCCATCTTGAGAGTGCATTGGCTACTTGATTATGCTTGCCAGCAATGTGAGCAATATGAAAATGAATTTGCGAAAGGAAATTTGCCCACCTCATTTGTTTGTTGGAGAGCTTGGTCTGCGTCATGAAGTACTTAAGACTTTGGTGATCCATTCGCAGAATGAAAGAAGTCCCCAATAAATAGTGCTTCCATGAGTCTAAGACATGTAGAACTACGAGGAGTTCCTTTTCATATATGCCTAGAGCTTGCTCAACAGGGTCGAGTCTTCGACTTTCATAGCCTATAGCGTGCCCTTCTTGAAGCAAAACAGCTCCAAGGCAATCACCACAAGCATCACATTGGACCTCAAATTATTTCAGAGATCCGATAGTGTAAGCACAGGTTGAGAGATAAGCTTTTCTTGAAGCTTTTTGAAAGCATTGTTCTCCTTGGAAGACCATGTGTACCTAACATTAATAGGTCATGTAATGGTCCTGCTATTAGTCATAATTTTTCTATGAAGTGTCAATAGTATGCGCACATACCTATAAAGCTTCTTAACTCACACTACAACACTACATGAAGATATCAACGCTTCTATATCGACGGCCATGCTTTTCCACGTGTATATCGACGTAATTAGCGTGCGTCGCTATACGCGTCGATATACGCGTTGCAGTGTGCGTCGATATACGCGTCGCAGTGTGCGTCGATATACGCGTGGAAAGGCTTTATTTGCCACGCGTATATCGACGCATATAGCGACGCAAAAAAATTTGGGGGAAAAAAGAGAAACCCGCGCGCAGGGGCCATTTTCGCCTGCTCAGATCTTGGCCGAAACCTGTTGCGCAGGTATTATGTCCATCTCCGCCCCCCCAACCCCTCCCTCTCTCTCTCTCTACATCGTGTGTGTGTGTGTAGGAGGGAGAGAGAGAGAGAGAGAGAGAGAGAGAGAGAGAGAGAGAGAGAGAGAGAGAGAGAGAGAGAGAGAGAGAGAGAGAGAGCGATGTGTGTGTGTGTAGGAAAGAGAGAAAGCGGTGTGTGTGTGTGTGTGTGTGTGTGCATGTGTGTGTATGTAAAAAAGAGAGAGAGAGGTGTGTGTGTGTGTGTAGGAAATAGAGAGAGAGAGAGAGAGAGAGAGAGAGAGAGAGAGAGAGAGAGAGAGAGAGAGAGAGAGAGAGAGAGAGAGAGAGAGAGAGAGAGAGAGAATTAATGTATGCTTAGGAAATTAAAATTAAAGAAAAAAAATTAAAGAGAGAAATGAAATGAAATGTTATATTAACGTCTTCGAAAGGCAAAAGTGACCTATGAGACATGAGACAAGAAAGTTACAATGTGATGGATCTGATACAAATTAGAGTAAGAAGATGACAAAATAAAATATTATGGAATCCTAAACTGCTGGGTGTGGACTAAACGGCTAAACCAACAGCTAGCTGGGATAGGTAGATCATAGGAGATCCAGCATCTGTCGTTGGCGGATCTCATCAATCTCCTCCATGGTCAGTAGTGTGATCGGGCGTTGTGCATGTCGACCCTAAGTGACCTAGCTAGATCCTCTGATGCAGCCTCTGTCGATGTTGTGTAGTCCTCCGCAGTCGTGGGCGTCTAGATCTCCCTAGCTCAGTCGCTCGTTCGATCAGTAGAGAGATAGGAAAGTAGAGAGAGAGAGAGAGAGAGAGAGAGAGAGAGAGAGAGAGAGAGAGAGAGAGAGAGAGAGAGAGAGAGAGAGAGAGAGAGAGATAGAGAAAGAGAGTTTTATATATATATATATATATATATATATATATATATATATATATATAGAGAGAGAGAGAGAGAGAGAGAGAGAGAGAGAGAGAGAGAGAGAGAGAGAGAGAGAGAGAGAGAGAGAGAGAGAGAGATAGGGAAGTGGAGAGCGAGACAGAGAGAGAGATAGGAAAATAGGGAAATAGAGAAAGAAAGAGAGATAGCTAGCGAGAGGGAGATCGAGAGAGAGAGAGAGAAAGAGAGATAGCGAGAGCGAGATCGAGAGAGAAAGAACGAGAGATAGAGTACGTAGATAGAGAAGAAACTATGAAATTAAAAGAGGCAAAGGGGTTTTGCCTGCTACATGCATTGCCATGTACACCTGGGAGTGCACGTATGTGTCTACCCATATAGGATTTGACCAATAAAGACGAGATTTTGACCCGGTGGTCCTGATCTCCGTACACCTCTGGACCGAGGTGTACAGAGATTGGGCAAGACTAGAGAATGCGAGGTAGTTTACATTGTGAGGAGTATATATATATATATATATTAAAACAACATTCATAATCATTGTAGATGGCAACGTCATCAACTAACATGGAGGAAAAGATTGCATGATCGTGCACACTCTGCAAGTATCAAATCCTGTGCAAGCGTAGGATATGTAATGAGTATGTGCACAAGTACGGAGAGTTTGCTAGAGAAACCGTACAGAATCTGCGATACGACTCCTACGGAACGGGCATTGATTTCTGCGACATAGCACCTACAATCTGAGAGAGAGAGAGAAAAAAGATTATGCGTGAAGGTCCGACCAATATAGAGCCACGGATGGAAGCAGAAAAGGGCTTACAGACAGAAGACGACGGCATGGAGGAGATGCTGGATGCCTTCTTCTAGACAAGCAAGGAGAACGCAAACGAAGCAGCACCAGAAGCGGTGCGCCTATCTCCTGAAGACATGTTGAGGAAGTTGGAACGTTAACCAATCTATGAAGGCGCCAAAATATCTGTGCTTCGTACTTGTCTGGTGTTTTTGAATCTTCAGTAAGTGTACGGGTGGTTAGATGCAAGCGTCACTGCTTTGTTTAGGTATGTAATTTACAAAAGAGATTTTCCGATTGCAACGGTGATGTGCTCTTGTATTGACTACCGAATTTCTATCCGTTTCTGACCCAGAAATGCCTTGACTGTGGAGCGATGAGGAGGATGCAAGACTGGTGGGAGAGGAGTCGCAAGGGCAAGGGGTGCCGAAGAAAATGAACCTGGCCATGCGAGAAAAGATCATGAAGTTCTGTATACGAAATTCAGCGCCAATGCAAAAATGGCTTGAAAGGTATGAAGAAGAGAAAGAGAGACGCAATAGGGAGCGACAGGATTTCATGCGAACTCGAACGACTAGAGGCTCACCCGTGCCAGACTATCTCGCTCCTCTATCTCAATTCCCTACAATGGCATGGTTGGACAAGACAGTGAGAGCAGCTAGCTCGACAGATCGGAGAATCCATATCTCTAGAAGAGGAAGAGTTGGCTATTGGATGTGACTGGAAGTATCATACATACATGGCACTGTGGTTGCATGGAAAGCATTTCAGAACACAACAAATTGACAGCAGAAGAAACACGTTTGACAGTGGGGTAATGGTTAATTTCATGCAAATGAGGAGGGCCAGTGCTAGAGACACGAATGAAAGCACTAGCAACTTGGATTATTGCGGTCTGGTGTCAGATATCCTAAAAGTAAGGTTCAGGCGGTTTGAGATGTTTTTGTTGGATGTGAAGTGGTTCAAGGTGATTACTTCTGGTCGCGCAATGCAACGGTACCCAGAGATGGAAACAAACTTGTGCAAATAGATTCTACAAAGATTTGGACAGATGTGAACGACACATTTGCTCTCCGAGAACATTGCGAGCAAGTGGTCTTTGTACCGGACCGGAGATAGCGATAATGGTGGTTTGTGGTTCAGGTTCCTACAAGAAATAAACAAGTATTTGAAGGGCACGATCTACTGGAGGAAAGTCAGTCAGACGACGTCCATACTACTGTGACATTAGATGAGATGGACGAAGGTATGGCAGAGGAAGATGACAGATATACGAGGGATGACGCAGACGAGCCATAATTGAGACTTGTAGATGAAGATGCAATGGATGAAGACAATCTGCCAGAACAGGTTGGGGTAGAGTTATGTTTGCAATTAGAGATAGACGATGATATGGTGCAAGATCTTATCGATGATGCCTCACTCGTCGAGGCCTAGGCCTGTAAGTATTTGTGTGAAGACGTTGATTTAAAATTAAGCTTACAGTTAATTTAAACAATTGTGTTCTGACGCTTTATTTTTCTTTCTTTGTGCAGGAATTTAGTATGGTATACCAGATTCTAGATCCCGCTTCCATGAGTGCAGATGCATTCATGGGCTTGTTACACGGATGACGCCTGCTCAGATCGTAGAGGCTTCTCAGTACTGGGTAGCCAGAGGCACGGGTACTACGCCTTCGGGCTTTACAGCAGAGGGTCCGACGCCTAGGGGGGGGACGCCTACGGGGGGGAGGACGCCTATGGGTACGACGCTTGCTTCTCCCATCACAGCCCTTTCGACACCTAGGGGTGGGACAGAGGCGGGTACGTCCTCATCTCCGCAGCACAGGCGCACTTGCTGATCTCGGCGATCGTCAGGTGGAGGTGGTGGTTGTTGTGGAGGAGGGTCCACAGATGCTTCGACCCCTCCTCGCTCACAACCGCTGTCCTACCCAGACACTCCTCTTGACACACCTCTTGGCACACCTTGGACACCTTGGGGGGACACAGGATCCTAGTGCCTCCAAGCTCTATACTGTACAGGCAGATGGTTTTGTTGACATGGATAGAGTCGGGTCTGAGATGCGACAGCGGATTTGCCAGCTCCCGGAGCTGCAGTTTTCGACCAGCCTTCTGACGTCTTGGGGTGATTAGGATGGGGACAAAGTCAATTACATAGTGGAGACCATCCTGAGAGAGTACCAGCCTACTCCGGGTTCTTCCGTTGTTCCTAGGAGGTGGGTCAAGGGTGTTGTACGGGACACTGTGAAACATCGACGAGATGCAGCTCGGAAGGCTTTCAGGACCGGCTCGCCGAAGCCTTCGGACATCCCACACGAGACGTGGCTGCAAATCAGGGAGGATGAGCGGACAGCGGACACGCGGTTCAAACAGCAGTGTGAGGCCGCGGAGGTACGACAGATGACCAGAGGGACATCTCATCTTGGCAGGAGAGGCTTCGACACCTTTTGCTATGAGTTTGTGAGTTTCTAATCCAATCTTAACTATGGCGTTTTTTAAAATGCGATGAATCATGTATTCTTATTACTTTGATTTTTGTATAAACGCAGAATCTTGCGATGCATTGAGCTCCCTCACGCTAGGAGGAGTGAGAGGGATATCGCAGAGGTATCTATGAAGTACTGAATGATCTTGAAGCTTCAGGAGAGCCTGTAGACTGGGAGGCCTTACAGTCTCGCTGATCGCTTGAGGTGAGACGTTAATATGTGTGAGTTGATTTAATTAAGTAAGTATATGTGAAGTAATATCCATACTAATTTTGTGACTTGTCTTATGTGCAGGTTGCGACGCCTAGTCATTAGTGGACCGGATTCATATATATGCTTTGTGAGACACAGACACGCTTTTGTGTCTCTTTTTTCTTTTGACAGTTATTGTTCAGACAGTTATTGTTTCCCTTATGGTTATGATTATTGTCATTGTCATTGTATAGACATGGTTATTTCTCCTATTTTTATATAGACACAGTTATGGTTTAGGTTTTGTTAATGGTTATGTTTAACTTTCTGGTTATGCTTATGGTTATTGTTAATTTTGTTTATGGTTATGGTTATCTGCATTATGGTTATTCTTTTAAGTTATGGTTATGGTTCGTTATGGTTATGCTTTTAGTGATGGTTACGGTTCGTTATGGTTATGCTTTTAAGTTATGGTTATGTAATGGTCCTGCTATTAGTCATAATTTTTCTATGATGTGTCTATAGTATGCGCACATACCTATAAAGCTTCTTAACTCACACTACAACACTACATGAAGATATCGACGTTTCTATATCGACGGCCATGCTTTTCCACATGTATATCGACGTAATTAGCGTGAGTCGCTATACGCGTCGATATACGCATCGCAGTGTGCGTCGATATACGCATGGAAAGGCTTTATTTGCCACGCGTATATCGACGCGTATAGCGACGCAAAAAAATTTGGGGGAAAAAAGAGAAACTCACGCGCAAGGGCCATTTTCGCTTGCTTAGATCTTAGCCGAAACCTACTGCGTAGGTACTATGTCCATCTCCGCCCCCCCCCAACCCCTCCCTCTCTCTCTCTCTCTCTCTCTACAGTGTGTGTGTGTGTGTGTGTAGGAAAGAGAGAGAGAGAGAGAGAGAGAGAGAGAGAGAGAGAGAGAGAGAGAGAGAGCGGCGTGTGTGTGTGCATGTGTGTGAGTGTAGGAAAGAGAGAAAGCGGTGTGTGTGTGTGTGTGTGTGTATTTAAAAGAGAGAGAGAGAGGTGTGTGTGTGTGTGTGTGTAGGAAATAGAGAGAGAGAGAGAGAGAGAGAGAGAGAGAGAGAGAGAGAGAGAGAGAGAGAGAGAGAGAGAGAGAGAGAGAGAGAGAAATGTGTGTGTGTGTGTGTGTGTAGGAAAGAGAGAGAGAGAGAGAGAGAGAGAGAGAGAGAGAGAGAGAGAGAGAGAGAGAGAGAGAGAGAGAGAATTAATGTATGCTTAGGAAGTTAAAATTAAAGAAAAAAAATTAAAGAGAGAAATGAAATGAAATGTTATATTAGCGTCTTCGAAAGGCCAAAGTGACATATGAGACATGAGACAAGAAAGTTACAATGTGATGGATCTGATACAAATCAGAGTAAGAAGATGACAAAATAAAATATTATGGAATCCTAAACTGCTGGGTGTGGACTAAACGGCTAAACCAGCTAGCTGGGATAGGTAGATCATAGGATATCCAGCATCTGTCACTGGCGGATCTCATCAATCTCCTCCACGGTCAGTAGTCTAACCGGGCGTTGTGCATGTCGAGCGTAAGTGACCTAGCTAGATCCTCTCATGCAGCCTCTGTCGATGTTGTGTAGTCCTCCGCAGTCGTGGGCGTCTAGATGTCCCTAGCTTAGTCGCTCGTTCGATCAATAGAGAGATAGGGAAGTAGAGAGCGAAAGAGAGAGAGAGAGAGAGAGAGAGAGAGAGAGAGAGAGAGAGAGAGAGAAAGAGAGAGAGAGAGAGAGAGGGAAGTGGAGAGCGAGACAGAGAGAGAGATAGGAAAATAGGGAAATAGAGAAAGAAAGAGAGATAGCTAGCGAGAGCGAGATCGAGAGAGAGAGAGAGAAAGAGAGATAGCGAGAGCGAGATCAAGAGAGAAAGAACGAGAGATAGAGTACGTAGACAGAGAAGAAACTATGAAATTAAAAAAGGTAAAGGGGTTTTGCCTGCTACATGCATTGCCATGTACACCTGGGAGTGCACGTATGTGTCTACACGTATACGATTTGACCAATAAAGATGAGATTTTGACCCGGTGGTCCTGATCTCCGTACACCTCTGGACCGAGGTGTACAGAGATTGGGCAAGACTAGAGAATGCGCGGTAGTTTACATTGTGAGGAGTATATATATATATATTAAAACAACATTCATAATCATTGTAGATGGCAACGTCATCAACTAACATGGAGGAAAAGATTGCATGCTCGTGCACACTCTGCAAGTATCAAATCCTGTGCAGGCGTAGGATATGTAATGAGCATGTGCACAAGTACGGAGAGTTTGCTAGAGAAACCATACAGAATCTGCAATACCACTCCTACGGAACGGGCATTGATTTCTGCGACATAGCACCTACATCTGAGAGAGAGAGAAAAAAGATTATGCGTGAAGGTCCGACCAATATAGAGCCACGGATGGAAGCAAAAAAGGGCTTACAGACAGAAGACGATGGCATGGAGGAGAAGCTGGATGCCTTCTTCCAGACAAGCGAGGAGAACGCGAACGAAGCAGCACCAGAAGCCGTGCGCCTATCTCTTGAAGACATGTTGAGGAGATTGGAACGTCAACCAATCTATGAAGGCGCCAAAATATCTGTGCTTCGTAATTGTCTGGTGTTTTTGAATCTTCAGTAAGTGTACGGGTGGTCACATGCAAGCGTCACTGCTTTGTTTAGGTACGTAATTTACAAAAGAGATTTTCCGATTGCAATGGTGATGTGCTCTTGTATTGACGATCGAATTTCTATCCGTTTCTGACCCAGAAATGCCTCGACTATGGAACAATGAGGAGGATGCAAGACTGGTGGGAGAGGAGCCGCAAGGGCAAGGGGTGCCGAAGAAAATGAACCTGGCCATGCGAGAAAAGATCATGAAGTTCTGTATACTAAATTCAGCGCCAATGCAAAAATGGCTTGAAAGGTACGAAGAAGAGAAAGAGAGACGCAATAGGGAGCGACAGGATTTCACGCGAAGTCGAACGACTAGAGGCTTACCCTTGCCAGACTATCTCGCTCCTCTACCTCAATTCCCTACAATGGCATGGTTGGACAAGACAGTGAGAGCAGCTCGACAGATCGGAGAACCCATATCTCTAGAAGAGGAAGAGTTGGCTATTGGATATGACTGGAAGTATCATACATACATGGCACTGTGGTTGCATGGAAAGCATTTCAGAACACAACAAATTGACAGCAGAAGAAACACGTTTGACATTGGGGTAATGGTTAGTTTCATGCAAAAGAGCAGGGCCAGTGCTAGAGACACGAATGAAAGCACTAGCAACATGGATTACTGTGGTCTTTTGTCAGATATCCTGAAAGTAAGCTTCAGGCGGTTTGAGATGTTTTTGTTGGATGTGAAGTGGTTCAAGGTGATTACTTCTGGTCGCGCAATGCAACGCTACAAGATATAAACAAGTATTTAAAGGGCAAGATCTCCTGGAGGAAAGTCAGTCAGACGACGTCCATACTACTGTGAGATTAGATGAGATGGACGAAGGTATGGCAGAGGAAGATGACAGATATACGAGGGATGACACAGACAAGCCATAATTGAGACTTGTAGATGAAGATGCAATGGATGAAGACAATCTGCCAGAACGAGTTGGGCCAGAGTTCTGTTTGCAATTAGAGATAGACGATGATACAGTGCAAGATCTTATCGATGATGCCTCACTCGTCGAGGCCTAGGCCTGTAAGTGTTTGTGTGAAGACATTGATTTAAAATTAAGCTTACAGTTAATTTAAACAATTGTGTTCTGACGCTTTATTTTACTTTCTTTGTGCAGGAATTTAGTATGGCATACCAGATTCTAGATCCCGCTTTTATGAGTGAAGATGCATTCATGGGCTTGTTACACGGTTGACGCCTACTCAGATCGCAGAGGCTTCTCAGTACTGGGTAGCGAGAGGCACGGGTACTACGCCTCCGGGCTTCACAGCGGAGGGTCCGACGCCTAGGGGGGGGATGCCTACGGGGGGGAGGACGCCCTTGGGTACGACGCTTGCTTCTCCCATCACAGCCGCTTCGACACCTAGGGGTGGGACAGAGGCGGATACGTCCTCATGTCCGCAGCACAGGCGCACTCGCTGATCTCGGCGATCCTCAGGTGGAGGTGGTGGTTGCTGTGGAGGAGGGTCCACAGATGCTTCGACCCCTCCTCGCTCACGACCCCCGTCCTACCCAGGCACTCCTCTTGACACACCTCTTGGCACACCTCGGACACCTTGGGGGGCACAGGATCCTAGTGCCTCCAAGCTCTATACTGTACAGGAAGATGGTTTTGTTCACATGGATACAGTCGGGACTGAGATGCGACAGCGGATTCGCCAGCTCCCGGAGCTGCAGTTTTCAACCAGCCTTCTGACGTCTTGGGGTGATTAGGATGGGGCCAAAGTCAATTACATAGTGGAGACCATCTTGAGAGAGTACCAGCCTACTCCGGGTTCTTCCGTTGTTCCAAGGAGGTGGATCAAGGGTGTTGTACGGGACACCGTGAAACATCGACGAGATGCAGCTCGGAAGGCTTTCAGGACCGGCTCGCCGAAGCCTTCGGACATCACACACGAGACGTGGCTGCAGATCAGGGAGGATGAGCGGACAGCGGACAGGTGGTTCAGACAGCAGTGTGAGGCCGCGGAGGTACGACAGATGACCACGGGGACATCTCATCTTGGCAGCAGAGGCTTCGACACCTTTGTCTATGAGTTTGTGAGTTTCTAATCCAATCTTACCTATGGTGTTTTTTAAAACGCGATGAATCATGTATTCGTATTACTTTGATTTTTGTATAAACGCAAAATCTTGCGATGCATCGAGCTCCGTCACGCTAGGAGGAGTCAGATGGATATCGCAGAGGTATCTATGAAGTACTGAATGATCTTGAAGCTTCAGGAGAGCCTGTAGACTGGGAGGCCTTACAGTCTCGCTGATCGCTTGAGGTGAGACGTTAATATGTGTGAGTTGATTTAATTAAGTAAGTATATGTGAAGTAATATCCATACTAGTTTTGTGAGTTGTCCTATGTGCAGGTTGCGACGCCTAGTCAATAGTGGACCGGATTTCAAATATATGCTTTGTGAGACACAGACACGCTTCTGTGTCTCTTTTTTGTTTTGACAGTTATTGTTCAGACAGTTATTGTTTCCCTTATGGTTATGATTATTGTCATTGTCATTGTATAGACATGGTTATTTCTCCTATTTTTATATAGACACAGTTATGGCTCAGGTTTTGTTAATGGTTATGTTTAACTTTTTGGTTATGCTTATGGTTATTGTTAATTTTGTTTATGGTTATGGTTATCTGCATTATGGTTATGCTTTTATGTTATGGTTATGGTTCGTTATGGTTATGCTTTTAAGTTATGGTTACGGTTCGTTATGGTTATGCTTTTAAGTTATGGTTATGTAATGGTCCTGCTATTAGTCATAATTTTTCTATGAAGTGTCTATAGTATGCGCACATACCTATAAAGCTTCTTAACTCACACTACAACACTACATGAAGATATCGACATTTCTATATCGACGGCCATGCTTTTCCACGTGTATATCGACGTAATTAGCATGCATCGCTATATGCGTCGATATACGCGTCGCAGTGTGCGTCGATATACGCGTGGAAAGGCTTTATTTGCCACGCGTATATCAATGCGTATAGCGACGCAAAAAAATTTGGGGAAAAAAAGCGAAACCCGCGCGCAGGGGCCATTTTCGCCTGCTTAGATCTTGGCCGAAACCTGCTGCGCAGGTACTATGTCCATCTCCACCCCCCCAACCCCTCCCTCTCTCTCTCTCTACATCGTGTGTGTGTGTGAAGGAAAGAGAGAGAGAGAGAGAGAGAGAGAGAGAGAGAGAGAGAGAGAGAGAGAGAGAGAGAGAGAGCGGTGTGTGTGTGTAGGAAAGAGAGAAAGCAGTGTGTGTGTGTGTGTGTGTATGTAAAAGAGAGAGAGAGAGGTGTGTGTGTGTGTGTAGGAAATAGAGAGAGAGAGAGAGAGAGAGAGAGAGAGAAGAGAGAGAGAGAGAGAGAGAGAGAGAGAGAGAGCACTGTGTGTGTGTGTGTTAGAGGTGTGTGTGTGTGTAGGAGAGAGAGAGAGAGAGAGAGAGAGAGAGAGAGAGAGAGAGAGAGAGAGAGAGAGAGAGAGAGATGTGTGTGTGTGTGTGTAGGAAAGAGAGAGAGAGAGAGAGAGAGAGAGAGAGAGAGAGAGAGAGAGAGAGAGAGAAATGTGTGTGTGTGTGTGTGTGCAGGTAATCAGAGAGAGAGAGAGAGAGAGAGAGAGAGAGAGAGAGAGAGAGAGAGAGAGAGAGAGAGAGACAATTAATGTATTCTTAGGAAATTAAAATTAAAGAAAAAAAATTAAAGAGAGAACTGAAATGAAATGTTATATTAATGTCTTCGAAAGGCCAAAGTGACCTATGAGACATGAGACAAGAAAGTTACAATGTGATGGATCTGATACAAATCAGAGTAAGAAGATGACAAAATAAAATATTATGGAATCCTAAACTGCTGGGTGTCGACTAAACGGCTAAACCAGCTAGCTGGGATAGGTAGATCATAGGGGATCCAGCATCTGTCGCTGGCGGATCGCATCAATCTCCTCCATGGTCAGTAGTCTGACCGAACGTTGTGCATGTCGAGCGTAAGTGACCTAGCTAGATCCTCTGATGCAGCCTCTGTCGAAGTTGTGTAGTCCTCCGCAGTCGTGGGCGTCTACATCTCCCTAGCTCAGTCGCTCGTTCGATCAGTAGAGAGATAGGGAAGTAGAGAGAGAGAGAGAGAGAGAGAGAGAGAGAGAGAGAGGAAATAGAGAGATAGAGAAAGAGAGTTACATATATAAATAAATAAATAAATAAATAAATAAATAAATAAATAAATAAATATATATATATATATAGAGAGAGAGAGAGAGATAGGGAACTGGAGAGCGAGACAGAGAGAGAGATAGGAAAATAGGGAAATAGAGAAAGAAAGAGAGATAGCTAGCGAGAGCGAGATCGAGAGAGAGAGAGAAAGAGAGATAGCGAGAGCGAGATCGAGAGCGAAAGAACGAGAGATAGAGTACGTAGACAGAGAAGAAACTATGAAACTAAAAGAGGCAAATGGGTTTTGCCTGCTACATGCATTGCCATGTACACCTAGGAGTGCACGTATGTGTTTACCCATATAGGATTTGACCAATGAAGACGATATTTTGATCCGGTGGTCCTGATCTCCGTACACCTCTGGACCGAGGTGTACAGAGATTGGACAAGACTAGAGGATGCGAGGTAGTTTACATTGTGAGGAGTATATATATATATATATATATATTAAAACAACATTCATAATCATTGTAGATGGCAACGTCATCAACTAACATGGAGGAAAAGATTGCATGCTCGTGCACACTCTGCAACTATCAAATCCTGCGCAAGCGTAGGATATGTAATGAGCATGTGCACAAGTACAGAGAGTTTGCTAGAGAAACCGTACAGAATCTGCGATACGACTCCTACGGAACGGGCATTGATTTCTGCGACATAGCACCTACATCTGAGAGAGAGAGAAAAAAGATTAGGCGTGAAGTTCCGACCATTATAGAGCCACGGATGGAAGCCGAAAAGGGCTTACAGACAGAAGACGACGGCATGGAGGAGATGTTGGATGCCTTCTTCCAGACAAGCGAGGAGAACGTGAATGAAGCAGCACCAGAAGCGGTGCGTCTATCTCCTGAAGACATGTTGAGGAAGTTGGAACGTCAACCAATCTATGAAGGCACCAAAATATATGTGCTTCGTACTTGTCTAGTGTTTTTAAATCTTCAGTAAGTGTACGGGTGGTCAGATGCAAGCGTCACTGCTTTCTTTAGGTACGTAATTTACAAAAGAGATTTTCCGATTGCAACGGTGATGTGCTCTTGTATTGACAACCGAATTTCTATCCGTTTCTGACCTACAAATGCCTCGACTGTGGAGCAATGAGGAGGATGCAAGACTGGTGGGAGAGGAGCCGCAAGGGCAAGGGGTGCCGAAGAAAATGAACCTGGCCATGCGAGAAAAGATCATGAAGTTCTGTATACTAAATTCAGCGCCAATGCAGAAATGGCTTGAAAGGTACGAAGAAGAGAAAGAGAGACGGAAAAGGGAGCGACAGGATTTCACGCGAAGTCGAACGACTAGAGGCTTACCCTTGCCAGACTATCTTGCTCCTCTACCTGAATTCCCTACAATGGCATGGTTGGACAAGACAGTGAGAGCAGCTCGACAGATCGGAGAACCCATATCTCTAGAAGAGGAGGAGTTGGCTATTGGATGTGACTGGAAGTATCATACATACATGGCACTATGGTCGCATGGAAAGCATTTCAGAACACAAAATATTGATAGCAGAAGAAACATGTTTGACAGTGGGGTAATGGTTAGTTTCATGCAAAAGAGCAGGGCCAGTGCTAGAGACACGAATGAAAGCACTAGCAACCTGGATTACTGTGTTCTGGTGTCAGATATCCTGAAAGTAAGCTTCAAGCGGTTTGAGATGTTTTTGTTGGATGTGAAGTGGTTCAAGGTGATTACTTCTGGTCGTGCAATGCAATGTTATGCAGAGATGGAAACAAACTTGTGCAAATAGATTCTATAAAGATTTGGACAGATGCGAGCGACACATTTTCTCTCCCCGAACATTGCCAGCAAGTGGTCTTTGTACTGGACCCTCGAGAGCGACAATGGTGGTTTGTGGTTCAGGTTGCTCCAAGAAATAAACAAGTATTTGAAGGGCAAGATCTCCTGGAGGAAAGTCAGTCAGACGACGTCCATACTACTGTGACATTAGATGAGATGGACGAAGGTATGGCAGAGGAAGATGACAGATATACGAGGGATGACGCAGGCGAGCCATAATTGAGACTTGTAGATGAAGATGCAATGGATGAAGACAATCTGCCAGAACGAGTTGGGACAGAGTTATGTTTGCAATTAGAGATAGACGATGATACGGTGCAAGATCTTATCGATGATGCCTCACTCATCGAGGCCTAGGCCTGTAAGTATTTGTGTGAAGACGTTGATTTAAAATTAAGATTAAAGTTAATTTAAACAATTGTGTTGTGACGCTTTATTTTAATTTCTTTGTGCAGAAATTTAGTATGGCATACCAGATTCCAGATCCCGCTTCCATGAGTGCAGATGCATTCATGGGATTCGTTACACGGATGACGCCTGCTCAGATCACAGAGGCTTCTCAGTACTGGGTATCCAGAGGCACGGGTACTACGCCTCCGGGATTCACAGCGGAGGGTCCGACGCCTAGGGGGGGACGCCTACGGGGGGGAGGACGCCTATGGGTACGACGCTTGCTTCTCCCATCACAGCCGCTTCGACACCTAGGGGTGGGACAGAGGCAGGTACGTCCTCATCTCCGCAGCACAGGCACACTCGCTGATCTCGGCAATCGTCAGGTGGAGGTGGTGGTTGCTGTGGAGGGGGGTCCACAGATGCTTCGACCCCTCCTCGCTCATGACCCCCGTCCTACCCAGGCACACCTCTCCACACACCTCTTGGCACACCTCGGACACCTTGGGGGGCACACGATCCTAGTGCCTCCAAGCTCTATACTGTACAGGCAGATGGTTCTGTTGACATGGATACAGTCGGGACTGAGATGCGACAGCGGATTCGCTAGCTCGCGGAGCTGCAGTTTTCGACCAGCCTTCTGACGTCTTGGGGTGATCAGGATGGGGACAAAGTCAATTACATAGTGGAGACCATCCTGAGAGAGTACCAGCCTACTCCGGGTTGTTCCGTTGTTCCGAGGAGGTGGATCAAGGGTGTTGTACGGGACACCGTGAAACATCGACGAGATGCATCTCGGAAGGCTTTCAGGACCGGCTCGCCGAAGCCTTCGGACATCCCACACGAGACGTGGCTGCAGATCAGGGAGGATGAGCGGACAGCGGACACGCGGTTCAGACAATAGTGTGAGGTCGCGAGGTACGACAGATGACCAGGGGGACATCTCATCTTGGCAACGGAGGCTTCGACACCTTTCGCTATCAGTTTGTGAGTTTCTAATCCAATCTTAACTATGGCGTTTTTTAAAACGCGATGAATCATGTATTCGTATTACTTTGATTTTTGTATAAACGCAAAATCTTGCGATGCATCGAGCTCCGTCACGCCAGGAGGAATCAAATGGATATCGCAGAGGTATCTATGAAGTACTGAATGATCTTGAAGCTTTAAGAGAGCCTGTAGACTGGGAGGCCTTACAGTCTCGCTGATCGCTTGAGGTGAGACATTAATATGCGTGAGTTGATTTAATTAAGTAAGTATATGTGAAGTAATATCCATAGTAAATTTGTGAGTTGTCCTTTGTGCAGGTTGCGACGCCTAGTCATTAGTGGACCGGATTTCATATATATGCTTTGTGAGACACAGACACGCTTCTGTGTCTCTTTTTTGTACAGACAGTTATTGTTCAAACAGTTATTGTTTCCCTTATGGTTATGATTATTGTCATTGTCATTGTATAGACATGGTTATTTCTCCTAGTTTTATATAGACACAGTTATGGTTCAGGTTTTGTTAATGGTTATGTTTGACTTTCTGGTTATGCTTATGGTTATTGTTAATTTTGTTTATGGTTATGGTTATCTGCATTATGGTTATGCTTTTAAGTTATGGTTATGGTTCGTTATGGTTATGCTTTTCAGTTGGTACGGTACTTGTCTTTCATTGGCCTCAAATCTCATGTGAGATCCTACATGGATAGCATGTAGGAGGCGTATACATGATATGGTTTTTTTTAAAAATTTTATGTAAAACAAAGGGAACTCTGCCGAAATTTTTGCGCGCGGGAGCATGGTTGATTTTGGTGCTGCTCGCTTTCTTGGGCAGAGGGCAGGAAGTCTGGCTTGTGGCTGTGTCCATCTTTTAACTAGGCACAAGCTAGGCTACCTGCCCTCTGTCCAAGAATTTTTTTTTCTGTTATGGTCGCCGCTATCTGCGTCGCTATTGTCGTCTTTATCTGCGTCGCAAATAGCGATAGGTTCATAGGGACGCGGATATCGACGCAGATATAGACGCAGTGCGTCGATATCTGCATCGATGACACCTTTTTTTGTTGTAGTGTCATGAAGATTCCTTGGTTTAGGCCATCCTTTGATTACCTCTAACTTTGATGGATCCATTTGGATGCCATTTTGAGAGATAATGTGACCTAAGTAGTGAATCTCTTGCAAGAAAAATTCACTTTTCTTTCGATTAACATAAAGTTTATTCTCTCTTAGAACTTGAAATATTACCTGGAGGTGTTGCTTGTGTTCGTCTAATGAATTAGAGTAGATGATGATAGCATCAAAGAACACTCCAGTAAAGGTTCGGTGAGGCCTGAATAGCTTCTCCATCAAGCGGTTGAATGTGGCTGGTGCATTGGTCAAGCCAAAAGGCATGACAATGTATTCGTAAAGACCAAACATAGTGCAAAATGCGGTCTTTACAATGTCTTGATCAACTATCCTTATTTGATGATAGCCACTTTTTAGGTCAATCCTACTGAAGTAGGTGGACCCTTGTAGCTTATCAAATAGGTCTTCTACCTGTGGAATGGGAAACCTATTTTTGATAGTGATCCTATTTAGTGCTCTAGTGTCGACACACATACGATATGTTCCGTCTTTCTTTTGCACTAGTAGCACAGAAGAACAAAATGGAGATGAGCTAGGCCTAACCATGCCCTTCTCAACTAACTCAGGCACTTGCCGCATAATCTCCTCTTATTGAGCTTGAGAAACTCTATAAGGAGGTTTGTTATGCGGTGAACTTCCTAGAAGAAGTTCAATTGCATGGTTATCATTACCTCGTTTAGGAGGTAGCTCACAAGGGATGTCGTCAATAAAAACATCATGAAACCCCTTGAGAAAATTGGAAATAACTCTAATTCCTTTTGATTCTGTATATTTTCTTTTGCTAAAACATTAGGTTCATTTTGAGAATCTTTAACAAAAATCATGTACACGGAAATAGAGCTCTTTATTGACTTGTTGAAATCTTGTTGAGAGCTCTCCTTTGGATCCCTACTGTGGTGGCCGGTCTGCTAGCTTAACCAATATTCTAGCGTTTTCTCCCCTGGCACTTCCCCATATTAAATGACCAGTTTAACATGAGAAAATCATTTAGGAGAATTAGATATTGATTATTATGACAGGTGTATCCGCTTGCGGTGAAGTCCAAAGGGTTTGTGTGCTTCAAGAAATTTTTGGCCAAGGCTATGGACACCCTCCATTCTGATCGGGGGGGGGGGGGGGTATATGTCTCATGAATTTAATGCATTTTTGGCTAGTCGTGCAATAAAACATCAATGTAAAGTTCCATATACACCTCAAGAAAATGGTGTTTTTGAAATAAAGTACATGTTTCTTACGGAGATGGCAAGATGTATGGTCAAAAGTGAAGCTTTGCCACATTTGTTTGGCTTGAGGCCATCATGTGTGCCACTTATGTACTCAACAAGTGTCCTATAAAAGCTTTATAGTCTATGAATCCATATGAACCATGGCATGATAGAAAGCCATCTATTAATCACATGCGTGTTTTTGGGTATTTGGCTTATGCTTTGGTGCCACAAACTCCATGCAAAAACTGGATGATAAGGCTATTAAGTGCATTTTTGTTGGTTATAGTGCTAAAAGCAAAGGTTACAACTACTAAGTTGCATTATACGTTACACGAGAAACATATAATACGTCATATATGGGTGTATTTTACATGACCTCATGTTATACAGTCGTATAGCAAAAACTGGCAACGTATTTTTTTTCCAGTTTTTCGATCGAAAACTACATCTATCAAAAAAACTTTCGATAAAAAAGAATTAGGACAAAATATTTCTTGATCGAAGAATGTTTTGATCGAAAAATAAAGTATACATATTGGCAACGAGTCTTGTTGAGACTAGTATTCATCACAAAAGGTATTCCATGTCAATAGTAGACTAAAAAAATGAAATTTTTTATAATTCAAAGATATTGAAATTTAAAATAGTTTTAATTTTTTTTATTAAAATCAATTTAATTTTTTGTTAAAATTTGATTGATTCTTTCTTTGAAAATCAAATTATATAAGCTTTGTATGTTGTGTAGAGCTCAAACTCTCACTCATACAAGGTGTTTATTTTTTAGGAGTCACTTACTACGTGCTCAATTTACTGACATGTGGAAGTGAATTAGTGATACAATTTAGAGATTGCCGTTGTGTGCAGAGTTTACTCTCACATAAGGTTATTTGTCTGTAAAATATAATAGAATAGAGGTCAGTTTTATTAATTAGGTAGGTTTGATTTTGACGTGCAGATACTTACTCACCTCAAAGTGAACATAGAGATATTTTTTTTTTTGTCCTGTGTAGAGCCATCACACTATGCTCTCACTAGAATCAAAATTTAGGAATCTCATGTCCAAATACATTGATATTACATTATCTTTATTTGGATTGCTACGTCTATCTTACCGTGTGATTGTACACGTGCATCAACTACAGATAGATAAGCTTTCAAAGATCTACCATGGAGTGTGAGAACTTCATGTTCGTACTTTAGATAGATATGAAAATCGTCAAGGTTTGCAATTAATCCTCATGTTCCAATGAGAATCAATTCCAAGATTTGATCAATATTATCGATTATTGTAATGTGTGAAAGCTTTAAGCTTGCACTTTAGATAAATCGATATAGTGCAACGTGATGATGAGTTTTATTTATATTGTTTTAAATAAGTGATTAAGATTATCGATTATCGTAATGTGTGAAAGCCAAAAGCTTACACTTTAGATGAATTGATATAGTGCAATGTAATTGAATTGTTTTGTTTGAAGTGATGAAGTTATTTAGCGCAACCTATATAATTTGATTGACATGAATTTATTGAAGAATGCTAAGACTATCATTGTTTATTGTTGATTGATAATGTAGCACGAGACTAATTGATAGTGTAGACAGATTTTGATTACTATATTGATTGATAGAGCATTGCCTGTGTAGTTTGTTGCTTTGAACTAGTTTTGAACTCAAAATCAACAAGTGGATTTATTGATCTGGTAGTATGGTGAAAGGACATGAGTGGAGTTACGTCCATGAGTTGCATGCTGAAAAGAATATATCTTGATTGAAATGTAAGACCTGCGGCCATGAGTTCAGTGGTAATGCAACCAAAATCAAAGAGCATTTGTTTAAACTCCCTGGTAATATCTTCGAGTGTACGGCTCCGCCAAGAGAAATTGATGCTAGATTGTCAAAGTATGCTTGCATAGTAGAGCAATTCTTATAGCTAAAAAGAAAAGTGCTAAAGACAAACAAGTTGCAATGGATGTTGAAATGTATGTTGTCAATGAGAGAACATAGCATGTACCTACAGAAGCAAGTGATCACACTCCCTAGTCACTCATTTTCATGGATATGCTTCAACGTCAGCAACAACAAATCCTAGCTCAACTAAAGTTAGTAAAGCATCATCCAATGGCCAAATGCTCTATGAAGCGATAGATAAGCAATGGTTACTTGAGTTGCACTTGAAATGGATGCAAGCTTTTGTGACGTGTGGTATACCATTCAATGCTATGTGCAACCCCATATTTCAAGATGCTTTAATGAGCACGACCAAAAAAGGGTTTGTGCTTCCTGATTATAATAAGATGCGTACAGAGTATCTAGATAAATTGAAAGACAATACTGAAGCCATCCTCAAGCGCACGGTGGTGGACTTTGTTCCTACATTTGGTTGCACCATAGCGTTGGATGGATGGACCAACTGTCAGAAGCAGCCGCTTATCAATGTGATGCTTATCAATCCTAGAGGGTCTATGTTCGTAGAAGCTATTGACACCTATTCAAAATAGAAGACCAGTGATTATCTTGCAAGGATATATATGAGCGAGCCATAACAAAGGCGGGTTGGCCAAAGAACGTGATTGAAATTGTCACATATAATGCATCCAATTACAAGGTTGCAGGAAGGGCTATCCAAGTTAAGTACCCTGAAATGATTATCTTGCAAGGATATATGAGCGCACCATAGCAAAGATAATGCATCCAATTACAAGGCTGCAAGAAGGGCGATCCAAGTTAAGTACCCTGAAATTACTTGGGGGCCATGTGTCGCGTATACTCTTATTTTTCTATTAAAAGACATTCAAAAAATGGCCGTCATAAAACAAATGCTGCTGGATGTAAATCATGTGGTGAAATTCATTATAGAGCATTAATTTCTGTATACTCTTTTTCGAATAAAATCACCCCCAACAAAACTTTGCAAATATTTTGTGCGACAAGGTTTGCAACCGCATACTATGTTCTTGCCATTTTGCAAGAAGTGAAGCCTAGATTGATTGAAATGGCACCCAATAGAAGATAGGATGCTTGGCTCAGCAAGTATCCTAGGTGGCAAGAGGCAACTACAAGATGTGTACAGCTTGTGAACTCGCAAGTTTTTTCGTGCAATGTAGAGAGAATTGCCACCCTGGTCAAACCATTTATTGATCTTTTGCGCATAGTCGACAAAGACTCTTTTGTCTTTGGTTGAGTCTATTGGTACATGTTAGAGGCATTATGCAAATTAAGAGAGCATGTTGGCTTTGGTGCAAAGGACAAAGCTTCCATAGTCACAACTGCCAACAAGAGATGGGTGCAATTGCATACGCCGTTGCATGGTGTTGCATTTGTATTGGATGCTAAATTTCAAATGCACCAACAATCGGCCAATAACGAATTCATGAGTGACTTCAAAATAGTGTGCTCTCAACTATTAGGACAAGAGGATGGGAAAACTGCTTTTCATCAGTGAGTCGATTATGCTAATAGAACTGGCATGTTCTGGGATCCATGGCATATAGATGCCATTGCACACACAAGTGTGTCTCTATGTTGGAAGGAGTATGGTGGGGAGAAAGTGGAGATGCAACACATTGCTATTAGAGTTCTATCTGTTGCTGTATCAAGTGGAAGCTGTGAGAGAAATTGGTCGGCTTTTAACTTTATGCATACCAAGAAACGAAGTCGGATTCATTCTAAACGTGCTACTGATTTGGTTTATGTGTTTTGCAACATGAGACTTATCCATAAGACTGTGAACATTGCTTCAAGAGCAGCACAAAAGCACTATGGTGTCTTTCAAACCATGAAGCTATAGCTGCAAAAGTAGACGGTGACTATAAAATGGAAGGGGAGATAGCTTCAAAATGCTCTGATATGGATGAAATAGATGATATGATTGGTGTGTTTGATGGTGATGAAGATGTATGACTAAAGGCGTATAAGTAATTATGACACATCGCCATTTTACACTACAAGATGTTCACCTCTCTCTCTATCTATCTATCTCAAGTTACTTTTAAAATAAGAATCATAATTACAGGTAGAAACAATACAATACTATTTATTTGATTGAGAATACAAAAATGGATAGCTGAGGAGATAAATGACAAGCTGTGATTACGAAAATTATAGCCCTTCGCCAAAATAGATAGGGGCAAAGTGAGCAAAGTGCTCAAGCCAAAGATTGAGTCAGCTCATTGAGTAGTTCATCTATGTCAAACTCAGTACTTTTAGGCACAGGAGATGGGCTTAGAGGTTTTTGTTGCGAAGGACCAGCCTGATCTGGCAATGGTACGTAGACTATTGCATACTATTGCAGGTTGGCTTGGGCCTCTGATAGCTCTATCTCAAGCTCAAGGATTCTGCTGTGCAAAATGTCACGCATCTCTCCTTGGCTTGCAAGATCTTGCCCTTGGCTTGCCAATACAACGAGCGTCTCTGACTCTTCGAGAAGCAGAACTATGGGATGTTTGCGTGCAGGCATTGGATTATTGGCGTGAGTTGCTGCCACTTTCCTTGCAATTAAACCATACCCAACGCTAGAATTCTTGGGGCGGTCTGACCAATCTACACGCCTCCCAAGGATGTCGTAAACATAACATTGTTGTATAAAGTAGAGTGTCATTTGGCTATTGTTTGGCATCACTCTCTCGACATATGAATCTTTGTAGAAATACTCGTGCGAATCCTTTGTGTTGCAAATCTGATAGATTGACATGAGGTGATTCTTTGACATTGCCACTAACTCGAAATAAATGTTGGCATACAAAGTGGCTTGGACATAGATTTTTGCACTTCTTAAGGCGAAGAGGCTCGCCTTGCAACCCGGACTCGTCCTCTTCGATTCATGCAATAGCTTTGAGGTCTTT
This sequence comes from Adiantum capillus-veneris, assembly GCF_014529385.1. Lineage (NCBI taxonomy): Eukaryota > Viridiplantae > Streptophyta > Polypodiopsida > Polypodiales > Pteridaceae > Adiantum > Adiantum capillus-veneris. The sequence goes on from NC_140934.1 coordinate 7,237,877, forward strand.
CTCTTGGCCATACGCTCTCTCTCTCTTCTTGGTAGATGGACCATGCTTCAACGTGATTAAGTTCTTCTTCCATATCTACCAATCAAGCAAGCATGTCATCATTAGAAAGACTTATCGTAAAGCTGACAGGTTATCACTTTCAAATCTTCAAAGGAATAGACATGATAACTTAATCATGCTGCAATAAAGAGACATAATATTTATCACCATGGTGTTGGAAAGAGAGAAGATAACTTGATAAATATATAATTTACAAGCTCAATACATGAGGATAATAAATAATTCATCACTTTAATCATCCGCTAGTCGTAGACCAAAAATCATTACAATGTCATAGTCCACTCTATGGGCACCATTTAGACAGAGAGAGAGAGATCAAAAGCGTTAGTTTGGGTTGAGGGAGTTTTTTGCTTGCCACTCTCAAGGTGGGTAAGTACATTGCTTAAAAAATCTCTTTTCTCTTATGGCACTGACATGCACTTCAAGAGTCATTTTACAAGTATGATACATGGAGTAGATGTCCATGGATTTATTCCAGGGAGGGGGATTAATAGATATGCATTCTAGGGTAGCCCATGGAAAATCTCTCTCGCTCTGCTTTCTAGTTTCTATTTTCAAGTTGCGGAGAGGAGGAACGCATGTCGTTGTTTTGGTCTTTGTACATGATCCCCAATCCACAATGCCTGCATAGACCCCCTTTTGTCCAAAGTGAAGCATCATGTTGCAAGAGTGAAGGTCATTGTGGAGATAGTCGTGCGCATGTAGATACTTTAAGTATGAAGAAGAACGTTTATTATCTGCAAAATGTTATTTTTGAACATCTCTATTGTTCCTCCAGTGGTTGCATAATCACGAATGGCAGGTTGACTACCATTTGCAGTGTACTCTCTTATCCACTGCTCTACATGGCCCCCATTCCAAAAACGTGAAATGAGCATTGGATGCTCTATGTGGTGGACCATGAAAAGTGGATAAATAATGCTATGATGAGTGATGTCCAAAACTGTGGCTTTATCCATGACCGATTGATTCACTCTGGGTCCATGCAGGTGGACTTTAAAGATCTTCGCTGCATACAATGGCTCTTTAAACATAGGATGTGTGACACCTACACGCTTCACGTGTGTCCATCTCCCTTCTCCCAGTTGCGGAGCCTGTATATTGAAGATTTTTGTTTCTAGCAAAAGATATAATACAGGGGGGAGCTGAGACTGATTGAGAGCGAGAGTGGCACTAGCAGCAGACTCTATTAACTCTAGCCGTAGTTTTTGGCTCTTTTGTAGCATCGAAAGAGCTGCTTCCACTCTCGTGCGCTTTGCTACTCTCTCCAGCTTTCCCTTGCTCTTGAACTCAGTATACAAATGTTGCACAAGCTCTATGCGAGTAGCTATGCCTGGCAAAGTAATGATTTCAGGATTTTTTAGATCCTAAAAAATCTTTGCAATCTATCCAATAGACTGCTTGACCATGTTCAATAATGAACATGATATCATTAGAGATATGTCAAAAGCAACGGGCGTTAATGCGTGCTAAAGCTGCTCAAAAACAGACTTCGCTAAGGCCTCTGTGAACTAGTAATAATGTTCCGGACTAGAGGGATTTAGGCAAAAACAAAGTTTAGGCTCTAGAATGTGATGAAAGTGACGTACTATCACTTTAATTTGAGGTGAATTTTTGTTGATGTTTCGTCAGCTTAATATCCGCCATAGCTGCAAAATATAATTTTAAAACATAAACGTTGTCAGAGGGGAGGGAAAACTCTCAAAATCATGTCATGATCCTAATCCATACACAATTGACATAATCTAGAGAAAACGATGATAAATTATGATTGCAATACATACATTGTACAATGGAGAGAGGTGAACATGCCAGGAGTGTGAGGGACGCTCATCACAAGAATTGGACCATGTTATGTGCATTACATAACACACATAAACGATCAAAGCATGAATGTGAACAACCTAGCTTGTGCGAGGTACACTCAACTCAAGTCCTGGACGTTGTTGTCATGTTGATTGATAGTTTAATCAATTTAATCCCTGATGAAGTGTGTGAAACACAACACAACCATCAACGAATAATTTAAAAATCTCATATTGTGGTCAAACATTGTACATATTTACACCAAGTCATCTACTGATGAATGGTGTATCTACTAATCGAAAAGTACAAGAGCAAGATGTGTCATGCTAAGATGAAGAGGCCATCTGTATGCATCTCTCTACTCTTAGGTAGACAAACGTATCTCTCATATTTCTATGTAGTAAGAACGATGATATGACTTAATCCAATCCTTGATGAAGTGTGTGGAACTCACAATACAAACATCAGCGAACAATTTAACAATCTCAGATGCAGGCCAAATATCGTATGTATCTACTGATCGAAAAGTACAAGAGCAAGATGTGTCATGCTAAGATAAAGAGGCCATATGTATGCATCTGTCCACTCTTAGGTAGACAAACGTATCTCTCATATTTCTATGTAGTAAGAGCGATGATATGACTTAATTCAATCCTTGATGAAGTGTATGGAACTCACAACACAAACATCAGCGCACAATTTAACAATCTCATATGCAGGCCAAATATCGTATATATCTACATCCAAGGCAGCACCAAGTCATCTAGTGATGAATAATGATGTGTCTTTGGAGTTTGAAACACAAGAGTAAATAGTGCGTCGCACAGAAATGAAGAGGGCGTAGACTATGCATCTCTCCACTCTTTGTTTGACGAGCAGAATTCTTGCGTTTTTACATGATACAAACGATGATTTGAGCCGATCTAAAATTGAGAAACCTATAGGTCACCGTGAAGTGAGAGGTGTAGCATCATGCCTACTGCACTCCACGAGTCGACCACTAAATTCTAACTCAGTCCTATGGTGAGAGATAAGACTACTGCACCACACGAGTGAGAATCTAAGTCTGACCTAAATCCTTCTCTGTAGTGAGCCAAGTGACTGCACAACCCGAGAAAAGTGACTAGTTTCTATCCACTTCTGGAGGGAGCCGGATGGCTACACACCACGAAGTGGCCTATAACCTGCAAGCCAACTCTGTGGTGAGAGAAAACCAGCTGCACCACACGAGTTTGACACAACACACAAAAACAAGTTAGTAAAAGTAGTAACTTCAAAACTATACCTCAAGCTCCAGCTATCTGTTGCTCCTTCTCCAGCAGTCGTTGGTTTCGATTGAAACCGGTGATAGTCTTTATATAAATATTTCGATCGAAAAGAAATAAAATGGCTATTCAGTGATTATTCGGGATTTCGACGTATAATGACGTTTTATACGTATTTTTTATTGGTACAGGCGTATAAATGCAACGCATACAAGCTATACTATCCGCAAACAAAGCGTATCTTGGTTTCACGGAGTGTTGTGTTTGTGAAAGATTCTATTTAGTCCTTGGTATTATGTACTAGAGATAGTAATGTAAGCTCACATAACATTTATGACAGTTTATTGCCTCTTTTCAGTGGTGGAAGTTTTGAATGTAAATTTCAATAAGGCAAATATACAACCTATGGGGGATTCTCAAAATGTTACATATCAACCAATTTTTGATGCAAATGTATATGATTTCCTCGATGAGGAAAGGGCTGAGACTGAGGAGGCTAGAGGTTTGCCAAAATGACTAGTGCATACTTTGTGTGACATTAAATTGGTTGCACGTTCTCTAGTTGTACTCGTTCAAGTTCTCGCCATGCATCTTTGACCTTTGCTCTCACTTGTCATATAACTATTGTGCGTTTTCTATATGCATTGGTAGCTCATTTTGGTTGGGATGTACATGAATCAGACATTGTACTGCTTTCTTGAATGGTGACATATTTGAGGAATTTTATGTAGCGGAGCCTCGCGGTTTTGACAAGAAAGGACAAGAGGATGAAGTGTGCAAATGTAAGAAAGCTTTGTATGGGTTAAAGCAGTCTCCTCATGCTTCGTATGAGAAAGTTAACACTCATTTGGTCAAACGAGGTTTTTGTACAATCCATCAAAAAGCACTTTGTATGTGAAGCGTGAGGGTGATGTACTTTTCATCGTTGTTCTATATGTGGATGATTTGATGATCACTAGTATGAATGAGGTACATATTGCTGAATTTAAGGCTGATTTGAAACTCTATGTGCGAGTTCTCGTTCACCGCATCACTCCCAGAGGAGATTTGCTACCATGTACATGTGGTAGTGATGTGTGTGAATACACTTAGGAGCCCGTTGAGGTATTTTTCCCCTCACTATGAGGTTTTTTCTCCTGTGCATTGTATATACGCCTATCACTCTAGGGCTACCTTATCTTTCCATTGCAAACAACTATAACAAGGAAATATTTAGATTATAATACATTGAAAAAAAAAAAATAACGATTGAAAAAAACACCCGAAAGCATTGTAAGAAATTGAGGAGAAAACAAAGCGAAACATGGTGGGAAAGATTCTTTGTGAACAAATGTTTAACACCCTCTCACAAGGGGCTACCAAAAAGAATTTAAAAGAAAATTTGCTATCATTAGCTTCCCTGGCTTTATCTCCCAAAATGCAACCCTTTACTGTTACACACTAAAATGTGCTTGCCTAGCCGCTTTTGGAATGGGCATGGGTGCCTATAAACACCAAGCTCTTGGAGTTGGGCCACTGTCGCTAGCTTATTGGTTGTGGCTTCTGCTAACGAATCAGATTCGGTGTGCACAGATGGGCAGGCAGCCTGCGTTGCCCAAGTGCTTGTCCACTTAGTGACCAGCGGGGCCAATCTGTCATTGCTTGCAGTCATCCATGCGAGCACACACACTACTGCTAATTTGGAATTAAATCGAATTCCAAAAACGGGCAAGACATCCTAAAGGGGCAAAATGCTCGGAGTGGGAGTCCAGGAGTTACTGTCATAATTACCTCACCTTCTTGGAAAAGGTGCGCACTGCGCAGGCTACAAGTGTCAACAATGTGCGCATGCATGCGCCATGCGAAGGCGGAGGCGGAGGTGTCTCGGCGTTCAAGGCCCAACGGGGAAACGTTTCTAAAGGCGGTACTCTTTATGGGCCTTTTGGTCACGACTGAGGTTCTGAAGGAAGGAAGGGGAGAGAGAGAGAGAGACCTTTGAAGTTCGCATGGGTCACGACAGTAATAACACGACTCGGGGTTGCAGCTTGTACCATCCATCCGTCAAAGTGGTAAAATTGCCACACATTGACAACTCTACGGCAATCCAGCCCATTTTCAAAAAGAAAACTTTAGAAATTATTCGAGCATTTTCTAATAAAAATTTAGCGGGAGATTTTGTGAGCTCTCAGCAGAGGAACACTTTTCCCTAACATGACACGAGCAATTGAACGGTTTCTTCTCTCACCAGTGTTCGGGAATAATCATTTTTCCAACCATACAAAATTCCTTTCCTTGGATTTGCCAAGAGGAAATTTTAAAAATTTACATTGTTTTTTGGGGTTTTTACACTATTTTTTTCCATTTTGCGGCGGAGTTTCTCCTTTTCCCTTTGCTCTCAACCGGCACTTTTGAAATTGAAAACGGCACGATATTAAGCTGAGACACATATTTCCCGAACACTGCCTCTCACTCCAAAGCTCAAACCCTAGATACAAAAGTACGTCAATAATATTTGCGGGTTTGCATTCTTCTCAACTTAGGCTGGGTTCACATCAACCCCGTGGAAGCAATCGCATCAGAGGTGCACTTCCAGGTGGAAGAAAAGTCCTCAATGCACTTTCGCCTACCTGATGTTCACACAACCCGGAGGTACGGTCTCCTCTACCTGCTTGTGTGGAGAGCAACTATTGGTTGTGCGAGCAGGTGTCAAGGTGGAAAAGCCCTTGGACGAGGGAGGGGATGAAAGCAACATGCACTCTTTTGTCGTGAGCTGGCAGCAAAACCCCAAGCTGCCTCCACCCTATGTGAACACCATAGTCCACCTGGCCCAAGATTATTGGCTGCAAGCAGGTTCACACTTCCTTTCGCCGCTTGATGTGGAGCCATAGTACCAGTGCTCGAAAAAAACCTAAGTTTAGTGTAATCCCACCTACAATTTTGAAATTTACCTTTAAATTTTATATTTGAAGGCGAGAAAACCTACAAAATTTTAAAAAAATTAGTGTAATTCGGTGTGAAAACCTTCAAATTTTGTCAATTTACCTCTGTTGTTTCATATATGTAGGTTTGCCAAGTTTTTGGAAAAATGTTTTTTCCGAGCACTGAGCCATACCTTGCGCATGTGAGAAGGTCACTTTCACTCTTACATGAATCGCTTTTGAGCTATATTAACTCCAGCATAGTTTGTAAGGCAAATTGACATTCCTAACCACCCTGAAGTGATAAAACTATGTGTGGGGTCGAGGTGGCTCTAACTTCTACTCACACCCCAAGAAAGGTGACAATAGTTTCCAAATTTCTTGGCGCAGGAGGTGAGTGTTTAAGCCAACTCTCTTCCATAGCCCTGGTCAGAGGGATATGTTCATCTCATCCATGGAGCAAGAAGTTCTTACTCTTAGAAAAAAAAGAAGGAATCCTACGGTATCCCATTTTATCTATTTTGCAAGATGTTAAGGTGCAAACTCTAGCGATGATGAACTAGGGATTGTTGTCTACTAGGCTTCAGCTTCTTCCGCAAGTGCTGAGAAGACCTGCTTGTGTCCATAGTAGGTGGCTTCTTAGCCGTTTGCGATCTGCTATCTCAGTTTGCATATGCGGCTTGTCTCGTCTCTTGACACTTTTTGTTTGAAGCTTCAATATAGGAACTTTGTATGTTTGGCACAGTTGTGAAGATCCCCCTCAATACTCCCAGCTCTCGGTCGATCTCAATCGAGCTCACCTTGCCACTCTGCTCTGGCGTGCTTACCCTTTCCATTAGCACGATTATTATTGATATGACCAAGCGATTATTATCGCTTTTGGCCAACCATAATATCCAATTCTTGGCACACTTAGAGGGCTCCCCCATAGGCCCTCTAAAGCCCTCTTATAACCTCAAAAAAAGGGGTGATTACTATCGCGCTTAGTTTGTTACATCCTAGGCTTACTCCCTTTTGAAGAGTGTTCCTTTGACTAGGAAACATTCCCATCGGGTTCCGATTTTTTTGGCCATCATCCCCCCTTTCATAAAGTTTTGCTCCTTCGCAGTGCTAAGAATTGAGCTACAAGTCTTACCCATGGAGGATGACATCATTAAGTTCCCCCAAATGCCCGTGGCTAGGAAATTTCCCATGAATGAAGAAGTCGTACCGATGGACAAAGGGGATGGGTTGACATCGCGACCATCAAACGACGCCTTAATGACGGGGGATGCATTGACAAGGGGTTCAACCCTTGTGGATAATAAAGCTTTGACGATTAAGAAGGTCATCTCTGCTAAAGAAGGAGAAAAAGTGATCGATCAAACTGCTAAAGGAATTAACTTCGAGGTGAAAACCCTTAAGGCAGGTGTGCCTCAGGGTTTGATTTGAACTAATGGAAACAAGGTGACAACCAATACTGCATCTCTTAGACCAAGTATCTCAATTGCAAGCATTTTGAAGGTTCCGTATAAGTCTAACGATTTCCATAAAGTCACAATTTGGCAGGCATCAAGTGATGGAGGCCATGAAAAATTGATGAATGTAAAGGCTCGCCTCAAATAGGAGCTAAAAGAAACACATAGAGATCGACCCAATTGTTAACAAAAGAATTTTCTCACAAACAAAATGCAGTGAGTTATTCGAAGAAGGGCTAGCGGATCAAGCCTATAGTGCTATAAAGAAGTCTCTGTCGCAACAGGTGGAGGTTGCGGAGGCTATCGCTATTGCGATTTTTCTAGCAGCTAGCTATGCAAGCTAACCTTACACTTGTGTTTGGCTTCAGTGGGAGATTCCTGGATAGATATGAGTTGATTCAGTGGATTCATGGACCTCAAATTTTTGGGCATGGGGACGCAATTGAGAATACTACTTACCTAGCCAGGCGCTTGTGTTTAGTTATATTCAAGGAGGACTCCGATGTTTCAAAGATCCTGGATAAAGGTCCCCTTATATTTAATAGGACTATTGTATGTGTGGTACCATGGGACTTAGCAAAGTCCCTCCAGTGGATTCATGCTATGTCGAGTTCGCGAGTTTGCCTAGTTGGCTCTACGATAATATCAGGATGCTTTGTCAATTAACTAGGCACCCCCTTGTTTGCTCCTAACGTACAAGACGTGACTAAGAAGATCCTCTAATGGGGTTTGTACTGGCTGGAATGTTTCTTAGACACCACCAAAGAGCATGGTGATCAATGTTGGAGATGGGCTAATAACTATTCCGCTCCATTTCGGGACTTATTTTGGGGCATTCTTTGAGTAATTTGGGCACTTTGCCAAGGATTGTCCCATGAAGGCTAGAGTGAATATCGATCCTACAATGCAAGAATCTAGTGTAGGGAATGACAAGGATGTCCCTTTAAAAGAAACATATGTGGAAGAGAGTGAGAAACTGATAAAGAGTAACAAAGGGGCAAGAGTAGGAGAGGAAAAAGAGGCTCTAATTTGAGACAATGAAGACACCAAATTGCAAGAGAAGACTGTGGAGAAGCAAAGTTTCACACTGAAAATCCCCGAATGCCCATGCAATGATAATGCTTTTTTTTTTCCTGCTTCTATACCTAAGCTTCTGACAGTAACAACTACGTCAGTTGTGCAAGTCCCAGGACTGAAGAGGTTCAAAAGGGTGAAGGTAGTGGCAAGAGAATCCATGTCACTATAGGTTATTGGAGCCTTCAAAGGGAAAGGATCTTCTCCACCCCGTACTCAACTAAAAGGAGGAACTTGTGACCTCCCGCTTCACAATCCTTTTGAAGTGCTACAAGAAAAGAAACCCTCTGACTATGAAGAACCTCCATATTCTCTTGGGATCAAGGATTCAAAGACTGGGTAGGGTTTCGATGTTTAGGATTCGTCCCTCTCTCCCAATGAACCCCAAACTAAAAATGTTGTCCTGGAATGTGAAGGGCATAAGAACGAGAGAGAAATAAGAAAGGTTTGGTAGTGCATCAAGAGGAGAACCGATATTAATTGTTGGTGTCTATAGGAACACCACCTTGATGCCTCAGCCTTGAGAAACAAACGCTTGGGAAATTACTATTTTTTAATGGCACTACTCTTGATGGATTTAGTGGAGTGATGATTGTTGGAATTAGGGTTGCAGAGAAACACACACAGCTTGGAGAAGACGAAGGAAGCTCAAGGCACACAATAGAGAGTGTGTTACTTAGTGTGCAATGGAAAGATAGATAGCCCTAGAGTGATGGGCGTATATACAATGCACGGGGGAAAAAACCTCCTAAAGAGGGAAAAAATGCCCCGGCGGTCCTAGTGTGTTCACACACATCACTACCACATGTATATGGTAACAAATCCCCCCTGGAGTGATGCGGTGAACGAGAGCTGGCACATGAGTAAAGGGAAGTGCCATGCCCTGAGGACAGGATCAGTCCACAAAGGGGAGTAAGCCCAAAGCTTTGCGGAAAGCTTCAAGCTTCTCACGAGACAATGCCTTTGTGAAAAGATCTGCAAGGTTGTCCTGTGTTGGCACATAAGCCAAGCTGATCTCTCCTACTGAGAGCCTCTCCCTGACATAGTGGTAATGCACCTCAATGTGCTTTGTGCGAGCATGAAAAACTGGGTTCCTCGCAACTGCCAATGCGCTCTGACTGTCAGTGTAGATAGTGTTGGCAGTGTCCTTTCCAACACCCAAGTCAGCCATAAGGCGTCTGAGCCATACACACTCAACCGTAGCTGTGAAGACTGCCCTGTACTCAGCCTCACAACTCGAAGTGGCCACAGTAGGTTGCTTCTTGCTCAACCATGATATACATGAACTGCCAAGCATGAAACAAAAACCACTTGTGGACACTCGCGTGTCAAAACAACCAGCCCAATCTGAGTCCGAAAAAGCATGTAAGTCTGGCGGCAATGATCCCCCCTTGGGATAAAACAAGCCAAGATGTAAAGTGCCACTAAGGTAGCGGAAAATCCTCTTGACAGCCTGCCAATGCTTAGACCCTGGGCTATGCATAAATCTGCTGACCTGCGAGACTGCAAACTGAATATCTGGCCTCGTGTTGCATACATAAATGAGGCAGCCAACAGCAGTTTGGTAAAGAGTGACATCAGCAGGATCGCCAGCATCATGTAGACTCAACTTCAAACCTGTTTCCATGGGAGTGGCAATAGGTTTGCAATCCTCAAGTCCAAACTTACATAGCAATGTCTCTATGTAACTTTTCTGACACAAGGCAATACCACCATCACACTGCTTAAACTGTATACCCAAGTAATGATGCAACAGCCCCAAATCTTTCATCTTGAAAGTAGCATTCAAATCAGCCTTAAATTCAGCAATATGTCTCTCATTTGGTCCAGTGATCAGCAAATCATCAACATAAAGAACCACAATGAGAAATACATCATCCTCACGCTTTACATACAATGTGCTTTCTGTTGGACTGTTACGAAAGCCTCGTTTAACCAAATGAGTGTCAGCTTTCTCATACCAAGCACGAGGAGATTGCTTCAACCCATACAAAGCCTTCTTACATTTGCACACTTTGTCCTCTTGTCCTTTTATGACAAAACCGCGAGGCTGCGTTACATAAACTTCCTCAAATATGTCACCATTCAAGAAAGCAGTAACAATGTCTGATTGATGTACATCCCAACCAAAATGAGCTGCCAATGCACATAGAAAACGCACAGTAGTCATACGACAAGTGGGAGCAAAAGTCTCTTCATAATCTATGCCTTTTTGTTGTGCATAACCCTTTGCAACAAGTCGAGCCTTATGGCGATCGATCTCACCATCCGGCTTGCGTTTCAACTTGTAAACCCACTTGGTACCAATGGCCTTTTTGCCAGGAGGCAAATCACATAAAGTCCATGTGTCATTCTCTATAAGTGCATCATATTCTGATTTCATGGCAGCAATCCAATTTTCTGAATTCTGTGCTTCATCAAAAGACAGAGGCTCCTCAACATCATGTAAACTAGACACAGCCAAAGCATAACAATCTGATGCATAAGATGCATGGCGAGAGCCTGAACGAGTATGACTAGATAAAGGTGCATCCAATTTACTGTCACGCAAAGTGTGCACCAGCCATTTTGGCATACCTCTAGCCTGCTCATTTTCAGCCCTTTCCTCATCAAGTACATCATGCACATCTGCATCAGTAATAGGCTGTTCTAAAACATTTTCAGAAACCCCCATAGGCTGTACATTTGCCTCATTGGAACTTACATTCGTATTTCCACCACTGAAAAGAGGCAACAAAGTGTCATAAATGTCCTGTGAGCTTACATTACTGTCTCTAGTACATGACAGCAAGGGTTGAACAGAATCTTCCACAAACACTACATCCCGTGAAACCAAAATACGTTTTGTTTGCGGATGATACAACCTGTAACCTTTGCTTTCAGCACTATAACCAACAAAAATACATTTGACAGCCTTATCATCCAATTTTCTGCGCTGCACTTGTGGCACTAAAGCATATGCCAAACAGCCAAAAACACGCATGTGCTCAATAGAAGGTTTTCTATCATGCCATGCTTCATATGGAGTAATAGACTGCAAAGCTTTCGTAGGACACCTGTTAAGTACATTAGTGGCACACATGATGGCCTCAAGCCAAAAAGAATGCGGCAAAGCTTGACTTTTGACCATACATCGTGCCATTTCCGTTAGTGACCTGTTTTTCCTCTCAGCAACACCATTTTGCTGAGGTGTATAAGGCACTGTACATTGGTGTTTTATCCCACGACTAACCAGAAATGCATTAAATTCATGAGACATATACTCCCCCCCTCGATCGGAACGGAGGGTGCCCATAGTACATTTTGAGACATTTTCAGCCATAGCCAAAAATTGTTTGAAGCACATAAAAACTTCGGACTTTGCTTTAAGCGGAAATACCCATGCATGCCTGGAGTAATCATCAATGAAAGTCACGAAGTACAGGTAATTGCCCAAGGACGGAGTTTGCATGGGCCCACAAACATCACTATGCACAAGTTGCAACCTGCATGTGGCCCTAACTGAACCATCCTTTGGAAACTTAGAACGCTGCATTTTACCCAGAATACAGCCTTCACAAACATGTTTGATAGGTGCTTCAAGAGGCGGCAAAGAAGCAACCATATCAGATTTCTGCAAACGCAGCAAACTGGCAAAATTCAGATGACCAAAACGTGCATGCCAAAGTTTTGCATCTGAAATAGCCCTTGAATCTGCAACAGCATTTGCAAAATTTTGTCCACACTTGTCATACAAAGTGAGCTTATACAGCCCACGGCACAAAAGCCCAGATGCAACAATTTCATCACCAAAACTGAGATCATGAACTGTACATCTGTCATCCACAAATTTGACAACAAGTCCAAGTCTAGCAAGTGCGGATACAGACAATAGATTCTTCTTGATCCCAGGTACATAAAGTGCATCAACAAGTGTGAAGGAACTGCCATTAGCAGCAGTGAGCACAATCTTTCCAACTCCCTGAACTGGATAAGAGGCGTTGTTGGCACAAGTGACTGAATTCCCATGAGGGACAGACTCGAGAGAGGTAAACAATTCACGATGTGAGGTAATGTGCTTTGTAGCACCACTGTCGAAATACCACACATGTGACTCTGCAGCAACTGACAAGCATGCATCATGGACAGCAGGATTGTAAGTGCACTCTGCGCTAAAAGCCCATTCTGCATCAACATCAGCATCACAATCTCCTTTCACAGAAGACTCAACAATGGCTGCATTTGTAGTGGAACCAGCATTTGCAGTGGAACCACCCTCTTTCTTCTTAGCCTCTTTGGCCTTCAACTTAGGACACGACTTGATCAAGTGATCATTGGCTTTACAATAATGGCAACGCATCTTCTTTTTGCCCTTATCACCAGAATTGCCAGACGAAGTGCTGCCAGCAGAAGCATTAGGAACAGAATTTTTGCCACTCGCAGCAAAACCATAAGAAGTGGCTGCATTACTGTTACCACCCTTTCTTTGAGAAGCAATAAAAGCCTGTTCAACTGCACGCTGCCTAGTCCTGTTTTTTCTAGAAAGTGACTCTTGCAACAGCAATGTGCATAATGCATCAAACTTGACAACTTCAGGATTTCCTTGGGTCATAAGTCTCCAAGTACTAGCAAAAGTCTGGTAGGAATCTGGTAAGGCATCAAGAACAGTCTGCACAAGGGAACTGTCAGAAATGACTTCACCTGCAGAAATGAGTTGCTCATTGATATCCTTGACACTAGCAAGGAAAGTGTCCATATCATCTTCCTCATGCATAATCTTCGACTCTAGCTCTTTACGCAGCAAAGCAATTTTAGCCTCATTGCGGCTTGCATAAAGACCTGCTAGAATATCCCAAGCCTGTTTTGTAGATTTTGCTGAACGGATGTGAGGAATAATGGTGCGCTTCACAGACAACGCAATCAGTGCATGAGCCTGCGCATCCTTAACATCCCAACGAGCTTGTTCTGCTGTAGGCAAAACAACTCTAACAGCTGCAATCCTTGCAGCAAGACCTGCAATATCCTCAATATCGCCTACATCTTCAGAACCAGGACGTACATCAATGCCCTGCACAATGTTCCAGACACCTTTTGACACAAGAACGTGTTGCATCATATAAGCCCACATAGGGTAGTTGTCCCCATCCAACCTGTCCTCAGCAGCAAACATCTTGAACACATCTGTGTTGTTGTTGTCAGCCATGGTAAATGCTGCACCTGATGTGAAAACTGCCCGAAAATAGGAGAAATGGAGCGGGAACAACTTGTGCTATATAGCACAAACCGTAGAAGACTATAAGGCACCTGTTATGCAGAAAACGGCACTGACAGAAAATCTGCACAAAATGACGAAATAGCCTGTGCAGTACTGCCCGTAGTGGAAACGGAGGCCGAAATGAGCCCAAATCAAAATTCTGAGCAGACCAAGCTCTTCGAGCTATCCCAAAATATTTGTCGACCTGCGAACGCTTGCCAAAGCTCACTGAAATCGGAGAAAGTGAGCAGGCGTGTGCTGGAGCAGCTGGCGACTAAGCCCGGGAGGACGTGACCTGCTCTGATACCAATTGTTGGAATTAGGGTTGCAGAGAAACACACACAGCTTGGAGAAGACGAAGGAAGCTCAAGGCACACAATAGAGAGTGTGTTACTTAGTGTGCAATGGAAAGATAGATAGCCCTAGAGTGATGGGCGTATATACAATGCACGGGGGAAAAAACCTCCTAAAGAGGGAAAAAATGCCCCGGCGGTCCTAGTGTGTTCACACACATCACTACCACATGTATATGGTAACAATGATAGGAGTCCAAAGGGATCTGGAGCCTAAATTTGTTTCTCAACACGCAATTGGAAGGGCTCTTCGAGTGTCTATTAAGGTACATAACAACTGTTACCATATACATGTGGTTGTGATGTGTGTGAACAGACTTAGGACCGTTGGGACATTTTTTCTCTCACTAGGAGGTTTTCCCCCCTGTACATTGTATAAACTCCCATCACTCTAGAATTATCTTACCTTTCCATTGCACACTAAGTAATACACACTCTATTGTGTGCCTTGAGATTCCTTCATCTTGTCCAAGATGCGTGTATTTTTCTGCAACCCTAATTCCAACAATTGGTATCAAAGCAGGTTGCGTCCTCTCGGGTTTAGTCGCCAGCAGCTCCAACACACGCTTGCTCACTTTCTACAAATTTTTTGAGCTTTCGTGAGCGCTAAGTAGGCTAAAAAGTACTCCAGTGTGCTCATAGAGATCAGTCTACTCAGATTTTTTATTCGAGATCATTTCAGCCTCCGTTTCCACTAAAGGCAGTGCTACACAGGGTATTTGGTCATTTTGTGAAGAATTTTTGTTAGTGCTATTTTTTGTATAACAGTTCCCTTACAACCCTCTATTGTCATGTGACACATCCAAACCTATGTGTCCGTGGACAAGCTACAGCATGATCAGGGTTCAGTTAGTCCAGTCAGTCTAGATTTAGAAGTGATCTGGCACTTTTGTGAGTCTATTCATAGACCGTGCATGCCCAATCACTTAGTGTAGATGCATATCCTCTGGTTGTACACAGCATGATCATAAGCATTCCCATCAGAATCCATCAGAATCAATCAAGGAAATTTTCCAGTGCATTTAGCCTATTTTTCCTATTTTTGACATTTTTCACTCATTATTTTTAAGTGACGTCTGTTGGAAAGTAGGTAGGGAAATTTTGCTAAGTTTGTATATAAACAAACTAGAGCTATCACTATTTGGCAGAAGAGGCAACAGGAGCTAAGCTCAGCAGACAACTTCTCAGCAAGACCCCTTGGTGGACCTTCCCTCCAAGCAGCAGATCCCCCCATGCTAGCGTTTTCTTCATCAACCATTGCCTAGCATTTTCAGCATCTGCACCATCGCCAGCAAGCCTTAGCCTTGGCGTTTTTGCATCAGATCCTCCAGAATCATCCTACAGCACCTAGTGTGTTTGACAGAGCTACACCCTAGCGTTTTCAGCAGTAGCAACCTCAGCCTACAGCGTTTTTCAACAATGAATTACTTGCAGATTCAACCCTAAGAAGGTAGAAAATTCATCCCGGAAAGGCCATCAATTTTCAGCCCTAAACCTGCAGATTTTGAGCATCAAAGACCCACCAAAAACAGCCCCCAAATCAGCGTTTTTGGACTAGTCATAGATTTCAGCCCATAGCGTTTTTGGACAGCAATAGAAAGATTGCAGATTTCAGCCCTTAATTCGACTTCGTCATCTCCGTCGTCATCGTCGACATAGCCTAGACTTGCATCAATCACTTGCATTCAGTTGTACTAGTTTGTGCAATCATAAGTAGACCACTCACGCCGACGAGAGTGGGGCCTTTAGAGGAGGGCTTTACAACGTCTCAGGTGTTGTATCTCTCTTCTCTCTCTCTATCTCTCAGTCTCATACACTTGCACGGATAGTGTCCATTCACTTTGTTTGTGATCATAACATTCACTCATTAAGAACGGAAGGCTCTCCCTTCCATAAGAACAAAAGGAACCTTGAGCACAGTTCGGAGAACTCATCTTGAGCAAAGCACAAACATTTATTCCATTGCACCTAACATTGGTATCAGAGCTTTGGTAGTGTTCTGTATCACTCAAGGAAAGAACCACAAGAATCACAAGAAATTTTTTTGCTTGTTGAGGTCGCATGAACCCAGGTTTTCTTGGGCGTGTCGATTCCTAATCATGTTTCTGAAGAGTGACAGGAATCCCAGGAAAGAAGGTCTTGTCTAGCCTCCCCTTGTGTCTCTTTTCACTCATTGAGAGTGGACCGTGCACTTAGCCACCGGCCAATCAACGTGAGCGCAAGGCCGCCAAGGGGTGCGCCCACAAAAAGGAGTAGAACTCGGGTGAAGAGAAGATCCTTCGCAAACGCGGTTTGCAAGTGAAAGAAAACCTCACGAACCTCAAGACCCTCAAGAACCTCAAGAGCCTCAAGACCCTCAAGAACCCAAGAACCCAAGATCCTAGTGCATGGTCATCACCTGAAGCAGAATGGATACTTCGCATATAGGTGGTGAGCATGAGAGAGGCGATGAAGAGTTCTCCCCACCAAGAGATTTTTTCGACCCTCCCCCTTTTCCATCTACGCCACGAGCTGTACCAACTTCTATGGAGGAGATGGTCAAGTCGATGTTGGACATGATGGCACAACAACAAGAAACGAATCGAGTTGTGTTGGCACAACTAGCAAGAAAAGCAAAACAACATGAAGCTAAGGACCGCGAGCGCGACGAAAGAAACGAAGAATTGTCGCACAACAAGAAGAAAGTCGCAGTAACATGATGGCCGAACAAGAAGAGACTCGTATTGCTTTCGAACGCGAGCGTGAAACTCAAAAGGTGGCCTTGGCGGCCGAGCGTGAAGCTCAAAGAGTGGCCTTGGAGATCGAGCGTGAGGCTCAAAGAGAACTACGCACTCAAGAATTGATTCGATAAGTACTTGCCTTGAAATCCGAACCAGTCAAAGATCATGGGAGTTCCTCAAGTGGCGCAAGCCACGATGCGGTTTCCAACCATCCAGTCACAGAGAAGTTGACTTTCAATAAGTATGATGGTAAGATGGATGCTACGGTTATTCATTCTTGGTTGCATCAATTTAATGTTTATTTTGCGACAACTAAGAATATAGGAAATGTCAAAGTTGTGACGACAGCCATGTACCTTGCCGGTGATGCCATTAATTGGTACCACGCATGGCAAGAGGCAAAGTTAGCCGCGCACCTAGAGGAAGCTGAAGAATTCATGCCCCTTTCCCTCAATTGGGCTGATTTCCAAGACAACCTCAAGGCGCGGTTTATGCCACCTCAGTACCTCGCACGATTGAAGGAGGATTGGCGTGCTCTCAAGCAAAATGGTATGCCGGTTATGTATTTTTCTAATCGTGTTTTGCAACTAGGTACCCAATTACGCAAGTCGGATGATGAACGCAAAGAGGCATTCGTTTTTGGGTTAGACGACTATATCAAGTTTGATGTAGAAGTCTTCGAGCCAATTGATCTCAACAAGGCGGTAGTGATTGCTCTCGCACAGGAGATGAAGCGCAACTCCTCTTTTTGGGTAGTTTTCACATCACGTGCAACATTTGCCATGGCTGACAACAACACAGATGTGTTCAAGATGTTTGATGCTGATGATAGATTCAATGGGGACAATTACCCTATATGGGCTTACATGATAAAACATGTCCTTGTGTCAAAGGGTGTCTGGAATATTGTGGAGGGCATTGATGTACGTCTTGCTTCTCAGGATGTAGGTGATGTTGACGAATCATGATGTTACAGGTTTTCGTGGTAGCATTGTTGTTGCCAATGCTGTTTTGCCTAGAGTTCAGCAAGCTTGCTAGGATGTAAAAGATGCGCAGGCTCATGCATTGATTGATTTTTCTATGAAGTGTACCATTACTCCTCACATTTGTTCAACAAAATCTGCAAAACAGGCTAGGGATATTCTAACAGGTCTTTATGCAAGTCGTAATGAGGCAAAAATTGCATTGTTGCATAAAGAAATGGAGTCAAAGATTATGCATGAGGAAGATGCTATGGACACTTTTCTTGCTGGTGTCAAGGATATCAATGATCAACTTATTTCTACAGGCAAAGTCATTCTTGACAGTTCCCTTGTGCAAACTATTCTTGATGCTTTGAGATTCCTACTAGACTTTTGCTAGTTTTAGAAGACTTGACCCAAGGAAATCCAGAAAGGAGTGAAGTTTGATCTATTATGCTCATTACTATTGCAAGAGTCACTTTTTAAAAAAATCAGAACTAGACAGGGTGCAATTGAGAAGGCCTTTATTATTGCTTAAAGAAAAGGTGGTAAAAGTAATGTAGCCACTTCTCAAGGTTCTTCTATGAGTGGTAAATCACCTATTCCTAATGCTTCTTTTGGCAAAAATTCGTCTGAGAATTCTGGTGAAAAGGGCAAAAAGAAGATGCATTGCCATTATTGTAAAGCTAATGATCACTTCATCAAACAGTGTCCTAAGTTGAAGGCCAAAGATACTAAGAAGAAAGAGACTGGCTCCACTACAAATGCTGGTTCCACTACAAGTGCAACTATTGTTGAGTCTTTTTGAAAGGAAATGATGCAGAATGGGATTTTAGTGCATAGTGCACTTATGATCCTTCTGCCCATGATGCATGCATGTTAGTTGCTACAGATTCACATGTGTGGTTTTTGATAGTGGTGCTACAAAGCACATTACCTCACATCGTTATTTGTTTACCTCTCTTGATTCTATCCCTCATGAAAATTCAGTTACTTGTGCCAACATTGCCTCTTATCCGGTTTAGGGAGTTGGAAAGATTGTGCTTATTGCTGCAAATAGCAGTTCTTTCACATTTGTTCATGCATTGTATGTACCTGGGGTCAAGAAGAATGTTTTGTCTCTGTTTGCACTTCCTAGACTTGGTCTTTTAGTCAAATTTGTGGATGACATATGTATAGTACATGATCTCAGTTTCCGTGATGAAATAGTTGCATCTGGTGTTTTATATCATGGGATGTATAAGCTCACTTTGTATGACAAGTGTGGGCAGAATTTTGCAAATGCAGTTGTGGATTCTGAGGCTATTTTAGATGCAAAACTTTGACATGCATGTTTTGAACATCTGAATTTTTCTAGTTTGTTGCGTTTGCAAAAATCTGATATGGTTGCTTCTTTGCCACCTCTTGCCTATCAAACATGTTTGTGAAGGTTGTATTTTGGATAAGATTTAGCGTTTGAAGTTTCCAAAGGATTGTTCAGTTAGGGCCACATGTAGGTTGCAGGTTGTGCATAGTGATGTTTGTGGGTCCATGCAAACTCCGTCCTTGGGCAATTACCTTACTTTGTGACTTTCATTGATGGTTACTCCAGGCATGCATGGGTATATCCACTTAAAGAAAAATTCAAAGTATTTATGCGCTTCAAGCAATTTCTGGCTATGGCTAAAAATGTCTCGAAATGTACTATGGGCACCCTCCATTCCGATCGAGGGGGGTATATGTCTCATGAATTTAATTCATTTCTAGCTATGACTGAAAATGTCTCGAAATATACTATGGGAACCCTCCATTCTAATTGAGGGGGGTATATGTCTCATGAATTTAATGCATTTTTGGCTAGTCATGGGATAAACACCAATGTACAGTGCCTTATATGCCTCAGCAAAATGGTGTTGCTGAGAGGAAAAATAGGTCACTTACAAAAATGGCATGATGTATGGTCAAAAGTCAAGCTTTTCCGCATTTGTTTTTGCTTGGGGCCATCATGTGTGCCACTTATGTACTTAACATGTGTCCTACAAAAGCTTTGGAATCTATGACTTCATATGAAGCATGGCGTAATAGAAAGCCTTTTATTGAGCACATGCGTGTTTTTGGTTGTTTGGCATATACTTTGGTGCCACAAACGCAACAAAAAAATTTGGATGTTCTCTTCTTTCTCAACCTCCAATCATTCACACACTTGCTTACTCCGTGGAGCAACTTGAACAACAAAGAGCCAGCGCGGTTTAGTCAAATTTTCTTCATCTTTTCATTCCATAGAGGATCTATGATAAACACACGTGTTCACAATGTTGAGGAAGTACAAATGTATCTTGGTCATCTATCCACACCCGCCTAGAGATCACTTGAATTAGTCCACTCCTATCTTTGCACACGACTACAATGGGACCACTCCTTGAACCACTTAACATCAAAAATAAAATATCAAACTTTCTAAAGCTAATTTTTAAGATTTCTTGAATGTAGCCAAAGTATTCAAGCTGGCCAGTCTATGTATTGTCATTCATGGCACTACTTTGGCTTTCTTGATAAAAGCTTGCCTTGACACCACTCTCAAAGGTTATCCTTTGTTATTCTATCTGTTGCACTATAAAGTGTCACCCGTGTGACCACAATATATGCTCGGTATTTGTGATACTACAAGTACATAAAAGAATATCAGACTTACTATAGAAATATTTTCATGTGGTGAAAAATAAATAAGCACGTACAATATATACATGACAATGGAATCCACTCAACATCTCCTCTTCTTCTTCAATAATCAATAATCTATTTTGATTTGACTCCAAAATTTTTGCATCTAGGCAGTATCTAGTAGAAAAGTATGGTAGTTTTTGAAGATGATCTAGAGAGGGAAGTTTTCTAGTGGCATGATTGCGTTTAAATTGCAACCAATCAGCAAATGTTGCTACTTTTTCTATTCACATTTCTCAATCCACTTTTGCATGACTTCTGAGTTGAGAATAAAAAATCTCATAACCTTTTCATGCATTTTGACATCCATCTAATTTCTCATGATGCAATGTCCCTATGGTTCCTCTTGAGTTACCTTGACGTTTGTCTCAGAAGTCCACATTCAAGGCATCTCTGGGTCAATTGAACCAAAAAATTCACTGATAAAAGGAAAATACTCCTCCACATGCCATCTTCTAGCTATGATATCTTCAGGGCGAGCCCTTTGACGACCGAACCCTTTTAACGTCTTCATAAATCTCTCCAAGAAGAACATCCACTTGTAATGGACCGTCCTAGCTACTGCAACTTTATCAATCACATGCACAAGTAAATGCATTTGGATATTAATAATGTTTGTTGAAAAATACTTCACCATACACACTATCTTTGTGCATTTAAGCGAGCTACATCTATGATGTCTCTTGTTATTACTTTTGATGAGATCCAACACACTAACACACTATTCTTGTAAATTATGTTTCTGATGTCATTTTCCAGACAATCTTTTATGGAAATTGGTAAGATAAATTGTAAAAATTTATGCCAATCATGATACTTAAGACCACTTAGTTTCTCATCTCTAGTAAAAGCAGTTTTCAAACATCGCATGCAACTAGTAGGAGTCTTGAATGTAGGTAGGGTATTCTTCACTTGTTGCTCCTCTCCATGACTCAAAACCCATGGATCTTTTGGAATAGCATATTTTCCATTGGGTTTAGGTTAAGGCCACATCTTTGACATTCATCCCACAGCTTGTAGGTTGTTTCTTTACCCCTTGCTATCCCTTTTTCCAATAATGGTCTTCTATAGGATCTCCCCCACATTCTTGAAAATATGCATTGCTTCGAGAAAATGATTGACAAGTAAGTCACTCCAATATGGGAGGTCATGAAAATAGAGTCTTTTCATTTTGGGTGGCATAAAATCTCAGGATTCTTACCACATGTTCTTCCAATCACTCCGTCTTTAGTGCGTACATGTCTTATTTGTATATATTTTGCCCACACAACTCATGTCCTTCCAGCAAAAAATCATCCATGCTCCTCTTTAATTGTCTTGTCCAAATAATCAGAGCAACAAAAGTCAAGTGGAGAACCACATAGCGGACATGCATGATTTTCCAAGTAGCTCAAATCTATTAAAAAAAAAAGCATCATGCATTGACCAAAAATCACCTATAAAATGCCCAAAGGTATGGGTCCCAAAGTACTTACATGATCACTCACCAAAGCTTGGCCAATAGTGCATAGTCTACATGAGAATGCCTTGCACATGGATAGTCAACTGACCAGCTGGGACATGTCAACCATATCAATCCCTGTCCACAAGATTTGAAGCTCTTTTATAAGTGGTTCCATGCCAGATAAATATGCATGTTCTTTACCTGGAATAATCAGTGACAATAGTAGATGGCCCTTTATGATAGCCAACCACAATGGAAGATTATAGTTCACCAAGTAGATAGGCCATGTGGTCCATGAGGAACTCCACAATCCAAATGGGTTCACTTTATCCATTGTTAAACCAAAACGGACACAACAAGGTTTTTCTTTAAATGCAGACCATCTTTCTTCTATGTGCTTACATGCAACCATATCAATCCCTAGCCTCAAGATTTGAAGCTCTTTTATAAGTGGTGCCAAATAATTATCCATGTTCTTTACCCTGTACTTCCCCTGAACAATCAGTGACAATAGCAAATGGCCCTTCTTGATAGCCAACCACGGTGGAAGATCATAGTTCACCAAGCAGATAGGCCACGTGCTCCGTGAGGAACTCCGCAATTTAAATGGGTTCACTCCATCCATTGCTAAACCAAAATGGACACAACAAGGTTTTTCTTTAAATGTTCACCATTTTTCTTCCATGCAAGTGAATCAACAGACACCCCCATCACATCATCTGTGAATCTAGTGTTTTGATGTCATTTCATCAAAGCTACTATAAACTTGCACCTAAACATCCTTTTTCTTCTTCGACTGATTAAAAATTGTCATAGAATTTTTGCAGGGAAATTTTTTCCTTGTGTGTCCTCTCTATACCTATTTGATCCACATTTGGGCCATTGTTCCAAATACTCACACTCATTTCAAAAAGAGTGCATGCATTTTATTGTAATACATCTCCAAGTTTGTAAGAAGCTATTTGGCAACAAGTCAGGTACGCGTCATGTGATTGCCTTCTAGCAAAATTTGCTCGTTGAGCAATATGTCAATACTACTTGAACAATTTAAACAAGAACTTTGTATTGAAGGTAACATAGTATGTCATTTATTTACCTGAAAAGCTTTGTGACACTCGTGGTAGACCATCCATAAATAGATTGTAGGTTAACACTAGAATGGTAACATGACACTTTTATGTCGTTGGACACTTTTGTGTCCTGTTAAGTGACCATTTTGCTTGAATTATTTGAAGAGTATGAAAATGAATTTCTAGGTGATTTATATCCACAATTTTGCCTTATGAGCTGAAAAAAACTTAGCATTTTTTTTTGAGTATAGATCTCACCATTAACCTTACTCTTGCACAACATTTTTGACCCTACACTGTGTGAAAAAACGGGTCTTGTTTTTGGCTTTTTTTCAATTTTTGGCAACTATACCACTCTAAACTTCATGTTTGTGAGGTTTAGATGGCTAGAGGTTAGTCCTTCATAGTTCTCAACATGTTTTGATGCTTCTAGGGAGAGCTAAGTGTTAAAATTGAAAATTATGACCAATTTACAAGAATTGCATAATCCTGTTTTTTGGCCAAAATTAGCACTTTTATGATTTTTTTGGTGGCTTTCTTGATATCCAAAATCAATTTTGATTGTGTAAGTGTAATATATAACATAAAGCTAATCTTCCTTGACTTTTGGGAGACCTAATATGCTATATAGCATAGTATATGATGATGGTTGAGTTTTTTAATTGCTGAAGAATACGATACATTTTAGAGTAGCAAGTATAACTTTCTCAATATTGCTAGTTTCTTAGGCCAATTGTGTGTATTTTGTAGGTAGTAACCATATCTAATCATAGACTACAAACTTGGCTAGATATTGAGTAGTTTCTATGGGTTTCTAGAGGTCATAATGCTAAACCCAGTTGTTTCATGTTTGCTGTATTTAGCACTTTATCATTGCCCCCATGGTTCCAATTGTAAGTGATCCATTATCCTTTTGACATGCTCCATGGATTATTTTGAATCCAAAGGTCCAAAGGGAACTAAGAAAACATGTATATAGTATTTGTATTGAGCGTGACTATAGAAACTTTGATGATAGGTCCGCAGAATGGCAAAAATGCAACTTTTTTGTACCTATTTTTTTTTCCCAAAAAAAAAATAGTGAGGTAAAAGAAACCATATGTTTTGGTCACCAACCCATTGAAGTTAACGGGGCCTTTTATCTCATGTCCTACAAAAATCGCCACTCTTATTTATATGCAATCAACCGTAAGAAATTTTTGTTTTGGGCAAAATGCACTGGTCCATCAACTTTGGAGGCTTGTAGTGACCAAGGGATGAGAAAAATTACAAGTTTCTCATTTTTTCCATATGTAGTAGTTACTGAACTATAAGCTCGTGAAAGGATTTTTCAAAATGAGTGGATCTACTATGGTTTTGGAGTTTTTTCCCAAAACCCTGAAAGGACACTTTTATGTCCTGTTAGGTTACCATTCTAGTGTTAAGCATTGCCAAAGCTCTATGAAGAATAGAAATTTTGGCACCATTGTAAAGCAAGATGCGGACCAGAGTTCACATCATCTTTCCTTCCTCTTTGTCAATCTCACGCCAATAGGAAGTTCAGAGGTCTTTTGGAGGGTTTTTTTGAAGAGAGAGAGAAAAACGAGCTCCTCCAATGAGAGAAGGGTCAAGATTACATAGAAAAATAGACAAATATTAGCAAAAATATGAAAAAAGTGTCACCCACTCATTCAAAGAACCAACGATAAGCGGTAACCTTTTTATTAAATGCATGTGTAGCTGCTGTTAGAATTTGAAGATTTTGACACCGCCAATGCATCCAGAATGCCCCTCACGCACCGGAGTGCAAAAACCTCTTTGTAAGGGTTTTTTTGGCCTTTTCTTCCTCTCTGAGTGTCTTAAAAGGACAAGTAGACATTCAATTTTTAGATTTTTGGGCACGCTGGATGCATTCATAGTGCCAAAATCTTCAAATTTTAACACTAACTAACAATCTTGTGATTGTTTTGCATTTCAATGATGACAAAAGCCATATTGAATGAGTGATGCCTACCTCATGGAAAAAACACATGCATTTAATGAAAAGGTGACAGTTTTCAAGGATCATTAAAAAGTTAGATTCACTTTTCAGAGTGTCTAGTTGTCCTTTGGACATGCTTAATAACTCTCCAAATAATTAGAGTGTATAGTTGTCGTTTTGGTCGTATTTTAGGAACATTTTCTACATGGAAATAGAATTTGTAAGAAAGCCCTCAAAATGACCTCCAAATTTCCTAATTCATCGACGTAGATGGGATGATTGATATTGAGAGGTAGTATTTCCTTGAATCCTTTATCTGCCCTTGGATTTCAATGATGGGGTACATGTCAAATTAAAGAAGACATCCAAAATCTGTTCTATCTAAAATTCTTGGAATATAGAATCTAGTGTTGGTGGGGTAGACTTTAACGATGGCGTTTCATTTCATATTTACCTCCTCTATTGAGTCCGTGATGAAATTGGAGCAATATCTAAGAGTGGGGGTTGACCTCACTACAAGAGGTCACTTAAATTCCGGTGCCTAATTACCGGTGTCAATGGCGAGCGTCGGTATATGCATAGGTAAGTATGAAGGGAGATGAAGTTTTTTAAAATTTTCAATTTTAAATTTCCGACGTGTGTTCTGATGTATTTTTCGACGCTTGTTCCGATGCACTTTCTGATGCCTGTACGAATGCTTTTTTTGACGCCTCTACCGATACCTGTACCGTCGAACCCTACAAAAAACAAACTGCGGGCTTTCCTTGCACATTTCTCTTCTTCTTGCGTCTTTTCTCTTGCTCTCTTCCTCCTCACCTCTGACAGATCTGGTGCGAAACAAGGTATTGGAGGTGCTAATCTTACTCCTGGACTACTCCATAGCACTAAGGTGAGATTGTTTTCAAGTTTACTTATAGGTTTACAGTTTAGGGTTTAACATGATGTGTGTGTGTGTGTGTGTGTTTGTAGGTTCGAGGACATTTACAATACCTTTTCTTGCTTAAGTAGGCCGCATGTGAGTGCTTGAACTTTTAATGCATATTAAATTTATTTAAATTAATATGTATATTGATAAAAGAAAATTTCATGCTTTAAACTTTCAATGCTTTAAAAGAAATTATGGTATGTGTTGTGAATTTCATTTTGAATTATGAAATTTTTTTGTTTTGGTTTATGAAAAAATCTTGTTTTGAAGAAATTTCGTTTTGAATTATGTCGTTTTTGAAATTATGCGATTGATGAGGTTTATGTTTTAGGTTTCGGTTAGATTTAGTTTAGGTTATATATTAGGTTAGGGTATATATAGGTTATATGTTAAGTTATAAGTTATGTTATACATTAAGTTACGTTAGGTTCGGTTAGCTTATAGGACGTTAATTATGTTAGGTTAGCTTATAGGTTAGGTGCTAGGTTAGGTTTAAATTAAGTTATAAGTTAGGTTATATGTTATATAATAGGTTAGCTAGATTATAGGTCAGGTTTAGACAACAAGTTAGGTTATAGGATAGGTTAGGTTAGGTTATAGGTTGTATGTAAAAAGTTAGGTTAGGTTATATGTTAAGTTAACTCATGTTTAGGTTATTGATGAACGTTGTATTCAGATAGTTAGAACTTATATACTTTTATGTTAATCTAAACACTTATCGGTAAAACGTCCAAACAAGACCGTCTACCAACGTCTAAACCATAATCCTCTAACTCTATTAGCAGATTAAAATGGTCAAGAGCTACATTAATTGGATTTGGAGCAACCAAATCAAAAGTTGTCAAACCTAAGCGAATTTATATAGCCTACCCTAATTCTCCAAATATAGTAATGTATTAGTAGCGGCCAAAACAAAAGTCGCTAATCTAAAGCCATAACCCCTAGCAGCTATACCTAAGCAGACTAAATGGCCTAACAATACCCTAATATGTCTTAGAGCGCTTTACATAGTGTGCCCTAACCGTCCGAATACGGTGTGCCATCTATTAGTGGCTAAACCAGAATCCATAGAACCCTAACCGGCTAGCCCTAAGAAAATTGAAATGGAAAAACGCTACACTAATTGAATTTCGAGCGGCCGAACCTAGGCAACTTTACATAGCGCACCCTAACACTCCAAAATACGGCCATCTATTAGCGGCTAAAACAACACTAGTCCTAAGACGCTAACCCTAGGTGGCTAGCCCTAAGTGGATTGAAATGGCTAATTGCTATCCTAATCCAATTTGAGGCAGTGTAACCTAAGCGGCTTTATACAACATACCATAAGTTCTAACTGTCCGAACACAACGTCCATCTATTAGCAGCCAAACGAAGATAACTTGTGTACTTCTTAAAACGCAAATGGACTTCGGTAAGGTTAGGTTATAGGTTAGGTTTAGGTTATAAGCTAGGCTATGTTAGGTTAGGTTAGGTTTAGGTTATAGGCTAGGTTAGATTATAGGTTCGGTTAGAGCTAGCGATAAATAAATAATATAAAAAATGCAAACGGACTTCGAAGATGACTCGTGTACTTCTAAAAATGGAAACAGACTTCGGTTAGGTTAGATTATAGGTTAGGTTTAAGTTATAGGTTAGGTTACGTTAAGTTAAGTTAGGTTTAAATTATAGATTAAGTTAGATTACAGCTAACGACAAAAAGTAGAAAAAATGCAAACTTACTTCAAGAATGACTCGCGTACTTCAAAAAACGCAAACGGACTTTGGTTAGGCTTTGTTATAGGTTAGGTTTAATTTGATTATAGGTTAGGTTAGGCGCACACAAACTTCAAAAACACTAATATATAGTCATTGACCCTATGGTCCTATTCTCTGTGCACCTCTAGACCGAGGTGTGCGGGGATCGGACATGGCTAGAGAATGTGATTAGATTGTTAGAGATTGAGCTAGCAACAAATAGTTGAAAAAATGCAATCGGACTTCCAAAGTGCACACACAGACTTCAAAAACCTTAATATATAGTCATTGACCAATAAAGACGAGATTATTACCATGTGGTCCTAATCTCTGTGCACCTCTAGATCGAGGTGTGCAGGAATCGGGCCTGTCTAGAGAATGTGAGGTTGTTAGAGCTAGCAGCAAATAGTTGAAAAAACGCAATCGTACTTCTAAAATACACACAGACTTCAAGAACCTTAATATATAGTCATTGACCAATAAAGAAGAGATTATTACCCTGTTGTCCTAATCTCCGTGCACCTTTAGACCGAGGTGTGTGGGGATCGAGCCTGGCTAGAGAATGTGAGGTTGTCATGTATTGTCATGAACTTAGTAGTGCGTAGTTATAACAACTAGAGTGTTTTAATTATTTGTTGCATCATTGATAGATAAAGTATGGATGATAGAATGGCGTGTCGTTGTGCACATTGCAAGCATCAGATCTTTCAAAAGCGAAAAATCTATGACCAACACATACGCAATCACGGTCTCTTTCTGATTGAGCAACTACAAGACCTGCATTATCCATCTCATGGTCTACAGACTGAAGGTCAAACTCCGCAAGTAGATATTGCTCCAACTTCATCCTAGAGAAGACGATTTTCAAACGAGCAGCCATCAATACCTGATGTGGCATTTCAAGAAGTAGAGATGGAGAAGACGTTGGACGAGTTCTTTGACATGGATCCCATCATTGAAAACATAGAAGATGACAACATTGAACGCAATACTACGGATCAACCTCAGTCATCCCGTTTATATCGACGCCATGATAGCAACGATAAAGAGAGCGAGATGACGCAAAGTCTTGCACGCATGCCGCTTAACAGTGGTGCAAAAATCTCAATTCTCCATACCACATTGATAATGCGTTGAAAAAAGGGAGAGCAAGGCCCAAAGAGATGACCTGCAGGCTGTGGGTCGAATGCCAGAGATGTGGCCTCGACTTAAACCCAATGGAAAGTTTGTTGTACCAAAAGGTCCATGGGTTTTGAGTCGTGCAGAAGAGCAATAAGTGAAGAAGACTATATCTTCATTCAAGACTCCCACAGGGTGCATGCAATGTTTGAAAACGGCTTTTACGAGAGATGACAATCATAGTGGTCTTAAGTCCCACGATTGGCACAAATTTTACAGTTCATCTTATCAATTTCCATGAAGGGTTGTCTGATAGATGACATTAGAAGAAAAATCTACAAAATCAGTGGTTGGTATGTTGGATCAGTTGAAAAGAGATAAGAGAAGACAGCATCGATGCAGCACGTTTAAATGCTACTGAAGAAGTGTGCATGGCGGAGAATTACTTTCCAACAAACATTCTTACCATGCAAATGCATGTACTTGTGTATGTGGCCGATGAAGTTGCAGTTTCTGGGGTGGTTCATAGCAGGTGGATATTCTTCTTAAAGAGATTTATGAAGACTTTAAAGGGGTTTGTTCGTCAAAGGGCTCGCCTCGAGGGTAGCATGGCTGAAGGATGGCTTGTACAAGAGTCTCTTGTACACATCAGTGAATTTTTGGTCTCAATTGATCGAGAGATGCCCTGAATGTGGACTACTGAGGTCAACGTCAAGGTGATAGGGGACGAGCGCAAGAACAAGGCATCGTTAGAAAGATGGACATCACAGTGCGAGAAAAGGTTATGAGATTTTGCCTTCTCAACTCAGACATCATGGAAAAGTGGCTAGAGAGGTACGAAGGAGAAAAGCAACAACGCTTGATAGATCGCATGTAATTCAAACGCAATTGTGCCACTAGAAACCTTCCTTTTCCTGATCATCTTCAAAACTTGCATGACTTTCTAACTGGGTGGTGGTTAGATGTGACAATCTCAGAGGCAAAGATCAATGGAGTGTTCATTACTGAAGAGGAAGAGAATATGTCAAGGGGTTGCAATTGGCATGTATATTTTCACAACTTCCTTTTTGAGCTCCACATGATCACATTGCTTTAATAAATTTTAGTATGTTTCAATTTGGTGGCTGCAGTATCACAAATATGGAGCTTTGTGGTCGCATGGGAAACACTTCAGAGTGCAACGGATCGACAAACAAAGGGTCACTTTCAACAATGGTGTTAGGGAAAGCTTTGTCCAAGAATGTAGGAGTAGTACCGGGGCTGAGAACACAGAGACTAGCCAACGTGAATACTTTGCTATATCCAAGACATCTTGAAGATTAGCTTTAGACAGTTTGATATGTTTATCTTTGATGTCAAGTGGTTCAAAGTGATTACCAGTGGCCCTAATGCAACTATGCATAAAAACAAGAGTGGATTGATTCAAGTGAACTCTAGGCAAGTGTGGACAGATGCACGGGATACATTCGTACTTTCGTAACATTTGTGAACAAGTTGTGTTCACACACAATCCACTATGGACAGAAGATGATGAGAATGATCTATCTAAACCCTGTTGACTCTATGTTGTTCAAGTTTCTCCACGGAGCAAGCAAGTGTGTGAAGGATTGGACGTTGAGGTTGAAGAGGTGATTCATGAACAAAGCACAGGAGCGACGGAAACTTTAAGTTTAGATTTTGAGGTTGATGTCAACAGTGAGCAATTGTTTGAACCTAGAGATGAGGTGTCAAATGTTGAAGCTGATGCGAAGAGCGACGAAGAATTAGAGTTCGATGACGAAGATCCAGAAGTACAGATTGAGATAGACGTCTTTGGTGCATCATATCTCATAGAAGATGAGAGATTAACTAATGATTTTTGTTAGGAACTCTTTTGTAAAACTCTTTCTATTACTCTACAATACACTTGTTGCAGCTTTGTTTAGTTGTTATTTGTATTGATTAAACGTTTCTTTTGTAAACCAACATATTTTGTGGGCATTATTTGTGTATGATTAGCCATGGCCGACGACGATGAGCCATACTCTCCTAGTTTTAGTTTTCCTGTCACTCCGACCAGCATGTCACCCAAGTAGATGGGCTCGTTTTTTTCTTGGTTCACACTAGAGTAGATCGCGATGGCACATCACCTTTGGGCAACAAGTCCCTCTAGACCTACTACGGTCGACCCTATGCCCGAGACTAGTATTGGTCCCTATACCGAGCGGCCCCACACCTCAGTCGAGTGTGCCCCCTATGCCAAGGACTTGTGTGCCCCTTACACTGATGGATGGTTCATCCTTCAGACGAGGTAGGCGTCGTTCTGGAGGTGGTGGTTGCTATGGTAGTGGTTCTACCGAAACGTCCAGACAACCAAGAGAGCATCCACCACTCTCTTCAGTAGATAGTTCACCGATTGTCACACCACGTACACCTTGGGGATCACACGAGCATGATCCTAGCAAGGTGTAGAAGAGGAGGGATGGGGCTGTTGTGGCGGATAGGGTCGAAAAGACAATGCGATAGAGGATTCAACAGCTCTGTACATTTTAGATTGGTCACTCTCACTACAAGAGGTTGTGTGCTCTTGTGACGCTGTTAGCGACGGAAATACACTGGGTTTCTATAACCCCCGACGTCGCTAATAGCGTCGCTACGAGAGCATCGCTATATGCGTCGCTATAACTGTCGCTATATAGCGACGGTTATAGCACGTTTACACAGAAGTCTATAGCGACGCTCATAGCGACGCTACAGAGCCATAAATAGCGACGCCCGAGAGAAATTTTTTTGGGTGACAGGGCATTGAATGCCCTGCCACCCATCAACCATATTGTACTTGATTCACTTTTTAAAAACAGTGCAAGGGTAGATAATAGACCCAAAATAGTCACCCACAAGACGCATTGTTTGCAAAATTGACAAGCGTAAAATTGACAATTGTACACATCATAGGCAAAATGAATTGATTGGAAAATGTAATAATGACAATTGTACAACATCATAGGCATAAAGAATTGATTGGCAAAATGAACTGCGGTGACAAATGTAATAATATACATGGTTTAAAAAGACGTATAAAATCCGTCTCATGATACACAAGCTATGAGAAAGCCTAAACTAATGCTATCTAGCTATGGCTAAACTGACGTTGTCTAGTCAGACGTCTCATCGTGTCCAAGCGGCGTATCTGTCGGATTCTGCAAAAAAAGACAATAAGACAGCTTTCAGTAAGTATAAACATATAACGACATTTATAAAACAATACAAAAAATAGAAAAGAGTAACCCCTAATACTAACCATGCCGCCGCGCTAACTGAGAATGTCCATCAGGGCGTTTAAGCCCTTCCTGCCTGCGTACTCGCGCTCGTACAGTGTGGGATCACGTCCTGTCATCGACCACTGTCAAAACATACAAAGAATTCATTATGTTAGAATTAAAAAACTCATAAACCCTAAACTATCGAACATAAAGAGCAATGCAAAAACACTTACAAAATCGGCCTCAAATGATGCCCAACCATCGCTCCCCAAGTGGTGCGAGCTCCCTGCCTCTACTCACGCTCTGGTTGCATCCTTTTGTTTCTTCCACTTGTCGGGATTCTCGCGCGCTGCTTTCTTCGCATTCTTCCAATCTTCTTTGGCCAGCCAATTTGGCCTGTTCCACCCATGCTTGATTGCTTTTTGCACTTCGCAACGCTTGTGTTTGCAATATTCACGCATTCGAATCTCGTGTTGGAGCACTGATCCCGTGTTGGAACGGGAAACTCATCATGAAGTATGCTGATGACTCTGTTTTTTAAATCACTTGGTACTTCACTCCATTTGTTTAGTATGTAGTGTCTAAACAGCTGAGAGCAAAGACCACGCATGCACGAGATCACCTTCTTGACGTCATCATCCATGATGATGCCGCCGCTGAAGTCGACGGAGTAAGGCAAGCCGTCTGGCCGGTGACGCGTGAACCTGGGTGTCCCGGCAGGGGTCTCTAGCGGCGTGTCGATGGGGGTACGGACGTCAGGTGTCTCCACCGGCGTCTGGGCCCTGAAGCGAGGAGTGTCGAGTGGGGTGGCCCCTGGCGGAGTAGGTAGAGGTGTGTAGCTGCTAGGAACAGTCAGCCGTGCAAAACTTGGCGTAGATGGCGATGGTGTGGCTGGTGTGGGGGCGGGCAAAGAAGGGGAGGGTAAAGAGCCTCGTCGAACACGAGGCGGTGTGGAGGCCTCGGTGGAGGAATCCCCACAACAACCGCCACCGCCACTACTAGAGCGCCGATGTCTAGACGAGTGTGAAGCTCGTCTCGTCGACGCCGAAGCTTCAGAGCGCGCCGAATGCTCCGAAATAGAGGGAGATGCTGATGGAGTGGGAACGCGCGATGATGCGCCAGAGCGATGACGCTCCACGTACCACTTTCTCTGCTGCGGTGACAAAGAAGAAAGAAACTCCTCATCATCCATACCTGCATTAAACACACGAATATTTAAACTTAATATTGAATGAATAGAGTAGACAATGACGCAAAGACCATTAAATACAATGACGTAATGACGCATATAAATACAATGACACAATGAATTGAGTGATAGAAGAGACAAGTCGAAAACTCAGAATTTTCAATCAAAAGATGTGAGCGCCATGGAAGGTACTTAGAGAGCCAGAGCTTTTACAACACGGAGCAAAATTGTTCAAATACAATATTTGTGGCTTTAAGAGATCTCTCTCTCATCTTCGCATAACTCAGCATGCACCCCATATAGAGTAGTAGCATCTTGATGCTCGTCTGGCACCACCGCAGTGGCTTCTGATTGAGCATCTTCTCTGATCTCCTCCATTGATGCCATTGTGATTGGCACATGGTAGCCTTCATACGTCCTTGCACTACGAGGGGCTACCTCTATGACATACCACCAGTTTGATGTAGACTTTGTAGGATGAAATATTACCTGCCAGAGCCACATAACTTACATGAGAGCTTTCAAGCACATAACTTGTAAAAGGGGGATGTTAACTATTTACATACTTACTTGTTCACAATGCTCGGGTAGTACGAGAGTGTCTCTTAGGTCAGTCCATTTCTTAGTAGAATCCACCTCAAGAAAACCAGACTCTCCTCTACGCACAGTAGCGTTGCGACCCTCCATGATTATCTTGAACCATTGCACGTCGAACAAGTCGACAAAAAATCCTCTGTAATCGATCCTCAAAATCTCTTGCAGCGTGCCGAAGTAAGTGAGTTCCGCCACCACAGGATCTGCATCAGAGGAACGTCGTCGACTAGACTGTTTAAATTTGGCCATGATTCCACAATCTTGAGTAAAACGCTTTTTGTCGATTCGTTCCACCCTAAAATGTCGACCTTTACACCATGCTGCTGTGTATGACTTATACTACAACGAACAAAGATTATGAGTGGCCGTTCAAACGTTTAGAAATAAAGTCACTAGCATGTCGTACATTGCAAACTTACCTTGGTCGCGCAACCCCGAGAGTACTCCCACTCTTCCTCAGTCACTTCGTCACCGCATTGTTGTGCGCTTTTCAATTGGTTGTGCAACCATCTTAAGCTCATGAATGTTGGTAGGCTCTCCAGAACCGTCGGATAGTGCATCGGTGGTCGTCTTCCCCGTCTCCACTCGATTCGTGCCCTTTGTCGCTCTTGCTTTGCATCCTCATATTGTGAAATCCACTTTTGCATCACTGGATTGTGAAGCATGCAAAATCGGTTGATTTTAGCCTCTAGATCTTCCGTCATCTTCTTCTCAACACCGAGATTGCACATGACAATCCCAGATATGCGCTCATCATCTATGGTTCGCCATAGCGTGTCCCGGGCTTTATCAAATCCGTCTAGCCACTCTCCAATGTACACTATGAACTCTGATACCAACCAACCTTCAGCCATGCTACCCTCCGCACGTGCCTTTTGACACACATATCCCTTAAGCGTTTTCATGAAACGTTCTAAGAAGAACATCCATCTGGAATGAAATGTGCCAGCTATTTCCACCTCATCAACTATGTGAACAAGAAGATGCACCTGAATGGTTAGCATGGTAGTAGGAAAATGTTTCTCAAACATGCACACAAGCTCCGCAGCATTTAGTTTGGCGAATGGTATGGAGTCTACGTTGATCTCCTTTTGTGAGATCCATTGCACCAGCTTTGCAAGTTTGTAGATTGTGTTACGGATGTCGAGAGACAAACATCCCTCAATGGGAACCGGTAAAATAAACTATAAAGTATGTGCAGCAATGATATTAAAGTCCACATTTTATGCAATGATATTAAAGTCCACTATGAACGTACCTGACACATTTTATGCCAATTGTGTGACTTCAAACCGGTAAGCTTTCCTTCTTTAGTAAAACACATTCGGAGCGAGTGCATTACGCTAGTGGGGGTCCGCAAAGATCGAATGGTCTCTTTTACTTTGGATTCTTGGGCTCCTGTGAAAATCCATGGTGCTTTAGGGAGTTTTGTCGATCCATCAGACGCTATTTGCGGCCAATATTGCTCCATAGGATCCACATTTCTAAGGTCAACTCTGGCTCCCAAAGTATCTTTCGTACCGGTCAGATGGTCCCATAGTAGATTACCCACATTCTTGAATATGTGCATTGGATCGACCAAGTGATTGATCATGAGTCGGGGCCAGTATGGTAACTCGTACCATAGAGATAGTCTCTTCATCCCTGGAGGCAATCTGTCATCGCACATCTCCTTCTCCTCTAACCATGCTTGTGTAGACATCCTTGGTGGCTCTCTTCCCAAAAAGCTGTCGCGTACCACATGATTCTCTGGAAGATATGCTTGATGACCTTCGTAGATTTGCTTCTTCAGTGAGGACGCCCTACGTGCATTTAGTCTAGGTCCACATGTGACACATGCTCTGTATCCGCTTGTTTGAAGCCCTGCATGTATGCACATGATAATAGATCAACTATGGGAAAAAACAAGATTTACAGTGTCTGAGTGAGGAGTGTCAATAGATCACCTGAGCATTCTGTTAGCCCGGGATAGTCATGCATGGTCCACATTAGAATGCATGGTCTCTCTCTCTCTCTCTCTCTCTCTCTCTCTCTCTCTCTCTCTCTCTCTTTACCTCACATTCTCTAGTCATGTCCAATCCCCGTACACCTCGGTCTAGAGGTGCACGGAGATCAGAACCACCGGGTTATAATCTCCTCTTTATTGGTCAATACCTATATTTGTGGGTACAAGAAATCTACAGACCCACGTCTACATGATACTGCATGTAGTGGACAAAACCCCTTTGCCTCTTCTCTAGCTGTAGCACTTCACAGCATCTTAACATCTTTTCACAGTAGATCTTTTCACTGTTCGTCTAACTCTAAACCCTAAACGGTAAGTAATTCTTGCGTGGACTCGATCTAACGTAAATAAGCGTAAATCTAAATAAATGTAAATCTAACTAAAAATAAACCTAAATCTAATTTAACGTAAGTCTACATCTAACCTAATCTTTAACGTCTTTGGGATAGTTTCCTACGACGTTAAAACTCTCTTCTTCTTGTGTGTGTGTGTGTGTGGGTAAACCTAAATAAACCTAAGTCTAATCTAATATAACATAAATCTAAATCTAACATAAATTATGTTATATTAAAAACAAAGAACTAAACTAACAGGGATTATAAGAACCTTAAAACTGATTTAACACATAATTTTTCACATAACTCGGCAAGAGTTGGCATTCTCATCACTAAAGATGTGAGAGTTAACTTCCGGCGGTGACGTTGCCTCATCTCCATCCACATCTGACGACACCAATTGGCCCTTTAGACCGTTCTTGCTCTTGTTACTAACTTTGAAGTTGCTGTTGAATGACTAGAGGTTGTCTAGATGGTCATTGTGTCGGGGATGTGGTGACTCTTGCTGCCCTGAAGATCCACCTTCTTCCCTATCTTCTAAAAACATTTCACCAGTACTTTTGGATCGACGGAGCCCACCATGAGTGAAGGCAGCAATACCCTATATTCCATTGAGGGCTTTCTTCACCCGCTTCATGCAGGCATCGCAGTCTATGGAGACCTAAATCTAATCTAATATAACGTAAATCTAAATCTAGCGTAAATAAACGTAAATCTAATTAAAAATAAACCTAAATCTAATCTAATTTAACTTAAATAAACCTAAATCTAATTTAACGTAAGTCTACATCTAACCTAATCTTTAACGTCTTTTAGGATAGTTTCCTACGACGTTATAACTCTCTTCTTCTTGTGTGTGTGCGCGTGTGTGGATGTGTGTGCCAATAAAAAGAGATAAATGGTATAACCTTTCTATCACCCATGCCAAGTATGATAGATTGATTATGCCATTTCCCTCTTGAATAATAGGTCTTGAGTTCAACTCCTCGTCGGCTAGATCTTTAGGTCTTTTAATTTTAATTAGTTTCCTACGACGTTAAATTAGTTTCTCTCTCTTTCTCTCTCAATGTGTGTGTGTGTTTTTTGGATCGTATGCATGTTTTCTCTCTCTTTTCCGCTCTCAATGTGTGCGTTTTTTGTTTATGCATGTTCTCTTTCTCTTTTCCTCTCTCAATGCGTGCGTTTTTTGTTTATGCATGCTCTCTCTCTCTCTTTTCCTCTCTCAATGTGTGTGTGCATTCTTTGTTTATGTATATGTGTGTGCGCGTTTTTGTTTATGTTTGTACTCTCTCTCTCTCTCTCTCTCTCTCTCTCTCTCAAAAACGCTATGTGTGTGTGTGTATGTGTGTGTGAGAGAGAGAGAGAGAGGGAGAGAGAAAGAGGGGAAGGGAACATGAGAGTGAGGAGAGGGAAGGAGCATACCTGGCTCTCCTTCCTCTCCTCGTGTGTGTGTGTGTGTGTGTGTGTGTGTGGAGAATAAAGAGAGAGAGAGAGAGAGAGAGAGAGAGAGAGAGAGAGGGAGAGAGTTACCTGCTCCCCACTTGAGGGCGCCGAAAAACTCAGATCTGAGATCTGAGTTTTTGGGCGCGCTCTGTTATTTTTTTAGCCCAGTCGGCGTCGCTATGAGCGTCGCTATGACCGTCACAAATTTCTTTGTAAATTTGCGACGCTCATAGCGACGCCGGAAATTTTTTTTTTGAGCGTCGCTGTGTGAGCGTCGCTAATATGCATAGCCTCTTGTAGTGTCTATGTTGGAGGTTTGGGATAATCTCGTTCTTGAAAAAAAGAATTACATCATCGAGGCCATTCACAAAGAGTACATGCTGGCAGAGGGGTACAATCCAGTCTCAAATCCTTGGATTTTGAGCGTAGCGAAGGCCACAATGTCACATCGTCGATGAGAGGCGAGAGACAGGTACAATGCTGGCAGTCCAAAGCCGGCATGGTTTGATGGAGATGAGTGGGCAGGGATTGCACAAGAGACACAAGACAATCCTGAGAGATTTAGCAGCAGAGAGATACAACCAGAGCACGTTTGGAGTCTGTTGGAGCGTCACATCTTTGGAGTGGAGGCTACAACACGCTTCGACATGATTTTGTAAGTATTATACATATGCTTTAAATTAGAGAAAATATATATGTTATTTGAAGATTTATCTAATGATTAAATTATAATTTTGCAGGAAGTTGTCGTGAAGCGTCCTCCGATACGTTGAGAGGAGAAGTATGGGTACAAGCATGGACTTGTGGCGCTTTTGACCCAGCTACAGAAGAAAGAAGAGGACGTCGACTAGGAGGCATTACCATGAGGGTCTTCTTGATACAGTTTTACCCAGTCATCTTTATACAGTCTTCTTGGTACATTATTTTTTGTAGTTGTGGTCTTCTTGATATAGTCTCACTCAGTGATTGTTTGCATATGTATAGTTTTGTAGTGCTTATGTTTATGGTTTATGGTATGGCATAGATGTTATGGTTAAGGTTTGGCAGTCAAGTTAAAGTTATGGTTTTGCTATGATGGTATGGCAATCATGTGATGGTTATGGTTATGGCTACGGTTGTGCAATGATGGTATGGCTGTTATGGTTATGGTATAACAAGCAAGTTATGGTAATGATTAGGGTATGCCAAACTTAAGCGGCTTTACACAACCAACCCTAAGTGGCTTTACATGGCCAACCCTAAGCGGCTTTACACGGACAACTCTAAGCGGCCAAACACGAGCAACTATTAGCGGCCAAACCAAAAGCCGCTAACCCTTAGTGGCTAGCCCTAAGAAGACTGAAGCAGCATAACCAAAAAGAACTAAAACCATAAGCTGCTAATTGTAAGCGACTAACTCTAAGAGGATTGAAATGGCCAAACTAATGTGATCCTAAGCCGATTTAAAGTGGCCAAACCAAAAGCGGCTAACCCTAAGTGACTAGCTATAAGTGGAATAAAAGCACCAAACCAAGAAGAACTAAAACTGTTAGCCGATATCCTAAGTGGCTAGCTTAAGCAAACTGAAATGGAAAAATCAATAAGACCCTAAGCCGACTTAGATCGGCCTACCCTTAGCAAATGGAAATGGCCAAATCATAAGCTTCTAACTCCAAGTAGTTAGATATAATCGGACTGAAATCGCCAAATTAAAGCGATCCTAAGTCGGTTTAGAGAGCTTTTACATGGATAGACCTAAGTGCCTTTATAAGGCCAAATCGTAGTGGCCAAGCCAAATGCCACTAACCCTATGTAGCTAGCCCTAAACGGCTAGCCCTAAGCGGATTGAACTGTAGGCTATAGACAATTGGTTTCCAACACCAAAATAGCTTAGACATGTGCGGTCAAAACATCAAAAAAATAGTGATTTAGGCACTCAAAATTGAAAAGTAGACTAGCAGATGCATAGTTCCAAAGTGCGATACAACTTGAAATTCTTACACTTGATTAAAAGAGCAAGGAAAGAGGTACACAACACAAGTTTTGAAATTGAATTCAGATTATCCAATGATTAGATATGATGATTAAAAGTTGAAGCTGCTTGGCCGCTTGAGCGTACGTACACAGAGTTCTCTTTCTCCAAAAGATAAGCCTCCTTTTCATACTAAGGTTAGTGTCTAAATTATACCTAATGATTTCGAAATGGCTAGTGGCCGGCTCACATGGGCCTTTATAAACATCATGTGAGAATTACTACTCATAGAATAGATCTGCCACTTTGAATCTAGATTTATACATGTTGTAGCTACATTAGCTCTAAAAAATAATACAGTACAAATAAAATGTGGTGTCCAGCTATGTGGGGACCCATATGTTGAAATGGACAAACAATAAGTATATAAAATTGGATGTGTATGGGGATGTAAGTGAGAAAATTCAAGATTTATAATTCTCAATTGACATGCAATAGCACTTTTGGTGACATTCTATAGTCCCCCGGTGATACCTTTTCTCTCTTTGTGCATGTTTTAACAACTAATGGATGTGCCTAAGAGGGTTGCAAAAGTGACTCCATATTGAGTTTGCCAATGTTCTTGTGCACCTCCATGATGGTCAAATTTCAATCTAGAGCTTTCTTTGGTCAATGTGATAGTCGATTATTCCACATCTTCAAGATTAGTCCAATAGCTTTTCCACTATGAAGATGAAAGTGCAAACCATTATAACAAGCAAGTGAGAAATTAACACACCAAAGTTTTACATCCAATATCATTGCCTATCTTTACTATGTTTATCAACTCTTGCCTACCTATTCCACTCAAATCTTGGTCTTTTAAATCTCTCTCTCTCTCTCTCTCTCTCTCCCCCCCCTCTCCCCATTGTGAACTTTTGATTGTGATACTTATCTCCACATTTCTTGAGCATTGAGAT
Organism: Adiantum capillus-veneris; assembly: GCF_014529385.1. Taxonomy (NCBI): domain Eukaryota; kingdom Viridiplantae; phylum Streptophyta; class Polypodiopsida; order Polypodiales; family Pteridaceae; genus Adiantum; species Adiantum capillus-veneris. The sequence continues at coordinate 7,278,377 of NC_140934.1, forward strand.
TTATTACTAGCTCCACACACCTCACATCATATGTTTCTTTTGGTCCCATAGGTAATATTTGACTTCAATGATGATAATGAAAAAACTCTGTGTGTGTGTGTGTGTGTGTGTGTGTGTGTACATTAGCTAAGCGCATCAATGATCATAGCCTCCATGATACTTTAGGTGTTTTTGTGTATGTGTGTGGAAAATTGCATCTCTCTCTCTCTCTCTCTCACCTTTTTTGTCTACAAATTGTTTCCAAAAGCAAGAAAGTGGGACACACTGATTGATAGTTGTAGTCACATATGTATCATGAATGAAGACCAAATATATTTTGATGAAGTGGTGAAAAATTATGGCATTGCATTTAACAAATGAATATATTTGTGTTGTTTATCTCCTTGGATTGGAAGGCTTTTTGACAAAGTCTCCGTAGTTTCACTATGTATAAAGTGTGTATATCACGTGGGTTCTACAACTCTTCCTAAAACTCTTTATCTATAAAATTTTTGACAAATAAAATACATCCTTTCTTATTCAAAGTGTATTTTTTTTCCGCAATTTTGTTTTACAATACCCTTTTGTATGTGAAAATTTGAGAAAAATGAAATTTAATAACCCTTGTTGTTGCACTCACGTGATAGTCACATAATGATTAAGTGACCCCTGAGGAAAAAGTTAAGATAATAATCAACAAGATGATGGCCAATAGAGTCAAAGCCAAGAAGCTATAGATTTGGGATGTTATTATTAGAGCTAGAAACATATGTGCTCTTTTCAACACCTAGAGAAGCAAGAGACTCTTTCACTTTTAGTGGGGTGGTGGACAAGCCCACCTCTTAAAGATTAGTCCAATAGTTCTTCCACTGTAAAGGAGAAAATCCAAACCATCATAGTAAGCAGGCAATAATTATCACACCAAACTTTTACACCCAATACCATTACCTATCTTCACTATGTTTATCCACTCTTGCGTGTATATTCTAATCACATCTTGGTGTTGAAAACCTCTCTCTCTCTCTCTCTCTCTCACTCACTCACTCACTCACTCACTCACTCAGTCTTGAAGTGTATTCACAATTGTGATGGATCTTATTTACAGATGTGCCATGCCTACTCTCCTTGGTAATCCAATAAAATAACAAGGTCAATGTTCACTTTGGCATTCTATAAAAATAAAATGAAAAGAAATGCTAGGCATGAAAAGCTCTAAAAATGAAGGGACCCCTTAAAACAAGGTGAAAGATCGTAGTGGCTGAGTAAAAAGGATCAAAGAGTGAAGTGGTGGGTGGGAGTAGATTGAGTTTGAGATAGGGATTTAGCATAATGAGAAATAATTCTATAGGGCAGTAGCAAAACCAAAGGGTAGCTATTTATTACCAAAATAAGGCCTAAGGTGGAGTTTTGGAATATGATATTGAGATAACATGTTGATAATCTAAGGGGGAATAATGAGCATTGATTGCAAACTAAGATTATCGAGGTTTTTCAATTGAGTGTGAGAATAATCTTACAAAAGAAACATATGAATTCATAGATACACATGCATGCGACTAAGTTTTGATGACTTTGTGCTAGAAAATGTAAAGACATTATAGAAGCCCTTGAAGGGAACAAGGAGTAATGAAGAACGTTATGTTCTAAGATATTTCTATTATTTTAGTGTTGATTTCATCTTAAGTTTGAGAAAAAGAATTTGATTCTACATTAACCTTATTTATAAGTAGACTGAATAATACTTTTAGACAACGAGAGATGAGGAGAGACAAGCTACCTTTACACACTACTGCACCCAAAGATTCTTAGCACCCACTTTCTTAGCACGTACCTCATTTCTTCAAAGCACTTAGTTCTTGCAAAAGCTCTCTTGACACCCTTGGCATATTTCTCCAAATGCAAAACACCTTTGTTCTAATCCAATTCTAACACAATTCTTGCTCATGAGTAATCCTTAGTTGTCAATCATATGCCAATTGTGGTGTGCCTTTGAAAGCATAGGTAGTTCTTGACAAGCTCCCATCTAGGGCATGATCTTGAGTAGAGTGTATCATATTACAAGATATGCTTTGCAATGTTTTGGCTAGCATGTGAAGTAAATGTGGTTTACTCTTATTGGAGGATATGCTTGCAACGTTTTGGCTAGCATCTTAAGGAAATGTGATTTACTCTTAGGTATGCCATCACTTGAAATGCTTCTTTGGATGATATACCTGATAGGGATAGGACTAGGAAGTATCAGGGTGGTTTTAGTACATGCAGAATGAGGAATTCTCTCTAGATGTGATATTAAACTTGCATTTATTTGAAGGTATGCCCAAAAAGGGCTGGAATTTGTAGGATACTTTCAAATAATATTCTATATAAGACATAGTCTCAAATGAGCTAGATGTGGTCTTTTGGAATTCTTGATTGAAAGAAATGCCAAACATATGTAGGTTAGGTAATGTGCACCATGTATGTTAATCATGGTATATTTTCAAGCCCTTGATGAATGTGTTGTCAAAAGTCATACCTCATACTTTTAGGACACATCTTGTAGATTACTTTGAAGAAACATAACATGAGGAAAATCTTTCAAATGGAGCAGTCAAAACATCACAAAAATAGTGATTTAGGTACTCAAATTAAAAACTAGACTAGCCGATGCATAGTCCCAAACTGCGATAGAACTTGAAATTCCTACACTTGATTGAAAGAGCAAGGAAAGAGGTACACAACACAAGTTTTGGAATTGAATTCAGATTATCCAATGATTAGATATCATGATTAAAAGTTGAAGTTGCTTGGCCGCTTGAGCGTACGTACCCAGAGTTCTCTTTCTCCAAAAGATAAGCCTCCTTTTCATACTAAGGTTATTGTCTAAATTATACCTAAGGATTTTGAAATGGCTAGTGACGGGCTCACATGGGCGTTTATAAACATCATGTGAGAATTACAACTCATAGAATAGATCTGCGACTTTGAATCTAGATTTATACATGTTGTAGCTACACTAGTTGTCACTGTCGACACTGAGAAACCTACGTCCTGTCACCCATTGGAAAAATTGTGCGTCCTGGCACAAACTCGTCAGCCTCTAATATGAGCATATTAGAGAACTCCATATCTTTCATCTCTCTCTGTGTCTCTAGGGAGCATACCCACTCTACCTCTGTCTACACAAAGTCTCACAACACCTGTTGTGTCCCACTAGAGCACTGCTGCTTTATCTATGTCTCTACAAAGTCTACTAGCATGACCTGCACAGCTAAATGCTCTGTCTTGTGAGCATGGTAGAGATCGCCTGCAAAAGAGACACATCTTGTCTCTTGCTCAAAGCATGCTAGTAACAAAACCGAAGTCTCGAACCGCAGACACATGCATAGGATATACCATGCCACTACGGGATCCTTTGGCAATCACTAGTGAACCGCATTGCATCTAGAAAGACTACTCTCTAAGAAGTACCTGACAACCAGAAGCAACCAATTGTCTCACTAAGATCAAGCTCTAACCCCATTGAGGAACATAACGCACATGCCGTAGCGTGTTGTTCAACTGTTGTAGCTACTCGATGTTTGGTATCGCTCACCTCTGAGCATGAGGGAGTGGATCAAGACAATCAAAGTACTGCTCAATTGTGATGTTGACCAAGTTCTTTAGGACATTGTTTGTTTTCTGGTTGGTGTGTTCAAGAACTATTTCTAAAACTCCTTATCTTATTCACACTCTAAGTTCTTTTCCAATTCCATTTTATGGTGTAAGATGCACCATTGGGCAAAGACAAGAAAACGTCTCTTGAACCTCTATGTCAAATGACGAACCATCAACAAGCCGTACACAACTAAGTCTCCCACTAGCAAAAGTGGTAAACCACTTATGACATGGTGTGATATGGAAAGAAGCATCGCTATCTAGTAACCATTGTGGAGAAAGTGTGCTACTCATAGGCATATCTGTAAGAGGTACACTCAAGGAAAACATGACATCAACATCACTGGCATAGACTGCCACTGAAAGTGCCTCTCTAACATTTGTCAAAGCCGTATTTGCATCACGCATACATCTTTGTTGTTGTCTCATACGTCTGAAACAACGACGCCTAATGTGTTCTGTGTGACCACAATGCCAACATTGTACATATCGACAAGAACGAGACCACCATCTCTCAAAATTCACTGTAGTGGACTCTACACTGTCACGCATATCTGCATCCATAAGTGAATGACTAAGAACAAAAGTATGGCGAGACATTTGGAAAATTTTGACAGAATCTTCCCTGTAAATTCAGCAAAATCTCAAGTACAATCTCAACCATAAACCATGTCAAAAATTGGCAACAAAGTGGGATGTAACTCAACCACTACACAATGCTCAAAAGCATCAAAACTAATACTCACATATGCATAAAATTAACTCCACATTCTACAAAATTCGCAAGCATAAACTGGGACAAACTGCTCAATCGAGCGTTAAGCACATAACCATATACACAAGTGGAGAACAAACTAGCTCAAAATGCATCCCATAAGAGAAACTGCTTGCAAAAAACTTCAAAAACCTGTGACTAACAAAGTCTATAGCCACACAAACATTCGCAATCCTCACTCTTGCAAGAGTGGGTACAAGAACACCAAACCGTGTCCAAATTGACAAAAACTGTCAAAAGTGAGAGTAAACACTCGATCACTGCTAGAGTGGGAGTCTAGCTCGACCACTAAACCATCAGAGAGCAAACTACCAATACGCATAAACCATGGCGAGAAATCCTAGGAAAAATCCGATAGAGTTTCCCCTGGAACTGAGAAAAAACCCCAAAAGCTCATCAAATACACATGAAAATAGACACTTAGCATCTCAGTAGCAAAATTCAAAATGGAATACATAGCAACTGCCAAAATCCTAGCAAAACAACTCACTGTTGAGCAAGTGGATGTATGGACATATACATGTCCAAAAATACATGTAAACATGCGAACCTACTACTTGTGAGCTATGGCTAGCTCAAACTCTATCTGTGTAATGCACACTAGTGAGATGCACTCTAGCAGTGGTGGAACTGTTGAAAGTCAGACCACACATGTGGACGGATGTCAAGAAATGTCTTGAGAAAATGGGCATAAAAAAACCAATGGAAATTCTAGATCTTGAAATAGAAAAGTGGAACCAACCCAAAAATAACGTGAAACCAGTTCCCATAAACAAGGTAGGGGATCACCAACGAGGGAGAAGAGGGAAATACTACACCTCGGGGGGTGCACCTTTAAGAAAATATTCATATAACATGAGTTCAAAGGGTATTAAGAAAAACCATTTACTTACATGCTTTAAGGTAATAATATGGCCCCTTTTTCTTCAAGAACTTACGGGTTTTTCTCTAAAATCAATTAAAAAAGCCTTTTTGTTAATATAATGTTGTTAAGATTTTAAATTTTGGCATTTAAAAAATACATTCATTTGAACTCACGTGGTAATTTACATGTATCAGAGTGAACCCCTGAATACTATTGACAAGTGCAAGCACAAAACTGCTACCATATAGATGTGGTAGTGATGTGTGTGAACACACTAGGACCGCCGGGCCACTTTTTCCCTCTTTAGGAAGTTTTTTTTCCTCGTGAATTGTATATACGTCCATCACTCTAGGGCCATATATCTTTCCATTGCACACTAAGTAACACACTCTCTATTGTGTGCCTCGAGCTTCCTTTGTCTTCTGCAAGCTGTGTGAGTTTCTCTGCAACCCTAAATCCAACAATTGGTATCAAAGCAGGTTGCATCCTTTCGGGCTTAGTCGCTGATAGCGGGAAAAAGAGCAGTGCAATCGAGTGGCCTCTGTACTCGTGCACACTCCACAAACCACGCCTCATGCAAACAAGCAAAGAACAAAACAAAGGGGGCACCACCCTAAATTAAGAGGTTTAGGGACCTCACACATAGTGCACATAGGCAAGTGAGACTTCTGGCATTATGATGGCATCAAAACATATGGCAAAACACATAGAAACGAAGCTTAGGGACCTTATATAGCATATATATACACAAGACATCAGCTTAACAATACAACGGCATCTGATCATACATAACAAGAATATAGAGAAGCAAGCCAAGGATGGCATAATCCCTTGTTAAAAACAATCAACCCAGCAAGTAGGTATGATCCTACTAGCAACACATCAATACCTTAGAGAATGATGGCGAGGATGGTGGCCATGGAGCATGAGAGAAGACTCCTTATTTAGGTTTTAGGGCTAGTAATGTAGCATACTAGAGGGAGAGAGAGAGAGGGAGAGAGAGTAGAGCTCCATCCATAGCTCCTCGTTGTGAGCAATGTGGTCATAGCTTCATTGCTTGGTGAAGTGGGTGAAGTGTTGTGTTTTGAGTGAGAGAAGGCCTCCTTATATAGGTTTCTGAGAGGGTTTAGGATTAGGGATAAACATGCTTAAATCCGCTGATTGGGGTTACTTTTTGCTTAGGGTGGTCAACAGATTGAGGTCACCTGATATGTCACCATCAAGATATTCTCTAGAGTGATGTGAGAGGAGAGGATAAATGCTGATTTTTCTGATTGTGACACATGGGGATAAGGCCTTGACCAGCATTTAAGAGCAGGTAAGGTGGCTGTTGAAACTCGAGGTTCTGCACATGTGAGGGGGGGACCTGCTGGGTCCTCCTAAATATCAAATTCTCAAAAAAATCTCAACCATGGCTTCTTTTGACATGTGTTCTTTGAAAAAATCAGCATGTCTCTTTTCAACTCAAAAGTCTTTATCCCTGTTGACTCACCTTTACCATAAGATTTTCCCCTTTTCTCCTCCTGTAACTGTATTGTTGATGCCCAATCACTGCTTCTAGTAACTGTGAACTGTTACCTACCAAATACTTATGGTGCAGTAAAAAATATTTACCATGGGTAAAAAAGTTACTGTAGGTAAAAAGCGATTTGTATTTACCATGTAGGTGAAAAATATTTACTGTAGGTAAAAAATATTTACTGTGGTAAAAAAGTGAGAACGGAGTATGATGTGCTGTGAGTCCACACGAACATCCTCGTGTAAATTTCACTAGAAATTCACACCTAGAATGGGCTATTCTGTAACATATAGGTTGTAGGCATGCATAAGAGCTAGTTCCCACGTATCTTCTGTCCATGGAACTTTTTACTCTTTGGAGCTTGTGAAGTAGATTTTTCTTCTCTTTCGAGATCCCTTGGACTAGAGTATCCTCATCTCCCCAACAACTGACTGTGCCTTTATTGCATCTTCAAAAGGGGTCCTAAAAACCATGCATCATATAGCCCTCCCCCTTAAGCTAGAGGTATTTGATGCCTCTAGCTGTAGGTTGTGCTACAATAGGGTTCTCTTGAATACTTACCTACCTGGTACCAATTGAATTTGCCATGTTACTGCTTTCTTGGTTGATGCACCCTGTTTAGTCCTTTCTGATGAATAATTGTATCCATCCATGACTAACAACTGGTCTCCTAGACCCTTGAAAGCCATACCCCATCCATTGTCAATATCCGCTTTCACTGGTAGCATTCTCTTTTTTTCTTTTTTTCTTCTCTTTTTTCCTTTTTTTTTTTTTTTGAAATGACTATGTACATGATTGTTACCTTAGTTGGAGCTCGAATATGATGAGCTCTCCTCTGAACCATCCTTAGCATTGATTTCACCAGCATATGGCTGTGAAAGACGACATTGGTAGGCCTTCAATCGCCAACCATTTACCGGGGTCTGATGTAGCTTACCATCTAGGTCACCTAGTTGGTAACTACCATTTGAGAACTTTTGTATCACTACAAAAGGGCCTTCCCACTTAAGCAAGAACCTACCATCCTTCCTGCAATCAAAGCGATTGTCGTATCTGAGCACTAAAGAACCTTCCTTGATACCTTTCTTGACAAGGTTGCGATTGAACTTCTTTCGTTTCTTCTCTGCCTGGGCTGCATAATACTTCACTGCTGACTCTCGATCTAGCCCTAACCTCTCCAAATCGATGATTCTTCCTTCCACCTGCTTCTCTTGACTATCCTCTTGATGTGCTTTTAGAACTCGGAGGCTCGCTAGCTCCACTTCTATAGGCAATAGTGCCTCTTGCCCGTAAACCAAGTGAAAAGGTGTATACCCCAAGGATGTTTTAAAGGATGTTCTGTAGGCCCAAAGTGCTGCATCTAGGTGTTTGTCCCATGCCTTAGGATGTAAATGCACTTGCTTAGTGATGATTTTACATATAAGACCATTTACCTTTTCCACAAGACCATTGCATTGAGGGTAGTATGGTGTAGAGTGCCTGCGCTTGATTTTTAACTTGCTCATCAATTGCCCAACTAAATCAGCTCGAAATCCCGGTCCCCTATCCAAGAGAATCTCCAAAGGTGTGCCAAAACGGCAACAAAGGCATTCAAAAATGAAATCACTCACGTCCTTGGCTGTGATGCGCTTTGTGGGACGAGCTTCTGCCTATCTGGTCATGTACTCCACCCCCATAATGATGTATTCCTTCCCTGATTGAGTGCAAGGTAGTGGCCCTATTGCATCTATCCCCCATCTTTCAAATGGCCCATAGGTTTTGATTGGATGCTGATTTTCATGGGTAAGACGCCTTGGTTCAGCTTTTTGGCAAACCTCACATGTGCGGCACCAATGTTGTACATCTCGATGGAGGCTTGGCCACGTGAACCCTGCTTGTAAAATCTTTCTGCTAGTAATCTCTTGTGCAAAGTGGCCACCACACACACGTTCATGACAACTAAACAAAATATCCTTTATCTCTTGGGATGCAGGAACTCTCCTTAAGACAGCATCTTTCCCTCTACAATACAAGTCCTCATTCACTAAGCTATAGCTGGTAGCCTTTTTTGCCAACCACCTACGTTCACTTTTACTCATACCAGAGGGTGCTTCACAATGCTCAAGAAAGTAAAGTAAATCATGCAGCTCCTCCTTTCCCTGGTATAAAGGACTTTTCACAAGGATAGCACCTACTATGAGAGTTTGTAGTTCTTCACCTGTTAAGGCATCTGCTTCTCGATTTTGATCTCTAGGTACAAAGTGCACTCGAACTTCTTTAAAACCCTTCAACAAGGCCTTTGCTTCCCTCATCTTAACAGACAATTTGTCATTTTTACAAGCCCATACACCAACCATTTGCTTAACAATCAACATGGAGTCACCAAAAACATTTAGCTTTGTGATGCCCTGAGAAAGACAACATTGCAACCCTAAAACAAGGGCATAGTACTCTGCCTCATTGTTAGAATGAACCTCTTTTAGATGAAACCCTTTTGCAAAGATCTTCTCCTTCTCTGGACCTAATATTACTATGCCTGCTGATGCCTTGTCTTTGGTCCTCTTGTAAGCCCCATCAAAATACAGAGTGTGTGCTCCCAGTAGAACTTCAGGCTCCGGGATAGGCGGTACCTTACTAGGTGCCTCTTTCTTGGCCTTCTCATAACACCTTTGTGTGAGGACATCTGCCAAACAAGCACGGGTGGAATCCTCTACTTGTAGTGTGTAGTCAAACTCTTGAAGCTGCACCACCCACTTTTCTATTCTTTGAGACAATTCCATGTGTTGTAGGGCATATGGAAAAACCTCCTCAGTTGTGATCACCACAAATTGTCTCGGAAGTAAGTAAGCCCGAAACTTCTCCACTGCAAACTTAAGAGATAGAAGCAATTGCTCAGTTGCGCTGAAACCCTTTTCAGCAGCTGTCATCACTCTACTAGAGAAGTAGACTGGTCTCATGAGAGATGTCTTTGGGTCTTTTTGCATCAAGACAACTCCTAGAGCTTCTGGACCTACACTAGGATTTACATAGAATATTTCACCCCATGTGGGTTGTAGGACGATAGACAATGAGCTCAAAATGGTTTTAACTTCTTGAAAGCACCTTTCACCCTCCTCACTCCATGTCAATGTAGTGTGTTTAGTGAGTTGTTGCAAAGGATAGATTGCCTGAGAAAGGAGATGTATGAATCGTCCCATGTAGCAAACCTTTTGAATGAAGGAGACTAGTTGCTTCACGTTTGAAGGAGTAGGTAAAGCTAACAATGTCTTTACCTTTTCAGGGTCAGCCTCAATACCATCTTGAGACACAACATGGCCTAGTAGAGTGACCTTGCTTTCACCTATGTGGCACTTGTCTTTATTCAATTGCCCACCCAATTGGGCCAGACGGGTGAAACCTTCATCAACCTTGGACAGATGTACTTCCCTAGAGCTGTAAATGCAAAAATCATCAATGAAGACTCGTATGGACTTACCAAAGTAAGGTTGAAACACCAAGTTCATAAACCTCTGGAAAGTAGCTGGGGCATTAGTTAAACCAAAAGGCATAACTCTATAAGCAAAACACCCCCAAGGTGTTATGAAGGTAGTCTTTCTTTGGTCTTCATCTGCAATTCTGATTTGGAAGTAGCCTGAGTACCCATCACACACTGTGTACCTTTCATGACCAGCCACTTCATTTAGTATTTCATCTTGAAAAGGCAAAGGAAAATGGTCCCTTTTTGTGGCTGCGTTTAGAGGCTTGTAATCCACACATACCCTCCACTTCCCATTTTTCTTTGGTGCTACCACAACTGGAGACACCCACTCAGAATCTTCCACTGGGTAGATAAATCCTGCCTTGAGTAATCTTTTTACTTCTTTTAAGAGTGCATCTTGTTGCACTAGCCCTAATCTCCTTAGCCTTTGCACCACTAATTTGGCACCTTCCTTTAATTGGATATGGTGTTGGGTTACCGTCACTCCTTTAATGTGCTCATAATCAATTATAAAGAGGCCAGCATGCTTCTTTAGTACCTGCAAATAGGGTTCTCTCTCTTCTTCTAGTAGGTCCTTAGCTAGCATCTCCTCTAAGCCTGTGGCTTCTTCCTTGTTTAGAGAGTCTTGACCACCTTCTCCTTCTGGGTTTCGCAGTATTATACCCATGAATTCCAAAGAGCTAGCATCCTCCTCAGATGACTCATCCTTAGATGAAGAGCAGCTGCTTGTGCTCCATTCATCCATAGAAGTCTCCATCTCTAGGTCTTGTTGTCTACCCTGCTTTATGTCATACACAATTTTTTGTTGCTTGCCACCTACCTTATGATTTGGTCGCAACTCAAGGGAGCCTGTCTCCCAATCTTGCCTAGCTTTCATAGCCATAAGCCAAGGTCTTCCAAGGATTAGCGGATAGCCCTCCCCCTTAGTTGGGATCACATAAGCATCAATTGAGATTGCCACACCAAAAGCTGAAACCTTCACTCCATTAACCTTTCCCACACAAGCCACCCTTACATTATTTGCCATCTTAGCTTGTAAGGAAGTTTGCTCATTTACTTCCAAACACAACCTGTGCATTCATTTCTCTGCCATAACACAAATCTCGGCTCCACCATCTACGTACACATTGGAGACTCGCTGACTCTTAATCTCTGCATCAATGACTGGCACGATATCCTTCATGCCTCTTGCACTAATAGACCCAACTGACTTTTCCTTAGCCCTCCTGGTGCTGACCATCTTAGACCAGGTTCTACGCATCTTTGGGGAAAGGTGGAGGAGTTGCTGCCATGAAATCTTTGGTCCTTGCTTACTCACATCTGCTACCAGGTCGTAAGGTATGGATCCTATCCCAAGTGGAAAGTCTTCTACTCCTATGTGCCTCCTTGACCTACTCTTCCTTTTCTTGTCTCCTATCACTTGGGAGGAACCCTCATTCCCTTTATCCGGCTCTGAAGCTTCCATTTCATCAGTTCTTTGTCTCCTAACTCTCTTTATTGGCATGGCAACACCTTCCTCCATTTTTTCTTTCCCTTTATCCTTACCATTGTCAAGACTTATGACAGAGACAGCCCTGTCCTCCCCTCCCGATGGTAGTGGAGGGATCTCTGCTGGTGCTTGTGGTGGTGGAGGAGGGGGTCTCAATATTTGGATTGGTGGAGCCACGTGTGCATTTTGTCCATTTAGTGGCCTAGCTCAAGGAGGAGTGACTTGCTGGCGAGGAGGCCGTCTTTGATTACCATTTCTTTGATAGCATCGTGGATGGGGGCAATAATACATGTCGTGACCTACCTCTCCACAGTTGTAGCAAATGTACTCACGTTCATTTCGTTCATTTCTTGGCTGGGGAGCCCTTACACCTTGAACCAGATTGATGGACAGGCTCTCTAGTTGATTGGTGATTTGTTGAAGTAATTCTTGTTGAGAGGACTCTTGGTCTGTTGCTCCTGTCCCTGCTACTACCCTTGCCGTAGGTTGAGCTAGCGGTGGAGGCTCCATTCCTCCTTGTAGTTGAGCTTGGAATTTTAACTTCCTATCCTTCTCCCTTGCATAAGTCATAGCTTTATCAAAGGTATCTGGGAATTTACCTTTTACCTTTTCTCGAAGGATGGGGTAAAGCCCTGCCAAGAAACAGTCCTTCTTTAGGCATTCTGGTGCCCTTTCTCCTTCACCTAGTGATGCACTCCATTTCTCCCACAGGTTGGAAAACTTTCCTTCATAGCTTCTATAGTCATTGGGTGATGTTTGGCGTAGCTCTAAGAGCTGTCTCCATATCTCCTCTGGAGGCTCATGGCGGCAAAATTCTTCGATGAAGGCCATCTTTAAGGACTCCCAGTCTCTTCTTTCTTCAGGTGCCAAAGTTTGATACCATAATTTTGCACCTTCCCTCAAGACCAAAGGAAAGGCCCTTAACTTAGTAGCTTCGTCATCCCTTCACGATACCAGAAAGGCCATTTCCAAATTATTCAAAAAGTCTGGAGCAACCTCCCCAGGCTTACCATAAAAATTAGGGAAGGCCATAAGTGAGAGAGTAAACAATTACATAAACAGCTCCAATTTATTTTAAAATAGAGTATGGTAATTACAATTTGGAGCTTTAGCACAACTTAGCTCAAAATAGGATAAAGATCGACACATCAAAGGAATGGTAATAGTCTAGTAAGAGTAGAATGACAGGATGAGGAGAGCGCAAGATTTCCCCAAGTCTCTCGGCTCCAAACAACAGGGCTATTCTTTGCTGATAAAAGATTTTTCTATCAATACAAATATTCACACGGATATGACGCACAAAATGGAAAGGAAACATGCGGGGATCATCATTCTCATTATTGGCATCCATACTTACACACAAGAGCCTAGCTTAGTTGCACCACCTTGGGACCAATGAGCCTCATCAGCCATAGAAGGTCAGCACCTCGGATCACTTCGACTCTTCTTGATGCATCTGTGAAGACGTAAGGCATGATGGAAACACTTTGTACAGTGCTGAGCCTTTTAGCAAGCAACAATTGGATGCTATTACCATAATCAGCATGATGAATGAAAGTGAAACCATTAATGTGCAGCACATCATCAACTAAGATAGTTTCCTTAGATTGAGATAACTTCTTGAAAATTAGCAGCAAAGGTAGGACAGGGAGGCTTTTCACCCGGTCTCCAAAGCACTTTGGACAATATCCAAAGTGATCTTCACGCGGACAGGAGTTTGGCTTGGGATTGGTGGTGTCTGGATTCACAAAGTGCACTGGGAGCACTCGCAGACAGGCGGCAATCTTGTAGGCAAGCCTTCGCCTCTTTGCTTCAGGAGGATTTAGGGGTGAGAGTCGTGGTTGCAAGTTGGAGGTTGAAGTTGGTTGCTCACTAGCCTTTTTCTTGCCTGTAGTGGTCATGTAATCCTCATTAATGAGATTAATCCAAATGTTACCTTATGCTTGAGCACGCGCTGCGGCCTTGGGCCACTTAGGTGTAGAGGTGATCTTCCTCCTCTTAGTCGGCTCCTCAGGAAAGAGAGGTCTGGTGATGCTTTCTCTTCCCTTAATGTGTGTCACAGTACCTTCGTGTATGTTGATGTAGAATATTTCAAGCTCGTGTGCGTTGGAGGTTTCTGGAGCACTCATAGGTTGAGAGGAGAGGTATATCAAGCTCTTCTTCTCACTCTCCTTCGTTGGCGACGATCACGAACAAGGCATGTAGAAGAACTTACTTCTTGAATTTCAATGACACTGCAACCTGGTAGCAAGACCTCGATGAAAGCTTTTAAGGCCTCTAAAGCCTCCTCCTCTTCTGTTCTCCAATTTGCAAACTCCTCACGTCATTCGTCCATGTTGTAGATTGCACATCTTCATTGCTTGTGGACTGAAGGTCTGTGTAGCCCTCCTCCGTGGGGGCACCAAAATGATAGCGGGAAAAAGAGCAGTGCAATCGGGTGGCCTCTGTACTCGTGCACACTCCACAAACCACGCCTCATGCAAACAAGCAAAGAACAAATTAAAGGGGACACCACCCTAAATTAAGAGGTTTAGGGACCTCACACATAGTGCACATAGGCAAGTGAGACTTCTGGCATTATGATGGCATCAAAACATATGGCAAAACACATAGAAACGAAGCTTAGAGACCTTATATAGCATATATATACACAAGACATCAGCTTAACAATACAACGGCATCTGATCATACATAACAAGAATATAGGAAAGCAAGCCAAGGATGGCATAATCCCTTGTCAAAAACAATCAACCCAGCAAGTAGGTATGATCCTACTAGCAACACATCAATACCTTAGAGAATGATGGCGAGGATGGTGGCCATGGAGCATGAGAGAAGACTCCTTATTTAGGTTTTAGGGCTAGTAATGTAGCATACTAGAGGGAGAGAGAGAGAGGGAGAGAGAGTAGAGCTCCATCCATAGCTCCTCGTTGTGAGCAATGTCGTCATAGCTTCATTGCTTGGTGAAGTGGGTGAAGTGTTGTGTTTTGAGTGAGAGAAGGCCTCCTTATATAGGTTTCTGAGAGGGTTTAGGATTAGGGATAAACATGCTTAAATCCGCTGATTGGGGTTACTTTTTGCTTAGGGTGGTCAACAGATTGAGGTCACCTGATATGTCACCATCAAGATATTCTCTAGAGTGATGTGAGAGGAGAGGATAAATGCTGATTTTTCTGATTGTGACACATGGGGATAAGGCCTTGACCAGCATTTAAGAGCTGGTAAGGTGGCTGTTGAAACTGGAGGTTCTGCACATGTCAGGGGGGGACCTGCTGGGTCCTCCTAAATATCAAATTCTCAAAAAAATCTCAACCATGGCTTCTTTTGACATGTGTTCTTTGAAAAAATCAGCATGTCTCTTTTCAACTCAAAAGTCTTTATCCCTGTTGACTCACCTTTACCATAAGATTTTCCCCTTTTCTCCTCCTGTAACTGTATTGTTGATGCCCAATCACTGCTTCTAGTAACAGTGAACTGTTACCTACCAAATACTTATGGTGCAGTAAAAAATATTTACCATGGGTAAAAAAGTTACTGTAGGTAAAAAGTGATTTGTATTTACCATGCAGGTGAAAAATATTTACTGTGGTAAAAAAGTGAAAACGGAGTATGCTGTGCTGTGAGTCCACATGAACATCCTCATGTAAATTTCACTAGAAATTCACACCTAGAATGGGCTATTCTGTAAGATATAGGTTGTAGGCATGCATAAGAGCTCGTTCCCACGTATCTTCTGTCCATGGCACTTTTTACTCTTTGGTGCTTGTGAAGTAGATTTTTCTTCTCTTTCGAGATACCTTGGACTAGAGTATCCTCATCTCCCCAACATCTGACTGTGCCTTTATTGCATCTTCAGAAGGGGTCCTAAAAACCATGCATCAGTCGCCAGCTGCTCCAGTACATGCCTACTAACTTTCTGTGATTTCTGTGAGCTTTGGCAAGCGTTCGTAGAGCTTAGTCTGCTCAGATTTTTGATTCAGGCTCATTTCGGCCTCCGTTTCCACTACAGCTAGGTTTGCACAGGCAATTTCATCATTTTGTGCAGAATTTTTGTCAGTGCCAAATATTACATAACAGGTCCCATATAGTCTAGGATGGGTTGTGCTATATAGAACGTGCTGGTCTCACTCAGTTTCTCCTCATTTTGGATAGTTTTTACATCAAGTGCAGACATTTACCATGGCTGACAACAACATAGATGTGTTAAAGATGTTTGCTGCTGCTGAGCATAGATTGGATGGGGACAATTACCCTATGTGGACTTACATGATGCAACATGTTCTTGTGTCAAAGGGCATCTCGAATATTGTGCACGGGATTGATGTATGTCCTGGTTTCGAGGATACATGCGATGTTGAGGATGTGGCAGGTCTTGCTGCAAGGATTGCTGCTATTAGAGTTGTTTTGCCTACGGTAGGACAATCTCATTGGGATGTAAAGGATGCGCAGGCTCATGCATTGATTGTGTTGTCTATATGAAGCACACCACTGTTCCTCACATTCGTTCAACAGCAAAATTTACCAAACAAGCTCATGATATTTTGGCTAGTCTTTATGCAAGTCGGAATGAGGCTAAAATTTCTTTGCTACATAAAGAGCTGGATTCAAAGAAGTTGTCAAGTTTGATGAATTATGCACATTGCTGTTCCAAGAGTCACTTTCCAGAAAAAAAAGGACTAGACACCATGTAGTTGAACAGGCTTTTATTGCTTCTCAAAGAAAGGGTGGTAGCAGCAATGCAACCATTTCTTATGGTTTACTGCGAGTGGCAAAACTTCTATTCCCAATGCTTCTGCTAGCAGCACTTCATCTGGTAATTCTAGTGATAAGGGAAAAAAGAATATGTGTTGCCATTATTGTAAAGCTAATGATCACTTGATCAAGCAATGCCCTAAGTTGAAGGCCAAAGAGGCTAACTGATGCTGATGTTGATGTAGAATGGGCTTTTAGTGCAGAGTGCACTTACAATCCTGATGTCCATGATGCATGCATGCTAGTTGCTGTAGATTCACATGTGTGGTATTTTGATAGTGGTGCTACAAAGCACATTACCTCACATCATGAATTGTTCCTCTCTCAAGTCTATCCCTCATGGGAATTCAGTCACTTGTGCCAACAATGCCTCTTATCCAGTTTAGGGAGTTGGAAAGATTGTGCTTACTACTGCAAATAACAGTTCTTTCACACTTGTTGATGCACTTTATGTACCTAGGATCAAGAAAAATCTTTTCTCTATATCTGCACTTGCTAGACTTGGACTTGTCGTCAAATTTGTGGATGACAGATGTACAGTTTATGATCTCAGTTTTGGTGATGAAATTGTTGCATCTAGGCTTTTGTGATGTGGGTTATAAGCTCACTTTGTATGACAAGTGTGGACAAAATATTTCAAATGCACTTACTGATTTAAGGGCTATTTCAGATGCAAAACTTTGGCATGCACGTTTTGGTCATCTGAATTTTGCCAGTTTGTTGCGTTTGTAGAAATCTAATATGGTTGCTTCTTTGCCGCCTCTTGAAGAACCTGTCAAACATGTTTGCGAAGGCTGTATTTTGGGTTCAGTTAGAACAACATGCAGGTTGCAGCTTGTGCATAGTGATGTTTTTGGGCTCATGCAAAGTCTTTCCTTGGGCAATTACCTTTACTTCATGACTTTCATTGATGATTACTCCAGGCATGCATGGGTATTTCCGCTTAAAGCAAAATCCAAAGTTTTTATGTGCTTCAAAAAATTTCTGGCTATGGCTGAAAATGTCTCAAAATGTATTATGGGCACCCTCCATTCCGATCGAGGGGGGGAGTATATGTCTCATGAATTTAATGAATTTCTGGCTAGTCGTGGGATAAAACACCAATGTACGGTGCCTTATACACCTCAAGACAATAATGTAACCCCACAAGACATTTATGACACTTTGTTGCCTCTTTTCAATGGTGGAAATACGAATGTAAATTCCAATGATGCAAATGTACAGCCTATGGGGGTTTTCAAATATGTTACAGATCAGCCTATTACTGATGTGGATGTACATGATGTACTTGATGAGGAAAGGGCTGAAAATGAGCAAGCTAGAGGTATGCCAAAATGGCTGGTGCATACGTTACGTGAGAGTAAATTGGATGCACTTTTGTCTAGTCGTACTCGTTCAGGCTCTCGCCATGCATCTTATGCATCAGATTGTTATGCTTTGGCTATGTCTAGCTTACATGATGTTGAAGAACCTCTATCTTTTGATGAAGCAAAAAATTCAAAAAAGTGGATGGCTACCATGCAATTAGGATATGATGCACTTATAGAAAATGACACATGGACTTTATGTGAATTGCCTCCTGGCAAAAAGGCCATTGGTACGTGGAATTGGAGCTGATCTCTTGAGACAACTAATTCCAGTGTTGAAGGATTTTAGCTACTTAGAGTAGGAAGAGTTTAGACAGCAACTAGACAGAAATCAGCGACTAGACTGAAATATGAATACTGAAATGAGAATGAGACTTACAGACTGGAATAAAGTTCAGATTCAGATTCAAAGACTGTCGAGAAGTCAGTATCACTGGAATATATATATATCATGATTGAGATTACAGTGAATATGATTACAGAGAGAGAAAGTGTAGCCGATAATACTGCCAGTGATGCTCAAGTGCAATTATAGCTCAAAGCGCTAATACAAGTGATAACAATTGCCCCCCCGATATCAAAGTAATGGGCCCTATTTATATGCTTCGGGTTTACCGTAGTAATTACTCTAGTAATTACTAAGTGATTCACTGCACATCTTCTAAGAACACGTTCCCACATGGTGATGCACCAGCCGTCTACATCCTTCCCTTGTTTCTTGAATTTTGGCAAGATACCAAAATTTCTGAAAAATCCATTTTCTGGTTCTGATGTGGAACTGAAAAATCCATCGTCTGTTTCTGATGTTGACAATCCATCTTCTGGTGGATTGTCAGAGTCTGACATTGAAAAGATGGTGATGGATGCAGAGCTTTAGAAAAGAGCACTATCTTTTCAAGAGGCAGCTGAAAAGGCCAAGGTGGAGCTGTCATCTCTCCCTGCCTGCTGAGAAGAAAAGTCGCCCCTGAATTCTGAGATAGAACTACCCAGTATCCTTCCATTGGACAATCTTCCTTTTGCCCTTGCTCTTTCACCGTGTTGGTGCCTGAGAAGTCCCAGCATCAGCATTCTCCTTCTGAATCAGTCAGTAAATGGCCTCCTGCTCAAGCTGATCCCTACGGTCTGTGGTCATCTCTACCTCATAAGGTGTGAGAGAATGATAGGTTTTGGTGTCAAGATCATAGAGTGTATGCATGTCCTTGCTCAATCTGGTTCCGGCCATTTATGACAATGCGAAGCAGAATGGATCCATCCTTCGGGAAGAGGCTGATGGTTTTGACGCGAGCTTCGAAAAGAATCTCAGCCATCTCCCTGTACTGCGGTGCCAAACCCGGGTTTGCTACAATGTCTTTCTCAAGCAGTTTGGAAGATTCGACCGTGAGCTGTAGTAGCTGATTAGTAATCTTAGTCAATCCTCTGACCTGAATCTTCCACTGGCCCATACACAGCTGAATCCTATGTAGCTCTTCCTTCATTGCCTGGATGTCATTGATTTGAAGAGCATCATTGAGCAATGTCTGCCAGGTCTTCCATTCCACAGTTGATCGCTCATACCAATCCCTAAGCTTATCAGTTATTTTGAAATATGTGAGTCGATCAACTGGTTCTTGATGTTGAGGATACAGCGCTGGAAAAAATCTTGGCAACTCAGTTTCTCTTGCTGGAATAGCATACAAGAGAACTGGAGAATTAGGCACAAATTCCAGGAAATTCAGAACTGCCTAGTTCTCTTGTTGCATCATCTTCCTAGTAATTCTTACTAGCTCGAATAGGGTTCGGAGAGCAGTTGCCTGTGCTCCTAGTGACATTCGCGTTTGGGGTCCTCTGCTAGTGGCTATCTGGTCCTCCACGATAGCTTTCACTCTCTGGTCCAAAACACCTCTGGCAGTTTGCAGTTATACCAGAACATCCTTAAGTTGGACCCTAACATCCTTCATACAGCGGTAAGTTGGTTTGTTACCCAGCAGAAGTTCCAGTTCTAGAGCTAAAGAGTGACAATCTGCAGTAGACTATCTTTGCCAGTGCGGGTTTACCACTTTCTCATCAGCATTGAGTATCCATTCTGGAACTCGTTCCAGCAACTGAACTGTACTAGGATGCGCAGGTAGTTTGCAGGCTTCTTTATCATGGAAAGCAACAGATTTCCAATGTTCCACCATTTCCCTAGCTCCCACATATAATCTTTGGAACCTTTCTAAATCAGTCCATAGAGCATCATCCTCCAGATACTGTCTGGTGATGGAGTCTTGTTGATGTCTCAGCTGCTTATTCAAGGTAACGACCTGCAGTGAATGCTGATGATCATTCACTGGTCCTTCATCCTTAACCTTTGTTACCATATACATGTGGTAGTGATGTGTGTGAACACACTAGGACCGCCGGGGCATTTTTTCCCTCTTTAGGAGGTTTTTTTCCCCCGTGCATTGTATATACGCCCATCACTCTAGGGCTATCTATATTTCCATTGCACACTAAGTAATACACTCTCTATTGTGTGCCTTGAGCTTCCTTCGTCTTCTCCAAGCTGTGTGTGTTTCTCTGCAACCCTAATTCCAACAATTGGTATCAGAGCAGGTCACGTCCTCCCGGGCTTAGTCGCTAGCTGCTCCAGCACATGCCTGCTCACTTTCTCCGATTTCAGTGAGCTTTGGCGAGCGTTCGCAGGTCGACAAAAATTTTGGGCGAGCTCGAAGAGCTCGGTCTGCTGAGATTTTTGATTTGGGCTCATTTCGGCCTCCGTTTCCACTACAGGCAGTACTACACAGGCTATTTCTTCATTTTGTGCAGAATTTCTGTCAGTGCCGTTTTTTGCATAATAGGTGCCTTATAGTCTTCTACGGTTTGTGCTATATAGCACATGTTGTTCCCGCTCCATTTCTCCTATTTTTGGGCAGTTTTCACATCAGGTGCAGCATTTACCATGGCTGACAACAACAACACAGATGTGTTCAAGATGTTTGCTGCTGAGGACAGGTTGGATGGGGACAACTACCCTATGTGGGCTTATATGATGCAACATGTTCTTGTGTCAAAGGGTGTCTGGAACATTGTGCAGGGCATTGATGTACGTCCTGGTTCTGAGGATGTAGGCGATGTTGAGGATGTTGCAGGTCTTACTGCAAGGATTGCAGCTGTTAGAGTTGTTTTGCCTATGGAAGAACAAGCTCGTTGGGATGTTAAGGATGCGCAGGCTCACGCATTGATTGCGTTGTCTGTGAAGCGCACCATTGTTCCTCACATCCGTTCAGCAAAATCAGCAAAACAGGCTTGGGATATTTTAGCAGGTCTTTATGCAAGCCACAATGAGGCTAAAATTGCTCCTGCGTAAAGAGCTGGAGTCGAAGATTATGCATGAGGAAGATGATATGGACACTTTCCTTGCTAGTGTCAAGGATATCAATGAGCAGCTTATTTCTGCAGGTGAAGTCATTTCAGACAGTTCCCTTATGCAGACTGTTCTTGATGCCTTACCAGACTTTTGCTAGTACTTGGAGACTGATGACCCAAGGAAATCCAGAAGTTGTCAAGTTTGATGCATTATGCACATTTCTGTTGCAAGAGTCACTGTCCAGAAAAAACAGGACTAGACAGCGTGCAGTTGAACAGGCTTTTATTGCTTCTCAAAGAAAGGTAACAGCAATGCAACCACTTCTTATGGTTCTACTGAGAGTGGCAAAAATTATGTTCCTAATGCTTCTGCTGGCAATACTTCGTCTGGCAATTCTAGTGATAAGGGAAAAAAGAAGATGCGTTGCCATTATTGTAAAGCCAATGATCACTTGATCAAGTCGTGTCCTAAGTTGAAGGCCAAAGAGGCTAAGAAGAAAGAGGGTGGTTCCAATGCAAATGCTGGTGGTTCCACTACAAATGCAGCCATTGTTGAGTCTTCTGTGAAAGGAGACTGTGTTGCTGATGTTGATGCAGAATGGGCTTTTAGTGCAGAGTGCACTTACAATCCTATTGTCCATGATGCATGCTTGTCAGTTGCTGCAGATTCACATGTGTGGTATTTCGACAGTGGTGCTACAAAGCAAATTACCTCACATTGTGAATTGTTTACCTCTCTCAAGTCTGTCCCTCATGGAAATTCAGTCACTTGTGCCAACAACGCCTCTTATCCAGTTCAGGGAGTTGGAAAGATTGTGCTTATTGCTGCTAATGGCAGTTCTTTCACACTTGTTGATGCACTTTATGTACCTGGGATCAAGAAGAATCTCTTGTATGTATCCGCACTTGCTAGACTTGGACTTGTAGTCAAATTTGTGGATGACAGATGTACAATTCATGATCTCAGTTTTGGTGATGAAATTGTTGCATCTAGGCTTTTGTGCCGTGGGCTGTATAAGCTCACTTTGTATGACAAGTGTGGACAAAATTTTGCAAATGCTGTTGCAGATTCAAGGGCTATTTCAGATGCAAAACTTTGGCATGCACGTTTTGGTCATCTGAATTTTGCCAGTTTGCTACGTTTGCAGAAATTTGACATGGTTGCTTCTTTGCCACCTCTTGAAGCACCTGTCAAACATGTTTGTGAAGGCTGTATTTTGGGTAAGATGCAGCGTTCTAAGTTTCCAAAGGATGGTTCAGTTCGGGCCACATGCAGGTTGCAGCTTGTGCATAGTGATGTTTGTGGGCCCATGCAAACTCCGTCCTTGGGCAATTACCTGTAGTTCGTGACTTTCATTGATGATTACTCAAGGCATGCATGGGTATTTCTACTTAAAGCGAAGTCCGAAGTTTTTATGTGCTTCAAACAATTTCTGGCTATGGCTGAAAATGTCTCGAAATGTACTATGGGCACCCTCCGTTCCGATCGAGGGGGGGAGTATATGTCTCATGAATTTAATGCATTTCTGGCTAGTCGTGGGATAAAACACCAATGTACAGTGCCTTATACACCTCAACAAAATGGTGTTGCTGAGAGGAAAAACAGGTCACTGACGAAAATGGCACGATGTATGGTCAAAAGTCAAGCTTTACCGCATTCTTTTTGGCTTGAGGCCATTATGTGTGCCACTTATGTACTTAACAGGTGTCCTACGAAAGCTTTGCAGTCTATTACTCCATATGAAGCATGGCATGATAGAAAGCCTTCTATTGAGCACATGCGTGTTTTTGGCTGTTTGGCATATGCTTTGGTGCCACAAGTGCAGCGCAGAAAATTGGATGATAAGGCTGTCAAATGTATTTTTGTTGGTTATAGTGCTGAAATCAAAGGTTACAGGTTGTATCATCCGCAAACAAAACGTATTCTGGTTTCTCGGGATGTAGTGTTTGTGGAAGATTCTGTTCAGCCCTTGCTGTCATGTACTAGAGACAGTAATGTAAGCTTACAGGACATTTATGACACTTTGTTGCCTCTTTTCAGTGGTGGAAATACAAATGTAAGTTCCAATGAGGCAAATGTACAGCCTATGGGGGTTTCTGAAAATGTTTTAGATCATCCTATTACTGATGCAGATGTACATGATGTACTTGATGAGGAAAGGGCTGAAAATGAGCAGGCTAGAGGTATGCCAAAATGGCTGGTGCCCACTTTGCGTGACAGTAAATTGGATGCACCTTTGTCTAGTCGTACTCGTTCAGGCTCTCGCCATGCATCTTATGCATCAGATTGTCATGCTTTGGCTATGTCTAGCTTACATGATGTTGAGGAGCCTCTGACTTTTGATGAAGCATAGAATTCAAAAAATTGGATGGCTGCCATGCAATCAGAATATGATGCACTTATAGAGAATGACACATGGACTTTATGTGATTTGCCTCCTGGCAAAAAGGCCATTGGTACGAAGTGGGTTTACAAGTTGAAACGCAAGCTGGATGGTGAGATTGATCGCCATAAGGCTCGACTTGTTGCAAAGGGTTATGCACAGCAAAAAGGCATAGATTATGAAGAGACTTTTGCTCCCACTTGTCGTATGACTACTATGCATTTTCTATGTGCATTGGCAGCTCATTTTGGTTGGGATGTACATCAATCAGACATTGTTACTGCTTTCTTGAATGGTGACATATTTGAGGAAGTTTATGTAACGCAGCCTCGCGGTTTTGTCATAAAAGGACAAGAGGACAAAGTGTGCAAATGTAACAAGGCTTTGTATGGGTTGAAGCAATCTCCTCGTGCTTGATATGAGAAAGCTGACACTCATTTGGTCAAACAAGGCTTTTGTAACAGTCCAACAGAAAGCACATTGTATGTAAAGCGTGAGGGTGATGTATTTCTCATCGTGGTTCTTTATGTTGATGATTTGTTGATCACTGGACCAAATGAGAGACATATTGCTGAATTTAAGGCTGATTTGAATGCTACTTTCAAGATGAAAGATTTGGGGTTGTTGCATCATTACTTGGGTATACAGTTTAAGCAGTGTGATGGTGGTATTGCCTTGTGTCAAAAAAGTTACATAGAGACATTGCTATGTAAGTTTGGACTTGAGGATTGCAAACCTATTGCCACTCCCATGGAAACAGGTTTGAAGTTGAGTCTACATGATGCTGGGGATCCTGCTGATGTCACTCTTTACCAAAATGTTGTTGGCTGCCTCATTTATGTATGCAACACGAGGCCGGATATTCAGTTTGCAGTCTCACAGGTCAACAGATTTATGCATAGCCCAGGGTCTAAGCATTGGCAGGCTGTCAAGAGGATTTTCCGCTACCTTAGTGGCGCTTTACATTTTGGCTTGTTTTATCCCAAGGGGGGATCATTGCCGCCAGACTTACATGCTTTATTGGACTCACATTGGGCTGGTTGTTTTGACACGCGAGTGTCCACAAGTGGTTTTTGTTTCATGCTTGGCAGTTCATGTATATCATGGTTGAGCAAGAAGCAACCTACTTTGGCCACTTCGAGTTGTGAGGCTGAGTATAGGGCAGTCTTCAGAGCTACGGTTGAGTGTGTATGGCTCAGACGCCTTATGGCTGATTTGGGTGTTGGACAGATAGTGCCAACACTATCTACACTGACAGTCAGAGCGCATTGGCAGTTGCTAGGAACCCAGTTTTTCATGCTCGCACAAAGCACATTGAGGTGCATTACCACTATGTCAGGGAGAGGTTCTCAGCAGGAGAGATCAGCTTGGCTTATGTGCCAACACAGGACAACCTTGCAGATCTTTTCACAAAGGCATTGTCTCGTGAGAAGCTTGAAGCTTTCCGCAAAGCTTTGGGCTTTCTCCCCTTTGTGGACCGATCCTGTCCTCAGGGCATGGCACTTCCCTTTACTCATGTGCCAGCTCTCGTTCACCGCATCACTCCAGGGGGGATTTGTTACCATATACATGTGGTAGTGATGTGTGTGAACACACTAGGACCGCCAGGGCATTTTTTCCCTCTTTAGGAGGTTTTTTTCCCCCGTGCATTGTATATACGCCCATCGCTCTAGGGCTATCTATCTTTCCATTGCACAGTAAGTAATAAACTCTCTATTGTGTGCCTTGAGCTTCCTTCATCTTCTCTAAGCTGTGTGTGTTTCTCTGAAACCCTAATTCCAACAACCTTCATTTTCCCTTTAGCCTCTCTGCTGTGATGGGACTGATTAGTTGGCTCATCTCCTGTGTTACTGGGCTGCTGTTCTTCAGTTTGCTGATGACTCGACTGTTGTTCTGTTTCCTATCTTCCTGTTGTTCCTCAGTCTGGTGTGGTTGGTCTGGCTGTGACTGGCCTCCTTCATCTGGCCCTGTCCCACCAGTACCAGGTCCTGGGGATGGAGATGGTGGTGGGGCATCATCATCATCCTGTGTATGCTCGGCTTCTTGATCATCCTCCTTCTTATCAGCTTCATCTTCTGCTTCTTCTTCATCCTCCTCTGGGGATGTCTGCTACTCAATATAATCCATGATGGCTTGGTTCATCAGAGCATTGTTAAACTCACTCACCTTTTCCTGCAAATCACTTTGCAGACTTTCCATCAAGGACTTTAAATTTTCTAAATCAAAAACAGCATTGCCTGCGGGGTTCAAAATTTCAGACAAGCTATTGTAGATGTATCTGTCCGTCAGCGAACGCTTCAGAGCTGTATGGTGTAATAGCAGCTTTCTAAATTCTGCCCGCTTCGTTCTGAGCCCCATTTTAGATTACTCAGCAGCTCTCGATGCTTCATTCCTTTGACTCTTTATGATCATAATTTCAGACTCAGCTTTAGCTAACTTTTTGTTCAACAACTCCTGAGCTCTTTCTGATTGAGCTTCCAATACCCTGTGTTGTATGTTCTGCACTTCCTGGGCTTTCTGGAGTGTGGCAATCTGATGTTGTGCTTCTGCCAAGTCAGCTTTAAGCTTTTTAACTTCATCTTCTGATCCAGCAGCCTCCACCAATTGTCCCATACAGCTGACAATGGTATTCCAAGAGGACTATATCAGTACTAAACATCTGTCTTTGACCGTTGTTGGATCAGAATCAACTGGTTCATATATTGCCACAGGAGCCACATAAGGTAGAGATGCATAATCAGTTTTGGTGAGTAAGAGATGCCCTCTTAATTTCTGAGTTTGCATTTGCTATAACTTATCCTTTTTAACCAGTTGCAAAGGGTTTTGAGAAATGACAGGAACTGTTTGAGACATAGTTGAGGACGCTTGACCTTTCCCCTTATCCAGTTGATTCTTGCCTTTGTCCCCTGACTGGTCTAGTACCTTTGCCTCAGTGACTGGCTTTACCTGATCTTTTCCAGTAGCACCAACTAACTGATCAGGCACAATTTGCTGAACAATATGCTGCTCCGTTCTACTTCTCTCAGCTTTCTCAGTGCTCACTGCCTTAACCTGGCTTTCTATTTGCTTCAGAAACTCACTACTTTTTGTCAGTGTAATTCTTGGCTTCTTTGAACTGCCAGCTTCCTGTGCAGTGGCTTTCCTTTTCAGGTCATTGGAAATCGTTTGACTGTCCGTTTCCTTGTCGTCTGAGGATAGTTCAATTTTCTTAGGTTCGGAAATAGGCTGCTCACTCCAAGCCAGCTTTACCTGCTCATTAACATCTGCAGCAATAGCCCAATACAGAAATTGCCAGACATACCATGCCTTGAAAACAGTTTGAGATTTCAACTTGGCAGTCTGTTGAAGTACATTATGCGAGAGTATTTGACACAGGTTGATATGGACTTGTGGATCCAGTATCTTGGCCAACAGCATAGCAAATAATTTTTCTGACACATAAGTTGGGTTATTCTTAAGACTGACTGCTTCGGCTACAAACCTGTAAGCAGCGGAGGCTTCCAGTCCTGCTACTGGAGCTCCTTGAGCACTTGCCTTGCGCTTCTTTCGAGCTGCTTCATCCTCCTCTAGAGAAATACTTATTTGCTGCGCAGTTGCCACTGATGGTTTAGGCTCATTGGGCATCCGAAATGCAAATGCAATGGCTTCTGGTGTCATTGACACCCTCCTATTATTTATCATAGCACTGCTGTTTTCTGCATCAAAGGAATCAAGAACTTGCTTGATGATCCTTGCATCAAAAGCAATCCTTGTCGCTTGCAATACAACTCACAGATCCCAAAGTTGTAGCAGAGTCATTGCATGATCAGTAAAGACATATCGTTGGATTTTACTGTATGGAAGAACAGGAAGGCTTGCCTTCGCCTCTGCAACGATAGCCTGGGTTTCTTCAAGAGTTTCCTGCATCTTCTCTGTACGTTTCCTTCTACCCATACACTGTGAGGGCGACGACGATGAAACAGGCGAAGGAGAAGAGGACTTACTTGTGTTAAAGCTGTTGCCTGGTGTCGCTGGTAAGGTTGTCTGACAGTCAGCTGTCTCGTCAGAGGTTGATGTTTGCGGCTGTAGTGAAGAAACCTCGGAGCTTGGAGATGGCGAATGGTTGACAGGAGGAAAACATCGCGCAGGAGATTTATGAGGAAAAATGCTAACTCTCCTGACTGTTATACGTGTTCGCGCCATAAAAGCTCCACCACTCGCCGCACCTAGACTTGTGTGCGCCGTTGTTGACGTGGGAAACATGCATTGGACAAGACTGCAACCCATCCTTGTAATAATTATCACTGGCATACCATTTGACCGTTGGCCACTTAAAATTTGGAAAATGTGTTCATACTGGTTCTGAACTTATTCCCACTCTGGCTGGACCATAATGGTACTGGTTCTTAAATCAGCCTGATCTAATTCTTCAGGTATTGGTTCTAAAGCTGGAACTAGTTGCACATGGAAAAGACCAAAAATATCTGATTCTGGTATCTCTTGATCAACAACCTCCAGTTCCTTAGTGACTTCTTCTAACCCAGTTTCTCTGGTCTCTGAGTAATAAAGTTTGATCTTTGCTCCATTATATACTCCCGGCAACATCAGTCCTGATAAGTCTTTTAATCTGACTGTGCCATTGGAGAAGACCCAATCAACCTCAAAAGGTCCTGCCCAGGCAATCTTCAAATTCGGCTTCTTTGGACCCAGTCTTGACTGATATAGAAGCACTAAGTCTTGTTTCTGGAATTCTCGGACTTTAATTCGGCGATCATGCTAGTGCTTCCTTCTTTGTTGAGCAATTTCCTGTTCGAATATAGCTCTTTGCCTGAGTTCATCTAACTTCATCAGTTCATCCAGTCTTTTCTTAAGATTATGGTTGAAGTCTAGTCCATACTTTACAACCATTCTCAGACTGGGGATTATAAACTCCATAGGAACCACAACTTCAGTTCCATACACCATTCTGAATGGTGTCATTCCAGTAGTTACCTTATAAGATGTCCTATAAGCCCAGAGAGTAGTCTGAAGCTTCAAATCCCACTGGTCTGGTTTCTTTTGTACCACCTTAGTGAGAATAGTCTTAATTGTCTTATTGCTACTTTCAACCTGTCCATTGCATGTGGGATAGTAAGGAGTAGATTTCCGATGCTTGACTGAAAGCATATCCAATAGGATTTCCATAGTATCATTGATGAAATGTGTCCCTTGATCGGTGACAATTTCCACTGGACATCCATATCGGTAGACAATATTCTCAAACAGAAATCTTGCAGTTGACTTGGCTGTGTTTTCAGGAAGAGCCTTAGCTTCAACCCACTTGGTAACATAACAAGTAGCCATCACGATGTACGTGCTCTTCCTGGGAGTCACCTTCTTAAAAGGTCCCATAAAATCCAATCCCCATTTCATGAATACTCCCAATGGTTGTATTGGAATTAAGGGAGTCATGTCTGCAGCTGTTGGTCGGCCCATTCTTTGGCATATGTCACAAGTTTTACAAAAGCTTATGACAATATACCTTCAACCACCTGATGATCCAACTTATCAAGTCAATTTGGAGAGAAGAGTCGTAGTTGCAGCATACAATTTCACCCAAAACTATGAATCTTATTTATGGACAAGAGTAGGCTACAAGTGTGATTGCAGAGTATAGTATCACTCCACTCCTCTAGATGGCACACACTCTACAAAACTAGGCTTGAAGAGTGGTGTGTTATGTGTTGAGAATGGTGTGGTGTAGTGTGATCATGTGTTGATTTACAAGGGAGAGACTGGCTCTATTTATAGGTTTTATAAGCCCCGATTAGGATTAGGCCTAATCAAGTTTATTTGAAGGAATAAAAGATTATGCATATTTTTATTTTTTTTTAATGAGGGTGGGTCTCTCTTGTCCTTTGAATCACATGGATGTGGGCTCAAGGGAAGAGAATTATTGAGGATGAAAGGAGAGAGGATTGAGTGAATAATTTGGGAGTGCCTACTCTAGTAGAGGGTGCATTTTACAATAAGGTTAGTGGTTAGTAGTTAGTAATTATCAATAAAAAATATTTTCAAAATAATTCACCAAATGATGAGAAAAGTTAGAGAAGGGATAAGCTTGTAAAGCAAGGTTGAAGCTTGGAGAAGTTGACATTCACCTCTTTACAGCACCGGTAGAAGAAGCGGTCACCATGGCGAAGTAACGCGTGTCGATGAAGCTATGCTATCTTCAAAACTTGGAAAATTCATGATAAAAGCCTTCATTTGCAGAGGTTATCCTTGGATTTTTGTTGATTTTTTGAAGTTCTTTACAAAGCTGAAGAGAGTATGGTAATATGGACATATATGTAGAGAGAAAGGGGACACATAGGGTGTAGAAATGGAGGATGAAGGCTATTAAGGTGTGAGAGATGTGGCAATGGTGAAGAGGGTGAATTAGGACATGGGAGTTGCAGGTTTGGGAGTGGGAAGGAGAGGGAGGAGTGTGTGTGAAAGAGGAAAATGATAAAGTGGAAGAGGGAGTGTGGCTGCATAGCATGGGCAAACTGGGGTCCACCAATAAAATCATAGCTCACAGCTCGTAGCTCAAAAAAATATGAAAACATTTGAGGTGAAAGTTCAGCTCACGAGCTACAACTTTTGTTTGTGTCACCTTTTCAAATTCGGGAAGCATGTGATCTTTAAAAATTCAGCAAAACCGACTGTTTTTTCCACTGCACAAGGTCCTTGTGAGGTCCTTCTTTGGATGATTCTTTTGAATACCTCCAAGAGTGAGCTCCCCATGGTGCATGCATGCATGCCACATACCCTTGACCTTATTTGTTAGGTCTATAATTGAAGATATTATTGAGATCATGATATAAGTGAATAGTACAACTAAGAAAATCAAATATTGAGGGGTCTAAAAAAATATGTACATGTCTAATATAATTAATATAGGTGGAAAAAATATAAAGGGGTCAAAATAAATCTCTCTCGTTATAAGTTTACCATAAAAAGATGAATATTTTTGGTGGTCTAATTTATGAGAGTAATAGAGATAGAAGTAGTGATCACCAACGAGATAGTGGCCGAGGCATTGAAGCTGCATACTGAAGGTATGACAATGCGGGTCCGAGATAGAAAGACAGCAGGCACATTCACTAAGGAGACTGCTGCTGCAACTTTTTCTGACCTCATCCAAAGGCAAGTGGAAGAACCAGCATGCCTATACCATCAACACTTCCACTTTTTATCAAAGAGACCATCATGGTACATAACCCCAAACCATGCGGTTGTGACCACCTTCACTCAAGTGTTGAAGTCGACAACAACGAGGCAACGAATTGATCATGCACAGTATGTGTTGACAACGCTTAAAGGCATAAAGAAAGAAGGTAAAATCACTACTGTTAATAATCGTGAATTTTTCACTTGACCTAAAGTGAGATTTGAGACCATAAACATGTGTGCTTAGGTCTCAATAAACATGTCCTAGAAGTTTCATAACGTTTAAATGTCGTTTGATGCTGTAGCGGTTGTGATTTGTTTGCCGATGAGCGACTAGCTTTTGGTGATTTCCGGCATTTGAGTGTAGCTTGAGTTAGATACGAGTTGTTTGTTGTTTTCCAAGAGATTGACAACCTCTTGTAGCCTCTATGTACTAGTCGAGTCACCTTCGTGCCATGGATTGACAATTATATTCGTGGTTCTCGCTATGTCTACAATAAGATAGGAGTGAGGTTAGACACCTGTCCCACAAACTGATGTGTCAGGAAGATGATGTGAGATTTATTATTATCAATGGGATGAGCTCTAGTTATGAGATTTATTATGAGATAGCTATGGTTTTGGGTGATTGTGATGGCTTACCATACGAGGTGGTATGTGCCAACCATGTATTAGATTCAAATTATTCTTGGGATCCTAGTGGATGATGGCATTCAAGCAAGAAGATAAATGCTTTCCTATTTGGTGTGAGTGGCATGCTTGGGCACATAGGTGGTGCCATGAAACCTGATGCGTTTCCATATAATCTAGGAGGAAATAGGCAGCCACTTTTGAGCGTTCATGTCACTCTTTTGATGCAAGTGTTGAGCATAAATGTTGAACTTGGGGTTGGGAAATGATGATAAACCACTTTTGGTATATACATAGTAGTGGGTATATGCATGTAAATGTGTACATAAAGAGGTGTCTACATACATTTGGACTATTTTCTAATGTGATATTTGGTTTTAAGTTTGGAGAACGATGTATATATGTCAAATAGTCATGTTCTATGCCGAGAGTCGGACACATGTACATGCCTGGATAGGGTATCTAGACCTTAGATATGGCTCTAGGTGGCTTGTTTTGGCTCTAGGAATTTTTTTAAAGCTTTTTAGAATGTAAATAATACAAGTGGGAGGCGTGGCCACCCTCATCCCACTTGGGAAGTTTGGTACATGCTGTAACTGTCTATTTGCGGTGCCTGATCTGTGGTGATACGTGCACTACCCTAGAAGTGGTCAAAATGGTATATGAGCCAAAAAGGTCCAAAAATATCCAAAAATGGTGTGAAAAGGCTTCAAATTTTCACATTAGTCATGGTTCCATGAGTTTTTGTACTGAGGGAGAAATGATAAGAGCACTATCATCACTTTCACCTCTCACTGTGTGGGAGAAAGCAGGGTTCCTACAGGTGATCTAATGTAGTCCTGTTGCATTTGCATCCTATTTTCGAGTGTGTGCAGGAGTGAATGATGAGAGCTTTTTCTATTCAATTTTTCACTTGGAAGAGTCTATAGAATTTTTGAGGTTTCCATGGACGTATGTGTGCGAGGAATTGAGGGAAGAAGGTGCAGCTTTCTGCAAGAATATGTGACCCTGTAGCGGTGCCATTAGGGTTGAGGCTACTCCAAAGAGTCTAGCAGAGTGGAGTTTGGTGAAGCCTTTGCAATGGTTTGAGAGAGGATTTTTGTGGCTGGATTTTTTTAGTTTTTGATGTTTTCTCTTGTATATTTAGGTCACTGTCAAGTGTCATTTAGCTCGACTCACCTTGTAGTGTGTGCGGGCAGGGGCTTGTAGGTCAAAGTGTTTGGAGTTTGAATTGAGCTTGTGGGTAGAATTTCCATGGATCTCTTGAGTGGTGGTGAGGTGAGGATATTAATTGAATACCTTCTGTTGTGTTGAGTTGTCTGGGTGTGTGAGTGTGCGCACGTCATCTTTTGCTTCCTTAGTGACGTTTAAGCAAAGATTTGCATTAAATGCCAAAAAATATTCACGATTTTTGCATAACAATTATCAGATGCAAACTGATAGTTCTTTAGAAATTTTATCTACCGCGGAGAGTGGAGGAAACTATGCACGACATATAGGAACGGGTGAGTATGATGTGCATTACTTTTCGAAGAATAAGTTTGACAAAGATATTAACTGTAGCTAACCTCCTTTATGAAGATATTACTTGGTTTAATATGGGGATATGCATGGGTATATTAGGATCATTTGGATGCAAATCACCGCATAATGATGTTTGCATAGCATGGTTTTATGCATGTTTCATATGAATGATTACATAGGAGTTGCATCACTTGCTCAAATTTACATTTGAGATCTTTGTTAGTTCCTTTGAAATTTTGTTACGAGTTTGACAAAGATATTATCTGTAGCTAACCTCCTTTATGAAGATATTACTTGGGTTAATATGGGGATATGCATGGGTATATTAGGATCATTTGGATGCAAATCACCGCATAATGATGTTTGCATAGCATGGTTTTATGCATGTTTCATATGAATGATTACATAGGAGTTGAATCACTTGCTCATATTTACATTGAAATTTGAATGCTTTGTTAGTTCCTTTGAAATTTTGTTACGAGTTTTTAGACCTTTTGTGATTGTCAAGACTACTAGGCATAGCCATATCAATTTTCATGGGGCCTAAATATGTAGGTATAAAGGGGTGATAGTATTGAGAGATAGAGTAATTCGAGGGTTGACGTGAGTTCAAGACTAGCTAGAATAAATCTTTAGGGTCTTTTAACATTTTCCTTATGACATTATACTTCTTCTTTTATGGTTATTTTTTGGTAGGGCAAGAGAGAAAACGGGGAAACGATGTGTTTTAACTGGTCTGGATTGTAAAATTTCAGTTAGATTTTGAGTCTGCCTTTCAGAAAAGTGGGAAATTTACATAGGTCTTAGTGTGATTATCGAAAGAAGCTTCCAAATTTGACTTAAAAAGTTAAGAGAGAGAGTGAAGTGGTGAGATTTTGAGGAATTAAAGGATAGAGGTCTTAAGTTCAATTCTAGTTGGATGGATCTTTGAGATCTCGAGGGGATTATCCCTACAACAAGCGGGAACGGATTTTTTAAAAATATATAATTGAGATTTGAAAAGGAGAATTAAATATTATCTTTTTTTTTGTTGGCCACACACAGAGTGGGGGTAAGGAGAGAGTAGAGAGTACAGATGTGAGAGAGAGAGAGAGAGAAAGAGAGAGAGAAGAGAGAGAAAGAGAGAGAGAGAGAGAGAGAGAGAGAGAGTAGAGAGAGAGAGTATTAGTAATGTAAGTGTAGAATGAGAGATAGTAGTGTGTAAGAGAGACAGAGTCATGTGTGTTCTTGCATGTCTGTGTGCTCCCATGGGGAGAGAAGAAGAGGAGAGAACGCCTTACTATAGCGCTCAATAGAGAGGGAATTTTCTTACGAACAAAGACATAGAGAAAGAGGTTGATGGAAAGCATACTGTGTGGGTGTGGGTTTGCAACATTCATTTTTGTGTGTGCAAGGATTGTGTCTAAGTGTGTGTGTGTGTGTGTGTGTGTGTGTGTGTGTGTGTGTGTGTGTGTGTGTGAGAGAGAGAGAGAGAGAGAGAGAGAGAGAGAGAGAGAGAGAGAGAGAGAGAGAGTATTCTTTATCATATGTTATGTGTTTATGTTTGAGTCTTGTGTGTGTGTGTATGTGACTCATAGAGAAAGAAGAAGATAAAATTGTTAAATTGTAGTAAGCCATATTAGTAGGAGAGAAGGAGAGAGAGATTTTGATAGCAAGCCTTTGAGTGTATATGTATTAAATTTTGATTGCGATATTGCATACGGGTGTATGTTTGTGTATGAGAGCCAAATAGAAAAGAGAGAGAGAGCATAAATTCCTTGAGATTTTTTTGTGTATTAAGGCTGACTGTGAGTAAGAAAAAGGAAGATAAATTTGCGTTTTGTTACCAAGTGAGATCAAAAGGGAGTGAGATAGAGAGAGCATGGAGAAGAGCGGCAAAGGAAGACTTGGATATTGCGCTCTATGGCTACACAAGCGTCACCATTGGTGACCAAAATCCTTTTGAAGCATAATTGGTTAGTTGAAACTGGTGTAAATCAAATCAAAATAATAAAATTTGTTTTTTTAATACGTATCACAATTAAAGAAATCACCAATGTTCTGTATACACCAATTGCTGGTTTGATCTAACTACTTCTATGTTCAAGTTTTTATTGAGCCTTGTACAAGAAGGGAGATTGTTGCAGAAGAGGAGTTGGAATACTAAAGGAAGCTCAGATAATCTTAACACTATTAGGTAACAAGTCAAGGTTGACAATTATTAAATATGTCATGTCTTTGAGATCAAGAACTTGTACCGATCAAGTGTAAGATTGTCTAGAGACCAAGTGAGTAGTTAACCAAGTGAACATAGAACCCTTAGAAACTATGCAAGAGGAAATCATTTCAGACACTTCTTCTGAGTCAACCTTCATTGTTCTTATGGCAAAGAAAGCACCTAAACTGAGTAAACATAGTGGGAAACACGGAGAGGGAACATCACAGAGGCCTAAACTTCCCCTCACTAAATAGTTGAACTACTACTACACTAATGATAAGGGAGCCAAAATCTATGTAGACCACCATCATAAATGTTATGTCCGAGAGGACTTGGGAAACCCTAAATTTCATGAATAAATTGAGGTTGTTGAGCTATGAAGACCAATGTATCGATGAGAGAGGGGTTGCCTATCTTAGGATGGACAATCCTAACCTTGTTGATTCTATGGAGATGAATAGCACCAAGGATAAATCTTATGGGGTAATTGAAAGATCTCCTTTGGAGATTGACCTCGTGATTTGTGTCTATGAAAGAGCTAGAGCAAATGCCGGTAGATGATCCTTGAGTGGGTTATACAAGTTAGTGACCAAAGAAGGGGATAAATACTACATCAAGGAGGACATGAGCCCAAGAGAACTCACTGACATCAAGCAGACGAGAGAGGGGTTGCCTATCTTAGGATGGACAATCCTAACCTTGTTGATTCTATGGAGATGACTGGCACCCAGGATAAATTTTATGGGGGAATTGAAAGATATCCTTTGGAGATTGACCCCCTGATTTGTGTCTAATGAAAGAGCTGGAGCAAGTGCCGGTAGATGTTCCTCGAGTGGGTTATACAAGTTAGTGACCAAAGAAGGGGATAAATACTACATCAAGGAGGACATGAGCCCAAGGGAACTCACTAACATCAAGCCGATGTACATGTATGTCTACAAGTTTGAAACAGGAAACGGACTATTTTGGTAGACAACAAGGGACATGAGTATAGATATGTGTATATGGAAGACATGGAAAAGCTTTCTTTTTGGGGAGAGCCATTTTTTATTTGTCATCTATTTGAATCAAACTTTCCTTAAGAATCCGACTAATAAAGAGTTAAGTTTCATGGATTGAGTCACTAAAATTCCACCCCATGTAGAGAATGTTAGTAGGACAAGAATGGAGATTCCAAATCCATGGATGAGAAGAGGTAGATTGTGAAAAACAGAGTCTTTTAAAGGTGGTTATACGACCATTACAAGGTCATCCAAACCATACCACATTGAAAGGGCAAGGCCAAATGCTCATATGAGGGAGGAACCTAGAGCCACACCTGGAATGACAACCTCCCCTTATGAGAAAGCTTTCGTAAGAACTCCTGGAATGATGAGGTATGTCACTGAGCCAAGGTGCATGCATCCGTCCTAGCTTCCAAGTTGTAAAATGCATGGCTTCAAAATACAGTGGACCGAGATGAGGGGATCCAGATGCACATTTAACATCTTTCAAGTAGGTATTCAAAGATAAATATGTCACAAATTTCCACATCTAGTTTGAAGGCCCTTCGGATTGACCTTCAAAGGCAGCACCCTCCCTTGGCTCCAACCTTGCACTATGGGAATATAGATGTGTTGCTTCAAAATTTTGTGAAATAATTCTCCATCAGGGGAATCAAGTAGAATACTGTGTCATTATAGATTCATTCCTTCAAACAAAGAGAGGGAGGGAAAGTTAGACAAGCCTCTTTGCGATTCAAGCAATACATTGAGAGGTGTCTACCACATAAGAAACCTTAGGAAGATTTTCAGGTAGTATTGTTCATATAAGGGCTCAAGAACAAACACTTCAAGAAGGATTAACATTTGAAAAAGTGTATGGCTCTGGACGCGGTTATGAAGGAATCTATCTACTTAGTGGAAAACTATCATATATGCAAAGAAGTGTCGAGGGATGCGAATGTAGGATCAATAGATTCTAGATCAACATACATTGGATAAAGCACTAGGAAAACAACCGAACATGGAAAAAAACACCAATAATCACCGAAGAGCTTGCGAGAAGAATAGGGCAAAAATTGGGAGTTCAAAACTAGAGAATGCCACCCTTGAGGTGATGCTTAACCTATGGGAGAGATCATCCGACACCACAATTCCCATATTTTCGTAGCCATATCCTAAGCCAAAGTGGTGTGCCATTGAAAATAAATGGATGAATCGTGCCACTGAGGAATGCTATTATAATCAGGGAAAATTTAGGAAAAGGTCTCATCCACCTAACATTCTATATCATCAGAATATCCCAGCAACCCTCAGTATCAAACCAATAGGCAAGCACCACCACCATCGAGATACACCTTAGGACCAATGAACCTACAACCAAGAGTAGAAAGACCAAGATTGGTGTTAGGGAATCAACCACCACTCTCGGGAGAGAATCAATCAGTGATGAGGTATGTATGCCCAGATCAGTGTCCTGAAGAGAACTCTTTAGTGCTAACATAGATGTTTCACGAGGAGGAACACCATGGGAATTATCATCATAGTGACCCTTATCCACCTAGGTCCATGGAAACCTATGACCAAGAAGGTGCTATTTCGTCTTTGTAGCCTTAGTGACGATAAAGAGAAACTTAAATGAAGGTGAGCAATTTACCCTAAGTTGGGGGACTCTAATGTTCATAGCTAACCAAGGTGAACCCATCAAAACCAAAGTCATATCCTCAAAGACCATACGCACAGCAACCTAAACAATAGACATGTTCAGGACCTTGTTTTAGATGCAATGGTGATCATTGGGCTAGAGATTTCCCAAAGGATCAACCAAATACTATAGCTAGAACTCCCCATTGTAAGACGAGTGAGAGAGGATAGAAAGGAGGATACAAAATTGCACACTTATACCCAAACTGCCCTCAAAACATACAAAAAAAAGGATCAAATTCAATAACATTGAAGGTGATGATGAGAGTGCAGGCAAAACAGAAGACGATAGATGCAAAAGAGGGTAGTGACTCTCACAAATCTATTAGTGCAAAACAAATTGAAAAAACCACACGAGATAGAGTGAGATCCCAATACCATAAGAAGCTTAAGGGTGTTATGACTGAGTTGTCCCAAGATCAAGATCAAACACAACAATTAGTGAAACCTGTGCATAGTGTTATACTAGAGGAAATACACAAAATGGAACTAAAACCAGAAGAAACCATACCAAAAGGATTGATCTTTGGAGGTTTGATTCTAGTGGAAAACAATTTTGAGCCATTGGAAGAAATTCTAAATGCTTACAAGGGAATACTAGATGATAGGCAGACAATGAAACATAGATGGTTGACTTATCCTAACGTGAAATGAGAAAGGCTACGATTGGAGATGTGAAAAAAGTTGATTGAGAGTGATCAAAATCTTATGGAGACTCCACCTGCAATGCCCATCCAGAGAGGATGGTTCTCCAACCATATGCAGACTTGAAAGACCTTGATGAAATTAAAGAAATAAGTGTACAAAGAAAACATTTTGATAATTCAATCACAAAGAACACAAAAAGGAAACAATAGACAAATGAGTTGAGGAAATGGACTCAAAACACCATCCAAAAAGGGAACAAGCAGACATAGGCCAAAAGGACTTAGCAAATCAAATAGCAGAGAACACTATGAATAACTTCGATCGACCAGCTGATACCCCTAGTCTTGCAGCCTCTCTAGGTTTTGCTAAGTTTATCGTTTTTCATATTCTGGGCCATCATAGGTTTTATTTACTATGTCCTCCATAATTGGATGAGTCATGACTATTTTTTTGTCTTGGATGGTTAATTTTTTATAGTGAAAAGGGATATCCATACTTTCTATCTTAGTGCTCTCTCTTTCCTCACTTTCTATTTCCATTGTCCACACTTCTTTCAGGGTTCTTTTGAGTTCTTGGTATTTCGTTTTATGTTTGACCTTGGTCCATTTTGATTCTTCAAACTCATCCATCCCTGGTTCTTTTGGTTTCTTTTGTTTTGTTTCCTTTTCAGTCTTTTGAGCTTGCTTCCTCAGGCTCTTGGTACTCTCTTTTGTTATTGTGTCTTGTGTTTTTGTGTACTGACCAAAGATTTTGTTTTTCATGCAATCTTCTGCCTTTACAAGCATCAAAGATTGTGTTTTCCCTCCTACTCTTAGTATTGGATTTCCTCTTTCCATATTCAAGGCTCTCCTCTTTGTATAGCCTTGTTGTCACATAGCTTATGATTTGGAAAATCATAAAACTGGACATCCATTATGGTTTCTTATAGTTGCTCAGTTTGTCATAGCATTCATCGTCTACGTCATTCTCATACTTGAATTTCTCTTGAGAGTCGTAAAATAGCTCTTTCTCTCCATCCTCATTCTGTTTTCCTATTTTGGGTTCTTTTGGGGGTTGGTTCTCTTCCTCTTCCTCAACTACATTGACTATGTAATACGGGATCACATCATACCCATCCTTGTTGAAAAACTTGGTCTTGGGACCATCAGCCATGGCGCACATGTCCAAAGTTTCCAAAATGTGTTCCCATCCTAAAGACTCTAATTCTTCTTCTGGAAAGGGCTCAAGGATATAATCTTTGTCTTCTAAAACCCTTTCTAATATGCACTCCTCTTGCTTTAAGCTCCACACATCCACAGCTGCTTGGAATTACCTAACCGTGTTGAAAGTTTAGATCCTGCTAATGTAGCCAAATCAAACTCCTCAACCGGTGTTCTAGTTACATCCTTGTAACTATGGTCCTTTAGTTTTATCCTGGTATGGTCCTTTAGGTTTATCATGGTTGGTGGTTTCATGTTTCTCATGTATATATGGTCATACCCCCAATCTTGGACCGTTTCTAGCTATCTCATGAATGATCTTCCCAATATGATATCGTAGTTTTTCTTCTTGCCAGAATCAACAACAAATGCATGCTCATATTCAGCTTTGCAAGAGGTAACCATTACTTTCTCTAGAAGCCCTAGGAGTTTCTCCATATATCCATCGACAAGCTGCAATTTCATTCTTGTTGCACTTAAAGACGGTTTTCCCCATTTTTTACATGTTTTTTTGTAGCAATGGTTACCCCAACTCCACTATGAAGAATTGTCATGGTGGTGACACCCTGAAATTCCACAGGAAGAGTCATGTTTCCATCTTTCCCTTTGCAATATTCTATGGCTTTGTTCAGTGGTATCAGACTGATACTAAGGTGCGGCTTTTGAGTTCCTTGATCTCCTATTGAATTTGTTGGAAAGGGGGAAGAGGAAACACACCCAAAACACACAATGTTTGCCTCTCTATAGCACAGAGATCCCACTACACCCCTATCCACACAAAATCATACACATAGACAAACGTGCACACACTCGCACGGACCACAATCTACCTCACACCCATAAACACATCAATGTCTTGTTTCCCTTACACACAATCACCTCTCTCTCTCTCTCTCTCTCTCTCTCTCTCTCTCTCTCTCTCCCCTCTTTGCACATCACACCCTCGGGGGGGCACACCGGCCTACACACACCCAAAAACACCGTGCAACAGAGCAGAAGATAAGAAAGGAGAGGGGTGTTTGGAGGTGATACCAACATACAAGTGCCCACCTAGCCAAGGCGCCCGTTGGGTCAGTCAGCCAAAGTTTTGATGTGGTCACATTATTTTTCCGATGTTTATACATCAAACCCTGTAAAAGCCTAATATCAATTGTCTATGTCAAGTCTAAGTCAAAGATGTAATTTTTCTAATGATGTATGTAAAGGTTCAAGAGAAGTTGGCTGCCGGCCACTTTAGAAAGCCCTAGGTATATAATACACTAAGGTTAGTGCGAAAGGGGAGATCATTTTTTGAACATAAGTGACTATTGCATTACGCACAGAGAGCTACCTCTTTGCTCCAACTTGTAATCATCGCTTCTATGGCTACGGTAATCTAAATTCAGTTTTGTTTCTTGCATTGTGTTCCTCTTACTCTGCTCTTTCATTCAAGTTTAAGCATTCAAGATTCGGTGAAGGTTTCAAACGCATCCGTTTAGGCCTTAAATCGTTGTTTTGAGTGTTTATATGCGTATTTTATATTGTTTTGACCCTATGAGAGGCTTTAGGGACCCAAAAACGACCCTTTAGGATCATCTGTTTTTGCGTATTGTGGGGACGAACGATCGCGATCATTGTACCTCTCTAGAATGCTGTGACAGTGATAGGATATGTTCCTGATAGTCCCCTGTAGCTTCCCTTCAAGTTTCGTGCGATTCCGATATGATTTGCATGGTGAACGGGCGTGATGGCTGTAGGATAGTCCCCTGTAGCTCCCTTCAAGTTTCGTGCGATTCCGATATGATTTGCATGGTGAACGGGCGTGATGGCTGTAGAGCTGTGTAGAAGGACATAGGCAAATTACTTGGCTTTAGTGCATTTGATTTGCTTGTAGAGTCAGTAGTTGTGTCTCTTCGAGTTCACTTCATTAGGATTGACACCCTACTGAGTTTCCATGCCTCATCCGAGTCGCTTCCCCTGTATCGATAATTTTTATGTTGATGCTTGAGAGCTATGCTATGGACGTCCGTCGCGGTGACCCGCAAACATTGGCGCCGTTGCCGGGGAATGAATCTTAGGTGATGAGTGACCGAGTGCGTATTCAAAGTTTTCTTATTGTTCCAAAAGATAATTTCCATTCCATTTACATTTCAGTGAAGCATCTAGACAGGGGTTTAGTGCTTAGTGGAGTCTAGGGTCGGTGGACTGCTGGCTAGATCTACTCTTGAGAGATATAGGGAGTTGTGAGTGAGGTTGCTTTAAGCATTTTTCTCTTCAAATTTCTTTGTATTGATAGAGTACTGATCCATCATCCGTTTTTTATCCTGCTTGTTTTGTTTGATTCATTTTCTTATGTTCTTTCATTTCTGTACTTAGGAGTAGGATAAGTAAATCACATTCCAGTCAGGTTTGGGGTAAAAGTTAGAGTCGACAAACCAGAAAACCATAACTTTGGCAAAAATGCCATAAGACTCTGAAATTTTGAAATCTGACCAAACAGAGCTGAAATTGATTCAAATCACAAAGTGATAGCACCAAACACTGGAAATACTTGTCAGAGAGAGCCTGTAAAATTTCATCAGATTTGGCTCTCGTACTACGATTGCAATCGGTGTACCTCAGTGTCAGAATTGTACAAGATTTGACATGTGCCTTCCTAATAAGATTCTAAACAAGTTTGTCTAAAGCAACCACACCTAGAAACATCAAAAAACAAGAAAATGAGGCCACTTGGACAAAACCAGCTTGACAGACCCAGAAAGTGCAAAATCTTGGCTTTTAGTGATCCAAATGCAAAGTGACTTGGGGAATAGCCTTAGAACACCTGTGTCTACAAGCACACCAAAATTGGTCTGATTTGGCCTCTGTACTACGATCGCGATCGGTGTAACTCAGTGTCAGAATTGTACAAGATTTGACATGTGCCTTCCTGATAAGATTCCAAACAAGTTTGTCTAAAGCAACCACACCCAGAAACATCAAAAAACAAGAAAATCAGGCCACTTGGACAAAACCAGCTTGACAGACCCAGAAAGTGCAAATCTTGGCTTTTAGTGATCCAA
Source organism: Adiantum capillus-veneris (assembly GCF_014529385.1). Classification (NCBI taxonomy): domain Eukaryota; kingdom Viridiplantae; phylum Streptophyta; class Polypodiopsida; order Polypodiales; family Pteridaceae; genus Adiantum; species Adiantum capillus-veneris. The sequence continues at coordinate 7,321,020 of NC_140934.1, forward strand.
ATGCAAAGTGAGAAGAAACAGTTTACACAAGTTCAAAAATGCCGATTGCTAGCTTAGGAGTGGCAGAAGCTGTACTCGAATTGAAATACCGGGAGTATAAAGATACTTTCCACATAATCAACTCCCATCATATCAAAGAGAGTCTGGTCCTGACAGAGAGCTGGAGGAACATCTTCTTTCGACAACAATCAAAAGCTTCAACAAACACAACAGTAAGACTCCATGAAGCTTCTCAAATCCATGCAGAGGAGAAATCGCCAACCATCGCAGAAAAAGGTAAAGAAAAGGTAAACTTTGAGTGTATATCAACCTCGCCACACGACTTTACCTTCAACGAGCTTCCATCAAATTCCCTCGAAGCCTCTACATCAAAAGCCACACCATCAACAATGCAATGGAAACCAAAGCAAAAAGTCTATCAACCAAAGTTTCCATCACAAAAAAGCATCCAGAAGAAGCTGAAGAATGTCAACCAAGTGTTGGTATCCAAAGAGCACATCCAAGTCAAAGACCCAGTTTGGATACATGAAACACGAGTTCAACCACAACAACAAAAGGTGACAGGGTGGATAGCATCAAATGAGTCAATCACTACTTAAGGCTACTTCCAAGGAAACATTAATGTTTGGGCCAAAAAGCCTAAAGTAACAGCCTGGACCTACCCACCTCAACCAACGAGTTCTACAAGGAACAAGACGCGCTATCAACGGAATAAAAACAACTCAAACAGGAGAACGAACAACAAAAAAGGACAGAAGAAAAGACCTTCCAAGAAAGCAACACAACAAGTATGGGTACCAAATTCAAACTTCAACGAAGCTACCCAACACAAGCAGATGCAGCGGCGGATGGTTCCCATCAAGCTACTTGAAGCACAAGGATTCTATGAAGGTAACACCCAAATATGGTTACCCAAAGTAGTTGCTCAACCTAGAGCCACTAAGACCAACCAAGTAGCAAAGGACCCCACACAAAGACAATCAACAACAACAAAGAGCCAATGGAGACTAAGCACAACCAAGGGAGAAACAAACTCAAAATGGATCCCTCGTCTTTACTACAAAAGCAAGGCTTTTACAATGTTAATAGCCAAGTATAGATACAAAAGCCTAGTGTCCATCAAGTCAAGGGGGCAACTCATGAAGAAACAACAAAGTGGGTCCCAAAACCACTATTGAAAACTCAGGCTCCTCACAAAGAAGAAAAAGTAAAGGTACCACAATGCGGCCTCCTTACAGAACATCCCATGCAACAAAAGAAGTTAGAGGAGTCAAAGTATGCCAACTTACTTGAAAAGATGGTGGCATCCAAAGACCAAAGCAATGATAGAGGCCTTAATCTCAAGAACTTATGGCATTGGGTTTCAGGCCATGAACAGGTAAGTCCAAGTCGCCATTAAAAATACATGGCATACAAGTCAAGAGTCGGGCAGCTAAGCCACTAAATGAGCAAGGCATTAGTCCCAAGCTTCAAGTAATATTCTCTGTGGTCTAAGAGTCTTAGCTATTCTAGGTACTGCTCAAGGTGGAGGAGTTGAGCATATTTATGTTGTGTCGCTCATGCTGGTATAGGTGAGCACAAGAGTCCAAGTCTATGTATTTTAAGTTTGGCAAAGTGAAGAAGAGAGTCCAAAAGACACTCACGCACTATGCATAGTGAGTAATGAGTGGAGAAGCTTCAACATCAAAAACCATTCTTGGAAATGTGGAAGCTATTGAGATGTCCTTGGATATCACATGTGCTACATTTGTTCCTTGAAGCACCCAACAACTCATTTTTCACACCGCATGATTTTCTTGAAAGAACTCTTGTGTGCATATAGAGTGTCCCATAATTGGCACTTGCATTACGCACTCTTACTTTATTTCACCCAAGCACTCACCTTGCATGAACAGGTACTCAACTTCCAAGTGCTCAACCCCAATAAGAGTGTATACCAAAGCCATTTTTTCCCACTGGGTTTTTCCCTTTGGTCATTCAGGTTCTAGACCCTAATTTAGAAACACCCATCACTATTCTAATGTATATATTCCTTCCATCAAATGAAACCAATAAAGATTTTGCTACACGATCTTCAAAGAGATTGTTGGAGCTATATATGGCTCACTCTACTGAACTTGGTCTCACCTATATATTTGTATCTTGTCCTCAATATGAATTGGTCTTTGGGAGCGTATATGGTGTGTCTCTTGTCTCGTCTCTCTCTCTTTCTCTCTACATCTCAACATGGTATCAAGCGGTAATGATCACGCGCCGATTCAATTCATGGTGACAACAGTATGTGTATGCGATTCGCATGTAAGATTCAAAATTGTTACAAATTTTATTTTTGAACGTTGATTCTTGTTCAACTGTGGTTCTTTTGTGTTAAGAAGAATATGATTAGTGTTTTATGTGGCGTTATTTATAATCAATCTAATCGTTGATTACGTTTTCTTGTTAATGACACCTGAACTTCATCTCAATTTTTCTTGCTGTTCTGCTCAAAATTTGGAGAAACGCGAAAAGCGTAATAGAGCACAGCGCAATGGCACTTTTCATCCAAAACTTGTTCGTCTCCTTGAGCTCTTCGATTTGAGTTCTAGGTTTGCGTCAATCGGAGTTCGCAGCTGAAAGTTATGCTGTTTTTACTGCAATAGAGCTTGACGCAGCTTTCTTCGTCCTACTTCTTCGTGAAGCGTCCGCGATCGTTTTTCTTATTTTGGCGTTAACTTTTTCGAGAAGATTTAGCTTTTTGCTATTTGTATTGTGGCCATCAATCTTGCGTCTCACGTCACTCTATTTTGAGGACTCGTTTATTATTAACGTCTCCTTTATCTGTCTTTTTTGGGTGACGTCTCTCACATCTTTGGACGTTCCTTCAGCATCCTTCTTACGTTTATCGTTGATAGAACGTAGTACTCATATCTCTCTCATTCTCAATTGCGGCCTTCACCATATATAGTGTGCAGATTCTGCGATCTTATCTTATACGTCTTCTCGCAACAAGATATGGCTATGAATATTCTCGTCAACGGCTTTCCTTCTGGCCAACTTTCTATTCCTCCTTTACAAGGTCAAGGATTTCCAGGCTGGAAAGCAAAGATGTTGTTAATTCTTGAAGGCGATGAACTCTCCGATGTTGTTCTTGGAAATCGTGTTTGTCCGCCTCAGCCTGTTGATACGGATAATGATAACGTGCTTATCACTGAAGGACCTATATTTGAAGATTGGAATGTTGCCTATACGGATTGTCAACGACGTGATAAAGCAGCTCATCGGTATATTCTTTCTGCTCTTATTGATTCCCTTTTGCTTGATATGTATGAACTGCTTACTTCCCATGACGTATGGAAGTACCTTATTGCAAACTTTCAGAAGAAATCTGTTACAGAAATACTTTATTTGAGAGGGTTGCTTAACAAGTTACAATATGAAGTTGGTACTGCCATGACGGGACATATTGAGTCTTTCAAATCTATTATTAATCAACTTGCTACTGCCGGTGATCCTGTTCCACAAAAGCAACTGATTACACTTCTCCTTGATACGGTGAAGGACTCTTCTTATGATAACATTGTTACTATTCTCTCTAATAAAGATGGTCTTGATTTCGACCAAGCTTGCATGTCTTTAATTGAATACTCTCAACGTCAAGAACGTCGGAATGCTGGTCACGATACAACTATGATTTCACAAGAGGAGACTGAGTCACAACAGATGGAACGTGCTTTTTATGCTCGAAGGCGTCCATTTCAACGAGGAAACCGCAGAGGTGGCCGTCGCGGTAATATTTTCTCTCGTCTCAAATTTCCTAATAAGCAATGTTCTTACTGCAACAGAAATGGCCATACTGAAGATGATTGTTGGGCACGTCAATATGATGAAGAACACAATATTACCACAAAACAACCACGTTTATCTAGAGACTCTTCTTCTTCTTCTTGTGAATATTGTGGACGATCTGATCATCCCACTCATATGTGCTATAAGCGTCGATTCAACACAGATCGGAATAGAGCATATGCTACTGAACATCGAAACAACATTGTACCAGAAACAAGCTGCGTCCTATGTTCAGTTGCTCTAGACAGAATACTTCATGTACGTGATGGATCACTTTTTATTGTCGATTCTGGTGCTACAGGAAATATGACATATCAGTCTAAGTGGCTCCATAACTATCATCCACTGCCAGTTCAACGTGTTGTTTTATCTTGCTGATGATACTACTTGTCAAGTAAAGGGTATTGGAGACTTATATCTTGGTACCTTATCTTCTTCCACTCGAATTTTGCGAGGAGTATTACATGTACCAGATCTTCAACGTAATCTTCTTTCAGTTGCTAGACTTGTTGATCTTGGTCTGTTTGTTGGATTTTATTATACCAAATGCCGAATTGAGAAAGATGGACAAACTATAGCCACTGCTCCTCGAAACGGTAATTTGTTTGAACTCTCTCTCAACGATGCTGTAGCAAATATTGTCACTCCTCCAGGTGATCATGATTGCAAAGTATGCCATCACCGTTTTGTTCATGCTGATTTCTCAAAACTCCTTGATCTTCAACGTCGTGATCTTGTTCATGGCATGGATCTTAAAGCCCATCCCCATATGGGAATTTGTGAATTTTGTGCTCTTGGGAAACACAATCGTAAACCCTTTCCTCTTTCAAATACAACTCATTCTCATGACATATTGGATCTTGTTCATACTGATATATGTGGACCTCTACCTTCTTCGAGATCACAATATCGCTACTTCATTACTTTCATTGATAATTTCTCAAGGTATACGACTGTATTTCTACTTAGACAAAAATCTGAAGCCTTATCTGTTTTCAAACAATTCCACAAAGCTGCGGAACTTCAAACTGGTCGTCGCCTTAAGAAGCTTCGTAGTGACAATGGAGGCGAATATGTTTCTCGAGAGTTTGTGAGTTACTGTGCTGATAGTGGAATTCATCATGAACACACTATTCCATATTCGCCTCAACAGAATGGTGTTGCTGGACGAAAGAATCGCACTATTCTCAATGCTGTAAGATGTATGCTGATTCATTCTGGCTTATCGCGTGTTTTCTGGGTTGAAGCTACTTTGAAAGCAACATTTATTCAGAATCATCTTCCTACTACTGCACCCTCTGGTAAGATACCCATCACAGCATGGACAGGTGACATTCCTTCTGTATCTCATTTTCGAACCTTTGGATGTATTGCTTATATTCATGTTCCCAAAGAAACACGAACAAAGCTTGATGCTCCTGGTCTTAAAGTTATTTTTATTGGATATTCTGACACTTCCAAAGGCTGCAAATTCTATGACCCTTCCTCCAAGAAAGTAATTGTGAATCGTGATGCTACTTTTAACGAACAGCTTATGGAAGGCTCATGGTCCATGGATGATTCTGATGATACTAAATCATTGCTTCAGGCTTTTCCATTTCTTTCAGAAGATGAAACTCTGCCTATAGAGCAACTTTCCTCCTCACAACCATCCATTCCAAATGTTGTCAATGATGATATTGATATTTTTGTTGATCTGCCTATTGATTTTGAACATGGCTCATGTCATGTTTATGATGACGATATTGCTGATAATGCTTTTTCTACTTCTGAAGATCCCCTTACTTATGATGAAGCTATCTCTTCACCACAAAAGGATCAATGGCAAGAGTCTATGGAAGCAGAGTACGATTCTCTTATCTCTAAAGGTACATGGATACTAACTGAATTACCTCCTGGTCGTACAACTATTAAATGTAAGTGGGTGTATAAAACAAAAGTAAAAGCAGATGGATCTTTTGACAAGTTCAAGGCACGTTTAGTTGCAAAAGGTTACTCCCAAGTAGCTGGTGTTGATTACCAAGAGACTTTTTCACTAGTTGTTTGCATTACAAGTGTTCGAGTTTTATTGGCATTTGCTGTTCAATTTGATTTAGAAGCTCATCAAATGGATGTGCGAACTGCTTTTCTTAATGGTGACTTGGAAGAGGAAATTTATATGGAACAACCAGAAGGGTTTGTTATTCCAGGTAAAGAAGACCTTGTTGCTCAACTCCATAAGGCACTATATGGTCTCAAACAAGCTTCGCGAGCCTGGTATACAAAATTTGATCTTTTTCTCACCTCTAAAGGATTCATCTCTTGCTCCTCAGACCCCAACTTATACATAAAACGCCAAGGTAGCAGTTTTGTGATTCAGCTTGCTCTTTATGTGGATAATACCATCCTTGTTTCCAATGATTTGGGATTTCTTCAGCAAGTGAAAAAGTTATTGTCTTCTGCATTCGATATGGTGGATCTTGGAGAGATTCACTCTTGTCTTGGCATTCAAATCCAACGGAACCGTACAAAAGGTATTTTATTCCTTTGACAGTCAAAGTTTATTGCAGATACTATTCAAAAATTTGGTATGGAATCTGCACATTCAGCCAACACACCTTGTCTTGCAGGCTCTACGAAGAATACTTCTGACAATGGCGGTCAACTTGTCACAAATCAACCTTATGCTAACTTGATTGGATGTCTTCAGTTTGTTGGCATGAACACTCGTGCTGATATTCTGTTTGCTGCTAACTATCTTGGACAACATCTTGCATGTCCTTCTCTTAAGCATTGGTCTGCTGCAAAGCGTGTATTGAAATACTTGAAAGGCACTACAGATTTTGGTTTAGTCTATCGACGACAACTCACATCGGATTCTATGCAATCTCTTTCTCTTTTGGGTTACACAGATGCAGACTGGGCAAGCTCACATTTATCTATGCGATCTACTAGTGGAAATTGCTTCTTTATAAACGGTTGTCTTGTTTCTTGGACCAGCAAGAAACAACGTTGTGTTGCAGTTTCTACGACTGAGTCAGAATATGTTGCGGCATCACTTGCAGCTCGTGAGTTGATTTGGCTTCGACAAATGCTGGTTGATATTGGTCACTCTCCTCTTTCTAACACACCCTTGCGGTGTGACAACCAAAGTGCTATTAGTCTTGCAAAAGACTATGTTCAACATAATAAGTCAAAGAACATTGTTGTCCATTATCATTATGTCAGGTATGAAGTACGCAAGGGAACCATTATGGTTGAACACTGTCCAAGTGACCAGATGATTGCAGACATTTTGACCAAAGGCCTCAATGAGTCATGTTTCATCCTCTTGTGCTCGGAGCTTGGAGTTGCTTCGGCCTCACTCTTTCTAGATTAGCTTCTTTTCTATTGTAATAGCTTTGTACATATGACATTGTAATCTTTTAGGTACCATGCACTATGCACACTCCACATTTGCACCTTGTGATATCTAAGTCACTTGAATATTTGTACATAGATGCACAATTCACTTTCACATCATCACCGCTGGTTCATATTTCACATTGTATAGGGGCTTGGGTTTTTCCCTTGAACTCCCCAATGGTTTTTTCATCCAAAGCTAGAGACCTTTGTTTGAGTGGGGGTGTTGGAGCTATATATGGCTCACTCTACTGAACTTGGTCTCACCTATATATTTGTATCTTGTCCTCAATATGAATCAGTCTTTGGGAGCGTATATGGTGTGTCTCTTGTCTCGTCTCTCTCTCTTTCTCTCTACATCTCAACAGAGATCAAGTGGGGCCACATTGTTCTCAACTACGCTTCGACAAGAGCAGCTCTTATCTTCAAAGATACCAAGAAAGCTCTATCGACAAAGTGGCAAAGAAAATCAATTTGGAGATGCTAGTGCACACATGTCAAAGTCTCAAACATTTTGAGATACGAGCTCCAATAAAAAGTCAACTGCACCAGGAGGCAAAGTATCCAAATAAGCAGGTATCATCGACCAACTGCACAGATGGAAAGGTAAAGCAGGATGTGCAACAACATGCACAAATGCCTCGTCCACAACATCTAAATCACAAAGAACACATGTTCATCAATCAAAGTCAAATGGGCACCCTATTTGAACAAGCAAAACATGCCACATATAACTCAATCAAGGAAGGGGGGAGTCTCATCAACAAGAAGACCAGACTACAAATGGTCGTGTCAAGGGACGACACGAGCTAGGAAGGGGGGAGTGTTTGGAGGTGATAACAACATACAAGTGCCCACCTAGCCAAGGCGCCCGTTGGGTCAGTCGGCCAAAGTTTTGATGTGGTCACATTATTTTTCTGATATTTATACATCAAACCCTGTAAAAGCCTAATGTCAATTGTCTATGTCAAGTCTAAGTCAAAGATGTAATTTTTCCAATGATATATGTAAAGGTCCAAGAGAAGCTGGCTGCCGGCCACTTTAGAGAGCCCTTGTAGGTACATAGTACACTAAGGTTAGTGGGAAAGGGGAGATCATTTTTTGAAGATAAGTGACTATTGTGTTACGCACAGAGATCTACCTCTTTGCTCCAACTTGTAATCATCGCTTCTGTGGCTATGGTAATCCAAATTCAGTTTTGTCTCTTGCATTGTGTTCCTCTTACTCTGCTCTTTCATTCAAGTGTAAACATTCAAGATTCGGTGAAGGTTTCAAACGCATCCGTTTAGGCCTTAAATCGCTGTTTTGAGTGTTTATATGCGTATTTTATGTTGTTTTGACCCTAGGAAAGGCTTTAGGGACCCAAAAACGACCCTTTAGGATCATCCGTTTACTGTTTTTGCGTACTGTGAGATGAACGGTCGCGATTGTTGTACCTCTCCAGAATGCTGTGACAGTGATAGGATATGTTCCTGATAGTCCCCTGTAGCTTCCCTTCAAGTTTCGTGCGATTCCAATATGATTTGCATGGTGAACGGGCGTGATGAATGTAGAGCTGTGTAGAAGGACATAGGAAGATTACTTGGCTTTAGTGCGTTTGATTTGCTTGTAGAGTTAGTAGTTGCATCTCTTCGAGTTCACTTCATTAGGATTGACACCGTAGTGAGTTTCCATGCCTCATCCGAGTCGCTTCCCCTGTATCGATAATTTTATGTTGATGCTTGAGAGCTATGCTATGGACGTCCGTCGTGGCGACCCGCAAACAAGGGGGAAGACACCGAAAGCAACACAATGAGAGCTTGTTTCTTCTTTAATTGATGGGCTCTGGTGGAGCTTAAAACCACCAAAGCTCTCTCCTTCTCTATTCTATCTGCAACCCTCCTTAAAACAACAGAGTACAAAAACTTAATTATCTTCTAATCGGTGCAGAATTAGTCCCTATGTGTGAGATATAGAAATGCTCAAAACGGCCTTTTCCTTGTCCTTCATGGGTCAATTTTACAAAAATCTTACGGACTAAGACGTTTTTGGCCTCCCTCATGCAGAGGTGTGAAGTGTCTCACACACTTTCCTTTTTGTCACTGACCACATATCTTCCTCTACCCAAGTTGCCTTGCATGTTCTAAGATCCTTTCCACATGTAAAAACCTTTTCTTGAATCATGAAATCTCTACTTTTATACCTTGATAACCGCATAAAACATACACTTCTTGGATCTCCTTGCTTGTAATCGGCCTTCATCTTTGCTTTATTACCCATGCTAGCACATGTAAGCATACACATCAGTGTCTGTGCCCTCTGCTAGGGTCGACACACTTTGTCTACACCATCATTGTCCAACCCCTCCCTGAACATTTACGTTCAACGAAAAGAAGTCTTTATTCACCTACAAACTGTAAACACTTGAAAACACTATGAGAACACACAAAAAACTATATATATATCTTATTCTTGCTTATTGTCGTCAACCCTCAAGTGGATTATCCAATCACCTACGTCAAACCTAGTTGCCACTTGGATCAAAAACCTGGCCATTAGGAGAAATATATACTTTGCATGGGCCTTGTAAGGAATCCTAATTATTAGTGATTAAGGATGATGTTGTGTAGGGTTAAGGGGACAAGGGCATTCAAGAAGCTAGTTTTGAGTAAGCTTTTCTAGCCTTTTTTTAGACACATGTAGGATGTGGACCAAGGAGGTCACTTTCTCTCTCTAGTTTTTTGAAAGTGAAGGGAGTAAAGGGGTGTGGCCACATCAGCAAAAACGTGGGTCATTAAGAGCCAAAATTTGACGTTTTTTACTGACCCACATGTTTGCTGATGTGGCCACACCCCTTTACTCCCCCCAACATATATACATATGAAAAAATCACTTTTTGATCTTTTTTTAAACCTACAAACACTGGAAGTCCACTTTTTAACCCCCCCCCCCCCCCCAAAAAAAAAAAAAAAAAACCTTTGTTCTCTCCTCCTCCTCCCTCCTCCCTCCCTCTCCTCTCCCTCCCTGACCCCTTCTCTCCTCCTCCTCCCCTCTCCTCCTCCTCCTCCCTCTCTCTCCTGCTCCCCCCCTACCCCCTTCTCTTCTCCCATGTTCCTCGTTCTCCCTCCCCCCTCTCTCTTTTCATTCTTTGCTTCCTCACGCAACAGCTTCTATGGTGCTCACAAACATCACAAATTGTATGCCTCCACCACCATGTACTGTGCACAACAAAAGCGTACATATTTTCTTGTCGGTGGCGTTTGCACTAAAGTCTGCATGTGAGGGTGAGTAAAGGTCATCCCAGGAAACTTGTACCATCGGTGAGACAAATGTTGATGGTTCTTCAATATCTTGGGTGGGAAGAAGTAGGCTTGTTAGGCTATTGCAATTGGTTGTGTATGGGTGTAGGTGCATCTTTGCATTCGTGGATGCACATATGTCAAGCTCTTCAACTCAAAACAATGGCATTACAAGAAAGTATTGCCTCTTCTAAGAGGGAGGTTGAAAGTATCCAACAATAATTGTAAGAAAAGGATGTGTACATTACTAAGCTTGCCAATACCATCGAGTATTTGAAAGAAACACCCCTTGGTACGAGGTAACAATATACTTCTTACTTTTGGTTGTGTTCTTCTTATCATAGACTTTGAAGTCTAAGGTGTTGCCTCTAGTTGTTTTGTAGTGCTTGGTTCAAAGGTTGCTTTTGTGCACAAATAGTGAAAGGTTGCAAGTTAGAGAGGTCAAGTGTCACCACTTTTTCTCTAAAACAATCTTCTTTGTTATATATTGCAGGTAGGTGCTTCAAATCCATGCTTATTAGAGGTGGGTAATCTCATCCTAATGTATATTAAAGGATTATTGAATAAAAATACTTGAAAATTTGTACAGCATATACTTAACAAGTTCCTTTATTATACAACTTACAAATGTTGACTTCATACATGTTTTTGTTTGCAGAACATGTCTCTAACGCGTCATGATACAAGGTGACCTCTTACTATGCTAGTTAAGTGGCGTTTCTTGCAAGAATGGCTCAAGGAATTGGCATAACACAAAGCTTTTACGATCGATGTGGCTCCCACTACACCAAAAATCATTATGCTAACATGGAGATATTCCTAGTAGGACAATGCAACAACTCTTCATCAGCAACACACCCTTTCCTAACATGAGGGCACCCCCACCAAAGATATTTTTATGTGATAGGCCACCCATGAACAAACCATGTCATGGAATGGATGTAAGAACTATGACCGCACTACCCCTTGGAAGTTGTTCACGAATGTATGTTTATCAATATTGATGAGAATAAATTTAGACTTTTTTGTTGTTGATGTGTAAGAGCACTCTAGGTCCGTCATGATACAAGGTGACCTCTTACTATGCTAGTTAAGTGGAATGGCTCAAGGAATTGGCATAACACAAAGCTTTTACGATGTGGCTCCCACTACACCAAAAATCATTATGCTAACATGGAGATATTCCTAGTAGGACAATGCAACAACTCTTCATCAGCAACACACCCTTTCCTAACATGAGGGCACCCCCACCAAAGATATTTTTATATGATAGGTCACCCATGAACAGACCATGTCATGGAATGGATGTAAGAACTATGACCGCACTACGCCTTGGAAGTTGTTCACGAATGTATGTTTATCAATATTGATGAGAATAAATTTGGACTTTTTTGTTTATTGATGTTGAGGCGGTCCGGGGCGGGCGACAAGAAGAGCAACCTCTAGACACCCTTCAAGGCTCTCGTGCTGCTCAATGGGGCTGGGGCACAACACAACACAAACCAAAACAACAAACCCACAGCCAAATCCCAACTACACAAGGGGCACCACCTAGTTTAAGAGCGAACTAGGACGCAAAAGAGGAGAATCGTTAGAGCAACCCACAAACAAGCAAGGAATTTACACTAACCCTAACACCAATGGAATACTCTCACACACTAAAACACGAGAGAGAGAGAGAGAGATGGTGCTCGGGCTGCTTTGAAGTGTATCGTTCATGATCAAGCAAACATAAATATATATATGTAAGAAAGAGAGAGAAAGGGGGAGGGGGTGCTTGTTGCATTAATACCTTCTTACAAATCTGTCATGACAAATCAAAGTGAAATTAGTATTTGTTCAACATAGCTTGCGTAAATTTCACCACAACACATCATAAGAAAAGCCACCCCAATCACTGTCTTAAAGCCAGGGGAGTCCTCTCCACCCTGCCGCCCTCTTACAGTATGTGGGATTTATGGCTAGATTGATGACAACATCAGAGACAAGCTATCAAGAACTTAACAAAAAACACCAAGACACTTACGCATCATTGTTGTCCATTACTTCACATTGGAAGGGAGACAAAATATCCAAGCTTAGTCCAAATCCACCCTCCTTGATTCAGCAAATGTTGGGGCTTACACTAGTAGGAGAAATGATAGATTTCCTACTCTCAATTGAATGATCACTCTCTCTCTTACAATGGCAAAGAGTTCCCTTGCTAATCCCCTATTACAACACATGCACATGCATAAGACCATGAGCTTCCACTCAAGAGCTCCTTCTAGAGAGGTTGAGCTTGGCTTCTCAAGCTATAGCATAGTGCTCTTGCTTATGGCTCCCCCTTTTGTGCTAGCTACACCCCCCTTTTATAGCAATTTTGAAGGCTAGGGTTACTCCTCTAACCATGGTTGGGTTAGATTTTCAGCAATTTATCTAATTTCTTTTGCTTGGAATTATCAAGAAGTTGGTGAGGAAAGAGAGAGGAGAGAAATGGAGGTGATAGGACTTTTCATAGTGGGTTAGTGTTAGTAGAGTTAGTATTAATTTATAAATGGAATTGGATATTTACAATGGGAGTATCCATGTAGGATACAAATAAGGAAGAAAAAAATCTTAAGAGGTAAGAAAAGGTGGCTTTCTTACAAGGTTGATGCTCCAAATGTCTTGAGTAGGGCCGATTTTGACGCCTGTTGACGGTCCACTAGCTTTGATGGTACATTTTTTCTCCACTCTTGACCTTCCTTGAGAGACAAGGTAATTGAAGCTGAGTAATCAACCACCATGAAGCTGTCTTTTAAGAGAAGAGGCTGAATTTTGTGGTTTTTTTGATAGATATGGGTAAATTGGAGGAGGAAAATGAGACTAGGTGGTCAATTTTGGAATGGAATTGTGTGTGGGAGGTATGAGTTCACCATGGTTTCTCTTATTCTTCAAGTTTGAGGAGAAGGTGGGTAGTGTGCAGAAAGGAGTGGTGAGAGAGATGGGGATGATGAGTGGAGAAGTGTGTGTGAAAGAGGAAAATGATAAAGTGGAAGAGAGAGTGTGGCTGCATAGCATGGGAAAACTGAGGTCCACTAAAAAAATCATAGCTCACAGCTCGTAGCTCAAAAAAATATGAAAAAATTTGAGGCAAAAGTTCAGCCCACGAGCTACAACTTTTGTTTGTATCACCTTTTCAAATTCGGAGAGCAAGTGAACTTTAAAAATTCAGCAAAACCGACCGTTTTTTTCCACTGCAAAGGTCCTTGTGGGGTCCTTCTTTGGATGATTCTTTTGAATACCTCCAAGAGTGAGCCCTCCATAGTGCATGTATGCATGCCACCTACCCTTGAACTTATTTGGTAGGTCTATAATTGAAGATATTGTTGAGATTAGGATATAAGTGAATAGTACAACTAAGAAAATCAAATATTGAGGGGTCTAAAAAATATGTACATGTCAAATATAAATAATATAGGTGGAAAAATATAAAGGGGTCAAAATAAATCTCTCTCATTATAAGTCTACCATAAAAAGATGAATATTTTTGGCGGTGTAATTTATGAGAGTAATAGAGAATATATGTAGGAAGGAAAAAATCACAATAGTGAAAAAAATATACACATAAATAGAACTAGTTTTTTTGGATTTTTGTTGGGGTGGAGTTACACCAAATATAAGAGAAGCTTACATGAAAATATTTCTATATGGAATAAAGAGTATAAAAAATGGTAAGAAAAATTGTGGTAATGGTGAGGCAATGTATAGAGCATAAATAACACACACCTAGGTAGAAATATTTAAATAAATACCAAAATAATTATGAAAAAATCGTTTATTTAGGCCCTATATACAAAGAAATATTTACATACGCATGGGCCATAATATACTTATATTTTTTATTTATTTTTATTTTTTATTTTTTTGGCTCAACTAGCCCAATGACTAGCTAATTGAGGGTTTTTTTAAGAAGATATGGGAAAAGTCCCGTGACTCACGCACGCCTATGTACAGTGAAATGGTAGGGATAGCCACAGTGTTTGGGTGATTTTGGTAGGGTGAGGTAACTCACTGTGGCAATTACAAAGAGCCAAAAAACGGGTATCATTAGCCCTCCCCCTGGATGATGGTATATTCATGTACCATCATAGAGCATCTTTTCCAAAGAGAGTGCTTCAGAGTCCTTGACAAGATCTTCATTGTTTGGCCCCTCGGAATTTTGGCTAGAGTTACACTCATGCTTCATGTAACAATACTTACATGAGACAGTGGCCTTTTGACAGATCTTTGGCAGATCCTTTGGTAGAAGGCGACTCAAATAGGGCTTCAAGCGATACCCGTTTACTTTCCTGGAGTGCTCTTTACCATTCAAATCCATAAGCTGATAGTAACTTGAATTGAAAGCCTTCTTGACTATGTATGGCCCTTGCCATCTAGTTTCAAACTTGGCATCAAAACGATTATCGAGTCGATTGTCATACCTTAGCACCAGATCTCCTTCATTGATGCCTTTGTCCTTTAGTTTCTTGTCAAGCTTCTCCTTCGCCTGCGTAGCTTTCCTCTTGTAGCACTCGTATGCTGCTTCTCTTTTCCACTCAAGCTCAGCTAAGGTAAGAATTCGATCCATCCATGCTTCTTGATCATCTTGTGCTGATTTGCCATGAAGTCGCATTGTTGGAATGTTTAGCTCAATTGGCTGTAAAGCCTCTTGACCATAGACCAAGTGAAATGGTGTGAACTCCGTGGCTTCCCTATATGTGGTTCGATACGCCCACAAGGCACCATCCAAGAAGTCATCCCACAACTTTGTCTTGTTTTTCACCATCTTTCTAATGATGCCTGCAATGACACCATTAGCTTTTTCTACCAAACCATTTGATTGGGGATAGTAGGGTGTACTGTGACGGTGTAGAATGTGAAGTTCTTCACAGACTTCTGTGAGCAATCCCTTCCTAAACCCTGGACCATTATCAGAAACAATCTCCAAAGGTGTGCCAAATCTACAACAAATGTGAGTGTAGACGAATTTACTCACTGTCTTCTCATTTACCTTTGCCACACTTTGTGCTTCCACCCACCTAGTCATATAGTCTACAGCCACTAGAATGTAGAGTTTACCATTTTTTGTCCTACGCAGAGGACCCATAGCATCAATGCCCCACTTTTCAAAGGGTCCATTTGCAAGCACTATTTGCCTTGGGCCATGCACCAACCTTCTATTTCCATTTATCTGACAATTGTGACAGCTTTTACACCAATGTTGAACATCCACATGCAAGCTTGGCCAAACATACCCCGCAAGCAAAATCTTCTTCACAGCTGATTCTTGGGCAAAATGACCACCACATGCCTCTTCATGCAAACCTTTTAGAATGGCTGGAATTTCCTCAATAGTTGGTACTCTTCTGCACACTTGATCCTTCCCTCTTTGATAGAGGGAGCCTTCTAGGAAGAGATATGCGCTTGCCTTCTTCATGAGTCTCCTCTTCTGAGCTTTTGTGAAGTCTGGTGGAAACTCACCCTCCAAAATGTAGCCAATGATGGGAGCCAATGACTCCAATCCCTGGTATCTCGGTTGCTTGACAGTTGCTGCCACCATGATGACCTGCACTTCTTTCTCAACACATGTAACTACTTGCTGTGCAAGTAAATCGGCATCTTCATTCTGTTTCCTAGGAATATGATATAGTTGCACTTCTTCAAATTGATTAAACAATCTACGAATGGCATGAACTTTTGTCCGTAAGCTTTCATTCTTGCATGCCCAAATACCTAAAATCTGTTTAACAATGAGAAGTGCATCTCCCTTTACCATGAGGCGTTGTATCCTTTGGCCAATGCACATCTTCAAACCATGAATTAGTGTGTCTTATTCTGCTTCATTGTTGCTAGCTGAACTTGGTAGATTGAACTTCTCTTTCATGACCACCTCTCCACTTGGGTTGAGCAACACTAGCCCTCCCCCCGCTTTTCCTATGGCTCGACGAAAAGCTCCATCAAAGAACAAGGTAAAAGCATTAGGAATACTTTTTGGTGGTGGCAATGGTAGGGTCTTTACTTGAGGCACCTTAATTTCCTTCTCATGTACCCTATAAGTGAGAATCCCTGCCAATTGTGCACGCACACTATCTTCTACCTTGAAAGAGTATTGAAACTCTTGCAACTCCATAATCCACTTTGAGATCCTAGTACTAAGATTCATTTGAGATGACACCCAAGGGAACAAATTCTCTGCGGTGAGGATTACAAAAGGTTTTGGGAGCAAGTAAGATCTAAACTTTCTCGCCGCAAACATGAGAGAAAGCATCATGAGTTCTGCTTCTGTGTAGTCTCTCTCCAAAGCATTCATGACCCTACTAGCAAAGTAGATGGGTCGCATCCTTGTACTGTGGAGATCTTGTTGTAGCAACCCAGCACCAATTGTTTCTTTCCCAGCACTAGAGCTAACAAAGAATGTGTACTCCCAACAAGGAGGCATGAGTGTTGGTAACTCTGACAAAATGACTTTAATGTTACAAAAGTACTCTTCAAGCTCATCAGACCATGCAAATTCTACTTGTTGTGTCAACTTTTGCAAAGGGTGAAGTAACTCCGAGGCTAAGTGAATGAAGCGTGACATATACTTCACCTTTTGAATGAATGAGATGACCTCCTTAAGACTCTTGGGTGATGGTAGCTCAATAAGAGCCTTTGCCTTTGAAGGATCCACTTCAATGCCTTTGTAAGAAACTTTATGACCAAGCAAGATTACTTCATCCTCACCTATATGGCACTTGTCGGGGTTGAGTTGACCTCCCATGTCGTAGAGCTTCTTTAAACCTTCTTCTACCCTTTGTAGATGCAATGATTTTGAGCTATAAATACAGAAATCATCAATGAACACCCTAATTGACTTTCCAAAGAATGCTTGAAACACCATATTCATGAAATGTTGGAATGTTGCAGGAGCATTTGTCAGACCAAATGGCATGACTCTAAAAGCATAACAACCCCAAGGAGTGATAAAGGTTGTTTTCAATTGATCCTCCAGTGCAATCCCTATTTGAAAGTAACCTGAGTAACCATCGCACACAGTGTACTTCTCATGACCAGCTACCTCATTTAGTATCTCATCCTGGAATGGGAGGGGAAAGTGATCTCTCTTTGTTGCCTCATTGAGGGGACGGTAATCCACACACACCCTCCACTTGCCGTTCTTCTTAGGAGTGACAACAACAGGAGAGACCCACTCTGAATTCTCCACTGGATAAATGAACCCTACTGCTAGAATCTTTCTTACCTCCTTGAGTAAAGCCTGGTCCTTGATGACTCCTAGCCTTCGTAGCTTTTGAGCCTTAGGTGTGGCCTCTGGCTTCAACTCAATCTTGTGTTGAACAACATCTACTCCACGCACATCGGTGTAGTCTTTAGCAAAAAGCCTCGGAAATTTTCTTAGCACACATTTGAACTCCTCTCTTTCATCCTTTGTAAGTGTTGTAGACAACATACCTTCTAACATTCCTTCATCTTCCACCTTTTGGTTCTCTTGGGAACCTACCTCTTCCAAACCTCGAGAAGAGGTCTCTTGGTTGCTTGGCTTAAACCTTACCCCGATGACTTCGATGGAAGACTCCTCTTCAGTAATGCTACCGCTACTTTCTTCTTCTGAAGTGCTATCGGTCCAACCTTCTTCCGTCTCACTTTGAGATGATTCTTCATGGAGCTCCTCTTGGCATTGCTCCTTCATGTCAAAGACAACCTTCTTATGATTGTCATTCCTGCAAATTAATTTCCCACTCTCCCAATCCTGCAAAGCTCACATTTTCATTAGCCATGGTCTTCCTAAGATAAATGGATAACCACTTCCCTTGGTCGACATAACATAAAAATCCACTGCCTTCTTAATGCCAAAGGCCTCCACAAAAACATTTTTACAAATGCCTACGCACCTAGCCTTGCTATTGTTTCCCATCTTGACCTTAATTTCAGGTGTCTCATGGATGTGCATGCCTAGTTTTTGCATGAGTCCCTCTGTCATGATGCAAATTTGTGCACCCCCATCCACTAGACCTTTCCTAACCAATCTTCCTTTTATGTAACAATCTAGCACATGTGTAATATCCTCATTCATTTCAGCATGTGCAATTTTTACAACAGGAAAACTCTCTTTTACCTTTCTCCTAGTGCTAACTGCCTTTGTTAAATCCCTCCTAACTTGTGGGCATAATGCAAGAAACTGAGGCCATGAGATATCAGGACCCTTACCTCGCATGTCTTCCAACAGGTTGTATGGAGCCATACCATGTCCAAGAGGGAAGTCTTGGAGATTGATACGACGTCGAGTCCTCTTAGCTTCCTTGGTCTCCTTTGCCTTCTTGCCTTGTCCATGGTCACTCTGTGATGGGACACCCTCTTTCTCTTTACCTTTTCCTCGGCCACGCTTAATGCCATTTGCTTCCATGTCAACCTCATTTGAGTTTGTCACCTCTACCACATGAACATTTGGATCTGGCAAAGGTGGAACTCCTTCTACCCCTTGTGGAGGTGGTCTTGGTCCATTTGGTCTTTGTAGAAGCCTTGGTTGTTGACCAGTTCCTTCACCTGCATTCATCACTGGGTAATTCAAGTTAGGTCTCCCTGGCTCCCCATGGGGCCAAGGACAATTATACATCCCATGTCCAGACTCTCCGCAATTCCAACATTGCAAGACTCTCTTAGGTCGTGGATCTCGCTCTTCAGACTTCTTTGCTTGTCCCTTTGGACCTACAGCTTGTGCAAGGTGAATTGACAGGCTGCTTAAAGATTCGTTTAACTTCTCAATTACTTCCGCCGTTACCTCAGGAAGCTCCCTCGATGTTGATGCTTGTGACTTACCTTTGGGTCTAAGACCTTCTATTGGAACCTCTCCCCTTAAGCACTTGAGTTTCCTATATTTCTCAGCAGCCCTAGTTTCAGCTGCATCAAAGGTAGCAAGTGCACCCGCCTCAACTTTTACCTTAAGGTCAGGAAAGATTCCGGCTATGAACCTCTCCTTCTTTAGAAATTCTGCACCATCACCAGGGTTAGCAACATTTCGTATCCATAGAGCCCAAAGACGTAGAAACTCTTGCTTGTACAAGTAGTAGTCATCTAAGTCTTTTTGCTTATGAGAAACAATGTCTTGCCATAGTTTTTGAGTGTTTTGGGAATCAAAGAAGTATCTCTTAAAAAGATTCAAAACTTCTGTGTAATTCCCCTTAACTTCCTCAGGCAAAGAGTCAAACCAAGTACTAGCATCTTTCCTAAGGACCACCTCAAACATTTCTACACGTTCTTGATCGGTTACTATCCTCTTGATACGGCAAGACATCTTGAAATTTGCTAAAAATAATTCTGCATCCTCTCCAGGCTCTCCAAAGAAAAGAGGATATCCAGAAATTTGGCGTTGGCTCTCCA
The DNA here is from genome assembly GCF_014529385.1 of Adiantum capillus-veneris. Classification (NCBI taxonomy): domain Eukaryota; kingdom Viridiplantae; phylum Streptophyta; class Polypodiopsida; order Polypodiales; family Pteridaceae; genus Adiantum; species Adiantum capillus-veneris. The sequence continues at coordinate 7,340,882 of NC_140934.1, forward strand.
TTATTATGAAAGATTACAACACAAGTTACAATAAGGGATACAATAGAGATTTAGAACCACTCGCCTGCAAATGAAGAAGTGAGAAAATACCACTCTAGGTTTTCTTCTTCAGCTATCCAAGCTTCAATAAGGTCTCGATTTGTTTGATCAAAACAAAAGGGTAGACTATTGATGAGCTCTAAGAAGGGTTGAAATTCTTCAAAGCTAAGGCGATAAACAGAAATCTCTAGAACTTCATTTTCTGGATCAAAAAGAGCAACCACGTCCCAAGTGATAAATTGCACTTGCTCTACAATTCCCAATGCACAAGCGGTTTGTATAAAAACTAGATCTTCATGCTCGTCGAAGGCCGTGAGAAAGTAGCAATTGATTAGGAGCTCCTTTCCTTCGAGTTCCACACAGTCGGAGTGAGGCAACCTTCTCACAATTTCATAAAGAACATCCTCATCAAGTCCAATCAAGTTTGTAAGATTTAAAGACTCCACTTGTGCTACAAAATTCCTGGACAAAAACTCCTTAGGATTATGGTTAAATCATTCAAAAGCATAAAGAGATTTACAATGTCTCTATGAACAAAGTGTCATAGAAAGTAGAGAAGGATGAGAATTTATACAAATTTGCAATCTTCTCTATGCTCTCTTTATTAAGACAAGCTCTGAATAGCTCCCTATCTCCTTTGTTGAAAGCGAAAGGAAGACTATTAATAAGACGCAAATGAGGGAAAAATTCACCAAATGTGAGTCTATGAAGCATGAACTCTGGCCGCAAGTTTCCTGAAGAGTCTTCCTCAATGGTGAAATGCACTCGCCAAACGCCAAATTTCACTCTATTTACCAATCTTAGGGCACACACTAGTTGGATGAATGCGCGGTCTTCCTTAGTGCCCAACAACAAGAGGAAAATGGAATCCACGCGTAGGACCTTCCGTCTTAACTTCACCACCCTCTTGTTATGAGGGAGACGCCTTACTACTTGCTCCTGTAACTCAATTGGTAATAGAGATAGATCTCTAAGGATTGAACTTTCACTGCACACACATTCCCAGTTAGAACAAATGATCGTTTTTTTTGTTTCTTGTAACAACTTGGACAAAGAAAAAACAAACATACACACTATTTTGCCGGGCTGCACTTCATTTTAAAATAAAATGAACACATGTACATCAAAAGAAGTGTGGTAGTTGATGAGAGGTAGAATGACAGGGTTTGGTGATGCAAGAATTTCTCCTGCTCTTTGGGCACCAAACATGAACACCATTCGTTGTTGAAAATGGATGTTTCTACTAATTGCAACGTTTATTCTAATGTGTGGAGTAAAATGAAAGGGAAAAACCTCTATTCCTGGGCCATTATCCATGGCCTATGCATGTCCTAATGCTTAAAACAAAACAAAAATATAGACGTCCAAACTAAGGTCGTACCTAATGAGAGGCAAAATAAAAGGATTTACTGAAGCGTTTATCTCGGCCAACCTAAGAGGACCTAAAATTCTACGAATGACACGTTGAAATTGCAACTTAGTACTAACAATTATGTGTACCTTTTGCCTTGCAATGGGAATGAAGGGATCATACAAATTCTCGTGATTCATGCAAGCTACTTGATTATGCTAAAGGTTGAGCCTTCACAAAACATACACAAGCCTGTCCTCAGTGGGGGCACCAATTTGAGGCGGTCCGGGGCGGGCGACAAGAAGAGCAACCTCTAGACACCCTTCAAGGCTCCCGTGCTGCTCAATGGGGTTGGGGCACAACACAACACAAACCAAAACAACAAACCCACAGCCAAATCCCAACTACACAAGGGGCACCACCTAGTTTAAGAGCGAACTAGGACGCAAAAGAGGAGAATCGTTAGAGCAACCCACAAACAAGCAAGGAATTTACACTAACCCTAACACCAATGGAATACTCTCACACACTAAAACACGAGAGAGAGAGAGAGAGAGAGAGAGAGAGAGAGAGAGAGAGAGAGAGAGAGAGAGAGAGAGATGGTGCTCGGGCTGCTTTGAAGTGTATCGTTAATGATCAAGCAAACATAAATATATATATGTAAGAAAGAGAGAGAAAGGAGGAGGGGGTGCTTGTTGCATTAATACCTTCTTACAAATCTGTCATGACAAATCAAAGTGAAATTAGTATTTGTTCAACATAGCTTGCGTAAATTTCACCACAACACATCACAAGAAAAGCCACCCCAATCACTGTCTTAAAGCTAGGGGAGTCCTCTCCACCCTGTCGCCCTCTTACAGTATGTGGGATTTATGGCTAGATTGATGACAACATCAGAGACAAGCTATCAAGAACTTAACAAAAAACACCAAGACACTTACGCATCATTGTTGTCCATTACTTCACATTGGAAGGGAGACAAAATATCCAAGCTTAGTCCAAATCCACCCTCCTTGATTCAGCAAATGTTGGGGCTTACACTAGTAGGAGAAATGATAGATTTCCTACTCTCAATTGAATGATCACTCTCTCTCTTACAATGGCAAAGAGTTCCCTTGCTAATCCCCTATTACAACACATGCACATGCATAAGACCATGAGCTTCCACTCAAGAGCTCCTTCTAGAGAGGTTGAGCTTGGCTTCTCAAGCTATAGCATAGTGCTCTTGCTTATGGCTCCCCCTTTTGTGCTAGCTACACCCCCCTTTTATAGCAATTTTGAAGGCTAGGGTTACTCCTCTAACCATGGTTGGGTTAGATTTTCAGCAATTTATCTAATTTCTTTTGCTTGGAATTATCAAGAAGTTGGTGAGGAAAGAGAGAGGAGAGAAATGGAGGTGATAGGACTTTTCATAGTGGGTTAGTGTTAGTAGAGTTAGTATTAATTTACAAATGGAATTGGATATTTACAATGGGAGTATCCATGTAGGATACAAATAAGGAAGAAAAAAATCTTAAGAGGTAAGAAAAGGTGGCTTTCTTACAAGGTTGATGCTCCAAATGTCTTGAGTAGGGCCGATTTTGACGCCTGTTGACGGTCCACTAGCTTTGACGGTACATTTTTTCTCCACTCTTGACCTTCCTTGAGAGACAAGGTAATTGAAGCTGAGTAATCAACCACCATGAAGCTGTCTTTTAAGAGAAGAGGCTGAATTTTGTGGTTTTTTTGATAGATATGGGTAAATTGGAGGAGGAAAATGAGACTAGGTGGTCAATTTTGGAATGGAATTGTGTGTGGGAGGTATGAGTTCACCATGGTTTCTCTTATTCTTCAAGTTTGAGGAGAAGGTGAGTAGTGTGCAGAAAGGAGTGGTGAGAGAGATGGGGATGATGAGTGGAGAAGTGTGTGTCAAAGAGGAAAATGATAAAGTGGAAGAGAGAGTGTGGCTGCATAGCATGGAAAAACTGAGGTCCACTAAAAAAATCATAGCTCATAGCTCGTAGCTCAAAAAAATATGAAAAAATTTGAGGCAAAAGTTCAGCCCACGAGCTACAACTTTTGTTTGTATCACCTTTTCAAATTCGGAGAGCAAGTGAACTTTAAAAATTCAGCAAAACCGACCGTTTTTTTCCACTGCAAAGGTCCTTGTGGGGTCCTTCTTTGGATGATTCTTTTGAATACCTCCAAGAGTGAGCCCTCCATAGTGCATGTATGCATGCCACCTACCCTTGAACTTATTTGGTAGGTCTATAATTGAAGATATTGTTGAGATTAGGATATAAGTGAATAGTACAACTAAGAAAATCAAATATTGAGGGGTCTAAAAAATATGTACATGTCAAATATAAATAATATAGGTGGAAAAATATAAAGGGGTCAAAATAAATCTCTCTCATTATAAGTCTACCATAAAAAGATGAATATTTTTGGTGGTCTAATTTATGAGAGTAATAGAGAATATATGTAGGAAGGAAAAAATCACAATAGTGAAAAAAATATACACATAAATAGAACTAGTTTTTTTGGATTTTTGTTGGGGTGGAGTTACACCAAATATAAGAGAAGCTTACATGAAAATATTTCTATATGGAATAAAGAGTATAAAAAATGGTAAGAAAAATTGTGGTAATGGTGAGGCAATGTATAGAGCATAAATAACACACACCTAGGTAGAAATATTTAAATAAATACCAAAATAATTATGAAAAAATCGTTTATTTAGGCCCTATATACAAAGAAATATTTACATACGCATGGGCCATAATATACTTATATTTTTTATTTATTTTTATTTTTTATTTTTTTGGCTCAACTAGCCCAATGACTAGCTAATTGAGGGTTTTTTTAAGAAGATATGGGAAAAGTCCCGTGACTCACGCACGCCTATGTACAGTGAAATGGTAGGGATAGCCACAGTGTTTGGGTGATTTTGGTAGGGTGAGGTAACTCACTGTGGCAATTACAGAGAGCCGAAAAACGGCTATCAATGTGTAAGAGCACTCTAGGTCTACCATATTTTAGATTGTTTGATAAGTGAAATAAGTTTTCTACTCCTTTAAAGTGTAAATTTATAATTGTTTAATATGATTGTACATGAGAAGACATGATAGAGTCTAAGAGATCTTCACGGAATAAATCTCGATGAGATTCCTACCATGCACTTGTGACACCATACCTCTCCTTGAACCCTTTGATTTCTATCGTTGTGGGAAGACTAAGGGAAGCCCATTGTCAAAGTTTTAGCAATAACTTATTTTTGAAGGAAATTTCTGTTATTTTCAAGTTTGTACACAGTCTAGTATTTCATTCTGACTGTTTCCTTCAGTTTCAAATTTTGACCAAGGCCACTCCTTGGAAGCCACTTTTGAAGGTGTTAGGGCGATATTTTGGGAAAGTTTTTTAGGTAGGAAATACTATCCTTAACACAATAAAAAACATTGGTTCTTTGAGTATTTTCAGATTCCATGGTTTTAATGCTCACTGGAGCTCGTAGATTAAGGAAAAAGTAAGAAATGTCTGTTTTACATCATTTTTTTAGAAATTGCCAACTTGCACGTTCATTTTTGGAGAATCCAAGCAAGATATGATCTTTTTGGATCACATGATGGTCGAAGAGCGCAACAAGATGAACAAATTCATGTGAGACAAGCCCAGACAGATTCAGAGCCGATTGGAAGCTCAAATCTGTTGAAAACAGCCTAAAAGTTCAACAATTGTATCATTATCATACACAATAATTTTTCCATGATACTAAACCTTGTATCATGCTCATACACAATAATTTTGTAAATTTTTGCCATGTAAAGGCCCACAGGGCCCTCAGGAAGAGTGGTCACAAGGGTGCACCAAATGCTCATCCCAAAGTCCTAGATGGGCATTTCGCACGCCCTTGTGGCCACTCTTGCTGAGGGCCTTGCAGGCCTGTACATGGAAAAAGTTTGCAAAACTATTGTGTATCCGCATGATATAAGGATGTAATGTTAGATGTAAACAGAGCAAGATCTCCCCCCCCCCCCCCCTCCATTTTGCGATGGCCTGGATGGCCATTCTCATGCCCTTGTGGCCCCTCTTGCTGAGGATCCTTGGGGCCTTAAAATGGCAAATACAGTCTTTTTTTATGCATGGCCATGAGATAGAATTGTGCAATTTGATGTATTCATCAAAAATTCCCCCCCCCCCCCGGAAAATACCTAAACCTTGTATCATGCTCATCAACCATTTTTTTGCTTCCTTTTGTCCACTGCCCCTGTTCTTGGGAATATCTTGGTCTGTGTTTTCCATTATAAGTCCTAGGGACCCTCAAAAAGAGGGACCACAAGGGCGTGTAGAATGGCCATCAAGGTCCCTCGGGCCTTATCATGACAAATATGGGCTTTTTTTAATTCATGGCCATGAGGTAGAGGTGTAGTGTTTGATGTAATCAGAGCACCCCCGCCCCCCCCTGTTTTTCTTTATGTTCAAAGGTCCGAAACATTCACTATGTAAACTTTTCCTATATCATGTGTGTTCACCATAATGGATTAAAATTACCCCTTAAAGGTCTTATCTACACATGTTTCTATAACTTTACAAGAATATAAAATCCCTTCTGTTGAACGCATGTCACAATCCTGTGCATTAAACATTCAACACTAGAAATCGACCAAACAAGAAACCAATTTTTACTTCCTTGTGTCCACCTCGTGTCCTTGGGAATGTTTGGGTAATCCATTTCTTTGGTATTTGAAACCACATGTGACCCCTATTGTTATAGTATCCCACCAAAGGTTTCTTGATTAGCAGCTTACATAAGCTTGAGTGGTACATATCTTCTATGTTAACAATGCATGTATCTATAATTTATGTTTACATTTTCTCTATCCAAATGAGCTACAGAGTACTAAAATCAAATCCGCATACACAATGCTTTTCATGAGAGCCTACTTAAGCCTTAAAAAGGAGAGCCACCAAGTGAATCAGTTATTAACGACCCTTGCAAAATTGAAGACCAAGAAGAGGTGCTACAATCCAAAGCTATCCTTCGGCATAAAGACAAGGTACTACAACATGGTAAGATTATCCTCCACTATCTTATTAAGCTCAAAAAATATCCTTTTGAAGATGCTAGATGGATACAAGGAATACAGCTTAAGGATAGTATGAACCTTGTCAATGTTTAGATTAGAGTCAGAAAATGTAAAAATTCCTTTTAAATGACCAATGTTTTTGTCTTATAAGACTAGTTCTCTTTTTACTGTGCACAAATTTAAATAGTATGTTTGCTTAGAATCATATCTCTCAAACACCAAGTAGAACTTGTCACTCTACCTGGGAGAATGAAATGGACCAAAGAGCAGACATGCTTGCGGAAGCTATGTCTCCCAAGCACCAAATGGATTATTCATCCATCTTGGAAAGATATTGTAGGGTAAGAAGGGATCCTTTACCCGCTAAGCAAGATTGACCAATGACTAAGGCTTTATCTCTTCTACCTCATAGGCGAGGACGATTATGATTTTCAGAGAGAGTTTATGTCATAAAAATCTAATATCTAACCGAACCAAAGGATTTTCTCATATTATTAAGTTGATCCTTTAATGTGGGAGAATACACGGGTACAAGGGGTAGAATATAGACATGTGTATCTTGAAACATGGGGCCAGTGGTAAAGAGGCCCAAATGAGAGATGGTATATCAAAGAGATGGTATATCAAAGAGCAAGGCTAGTCAATGGAGCTTAAAAGACCTTTGGATTAGCTTCATTACTAACCTCCAAAGGTAAGTGCTAAAAGTTCTTTGACCCTGGGTAATCTAGGGCTCAGATTGAGGTGGGAGCCCGTCCCAAGCTTGAGGTGCTTCTTGTGCATGACAATTAAGGTGCTTGAGGTGCTTGTCCTGCTTGCTGACTAAGATGCTTGAGGTGCTTGCCGTGCTTGCCGACTAGGGATATTGAGGTGCTTGTGGAAACACTACCCAAGATTAAGGTGCTTTGTCATGCTTGCTGACTAAGGTGCTTGATGGAAATGTTTTCAAATTTTCAAATCACATCTGTACAAGAGAGGGAGCAAGCCCTAAAGCTAGAGGGATGAGAGAGAACAAACACACCCTCACACAAGGCAAGCTTGGTACAAAGAAATAAAATAGGACACTTGTCAAGATCCTCCTCATGTTGCCCTCATGGTGTGCCTAAAGACTATTGGTTAACCTCCCAAGGGATCCACTAATAAATTAGTTAATTTAATTATTATGTTTTTGTATTTATCAAGTCCTCTATCTCAAAGGGGAAAGGGAGACATTTGTCCCAAGACTACCCTTGTTGCTTGTTATGAATCCTACATGTGATTGGTTGTAAGGTCCTTCTCTTAGCCCTTACTCTTGATGACATATCTAAGCCATCGACTTTTTGAATATGATCGAGTAAATTTGGTCTATAGTCAAGAACCCAAGCCACCCACGAGACAACTTTCAATTTTCACCATGGGAACGTGGATATAACCAATGCAACTCTATCCACACGACACTTTTCATTTTAAAGCTAATGATTATTTGATCAAGTAGTGTCCTAAGTTGAAGGCAAAAGAGGCTAAGAAGAAAGAGACTAGCTCCACTACAAATGCAATTTTTTTAAGGTCTTCTCTGAAAGGATATTGTGATGTTGATATTGATGTAGAATCAACTTTTAGTGTAGAGTGCACTTATGATCCTTTTGTCCATGGTGCATGTATGTCAGTTGTTGCAAATGCTCATGTGTGGTACTTTGATAGTGGTGCTACCAAGCACATCGTGACTTGTTTACCTCTCTTGAGGATATCCCTCATGGGAATTGAGTCACATATGCCAACAATGCCTCTTATGCGGTCAAGTGAGCTAGAAAGATTGTGTTGACTGCTACGAATGGTAGTTCTTTTAGACTTGTTGATGCAATTTATGTACCTCGGATCAAGAAGAACCTTTTGTCCGCTTCTGCATTTGCTAGACTTAGTCTTCTTGTAAAGATTGTGGATGACAAATGTACAGTTCATGATCTCTGTTTTGGTAATGGCATTGTTGCATCAGGCATTTTATGTGAGGATTATATAATATCACTTTCTATGACAAGTGTGGACAAAATTTTGCAAATACAATTGTGGATTCTAAGGCGATTTCAAATTAAAATCTTCGGCTCCACGTTTTCGACATATAAATTTTGCCAGTTTACTATGTTTGTATAAATCTGATATGGTTGCTTGTTTGTTGCCTCTTGAAGCACCTGTTAAGCATGTTTGTGAAGGTTGTACTTTGGAGAAGTTGCAATGTTTGAACTTTCCAAAGGATGGTTAAGTTAGGGCTACATGCATGTTTCAACTTGTGCATAGTGATGTTTGTGGGCCCATGCAAACTTCTTCCTTGTGCAATTACCTTTACTTTGTGACTTTCATTGATTATTACTCCAGGCATACATGGGTGTTGTAACATTTAATGGTCTAGTAACTTGTGTGTAGCGGAAAATAACATGAACATAGTGAGCATTTTATTAGAATAGCTTCCTAATGAGAATAACAAGAGTGCTTGGGTTGAGAGAGCAACAAAAAGCATAACACCTAGTTAGATAGCATGAACAATACTTCAAAAGAGAGAGAAATTAAGCAATTGACAACAGCTGAGGATCGGATTTGCATGGAACCGTCCCCCCTCCAAAAGGCTTTGTATTATGGTTTCTCCCATCAAGAGAGACATTTTACAATACAATTCTTTGTGCTCCTTCAATACTATCTAGTGCAATGAAGATGGAAACTTCATGCACTAGGCAAAACACTTATCAAACACAACATCAATTCCCTCATAGTCTCAGACCCAAGACCTCACACCTTCGAAGATGGTGAGAGCTAGCAGGGTATGAGAGTAGATTGAGAGGAAGAAGGAGTATTCTTACGAGAAAGATGTACATCTCCTCACATAATCACTCATACTATCATAGCTTAGCTTAGTAATTATCATGGTAGAGGAGATGATCATGCATTGAAGCTTGTCTCTTGGTTGGATTTGCATCACAAAGCCAAGAGTTGTTGGTGTAGGCATCCCTTCTCACAAGCTTGGAGTAGGTGGTAAGCTTTCCATTAAAGCTTGAGAAGGAGAGAGAGTCTTCTTTGCTTCACACATGAGATTGTGTGAGTGTGTGTGTGATAATTCCTTGCAAAAATCACTCCCCTCTCTCTCTTGGTCAACCCCCCTTGCTAAATGCTCATGCTACAGCCCTATTGGACCTCCCCAGGCCTAGCCAATGGAAATTAAGCAGCATAAGTGATAGACTTCTGACATGTGTCCCCCTTTCCCCTCTTGTGAGAGATTTAGGTAATTAATAAATGCAACTAAACTCTCATTGGACCCCTTTGCCTCCTGGCCAATAGGAATCAGACAAGCCATTGGGCTGCTAAATGCTCCTTGGTCCCCTTGGGAGACTGCCCAATAGTCTCTAGAGAGCTTAATTATTATTGGTTCTTTTATTAAATTTTTTTAAATTAATTAAACTAGATTTGATCTAGCCTAATTTTCATTGGTCCACCTCCATGGCCATCCAATAGGATTTGAGTACACCTTGTGGGCATTTGGCCTAGGGAGCTGACATGTGTCTCACTTTCCCCTTGTGTACAAATGAATCTTATGAGTGTGTGTGGGTGTTTCTCTCTCATCCCCTACTTCTTGGGCTCGCCCCCTCCTATGTAGGGCTTGACAAATACTTTTTGGGACACACTCAAAGCATCCAATTCCCCTAATGTTTGACCTTTGGACACAACCTTTGAATTTTGGAACCTTAGCATTTCGGAAGTCTTAATGGGCTGAACCTTAGGGTCTTTTGAGCCCATTGTTGCACATATCTCTTTTTCAGATGGCCCCCCCTTTGGATCCCTATTTTCCCTCCTTTCGATCCTTACTGTGGCCGGTCTGCTAGCTTAACTAGTATTCTACCTTTTTCTCCCCTAGCACTTCCCCATATTAAATGATCAGTTTAACATGAGAAAATCATTTAAGAGAATTAGATATTGATTATTATGACATTACCTCTCTCTTGAAATCATAGTCATCCTCGACTATGGGGTAGAGAAGATAAAGCATATTCATTAATCCTTTTCGTAGCTGGTAGAGGATCCCTATGTTACCCTACGACATCGTGCCAGAATGGATGACTAGTCCATTTGGTGATTGAGAGCCTAAGTTGCCGAAAGAATGTCTGCACATTAGTCCTATCAGTCTTCCATAGTAGAGTGACAAGCTCTACTTGGTGTTCGGGAGACGTCGTCTCTGCAAACTTGATCTAAGCATGCATACTACTTCATTTTTGTGCACAATAAAGAAAAAGAGAGTCTTATAAGACAAAAACTTTGTTCATTTTAAACATTTGTACATTTGCTTACTCTAGGGAAGCATTGTAAGCATTGACAATGTTTAGGTTATCCTTTAATTGTATGCCTTGCATACATCTAGCATCTTCAAAAGGATAATTCTTAAACTTAATAAGATATCATCGGATAGTCTTACCGCCTTTAGTACCTTGTCTTCATGCTAGAGAATGGACTCGGGCTTCAGCACCTCTTCTTAGTCCTCGATCTCCGATGGGTCTTCAATAGTTGGTTCTTGAGGTGGCTCTACTTTGTAAGGCTTCAGTAGGCTCACATGGAAAGCATTGTGTATGAGCCAATGACTGGGAAACTTGAGTTGATAAGCCATCTCATTAATTGGCCTAAGCATCTAGAAAGGACCATAATACCTTTTTGCTAACTTAGTATAGTACTTTTGGTGTCCCGTAGGATTCCTGCCTGTCGTGTGCCTTAATCAAGCCTTGGGAAATTTTAATAAGACCCAATCATTTTCTTTAAAGGCTTGGGTTCTTCTGTGCTTGTCAGGAAGCCTTTTGCCTTTGCTGTGAGATAGAGATAGCATCCTTAATCTTTTGGAAAGATTCTTGTAGGTCTCGGCTATACTTATCTGCAACGAATATCTTCCCGTGTACCTTAAGTAGCAAGGGACTTTTTGATCTTCCCTCAATTACCTCAAAAGGTGCTTTTCTAGTGGAAGTATGTACAATGTTATTGTAGGCATACTTCATTAAGGGTAAGTACTTCTCCCATTGGGATATTTGATCTACTTCCGTTACATAGGCTTTTAGTAGATCGAGAATTGTTAGGTTAGCTATTTTACTTTGGCCATCCATTTGCGGGTGATAGGCCAAAGAGAAGTTCAGCCGTGTTCCTAAATTCTCAAAGAGACCCTTCCAAAAATTACTGGTCATTCTAGGATCTCTATCCAACACTATGGACATTGGCAATCCATGGTACTTGAAGATTTGTCAAATGAAGAGTGTTGCCATTTGATGGGCTTTGATAGTCTATTTGACAGGTATAAAATGAGCTTGTTTACTGAACCTGTCCACTATCCTCCATGTTCCTGTATTCCCATGGATAGACTTAGGCAATCCATGGATAGACTTAAGCAATCCAAAGATAAAATCCATGGATATTCTCTCCCATGGTGAATTGGGGACCGGCAAAGGTTGAAGCAATCAAGGTTGCTTTACTCTATCAAACTTCTTCTTTTGGCATACCACACATTTAGAAACATACTCTTGTATGTTTGTTTTCATGGTAGGCAAATAGAAATATGTTTCAATCCCCTTTAGGATAGACTGAATCCCTCTATGCCCTACATAAGGAGGAGCATGAGATTCATACATTGCTTTCTCACGTAGTGAGCTAGTAACGCATAGTCTATTGCTGAAGAGAAGATAACCATCTTGTAAAGTAAATGGTTCCTCTTTCTTCCCTAGTGCAAGGGTTGAAATGCTACAGACGGGAGAGTAGAGATCCCTGCAAAATACTCAAAATAGCGAATAGCAAGACATAAACGAATAAATCTACGTACCTGTCGACTGGCACAAATCCATAATCAAGGACAATACGAACAGAGAGAGATAGGGAGCGGGAGAGAGCGAAAGAACACGTGCAGGCGCACCTCCTAGAGCGGAGTGCTACGTCGACACGGTAAGAGAGGACGGAGGAGAGAAGAGAAGAAGACACAAACACTGGGTGAAATCTCCCCCCGTGCAAGAGTGACCATTTCCTGTTAGGAAATAAGACGTAGCTAAATAGATAATTGAGTAGATTACTTCATGGAGAGAGACAAATTTATATACACGAGATTATAGTGTAGAGAGAGAGAGAGAGAGAGAGAGAGTACACACGATATACGTGGTTCACCCAATGAGGGCTACGTCCATGGGAAAGCAGCCACTCAATGGCTTTGGTACTTCAAAACAAGAAGTAGTTTACAAAGGGATTATACCCTTAATGGAGCTCCCGCCTTGCTTCACTCTCACCACCTCACACTCACCTTGTTGCATCAACTTCACACTATGAAATGTGTGTAGAAATGGCCTCCTTTTATAGGCCAGAAGTGCTGCCCTCTCTTATGAGAGACAGCCATGTGTAGCCGCCCTTGTGCGAATAAGTCCAAATCGGACCCTCCAATCCGCCCATGTGTGGCCGCCCTTGAGAAGACAAGTCCGCTTTTGAATTCGGCCACCGGCCACCGGCCATTGACTTCCGACCACCGGCCACCGGCCATTGACTTCCGACCACCGGCCATTGGCCATTGACTACCGGCCACCGGCCAACCGACTAGCTGTTTTCCGACCACTTTCCGACCGCCGTCCGGCCATAATATTCCGGCGAAAAGGAATATTCCGGCGAAAAAAAAGTTGTTCCTGATTCTTGTCCGTGAAAATTTTGGTTTCCGGTGAGTGATTTTCCTTCACGCACGATGGCTTCTCCTCATAATGGGGGCCTTACAAATGTGCGCTTTTACCACAGAAAATTACAAGGGTAAATCAGGCTCCATACTTAACAATCTCCCACTTGGAGACTGATCTCCAAACCAAACCTGTGACTTCTCCTTGTTGACCACCTTTGTAAACATGTCTGTAGGATTTTCACTTGTATGCACCTTTCCTAGCTTTAGTTGTCCCTCTTCCAAAAGAGTGCGTATGAAGTGATATCTCACCTCAATGTGCTTTGTCCTTGAATGAAAGGCTGAGTTCTTCGCAAGATGGATAGCGCTTTGGCTATCACTGTACAAGACACAATTGTCTTGTTTGAATCCAAGCTCTTCTAAGAATCTGTGAAGCCACAGAATTTCTTTGCTTGCCTCCGTCATTGCTACATACTCTGCTTCCGTGGTAGAAAGTGAAACCACTTTCTGCAGCTTTGAAGCCCAGCTTACTGCTGTGCCTCCAACCGTGAACACATAGCCAGTAGTGCTCCTTCGAGTATCTTTGTCACCTGCCATATCTGCATCAGCATACCCTTCTAGAAAAATATCAGTTCCTCCAAAATACAAAGCATTTGTTGTTGTCCCTTTTAGATACCTAAGTATCCACTTCACAGCTTGCCAATGCTCTTTACCTGGGTTGTCCATGAACCTACTCACAACTCCCACTACATGTGCAATGTCTGGCCTTGTCCAGACCATAGCATACATTAGAGAACCTACCGCTGCAGCATATGGAACTTTAGACATATAGGCTATCTCCTCTTGTGTCTTTGGACACATATCCTTCGTTAGTTTAAAATGACCAGCCAAAGGTGTAGAAACTGGTTTTGCATTTTGCATTGCAAACCTTTCTAGTACCTTCTTGATGTAATCTTCTTGAGATAGCTTTATTGTCTTCTTCGTCCCGTCCCTTGATATTTTCATACCAAGTATCCTCTTTGCAGCACCTAAATCTTTCATTGAAAAAGATTTGGACAGCTCCTCTTTTAGGTCTTTGATGTCCTGCATGTTAGCACTTGCAATCAACATGTCATCAACATACAACATTAGGATGATGAATTTCCCATCTCCCAAATTCTTCGTGTAGACGCAGTGATCCGAGTTGCATCTTGTGAATCCATGATCCAACATCCATCGATCAAACTTCAAGTACCATTGTCTTGATGCTTGCTTTAAACCATACAAGCTCTTCTTTAATCTGCAAACCATTTTCTCCTTACCTTTTACTTCATACCCCTTTGGTTGAAGCATGTAGATTTCCTCCTCTAAGTCACCATGAGGGAATGCCGTATTTACATCCATTTGCTCAAGATTTAGATCATGAGCAGCCACAAGGCTTAAGACAAGCCTAATTGAGTTCATTTTTACAACAGGAGAAAATATTTCATTGAAGTCAATACCTTTCTTTTGAGAAAAACCTTTTACCACAAGCCTAGACTTGTACCTTTTCTTCCCACCTTCTTCTTCCTTTAGCTTGTACACCCATTTGTTTTGAAGTGTCCGCTTACCTTTAGGCAACTCAACCAACTCCCATGTTTGGTTGTGATGTAGTGAGTCCATCTCCACTTGCATGCTCTTCGTCCATTCTTCTTTGGATTCATGTTGCATAGCTTCTTCATATGATTCCGGCTCTCCAGAATCTGAGATCAAGAGATGGTTGAAGGAAGGAACAAACCTTTCTGGAGGTCTACTTGCTCTTGTAGATCTTCGGGGAATAGGTTGAGGCTCCTCATTTGGTTGATGTTGTTGCACATTGTCACCGTTTGCAATCCTTGAGTCTTCACCTTCCTCAAGCTCCATGTACTCATCACCTGTTTCTTTTGTTTGTTTTCTTTCCAAGTAATCTTTGTACATATTTTGTTCGTTAAAAATTACATCCCTACTCCTTAAGATTTTACCATCTTCAGGATTCCATAGGCGATACCCAAAGTCTCCTTCTCCATAGCCAATGAAGAAACACTTTTTGGACTTTGCATCTAACTTTAATCTTAGGCTTCTATCTATGTGCATGAAAGCCTCACACCCAAACACTTTGAGAAATGCATAATTCACCGGTTTACCTGTCCATGCCTCTTCTGGAACTCCCCCATCCAATGCCGTTGAGGGTGACCGATTGATTAAGTACACAGACGTACTTACAGCTTCCGCCCAAAGCTCAAGCGGTAGGCCTGCATGTAGCCGCATGCTTCGTGCTCGTTCCATGATTGTCCTGTTCATCCTTTCCGAAATCCCATTGTGTTGAGGTGTCCTTGGGGTTGTCCTTTGCCTTCGAATGCCATTGCTAGCACAAAAGCTTTCAAAAGCTTGGCTGCAATATTCGCCTCCATTGTCGGATCTGAGGCATTTAACCTTGGTACCTGTTTCATTCTCCACAAAGGCTTTCCACCTTTGAAATATGGAAAATACATCGGATTTGTTCTTCATGACATAAACCCATGTTTTTCTAGTCGCATCATCTATGAATGTTACATAGTACAATGAGCCACCAAGTGATAGTGTACTTGCAGGACCCCAAACATCAGAATGAACCAACTCAAGTTTTTTATTTTTTCTTTCATTTCCTGATTTTTGAAATTTTACCCTCTTTTGTTTACCATAAACACAATCTTCACAGAACTCTAAGTCCACTTCTTTCAAACCTGGTAGAAGCTTCTTTGTTTGAAGGATTTGCATTCCTTTGGCACTCATATGCCCAAGTCGGTAGTGCCACACCGCACTGTCAACTTCTGTAGTTGCTGCACAAGCTGAAGGTTGCGTGCTAACAGCACACAAGTAAAGTGTACTGACTTTTTCACCCTTGGCAACCACCAAAGATCCCTTTGAGATCTTCCACTGTTTGTTTCCGAATGCAATGTTGTGACCTTCATCGTCCAATTGTCCTGTAGAGATCAAATTTTTGCGAAGAGAAGGAACATGCCTAACATCTTTAAGCTTCCATTCATTTCCGTTAGCAGTTTTGACAGAAACTGTACCTTTGCCGACAATCTCACAAGCTTCATCATCTCCCAAGTATACATACCCAAAATTTCCTTTGGTGTAGTCTTGGAAATATATGTTGCTTGTGTGGTGTCGCATGGAATGAAGCCCCGGAATCTACTATCCAAGAATTAGACACATTGTCTAATGAGAGAATTAGAGCATCTTGCTCTACTTTACCTGCCACATTGGCCTCCAATGTTGGCTTGTTGTCTTGAGACTCTGTCTCCTTCTTCTTCTTGGACCAGCAATCCTTCTTGACGTGGCCCTTCTTTCCGCAGTTCCAACATTCAAGAACTGACTTTGTGCGTGACTTGCTCCGCCTTGAGCGATCACGACCCTTTTGGTTTTTGAACCTCTCCTTAAGCCTTCCTCTTGTTTCCACTGATAGTGCAGCACTTGATGATTCTCCTGTGCTTCTCCTTCGCATTTCCTCGCTTAGGAGAAGACCCACAACATCATCAAACTTAAGAGTATTTGTGCCAGAGATAGAATTACTTACAGCCATCACAAGGCTGTCCCAACTATCCGGTAGAGATGATAGTATAAGGAGAGCTCGCACTTCGTCATCGAAATTGATTTTCACTGATCGAAGTTGACTTATGTTTGTGTTAAAGTCATTTAGGTGTTCTGCAACTAAACCATTCTCTGCCATCTTTAGATTGAACAAGCGCTTCATAAGAAATACCTTATTGGATGCCGATGGTTTCTCGTAGAAGTCGTCAAGTGACTTCATCAAGTCCTCCGTGGTCTTCATCTCCGAAACATTAAAGGCCACTGTTGACGCCAAGCTTAACCGGATTGTTCCCAGTGCCTTTCGATCAAGGACAATCCATGCTTCATCTGCCATTGTTGCGGGCTTCTTCGCAAGACCGCCTAGTGGCAAATAGAGGTCCTTCTGGTAGAGATAGTCTTCAATCTGCATCTTCCAATGTTGGTAGTTTTTGCCGTTGAACTTCTCAATCTTGAGCTTCCCTTCCTCTGCCATAACTCCCACTCACTTCAAGGAATCCTTTCCTTGAGATAATTTAGCTACGAGCAAACCTTGCTCTGATACCAGTTGTTAGGAAATAAGACGTAGCTAAATAGATAATTGAGTAGATTACTTCATGGAGAGAGACAAATTTATATACACGAGATTATAGCGTAGAGAGAGAGAGAGAGAGAGTACACACGATATACGTGGTTCACCCAATGTGGGCTACGTCCACGGGAAAGCAGCCACTCAATGGCTTTGGTACTTCAAAACAAGAAGTAGTTTACAAAGGGATTATACCCTTAATGGAGCTCCCGCCTTGCTTCACTCTCACCACCTCACACTCACCTTGTTGCATCAACTTCACACTATGAAATGTGTGTAGAAATGGCCTCCTTTTATAGGCCAAAAGGGCTGCCCTCTCTTATGAGAGACAGCCATGTGTATCCGCCCTTGTGCGAATAAGTCCAAATCGGACCCTCCAATCCGCCCATGTGTGGCCGCCCTTGAGAAGACAAGTCCGCTTTTGAATTCGGCCACCGGCCATTGAATTCGGCCACCGGCCACCGGCCATTGACTTCCGACCACCGGCCACCGGCCATTGACTTCCGACCACCGGCCATTGGCCATTGACTACCGGCCACCGGCCAACCGACCGGTTGTTTTCCGACCACTTTTCGACCGCCTTCCGGCCATAATATTTTGGCGAAAAGGAATATTCCGGCGAAAAAAAAGTTGCCCCTGATTCTTGTCCGTGAAAATTTTGGTTTCCGGTGAGTGATTTTCCTTCACGCACGATGGCTTCTCCTCATAATGGGGGCCTTACAAATGTGCGCTTTTACCAGAGAAAATTACAAGGGTAAATCAGGCTCCATACTTAACATTTCCCTCTTGCATGTATTTCATTTATAGATTTCTTGAATGGTAAAAAATGAGTACAAACTGACCAACCGCCCAAAACTCTTCAAAGAGCACTTGAATAAATATACATAAAATGTAATTTCCTTTTGCAATAGCCTAGCTTGCTCAAGCCTTTTCCACCTGTCAGCTGCAATAAGAGTAAAATATCAATTCCATAACATACCTCTCCGTGGGAAAGCAACTGTCCTCAGTTGCAAAGATAAAAATCTGCAAACAATACTTGTCAAAAACAATGATTAGAAATTTGTATCAAATAGTAAAAGACAAATCCATAAAATTAGATAACATTGCTTATGGCTGTCGTCATCCACATACTACCTATTCTAGTGTCCCATACCACTAGAATAAGCAGTATATGTCATACGTTCATGAATCAGGATATCATTGGTCACAATCATCATTCAATAATCAATTCTCATCAATCTTAAGGTCACTTCCATAAATACTGTTGATACAGAAAATCATCATATACCAATTCCAAATCCAAATCCAAAATCATACCAATTACAGTGGTGGCCAGCCAATGCAGCATGATTTTGTGAGTGGTGTTGCCTAAATCGGCGAATCTACACCAATAAGACGTGCTGCCTAAATCGACGAATCTACACCAATGCTACCTAAATCGGCGAATCTGCATTTGATACTGCTTAAAAATCATGAATCTACAATTTATCAATGTGCTGCCTAAATCGGCGAATTCGCACAAAGATGACTATCTACACACTGCCTAAACTGGCAAATCTGTGTGTCTGTGAACAATGGACTAGGCGAGACATAAAATATAACATTTGGCACAGGTGTAACATCAATGTGGAGTGTGTTTGAGTAGGAGGGTACTTACAAACTGTTGTTTACTATCCCACAGTACCTTAGCTCACATGAGTAGCTGCATAGCTAAATTTTCTCAATGAAAATCCCAGGAGGGTATACTGTATTTGAAAAAATATATATATACCATTGTTGGCGCATGGAGAGAGGTACAAGTGTTGCAACTAGCAAACTTACAGCAAAGTATAGCTAAAAGTTTCAAAATGTGTTAGCGTGAGGTTAATAATTGGTCATGAACTTGCAATGATAACTATAGAAGGGATTAGTATACAATTAAGACAAATGTGAGACAACTGAACGCAAAGGAAATTTTTGCAGTTCTAATTAAATAGCATAGGTCAACTAGTGTCATTAACCAAAAAATACAAGAACGAAGTGCGAGTTATTGCAGAGCAACTTGTGCTTAGACAGTTGTAGACAAGAAAGTTAGCATACTTAACAAATGAAGTGCTTATTAAGAGGTTAGGTTAGATAGTACCTTCTAAGTCCATGAGTCTTGGTTCTTTCTATACAAATACAAACTTGACATATAAAAGTAGGAAAGGACTTATCTTGCTCGAGAGGGTGGTCTATGGTACTGGGCAAGGATTGAGGTTGAAAATTTTAGCAGTGTCACTACTTGTAGCTTTCGAATCATGAAGTAAATAATGACAATTGTGTTGAGTTTGGTGAGCTCTATCAAAGAAAACCATAGAAAGTTAAAAATATAACAGTGTTAAGAAGTTTTTGACTATCATTTGTAACAAAATTTAATAAAAACCACTATTCGTGCCCGTCAAAGAGAATAATTGAACGTTCAAAACATTTAGGAAAGACTACCATGGTCATATTCGATCGTAATTTCATTCGGTCTTTTTGGCTGAAGGTCAAGCATATATGTGGTGATATATCATAGACTCAGTAGCACAAACAATGAGAACATACCAAGGACTAAAAAAATTGTGTTCATCTGTGACTACTTTCACTAGGGCCTTCAAAAAAACTTAAATATTACAGCTAGAGTGTATTCAAAGCCAAAACAAAACCACAACAACGTCAAGACTAATAAGATTGCATTTTTCGTTAGATGTGCGTCTTATCTTTTCTATTGCGTCATTTCGGAGCTAGTCCATACTATCTTTGGTGGCGCGTTGAAGTTATCCACTTCCTCCATGGCAGCTTGCAACTTACTTGCAATACGTGTACATGAGGATGCTCCGAAGTGACCAGGATGTAGCTACTGTAGTGATACAAGTTGAGGGATTTCTTTGGGTGCTTATGATGAGGGGAGATTAGAGAAAGTATGTGAGTTAACATTGGTTGCCTATGCCCACTTACAAGGTTGTGTGTGTGTGTGTGTGTGTGTGTGTGTGTGTGTGTGTGTGTGAGGATGTCATTGCATGGGGCTCGTGATTTGGGCGAGTTGGAAAGAAGGGAGACGGCGCGATAAGAATGCATGCCATGTAGCTCTTGTATTGAACTTCAATTTCCCTACCATAGGCAAATAAACAAGTGGTGCATAAGAAGTGTAATGGTGTTGTTGTATACAATGGATTAGGATCAGAGATGAAAAACTCACGTTCCTTGAAGTTTGATAGGAATCAAGGTAGAGATTCTCACGAGGGCCACCATCGACATGAATCTAGTTGGCGAGATACTGAGGATATACATACATTGCAACGTTCTATCATCAGACCAAGCTCTGCATGGGCCTTGGCTATCTCGGATGATGCAGTAGAAAGGCCAAAAATCGGTGAAGAAATGCAGTTGCTTGAAAGCAAGGACCGCCAGTTCATGCATAGCAAGGGGGGTCGTGACCCTCGGGGTGGAAAAACCGGGCCGCGAGGGCGGCTATAGGGGAGAGAGGTCGACCAGGACATACAAAGAGAGAGAAGCCATAAGCTGCCTCGTGGGGGGCTATATTAGAAGTGTTGCTGTAGGTTGGGGAAGCTTGGCAAGCAGGTTAGCTCATTAGCCGTGAGCAAGCCAGGAGAAGTCGAGCAAGAGGAGTACTGGCAAGAAGGGGACGCCAAATGAATCTCTATCCAACACTATGGATATTGGCAATCCATGTTACTTGAAGATTTGTCAAATGAACAGTGTTGCCATTTGATGGGCTTTGATAGTCTATTTGACATGTACAAAATGAGCTTGTTTACTGAACCTGTCCACTATCCTCCATGTTCCCGTATTCCCATGGATAGACTTAGGCAATCCAAAGATAAAATCCATGGATATTCTCTCCCATGGTGAATTGGGGATCGGCAAAGGTTGAAGCAATCAAGGTTGCTTTCCTCTGTCAAACTTCTTCTTTTGGCATACCACACATTTAGAAACATACTCTTGTATGTTTGTTTTCATGGTAGGAAAATAGAAATATGTTTCAATCTCCTTTAGGATAAACTGAATCCCTCTATGCCCTACATAAGGACGAGCATGAGATTCATACATTGCTTTCTCATGTAGTGAGCTAGTAACGCATAGTCTATTGCCGAAAAGAAGATAACCATCTTGTAAAGTAAATGGTTCCTCTTTCTTCCCTAGTGCAAGGGTTGAAATGCTATAGACGGGAGCGTAGAGAGCCCTGCAAAATACTCAAAATAGCGCATAGCAAGACATAAACGAATAAATCTACGTACCTCTAGACTCGCACAAATCCATAATCAAGCACAATACGAACAGAGAGAGACAGAGAGCGGGAGAGAGCGAAAGAACACATGCAGGCGCACCTCCTAGAGCGGAGTGCTACGTCGACACGGTGAGAGAGGAGGGAGGAGAGAAGAGAAGAAGACACAAACACTGGGTGCAATCTCCCCCCGTGCAAGAGTGACCATTTCCCTCTTGCACGTATTTCATTTATAGATTTCTTGAATGGTAAAAAATGAGTACAAACTGACCAACCGCCCAAAACTCTTCAAAGAGCACTTGAATAAATATACATAAAATGTAATTTCCTTTTGCAATAGCCTAGCTTGCTCAAGCCTTTTCCACCTATCAGCTGCAATAAGAGTAAAATATCAATTCCATAACATACCTCTCCGTGGGAAGGCAATTGTCCTCAGTTGCAAAGATAAAAATCTGCAAACAATACTTGTCAAAAACAATGATTAGAAATTTGTATCAAATAGTAAAAGAGAAATCCGTAAAATTAGATAACATTGCTTATGCCTGCCGTCATCCACATACTACCTATTCTAGTGTCCCATACCACTAGAATAAGTAGTATATGTCATACCTTGATGAATCAGGATATCATTGGTCACACTCATCATTCAATAATCAATTCTCATCAATCTTAAGGTCACTTCCATAAATACTGTTGATACAGAAAATCATCATATACCAATTCCAAATCCAAATCCAAAATCATACCAATTACAGTGGTGGCCAGCCACTGCAGCATGATTTTGTGAGTGGTGTTGCCTAAATCGGCGAATCTACACCAATAAGACGTGCTGCCTAAATCGACGAATCTGCACTAATGCTACCTAAATTGGCGAATCTGCATTTGATACTGCTTAAAAATCATGAATCTACAATTTATCAATGTGCTGCCTAAATCGGCGAATCTGCACAAAGATGACTATCTACACACTGCCTAAACTGGCAAATATGTGTGTCTGTGACCAATGGACTAGGCGAGACATAAAATATAACATTTGGCACAGGTGTAACATCAATGTGGAGTGTGTTTGAGTAGGAGGGTACTTACAAACTGTTGTTTACTATCCCAGAGTACCTTAGCTCACATGAGTAGCTGCATAGCTAAATTATCTCAATGAAAATCCCAGGAGGGTATACTGTATTTGAAAAAATATATATATACCATTGTTGGCGCATGGAGAGAGGTACAAGTGTTGCAACAAACTTACACCAAAGTATAGCTAAAAGTTTCAAAATGTGTTAGCGTGAGGTTAATAATTGGTTATGAACTTGCAATGATAACTATAGAAGGGATTAGTATACAATTAAGACAAATGTGAGACAACTGAACGCAAAGGAAATTTTTGCAGTTCTAAATAAATAGCATAGGTCAACTAGTGTCATTAACCAAAAAATACAAGAACGAAGTGCGAGTTATTGCAGAGAAACTTGTGCTTAGACAGTTGTAGACAAGAAAGTTAGCATACTTAACAAATGAAGTGCTTATTAACACTAGGTTGGTAATGGGACACTTTTATGTCGTGGGACACTTTTATGTCCTGTTCAGTGACCATTTTCCTTGAATTATGTCAAGAGTTTCAAAATGGATTTTGAGGTGCTATCTATCTAGAAAGGTGTCGCATGAGCTGAAAAAAACTCGACATTTTTTTGGAATATCAATTCCATCTTTAACCTTGTCCTTGCACTACATTTCACAACATTTTCAATTATAGAAGAAAACGAAACATTCTAGTATATCAAGTATAGCTTTTTCAATATTGTTAGTTTCTTGTGACAACTACATGAATTTTGTTAGTAGTAACCATATTTAGTCATAAGGATTAAATTTGGCTAGATATTGAATAGTTTCTATGGGATTCTACAACTCATAATGTTGAACCCAATTTTTTCATGTTTGCTGTATTTAGCACTTCATCTTTGTCCCCAAGATTCCTCTTGGTAAGAGATGTATTATTCTTTTGACATGCTCCATGGCTCCTTATGAACATAAAGGACAATAGGGAACTAGGAAAACATGCATATATTATTTGTATTGAGCATGGCTATAGAAACTTTCATGATAGGTTTGTAGAATGGTAAAACTTCAACTTTTTTGTACCTATTTATTTTGGCAAAGAAAAAAATAGTGAGTGAGAAGCAATCATATGTTCTGATCACGAACCCATTGAAGTTAACTAGGGAATTTATATCAAGTCCTACAAAAATCCCTAATCTTATTTTTATGCAACAAAACGTAAGAAATGACTGTTTTGATGAAAATGCACTGGTCCATCAACTTTGGAGGCTTGGTGTGACCAAAAGATGAGAAATTTTACAAGTTTCTTATTTTTTCCATGTGTAGTAGGCCTTGAACTATAACCTCATGAAAGGATTTTATAAAATGAGTGGATCTACTATGGTTTTGGAGATTTTTTTCAAAACCCTGAAAGGACACTTTTATGTCCTGTTAGGTTACCAACCTAGCGTTAAGAGGTTAGGTTAGATAGTACCTTCTAAGTCCATGAGTCTTGGTTCTTTCTATACAAATACGAACTTGACATATAAAAGTAGGAAAGGACTTATCTTGCTCGAGAGGGTGGTCTATGGTACTGGGCAAGGATTGAGGTTGAAAAGGTTAGCAGTGTCACTACTTGTAGCTTTCGAATCATGAAGTAACTAATGACAATTGTGTTGAGTTTGGTGAGCTCTATCAAAGAAAACCATAGAAAGTTAAAAATATAACAGTGTTAAGAAGTTTTTGACTATCATTTGTAACAAAATTTAATAAAAAACCACTATTCATGCCCGTCAAAGAGAATAATTGAATGTTCAAAAGATTTAGGAAAGACTACCATGGTCATATTCGATCGTAATTTCATTCGGTCTTTTTGGCTGAAGGTCAAGCATATATGTGGTGATATATCATAGACTCAGTAGCACAAACAATGAGAACATACCAAGGACTAAAAAAATTGTGTTCACCTGTGACTACTTTCACTAGGGCCTTCAAAAAAACTTAAATATTACAGCTAGAGTGTATTCAAAGCCAAAACAAAACCACAACAACGTCAAGACTAATAAGATTGCATTTTTCGTTAGATGTGCGTCTTATCTTTTCTATTGCGTCATTTCGGAGCTAGTCCATACTATCTTTGGTGGCGCGTTGAAGTTATCCACTTCCTCCATGGCAGCTTGCAACTTACTTGCAATACGTGTACATGAGGATGCTCCGAAGTGACCAGGATGTAGCTACTGTAGTGATACAAGTTGAGGGATTTCTTTGGGTGCTTATGATGAGGGGAGATTAGAGAAAGTATGTGAGTTAACATTGGTTGCCTATGCCCACTTACAAGGTTGTGTGTGTGTGTGTGTGTGTGTGTGTGTGTGTGTGTGTGTGTGTGTGTGAGGATGTCATTGCATGGGGCTCGTGATTTGGGCGAGTTGGAAAGAAGGGAGACGGCGCGATAAGAATGCATGCCATGTAGCTCTTGTATTGAACTTCAATTTCCCTACCATAGGCAAATAAACAAGTGGTGCATAAGAAGTGTAATGGTGTTGTTGTATACAATGGATTAGGATCAGAGATGAAAAACTCACGTTCCTTGAAGTTTGATAGGAATCAAGGTAGAGATTCTCACGAGGGCCACCATCGACATGAATCTAGTTGGCGAGATACTGAGGATATACATACATTGCAACGTTCTATCATCAGACCAAGCTCTGCATGGGCCTTGGCTATCTCGGATGATGCAGTAGAAAGGCCAAAAATCGGTGAAGAAATGCAGTTGCTTGAAAGCAAGGACCGCCAGTTCATGCATAGCAAGGGGGGTCGTGACCCTCGGGGTGGAAAAACCGGGCCGCGAGGGCGGCTATAGGGGAGAGAGGTCGACCAGGACATACAAAGAGAGAGAAGCTATAAGCTGCCTCGTGGGGGGCTATATTAGAAGTGCTGTTGAAGGTTGGGGAAGCTTGGCAATCAGGTTAGCTCATTAGCCGTGAGCAAGCCAGGAGAAGTCGAGCAAGAGGAGTACGGGCAAGAAGGGGACGCCAAATGAAGTTTAGGGCAGCCATAGCATGGCACTGAGAAAGGAGGGCGGTAAGAAGTTGACATGCGTGATCTGAGGAGCTGCAACTCGCTGTAAGGAGCAAAAAAGGGGAGCGGTACAAAGAGTTAATGAGCTGCACATGAGGGTTGGTCACTGAGGCTAGGAGCATCACAAGCAAAACCAAGAGCAAAAGAAGCAAGAGAAAAAGAAGCTCTCCATCTTGAAATCACAGTTACAGGTTACATCACTCCGTCACTCCTTTTTTCCCCCTTTGCATGCATGCGCTCGCGCGCGTGTGTTGCTGATCTACCCTGGTCCATGGTCGGCCATGATCAGCGTCCATCTGAGCAGTGATGCCCATCTCTAATCTCTCCCAAAATTTTGCCTCCAACTTTGCTCTTATTGCTACGTTCATTGGGCATGGCTGAGAGATGACGGGCAACGCCTACTGCTGCTGCTGCATGCAACAACGACCAGGAGGGTAAGCGCAAAAGGGCGAGGCTACTCCTTGGAAATTGTTCATGGCGGCTAGGGCCATTGCAATAAGAGAGAACGAACAGGATAGCTCGTGTAGGTAATTGCTGGAGGAGTCCACCTTTGTAAGTGTCATTGGAAGACAAGAAAAAGAGTTGTGTGTACGTCGTGAGTGTGTGCACTGTTGAGGTACTTAGAACATAGTAGAAATTGGAGGACTCAAGTGTTTGACCTATGGGTGGGTGTTTAGGACAAGCTGGTGGAGATACATGAGTACTGCAGAGAAACAGTGGCCGACTTCTGCAGCTTACAAGCTGGAGAGAGAGAGAGAGAGAGAGAGAGAGAGAGAGAGAGAGAGTTTTGCATGGCATGCGGGTTGGTGTGCACGTGTACTACAGCAACGAGGGGCGGAGAAAGAGAGAGTGCAACTCCTCTGCATGAGGGTGGTTGGAGTCAAGGACGTGTGCTCGCACCCGTCTAGCACACGAGAGGTAGAGATAAAAAGAATGAGTGGATGGCTGCTAGCGGGCAAGAACTGAGAGAAAGAAGGACTTATACATGCAAATAAATTGGGCGTGGTTGCATGGTTTTGGGCTATTGAACTGGAGAAGCGATGGCCACTCGAAACGGTGGTTTGTGTAGTAGTTTTCATGCATATTGTTGTCGGCTGAGACAGTCTTCTAAGGTGCAATCCAACTTAATATGTAGGGTGCCGTCGTCTGCTACATGTCAGATGGAAGTAAACCGCTGCTGCCATTGTTAGTGTCGCTGTGGACAACAACCTAGCACGACACTTAAGGTTACAGCTCTAAAAACATTTGTGGGGTGGTTTCTCACGAATTAAAATTGCCTATTTATTCTCCTCTGCCCCGACAGTGAGGTTCTTCGAGTATAAGAGGTTACTTATCTCAGTTTCCTGTTGAGCATCAGGTTTTGACTCCTAGCCCAAGTCTTTGGAGGTTGTGCTAATGGAGTTAAAAGTTCTCGACTTTTATAAAAAATTCTTTAGCATCTCTTCTTCGTTTGTTGCTACTATGCAGATCCTATGATGATATTTTTTCCGTGCTTGTTAATATATATATACATTAATATTATGTAAACTTTACTCACAGTATAAAATTATCATTCCTACTATCTTATTCAGGTCTGTTCTACTAATTACAAATTAATGAAGGATAATGTCAGATTTGCATGAAAAAGATAATATAAAACAAGGACATAGAATTATAATTTTTGAAAACCAGAAGAAAACAAGAGCACTTAGCTTTTGGTTATCCTAATTTGCAATCACTAGAGCATAGCCTCAGCTCTGATACCACTGCTACAGACGGGAGCGTAGAGAGCCCTGCAAAATACTCAAAATAGCGCATAGCAAGACATAAACGAATAAATCTACGTACCTGTCGACTCGCACAAATCCATAATCGAGCACAATACGAATAGAGAGAGAGAGGGAGCGGGAGAGAGCGAAAGAACACGTGCAGGCACACCTCCTAGAGCGGAGTGCTGCGCCGGCACGGTGAGAGAGGAGAGAGAAGAGAAGATAAGAAGACACAAGTATTGGGTGCAATCTCCCGCCGTGCAAGAGTGACCATTTCCCTCTTGCACGTATTTCATTTATAGATTTCTTGAATGGTAAAAAATGAGTACAAACTGGCCGACCGCCCAAAATTCGTAAAAGAGCACTTGAATAAATATAAATAAAATGTAATTTCCTTTTGAAATAGCTTAGCTCGCTCAAGCCTTTTCCACCTGTTAGCTGCAATAAGAGTAAAATATTAATTCCATAACATGAAATGACATCTCTAAAATCGGGATCAATAGCATACTCATCTATCATAGAAGATAGATCATTGTGAGTTGCTATGGAAACAACATTCACTCTTGGGTGTCTTGAGAGTGCATTGGCTACTTGATTATGCTTTCCAGCAATGTGAGCAATATGAAATTGAAATTGCGAAAGGAAATTTGCCCACCTCATTTGTTTGTTGGAGAGCTTGGTCTGCGTCATGAAGTACTTAAGACTTTGGTGATCCATTCGCAGAATGAAAGGAGTCCCCAATAAATAGTGCTTCCATGAGTCTAAGACATGTAGAACTACGAGGAGTTCCTTTTCATATATGCCTAGAGCTTGCTCAACAGGGTCGAGTCTTCGACTTTCATAGCCTATAGCGTGCCCTTCTTGAAGCAAAACAGCTCCAAGGCAATCACCACAAGTATCACATTGGACCTCAAATTCTTTGAGAGATCTGGTAGTGTAAGCACAGGTTGAGAGATAATCTTTTCTTGAAGCTTTTTGAAAGCATTGTTCTCCTTGGCAGACCATGTGTACCTAACATTGTTAGGTCATGTAATGGTCCTACTATTAATCATAATTTTTCTATGAAGTGTCTATAGTATGCGCACATACCTATAAAGATTCTTAACTCACACTGCAACACTACATGAAGATATCGACGCTTCTATATCGATGCGTATAGCAACACGTATAGCGACGCAAAAACATTTGGGGGAAAAAAGCGAAACCCGCGCGCAGGGGCCATTTTTGCCTGCTTAGATCTTGGCCGAAACCTGCTGCGTAGGTACTATGTCCATCTCCGCCCCCCCCAACCCCTCCCTCTCTCTCTCTCTCTCTACATCGTGTGTGTGTGTGTAGGAAAGAGAGAGAGAGAGAGAGAGAGAGAGAGAGAGAGAGAGAGAGAGAGAGAATTAATGTATGCTTAGGAAATTAAAATTAAAGAAAAAAAATTAAAGAGAGAAATGAAACGAAATGTTATATTAACGTCTTCGAAAGGCCAAAGTGACCAATGAGACATGAGACAAGAAAGTTACAATGTGATGGATCTGATACAAATCAGAGTAAGAAGATGAAAAAATAAAATATTATGGAATCCTAAACTGCTGGGTGTGGACTAAATGGCTAAACTAGCTAGCTGGGATAGGTAGATCATAGGAGATCCAGCATCTGTCGCAGGCGGATCTCATCAATCTCCTCCATGGTTAGTAGTCTGATCGGGCGTTGTGCATGTCGAGCGTAAGTGACCTAGCTAGATCCTCTGATGCAGCCTCTGTCGATGTTGTGTAGTCCTCCGCAGTCGTGGGCATCTAGATCTCCCTAGCTTAGTCGCTCGTTCGATCAGTAGAGAGATAGGGAAGTAGAGAGCGAGAGAGAGAGAGAGAGAGAGAGAGAGAGAGAGAGAGAGAGAGAGAGAGAGAGAATAGAAAGATAGAGAAAGAGAGTTATATATATATATATATATATATATATATATATATATATATATATATATATATATATATATATATATATATATATAGAGAGAGAGAGAGAGAGAGAGAGAGAGAGAGAGAGAGAGAGAGAGAGAGAGATAGGGAAGTGGAGAGCGAGACAGAGAGAGAGATAGGAAAATAGGGAAATAGAGAAAGAAAGAGAGGTAGCTAGCCAGAGCGAGATCGAGAGAGAGAGAGAGAAAGAGAGATAGCGAGAGCGAGATCGAGAGAGAAAGAACGAGAGATAGAGTACGTAGACAGAGAAGAAACTATGAAACTAAAAGAGGCAAAGGGGTTTTTCCTGCTACATGCATTGCCATGTACACCTGAGAGTGCACGTATGTGTCTACCCATATAGGATTTGACCAATAAAGACGAGATTTTGACCCGGTGGTCCTAATCTCCGTACACCTCTGGACTGAGGTGTACCGAGATTGGGCAAGACTAGAGAATCCGAGGTAGTTTACATTGTGAGGAGTATATATATATATATATATTAAAACAACATTCATAATCATTGTAGATGGCAACGTCATCAACTAACATGGAGGAAAAGATTGCATGCTCGTGCACACTCTGCAAGTATCAAATCCTGCGCAAGCGTAGGATATGTAATGAGCATGTGCACAAGTATGGAGAGTTTGCTAGAGAAACCGTACAGAATCTGCGATACGACTCCTACGGAACGGGCATTGATTTCTGTGACATAGCACCTACATCTGAGAGAGAGAGAAAAAATATTATGCGTGAAGTTCCGACCAATATAGAGCCACGGATGGAAGCAGAAAAGGGCTTACAGACAGAAGACGATAGCATGGAGGAGATGTTGGATGCCTTCTTCCAGACAAGCGAGGAGAACGCGAACGAAGCAGCACCAGAAGCCGTGCGCCTATCTCCTGAAGACATGTTGAGGAAGTTGGAACATCAACCAATCTATGAAGGCGCCAAAATATCTGTGCTTCGTACTTGTCTAGTGTTTTTGAATCTTCAGTAAGTGTACGGGTGGTCAGATGCAAGCGTCACTGCTTTGTTTAGATACGTAATTTACAAAAGAGATTTTTCGATTGCAACGGTGATGTGCTCTTGTATTGACGACCGAATTTCTATCCGTTTCTGACCCAAAAATGCCTTGACTGTGGAGCAATGAGGAGGATGCAAGACTGGTGGGAGAGGAGCCGCAAGGGCAAGGGGTGCCGAAGAAAATGAGCCTGGCCATGCGAGAAAAGATCATGAAGTTCTGTATACTAAATTCAGCGCCAATGCAAAAATGGCTTGAAAGGTACGAAGAAGAGAAAGAGAGACGCAATAGGGAGCGACGGGATTTCAGGCGAAGTGGAACGACTAGAGGCTTACCCTTGCCAGACTATCTCGCTCCTCTAGCTGAATTCCCTACAATGGCATGGTTGGACAAGACAGTGAGAGCAGCTCGACAGATCGGAGAACCCATATCTGTAGAAGAGGAAGAGCTGGCTATTGGATGTGACTGGAAGTATCATACATACATGGCACTGTGGTCGCATGGAAAGCATTTCAGAACACAACAGATTGACAGCAGAAGAAACACGTTTGACAGTGGGGTAATGGTTAGTTTCATGCAAAAGAGCAGAGCCAGTGCTAGAGACACGAATGAAAGCACTAGCAACCTGGATTACTGTGGTCTGGTGTCAGATATCCTGAAAGTAAGCTTCAGGCGGTTTGAGATGTTTTTGTTGGATGTGAAGTGGTTCAAGGTGATTACTTCTGGTCGCTCAATGCAACGGTACGTAGAGATGGAAACAAACTTGTGCAAATAGATTCTACAAAGATTTGGACAGATGCGAGCGACACATTTGCTCTCCCCGAACATTGCGAGCAAGTGGTCTTTGTACCGGACCCTCGAGAGCGACAATGGTGGTTTGTGGTTCAGGTTGCTCCAAGAAATAAACAAGTATTTGAAGGGCAAGATCTCCTGGAGGAAAGTCAGTCAGACGACGTCCATACTATTGTGACATTAGATGAGATGGACGAAGGTATGGCAGAGGAAGATGACAGATATACGAGGGATGACGTAGACGAGCCATAATTGAGACTTGTAGATGAAGATGCAATGGATGAAGACAATCTGCCAGAACGAGTTGGGGCAGAGTTATGTTTGCAATTAGAGATAGACGATGATACGGTGCAAGATCTTATCGATGATGCCTCACTCGTCGAGGCCTAGGCTTGTAAGTGTTTGTGTGAAGACGTTGATTTAAAATTAAGCTTAAAGTTAATTCAAACAATTGTGTTCTGACGCTTTATTTTACTTTCTTTGTGCAAGAATTTAGTATGGAATACCAGATTCCAGATCCCGCGTCCATGAGTGCAGATGCATTCATGGGCTTCGTTACACGGATGACGCCTACTCAGATCATAGAGGCTTCTCAGTACTGGGTAACCAGAGGCATGGGTACTACGCCTCCGGGCTTCACACCGGAGGGTCTGACGCCTAGGGGGGGGACGCCTACGGGGGGGAGGACGCCTATGGGTACGACGCTTGCTTCTTCCATCACAGCCGCTTCGACACCTAGGGGTGGGACAGAGGCGGGTACGTCCTCATCTCTGCAGCACAGGCGCACTCGCTGATCTCGGCGATCGTCAGGTGGAGGTGGTGGTTGTTGTGGAGGAGGGTCCACAGATGCTTCGACCCCTCCTCGCTCACGACCCCCGTCCTACCCAGGCACACCTCTCGACACACCTCTTGGCACACCTCGGACACCTTGGGGGGCACACGATCCTAGTGCCTCCAAGCTCTATATTGTACAGGCAGATGGTTCTGTTGACATGGATAGAGTCGGGACTGAGATGCGACAGCGGATTCGCCAGCTCGCGGAGCTGCAGTTTTCGACCAGCGTTCTGACGTCTTGGGGTGATCAGGATGGGGACAAAGTCAATTACATAGTGGAGACCATCCTGAGAGAGTACCAGCCTACTCCGGATTCTTCCGTTGTTCCGAGGAGGTGGATCAAGGGTGTTGTACGGGACACCGTGAAACATCGACGAGATGCAGCTCGGAAGGCTTTCAGGACCGGCTCGCCGAAGCCTTCGGACATCCCACACGAGACGTGGCTGCAGATCAGGGAGGATGAGCGGACAGCGGACACGCGGTTCAGACAACAGTGTGAGGCCGCGGAGGTACGACAGATGACCAGGGGGACATCTCATCTTGGCAGCGGAGGCTTCGACACCTTTCGCTATGAGTTTGTGAGTTTCTAATCCAATCTTAACTATGGCGTTTTTTAAAACGCGATGAATCATGTATTCGTATTACTTTGATTTTTGTATAAACGCAGGATCTTGTGATGCATCGAGCTCCGTCACGCCAGGAGGAGTCAGATGGATATCGCAGAGGTATCTATGAAGTACTGAATGATCTTAAAGCTTCAGGAGAGCCTGTAGACTGGGAGGCCTTACAGTCTCGCTGATCCCTTGAGGTGAGACGTTAATATGTGTGAGTTGATTTAATTAAGTAAGTATATGTGAAGTAATATCCATACTAATTTTGTGAGTTGTCCTATGTGCAGGTTGCGACGCCTAGTCATTAGTGGACCGGATTTCATATATATGCTTTGTGAGACACAGACACGCTTCTGTGTCTCTTTTTTGTACAGACAGTTATTGTTCAGACAGTTATTGTTTCCCTTATGGTTATGATTATTGTCATTGTCATTGTATAGACATGGTTATTTCTCCTATTTTTATATAGACACAGTTATGGTTCAGGTTTTGTTAATGGTTATGTTTAACTTTCTGGTTATGCTTATGGTTATTGTTAATTTTGTTTATGGTTATGGTTATCTGCATTATGGTTATGCTTTTAAGTTATGGTTATGGTTCGTTATGGTTATGCTTTTAAGTTATGGTTATGGTTCATTATGGTTATGCTTTTCAGTTGGTACGGTACTTGTCTTTCATTGGCCTTAAATCTCATGTGAGATCCTACATGGATAGCATGTAGGAGGCGTATACATGATATGTTTTTTTTTTTAAAGTTTATATAAAACAAAGGGAACTCTGCCGAATTTTTTGCGCGCGGGAGCATGGTTGATTTTGGTGCTGCTCGCTTTCTTGGGCAGAGGGCAGGAAGTCTGGCTTGTGGCTGTGTCCATCTTTTAACTAGGCACAGGCCAGGCTACCTACCCTCTGTCCAAGAAAATTTTTTTCTGTTATGGTCGCCGCTATCTGCGTCGCAAATAGCGACAGGTTCATAGGGACGCGGATATCGACACAGATATAGACGCAGTGCGTCAATATCTGCGTCGATGACACCTTTTTTTGTTGTAGTGTCATGAAGATTCCTTGGTTTAGGCCATCCTTTGATTACCTCTAACTTTGATGGATCCATTTGGATGCCATCTTGAGAGATAATGTGACCTAAGTACTGAATCTCTTGCAAGAAAAATTCACTTTTCTTTCGATTAGCATAAAGTTTATTCTCTCTTAGAACTTGAAATATTACCTGGAGGTGTTGCTTGTGTTCGTCTAATGAATTAGAG
The DNA here is from genome assembly GCF_014529385.1 of Adiantum capillus-veneris. NCBI lineage: Eukaryota > Viridiplantae > Streptophyta > Polypodiopsida > Polypodiales > Pteridaceae > Adiantum > Adiantum capillus-veneris. The sequence goes on from NC_140934.1 coordinate 7,374,680, forward strand.
TAGATGATGATAGCATCAAAGAACACTCCAGTAAAGGTTCGGTGAGGCCTGAATAGCTTCTCCATCAAGCGGTTGAATGTGGTTGGTGCATTGGTCAAGCCAAAAGGCATGACAATGTATTCGTAAAGACCAAACGCAGTGCAAAATGTGGTCTTTACAATGTCTTGATCAACTATCCTTATTTGATGATAGCCACTTTTTAGGTCAATCCTACTGAAGTAGGTGGACCCTTGTAGCTTATCAAATAGGTCTTCTACCTGTGGAATGGGAAACCTATTTTTGATAGTGATACTATTTAGTGCTCTATTGTCGACACACATACGATATGTGCCATCTTTCTTTTGCACTAGTAGCACAGAAGAACAAAATGGAGATGAGCTAGGCCTAACCATGCCCTTCTCAACTAACTCAGGCACTTGCCACATAATCTCCTCTTGTTGAGCTTGAGAAACTCTATAAGGAGGTTTGCTAGGCGGTGAACTTCCTAGAAGAAGTTCAATTGCATGGTCATCATTACCTCGTTTAGGAGGTAGCTCACAAGGGATGTCGTCAATAAAAACATCATGAAACCCCTTGAGAAAATTGGAAATAACTCTAATTCCTTTTGATTGTGTATATTTTCTTTTGCTAAAACATTAGGTTCATTTTGAGAATCTTTAACAAAAATCATGTACACGGAAATAGAGCTCTTTATTGACTTGTTGAAAGCTTGTTGAGAGCTCTCCTTTGGATCCCTACTGTGGTGGCCGGTCTGCTAGCTTAACCAATATTCTAGCTTTTTCTCCCCTGGCACTTCCCCATATTAAATCATCAGTTTAACATGAGAAAATCATTTAGGAGAATTAGATATTGATTATTATGACAGGTGTATCCGCTTACGGTGAAGTCCAAAGGGTTTGTGTGCTTCAAGAAATTTTTGGCCAAGGCTGAAAATGTCTCAAAATGTGCTATGGACACCCTCCGTTCTGATCGGGGGGGGGGTATATGTCTCATGAATTTAATGCATTTCTGGCTAGTCGTGCAATAAAACATCAATGTAAAGTTCCATATACACCTCAAGAAAATGGTGTTTTTGAAATAAAGTACATGTTTCTTACGGAGATGGCAAGATGTATGGTCAAAAGTGAAGCTTTGCCACATTTGTTTGGCTTGAGGCCATCATGTGTGCCACTTATGTACTCAACAAGTTTCCTATAAAAGCTTTATATTCTATGACTCCATATGAAGCATGGCATGATAGAAAGCCATCTATTAATCACATGCGTGTTTTTGGGTATTTGGCTTATGCTTTGGTGCCACAAACTCCATGCAAAAACTAGATGATAAGGCTATTAAGTGCATTTTTGTTGGTTATAGTGCTAAAAGCAAAGGTTACAACTACTAATTTTCATTATACGTTATGCATGAGAAACATATAATACGTCATATATGGGTGTATTTTACATGACCTCATGTTATACAGTCGTATAGCAAAAACTGGCAACGTATTTTTTTTCCAGTTTTTTGATCGAAAACTACATCTATCAAAAAAACTTTCGATGAAAAAGAATTAGGACAAAATATTTCTTGATCGAAGAATTTTTTGATCGAAACATAAAGTATACATATTGGCAACGAGTCTTGTTGAGACTAGTATTCATCACAAAAGGTATTCCATGTCAATAGTAGACTAAAAAAATGAAATTTTTTATAATTCAAAGATATTGAAATTTAAAATAGTTTTAATTTTTTTTATTAAATCAATTTAATGTTTTGTTAAAATTTGATTGATTTTTTCTTTGAAAATCAAATTATATAAGCTTTGTATGTTGTGTAGAGCTCAAACTCTCACTCATACAAGGTGTTTATTTTTTAGGAGTCACTTACTACGTGCTCAATTTACTGACATATGGAAGTGAATTAGTGATACAATTTAGAGATTGCCGTTGTGTGCAGAGTTTACTCTCACATAAGGTTATTTGTCTGTAAAATATAATAGAATAGAGGTCAGTTTTATTAATTAGGTAGGTTTGATTTTGACGTGCAGATACTTACTCACCTCAAAGTGAACATAGAGATATATTTTTTTTTGTCCTGTGTAGAGCCATCACACTATGCTCTCACTAGAATCAAAATTTAGGAATCTCATGTCCAAATACATTGATATTACATTATCTTTATTTGGATTGCTACGTCTATCTTACCGTGTGATTGTACACGTGCATCAACTGCAGATAGATAAGCTTTCAAAGATCTACCATGGAGTGTGAGAACTTCATGTTCGTACTTTAGATAGATATGACAATCGTCAAGGTTTGCAATTAATCCTCATGTTCCAATGAGAATCAATTCCAATATTTGATCAACATTATCGATTATTGTAATGTGTGAAAGCTTTAAGCTTGCACTTTAGATAAATCGATATAGTGCAACGTGATGATGAGTTTTATTTGTATTGTTTTAAATAAGTGATTAAGATTATCGATTATCGTAATGTGTGAAAGCCAAAAGCTTACACTTTAGATGAATTGATATAGTTCAATGTAATTGAATTGTTTTATTTGAAGTGATGAAGTTATTTAGCGCAACCTATATAATTTGATTGACATGAGTTTATTGAAGAATGCTAAGACTATCATTGTTTATTGTTGATTGATAATGTAGCACGAGACTAATTGATAGTGTAGACAAATTTTGATTACTATATTGATCGATAGAGCATTGCTTGTGTAGTTTGTTGCTTTGAACTAGTTTTGAACTCAAAATCAACAAGTGGATTTATTGATCTGGCAGTATATATGGTGAAAGGACATGAGTGGAGTTACGTCCATGAGTTGCATGCTAAAAAGAATATATCTTGATTGAAATGTAAGACCTGCGGCCATGAGTTCAGTGGTAATGCAACCAAAATCAAAAAGCATTTGTTTAAACTCCCTGGTAATATCTTCGAGTGTACGGCTCCGCCAAGAGAAATTGATGCTAGATTGTCAAAGTATGCTTGCATAGTAGAGCAATTCTTCTAGCTAAAAAGAAAAGTGCTAAAGACAAACAAGTTGCAACGGATGTTGAAATGTATGTTGTCAATGAGAGAACATAGCATGTACCTACAGAAGCAAGTGATCACACTCCCTAGTCCCTCATTTTCATGGATATGCTTCAACGTCAGCAACAACAAATCCTAGCTCAACTGAAGTTAGTAAAGCATCACCCAATGGCCAAATGCTCTATGAAGCGATAGATAAGCAATGGTTACTTGAGTTGCACTTGAAATGGATGCAAGCTTTTGTGACGTGCGGTATACCATTCAATGCTATGCGCAAACCCATATTTCAAGATGCTTTAATGAGCACGGCCAAAAAAGGGTTTGTGCTTCCTGATTATAATAAGATGCGTACAGAGTATCTAGATAAATTGAAAGACAATACTGAAGCCATCCTCAAGCGCACGGTGGTGGACTTTGTTCCTACATTTGGTTGCACCATAGCGTTGGATGGATGGACCAACTGTCAAAAGCGGCCGCTTATCAATGTGATGCTTATCAATCCTAGAGGGTCTATGTTCGTAGAAGCCATTGACACCTATTCAAAATAGAAGACCAATGATTATCTTGCAAGGATATATATGAGCGAGCCATAACAAAGGCGGGTTGGCCAAAGAACGTGATTGCAATTGTCACAGATAATGCATCCAATTACAAGGCTTCAGGAAGGGCTATCCAAGTTAAGTACCCTAAAATGATTATCTTGCAAGGATATATGAGCGCACCATAGCAAAGATAATGCATCCAATTACAAGGCTACAAGAAGGGCGATCCAAGTTAAGTACCCTGAAATTACTTGGGGGCCATGTGTCGCGTATACTCTTTTTTTTCTATTAAAATACATTCAAAAAATGGCCGTCATAAAACAAATGCTGCTGGATGTAAATCATGTGGTGAAATTCATTATAGAGCATTAATTTCTGTATACTCTTTTTCGAATAAAATCACCCCCAACAAAACTTTGCAAATATTTTGTGCGACAAGGTTTGCAACCGCATGCTATGTTCTTGCCATTTTGCAAGAAGTGAAGCCTAGATTGATTGAAATGGTAGCCAATATAAGATAGGATGCTTGGCTCAGCAAGTATCATAGGTGGCAAGAGGCAACTACAAGATGTGTACAGCTTGTGAACTCGCAAGTTTTTTCATGCAATGTAGAGAGAATTGCCACCCTTGTCAAACCATTTATTGATCTTTTGCGCATAGTCAACAAAGACTCGTTTGTCTTTGGTTGAGTCTATTGGTACATGTTAGAGGCATTATGCAAATTAAGAGAGCATGCTGGCTTTGGTGCAAAGGACAAAGCTTCCATAATCACAGCTGCCAACAAGAGATGGGTGCAATTGCATACGCCGTTTCATGGTGTTGCATTTGTATTGGATCCTCAATTTCAAATGCACCAACAATCGGCCAATAACGAATTCATGAGTGACTTCAAAATAGTGTGCTCTCAACTATTAGGACAAGAGGATGGGAAAACTGCTTTTCATAAGTGAGTCGATTATGCTAATAGAACTAGCATGTTCTGGGATCCATGGCATATAGATGCCATTGCACACACAAGTGTGTCTCTATGGTGGAAGGAGTATGGTGGGGAGAAAGTGGAGATGCAACACATTGCTATTAGAGTTCTATCTGTTGCTGTATCAAGTGGAAGCTACGAGAGAAATTGGTCGGCTTTTAACTTTATGCATACCAAGAAACAAAGTCGGATTCATCCTAAACGTGCTACTCATTTGGTTTATGTGTTTTGCAACATGAGACTTATCCATAAGACTGTGAACATTGCTTCAAGAGCAACACAAAAGCACTATGGTGTCTTTCAAACCCATGAAGCTATAGCTGCAAAAGTAGACAGTGACTGTAAAATGGAATGGGAGATAGTTTCAAAATGCTCTGATATGGATGAAATAGATGATATGATTGGTGTGTTTGATGGTGATGAAGATGTATGACTAAAGGCGTATAAGTAATTATGACACATCGCCATTTTACACTACAAGATGTTCACCTCTCTCTCTCTCTCTCTCTCTCTCTCTCTCTCTCTCTCTCTCTATATATATATATATATATATATATATATATATATATATATATATATATATATATATATATATATATATATATATATATATATGTCTATCTCTCTCTATCTATCTATCTCAAGTTACTTTTAAAATAAGAATCATAATTACAGGTAGACACAATACAATACTATTTATTTGATTGAGAATACAAAAATGGACAGCTGAGGAGATAAATGACAAGCTGTGATTACGAAAATTATAGCCCTTCGCCAAAATAGATAGGGGCAAAGTGAGCAAAGTGCTCAAGCCAAAGATTGAGTCAGCTCATTGAGTAGTTCATCTATGTCAAACTCAGTACTTTTAGGCACAGGAGATGGGCTTAGAGGTTTTTGTTGCGAAGGACCAGCCTGATCTGGCAATGGTACGTAGACTGTTACATACTATTGCAGCTTGGCTTGGGCCTCTGATAGCTCTATCTCAAGCTCAAGGATTCTGTCGTGCAAAATGTCACGCGTCTCTCCTTGGCTTGCAAGATCTTACCCTTGGCTTGCCAATACAACGAGCGTCTCTGACTCTTCGAGAAGCAGAACTATGGGATGTTTGCGTGCAGGCATTGGATTATTGGCGTGAGTTGCTGCCACTTTCCGTGCAATTAAACCATACCCAACGCTAGAATTCTTGGGGCGGTCTGACCAATCTACACGCCTCCCAAGGATGTCATAAACATAACATTGTTGTATAAAGTAGAGTGTCATTTGGCTATTGTTTGGCATCACTCTCTCGACATATGAATCTTTGTAGAAATACTCGTGCGAATCCTTTGTGTTGCAAATCTGATAGATTTACATGAGGTGATTCTTTGACATTGCCACTAATTCGAAATAAATGTTGGCATACAAAGTGGCTTGGACATAGCTTTCTGCACTTCTTAAGGCGAAGAGGCTCGCCTTGCAACCCGGACTCGTCCTCTTCGATTCACACAATAGCTTTGAGGTCTTTCTCTTGGCCATACGCTCTCTCTCTCTTCTTGGTAGATGGACCATGCTTCAACGTGATTAAGTTCTTCTTCCATATCTACCAATCAAGCAAGCATGTCATCATTAGAAAGACTTATCATAAAGCTGACAGGTTATCACTTTCAAATCTTCAAAGGAATAGACATGATAACTTAATCATGCTGCAATAAAGAGACATAATATTTATCACCATGGTGTTGGAAAGAGACAAGATAACTTGATAATTATATAATTTACAAGCTCAATACATGAAGATAATAAATAATTCATCACTTTAATCATCCGCTAGTGGTAGACCAAAAATCATTGCAATGTCATAGTCCACTCTATGGGCACCATTTAGACAGAGAGAGAGATCAAAAGCGTTAGGTTGGGTTGAGGGATTTTTTTGCTTGCCACTCTCAAGGTGGGTAAGTACATTGCTTTAAAAATCTCTTTTCTCTTATGGCACTGACATGCACTTCAAGAGTCGTTTTACAAGTATGATACATGGAGTAGATGTCCATGGATTTATTCCAGGGAGGGGGATTAATAGATATGCATTCTAGGGTAGCCCATGGAAAATATCTCTCGCTCTGCTTTCTAGTTTCTATTTTCAAGTTGCGGAGAGGAGGAACGCATGTCGTTGTTTTGGTCTTTGTACATGACCCCCAATCCACAATGCCTGCATAGACCCCCTTTTGTCCAAAGTGAAGCATCATGTTGCAAGAGTGAAGGTCATTGTGGAGATAGTCGTGCGCATGTAGATACTTTAAGTATGAAGAAGAACGTTTATTATCTGCAAAATGTTATTTTTGAACATCTCTATTGTTCCTCCAGTGGTTGCATAATCACGAATGGCAGGTTGACTACCATTTGCAGTGTACTCTCTTATCCACTGCTCTACATGGCCCCCATTCCAAAAACATGAAATGAGCATTGGATGCTCTATGTGGTGGACCATGAAAAGTGGATAAATAATGCTATGATGAGTGATGTCCAAAACTGTGGCTTTATCCATGACCGATTGATTCACTCTGGGTCCATGCAGGTGGACTTTAAAGATCTTCGCTGCATACAATGGCTCTTTAAACATAGGATGTGTGACACCTACACGCTTCATGTGTGTCCATCTCCCTTCTCCCAGTTGCGGAGCCTGTATATTGAAGATTTTTGTTTCTAGCAAAAGATATAATACAGGGGGGAGCTGAGACTGATTGAGAGCGAGAGTGGCACTAGCAGCAGACTCTATTAACTCTAGCCGTAGTTTCTGGCTCTTTTGTAGCATCGAAAGAGCTGCTTCCACTCTCGTGCGCTTTGCTACTCTCTCCAGCTTTCCCTTGCTCTTGAACTCAGTATACAAATGTTGCACAAGCTCTATGCGAGTAGCTATGCCTGGCAAAGTAATGATTTCAGGATTTTTTAGATCCTAAAAAATCTTTGCAATCTATCCAATAGACTGCTTGACCATGTTCAATAATGAACATGATATCATTAGAGATATGTCAAAAGCAACGGGCGTTAATGCGTGCTAAAGCTGCTCAAAAACAGACTTCGCTAAGGCCTCTGTGAACTAGTAATAATGTTCCGGACTAGAGGGATTTAGGCAAAAACAAAGTTTAGGCTCTAGAATGTGATGAAAGTGACGTACTATCACTTTAATTTGAGGTGAATTTTTGTTGATGTTTCGTCAGCTTAATATCCGCCATAGCTGCAAAATATAATTTTAAAACATAAACGTTGTCAGAGGGGAGGGAAAACTCTCAAAATCATGTCATGATCCTAATCCATACACAATTGACATAATCTAGAGAAAACGATGATAAATTATGATTGCAATACATACATTGTACAATGGAGAGAGGTGAACATGCCAGGAGTGTGAGGGACGCTCATCACAAGAATTGGACCATGTTATGTGCATTACATAACACACATAAACGATCAAAGCATGAATGTGAACAACCTAGCTTGTGTGAGGTACACTCAACTCAAGTCCTGGACGTTGTTGTCATGTTGATTGATAGTTTAATCAATTTAATCCCTGATGAAGTGTGTGAAACACAACACAACCATCAACGGATAATTTAAAAATCTCATATTGTGGTCAAACATTGTACATATTTACACCAAGTCATCTACTGATGAGTGGTGTATCTACTAATCGAAAAGTACAAGAGCAAGATGTGTCATGCTAAGATGAAGAGGCCATATGTATGCATCTCTCTACTCTTAGGTAGACAAACGTATCTCTCATATTTCTATGTAGTAAGAACGATGATATGACTTAATCCAATCCTTGATGAAGTGTGTGGAACTCACAATACAAACATCAGCGAACAATTTAACAATCTCAGATGCAGGCCAAATATCGTATGTATCTACTGATCGAAAAGTACAAGAGCAAGATGTGTCATGCTAAGATGAAGAGGCCATAGGTATGCATCTGTCCACTCTTAGGTAGACAAACGTATCTCTCATATTTCTATGTAGTAAGAGCGATGATATGACTTAATTCAATCCTTGATGAAATGTATGGAACTCACAACACAAACATCAGCGCACAATTTAACAATCTCATATGCAGGCCAAATATCGTATATATCTACATCCAAGGCAGCACCAAGTCATCTAGTGATGAATAATGATGTGTCTTTGGAGTTTGAAACACAAGAGTAAATAGTGCGTCGCACAGAAATGAAGAGGGCATAGACTATGCATCTCTCCACTCTTTGTTTGACGAGCAGAATTCTTGCGTTTTTACGTGATACAAACGATGATTTGAGCCGATCTAAAATTGAGAAACCTATAGGTCACCGTGAAGTGAGAGGTGTAGCATCATGCCTACTGCACTCCACGAGTCGACCACTAAATTCTAACTCAGTCCTATGGTGAGAGATAAGACTACTGCACCACACGAGTGAGAATCTAAGTCTGTCCTAAATCCTTCTCTGTAGTGAGCCAAGTGACTGCACAAACCGAGAAAAGTGACTAGTTTCTATCCACTTCTGGAGGGAGCCGGATGGCTACACACCACGAAGTGGCCTATAACCTGCAAGCCAACTCTGTGGTGAGAGAAAACCAGCTGCACCACACGAGTTTGACACAACACACAAAAACAAGTTAGTAAAAGTAGTAACTTCAAAACTATACCTCAAGCTCCAGCTGTCTGTTGCTCCTTCTCCAGCAGTCGTTGGTTTCGATTGAAACTGGTGATAGTCTTCATATAAATATTTCGATCGAAAAGAAATAAAACGGCTATTCAGTGATTATTCGGGATTTCGACGTATAATGACGTTTTATACGTATTTTTTATTGGTACGGGCGTATAAATGCAACGCATACAAGCTATACTATCCGCAAACAAAGCGTATCTTGGTTTCACGGAGTGTTGTGTTTGTGAAAGATTCTATTTAGTCCTTGGTATTATGTACTAGAGATAGCAATGTAAGCTCACATAACATTTATGACAGTTTATTGCCTCTTTTCAGTGGTGGAAGTTTTGAATGTAAATTTCAATAAGGCAAATATACAACCTATGGGGGATTCTCAAAATGTTACATATCAACCAATTTTTGATGCAAATGTATATGATTTCCTCGATGAGGAAAGGGCTGAGACTGAGGAGGCTAGAGGTTTGCCAAAATGACTAGTGCATACTTTGTGTGACATTAAATTGGTTGCACGTTCTCTAGTTGTACTCCTTCAAGTTCTCGCCATGCATCTTTGACCTTTGCTCTCACTTGTCATATAACTATTGTGCGTTTTCTATATGCATTGGTAGCTCATTTTGGTTGGGATGTACATGAATCAGACATTGTACTGCTTTCTTGAATGGTGACATATTTGAGGAATTTTATGTAGCGGAGCCTCGCGGTTTTGACAAGAAAGGACAAGAGGATGAAGTGTGCAAATGTAAGAAAGCTTTGTATGGGTTAAAGCAGTCTCCTCATGCTTCGTATGAGAAAGTTGACACTCATTTGGTCAAACGAGGTTTTTGTACAATCCATCAAAAAGCACTTTGTATGTGAAGCGTGAGGGTGATGTACTTTTCATCGTTGTTCTATATGTGGATGATTTGATGATCACTAGTATGAATGAGGTACATATTGCTGAATTTAAGGCTGATTTGAAACTCTATGTGCGAGTTCTCGTTCACCGCATCACTCCCAGAGGAGATTTGCTACCATGTACATGTGGTAGTGATGTGTGTGAATACACTTAGGAGCCCGTTGAGGTATTTTTCCCCTCACTATGAGGTTTTTTCTCCTGTGCATTGTATATACGCCTATCACTCTAGGGCTACCTTATCTTTCCATTGCAAACAACTATAACAAGGAAATATTTAGATTATAATACATTGAAAAAAAAAAATTAACGATTGAAAAAAACACCCGAAAGCATTGTAAGAAATTGAGGAGAAAACAAAGCGAAACATGGTGGGAAAGATTCTTTGTGAACAAATGTTTAACACCCTCTCACAAGGGGCTACCAAAAAGAATTTAAAAGAAAATTTGCTATCATTAGCTTCCCTGGCTTTATCTCCCAAAATGCAACCCTTTACTGTTACACACTAAAATGTGCTTGCCTAGCCGCTTTTGGAATGGGCATGGGTGCCTATAAACACCAAGCTCTTGGAGTTGGGCCACTGTCGCTAGCTTATTGGTTGTGGCTTCTGCTAACGAATCAGATTCGGTGTGCACAGATGGGCAGGCAGCCTGCGTTGCCCAAGTGCTTGTCCACTTAGTGACCAGCGGGGCCAATCTGTCATTGCTTGCAGTCATCCATGCGAGCACACACACTACTGCTAATTTGGAATTAAATCGAATTCCAAAAACGGGCAAGACATCCTAAAGGGGCAAAATGCTCGGAGTGGGAGTCCAGGAGTTACTGTCATAATTACCTCACCTTCTTGGAAAAGGTGCGCACTGCGCAGGCTACAAGTGTCAACAATGTGCGCATGCATGCGCCATGCGAAGGCGGAGGCGGAGGTGTCTCGGCGTTCAAGGCCCAACGGGGAAACGTTTCTAAAGGCGGTACTCTTTATGGGCCTTTTGGTCACGACTGAGGTTCTGAAGGAAGGAAGGGGAGAGAGAGAGAGAGACCTTTGAAGTTCGCATGGGTCACGACAGTAATAACACGACTCGGGGTTGCAGCTTGTACCATCCATCCGTCAAAGTGGTAAAATTGCCACACATTGACAACTCTACGGCAATCCAGCCCATTTTCAAAAAGAAAACTTTAGAAATTATTCGAGCATTTTCTAATAAAAATTTAGCGGGAGATTTTGTGAGCTCTCAGCAGAGGAACACTTTTCCCTAACATGACACGAGCAATTGAACGGTTTCTCCTCTCACCAGTGTTCGGGAATAGTCATTTTTCCAACCATACAAAATTCCTTTCCTTGGATTTGCCAAGAGGAAATTTTAAAAATTTACATTGTTTTTTGGGGTTTTTACACTATTTTTTTCCATTTTGCGGCGGAGTTTCTCCTTTTCCCTTTGCTCTCAACCGGCACTTTTGAAATTGAAAACGGCACGATATTAAGCTGAGACACATATTTCCCGAACACTGCCTCTCACTCCAAAGCTCAAACCCTAGATACAAAAGTACGTCAATAATATTTGCGGGTTTGCATTCTTCTCAACTTAGGCTGGGTTCACATCAACCCCGTGGAAGCAATCGCATCAGAGGTGCACTTCCAGGTGGAAGAAAAGTCCTCAATGCACTTTCGCCTACCTGATGTTCACACAACCCGGAGGTACGGTCTCCTCTACCTGCTTGTGTGGAGAGCAACTATTGGTTGTGCGAGCAGGTGTCAAGGTGGAAAATTAAAGCCCTTGGACGAGGGAGGGGATGAAAGCAACATGCACTCTTTTGTCGTGAGCTGGCAGCAAAACCCCAAGCTGCCTCCACCCTATGTGAACACCATAGTCCACCTGGCCCAAGATTATTGGCTGCAAGCAGGTTCACACTTCCTTTCGCCGCTTGATGTGGAGCCATAGTACCAGTGCTCGAAAAAAACCTAAGTTTAGTGTAATCCCACCTACAAATTTTGAAATTTACCTTTAAATTTTATATTTGAAGGCGAGAAAACCTACAAAATTTTTTAAAAATTAGTGTAATTCGGTGTGAAAACCTTCAAATTTTGTCAATTTACCTCTGTTGTTTCATATATGTAGGTTTGCCAAGTTTTTGGAAAAATGTTTTTTCCGAGCACTGAGCCATACCTTGCGCATGTGAGAAGGTCACTTTCACTCTTACATGAATCGCTTTTGAGCTATATTAACTCCAGCATAGTTTGTAAGGCAAATTGACATTCCTAACCAACCTGAAGTGATAAAACTATGTCTGGGGTCGAGGTGGCTCTAACTTCTACTCACACCCCAAGAAAGGTGACAACAGTTTCCAAATTTCTTGGCGCAGGAGGTGAGTGTTTAAGCCAACTCTCTTCCATAGCCCTGGTCAGAGGGATATGTTCATCTCATCCATGGAGCAAGAAGTTCTTACTCTTAGAAAAAAAAGAAGGAATCCTACGGTATCCCATTTTATCTATTTTGCAAGATGTTAAGGTGCAAACTCTAGCGATGATGAACTAGGGATTGTTGTCTACTAGGCTTCAGCTTCTTCCGCAAGTGCTGAGAAGACCTGCTTGTGTCCATAGTAGGTGGCTTCTTAGCCGTTTGCGATCTGCTATCTCAGTTTCCATATGCGGCTTGTCTCGTCTCTTGACACTTTTTGTTTGAAGCTTCAATATAGGAACTTTGTATGTTTGGCACAGTTGTGAAGATCCCCCTCAACACTCCCAGCTCTCGGTCGATCTCAATCGAGCTCACCTTGCCACTCTGCTCTGGCGTGCTTACCCTTTCCATTAGCACGATTATTATTGATATGACCAAGCGATTATTATCGCTTTTGGCCAACCATAATATCCAATTCTTGGCACACTTAGAGGGCTCCCCCATAGGCCCTCTAAAGCCCTCTTATAACCTCAAAAAAAGGGGTGATTACTATCGCGCTTAGTTTGTTACATCCTAGGCTTACTCCCTTTTGAAGAGTGTTCCTTTGACTAGGAAACGTTCCCATCCGGTTCCGATTTTTTTGGCCATCATCCCCCCTTTCATAAAGTTTTGCTCCTTCGCAGTGCTAAGAATTGAGCTACAGGTCTTACCCATGGAGGATGACATCATTAAGTTCCCCCAAATGCTCGTGGCTAGGAAATTGCCCATGAATGAAGAAGTCGTACCGATGGACAAAGGGGATGGGTTGACATCGCGACCATCAAACGACGCCTTAATGATGGGGGATGCATTGACAAGGGGTTCAACCCTTGTGGATAATAAAGCTTTGACGATTAAGAAGGTCATCTCTGCTAAAGAAGGAGAAAAAGTGATCGATCAAACTACTAAAGGAATTAACTTCGAGGTGAAAACCCTTAAGGCAGGTGTGCCTCAGGGTTTGATTTGAACGAATGGAAACAAGGTGACAACCACTATTGCATCTCTTAGACCAAGCATCTCAATTGCAAGCATTTTGAAGGTTCCGTATAAGTCTAACGATTTCCATAAAGTCACAATTTGGCAAGCATCAAGTGATGGAGGCCATGAAAAATTGATGAATGTAAAGGCTCGCCTCAAATAGGAGCTAAAAGAAACACATAGAGATCGACCCAATTGTTAACAAAAGAATTTTCTCACAAACAAAATGCAGTGAGTTATTTGAAGAAGGGCTAGCGGATCAAGCCTATAGTGCTGTAAAGAAGTCTCTGTCGCAACAAGTGGAGGTTGCGGAGGCTATCGCTATTGCGATTTTTCTAGCAGCTACCTATGCAAGCTAGCCTTACGCTTGTGTTTGGCTTCAGTGGGAGATTCCTGAATAGATATGAGTTGATTCAGTGGATTCATGGACCTCAAATTTTTGGGCATGGGGACGCAATTGAGAATACTACTTACCTAGCCAGGTGCTTGTGTTTAGTTATATTCAAGGAGGACTCCGATGTTTCAAAGATCCTCGATAAAGGTCCCCTTATATTTAACAGGACTATTGTATGTGTGGTACCATGGGACTTATCAAAGTCCCTCCAGTGGATTCATCCTATGTCGAGTTCGCGAGTTTGCCTAGTTGGCTCTAGATAATATCAGGATGCTTTGTCAATTAACTAGGCACCCCCTTGTTTGCTCCTAACGTACAAGATGGGACTAAGAAGATCCTCTAATGGGGTTTGTACTGGCTGGAATGTTTCTTAGACACCACCAAAGAGCATGGTGATCAATGTTGGAGATGGGCTAATAACTATTCCGCTCCATTTCGGGACTTATTTTGGGGCATGCTTTGAGTAATTTGGGCACTTTTCCAAGGATTGTCCCATGAAGGCTAGAGTGAATATCGATCCTACAATGCAAGAATCTAGTGTAGGGAATGCAAGGATGTCCCTTTAAAAGAAACAAATGTGGAAGAGAGTGAGAAACTGATAAAGAGTAACAAAGGGGCAAGAGTAGGAGAGGAAAAAGAGGCTCTAATTTGAGACAATGAAGACACCAAATTGCAAGAGAAGACTGTGGAGAAGAAAAGTTTCACACTGAAAATCCCCGAATGCCCATGCAATGATAATGTGTTTGTTTTTCTTGCTTCTATACCTAAGCTTCTGACAGTAACAACTACGTCAGTTGTGCAAGTCCCAGGACTGAAGAGGTTCAAAAAGGTGAAGGCAGTGGCAAGAGAATCCATGTCACTAGAGGTTATTGGAGCCTTGAAAGGGAAAGGATCTTCTCCACCCCATACTCAACTAAAAGGAGGAACTTGTGACCTCCCGCTTCACAATCATTTTGAAGTGCTACAAGAAAAGAAACCCTCTGACTATGAAGAACCTCCATATTCTCTTGGGATCAAGGATTCAAAGACTGGGTAGGGTTTGGATGTTGAGGATTCGTCCCTCTCTCCCAATGAACCCCAAACTAAAAATGTTGTCCTGGAATGTGAAGGGCATAAGAACGAAAGAGAAATAAGAAAGGTTTGGTAGTGCATGAAGAGGAGAACAGATATTAATTGTTGGTGTCTATAGGAACACCACCTTGATGCCTCAGCCTTGAGAAACAAACGCTTGGGAAATTACTATTTTTTAATGGCACTCCTCTTGATGGATTTAGTGGAGTGATGATAGGAGTCCAAAGGGATCTGGAGCCTGAATATGTTTCTCAACACGCAATTGGAAGGGCTCTTCGAGTGTCTATTAAGGTACATAACAACTGTTACCATATACATGTGGTTGTGATGTGTGTGAACACACTTAGGACCGTTGGGACATTTTTTCTCTCACTAGGAGGTTTTCCCCCCGTGCATTGTATAAACTCCCATCACTCTAGAATTATCTTACCTTTCCATTGCACACTAAGTAATACACTCTCTATTGTGTGCCTTGAGATTCCTTCATCTTGTCCAAGATGCGTGTATTTTTTTGCAACCCTAATTCCAACAATTGGTATCAAAGCAGGTTGCGTCCTCCCGGGCTTAGTCTCCAGCAGCTCCAACACACGCTTGCTCACATTCTATAATTTTTTTGAGCTTTCGTGAGCGCTAAGCAGGCTAAAAAATACTCCAGTGTGCTCATAGAGATCAGTCTACTCAGATTTTTTATTCGATATCATTTCAGCCTCCGTTTCCACTAAAGGCAGTGCTACGCAGGGTATTTGGTCATTTTGTGAAGAATTTTTGTTAGTGCTATTTTTTGTATAGCAGTTCTCTTACAGCCCTCTATTGTCATGTGACACATCCAAACCTATGTGTCCGTGGATAAGCTACAGCATGATCAGGGTTCAGTCAGTCCAGTCAGTCTAGATTTAGAAGCGATCTGGCACTTTTGTGAGTCTATTCATAGACTGTGCATGCCCAATCACTTAGTGTAGATGCATATCCTCTGGTTGCACACAGCATGATCATAAGCATTCCCATCAGAATCCATCAGAATCAATCAGGGAAATTTTCCAGTGCATTTAGCCTATTTTCCCTATTTTTGTCATTTTTCACTTATTATTTTTCAGTGACGTCTGTTGGAAAGTAGGTAGGGCAATTTTGCTAAGTTTGTATATAAGCAAACTAGAGCTATCACTATTTGGCAGAAGAGGCAACAGGAGCTAAGCTCAGCAGACAACTTCTCAGCAAGACCCCTTGGTGGACCTTCCCTCCAAGCAGCAGATCCCCCCATGCTAGCGTTTTCTTCATCAACCATTGCCTAGCATTTTCAGCATTTGCACCATCGCCAGCAAGCCTTAGCCTTGGCGTTTTTGCATCAGATTCTCCAGCAGCATCCCACAGCACCTAGTGTGTTTGACAGAGCTACACTCTAGCGTTTTCAGCAGTAGCAACCTCAGCCTGCAGCATTTTTCAACAATGAATTACTTGCATATTCAACGCTAAGAAGGTAGCAAATTCAGCCCGGAAAGACCATCAGTTTTCAGCCCTTAAGAACCTCAGTTTTCAGCCCTAAACCTGCAGATTTTGAGCGTCAAAGACCCACTGAAAACAGCCCCCAAATCAGCGTTTTCGGACTAGTCGTAGATTTCAGCCCATAGCGTTTTTGGACAGCAATAGAAAGATTGCAGATTTCAGCCCTTAAGTCGACTTCGTCATCTCCGTCATCATCGTCGACATAGCCTAGACTTGCATCAATCACTTGCATTCAGTTGTACCAGTTTGTGCAATCATAAGTAGACCACTCCCGCCGACGAGAGTGGGGCCTTTAGAGGAGGGCTTTACAACGTCTCTGGTGTTGTATCTCTCTTCTCTCTCTATCTCTCAGTCTCATACACTTGCACAGACAGTGTCCATTCACTTTGTTTGTGATCATAACATTCACTCATTAAGAACGGAAGGCTCTCCCTTCCATAAGAACAAAAGGAACCTTGAGCACAGTTCGGAGCACTCATCTTGAGCAAAGCGCAAACATTTATTCCGTTGCACCTAACATTGGTATCAGAGCTTTGGCAGTGTTCTGTATCACTCAAGGAAAGAACCACAAGAATCACAAGAATTTTTTTTGCTTGTTGAGGTCGCACGAACCCAGGTTTGCTTGGGCGTGTCGATTCCTAATCATGTTTTTGAAGAGTGACAGGAATCCCAGGAAAGAAGGGCTTGTTCAGCCTCCCCTTGTGTCTCTTTTCACTCATTGAGAGTGGACCGTGCACTTAGCCACTGGCCAATCGACGTGAGCGTAAGGACGCCAAGGGGTGCGCCCACAAAAAGGAGTAGAACTCGGGTGAAGAAAAGATCCTTCTCAAACGTGGTTTGCAAGTGAAAGAAAACCTCACGAACCTCAAGACCCTCAAGAGCCTCAAGAACCCAAGAACCCAAGATCCTAGTGCATGGTCATCACCTGAAGCAGAATGGATACTTAGCATATAGGTGGTGAGCACGAGAGAGGCGATGAAGAGTTCTCCCCACCAAGAGATTTTTTCGACCCTCCCCCTTTGCCATCTACGCCACGAGTTGTACCAACTTCTATGGAGGAGATGGTCAAGTCGATGTTGGACATGATGGCACAACAACAAGAAACGAATCGAGTTGTGTTGGCACAACTAGCAAGAAAAGCAGAACAACATGAAGCTAAGGACCGCGAGCGCGACGGAAGAAATGAAGAATTGTCGCACAACAAGAAGAAAATCACAGTAACATGATGGCCAAACAAGAAGAGACTCGTATTGCTTTCGAACGCAAACGAGAAGAACGAAAAGAAAGAAAAGAACAAAGAAAGAAGGAAGCGGCAGCACAAAGCGCAACTATGGAGGCCGAGCGTGAAACTCAAAAGGTGGCCTTGGCGGCCGAGCGTGAAGCTCAAAGAGTGGCCTTGGAGATCGAGCGTGAGGCTCAAAGAGAACTACGCACTTAAGAATTGATTCGATAAGTACTTGCCTCGAAATCCGAACCAGTCAAAGATCGTGGGAGTTCCTCAAGTGGCACAAGCCACGATGCGGATTCCAACCATCCACTCACAGAGAAGTTGACTTTCAGTAAGTATGATGGTAAGATGGATGCTACGGTTATTCATTCTTGGTTGCATCAATTTAATGTTTATTTTGCGACAACTAAGAATATAGGAAATGGCAAAGTTGTGACGACAGCCACGTACCTTTCCGGGGATGCCATTAATTGGTACCACGCATGGCAAGAGGCAAAGTTAGCCGCGCACCTAGAGGAAGCTGAAGAATTCATGCCCCTTTCCTTCAATTGGGATGATTTCCAAGACAACCTCAAGGCGCGGTTTATGCCACCTTAGTACCTCGCACGATTGAAGGAGGATTGGCGTGCTCTCAAGCAAAATGGTATGCGGGTTATGTCTTTTTCTAGTCGTGTTTTGCAACTAGGTACCCAATTACGCAAGTCGGATGATGAACGCAAAGAGGCATTCGTTTTTGGGTTAGACGACTATATCAAGTTTGATGTAGAAGTCTTCGAGCCAATTGATCTCAACAAGGCGGTAGTGATTGCTCTCGCACAGGAGATGAAGCAAAACTCCTGTTTTTGGGTAGTTTTCACATCAAGTGCAATATTTGCCATGGCTGACAACAACACAGATGTGTTCAAGATGTTTGATGCTGATGATAGATTGGATGGGGACAATTACCCTATATGGGCTTACATGATACAACATGTCCTTGTGTCAAAGAGTGTCTGGAATATTGTGGAGGGCATTGATGTACGTCTTGCTTCTCAGGATGTAGGCGATGTTGACGAATCATGATGTTATAGGTTTTCGTGGTAGCATTGTTGTTGCCAATGCTGTTTTGCCTAGAGTTTAGCAAGCTTGCTAGGATGTAAAAGATGCGCAGGCTCATGCATTGATTGATTTTTCTATGAAGTGCACCATTACTCCTCACATTTGTTCAACAAAATCTCCAAAACAGGCTAGGGATATTCTAACAGGTCTTTATGCAAGTCGTAATGAGGCAAAAATTGCATTGTTGCATAAAGAAATGGAGTCAAAGATTATGCATGAGGAAGATGCTATGGACACTTTTCTTGCTGGTGTCAAGGATATCAATGATCAACTTATTTCTACAGGCAAAGTCATTCTTGACAGTTCCCTTGTGCAAACTATTCTTGATGCTTTTCTAGATTCCTACACTACAAGAGGTTGTGTGCTCTTGTGACGCTATTAGCGACGGAAATACACTAAGTTTTTATAACCCCCGGTGTCGCTAAAAGCGTCGCTAATAGCGTTGCTACGAGAGCATCGCTATATGGGTCGCTATAGGCGTCGCTATATAGAGACGCACATAGTGACGCTCATAGCGACGGTTATAGCGACGTTTACATAGAAGTCTATAGCGACGCTCATAGCGACGCTACAGAGCCATAAATAGCGACGGTTATAGTGACGCCCGAGAGAAATTTTTTTTGGTGACAGGGCATTGAATGCCCTGCCACCCATCAACCATATTGTACTTGATTCACTTTTTTAAAAAAGTGCAAGGGTAGATAATAGACCCAAAATAGTCACCCACAAGACGCATTGTTTGCAAAATTGACAAGCGTAAAATTGACAATTGTACACATCATAGGCAAAATGAATTGATTGGCAAATGTAATAATGACAATTTTACAACATCATAGGCATAAAGAATTGATTGGCAAAATGAACTGCGGTGACAAATGTAATAATATACATGGTTCAAAAAGACGTATTGATGCCGTCTCATGATACATAAGCTATGAGAAACCCTAAACTAATGCTATCTAGCTAAGGCTAAACTGACGTCGTCTAGTCAGACGTCTCATCGCGTCCAAGCGGCGTATCTGTCGGATTCTGCAAAAAAAGACAATAAGACAGCTTTCAGTGAGTATAAACATATAACGACATTTATAAAACAATACAAAAAATAGAAAAGAGTAAACCCTAATACTAACCATGCCGCCACGAGAACTGAGAATGTGTATCAGGGCGTTTAAGCCCTTCCTACCTGCGTACTCGCGCTCGTGCGGTGTGGGATCACGTCCTGTCATCGACCACTGTCAAAACATACAAAGATTTCATTATGCTAGAATTAAAAAACTCATAAACCCTAAACTATCGAACATAAAGAGCAATGCGAAAACACTTACAAAATCGGCCTCAAATGATGCCCATCCACCACTCCCCAAGTGGTGCGAGCTCCCTGCCTCTACTCGCGCTCTGGCTACATCCTTTTGTTGCTTCCACTTGTCGGGATTCTCGCGCGCTGCTTTCTTCGTATTCTTCCAATCTTCTTTGGCCAGCCAATCTGGCCTGTTCCACCCATGCTTGATTGCTTTTTGCACTTCGGAACGCTTGTGTTTGCAGTATTCGCGCATTCGAATCTTTATCAGGTCTTCATTGAAGCGCTGATCCCGTGTTGGAACGGGAAACTCATCATGAAGTATGCTGATGACTCTGTCTTTTAAATCACTTGGTACTTCACTCCATTTGTTTAGTATGTAGTGTCTAAACAGCTGAGAGCAAAGACCACGCATGCGCGAGTAAGGCAAGCCCTCTGGCTGGTGACGCGTGAACCTGGGTGTCCCGGCAGGGGTCTCTAGTGGCGTGTCGATGGGGGTACGGACGTCAGGTGTCTCCACCGGCGTCTGGGCCACGAAGCAAGGAGTGTCGAGTGGGGTGACTTCTGGCGGAGTAGGTAGAGGTGTGTAGCTGCTAGGAACAGTCAGCCGCGCAAAACGTGGCGTAGATGGCAATGCTGTGGCTGGTGTGGGGGCGGGCAAAGAAGGGGAGGGTAAAGAGCCTCGTCGAACACGAGGCGGTGTGGAGGCATCGGCGGCGGAACCCCCACAACAACCGCCACCGCCACCACTAAAGTGCCAGTGTCTAGACGAGTGTGAAGATCGTCTCGTCGACACTGAAGCTTCGGAGCACGCCGAATGCTCCGAAAGAGAGGGAGATGCGGATGGAGTAGGAACGCGCGATGATGCGCCAGAGCGATGACGCTCCACGTACCACTGTCTCTACTGCGGTGACAAAGAAGAAAGAAACTCCTCATCATCCATACCTGCATTAAACACACGAATATTTAAACTTAATATTGAATGAATAGAGTAGACAATGACGCAAAGACCATTAAATACAATGATGTAATGACGCATATAAATACAATGACGCAATGAATTGAGTGATAGAAGAGGCAAGTCGAAAACTCAGAATTTTCAATCAAAAGATGTGAGCGTGAGTAGAAAAGAGCGTTATACACCATGGAAGGTACTTAGATTCAGCCAGAGCTTTTACAACACGGAGCAAAATTGTTCAAATACAATATTTGTGGCTTTAAGAGATCTCTCTCTCATCCTCGCATAACTCAGCATAACTTCCTATATCTATATAGAGCTCTCCGTTTAAACACATATCCTCTGTTTCATTTTGTAGCTCCTCTGCATGCACCCCATATAGAGTAGTAGCATCTTGATGCTCGTCTGGCACCACCGCAGCGGCTTCTGATTCAGCATCTTCTCTGATCTCCTCCATTGATGCCGTTGTGATTGGCACATGGTAGCCTTCATACGTCCTTGCACTACGAGGGGCTACTTCTATGACGTACCACCAGTTTGATGTAGACTTTGAAGGATGAAATATTACCTGCTAGAGCCACATAACTTACATGAGAGCTTTCAAGCACATAACTTGTAAAAGGGGGATGTTAACTATTTACATACTTACTTGTTCACAATTCTCGGGTAGTACGAAAGTGTCTCTTAGGTCAGTCCATTTCTTAGTAGAATCCACCTCAAGAAAACCAGACTCTCCTCTACGCACAGTAGCGTTGCGACCCTCCATGATTATCTTGAACCATTGCACGTCGAACAAGTCGACAAAAAATCCTCTGTAATCGATCCTCAAAATCTCTTGTAGCGTGCCGAAGTAAGTGAGTTCCACCACCACAGGATCTGCATTAGAGGAACGTCGTCGACTAGACTGTTAAAATTTTGCCATGATTCCACAATATTGAGTAAAACGCTTTTTGTCGATCCGTTCCACCCTAAAATGTCGACCTTTACACCATGCTGTTGTGTATGAATTATACTACAACGAACAAAGATTATGAGTGGTTGTTCAAACGTTTAGAAATAAAGTCACTCGCTAGTCGTACATTGCAAACTTACCTTGGTCGCGCAACCCCGAGAGTACTCCCACTCTTCCTCAGTCACTTCGTCACCGCATTGTTGTGCGCTTTTCAATTGGTTGTGCAACCATCTTAAGCTCATGAATGTTGGTAGGCTCTCCAGACCCGTCGGATAGTGCATCGGTGGTCGTCTTCCCCATCTCCACTCGATTCGTGCCCTTTGTCGCTCTTGCTTTGCATCCTCATATTGTGAAATCCACTTTTGCATCACTGGATTGTGAAGCATGCAAAATCGGTTGATTTTAGCCTCTAGATCTTCCGTCATCTTCTTCTCAACACCGAGATTGCACATGACAATCCCAGATATGCGCTCATCATCTATGGTTCGCCATAGCGTGTCCCGGGCTTTATCAAATCCGTCTAACCACTCTCCAATGTACACTAGGGACTCTAATACCAACCAACCTTCTGCCATGCTACCCTCCGGACGTGCCTTTTGACGCACATATCCCTTAAGAGTTTTCATGAAACGTTCTAAGAAGAACATCCATCTGGAATGAACTGTGCCAGCTATTTCCACCTCATCAACTATGTGAACAAGAAGATGCACCTGAATGGTTAGCATGGTAGTAGGAGAATGTTTCTCAAACATGCACACAAGCTCCCAAGCATTTAGTTTGGCAAATGGTATGGAGTCTACGTTGATCTCCTTTTGTGAGATCCATTGCACCAGCTTTGCAAGTTTGTAGATTGTGTTACGGATGTCGAGAGACAAACATCCCTCAATGGCAACCGGTAAAATAAACTGTAAAGTATGTGCAGCAATGATATTAAAGTCCACATTTTATGCAATGATATTAAAGTCCACTATGAACATACCTGACACATTTTATGCCAATCGTGTGACTTCAAACTGGTAAGCTTTCCTTCTTTAGTAAAACACGTTACGCCAGTGGGGGTCCGCAAAGATCAAATGGTCTCTTTTACTTTGCGTTCTTGGGCTCCTGTGAAAATCCATGGTGCTTCAGGGAGTTTTATCGATCCATCAGACGCTATTTGCGGCCAATATTGCTCCATACGATCCACATTTCTAAGGTCAACTCTGGCTCCCAAAGTATCTTTCTTGCCGGTCAGATGGTCCCATAGTAGATTACCCACATTCTTGAATATGTGCATTGGATCGAGCAAGTGATTGATCATGAGTCAGGGCCAGTATGGTAACTCGTACCATAGAGATAGTCTCTTCATCCCTGGAGGCAATCCGTCATCGCACATTTCCTTCTGCTCTAACCATGCTTGTGCAGACATCCTTGGTGGCTCTCTTCCCAAAAAGCCGTCGCGTAACACATGATTCTCTGGAAGATACGCTTGATGACCTTCGTAGATTTTCTTCTTTAGTGAGGGTGCCCTACGTGCATTCAGTCTAGGTCCACATGTGACACATGCTCTGTATCCTCTTGTTTGAAGCCCTGCATGTATACACATGATAATAGATCAACTATGGGAAAAAATAAGATTTACAGTGTCTGAGTGAGGAGTATCAATAGATCACCTGAGCATTCTGTTAGCCCGGGATAGTCATGCATGGTCCACATTAGAATGCCTCTGATTAAAGCATTCCGTCGTCCTGTGTGTCGGCTCATATCCACCACCTCTATGGCAATCCACAATTGTTGTAGATCTTCCAATAGTGGACGAAGATACACATCCATATTCTCCACTTTATATCGCCCTGGCACAATCAAGCTTAGCCATAGGTGCCCCTTCTTCGTAGTCAACCACGGGGGAATTTGTAGTTGAAGATGACAACGGTCCATACACTGTAAGATGTTGATCTTTGACCAAATGGATTTACGCCATCCATAGCCAGGCCTAAGCGCAAATTTCGAGCTTCCCTGGCAAAATCCGACCATGTTCCATCTATATGTTTCCAGGCTGCGCAATCTGCAGGAATTCGTAGCACACCATCCGAAGATTTATTCTCCTCATGCCATGATGCTAGGGCGGCCATGTACTTACATTCGAAGAAATGCTTGATGCGAGGAAGCAGAGGAAAATGTCGCAAAACCTTTTGTGGAATTTTTATCCCGTGGAGATCTACTCGATATCTTTCGGAATCACATTTCGGACACTTCTCCATGTCTATGTATTCCCCTCTGAAAAGAATGCAGTCATTAGGACAAGCGTGGATAGAATTGTAATCCATCCCCAAGTTTCGCAAAATCTTTCTTGCTTCATCTCGGGAATCTGGCATCACATTGTCAGCTGTTAGTATGTTCTCTTTAAGCAATCTACACAACATAAAAATACGATACAGTCGTGTAAAAATCTATCAGATCATTATACATTTAGAGTTTTATTAAAGTAAACTAATTGTAATAGATCACTTGAAAAGCGTTGTGATGCTAGTGTCACTCCATCCAAACTTTGCCTGCATGTTGAGAAGAACCAGGAGTGCTTTCAATCTAGACATGCGTGCTCCATTATACAATGGCGTATCGGCTTCACTTTTCATATCATCATAGATAAGCCTTTCTGAATACATGATCGTCTCGATCATTTCATCAATCTCGGGCTCAAACATTGCCTCATTGGGAGTGTGCTCTGCATGATCATCCCCCGAGGTGTCAGAGGCTACATCTTGTGGCCTCACATATGCTGCTTGACCAAAGCGCCTACGAACACGTCTATTGGCTTGCAAGATTGCTGCTTGTTGGCCAGCGTCAGAGTCCGATGAGTTATAATTGGGAACAACTCGATCTATAATAGATGGATCGAACTCGCCAAATTCGCGAACGTGCTGCAAAGAAACACGTCTTGTCCGTCGCACAGCATGCTTGCATTGATTACAAGGACATAAGACCCTCGTTGAGAGATAGGTGTTTCGGTTGGACGGTCCCACATCCTCGTCACTACTCATAATGAGGATAAAAATCTTATAACCTGGACAACAAATTTAATATTCTATTGGCATTCTTCGTCTTATCTCTCTCTCTCTCTCTCTCTCTCTCTCTCTCTCTCTCTCTCTCTCTCTCTCTTTCTACCTCACATTCTCTAGTCATGTCCAATCCCCACACACCTCGGTCTAGAGGTGCACGGAGATCAGAACCACCGGGTTATAATCTCGTCTTTATTGGTCAATACCTATATTTGTGGGTACAAGAAATCTACAGACCCACGTCTCCATGATACTGCATGTAGTGGACAAAACCCTTTTGCCTCTTCTCTAGCTGTAGCACTTCACAGCATCTTAACATCTTTTCACAGTAGATCTTTTCACTGTTCGTCTAACTCTAAACCCTAAACCGTAAGTAATTCTTGCGTGGACTCAATCTAACGCAAATAAGCGTAAATCTAAATAAACGTAAATCTAACTAAAAATAAACCTAAATCTAATTTAACGTAAGTCTACATCTAACCTAATCTTTAACGTCTTTTGGGATAGTTTCCTACGACGTTAAAACTCTCTTCTTCTTGTGTGTGTGTGTGTGTGTGTGTGTGTGTGTGTGTGTGTGTGTGGGTAAACCTAATAAACCTAAGTCTAATCTAATATAACATAAATCTAAATCTAACGTAAATTATGTTATATTAAAAACAAAGAACTAAACTAGCAGGGATTATAAGAACCTTAAAACTGATTTAACACATAATTTTTCACATAACTCGGCAAGAGTTGGCATTCTCATCACTAGAGATGTGAGAGTTAACTTCCGGCGGTGACGCTGCCTCATCTCCATCCACATCTGACGACAGCAATTGGCCCTTTGGACCGTTCTTGCTCTTGTTACTAACTTTGAAGTTGTTGTTGAATGACTAGAGGTTGTCTAGATGGTCATTGTCGGGGATGTAGTGACTCTTTCCGCCCTGAAGATCCACCTTCTTCCCTATCTTCTAAAGACATTTCACCAATACTTTTGGATCGACGGAGCCCACCATGAGTGAAGGAAACAATACCCTATATTCCATTGAGGGCTTTCTTCACCCGCTTCATGCAGACATCGCAGTCTATGGAGACCTAAATCTAATCTAATATAACGTAAATCTAAATCTAGCGTAAATAAACGTAAATCTAACTAAAAATAAACCTAAATCTTATTTAACGTAAGTCTACATCTAACCTAATCTTTAACGTCTTTTAGGATAGTTTCCTACGACGTTATAACTCTCTTCTTCTTGTGTGTGTGCGCGTGTGTGGATGTGTGTGCCAATAAAAAGAGATAAATGGTATAACCTTTCTATCACCCATGCCAAGTATGATAGATTGGTTATGCCATTTCCCTCTTGAATAATAGGTCTTGAGTTCAACTCCTTGTCGGCTAGATCTTTAGGTCTTTTAATTTTAATTAGTTTCCTACGACGTTAAATTAGTTTCTCTCTCTTTCTCTCTCAATGTGTGTGCGTTTTTTGTTTATGCATGTTTTCTCTCTCTTTTCCTCTCTCAATGTGTGCGTTTTTTGTTTATGCATGTTCTCTCTCTCTTTTCCTCTCTCAATGTGTGCGTTTTTTGTTTATGCATGCTCTCTCTCTCTTTTCCTCTCTCAATGTGTGTGTGCATTCTTTGTTTATGTATGTGTGTGTGCATTTTTGTTTATGTTTGTACTCTTTCTCTCTCTCTCTCTCTCTCTCTCTCTCTCTCTCTCTCTCTCTCTCTTTCTCAAAAACACTATGTGTGTGTGTGTGTGTGAGAGAGAGAGAGAGAGAGGGAGAGAGAAAGAGGGGAAGGGAACATGAGAGTGAGGAGAGGGAAGGAGCATACCTGGCTCTCCTTCCTCTCCTCGCATGTGTGTGTGTGTGTGTGTGTGTGTGTGTGTGTGTGGAGAAGAAAGAGAGAGAGAGAGAGAGAGAGAGAGGGAGAGCGTTACCTGCTCCTTGCTTGAGGGCGCTGAAAAACTCAGATCTCAGATCTGAGTTTTTGGGCACTCTCTGTTATTTTTTTTAGCCCAGCCGGCATCGCTATGAGCGTCGCAAATTTACAAGTAAATTTGCGACGCTCATAGCGACGCCGGGATTTTTTTTTTTTGAGCGTCGCTGTGTGAGCGTCGCTAATATGAATAGCCTCTTGTAGTGCTACGAGACTTTTGCTAGTTTTTGGAGACTTGACCCAAGGAAATCCAGAAAGGAGTGAAGTTTGATCTATTATGCTCATTACTATTGCAAGAGTCACTTTTTTAAAAAATCAGAACTAGACAGGGTGCAATTGAGAAGGCCTTTATTATTGCTTAAAGAAAAGGTGGTAAAAGTAATGTAGCCACTTCTCAAGGTTCTTCTATGAGTGGTAAATCACCTGTTCCTAATGCTTCTTTTGGCAAAAATTCGTCTGAGAATTCTGGTGAAAAGGGCAAAAAGAAGATGCATTGCCATTATTGTAAAGCTAATGATCACTTCATCAAATAGTGTCCTAAGTTGAAGGCCAAAGATACTAAGAAGAAAGAGACTGGCTCCACTACAAATGCTGGTTCCACTACAAGTGCAACTATTGTTGAGTCTTTTTGAAAGGAGACAATGATGCAGAATGGGATTTTAGTGCATAGTGCACTTATGATCCTTCTGCCCATGATGCATGCATGTTAGTTGCTACAGATTCACATGTGTGGTTTTTGACAGTGGTGCTACAAAGCACATTACCTCACATCGTTATTTATTTACCTCTCTTGATTCTATCCCTCATGAAAATTCAGTTACTTGTGCCAACATTGCCTCTTATCCGGTTTAGGGAGTTGGAAAGATTGTGCTTTTTGCTGCAAATAGCAGTTCTTTCACATTTGTTCATGCATTGTATGTACCTGGGGTCAAGAAGAATGTTTTGTCTCCGTTTACACTTGCTAGACTTGGTCTTTTAGTCAAATTTGTGGATGACATATGTATAGTACATGATCTCAGTTTCCGTGATGAAATAGTTGCATCTGGTGTTTTATATCATGGGATGTATAAGCTCACTTTGTATGACAAGTGTGGGCAGAATTTTGCAAATGCAGTTGTGGATTCTGAGGCTATTTTAGATGCAAAACTTCGACATGCATGTTTTGAACATCTGAATTTTTCCAGTTTGTTGCGTTTGCAAAAATCTGATATGGTTGCTTCTTTGCCACCTCTTGCCTATCAAACATGTTTGTGAAGGTTGTATTTTGGATAAGATTCAGCATTTGAAGTTTCCAAAGGATTGTTCAGTTAGGTCCACATGGAGGTTGCAGGTTGTGCATAGTGATGTTTGTGGGTCCATGCAAACTCCGCCCTTGGGCAATTACCTTACTTTGTGACTTTCATTGATGGTTACTCCAGGCATGCATGGGTATATCCACTTAAAGCAAAATTCAAAGTATTTATGTGCTTCAAGCAATTTCTGGCTATGGCTAAAAATGTCTCGAAATGTACTATGGGCACCCTCCATTCCGATCGAGGGGGGTATATGTCTCATGAATTTAATTCATTTCTAGCTATGACTGAAAATGTCTCGAAATATACTATGGGCACCCTCCATTCTGATTGAGGGGGGTATATGTCTCATGAATTTAATGCATTTGTGGCTAGTCATGGGATAAACACCAATGTACAGTGCCTTATATGCCTCAGCAAAATGGTCTTGCTGAGAGGAAACATAGGTCACTTACAAAAATGGCATGATGTATGGTCAAAAGTCAAGCTTTTCCGCATTTGTTTTTTCTTGGGGCCATCATGTGTGCCACTTATGTACTTAACATGTGTCCTACAAAAGCTTTGGAGTCTATGACTTCATATGAAGCATGGCGTAATAGAAAGCCTTTTATTGAGCACATGCGTGTTTTTGGTTGTTTGGCATATACTTTGGTGCCACAAATGCAACAAAAAAAATTGGATGTTCTCTTCTTTCTCAACCTACAATCATTCACACACTTGTTTACTCCGTGGAGCAACTTGAACAACAAAGAGCCAGCGCAGTTTAGTCAAATTTTCTTCATCTATTCATTCCATAGAGGATCTATGATAAACACACGTGTTCACAATGTTGAGGAAGTACAAATGTATCTTGGTCATCTATCCACACCCGCCTAGAGATCACTTGAATTAGTCCACTCCTATCTTTGCACACGACTACATTGGGACCAATCCTTGAACCACTTAACATCAAAAATAAAAATATCAAACTTTCTAAAGCTAATTTTTAAGATTTCTTGAATGTAGCCAAAGTATTCAAGCTGGCCAGTGTATGTATTGTCATTCATGGCACTACTTTGGCTTTCTTGAAAAAAGCTTTCCTTGACACCACTCTCAAAGGTTATCCCTTGTTCTTCTATCTATTGCACTATAAAGTGTCACCCATGTGACCACAATATATGCTCGGTATTTGTGATACTACAAGTACATAAAAGAATATCAGACATACTATAGAAATATTTTCATGTGGTGAAAAATAAATAAGCAGGTACAATATATACATGCCAATGGAATCCACTCAACATCTCCTCTTCTTCTTCAATAATCAATAATCTATTTTGATTTGACTCCAAATTTTTTGCATCTAGGCAGTATCTAGTAGAAAAGTATGGTAGTTTTTGAAGATGATCTAGAGAGGGAAGTTTTCTAGTGGCACGATTGCGTTTAAATTGCAACCAATCAGCAAATGTTGCTACTTTTTCTATTCACATTTCTCAATCCACTTTTGCATGACTTCTGAGTTGAGAATAAAAAATCTCATAACCTTTTCATGCATTTTGACATCCATCTTTCTCATGATGCAATGTCCCTATGGTTCCTCTTGAGTTACCTTGACGTTTGTCTCAGAAGTCCACATTCAAGGCATCTCTGGGTCAATTGAACCAAAAAATTCACTGATAAAAGGAAAATACTCCTCCACATGCCATCTTCTAGCTATGATATCCTCAGGGCGATCCCATTGACGACCGAACCCTTTTAACGTCTTCATAAATCTCTCCAAGAAGAACATCCACTTGTAATGGACCATCCTAGCTACTGCAAATTTATCAATCACATGCACAAGTAAATGCATTTGGATATTAATAATGTTTGTTGAAAAATACTTCACCATACACACTATCTTTGTGCATTTAAGCGAGCTACATCTATGATGTCTCTTGTTATTACTTTTGATGAGATCCAACACACTAACACACTATTCTTGTAAATTATGTTTCTGATGTCATTTTCCAGACAATCTTTTATGGAAATTGGTAAGATAAATTGTAAAAATTTATGCCAATCATGATACTTAAGACCACTTAGTTTCTCATCTCTAGTAAAAGCAGTTTTCAAACATCGCATGCACCTAGTAGGAGTCTTGAATGTAGGTAGGGTATTCTTCACTTGTTGCTCCTCTCCATGACTCAAAACCCATGGATCTTTTGGAATAGCATATTTTCCATTGGGTTTAGGTTAAGGCCACATCTTTGACATTCATCCCACAGCTTGTAGGTTGTTTCTTTACCCCTTGCTATCCCTTTTTCCAATAATGGTCTTCTATAGGATCTCCCCTACATTCTTAAAAATATGCATTGCTTTGAGAAAATGATTGACAAGTAAGTCACTCCAATATGGGAGGTCATGAAAATAGAGTCTTTTCATGTTGGGTGGCATAAAATCTCATGATTCTTACCACATGTTCTTCCAATCACTCCGTCTTTAGTGCGTACATGTCTTGTTTGTATATATTTTGCCCACACAACTCATGTCCTTCCAGCAAAAATCATCCATGCTCCTCTTTAATTGTCTTGTCCAAATAATCAGAGCAACAAAAGTCAGGTGGAGGACCACATAGCGGACATGCATGATTTTCCAAGTAGCTCAAATCTATTTAAAAAAAAAAGCATCATGCATT
Source organism: Adiantum capillus-veneris (assembly GCF_014529385.1). Classification (NCBI taxonomy): domain Eukaryota; kingdom Viridiplantae; phylum Streptophyta; class Polypodiopsida; order Polypodiales; family Pteridaceae; genus Adiantum; species Adiantum capillus-veneris. The sequence continues at coordinate 7,405,605 of NC_140934.1, forward strand.
GACCAAAAATCACCTATAAAACGCCCAAAGGTATGGGTCCCAAAGTACTTACATGATCACTCACCAAAGCTTGGCCAATAGTGCATAGTCTACATGAGAATGCCTTGCACATGGATAGTCAACTGACCAGCTGGGACATGTCAACCATATCAATCCCTGTACACAAGATTTGAAGCTCTTTTATAAGTGGTTCCATGCCAGATAAATATGCATGTTCTTTACCTAGAATAATCAGTGACAATAGTAGATGGCCCTTTATGATAGCCAACCACAATGGAAGATTATAGTTCACCAAGTAGATAGGCCATGTGGTCCATGAGGAACTCCACAATCCAAATGGGTTCACTTTATCCATTGTTAAACCAAAACGGACACAACAAGGTTTTTCTTTAAATGCAGAACATCTTTCTTCTATGTGCTTACATGCAACCATATCAATCCCTAGCCTCAAGATTTGAAGCTCTTTTATAAGTGGTGCCAAATAATTATCCATGTTCTTTACCCTGTACTTCCCCTGAAAAATCAGTGACAATAGCAAGTGGCCCTTCTTGATAGCCAACCACGGTGGAAGATCATAGTTCACCAAGCAGATAGGCCACGTGCTCCGTGAGGAACTCCGCAATTTAAATGGGTTCACTCCATCCATTGCTAAACCAAAATGGACACAACAAGGTTTTTCTTTAAATGTTCACCATTTTTCTTCCATGCAAGTGAATCAACAGACACCCCCATCACATCATCTGTGAATCTAGTGTTTTGATTCCATTTCATCAAAGCTACTATAAACTTGCACCTAAACATGATTTTTCTTCTTTGACTGATTAAAAATTGTAAAAGAATTTTTGCAGGGAAATTTTTTCCTTGTGTGTCCTCTCTATACCTATTTGATCCACATTTGGGCCATTGTTCCAAATACTCACACTCGTTTCAAAAAGAGTGCATGTATTTTATTATAATACATCTCCAAGTTTGTAAGAAGCTATTTGGCAACAAGTCAGGTACGCATCATGTGATTGCCTTCTAGCAAAATTTGCTCGTTGAGCAATATGTCAATACTACTTGAACAATTTAAACAAGAACTTTGTATTGAAGGTAACATAGTATGTCATTTATTTACCTGAAAAGCTTTGTGACACTTGTGGTAGACCATCCATAAATAGATTGTAGGTTAACACTAGAATGTTAACAGGAAACTTTTATGTCCTTGGACACTTTTGTGTCCTGTTAAGTGACCATTTTGCTCGAATTATTTGAAGAGTATGAAAATGAATTTCTAGGTGCTTTATATCCACAATTTTGCCTTATGAGCTGAAAAAAACTTAGCATTTTTTTTGAGTATCGATCTCACCATTAACCTTACTCTCGCACAACATTTTTGAACCTAAACTTCATGGTTGTGAGGTTTAGATGGCTAGAGGTTAGTCCTTCATAGTTCTCAACATGTTTTGATGCTTGTAGGGAGAGCTAAGTGTTCAAATTGAAAATTATGACCAATTTACAAGAATTGCATAATCCTGCTTTTTGGCCAAAATTAGCACTTTTATTATTTTTTTGGTGGCTTTCTTGATATCCAAATTCAATTTTGATTGTGTAAGTGTAATGTATAACATAAAGCTAATCTTCCTTGAGTTTTGGGAGACCTAATATGCTATATAGCATAGTATATGATGATGGTTGAGTTTTTTGATTGCTGAAGAATATGATACATTTTAGAGTAGCAAGTATAACTTTCTCAATATTGCTAGTTTCTTAGGCCAATTGTGTGTATTTTTTAGGTAGTAACCATATCTAATCATAGACTACAAACTTGGCTAGATATTGAGTAGTTTCTATGGGTTTCTAGAGGTCATAATGCTAAACCCAGTTGTTTCATGTTTGCTGTATTTAGCACTTTATCATTGCCCCCAAGGTTCCAATTGTAAGTGATCCATTATCCTTTTGACATGCTCCATGGATTATTTTGAATCCAAAGGTCCAAAGGGAACTAAGAAAACATGTATATAGTATTTGTATTGAGCGTGACTATAGAAACTTTGATGATAGGTCCGCAGAATGGAAAAAATGCAACTTTTTTGTACCTTTTTTTTTTCCCAAAAAAAAATTAGTGAGGTAAAAGAAACCATATGTTTTGGTCACCAACCCATTGAAGTTGACGGGGCATTTTATCTCATGTCCTACAAAAATCGCCACTCTTATTTATATGCAATCAACCGTAAGAAATTGTTGTTTTGGGCAAAATGCACTGGTCCATCAACTTTGGAGGCTTGTAGTGACCAAGGGATGAGAAAAATTACAAGTTTCTCATTTTTTCCATATGTAGTAGTTACTGAACTATAAGCTCATGAAAGGATTTTTCAAAATGAGTGGATCTACTATGGTTTTGGAGTTTTTTCCCAAAACCCTGAAAGGACACTTTTATGTCCTGTTAGGTTACCATTCTAGTGTTAAGCATTGCCAAAGCTCTATAAAGAATAGAAATTTTGGCACCATTGTAAAGCGAGATGCGGACCAGAGTTCACATCATCTTTCCTTCCTCTTTGTCAATCTCACGCCAATAGGAATTTCACAGGTCTTTTGGAGGGTTTTTTTGAAGAGAGAGAGAGAGAGAAAAACGAGCTCCTCCAATGAGAGAAGGGTCAAGATTACATAGAAAAATAGACAAATATTAGCAAAAATATGAAAAAAGTGTCACCCACTCATTCAAAGAACCAACGATAAGCGGTAACCTTTTTATCAAATGCATGTGTAGCTACTGCTAGAATTTGAAGATTTTGACACCGCCAATGCATCCAGAATGCCCCTCACGCACCGGAGTGCAAAAACCTCTTTGTAAGGGTTTTATTGGCCTTTTCTTCCTCTCTGAGTGTCTTAAAAGAACAAGTAGACATTCAATTTTTAGATTTTTGGGCACGTTGGATGCATTCATAGTGCCAAAATCTTCAAATTTTAACACTAACTAACAATCTTGTGATTGTTTTGCATTTCAATGATGACAAAAGCCATATTGAATGAGTGATGCCTACATCATGGAAAAAACACATGCATTTAATGAAAAGGTGATAGTTTTCAAGGATCATCAAAAAGTTAGATTCACTTTTCAGAGTCTCTAGTTGTCCTTTGGACATGCTTAATAAATCTCCAAATAATTAGAGTGTATAGTTGTCGTTTTGGTTGTATTTTAGGAACATTTTCTACATAGAAATAGAATTTGTAAGAAAGCCCTCAAAATGACCTCCAAATTTCCTAATTCATCGACGTAGATGGGATGATTGAGATTGAGAGGTAGTATTTCCTTGAATCCTTTATCTGCCCTTGGATTTCAATGATGGGGTACATGTCAAAGAAGACATCCAAAATTTGTTATATCTAAAATTCTTGGAATATAGAATCTAGTGTTGGTGGGGTAGACTTTAACGATGGCGTTTCATTTCATATTTACCTCCTCTATTGAGTCCGTGATGAAATTGGAGCAATATCTAAGAGTGGGGGTTGACCTCACTACAAGAGGTCACTTAAATTCCGGTGCCTAATTACCGGTGTCAATGGCGAGCGTCCGTATATGCATAGGTAAGTATGAAGGGAGATGAAGTTTTTTAAAATTTTCAATTTTAAATTTCCGACGCGTGTTCTGATGTATTTTCTGACGCTTGTTCCGATGCTCTTTTTGATGCCTGTACGAATGCTTTTTTCGACGCCTCTACCAATACCTGTACTGTCGGACCCTAAAAAAAACAAACTGCAGGCTTTCCTTGCGCATTTATCTTCTTCTTGCGTCTTTTCTCTTGCTCTCTTCCTCCTCACCTCTTACATATCTGGTGCGAAACAAGGTATTGGAGGTGCTAATCTTACTCCTGGACTACTCCATAGCACTAAGGTGAGATTGTTTTCAAGTTTACTTATAGGTTTACGGTTTAGGGTTTAACATGATGTGTGTGTGTGTGCGTTTTTGTAGGTTCGAGGACATTTACAATACCTTTTCTTGCTTAAGTAGGCCGCATGTGAGTGCTTGAACTTTTAATGCATATTAAATTTATTTAAATTAATATGTATATTGATAAAAGAAAATTTCATGCTTTAAACTTTCAATGCTTTAAAAGAAATTATGGTATGTGTTGTGAAATTTCATTTTGAATTATGAATTTTTTTTGTTTTGGTTTATGACAAAATCTTGTTTTGAAGAAATTTCGTTTTGAATTATGTTGTTTTTGAAATTATGCGATTGATGAGGTTTATGTTTTAGGTTTCGGTTAGATTTAGTTTAGGTTATATATTAGGTTAGGGTATATATAGGTTATATGTTAAGTTATAAGTTATGCTGTACGTTAAGTTACGTTAGGTTCGGTTAGCTTATAGGATGTTAATTATGTTAGGTTAGCTTATAGGTTAGGTGCTAGGTTAGGTTTAAATTAAGTTATAAGTTAGGTTATAGGTTATATAATAGGTTAGCTAGATTATAGGTCAGGTTTAGACAACAAGTTAGGTTATAGGATAGGTTAGGTTAGGTTATAGGTTGTATGTAAAAAGTTAGGTTAGGTTATATGTTAAGTTAACTTATGTTTAGGTTATTGATGAACGTTGTATTCAGATAGTTAGAGCTTATATACTTTTATGTCAATCTAAACACTTATCGGTGAAACGTCCAAACAAGACCGTCTACCAGCGTCTAAACCATAATCCTCTAACTCTATTAGCAGATTAAAATGGTCAAGAGCTACATTAATTGGATTTGGAGCAACCAAATCAAAAGTTGCGAAATCAAAAGTTGTCAAACCTAAGCGAATTTATATAGCCTACCCTAATTCTCCAAATATAGTAATGTATTAGTAGCGGCCAAAACAAAAGTCGCTAATCTAAAGCCATAACCCCTAGCAGCTATACCTAAGCAGACTAAATGGCCTAACGATACCCTAATATGTCTTAGAGCGCTTTACATAGTGTGCCCTAACCGTCCGAGTACGGTGTGCCATCTATTAGTGGCCAAACCAGAATCTATAGAACCCTAACCGGCTAGCCCTAAGAAAATTGAAATGGAAAAATGCTACACTAATTGAATTTCGAGCAGCCAAACCTAGGCAACTTTACATAGCGCACCCTAACACTCCAAAATACGGCCATCTATTAGCGGCTAAAACAACACTAGTCCTAAGACGCTAACCCTAGGTGGCTAGCCCTAAGTGGACTGAAATGGCTAATTGCTATCCTAATCCAATTTGAGGCAGCGTAACCTAAGCGGCTTTATACACCATACCATAAGTTCTAACTGTCTGAACACAACGTCCATCTATTAGCAGCCAAACGAAGATAACTTGTGTACTTCTTAAAACGCAAATGGACTTCGGTAAGGTTAGGTTTAGGTTATAGGTTAGGCTATGTTAGGTTAGGTTAGGTTTAGGTTATATGCTAGGTTAGATTATAGGTTCGGTTAGAGCTAGCGATAAATAAATAATATAAAAAACGCAAACGGACTTCGAAGATGACTCGTGTACTTCTAAAAATGGAAACGGACTTCGGTTAGGTTAGATTATAGGTTAGGTTTAAGTTATAGGTTAGGTTACGTTAAGTTAAGTTAGGTTTAAATTATAGATTAAGTTAGATTACAGCTAACGACAAAAAGTAGAAAAAATGCAAACTTACTTCAAGAATGACTCGCGTACTTCAAAAAACGCAAACAGACTTTGGTTAGGCTTTGTTATAGGTGAAGTTATAGGTTAGGTTTAATTTGGTTATAGGTTAGGTTAGGTCATTGACCCTTTGGTCCTATTCTCCGTGCACCTCTAGACTGAGGTGTGCGGGGATTGGACATGGCTAGAGAATGTGATTAGATTGTTAGAGATCGAGCTAGCAGCAAATAGTTGAAAAAATGCAATCGGAGTTCCAAAGTGCACACACTGACTTCAAAAACCTTAATATATAGTCATTGACCAATAAAGACGAGATTATTACCATGTGGTCCTAATCTCTGTGCACCTCTAGATCGAGGTGTGCAGGAATCGGGCCTGGCTAGAGAATGTGAGGTTGTTAGAGCTAGCAGTAAATAGTTGAAAAAACGCAATTGGACTTCCAAAATACACACAGACTTCAAGAACCTTAATATATAGTCATTGACCAATAAAGAAGAGATTATTACCCTGTTGTCCTAATCTCCGTGCACCTTTAGACCGAGGTGTGTGGGGATCGGGCCTGGCTAGAGAATGTGAGGTTGTCATGTATTGTCATGAACTTAGTAGTGCGTAGTTATAACAACTAGAGTGTTTTACTTATTTGTTGCATCATTGATAGATAAAGTATGGATGATAGAATGGCGTGTCGTTGTGCACATTGCAAGCATCAGATCTTTCAAAAGAGAAAAATCTGTGACCAACACATACGCAATCACGGTCTCTTTCTGATTGAGCAACTACAAGACCTGCATTATCCATCTCATGGTCTACAGACTGAAGGTCAAACTCCGCAAGTAGATATTGCTCCAACTTCATCCCAGAGAAGACGATTTTCAAATGAGCAGCCATCAATACCTGATGTGGCATTTCAAGAAGTAGAGATGGAGAAGACATTGGACGCGTTCTTTGACACGGATCCCATCATTGAAAACATAGAAGATGACAACATTGAATGCAATACTACGGATCAACCTCAGTCATCCCGTTTATATCGACGCCATGATAGCAACGATAAAGAGAGCGAGATGACGCAAAGTCTTGCACGCATGCAGCTTAACAGTGGTGCAAAAATCTCAATTCTCCATACCACATAGGTAATGCGTTGAAAAAAGGGAGAGCAAGGCCCAAAGAGATGACCTGTAGGCTGTGGGTCGAATGCCAAAGATGTGGCCTCGGCTTAAACCCAATGGAAAGTTTGTTGTACCAAAAGGTCCATGGGTTTTGAGTCGTGCAAAAGAGCAATAAGTGAAGAAGACTATATCTTCATTCAAGACTCCCACAAGGTGCATGCAATGTTTGAAAACGGCTTTTATGAGAGATGACAATCATAGTGGTCTTAAGTCCCACGATTGGCACAAATTTTACAATTCATCTTATCAATTTCCATAAAGGGTTGTCTGATAGATGACATTAGAAGAACAATCTACAAATTCAGTGGTTGGTATGTTGGATCAGTTCAAAAGAGATAAGAGAAGACAGCATCGATGCAGCACGTTTAAATGCTACTGAAGCAGTGTGCATGGTGGAGAATTACTTTCCAACAAACATTCTTACCATGCAAATGCATGTACTTGTGTATGTGGTCGATGAAGTTGTAGTTTCTGGGGTGGTTCATAGCAGGTGGATATTCTTCTTAAAGAGATTTATGAAGACTTTAAAGGGGTTTGTTTATCAAAGGGCTCGCCTCGAGGGTAGCATGGCTGAACGATGGCTTGTACAAGAGTCTCTTGTCCACATCAGTGAATTTTTTGTCTCAATTGATCGAGAGATTCCCTGAATGTGGACTACTGAGGTCAACGTCAAGGTGATAGGGGACGAGCGCAGGAACAAGGCATCGTTAGAAAGATGGACATCACAATGCAAGAAAAGGTTATGAGATTTTGCCTTCTCAACTCAGACATCATGGAAAAGTGGCTGGAGAGGTACAAAGGAGAAAAGCAACAACGCTTGATAGATCGCCTGTAATTCAAACGCAATTGTGCCACTAGAAACCTTCCTTTTCCTGATCATCTTCAATAATTGCATGACTTTCTAACTGGGTGGTGGTTAGATGTGACAATCTTAGAGGCAAAGAGCAATGGAGTGTTCATTATTGAAGAGGAAGAGGATATGTCAAGGGGTTGCAATTGGCATATATATTTTCACAACTTCCTTTTTGAGCTCCACATGATCACATTGCTTTAATAAATTTTAGTATGTTTCAATTTGGTGGCTGCAGTATCACAAATATGGAGCTTTGTGGTCGCATGGGAAACACTTCAGAGTGCAACGGATCGACAAACAAAGGGTCACTTTCAAAAATGGTGTTAGGGAAAGCTTTGTCCAAGAAAGTAGGAGTAGTGCCAGGGCTGAGAACACAGAGACTAGCCAACGTGAATACTTTGCTATATCCAAGACATCTTGAAGATTAGCTTTAGACAGTTTGATATGTTTATCTTTGATGTCAAGTGGTTCAAAGTGATTACCAGTGGCCCTAATGCAACTATGCATAAAAACAAGAGTGGATTGATTCAAGTGAACTCTAGGCGAGTGTGGACAGATGCGCGGGATACATTCGTACTTTCGTAACATTTTTGAACAAGTTGTGTTCACACACAATCCACTATGGACAGAAGATGATGAGAATGATCTATCTAAACCCTGTTGACTCTATGTTGTTCAAGTTTCTCCATAGAGCAAGCAAGTGTGTGAAGGATTGGACGTTGAGGTTGAAGAGGTGATTCATGAACAAAGCACACGAGCGACGGAAACTTTAAGTTTAGATTTTGAGGTGGATGTCAACAGTGAGCAATTGTTTGAACCTAGAGATGAGGTGTCAAATATTGAAGCTGATGCGAAGAGGGACGAAGAATTAGAGTTCGATGACGAAGATCCAGAAGTACAGATTGAGATAGACATCTTTGGTGCATCATATCTCATAGAAGATGAGAGATTAACTAATAATTTTTGTTAGGAACTCTTTTGAAAAACTATTTCTATTACTCTACAATACACTTGTTGCAACTTTGTTTAGTTGTTATTTGTATTGATTAAATGTTTCTTTTGTAAACCAACATATTTTGTGGGCGTTATTTGTGTAGGATTAGCCATGGCCGACGACGATGAGCCATACTCTCCTAGTTTTAGTTTTCCTGTCACTCCGACCGGCATGTCACACAAGCAGATGGGCTCGTTTTTTTCTCGGTTCACACTAGAGTAGATCGCGATGGCACATCACCTTTGGGCAACAAGTCCCTCTAGACCTACTACGGTCGACCCTATGCTCGAGACTAGTACGGGTCCCTACACCGAGCGGCCCCACACCTTAGTCGAGTGTGCCCCCTATCCCAAGGACTTGTGTGCCCCTTACACCGATGGATGGTTCATCCTTCAGACGAGGTAGGCGTCGTTCTGGAGGCGGTGGTTGCTATGGTAGTGGTTCTACCGATCCGTCCACACAACCGAGAGAGCGTCCACCACTCTCTCCAGTAGATAGTTCACCGATTGTCACACCACTTACACCTTGGGGATCACACGAGCATGATCCTAGCAAGCTGTAGAAGAGGAGGGATGGGGTTGTTGTGGCGGATAGGGTCGAAAAGACAATGCGACAGAGGATTCAACAGCTCTGTACATTTTAGATTGGTCACTCTAGGATGGAGGTTTGGGATAATCTCGTTCTTGAAAGAAAGAATTACATCATCGAGGCCATTCACAAAGAGTACATGCTGGCAGAGGGGTACAATCCAGTCTCAAATCCTTGGATTTTGAGCGTAGCGAAGGCCACAATGTCACATCGTCGATGAGAGGCGAGAGACAGGTACAATGCTGGCAGTCCAAAGCCGGCATGGTTTGATGGAGATGAGTGGGCAGGGATTGCACAAGAGACACAAGACAATCCTGAGAGATTTAGCAGTAGAGAGATACAACCAGAGCACGTTTGGAGTCTGTTGGAGCGTCACATCTTTGGAGTGGAGGCTACAACACGCTTCGACATGAGTTTGTAAGTATTATACATATGCTTTAAATTAGAGAAAATATATATGTTATTTGAAGATTTATCTAATGATTAAATTATAATTTTGCAGGAAGTTGCCGTGAAGCCTCCTCCGATACGTTGAGAGGAGAAGTATGGGTACAAGCATGGACTTGTGGCACTTTTGACCCAGCTGCAGAAGAAAGAAGAGGATGTCAACTAGGAGGCATTACCATGAGGGTCTTCTTGATACAGTTTTACCCAATCATCTTCATACAGTCTTCTTGGTACATTATTTTTTGTAGTTGTGGTCTTCTTGATATAGTCTCACTCAGTGATTGTTTGCATATGTATAGTTTTGTAGTGCTTATGTTTATGGTTTATGGTATGGCATAGATGTTATGGTTAAGGTTTGGCAGTCAAGTTAAAGTTATGGTTTTGCTATGATGGTATGGCAATCATGTGATGGTTATGGTTATGGCTACGGTTGTGCAATGATGGTATGGCTGTTATGGTTATGGTATAACAAGCAAGTTATGGTAATGATTAGGGTATTCCAAACTTAAGCGGCTTTACACAACCAACCCTAAGTGGCTTTGCATGGCCAACCCTAAGCGGCTTTACACTGACAACTCTAAGCGGCCAAACACGAGCAACTATTAGCGGCCAAACCAAAAGCCGCTAACCCTTAGTGGCTAGCCCTAAGAGGACTGAAGCAGCATAACCAAAAAGAACTAAAACCATAAGTTGCTAATTGTAAGCGACTAACTCTAAGAGAATTGAAATGGACAAACTAATGTGATCCTAAGCCGATTTAAAGTGACCAAACCAAAAGCGGCTAACCCTAAGCCACTAGCTTTAAGTGGAATAAAAGCACCAAACCAAGAAGAACTAAAACTGTTAGCCGATATCCTAAGTGGCTAGCTTAAGCAGATTGAAATGGAAAAATCAATAAGACCCTAAGCCGACTTAGATCGGCCTACCCTTAGCAAATTGAAATGGCCAAATCATAAGCTTCTAACTCCAAGTAGTTAGATATAATCGGATTGAAATCGCCAAATTAAAGCGATCCTAAGTCGGTTTAGAGTGTTTTTACATGGATAGACCTAAGAGCCTTTATAAGGCCAAATCGTAGTGGCCAAACCAAATGCCACTAAACCTATGTAGCTAGCCCTAAACGGCTAGCCCTAAGCGGATTGAACTGTAGGCTATAGACAATTGGTTTCCAACACCAAAATAGCTTAGACATGTGGGGTCAAAACATCAAAAAAATAGTGATTTAGACACTCAAAATTGAAAAGTAGACTAGCCGATGCATAGTTCCAAAGTGCGATACAACTTGAAATTCTTACACTTGATTAAAAGAGCAAGGAAAGAGGTACACAACACAAGTTTTGAAATTGAATTCAGATTATCCAATGATTAGATATGATGATTAAAAGTTGAATCTGCTTGGCCGCTTGAGCGTACGTACACAGAGTTCTCTTTCTCCAAAAGATAAGCCTCCTTTTCATACTAAGGTTATTGTCTAAATTATACCTAAGGATTTCGAAATGGCTAGTGGCCGGCTCACATGGGCCTTTATAAACATCATGTGAGAATTACTACTCATAGAATAGATCTGCCACTTTGAATCTAGATTTATACATGTTGTAGCTACATTAGCTCTAAAAAATAATAGAGTACAAATAAAATGTGGTGTCCCCAGCTAGGTGGGGACCCATATGTTGAAATGGACAAACAATAGGTATATAAAATTGGATGTGTATGGGGATGTAAGTGAGAAAATTCAAGATTTATAATTCTCAATTGACATGCAATAGCACTTTTGGTGACATTCTATAGTCCCCCGGTGATACCTTTTCTCTCTTTGTGCATGTTTTAACAAATAATGGATGTGCCTAAGAGGGTTGCAAAAGTGACTCCATATTGAGTTTGCAAATGTTCTTGTGCACCTTCACGATGGTCAAATTTCAATCTAGAGCTTTCTTTGGTCAATGTGATAGTCGATTATTCCACATCTTCAAGATTAGTCCAATAGCTTTTCCACTATGAAGATGAAAGTGCAAACCATTATAACAAGCAAGTGAGAAATTACCACACCAAAGTTTTACATCCGATATCATTGCCTATCTTTACTATGTTTATCAACTCTTGCCTACCTATTCCACTCAAATCTTGGTCTTTTAAATCTCTCTCTCTCTCTCTCTCTCTCTCTCTCTCTCTCTCTCCATTGTGAACTTTTGATTGTGATACTTATCTCCACATTTCTTGAGCATTGAGATTTATTACTAGCTCCACACACCTCACATCATATGTTTCTTTTGGTCCCATAGGTAATATTTGACTTCAATGATGATAATGAAAAAACTCTGTGTGTGTGTGTGTGTGTGTGTGTGTGTGTGTGTGTGTGTGTGTGTGTGTGTGTACATTAGCTAAGCGCACCAATGATCATAGCCTCCATGATACTTTAGGTGTTTTTGTGTATGTCTGTGGAAAATTACATCTCTCTCTCTCTCTCTCTTTCTATCACCCATGCCAAGTATGATAGATTGATTATTCCATTTCCCTCTTGAATAATAGGTCTTGAGTTCAACTCCTCGTCGGCTAGATCTTTAGGTCTTTTAATTTTAATTAGTTTCCTACGACGTTAAATTAGTTTCTCTCTCTTTCTCTCTCAATGTGTGTGTGTTTTTTTGGATCGTATGCATGTTTTCTCTCTCTTTTCCTCTCTCAATGTGTGCGTTTTTTGTTTATGCATGTTCTCTCTCTCTTTTCCTCTCTCAATGCGTGCGTTTTTTGTTTAGGCATGCTCTCTCTCTCTTTTCCTCTCTCAATGTGTGTGTGCATTCTTTTTTTATGTATGTGTGTGTGCGTTTTTGTTTATGTTTGTACTCTCTCTCTCTCTCTCAAAAACACTATGTGTGTGTGTGTATGTGTGTGTGTGTGAGAGAGAGAGAGAGGGAGAGAGAAAGAGGGGAAGGGAACATGAGAGTGAGGAGAGGGAAGGAGCATACCTGGCTCTCCTTCCTCTCCTCGTGTGTGTGTGTGTGTGTGTGTGTGTGTGTGTGTGTGGAGAAGAAAAAGAGAGAGAGAGAGAGAGAGAGAGAGAGAGAGAGAGAGAGAAAGGGAGAGCGTTACCTGCTCCTTGCTTGAGGGCGCCGAAAAACTCAGATCTGAGATCTGAGTTTTTGGGCGCGCTCTGTTATTTTTTTAGCCCAGTGGGCGTTGCTATGAGCGTCGCTATGACCGTCGCAAATTTCTTTGTAAATTTGCGACGCTCGGAAAAAACAAATTTGAGCGTCGCTGTGTGAGCGTCGCTAATATGAATAGCCTCTTGTAGTGTCTATGATGGAGGTTTGGGATAATCTCGTTCTTGAAAGAAATAATTACATCATCGAGGCCATTCACAAAGAGTACATCCTGGCAGAGGGGTACAATCCAGTCTCAAATCCTTGGATTTTGAGCGTAGCGAAGGCCACAATGTCACATCGTCGATGAGAGGCGAGAGACAGGTACAATGCTGGCAGTCCAAAGCCGGCATGGTTTGATGGAGATGAGTGGGCAGGGATTGCACAAGAGACACAAGACAATCCTGAGAGATTTAGCAGCAGAGAGATACAACCAGAGCACGTTTGGAGTCTGTTGGAGCGTCACATCTTTGGAGTGGAGGCTACAACACGCTTCGACATGAGTTTGTAAGTATTATACATATTCTTTAAATTAGAGAAAATATATATGTTATTTGAAGATTTATCTAATGATTAAATTATAATTTTGCAGGAAGTTGCCGTGAAGCGTCCTCCGATACGTTGAGAGGAGAAGTATGGGTACAAGCATGGACTTGTGGCGCTTTTGACCCAGCTGCAGAAGAAAGAAGAGGACGTCGACTAGGAGGCATTACCATGAGGGTCTTCTTGATACAGTTTTACCCAGTCATCTTTATACAGTCTTCTTGGTACATTATTTTTTGTAGTTGTGGTCTTCTTGATATAGTCTCACTTAGTGATTTTTTGCATATGTATAGTTTTGTAGTGCTTATGTTTATGGTTTATGGTATGGCATAGATGTTATGGTTAAGGTTTGGCAGTCAAGTTAAAGTTATGGTTTTGCTATGATGGTATGACAATCATGTGATGGTTATGGTTATGGCTACGGTTGTGCAATGATGGTATGGCTGTTATGGTTATGGTATAACAAGCAAGTTATGGTAATGATTAGGGTATGCCAAACTTAAGCGTCTTTACACAACCAACCCTAAGTGGCTTTACATGCCCAACCCTAAGCGGCTTTACACTAACAACTCTAAGCGGCCAAACACGAGCAACTATTAGCGGCCAAACCAAAAGCCGCTAACCCTTAGTGGCTAGCCCTAAGAGGACTGAAGCAGCATAACCAAAAAGAACTAAAACCATAAGCTGCTAATTGTAAGCGACTAACTCTAAGAGGATTGAAATGGACAAACTAATGTGATCCTAAGCCGATTTAAAGTGGCCAAACCAAAAGCGGATAACCCTAAGCGACTAGCTGTAAGTGGAATAAAAGCACCAAACCAAGAAGAACTAAAACTGTTAGCCGATATCCTAAGTGTCTAGCTTAAGCAGACTGAAATGGAAAAATCAATAAGGCCCTAAGCCAACTTAGATCGGCCTACCCTTAGCAAATGGAAATGGCCAAATCATAAGCTTCTAACTCCAAGTAGTTAGATATAATCGGACTGAAATCGCCAAATTAAAGCGATCCTAAGTCGGTTTAGAGTGTTTTTACATGGATAGACCTAAGCGCCTTTATAAGGCCAAATCGTAGTGGCCAAACCAAATTCCACTAACCCTATGTAGCTAGCCCTAAACGGCTAGCCCTAAGCGGATTGAACTGTAGGCTATAGACAATTGGTTTCCAACACCAAAATAGCTTAGACATGTGCGGTCAAAACATCAAAAACATAGTGATTTAGGCACTCAAAATTGAAAAGTAGACTAGCCGATGCATAGTTCCAAAGTGCGATACAACTTGAAATTCTTACACTTGATTAAAAGAGCAAGGAAAGAGGTACACAACACAAGTTTTGAAATTGAATTCAGATTATCCAATGATTAGATATGATGAATTAAAGTTGAAGGTGCTTGGCCGCTTGAGCGTACGTACACAGAGTTCTCTTTCTCCAAAAGATAAGCCTCCTTTTCATACTAAGGTTATTGTCTAAATTTTACGTAAGGATTTCGAAATGGCTAGTGGCCAGCTCACATGGGCCTTTATAAACATCATGTGAGAATTACTACTCATAGAATAGATCTGCCACTTTGAATCTAGATTTATACATGTTGTAGCTACATTAGCTCTAAAAAATAATAGAGTACAAATAAAATGTGGTGTCCAGCTAGGTGGGGACCCATATGTTGAAATGGACAAACAATAAGTATATAAAATTGGATGTGTATGGGGATGTAAGTGAGAAAATTCAAGATTTATAATTCTCAATTGACATGCAATAGCACTTTTGGTGACATTCTATAGTCCCCTGGTGATACCTTTTCTCTCTTTGTGCATGTTTTAACAAATAATGGATGTGCCTAAGAGGGTTGCAAAAGTGACTCCATATTGAGTTTGCCAATGTTCTTGTGCACCTCCATGATGGTCAAATTTCAATCTAGAGCTTTCTTTGGTCAATGTGATAGTCAATTATTCCACATCTTCAAGATTAGTCCAATAGCTTTTCCACTATGACGATGAAAGTGCAAACCATTATAACAAGCAAGTGAGGAATTAACACACCAAAGTTTTACATCCGATATCATTGCCTATCTTTACTATGTTTATCAACTCTTGCCTACCTATTCCACTCAAATCTTGGTCTTTTAAATCTCTCTCTCTCTCTCTCTCTCCACATTGTGAGCTTTTGATTGTGATACTTATCTCCACATTTCTTGAGCATTGAGATTTATTACTAGCTCCACACACCTCACATCATATGTTTCTTTTGGTCCCATAGGTAATATTTGACTTCAATGATGATAATGAAAACTCTCTCTCTCTCTCTCTCTCTCTCTGTGTGTGTGTGTGTGTGTGTGTACATTAGCTAAGCGCATCAATGATCATAGCCTCCATGATACTTTAGGTGTTTTTGTGTATGTGTGTGGAAAATTGCATGTCTCTCTCTCTCTCTCTCACCTTTTTTGTCTACAAATTGTTTCCAAAAGCAACAAAGTGGGACACACTGATTGATAGTTGTAGTCACATATGTATCATGAATGAAGACCAAATATATTTTGATTGAAGTGGTGAAAAATTATGGCATTGCATTTAACAAATGAATATATTTGTGTTGTTTATCTCCTTGGATTGGAAGGCTTTTTGACAAAGTCTCCGGAGTTTCACTATGTATAAAGTGTGTATATCACGTGGGTTCTACAACACTTCCTAAAACTCTTCATCTATAAAATTTTTGACAAATAAAATACATCCTTTCTTATTCAAAGTGTATTTTTTTCCCCAATTTTGTTTTACAATACCCTTTTGTATGTGAAAATTTGAGAAAAATGAAATTTAATAACCCTTGTTGTTGCACTCACGTGATAGTCACATAATAATTAAGTGACCCCTGAGGAAAAAGTTAAGATAATAATCAACAAGATGATGGCCAATAGAGTCAAAGCCAAGAAGCTATAGATTTGGGATGTTATTATTAGAGCTAGAATCATATGTGCTCTTTTCAACACCTAGAGAAGCAAGAGACTCTTTCACTTTTAGTGGGGTGGTGGATAAGCCCACCTCTTAAAGATTAGTCCAATAGTTCTTCCACTGTAAAGGAGAAAATCCAAACCATCATAGTAAGCAGGCAATAATTATCACACCAAACTTTTACACCCAATACCATTACCTATCTTCACATCTTGGTGTTGAAAACCTCTCTCTCTCTCTCTTGCTCAATCACTCACTCACTCAGTCTTGAAGTGGATTCACAATTGTGATGGATCTTATTTACCACTTCACAATTGTGATGGATCTTATTTACAGATGTGCCATGCCTACTCTCCTTGGTAATCCAATAAAATAACAAGGTCAATGTTCACTTTGGAATTCTATAAAAATAAAATGAAAAGAAATACTAGGCATGAAAAGCTCTAAAAATGAAGGGACCCCTTAAAACAAGGTGAAAGATCGTAGTGGCTGAGTAAAAAGGATCAAAGAGTGAAGTGGTGGGTGGGAGTAGATTGAGTTTGAGAGA
Organism: Adiantum capillus-veneris; assembly: GCF_014529385.1. NCBI lineage: Eukaryota > Viridiplantae > Streptophyta > Polypodiopsida > Polypodiales > Pteridaceae > Adiantum > Adiantum capillus-veneris. The sequence continues at coordinate 7,422,445 of NC_140934.1, forward strand.
GGGATTTAGCATAATGAGAAATAATTCTATAGGGCAGTAGCAAAACCAAAGGGTAGCTATTTATTACCAAAATAAGGCCTAAGGTGGAGTTTTGGAATATGATATTGAGATAACATGTTGATAATCTAAGGGGGAATAATGAGCATTGATTGCAAACTAAGATTATCAAGGTTTTTCAATTGAGTGTGAGAATAATCTTACAAAAGAAACATATGAACGCATAGATACACATGCATGCAACTAAGTTTTGATGACTTTGTGCTAGAAAATGTAAAGACATTATAGAAGCCCTTGAAAGGAACAAGGAGTAATGAAGAACGTTATGTCCTAAGATATTTCTATTATTTTAGTGTTGATTTCATCTTAAGTTTGAGAAAAAGAATTTGATTCTACATTAACCTTATTTATGAGTAGACTGAATAATACTTTTAGACAATGAGAGATGAGGAGAGACAAGTTGCCTTTACACACTACTGCACCCAAAGATTCTTAGCACCCACTTTCTTAGCACGTACCTCATTTCTTCAAAGCACTTAGTTCTTGCAAAAGCTCTCTTGGCACCCTTGGCATATTTCTCCAAATGCAAAACACCTTTGTTCTATTCCAATTCTAACACAATTCTTGCTCTTGAGTAATCCTTAGTTGTCAATCATATGCCAATTGTGGTGTGCCTTTGAAAAAATAGGTAGTTCTTGACAAGCTCCCATCTAGGGCATGATCTTGAGTAGAGTGTATCATATTACAAGATATGCTTTGCAATGTTTTGGCTAGCATGTGAAGTAAATGTGGTTTACTCTTATTGGAGGATATGCTTGCAACGTTTTGGCTAGCATCTTAAGGAAATGTGATTTACTCTTAGGTATGCCATCACTTGAAATGCTTCTTTGGATGATATACCTGATAGGGATAGGACTAGGAAGTATCAGGGTGGTTTTAGTACATGCAGAATGAGGAATTCTCTCTAGATGTGATATTAACATTGCATTTATTTGAAGGTATACCCAAAAAGGGCTGGAATTTGTAGGATACTTTCAAAGAATATTCTATATAAGACATAGTATCAAATGTGCTAGATGTGGTCTTTTGGAATTCTTGATTGAAATAAATGCCAAACATATGTAGGTTGGGTAATGTGCACCATGTATGTTAATCATGGTATATTTTCAAGCCCTTGATGAATGTGTTGTCAAAAGTAATACCTCATACTTTTAGGACACATCTTGTAGATTACTTTGAAGAAACATAACATGAGGAAAATCTTTCAAATGGAGCGGTCAAAACATCACAAAAATAGTGATTTAGGCATAGTCCCAAACTGCGATAGAACTTGAAATTCCTACACTTGATTGAAAGAGCAAGGAAAGAGGTACACAACACAAGTTTTGGAATTGAATTCAGATTATCCAATGATTAGATATCATGATTAAAAGTTGAAGTTGCTTGGCCGCTTGAGCGTACGTACCCAGAGTTCTCTTTCTCCAAAAGATAAGCCTCCTTTTCATACTAAGGTTATTGTCTAAATTATACCTAAGGATTTTGAAATGGCTAGGGACCGGCTCACATGGGCGTTTATAAACATCATGTGAGAATTACAACTCATAGAATAGATCTGCGACTTTGAATCTAGATTTATACATGTTGTAGCTACACTAGTTGTCACTGTCGACACTGAGAAACCTACGTCCTGTCACCCATTGGAAAAATTGTGCGTCCTGGCACAAACTCGTCAGCCTCTAATATGAGCATATTAGAGAACTCCATATCTTTCATCTCTCTCTGTGTCTCTAGGGAGCATACCCACTCTACCTCTGTCTGCACAAAGTCTCACAACACATGTTGTGTCCCACTAGAGCACTGCTGCTTTATCTATGTCTCTACAAAGTCTACTAGCATGACCTGCACAGCTAAATGCTCTGTCTTGTGAGCATGGTAGAGATCGCCTGCAAAAGAGACACATCTTGTCTCTTGCTCAAAGCATGCTAGTAACAAAACCGAGACTGCGGCGTCTCGAACCGCAGACACATGCATAGGATATACCATGCCACTGCGGGATCCTTTGGCAATCACTAGTGAACCGCATTGCATCTAGAAAGACTACTCTCTAAGAAGTACCTGACAACTAGAAGCTACCAATTGTCTCACTAAGATCAAGCTCTAACCCCATTGAGAAACATAATGCACATGCCATAGCGTGTTGTTCAACTGCTGTAGCTACTCGATGTTTGGTATCGCTCACCTCTGAGCATGAGGGAGTGGATCAAGACAATCAAAGAACTACTCAATTGTGATGTTGACCAAGTTCTTTAGGACATTGTTTGTTTTCTAGTTGGTGTGTTCAAGGACTATTTCTAAAACTCCTTATTTGTGAATTTTTTATAAATAAAATACACCCTTTTCTTATTCACACTCTAAGTTCTTTTCCAATTCCATTTTATGGTGTAAGATGCACCATTGGGCAAAGACAAGAAAACGTCTCTTGAACCTCTATGTCAAATGCCGAACCATCAACAAGCCGTACACAACTAAGTCTCCCACTAGCAAAAGTGGTAAACCACTTATGACATGGTGTGATATGGAAAGAAGCATCGCTATCTAGTAACCATTGTGGAGAAAGTGTGCTACTCATAGGCATATCTGTAAGAGGTACACTCAAGGAAAACATGACACCAACATCACTGGCATAGACTGCCACTGAAAGTGCCTCTCTAACATTTGTCAAAGCCGTATTTGCATCACGCATACATCTTCGTTGTTGTCTCATACGTCTGAAACAACGACGCCTAATGTGTTCTGTGTGACCACAATGCCAACATTGTACATATCGACAAGAACGAGACCACCATCTCTCAAAATTCACTGTAGTGGACTCTACACTGTCACGCATATCTGCATCCATAAGTGAATGACTAAGAACAAAAGTATGGCGAGACATCTGGAAAATTTTGACAGAATCTTCTCTGTAAATTGAGCAAAATCTCAAGTACAATCTCAACCATAAACCATGTCAAAAATTGGCAACAAAGTGGGATGTAACTCAACCACTACACAATGCTCAAAAGCATCAAAACTAATACTCACATATGCATAAAATTAACTCCACATTCTACAAAATTCGCAAGCATAAACTGGGACAAACTGCTCAATCGAGCGTTAAGCACATAACCATATACACAAGTGGAGAACAAACTAGCTCAAAATGCATCCCATAAGAGAAACTGCCTGGAAAAAACTTCAAAAACCTGTGAAACGTGTGACTAACAAAGTCTATAGCCACACAAACATACGCAATCCTCACTCTTGCAAGAGTGGGTACAAGAACACCAAACCGTGTCCAAATTGACAAAAACTGTCAAAAGTGAGAGTAAACACTCGATCACTGCTAGAGTGGGAGTCTAGCTCGACCACTAAACCATCAGAGAGCAAACTACCAATACACATAAACCATGGCGAGAAATCCTAGGAAAAATCCGATAGAGTTTCCCCTGGAACTGAGAAAAAACCCCAAAAGCTCATCAAATACGCATGAAAATAGACACTTAGCATCTCAGTAGCAAAATTCAAAATGGAATGGAATATATAGCAACTGCCAAAATCCTAGCAAAACAACTCACTTTTGAGCAAGTGGCTGTATGGACATATACATGTCCAAAAATACATGTAAACATGTGAACCTACTACTTGTGAGCTATGGCTAGCTCAAACTCTATCTGTGTAATGCACACTAGTGAGATGCACTCTAGCAGTGGTGGAACTGTTGAAAGTCAGACCACACATGTGGACGGATGTCAAGAAATGTCTTGAGAAAATGGGCATAAAAAAACCAATGGAAATTCTAGATCTTGAAATAGAAAAGTGGAACCAACCCAAAAATAACGTGAAACCAGTTCCCATAAACAAGGTAGGGGATCACCAACGAGGGAGAAGAGGGAAATACTACACCTCGGGGGGTGCACCTTTAAGAAAATATTCATATAACATGAGTTCAAAGGGTATTAAGAAAAACCATTTACTTACATGCTTAAGGTAATAATATGGCCCCTTTTTCTTCAAGAACTTACAGGTTTTTCTCTAAAATCAATTAAAAAATCCTTTTTGTTAATATAATCTTGTTAAGATTTTAAATTTTGGCATTTAAAAAATACATTCATTTGAACTCACGTGGTAATTTACATGTATCAGAGTGAACCCCTGAATACTATTGACAAGCGCAAGCACAAAACTGCTACCATATACATGTGGTAGTGATGTGTGTGAACACACTAGGACCGCCGGGCCACTTTTTCCCTCTTTAGGAAGTTTTCTTTCCTCATGAATTGTATATACGTCCATCACTCTAGGGCCATATATCTTTCCATTGAACACTAAGTAACACACTCTCTATTGTGTGCCTTGAGCTTCCTTTGTCTTCTGCAAGCTGTGTGCGTTTCTCTGCAACCCTAAATCCAACAATTGGTATCAGAGCAGGTTGCATCCTTTCGGGCTTATTCGCCAGCTGCTCCAGTATATTCCTAGTCACTTTCTCTGATTTCTGTGAGCTTTGGTAAGCGTTCGTAGAGCTGAGTTTGCTCAAATTTTTGATTCAGGCTCATTTCGGCCTCCGTTTCCACTACAGCTAGGTTTGCACAGGCAATTTCATCATTTTGTGCAGAATTTTTGTCAGTGCCAAATATTACATAACAGGTCTCATATAGTCTAGGATGGGTTGTGCTATATAGAACGTGTTGGTCTCACTCAGTTTCTCCTCATTTTGGGTAGTTTTTACATCAAGTGCAGACATTTACCATGGCTGACAACAACATAGATGTGTTAAAGATGTTTGTTGCTGCTGAGCATAGATTGGATGGGGACATTTACCCTATGTGGACTTACATGATGCAACATGTTCTTGTGTCAAAGGGCGTCTCAAATATTGTGCACGGGATTGATGTATGTCCTCGTTTCGAGGATACATGCGATGTTGAGGATGTGGCAGGTCTTGCTGCAAGGATTGCTGCTATTAGAGTTGTTTTGCCTATGGTAAGACAATCTCATTGGGATGTAAAGGATGCGCAGGCTCATGCATTGATTGTGTTGTCTATATGAAGCAACCACTGTTCCTCACATTCGTTCAATAGCAAAATTTACCAAACAAGCTCATTATATTTTGGCTAGTCTTTATGCAAGTCGGAATGAGGCTAAAATTTCTTTGCTACATAAAGAGCTGGATTCAAAGATTATGCATGAGGAAGATGATATGGACACTTTCCTTGCTGGTGTCAAGGATATCAATGAGCAACTTATTTCTGCAGGTGAAGTCATTTCAGACAATTTCCTTGTGCAGACTGTTCTTGATGCCTTACCAAATTCTTACCAGACTTTTGCTAGTACTTGGAGACTTATGACCCAAGGAAATCCTGAAGTTGTCAAGTTTGATGAATTATGCACATTGCTGTTCCAAGAGTCACTTTCCAGAAAAAAAAGGACTAGACACCATGTAGTTGAACAGGCTTTTATTGCTTCTCAAAGAAAGGGTGGTAGCAGCAATGCAACCATTTCTTATGGTTCTACTGCGAGTGGCAAAACTTCTATTCCCAATGCTTCTGCTAGCAGCACTTCATCTAGTAATTCTGGTGATAAGGGAAAAAAGAAGATGTGTTGCCATTATTGTAAAGCTAATGATCACTTGATCAAGCAATGCCCTATGTTAAAGGCCAAAGAGGCTAACTGATGCTGATGTTGATGTAGAATGAGCTTTTGGTGCAGAGTGCACTTATAATCCTGATGTCCATGATGCATGCATGCTAGTTGCTGTAGATTCACATGTGTGGTATTTTGATAGTGGTGCTACAAAGCACATTACCTCACATCATGAATTGTTCCTCTCTCGAGTCTATCCCTCATGGGAATTCAGTCACTTGTGCCAACAATGCCTCTTATCCAGTTCAGGGAGTTGGAAAGATTGTGCTTACTACTGCAAATAACAGTTCTTTCACACTTGTTGATGCACTTTATGTACCTAGGATCAAGAAAAATCTTTTCTCTATATCTGCACTTGCTAGACTTGGACTTGTCGTCAAATTTGTGGATGACAGATGTACAGTTTATGATCTCAGTTTTGGTGATGAAATTGTTGCATCTAGGCTTTTGTGATGTGGGTTATAATCTCACTTTGTATGACAAGTGTGGACAAAATATTTCAAATGCACTTACTGATTTAAGGGCTATTTCAGATGCAAAACTTTGGCATGCACGTTTTGGTCATCTGAATTTTGCCAGTCTGTTGCGTTTGTAAAAATCTGATATGGTTGCTTCTTTGCCGCCTCTTGAAGAACCTGTCAAACATGTTTGCGAAGGCTGTATTTTGGGTTCAGTTAGAACAACATGCAGGTTGCAGCTTGTGCATAGTGATGTTTGTGGGCTCATGCAAACTCTTTCCTTGGGCAATTACCTTTACTTCATGACTTTCATTGATGATTACTCCAGGCATGCATGGGTATTTCCGCTTAAAGAAAAATCCAAAGTTTTTATGTGCTTCAAAAAATTTCTGGCTATGGCTGAAAATGTCTCAAAATGTATTATGGGCACCCTCCATTCCGATCGAGGCGGGGAGTATATGTCTCATGAATTTAATGAATTTCTGGCTAGTCGTGGGATAAAACACCAATTTACGGTGCCTTATACACCTCAAGACAATAATGTAACCCCAGAAAGACATTTATGACACTTTGTTGCCTCTTTTTCATGGTGGAAATACGAATGTAAATTCCAATGAGGCAAATGTACAGCCTATGGGGGTTTTCAAATATGTTACAGATCAGCCTATTACTGATGTGGATGTACATGATGTACTTGATGAGGAAAGGGCTGAAAATGAGCAAGCTAGAGGTATGCCAAAATGGCTGGTGCATACGTTATGTGAGAGTAAATTGGATGCACTTTTGTCTAGTCGTACTCGTTCAGGCTCTCGCCATGCATCTTATGCATCAGATTGTTATGCTTTGGCTATGTCTACCTTACATGATGTTGAAGAACCTCTATCTTTTGATGAAGCAAAAAATTCAAAAAAGTGGATGGCTACCATGCAATTAGGATGTGATGCACTTATAGAAAATGACACATGGACTTTATGTGAATTGCCTCCTGGCAAAAAGGCCATTGGTGCGTGGAATTGGAGCTGATCTCTTGAGACAACTAATTCCAGTGCTGAAGGATTTCAACTACTTAGAGTAGGAAGAGTTTAGACAGCAGACTAGACAAAAATCAGTGACTAGACTGAAATATGAATACTGAAATGAGAATCAAACTTAAAGACTGGAATAAAGTTCAGATTCAGATTCAGAAGACTGTCGAGAAGTCAGTATCACTGGAATATATATATATCATGATTGAGATTACAGTGAATATGATTACAGAGAGAGAAAGTGTAGCCGATAATACTGCCACTGATGCTCAAGTGCAATTATAGCTCAAAGCGCTAATACAAGTGATAACAATTGCCCCCCCGATATCAAAGTAATGGGCCCTATTTATATGCTTCGGGTTTACCGTAGTAATTACTCTAGTAATTACTAAGTGATTCACTGCCCATCTTCTAAGAACACGTTCCCACATGGTGATGCGCCAGCCGTCTACATCCTTCCCTTGTTTCTTGAATTTTGGCAAGATACCAAAATTTCTGAAAAATCCATTGTCTGGTTCTAATGTGGAACTGAAAAATCCATCGTCTGTTTCTGATGTTGACAATCCATCTTCTGGTGGATTGTTAGAGTCTGACATTGAAAAGATGGTGAAGGATGCAGAGCTCTAGAAAAGAGTACTATCTTTTCAAGAGGCAGATGAAAAGGCCAAGGTGGAGCTGTCATCTCTCCCTGCCTTCTGAGAAGAAACGTCGCCCCTGAATTCTGAGATAGAACTACCCAGTATCCTTCCATTGGACCGTCTTCCTTTTGCCCTTGATCTTTGACCGTGTCTGTGCCGGAGAAGTCCCAGCATCAGCATTCTCCTTCTGAATCAGTCAATAAATGGCCTCCTACTCAAGCTGATCCCTACGGTCTGTGGTCATCTCTACCTCATAAGGTATGAGAGAATGATAGGTTTTGGTGTCAAGATCATAGAGTGTACGCCTACCCTTGCTCAATCTGGTTCTGGCCATTTATGACAATGCGAAGCAGAATGGATCCATCCTTCGGGAAGAGGCTGATTGGTTTTGACGCGAGCTTCGAAAAGAATCTCAGCCATCTCCCTGTACTGCGGTGCCAAATCCGAGTTTGCTGCAATGTCTTTCTCAAGCAGTTTGGAAGATTCGACCGTGAGCTGTAGTAGCTGATTAGTAATCTTAGTCAATCCTCTGACCTGAATCTTCCACTGGCCCATACACAGCTGAATCTTATGTAGCTCTTCCTTCATTGCCTGGATGTCATTGATTTGAAGAGCATCATTGAGCAATGTCTGCCAAGTCTTCCATTCCACAGTTGATCGCTTATACCAATCCCTAAGCTCGTCAGTTATTTTGAAATATGTGAGTCGATCAACTGGTTCTTGATGTTGAGGATACAGCGCTGGAAAAAATCTTGGCAACTCAGTTTCTCTTGCTAGAACAGCATACAAGAGAGCTGGAGAATTAGGCACAAATTCCAAGAAATTCAAAACTGCCTAGTTCTATTGTTGCATCATCTTCCTAGTAATTCTTACTAGCTCGAATAGGGTTTGGAGAGCAGTTGCCTGTGCTCCTAGTGACATTCGCGTTTGGGGTCCTCTGCTAGTGGTTGTCTGGTCCTCCAGGATAGCTTTCACTCTCTGGTCCAAAACACCTCTGGAAGTTTGCAGTTGTACCAGAACATCCTTAAGTTGGACCCTAACATCCTTCATACAGCGGTAAGTTGGTTTGTTACCCAGCAGAAGTTCCAGTTCTAGAGCTAAAGAGTGACAATCTGCAGTAGACTGTCTTTGCCAGTGCGGGTTTACCACTTTCTCATCAGCATTAAGTATCCATTCTGGAACTCGTTCCAACAACTGAACTGTACTGGGATGCGCAGGTAGTCTGCAGGGTTCTTTATCATGGAAAGCAATAGATTTCCAATGTTCCACCATTTCCCTAGCTCCCACATATAATCTTTGGAACCTTTCTAAATCAGTCCATAGAGCATCATCCTCCAGATACTGTCTGGTGATGGAGTCTTGTTGATGTCTCAGCTGCTTATTCAAGGTAATGACCTGCAGTGAATGCTGATGATCATTCACTGGTCCTCCATCCTTAACCTTTGTTACCATATACATGTGGTAGTGATGTGTGTGAACACACTAGGACCGCCGGGGCATTTTTTCCCTCTTTAGGAGGTTTTTTTCCCCCGTGCATTGTATATACGCCCATCACTCTAGGGCTATCTATATTTCCATTGCACACTAAGTAATACACTCTCTATTGTGTGCCTTGAGCTTCCTTCATCTTCTCCAAGCTGTGTGTGTTTCTCTGCAACCCTAATTCCAACAATTGGTATCAGAGCAGGTCACATCCTCCCGGGCTTAGTCGCTAGCTGCTCCAGCACATGCCTGCTCACTTTCTCCAATTTCAGTGAGCTTTGGCGAGCATTCGCAGGTCGACAAAAATTTTGGGCAAGGTCAAAGAGCTCGGTCTGTTCAGATTTTTTATTTGGGCTCATTTCGGCCTTCGTTTCCACTACAGGAAGTACTGCACAGGCTATTTCGTCATTTTGTGCAAAATTTCTGTCAGTGCCGTTTTCTGCATAATAGGTGCCTTATAGTCTTCTACGGTTTGTGCTATATAGCACAGGTTGTTCCCGCTCCATTTCTCCTATTTTTGGGCAGTTTTCACATCAGGTGCAGCATTTACCATGGCTGACAACAACAACACATATGTGTTCAAGATGTTTGCTGCTGAGGACAGGTTGGATGGGGACAACTACCCTATGTGGGCTTATATGATGCAACATGTTCTTGTGTCAAAGGGTGTCTCGAACATTGTGCAGGGCATTGATGTACGTCCTGGTTCTGAGGATGTAGGCGATGTTGAGGATGTTGCAGGTCTTGCTGCAAGGATTGCAGCTGTTAGAGTTGTTTTGCCTACGGAAGAACAAGCTCGTTGGGATGTTAAGGATGAGCAGGCTCACGCATTGATTGCGTTGTCTGTGAAGCGCACCATTGTTCCTCACATCCGTTCAGCAAAATCAGCAAAACAGGCTTGGGATATTTTAGCAGGTCTTTATGCAAGCCGCAATGAGGCTAAAATTGCTTTGCTGCGTAAAGAGCTGGAGTCGAAGATTATGCATGAGGAAGATGATATGGAAACTTTCCTTGCTAGTGTCAAGGATATCAATGAGCAGCTTATTTCTGCAGGTGAAGTCATTTCAGACAGTTCCCTTGTGAAGACTGTTCTTGATGCCTTACCAGATTCCTACCAGACTTTTGTAGTACTTGGAGACTGATGGCCCAAGGAAATCCAGAAGTTGTCAAGTTTGATGCATTATGCACATTGCTGTTGCAAGAGTCACTGTCCAGAAAAAATAGGACTAGACAGCGTGCAGTTGAACAAGATTTTATTGCTTCTCAAAGAAAGAGTGGTAACAGCAATGCAGCCACTTCTTATGGTTCTGCTGCGAGTGGCAAAAATTATGTTCCTAATGCTTCTGTTGGCAGTACTTCGTCTGGAAATTCTGGTGATATGGGCAAAAAGAAGATGCGTTGCCATTATTGTAAAGCCAATGATCACTTGATCAAGTCATGTCCTAAGTTGAAGGCCAAAGAGGCTAAGAAGAAAGAGGGTGGTTCCAATGCAAATGCTGGTTCCACTACAAATGCAGCCATTGTTGAGTCTTCTGTGAAAGGAGACTGTGTTGCTGATGCTGATGCAGAATGGGCTTTTAGTGCAGAGTGCACTTACAATCGTGTTGTCCATGATGCATGCTTGTCAGTTGCTGCAGATTCACATGTGTGGTATTTCAACAGTGGTGCTACAAAGCACATTACCTCACATTGTGAATTGTTTACCTCTCTCGAGTCTGTCCCTCATGGAAATTCAGTCACTTGTGCCAACAACGCCTCTTATCCAGTTCAGGGAGTTGGAAAAATTGTGCTTACTGCTACTAATGGCAGTTCTTTCACACTTGTTGATGCACTTTATGTACCTGGGATCAAGAAGAATCTCTTGTATGTATCCGCACTTGCTAGACTTGGACTTGTAGTCAAATTTGTGGATGACAGATTTACAGTTCATGATCTCAGTTTTGGTGATGAAATTGTTGCATCTGGGCTTTTGTGCCGTGGGCTGTATAAGCTCACTTTGTATGACAAGTGTGGACAAAATTTTGCAAATGCTGTTGCAGATTCAAGGGCTATTTCAGATGCAAAACTTTGGCATGCACGTTTTGGTCATCTGAATTTTGCCAGTTTGCTACGTTTGCAAAAATTTGACATGGTTGCTTCTTTGCCACCTCTTGAAGCACCTGTCAAACATGTTTGTGAAGGCTGTATTTTGGGTAAGATGTAGCGTTCTAAGTTTCCAAAGGGTGGTTCAATTCGGGACACATGCAGGTTGCAGCTTGTGCATAGTGATGTTTGTGGGCCCATGCAAACTCCGTCCTTGGGCAACCGTCCTTGGGCAATTACCTATACTTCGTGACTTTCATTGATGATTACTCCAGGCATGCATGGGTATTTCCGCTTAAAGCGAAGGCCGAAGTTTTTATGTGCTTCAAACAATTTCTGGCTATGGCTGAAAATGTCTCGAAATGTACTATGGGCACCCTCCGTTCCGATCGAGGGTGGGAGTATATGTCTCATGAATTTAATGCATTTCTCGCTAGTCGTGGGATAAAACACCAATGTACAGTGCCTTATACACCTCAAAAAAATGGTGTTGCTGAGAGGAAAAACAGGTCACTGACGGAAATGGCACGATGTATGGTCAAAATTCAAGCTTTGCCGCATTGTTTTTGGCTTGAGGCCATCATGTGTGCCACTTATGTACTTAACAGGTGTCCTACGAAATCTTTGCAGTCTATTACTCCATATGAAGCATGGCATGATAGAAAGCCTTCTATTGAGCACATGCATGTTTTTGGCTGTTTGGCATATGCTTTGGTGCCACAAGTGCAGCGCAGAAAGTTGGATGATAAGGCTGTCAAATGTATTTTTGTTGGTTATAGTGATGAAATCAAAGGTTACAGTTTGTATCATCCGCAAACAAAACGTATTCTGGTTTCTCGGGATGTAGTGTTTGTGGAAGATTTTGTTCAGCCCTTGCTGTCATGTACTAGAGACAGTAATGTAAGCTCACAGGACATTTATTACACTTTGTTGCCTCTTTTCAGTGGTGGAAATACGAGTGTAAGTTCCAATGAGGCAAATGTACAGCCTATGGGGGTTTCTGAAAATGTTTTAGATCAGCCTATTACTGATGCAGATGTACATGATGTACTTGATGAGGAAAGGGTTGAAAATGAGCAGGCTAGAGGTATGCCAAAATGACTAGTGCCCAGTTTGCGTGACAGTAAATTGGATGCACCTTTGTCTAGTCGTACTCGTTCAGGCTCTCTCCATGCATCTTATGCATCAGATATTTATTCTTTGGCTGTGTCTAGCTTACATGATGTTGAGGAGCCTCTGACTTTTGATGAAGCACAGAATTCAGAAAATTGGATGGCTGCCATGCAATCAGAATATGATGCACTTATAGAGAATGACACATGGACTTTATGTGACTTGCCTCCTGGCAAAAAGGCCATTGGTACGAAGTGGGTTTACAAGTTGAAACGCAAGCCGGATGGTGAGATTGATCGCCATAAGGCTCGACTTGTTGCAAAGGGTTATGCACAGCAAAAAGGCATAGATTATGAAGAGACTTTTGCTCCCACTTGTCGTATGACTACTGTGCATTTTCTATGTGCATTGGCAGCTGATTTTGGTTGGGATGTACATCAATCAGACATTGTTACTGCTTTCTTGAATGGTGACATATTTGAGGAAGTTTATGTAACGCAGCCTCGCGGTTTTGTCATAAAAGGACAAGAGGACAAAGTGTGCAAATGTAACAAGGCTTTGTATGGGTTGAAGCAATCTCCTCGTGCTTGGTATTAGAAAGCTGACATTCATTTGGTCAAACAAGGCTTTCGTAACAGTCCAACAGAAATCACATTGTATGTAAAGCGTGAGGGTGACGTATTTCTCATCGTGGTTCTTTATGTTGATGATTTGTTGATCACTGGACCAAATGAGAGACATATTGCTGAATTGAAGGCTGACTTGAATGCTAATTTCAAGATGAAAGATTTGGGGTTGTTGCATCATTACTTGGGTATACAGTTTAAGCAGTGTGATGGTTGTATTGCCTTGTGTCAGAAAAGTTACATAGAGACATTGCTATGTAAGTTTGGACTTGAGGATTGCAAACCTATTGCCACTCCCATGGAAACAGGTTTGAAGTTGAGTCTACATGATACTGGCGATCCTGCTGATGTCACTCTTTACCAAACTGCTGTTGGCTGCCTCATTTATGTATGCAACATGAGGCCGGATATTCAGTTTGCAGTCTCACAGGTCAACAGATTTATGCATAGCCCAGGGTCTAAGCATTGGCAGGCTGTCAAGAGGATTTTCCGCTAACTTAGTGGCACTTTACATCTTGGCTTGTTTTATCCCAAGGGGGAATCATTCCCGCCAGACTTACATTCTTTTTCGGACTCAGATTGGGCTGGTTGTTTTGAAACGCGAGTGTCCACAAGTGGTTTTTGTTTCATGCTTGGCAGTTCATGTATATCATGGTTGAGCAAGAAGCAACCTACTGTGGCCACTTCGAGTTGTGAGGCTGAGTACAAGGCAGTCTTCACAGCTACGGTTGAGTGTGTATGGCTCAGACGCCTTATGGCTGATTTGGGTGTTGGACAGGACAGTGCCAACACTATCTACACTGACAGTCAGAGCGCATTGGCAGTTGCGAGGAACCCAGTTTTTCATGCTCGCACAAAGCACATTGAGGTGCCTTACCATGTCAGGGAGAGGTTCTCAGCAGGAGAGATCAGCTTGGCTTATGTGCCAACACAGGACAACCTTGCAGATCTTTTCACAAAGGCATTGTCTCGTGAGAATCTTGAAGCTTTCCGCAAAGCTTTGGGCTTACTCCCCTTTGTAGACTGATCCTGTCCTCAGGGCATGGCACTTCCCTTTACTCATGTGCCAGCTCTCGTTCACCGCATCACTCCAGGGGGGATTTGTTACCATATACATGTGGTAGTGATGTATGTGAACACACTAGGACCACCGGGGCATTTTTTCCCTCTTTAGGAGGTTTTTTTCCCCCGTGCATTGTATATATGCCCATCACTCTAGGGCTATCTATCTTTCCATTGCACACTAAGTAATACACTCTCTATTGTGTGCCTTGAGCTTCCTTCGTCTTCTCCAAGCTGTGTGTGTTTCTCTGCAACCCTAATTCCAACAACCTTCATTTTCCCTTTAGCCTCTCTACTGTGATGGGACTGATTAGTTGGCTCATCTCCAGTGTTACTGGGCTGCTGTTATTCAGTTTGCTGATGACCCGACTGTTGTTGTGTTTCCTATCTTCCTGTTGTTCCTCAGTCTGGTGTGGTTGGTCTGGCTGTGACTGGCCTCCTTCATCTGGCCCTGTCCCACCAGTACCAGGTCCTGGGGATGGAGATGGTGGTGGGGCATCATCATCATCCTGTGTATGCCCGGCTTCTTGATCATCCTCCTTCTTATCAGCTTCATCTTCTTCTTCTTCTTCATCCTCCTCTGGGGATGTCTGCTGCTCAATATAATCCATGATGGCTTGGTTCATCAGAGCATTGTTGAACTCACTCACCTTGTCCTGCAAATCACTTTGCAGACTTTCCATCAAGGACTTTAAATTTTCTAAATCAAAAACAGCATTTCCTCCGGGTTTCAAAATTTCAGACAAGCTATTGTAGATGTATCTGTCCGTCAGCGAATGCTTCAGAGCTGTATGGTGTAATAGCAGCTTTCTAAATTCTGTCCGCTTCGTTCTGAGCCCCATTTTAGCTTACTCAGCAGCTCTCGATGCTTCATTCCTTTGACTCTTTATGATCATAATTTCAGACTCAGCTTTAGCTAACTTTTTGTTCAACAACTCCTGAGCTCTTTCTGATTGTGCTTCCAATACCCTGTGTTGTATGTTCTGCACTTCCTGGGCTTTCTAGAGTGTGGCAATCTGAAGTTGTGCTTCTGCCAAGTCAGCTTTAAGCTTTTTAACTTCATCTTCTGATCCAGCAACCTCCACCAATTGTCCCATACAACTGAAAATGGTATTCCAAGAGGACTATATCAGTACTAAACATCTGTCTTTGACCGTTGTTGGATTAGAATCAACTGGTTCATATCTTGCCACAGGAGCCACATAAGGTAGAGATGCATAATCAGTTTTGGTAAGTAAGAGATGCCCTCTTAATTTCTGAGTTTGCATTTGCTGTAACTTATCCTTTTTAACCAGTTGCAAAGGGTTTTGAGAAATGACAGGAACTATTTGAGACATAGTTGAGGACGCTGGACCTTTCCCCTTATCCAGTTGATTCTTGCCTTTGTCCCCTGACTGGTCTGGTACCTTTGCCTCAGTGACTGGCTTTACCTGATCTTTTCCAGTAGCACCAACTAACTGATCAGGAACAGTTTGCTGAACAATATACTGCTCCGTTCTACTTCTCTCATCTTTCTCAGTGCTCACTGCCTTAACCTGGCTTTCTATTTGCTTCAGAAACTCACTACTTTTTGTCAGTGTAATTCTTGGCTTCTTTGAACTGCCAGCTTCCTCTGCAGTGGCTTTCCTTTTCAGGTCATTGGAAATCGTTTGACTGTCCGTTTCCTTGTCGTCTGAGGATAGTTCAATTTTCTTAGGTTCAGAAATAGGCTGCTCACTCCAAGCCAGCTTTACCTGCTCATTAACATCTGCAGCAATAGCCCAATACAGAAATTGCCAGACATACCATGCCTTGAAAACAGTTTGAGATTTCAACTTGGCAGTCTATTGAAGTACATTATGTGAGAGTATTTGACACAAGTTGGTATGGACTTGTGGATCCATTATCTTGGCCAACAGCATAGAAAATAATTTTTCTGACACATAAGTTGGGTTATTCTTAAGACTGACTGCTTCGGCTACAAACCTGTAAGCAGCGGAGGCTTCCAGTCCTCCTACTGGAACTCCTTGAGCACTTGCCTTGCGCTTCTTTTGAGCTACTTCATCCTCCTCTAGAGCAATACTTATTTGCTGTGCAGTTGCCACTGACGATTTAGGCTCATTGGGCATCCAAAATGCAAATGCAATGGCTTCTGGTGTCACTGACACCCTCCTATTATTTATCATAGCACTGTTGTTTTCTGCATCAAAGGAATCAAGAACTTGCTTGATTATCCTTGCATCAAAAGCAATCCTTGTCACTTGCAATACAACTCGCAGATCCCAAAGTTGTAGCAGAGTCATTGCATGATCAGTAAAGACATATCGTTGGATTTTACTGTATGGAAGAAGAGGAAGGCTTGCCTACGCCTCTGCAACGATAGCCTAGGTTTCTTCAAGTGTTTCCTGCATCTTCTCTGAACGTTTCCTTCTACCCATACACTGTGAGGTCGACGACGATGAAATAGGCGAAGGAGAAGAGGACTTACTTGTGTTAAAGTTGTTGCCCGGTGTCGCTGGTAATGTCTGACAGTCAGCTGTCTCATCAGAGGTTGAAGTTTGCGGCTGTAGTGAAGAAACCTCGGAGCTTGGAGATGGCGAATGGTTGACAGGAGGAAAACATCGCGCAGGAGATTTATGAGGAAAAATGCTAACTCTCCTGACTGTTATACGTGTTCGCGCCATAAAAGCTCCACCACTCGCCACACCTAGACTTGTGTGCACCGTTGTTGACGTGGCAAACATGCATTGGACAAGACTGCAACCCATCCTTGTAATAATTATCCCTGGCATACCATTTGATCGTTGGCCACTTAAAATTTGGAAAATGTGTTCATACTGGTTCTGAAATGATTCCCACTCTCGCTGGACCATAATTGTACTGGTTCTTAAATCAGCCTGATCTGATTCTTCAGGTATTGGTTCTAAAGCTGGAACTGGTTGCACATGGAAAAGACCAAAAATATCTGATTCTGGTATCTCTTGATCAACAACCTCCAGTTCCTTAGTGACTTCTTCTAACCCAGTTTCTCTGGTCTTTGAGTAATAAAGTTTGATCTTTGCTCCATTATATACTCCGGGCAACATCAGTCCCGATAAGTCTTTTAATCTGACTGTGCCATTGGAGAAGACCCAATCAACCTCAAAAGGTCCTGCCCAGGCAATCTTCAAATTCGGCTTCTTTGGACCCAGTCTTGACTGATATAGAAGCACTAAGTCTCGTTTCTGGAATTCTCGGACTTTAATTCGGCGATCATGCCAATGCTTCCTTCTTTGTTGAACAATTTCCTGTTCCAATATAGCTCTTTGCCTGAGTTCATCTAACTGCATCAGTTCGTCCAGTCTTTTCTTAAGATTATGGTTGAAGTCTAGTCCATACTTTACAGCCATTCTCAGACTGGGGATTATAAACTCCATAGGAACCACAGCTTCAGTTCCATACACCAATCTGAATGGTGTCATTCCAGTAGTTACCTTATAAGATGTCCTATAAGGCCAGAGAGCAGTCTGAAGCTTCAAATCCCACTGGTCTGGTTTCTTTTGTACCACCTTAGTGAGAATAGTCTTAATTGTCTTATTGCTACTTTCAGCCTGTCCATTGCATCTGGGATAGTAAGGAGTAGATTTCCGATGCTTGGCTGAAAGCATATCCAATAGGATTTCCATAGTATCATTGATGAAATGTGTCCCTTGATCGGTGACAATTTCCACTGGACATCCGTATGGGCAGACAATATTCTCAAACAGAAATCTTGCAGTTGACTTGGCTATGTTTTCAGGAAGAGCCTTAGCTTCAACCCACTTGGTAACATAACAAGTAGCCATCACGATGTACGTGTTCTTCCTGGGAGTCACCTTCTTAAAAGGTCCCATAAAATCCAATCCCCATTTCATGAATACTCCCAATGGTTGTATTGGAATTAAGGGAGTCATGTCTGCAGTTGTTGGTCGGCCCATTCTTTGGCATATGTCACAATTTTTACAAAAGCTTATGACAATATACCTTCAACCACCTGATGATCCAACTTATCAAGTCAATTTGGAGAGAAGGGTCGTAGTTGCAGCATACAATTGCACCCAAAACTATGAATCTTATTTATGGACAAGAGTAGACTACAAGTGTGATTGCAGAGTATAGTATCACTCCACTCCTCTAGATGGCATAACTAACTTCAAGCTTCTCCATGCACCTATGTGTAGTGATGGAATAAAGCACTCACTATGCACACACTCTACACAACTAGGCTTGAAGAGTGGTGTGTTATGTGTTGAAAATGGTGTGGTGTAGTGTGATCATGTGTTGATTTACAAGGGAGAGAAGGGATCTATTTATAGGTTTTAGAAGCCCCGATTAGGATTAGGCCTAATCAAGTTTATTTGAAGGAATAAAAGATTATGCATATTTTTATATTTTTTTAATGAGGGTGAGTCTCTCTTGTCCTTTCAATCACATGGACGTGGGCTCAAGGGAAGAGAATTATTGAGGATGAAAGGAGAGAGGATTGAGTGAATAATTTGGGAGTGCCTACTCTAGTAGAGGGTGAATTTTACAATAAGGTTACTGGTTAGTAGTTAGTAATTATCACTAAAAAATATTTACAAAATAATTCACCAAATGGTGAGATATATGATGAGAAAAGTTAGAGAAGGGATAAGCTTGTAAAGCAAGGTTGAAGCTTGGAGAAGTTGACATTCACCTCTTTACAGCACCGGTAGAAGAAGCGCTCAGCATGGCGAAGTAACGCGTGTTGATGAAGCTATGTTATCTTCAAAACTTGGAAAATTCATGATAAAAGCCTTCATTTGCAGAGGTTATCCTTGGAGTTTTGCTGATTTTTTTGAAGTTCTTTACAAAGCTGAAGAGAGTATGGTAATATGAACATATATGTACGTAGAGAGAAAGGGGGACAGATAGGGTGTAGAAATGGAGGATGAAGGCTATTAAGGTGTGAGAGATGTGGCAATGGTGAAGAGGGTGAATTAGGACATGGGAGTTGCAGGTTTGGGAGTGGGAAGGAGAGGGAGGAGTGTGTATGAAAGAGGAAAATGATAAAGTGGAAGAGGGAGTGTGGCTGCATAGCATAGGCAAACTGGGGTCCACCAATAAAATCATAGCTCACAGCTCGTACCTCAAAAAAATATGAAAACATTTGAGGTGAAAGTTCAGCTCACAAGCTACAAATTTTGTTTGTAGCACCTTTTCAAATTCGGGGAGCATGTGATCTTTAAAAATTCAGAAAAACCGACTGTTTTTTCCACTGCACAAGGTCCTTGTGAGGTCCTTCTTTGGATGATTCTTTTGAATACCTCCAAGAGTGAGCTCCCCATGGTGCATGCATGCATGCCACATACCCTTGACCTTATTTGTTAGGTCTATAATTGAAGATATTATTGAGATCATGATATAAGTGAATAGTACAACTAAGAAAATCAAATATTGAGGGGTCTAAAAAAATATGTACATGTCTAATATAATTAATATAGGTGGAAAAAATATAAAGGGGTCAAAATAAATCTCTCTCATTATAAGTTTAGCATAAAAAGATGAATATTTTTGGTGGTCTAATTTATGAGAGTAATAGAGAATAGATGTAGGACAATAGTGAAAAAATATACATATAAATAAACTTTTGTTGGGATGGAGTTACACCAAAAATAAGAGAAGCTTGCATGAAATTATTTTTATATGGAATAAAGAGTATGCAAAATGGTAAGAAAAAATATGGTAATGGTGAGTCAATGTACATAGCATAAATAACACACACCTAAGTATAAATATTTAAATAAATACCAAAATAATTATGAAAAATCATTTTATTTAGGCCCTATATACAATAAAATATTTACACACAAATGGGCCATAATATACTTATATTTTTTTATTTTTTTGGCTCAACTAGCCTAGTGACTAGCTAATTGAGGGTTTTTAAGAAGATATGGGAAAAGTCCCCTAACTCACACACGCCTATGTACAGTGAAATGGTAGGCATAGCCACAGTGTTTGAGTAATTTGATAGGGTGAGGTAGCTTACTATGGCAATTATGGAAAACCGAAAAACGGCTATCATTAGCCCTCCTTCAGGATGATGGTATATTCATGTACCATCGTAGAGCATCTCTTCCAAAGAGAGTGCTTCAGAGTCCTTGACGAGATCTTCATTGTTTGGCCCCTCAGAATCTTGGCTGGAGTTACACTCATGCTTCATGTAACAATACTTACATGAGACAGCTGCCCTTTCACAGATCTTTGGTAGATCCTTTGGTAGAAGGCGACTCAAATAAGGCTTCAAGCGATACCCATTTACCTTCCTGGAGTGCTCTTTCCCATTCAAGTCCATAAGTTGATAGTAATTTGAATTGAAAACCTTCTTGACTATGTATGGCCCCTGCCATCTAGTTTCAAACTTGGCATCAAAATGATTATCAAGTCGATTGTCATACCTTAGCACAAGATCTCCTTCATTGATGCCTTTGTCCTTTAGTTTCTTGTCAAGCTTTTCCTTCGTCTGTGTGGCTTTCCTCTTGTAGAACTCGTATGCTGCTTCTCTTTTCCACTCAAGCTCAGCTAGGGTAAGAAGTCGATCCATCCATGCTTCTTGATCATCTTGTGCGGCTTTGCCATGAAGTCGCATTGTTGGAATGTTGAGCTCAATTGGTTGTAAAGCCTCTTGACCATAGACCAAGTGAAATGGTGTAAACTCCGTGGCTTCCCTATATGTGGTTCGATACGCCCACAAGGCACCATCCAAGAAGTCATTCCACAACTTTGTCTTGTTTCTCACCATCTCTCTAATGATGCCTGCAATGACACCATTAGCTTTTTCTACCAGACCATTGGATTGGGGATAGTAGGGTGTACTATGACGATGTAGAATGTGAAGTTCTTCACAGACCTCTATGAGAAAGCCCTTTCTAAACCCTGGACCATTATCAGAAACAATCTCCAAAGGTGTGTCAAATCTACAACAAATGTGAGTGTAGACAATTTTTCTCACTGTCCTCTCATTTACCTTTGCCACACTTTGTGCTTCTACCCATCTCGTCATGTAGTCTATAGCCACCAAGATATACGATTTCTCATTTTTAGTCCTAGGCAATGGACCCATAGCATCAATGCCCCATTTTTCAAATGGACCATTTGCAAGGACTAACTGACGTGGACCATGTAACAGACGCTTGTTTCCATTAATCTTACAGTTGTGACAGCTTTTACACCAATGTTGAACATCAATGTACAAGCTTGGCCAAACATATCCGGCAAGAAAAATCTTTTTTGCAGTGAGTTCCTGTGCAAAATGACCACCACACGCTTCCTCATGCAAACCTTTTAGAATGGCTGGGATTTCCTCAATAGTTGGTACTCTTCTGCACACTTGATCCTTCCCTCTTTGATAGAGGGATCCTTCTATAAAGAGATACGCGGTTGCCTTTTTCATGAGTCTCCTCTTCTGAGCCTTCCTGAAGTCTTGTGGAAACTCACCCTCCAAAATGTAGCTAATAATGGGAGTCAATGACTCCAATCCCTGGTATCTCGGTTGGTTGACATTTGCTACCACCATGATGACCTGCACTTCTTTCTCAACACATGTAACTGCTTGTTGTGCAAGTAAATCGGCATCTTCATTCTGTTTCCTAGGAATATGATATAGTTGCACTTCTTCAAACTGATTAAACATCCTACGAATGGCATGAACTTTTGTCCTTAAGCTTTCATTCTTGCATGCCCAAATGCCTAAAATTTGCTTCACAATGAGAAGTGCATCCCCTTTTACCATGAGATGTTGTATACCTTGGCCAATGCATATCTTTAAACCATGAAGTAGTGTGTCGTATTCTGCTTTATTGTTGCTAGTTGAACCTGGTAGATTGACCTTCTCTTTCATGACCACCTCTCCACTTGGGTTGAGCAATACTAGCCCTCCCCCTGCTTTTCCTATAACTCGTCGAAAAGCTCCATCAAAGAACAAGGTAAAAGCATTAGGATTACTTTTAGGTGGTGGCAATGGTAGGGTCTTTACTTCAGGCACCTTAATATCCTTCTCATGTACCCTATAAGTAAGGATCCCTGCCAATTGTGCACGCACACTATCTTCTACCTTGAAAGAGTATTGGAACTCTTGCAATTCCATAATCCACTTTGAGATCCTGGTGCTAAGATTCATTTGAGATGACACCCAAGGAAATAAATTTTCTGTAGTGAGAATTACAAAAGGTTTTGGTAGCAAGTAGGATCTAAACTTTCTCACCACAAACATGAGAGAAAAATCATGAGTTGTGCCTCTGTGTAGCCTCTCTCTAAAGCATTCATGACCCTACTAGCAAAGTAGATGGGTCGTATTCTGGTACTGTGGGGATCTTGTTGTAGCAAAACCTCACCAATTTTTTCTTTCCCAACACTAGAGCTAACAAAGAATGTGTACTCCCAACAAGGAGGCATGAGTGTTGGTAGCTCTGACAAAATGGCTTTAATGTTACAAAAGTACTCTTTAAGCTCATCAGACCATGCAAATTCTACTTGTTGTGTCAACTTTTGCAAAGGATTAAGCAACTCCAAAGCTAAGTGAATAAAGCGTGATATATACTTCACCTTTTGAATGAATGAGATGACCTCTTTGAGATTCTTGGGTGATGGGAGCTCAATAAGAGCCTTTGCCTTTGAAGGATCCACCTCAATGCCTTTATAGGAAACCTTGTGACCAAGCAAGATCACTTCATCCTCACCTATGTGGCACTTGTCGGGGTTGAGTTGACCTCCCATGTCATAGAGCTTCTTTAAACCTTCTTCTACCCTTTGTAGATGCAATGATTTTGAGCTATAAATGCAAAAATCATCAATAAAAACCCTAATGGACTTTCCAAAGAATGTTTGAAACACCATGTTCATGAAGCGTTGGAAAGTTGCAGGAGCATTTGTCAGCGTCATTAAGTGGACGGTAATCCACACACACCCTCCACTTGCCGTTTTTCTTAGGAGTGACAACAACGGGAGAGACCCACTCTGAATTCTCCACTGGATAAATGAAACCTGCTGCTAGAAGCTTTCTTACCTCCTTGAGTAAAGCCTGCTCCTTGATGACTCCTAGCCTTTGTAGCTTTTGAGCCTTAGGTGTAGCTTTTGAACAACATCTACTCCACGCACATCAGTGTAGTTTTTAGCAAAAAGCCTAGGAAATTTCCTTAGCACACATTTGAACTCCTCTCTTTCGTCCTTTGTAAGTGTTGTAGACAACATACCTTCTAACATTCCTTCATCTTACACATTTTGGTTCTCTTGGGAACCTACCTTTTCCAAACCTGGGCAAGAGTTCTCTTGGTTGTCTGGATTAAACCTTACCCCCATGACCTCGATGGAAGACTCCTCTTCAGTAATGCTACCGCTACTTTCTCCTTCTGAAGTGCTATCGGTCCAGCCTTCCTCCATCTCACTTTGAGATGATTCTTCATGGAGCTCCTCTTGGCGTTGCTCCTTCATGTCAAAGACAACCTTCTTATGTTTGTCATTCTAAAAATTAGCTTTCCACTCTCCCAATCCTGCAAAGCTCGCATTTTCATTAGCCATGGTCTCCCTAGGATAAATGGGTAACCATTTCCTTTAGTAGACATAACATAAAAATACACCGCCTTCTTAATGCCAAAGGCCTCTACAAAAACATTTTTACAAATGCCTACACACCTAGCTTTGCTATTGTTTGCCATCTTGACTTTAATTTCAGGTGTCTCATGGATGTGCATGCCTAGTTTTTGCATGAGTCCCTCTGTCATGATGCAAATTTGTGCACCCCCATCCACTAGACCTTTCCTAACCAATCTTCCTTTGATGTAACAATCTAGCACAGGTGTAATATCCTCATTCATTTCAGCATGTGCAATTTTTACAAAAGGCACACTCTCTTTTACCTTTCTCCTAGTGCTAACTGCCTTTGTTAAATCCCTCCTAACTTGTGGGCATAATGCAAGAAACTGAGGCCATGTGATATCAGGACCCTTACCTCTCATGTCTTCCAACAAGTTGTATGGAGCCATACCATGTCTAAGAGGGAAGTCTTGGAGATTGATACGACGTCGAGTCCTCTTAGCTTCCCTGGTCTCCTTTGCCTTCTTTTCTCGTCCATGGTCACTTTGTGATGTGACACCTTCTTTATCTTTACCTTTTCCTCGGCCACGCTTAATGCCATTTTCTTCCATGTCAACCTCATTTGAGTTTGTCACTTCTACCACATGCACATTTGGGTCTGGCAAAGGTGGAACTCCTTCCACTCCTTGTGGAGGTGGTCTTGCTCCATTTGGCCTTTGTAGAAGTCGTGGTTGCTGACTAGTTCCTTCACCTGCATTCATCACTGGGTAATTCAAGTTAGGTCTCCCTGGCTCCCCACGGGGCCAAGGACAATTATACATCCCATGTCCAGACTCTCCGCAATTCCAACATTGCAAGACTCTCGTAGGTCGTGGATCTCTCTCTTCAAACTTCTTTGCTTGTCCCTTTGGACCTACAGCTTGTGCAAGGTGAATTGACAAGCTGCTTAAAGATTCATTTAACTTCTCAATCACTTCCGCCTTTACCTCAGGAAGCTCCCTAGATGTTGATGCTTGTGACTTACCTTTGGGTCTAAGACCTTCTATTGGAACCTCCCCCCTTAAGCACTTGAGTTTCCTATATTTCTTAGTAGCCCTAGTTTCAGCAGCTTCAAAGGTAGCAGGTGCACCGGCCTCAACTTTTATCTTAAGGTCAGGAAAGAGTCCGGCTATGAACCTCTCCTTCTTTAGGAACTCTGCACCATCACCAGGGTTAGCAACATTTCTCACCCATATAGCCCAAAGACGTAGAAACTCTTGCTTGTACAAGTAGTAGTCATCTAAGTCTTTTTGCTTATGAGAAACAATGTCTTGCCATAGCTTTTGAGTGTTTTGGGGATCAAAGAAGTATCTCTTGAAATGATTCACAACATCCGTGTAATTCTCTTTAACTTCCTCAGGCAAAGAGTCAAACCAAGTGCTAGCATCTTTCCTAAGGACCACCTCAAACATCTCTACACGTTCTTGATCAGTTACTATCCTCTTGATACGACAAGACATCTTGAAATTTGCTAAAAATAATTCAGCATCCTCTCCAGGCTCTCCAAAGAAAAGAGGATATCCGGACATTTGGCGTTGGGCCTCCATTGAATCGGTTTCAAAGTGACAACACGTTTTTGTTTTTCTTTCTTAAAAAATTTACACAATAATGTTTTCTAAATTGCAATCTATTCTACAACAAAATAAAAATATTCACGTGAAATGACCTATGATAATCAATAAGAGGCAAGATGACAGGGTTTGGTGATGCGAGAATTTATCCTACTCTTTGGGCACCAAACATGAACACCATACGTTGTTGAAAATGGATTTTTCTACTAATTGCAATATTTATTCTAATGTGTGGAGTGAAATGAAAGGGGAAAACCTCTACTCTTGGGCCATTATCCATTGTCTATGCATGACCTAATGCTTAAAACAAAACAAAAATATAGACGTCCAAACTAAGGTCGTACCTAATGAGAGGCAAAATAAAAGGATTTACTGAAGCGTTTATCTCAGTCAACCTAAGAGGACCTAAAATTCTACGAATTACTCGCTGAAATTGCAACTTAGTACTAACAATTATGTGTACCTTTTGCCTTGCAATGGGAATGAAGGGATCATACAAATTCTCGTGATTCATACAAGCTACTTGATTATGCTAAAGGTTGAACCTACACAAAACATACACAAGTCGTTCCTCCGTGGGGGCACCAATTTGAGGCGGTCCGGGGCGGGCAACAAGAAGAGCGGCCTCTAAACACCCTTCGAGCCTCCCGTGCTGCTCAATTGAGGCTGGGGCAAGCACAATCAGAGACAACAACAACCCACAGCCAGAAACCAAACAAGAAAAGGGGCACCATAGTTGTAGATGCAAACTAGGACGCACGTGATATCTCCTTGTACTCAAACGCACAAAGAGAGGGGAATGCAAGATAGCCACACACACCAAACACAAACATTCACCACGCCAGAGAGAGGTGAAGAGCACAAATCAACTTGAGCAACTCAGTCTTAGCCTTAAAGACTAGATGCACACAAAGCTCGACGAGAAATAGAGGGACGACACAAAACTTGACCTTGTTGCCAATACACAAATTGTCTTAGGGTCACGGGAGCCCTCTCACCAAGCACCCTCTTACAATTTACCTTTTAGGCAAACAATTCAACAAGCCCTCAAACCACCAAGCATGAAATGGCACAACAAACTTCAAGGACAATATACCTTCAACCACCTGATGAGCCAACTTATCAAGTCAATTTGGAGAGAAGAGTCGTAGTTGCAGCATACAATTGCACCCAAAACTATGAATCTTATTTATGGACAAGAGTAGGCTATAAGTGTGATTGCAGAGTATAGTATCACTCCACTCCTCTAGATGGCATAACTAACTTCAAGCTTCTCCATGCACCTATGTGTAGTGATGGAATAGAGCACTCACGATGCACACACTCTACACAACTAGGCTTGAAGAGTGGTGTGTTATGTGTTGATAATGGTGTGGTGTAGTGTGATCATGTGTTGATTTACAAGGGAGAGAAGGGCTCTATTTATAGGTTTTAGAAGCCCCGATTAGGATTAGGCCTAATCAAGTTTATTTGAAGGAATAAAAGATTATGCATTTTTTTTATTTTTTTTAATGAGGGTGGGTCTCTCTTGTCCTTTGAATCACATGGATGTGGGCTCAAGGGAAGAGAATTATTGAGGATGAAAGGAGAGAGGATTGAGTGAATAATTTGGGAGTGCCTACTCTAGTAGAGGGTGCATTTTACAATAAGGTTAGTGGTTAGTATTTAGTAATTATCACTAAAAAATATTTACAAAATCATTCACCAAATGGTGAGATATATGATGAGAAAAGTTAGAGAAGGGATAAGCTTGTAAAGCAAGGTTGAAGCTTGGAGAAGTTGACATTCACCTCTTTACAGCACCGGTAGAAGAAGCGCTCAGCATGGCGAAGTAACGCGTGTCGATGAAGCTATGTTATCTTCAAAACTTGAAAAATTCATGATAAAAGCCTTAATTTGCAGAGGTTATCCTTGGATTTTTGCTGATTTTTTTGAAGTTCTTTACAAAGCTGAAGAGAGTATGGTAATATGGACATATATGTAGAGAGAAAGGGGGACACATAGGGTGTAGAAATGGAGGATGAAGGCTATTGAGGTGTGAGAGATGTGGCAATGGTGAAGAGGGTGAATTAGGACATGGGAGTTGCAAGTTTGGGAGTGGGAAGGAGAGGAAGGAGTGTGTGTGAAAGAGGAAAATGATAAAGTGGAAGAGGGAGTGTGGCTGCATAGCATGGGCAAACTGGGGTCCACCGATAAAATCATAGCTCACAGCTCGTAGCTCAAAAAAATATGAAAACATTTGAGGTGAAATTTCAGCTCACGAGCTACAACTTTTGTTTGTATCACCTTTTAAAATTCAGGGAGCATGTGATCTTTAAAAATTCAGCAAAATCGACTGTTTTTTCCACTGCACAAGGTCCTTGTGAGGTCCTTCTTTGGATGATTCTTTTGAATACCTCCAAGAGTGAGCTCCCCATGGTGCATGCATGCATGCCACATACCCTTGACCTTATTTGTTAGGTCTATAATTGAAGATATTATTGAGATCATGATATAAGTGAATAGTACAACTAAAAAAATCAAATATTGAGGGGTCTAAAAAAATATGTACATGTCTAATATAATTAATATAGGTGGAAAAAATATAAAGGGGTCAAAATAAATCTCTCTCGTTATAAGTTTACCATAAAACTATGAATATTTTTGGTGGTCTAATTTATGAGAGTAATAGAGATAGGAGTAGTGATCACCAACGAGATAGTGGCCGAGGCATTGAAGCTGCATACTGAAGGTATGACAATGCGGGCCCGAGATAGAAAGACAGCAGGCACATTCACTAAGGAGACTGCTGCTGCAACTTTTTCTGACCTCATCCAAAGTCAAGTGGAAGAACCAGCATGAATATACCATCAACACTTCCACTTTTTATCAAAGAGACCATCATGGTACATAACCCCAAACCATGCGGTTGTGACCACCTTCACTCAAGTGTTGAAGTCGACAACAACGAGGCAACGAATTGATCATGCATAGTATGTGTTGACAACGCTTAGAGGCATAAAGAAACAAGGTAAAATCACTACTGTTAATAATCGTGAATTTTTCACTTGACCTAAAGTGATATTTCAGACCATAAACATATGTGCTTAGGTCTTATAAACATGTCCTAGAAGTTTTATAACGTTTAAATGTCGTTTGATGCTGTAGCGGTTGTGATTTGTTTGCCGATGAGCGACTAGCTTTTGGTGATTTCCGGCATTTGAGTGTAGCTTGAGTTAGATACGAGTTGTTTGTTGTTTTCCAAGCGATTGACAACCTCTTGTAGCCTCTATGTACTAGTCGAGTCACCTTCGTGCCATGGATTGACAATTATATTCGTGGTTCTTGCTATGTCTGCAATAAGATAGGAGTGAGGTTAGACACCTGTCCCACAAACTGATGTGTCAGGAAGATGATGTAAGATTTATTATTATCAATGGGATGAGCTCTAGTTATGAGATTTATTATGAGATGGCTATGGTTTTGGGTGATTGTGATGGCTTACCATACGAGGTGGTATGTGCCAACCATGTATTATATTCAAATTATTCTTGGGATCCTAGTGGATGATGGCATTCAAGCAAGAAGATAAATGCTTTCCTATTTGGTGTGAGTGGCATGCTTGGGCACATAGGTGGTGCCATGAAACCTGATGCGTTTCCATATGATCTAGGAGGAAATAGGCAGCCACTTTTGAGCGTTCATGTCACTCTTTTGATGCAAGTGTTGAGCATAAATGCTGAACTTGGGGTTGGGAAATGATGATAAACCACTTTTGGTATATACATAGTAGTGGGTATATGCATGTAAATGTGTACATAAAGAGGTGTCCACATACATTTGGACTATTTTATAATGTGATATTTGGTTTTAAGTTTGGAGAACGATGTATATATGTCAAATAGTCATGTTCTATGCCGAGAGTCGGGCATGTACATGTACATGCCTGGATAGGGTATCTAGACCTTAGATATGGCTCTAGGTGGCTTGTTTTGGCTCTAGGAAATTTTTTTAAGCTTTTTAGAATGTAAATAATACAAGTGGGAGGCGTGGCCACCCTCATCCCACTTGGGAAGTTTGGTACATGCTGTAACTGTCTATTTGCGGTGCCTGATCTGCGGTGATACGTGCACTACCCTAGAAGTGGTCAAAATGGTATGTGAGCCTAGTGAAATGATATTTGGGTATCAAAGATCAATCCTTCAAGATTTGGTGGATTTTGGAGTCCGTTTGGTATTTTTCTAGCAAAAAATGCCTGCTAGGGGTCAAAACTGACCAAAACAGGGGCCAAAAAGGTCCAAAAATATCCAAAAATGGTGTGAAAAGGCTTCAAATTTTCACATCAGTCATGGTTCCATGAGTTTTTTTACTGAGGGAGAAATGATGAAGAGCACTATCATCACTTTCACCTCTCACTGTGTGGGAGAAAGCAGGGTTCCTACAGGTGATCTAATGTAGTCCTGTTGCATTTTCATCCTATTTTCCAGTGTGTGCAGGAGTGAATGATGAGAGCTTTTTCTATTCAATTTTTCACTTGGAAGAGTCTATGGAATTTTTGAGGTTTCCATGGACGTATTTGTGTGAGGAATTGAGGGAAGAAGGTGCATCTTTCTGCAAGAATATGTGACCCTGTAGCGGTGCCATTAGGGTTGAGGCTACTCCAAAGAGTCTGGCAGAGTGGAGTTTGATGAAGCCTTTGCAATGGTTTGAGAGAGGATTTTTGTGGCTGGATTTTTTTAGTTTTTGATGTTTTCGCTTGTATATTTAGGTCATTGTCAAGTGTCATTTAGCTCGACTCACCTTGTAGTGTGTGCGGGTAGGGGCTTGTAGGTCGAAGTGTTTGGAGTTTGAATTGAGCTTGTGGGTAGAATTTCCATGGATCTCTTGAGTGTTTGTGAGGTGAGGATATTAATTGAATACCTTCTGTTGTGTTGAGTTGTCTGGGTGTGTGAGTGTGCGCATGTCATCTTTTGCTTCCTTAGTGACGGTTAAGCAAAGATTTGCATTAAATGCCAAAAAATATTCACGATTTTTGCATAACAATTATCAGATGCAAACTGATAGTTCTTTAGAAATTTTATCTACCGCGGAGAGTGGAGGAAACTATGCCCGACATATAGGAACGGGTGAGTATGATGTGCATTAATTTTTGAAGAATAAGTTTGACAAAGATATTATCTGTAGCTAACCTCCTTTATGAAGATATTACTTGGGTTAATATGGGGATATGCATGGGTATATTAGGATCATTTGGATGCAAATCACCGCATAATGATGTTTGCATAGCATGGTTTTATGCATGTTTCATATGAATGATTACATAGGATTTGAATCACTTGCTCATATTTACATTGAAATTTGAATGCTTTGTTAGTTGCTTTGAAATTTTGTTACGAGTTTTTAGACCTTTTGTGATTGTCAAGACTACTAGGCATAGCCATATCAATTTTCATGGGGGCCTAAATATGTAGGTATAAAGGGGTGATAGTATTGAGAGATAGAGTAATTAGAGGGTTGACGTGAGTTCAAGACTAGCTAGAATAAATCTTTAGGGTCTTTTAAGATTGTCCTTATGACATTATACTTCTTCTTTTATGGTTATCTTTTGGTAGGGCAAGAGAGAAAACGGGGAAATGGTGTGTTTTAACTGGTCTGGATTGTAAAATTTCAGTTAGATTTTGAGTCTGCCTTTCAGAAAAGTGGGAAATTTACATAGGTCTTAGTGTGATTATCAAAAGAAGCTTCCAAATTTGACTTAAAAATTGAGTTAGAGAGTGAAGTGGTGAGATTTTGAGGAATTAAAGGATAGAGGTCTTAAGTTCAATTCTAGTTCGATGGATCTTTGAGATCTCGAGGGGCTTATCCCTACAACAAGCGGGAACGGATTTTTTAAAAATATATTAATTGAGATTTGAAAAGGAGAATTAAATACCTTTTTTTTGTTATGGCCACCACAGAGTGGGGGGTTAGGAGAGAGTTGGAGGGCGTCGTTTGTGAACCGGATAGGAGAGCCCAAGAATGAGAGAGAAAGAGCACAAACATGAGAGAGAGAGAGAGAATAAGTTTTCCTGTGTATCTGTGTGTGTGTTGCACAATGTAGAGAGAGAGTATTTGTAGCAAGAAAAGGAGAGAGAGATTCATATGTGTGTTCTTGCATGTCTGTGTGCTCCCATGGGGAGAGAAGAAGAGGAGAGAACGCCTTACTATAGCGCTCAATAGAGAGGGAATTTTCTTACGAACAAAGACATAGAGAAAGAGGTTAATGGAAAGCATACTGTGTGGGTGTGGGTTTGCAACATTCATTTTTGTCTGTGCAAGGACTGTGTCTAAGTGTGTGTGTGTGTGTGTGTGTGTGTGTGTGTGTGTGTGTGTGTGTGAGAGAGAGAGAGAGAGAGAGAGAGAGAGAGAGAGAGAGAGAGAGAGAGATAGATAGATAGAGAGAGAGAGAGAGAGTATGGCTATCATTCTTTATGTCATAGTGTGTTTATGCTTGAGTCTGTGTGTGTATGTGACTCATAGAGAAAGAAGAAGATAAAATCGTTAAATTGTAGTAAGCCATATTAGTAGGAGAGAAGGAGAGAGAGATTTTGATAGCAAGCCTTTGAGTGTATATGTATTAAATTTTGATTGCGATATTGCATACGGGTGTATGTTTGTGTATGAGAGCCAAATAGAAAAGAGAGAGAGAGCATAAATTCCTTGAGAATTTTTTGTGTATTAAGGCTGACTGTGAGTAAGAAAAAGGAAGATAAATTTGCATTTTGTTACCAAGTGAGATCAAAAGGGAGTGAGATAGAGAGAGCATGGAGAAGAGCAGCAAAGGAAGACTTGGATATTGCGCTCTATGGCTACACAAGCGTCACCACTGGTGACCAAAATCCTTTTGAAGCATAATTGGTTAGTTGAAACTGGTGTAAATCAAATCAAATTAATAAAATTTGTTTTTTTAATACGTATCACAATTAAAGATATCACCAATGTTCTGTATACACCAATTGCTGGTTTGATCTAACTACTTCTATGTTCAAGTTTTTATTGAGCCTTGTACAAGAAGGGAGATTGTTGCAGAAGAGGAGTTGGAATACTAAAGGAAGCTCAGAGAATCTTAACACTATTAGGTAACAAGTCAAGGTTGAGAATTATTAAATATGTCATGTCTTTGAGATCAAGAACTTGTATCGATCAAGTGTAAGATTATCTAGAGACCAAGTGAGTAGTTAACCAAGTGAACATAGAACCCTTAGCAACTATGCAAGAGGAAATCATTTCAGACACTTCTTCTGAGTCAACCTTCATTGTTCTTATGGCAAAGAAAGCACCTAAACTAAGTAAACATAGTGGGAAACATGGAGAGGGAACATCACAGAGGCCTAGACTTCCCCTCACTAAATAGTTGAACTACTACTACACTAATGATAAGGGAGCCAAAATCTATGTAGACCACCATCCTAAATGTTATGTTCGAGAGGACTTGGGGAACCCTCAATTTCATGAACAAATTGAGGTTGTTGAACTATGAAGACCAATGTATCGTCTAGAGGGGGGTTGCCTATCTTAGGATGGACAATCCTAACCTTGTTGATTCTATGGAGATGACTAGCACCAAGGATAAATCTTATGGGGTAATTGAAAGATCTCCTTTGGAGATTGACCTCGTGATTTGTGTCTATGAAAGAGCTAGAGCAAATGCCGGTAGATGATCCTTGAGTGGGTTATACAAGTTAGTGACCAAAGAAGGGGATAAATACTACATCAAGGAGGACATGATCCCAAGAGAACTCACTGACATCAAGCAGACGAGAGAGGGGTTGCCTATCTTAGGATGGACAATCCTAACCTTGTTGATTCTATGGAGATGACTGGCACCCAGGATAAATTTTATGGGGGAATTGAAAGATATCCTTTGGAGATTGACCCCGTGATTTGTGTCTAATGAAAGAGCTGGAGCAAGTGCCGGTAGATGTTCCTCGAGTGGGTTATACAAGTTAGTGACCAAAGAAGGGGATAAATACTACATCAAGGAGGACATGAGCCCAAGGGAACTCACTGACATCAAGCCGATGTACATGTATGTCTACAAGCTTGAAACAGGAAACGGACTATTTTGGTAGACAACAAGGGATATGAGTATAGATATGTGTATATGGAAGACATGGAATAGCTTTGTTTTTGGGGAGAGCCATTTTCTGTCATCTATTTGAATCAAACTTTCCTTAAGAATCCGACTAATAAAGAGTTAAGTTTCATGGATTGAGTCACTAAAATTCCACCCCATGTAGAGAATGTTCGTAGGACAAGAATGGAGATTCCAAATCCATGGATGAGAAGAGGTAGATTGTGAAAAACAGAGTCTTTTAAAGGTGGTTATACGACCATTACAAGGTCATCCAAACCACACCACATTGAAAGGGCAAGGCCAAATGCTCATATGAGGGAGGAACTTAGAGCCACACTTGGAATGACAACCTCCCCTTATGAGAAAGCTTTCGTAAGAACTCCTGGAATGATGAGGTATGTCACTGAGCCAAGGTGCATGCATCCGTTCTAGCTTCCAAGTTGTAAAATTCATGGCTTCAAAATACAGTGGACCGAGATGAGGGGATCCAGATGCACATTTAACATCTTTCAAGTAGGTATTCAGAGATAAATATGTCACAAATTTCCACATCTAGTTTGAAGGCCCTTCGGATTGACCTTCGAAGGCACCACCCTCACTTGGCTCCAACCTTGCACTATGGGAATATAGATGTGTTGCTTCAAAATTTTGTGAAATAATTCTCCATCAGAGGAATCAAGCAGAATACTGTGTCATTATAGATTCATTCCTTCAAACAAAGAGAGGGAGGGAAAGTTAGACAAGCCTCTTTGCGATTCAAGCAATACATTGAGAGGTGTCTACCACATAAGAAACCTTAGGAATATTTTCAGGTAGTATTGTTCATATAAGGGCTCAAGAACAAACACTTCAAGAAGGATTAACATTTGAAAAAGTGTATGGCTCTGGACGCGGTTATGAAGGAAACTGTCTACTTAGTGGAAAACTATCATATATGCAAAGAAGTGTCGAGGGATGCGAATGTAGGATCAATAGATTCTAGATCAACATACATTGGATAAAGCACTAGGAAAACAACCAAACATGGAAAAAAACACCAATAATCACCGAAGAGCTTGCGAGAAGAATGGGGAAAAAATTGGGAGTTCAAAACTAGAGAATGCCACCCTTGAGGTGATGCTTAACCTATGGGAGAGATCATCCGACACCACAATTCCCATATTTTCGTAGCCATATCCTAAGCCAAAGTGGTGTGCCATTGAAAATAAATGGATGAATCATGCCACTGAGGAATGCTATTATAATCAGGGAAAAATTAGGAAAAGGTCTCATCCACCTAACATTCTATATCATCACAATATCCTAGCAAACCCTCAGTATCAAACCAATAGGCAAGCACCACCACCATCGAGATACACCTTAGGACCAATGAACCTACAACCAAGAGTAGAAAGACCAAGATTGGTGTTAGGGAATCAACCACCACTCTCGGGAGAGAATCAATCAGTGATGAGGTATGTATGCCCAGATCAGTGTCCTGAAGAGAACTCTTTAGTGCTAACATAGATGTTTCACGAGGAGGAACACCATGGGAATTATCATCATAGTGACCCTTATCCACCTAGGTCCATGGAAACCTATGACCAAGAAGGTGCTATTTCGTCTTTTATAGCCTTAGTGACGATAAAGAGAAACTTAAATGAAGGTGAGCAATTTACCCTAAGTTGGGGGACTCTAATGTTCATAGCTAACCAAGGTGAACCCATCAAAACCAAAGTCATATCCTCAAAGACCATACGCACAGCAACCTAAACAATAGACATGTTCAGGACCTTGTTTTAGATGCAATGGTGATCATTGGGCTAGAGATTTCCCAAAGGATCAACCAAATACTATAGCTAGAACTCCCCATTGTAAGACGAGTGAGAGAGGATATAATGGAGGATACAAAATTGCACACTTATACCCAAACTGCCCTCAAAACATACAAAAAAAGGATCAAATTCAATAACATTGAAGGTGATGATGAGAGTGCAGGCAAAACAGAAAACGATAGATGCAAAAGAGGGTAGTGACTCTCACAAATCTATTAGTGCAAAACAAATTGAAAAAACCACACGAGATAGAGTGAGATCCCAATACCATAAGAAGCTTAAGGGTGTTATGACTGAGTTGTCCCAAGATCAAGATCAAACACAACAATTAGTGAAACCTGTGCATAGTGTTATACTAGAGGAAATACACAAAATGGAACTAAAACCAGAAGAAACCATACCAAAAGGATTGATCTTTGGAGGTTTGATTCTAGTGGAAAACAAGTTTGAGCCATTGGAAAAAATTCTAAATGCTTACAAGGGAATACTAGATGATAGGCAGACAATGAAACATAGATGGTTGACTTATCCTAACGTGGAATGAGAAAGGCTACGATTGGAGATGTGCAAAAAGTTGATTGAGAGTGATCAAAATCTTATGGAGACTCCACCTGCAATGCCCATCCAAAAGAGGATGGTTCTCCAACCATATGCAGACTTGAAATACCTTGATGAAATTAAAGAAATAAGTGTACAAAGAAAACATTTTGATAATTCAATCACAAAGAAACACAAAAAGGAAACAATAGACAAATGAGTTGAGGAAATGGACTCAAAACACCATCCAAAAAAGGAACAAGCAGACATAGGCCAAGAGGACTTAGCAAATCAAATAGCAGAGAACATTATGAATAACTCGATCGACCAGCTGATACCACCTAATGTGCCACAGGTCAAAGAAAATTGGTCGGAAGAACTTTGGAAGATGTTCAAGGAAAAACATCAGGCTTCAAGGGAATTGTGTAATGACATATTGATAGATCCACCCCCTTGAGGTCCTTTTATGACCATGAAAAAACATCTCTATGCTCGTTAAATAGTTGTATGATTAGCTTATCTTCTTCTATGCTCAAATCTACTACTATGTAACTAGTCTTGCAGCCTCTCTAGGTTTTGCTAAGTTTATTCGTTTTTCATATTCTGGGCCATCATAGGTTTTATTTACTATTTCCTCCATAATTGGATGAGTCATGACTATTTTTTTGTCTTGGATGGTTAATTTTTTATAGTGAAAAGGGATATCCATACTTTCTATCTTAGTGCTCTCTCTTTCCTCACTTTGTATTTCCATTGTCCACACTTCTTTCAGGGTTCTTTTGAGTTCTTGGTATTTCGTTTTATGTTTGACCTTGGTCCATTTTGATTCTTCAAACTCATCCATCCCTGGTTCTTTTGGTTTCTTTTGTTTTCTTTCCTTTTCAGTCTTTTGAGCTTGCTTCCTCAGGCTCTTGGTACTCTCTTTTGTTATTGTGTCTTGTGTTTTTGTGTACTGACCAAAGATTTTGTTTTTCATGCAATCTTCTGCCTTTACAAGCATCAAAGATTGTGTTTTCCCTCCTACTCTTAGTATTGGATTTCCTCTTTCCATATTCAAGGCTCTCCTCTTTGTATAGCGTTGTTGTCACATAGCTTATGATTTGGAAAATCATAAAACTGGACATCCATTATGGTTTCTTTTAGTTGCTCAGTTTGTCATAGCATTCATCGTCTACGTCATTCTCATACTTGAATTTCTCTTGAGAGTCGTAAAATAGCTCTTTCTCTCCATCCTCATTCTGTTTTCCTATTTTGGGTTCTTTTGGGGCTTGGTTCTCTTCCTCTTCCTCAACTACATTGACTATGTAATATGGGATCACATCATACCCATCCATGTTGAAAAACTTGGTCTTGGGACCATCAGCCATGGCGCACATGTCCAAAGTTTCCAAAATGTGTTCCCATCCTAAAGACTCTAATTCTTCTTCTAGAAAGGGCTCAAGGATATAATCTTTGTCTTCTAAAACCCTTTCTAATATGCACTCCTCTTGCTTTAAGCTCCACGCATCCATAGCTGCTTGGAATTACCTAACCGTGTTGAAAGTTTAGATCCTGCTAATGTAGCCAAATCAAACTCCTCAACCGGTGTTCTAGTTACATCTTGTAACTATGGTCCTTTAGTTTTATCCTGGTATGGTCCTTTAGGTCTATCATGGTTGGTGGTTTCATGTTTCTCATGTATATATGGTCATAACCCCAATCTTGGACCGTTTCTAGCTATCTCATGAATGATCTTCCCAATATGATATCGTAGTTGTTCTTCTTGCCAGAATCAACAACAAATGCACGCTCATATTCAACTTTGCAAGAGGTAACCATTACTTTCTCTAGAAGCCCTAGGAGTTTCTCCATATATCCATCGACAAGCTGCAATTTCATTCTTGTTGCACTTAAAGCCGGTTTTCCCCATTTTTTACATGTTTTTTTGTAGCAATGGTTACCCCAACTCCACTATGAAGAATTGTCATGGTGGTGACACCTTGAAATTCCACAGGAAGAGTCGTGTTTCCATCTTTTCCTTTGCAATATTCTATGGCTTTGTTCAGTGGTATCGGACTGATACTAAGGTGCGGCTTTTGAGTTCCTTGATCTCCTATTGAATTTTCTGGAAAGGGGGAAGAGGAAACACACCCAAAACACACAATGTTTGCCTCTCTATAGCACAGGGATCCCACTACACCCCTATCCACACAAAATCATACACATAGACAAACCTGCACACACTCGCGCGGACCACACTCTACCTCACACCCATAAACACATCAATGTCTTGTTTCCCTTACACACAATCACCTCTCTCTCTCTCTCTCTCTCTCTCTCTCTCTCTCTCTCTCTCTCTCTCTCTCTCTCTTGCACATCACACCCTCGGGGGGGCACACCGGCCTACACACACCCAAAAACACCGTGCAACAGAGCAGAAGATAAGAAAGGAGAGGGGTGTTTGGAGGTGATAACAACATACAAGTGCCCACCTAGCCAAGGCGCCCGTTGGGTCAGTCAGCCAAAGTTTTGATGTGGTCACATTATTTTTCCGATGTTTATACATCAAACCTTGTAAAAGCCTAATGTCAATTGTCTATGTCAAGTCTAAATCAAAGATGTAATTTTTCCAATGATGTATGTAAAGGTCCAAGAGAAGTTGGCCGCTGGCCACTTTAGAAAGCCCTAGGTATATAATACACTAAGGTTAGTGGAAAAGGGGAGATCATTTTTTGAAGATAAGTGACTATTGCATTATGCACAGAGAGCTAACTCTTTGCTCCAACTTGTAATCATCGCTTTTGTGGCTACGGTAATCCAAATTCAGTTTTGTTTCTTGCATTGTGTTCCTCTTACTCTGCTCTTTCATTCAAGTGTAATCATTCAAGATTCGGTGAAGGTTTCAAACGCATCCGTTTAGGCCTTAAATCGCTGTTTTGAGTGTTTATATGAGTATTTTATGTTGTTTTTGACCCTAGGAGAGGCTTTAGGGACCCAAAAACGACCCTTTAGGATCATCTGTTTTCACTACAAGAGGTTGTGTGCTCTTGTGACGCTGTTAGCGACGGAAATACACTGGGTTTTTATAACCCCCGGCGTCGCTAAAATCGTCGCTAATAGCGTCGCTACGAGAGCGTCGCTATAACCGTCGCTATATAGAGACACTCATAGCGACGGTTATAGCGACGTTTACACAGAAGTCTATAGCGACGCTATAGAGCCATAAATAGCGACGCCCGAGAGAAAAAAAAAATGGTGACAGGACATTGAATGCCCTGCCACCCATCAACCATATTGTACTTGATTCACTTTTTTAAAAAAGTGCAAGGGTAGATAATAGACCC
This sequence comes from Adiantum capillus-veneris, assembly GCF_014529385.1. Taxonomy (NCBI): domain Eukaryota; kingdom Viridiplantae; phylum Streptophyta; class Polypodiopsida; order Polypodiales; family Pteridaceae; genus Adiantum; species Adiantum capillus-veneris. The sequence continues at coordinate 7,461,538 of NC_140934.1, forward strand.
AAAATAGTCACCCACAAGACGCATTGTTTGCAAAATTGACAAGCGTAAAATTGACAATTGTACACATCATAGGCAAAATGAATTGATTGGCAAATGTAATAATGACAATTGTACAACATCATAGGCATAAAGAATTGATTGGCAAAATGAACTGCGGTGACAAATGTAATAATATACATAGTTCAAAAAGACGTATAGAATCCGTCTCATGATACATAAGCTATGAGAAACCCTAAACTAATGCTATCTAGCTACGGCTAAACTGACGTCGTCTAGTCAGACGTCTCATCGCGTCCAAGCGGCGTATCTGTCGGATTCTGCAAAAAAAGACAATAAGACAGCTTTCAGTAAGTATAAACATATAACGACATTTATTAAACAATACAAAAAATAGAAAAGAGTAAACCCTAATACTAACCATGCCGCCGCGAGAACTGAAAATGTCCATCAGGGCGTTTAAGCCCTTCCTACCTGCGTACTCGCACTCGTACGGTTTGGGATCACATCCTGTCATCGACCACTGTCAAAACATACAAAGAATTCATTATGTTAGAATTAAAAAACTCATAAACCCTAAACTATCGAACATAAAGAGCAATGCGAAAACCCTTACAAAATCGGCCTCAAATGATGCCCATCCACCGCTCCCCAAGTGTTGCGAGCTCCCTGCCTCTACTCGCGCTCTGGCTGCATCCTTTTGTTGCTTCCACTTGTCGGGATTCTCGCGCGCTGCTTTCTTCGCATTCTTCCAATCTTCTTTGGCCAGCCAATCTGGCCTGTTCCACCCATGCTTTATTGATTTTTGCACTTCGGAACGCTTGTGTTTGCAGTATTCGCACATTCGAATCTTCATCAGGTCTTCATTGAAGCGCTGATCCCGTGTTGGAACGGGAAACTCATCATAAAGTATGTTGATGACTCTGTTTTTTAAATCACTTGGTACTTCACTCCATTTGTTTAGTATGTAGTGTCTAAACAGCTGAGAGCAAAGACCACGCATGCGTGAGATCACCTTCTTGCCGTCATCATCCATGATGATGCCGCCGCTGAAGTCGACGGAGTAAGGCAAGCCCTCTGGCCGGTGACGCGTGAACCTGGGTGTCCCGGCAGGGGTCTCTAGTGACGTGTCGATGGGGGTACGGACGTCAGGTGTCTCCATCGGCGTCTGGGCCCCGAAGCGAGGAGTGTCGAGTGGGGTGGCCCCTGGCGGAGTAGGTAGAGGTGTGTAGCTGCTAGGAACAGTCAGCCATGCAAAACTTGGCGTAGATGGCGATGCTGTGGCTGGTGTGGGGGCGGGCAAAGAAGGGGAGGGTAAAGAGCCTCGTCGAACACGAGGCGGTGTGGAGGCATCGGTGGCGGAATCCCCACAACAACCGCCACCGCCACCACTAGAGCGCCAGTGTCTAGACGAGTGTGAAGCTCGTCTCGTCGACGCCGAAGCTTCGGAGCGCGCCGAATGCTCCGAAATAGAGGGAGATGCGGATGGAGTAGGAACACGTGATGATGCGCCAGAGCGATGACACTCCGCGTACCATTGTCTCTGCTGCGGTGACAAAGAAGAAAGAAACTCCTCATCATCCATACCTGCATTAGACACACGAATATTTGAACTTAATATTGAATGAATAGAGTAGACAATGATGCAAAGACCATTAAATACAATGACATAATGACGCATATAAATACAATGAAGCAATGAATTGAGTGATAGAAGAGGCAAGTCGAAAACTCAGAATTTTCAATCAAAAGATGTGAGCGCGAGTAGAAAAGAGCGTTATACACCATGGAAGGTACTTAGAGAGCCAGAGCTTTTACAACACGGAGCAAAATTGTTCAAATACAATATTTGTGGCTTTAAGAGATCTCTCTCTCATCCTCGCATAACTCAGCATAACTTCCTATATCTATATAGAGCTCTCCGTTTAAACACATATCCTCTATTTCATTTTGTAGCTCCTCTGCATGCACCCCATATAGAGTAGTCGCATCTTGATGCTCGTCTGGCACCACCGCAGCGGCTCCTGATTGAGCATCTTCTCTGATCTCCTCCATTGATGCCGTTGTGATTGGCACATGGTAGCCTTCATACGTCCTTGCACTACGAGGGGCTACCTCTATGACGTACCACCAGTTTGATGTAGACTTTTTGTTCACCCCTCTCGAGTCTGTCCCTCATGGGAATTTAGTCACTTGTGCCAACAATGCCTCTTATCCGGGTGTAGGGAGTTGGAAAGATTATGCTTACTGCTACAAATAGCAATTCTTTCACACTTGTTGATGCACTTTATATACCTATGAGCAAGAAGAATCTTTTGTCTATATCTGCACTTGCTAGACTTGGACTTGTAGTCAAATTTGTGGATGAGAGATGTACAGTTCATGGTCTCACTTTTGGTGATGAAATTGTTGCATCTAGCCTTTTGTGTCGTGGGCTATATAAGCTCACTTTGTATGACAAGTGTGGACAAAATTTTACAAATGCAATTGCAAATTCAAGGGCTATTTCAGATGCAAAACCTTGGCATGCACGTTTTGGTCATCTGAATTTTGCAAGGTTGCTGCGTTTGCAGAAATCTGATATGGTTGCTTATTTGCTGCCTCTTGAAGCACCTGTCAAACATGTTTGTGAAGGCTGTATTTTGGCTAAGATGCAGCGTTCGAAGTTTCCAAAGGATGGTTTAGTTAGGGCCATATGCAGGTTGAAGCTTGTGCATAGTGATGTTTGTAGGCCATGCAAACTCCGTCCCTGGGCAATTACCTTTACTTCGTGACTTTCATTGATGATTACTCCAGGCATGCATGGGTATTTCCACTTAAAGAAAAGTCCGAAGTTTTTATGTGCTTCAAACAATTTCTGGCTATGGCTGAAAATGTCTCGAAGTGTATTATGGGCACCCTTGTTCTGATCGAGGGGGGGAAGTATATGTCTCATGATTTTAATGCATTTATGGCTAGTCGTGGGATAAAACACCAATGTACAGTGCCTTATACGGCTCAGAAAAACAGTGTTGGTGAGAGGAAAAACAGGTCACTTACGAAAATGGCACGATGTATGGTCAAAAGTCAAGCTTTGCCGCAGTCTTTTTGGCTTGAGGCCATCATGTGTGCCACTTATGTACTAAACAGGTGTCCTACGAAAGCTTGCAGTCTATTACTCCATATGAAGGCATGATAGAAATCCTTCTATTGAGCACATGCGTGTTTTTGGCTGTTTGGCATATGCTTTTGTGCCACAAACACAGCACAAAAAATTGGATGATAAGGTTACAGGTTGTATCATTTGCAAACAAAGCGTATTTTGGTTTCACAAGATGTAGTGTATGTGGAAGATTCTGTTCAGTCCTTGCTGTCATGTACTAGACACAGTAATGTAAGCTCACATGACATTTATGACACTGTTGTCTCTTTTCAACGGTGGAAGTTCGAATGTAAATTACAATGAGGCAAATGTACAGCCTATGGTGTTTCCAAAAATATTACTGATCAGTCGATTACTGATGCAGATGTACATGATGTACTTGATGAGGAAAGGGCTAAAAATGAGCAGACTAGAGGTATGCCAAAATGGCCGGTGCATACATTGCATGATAGTAAATTGGATGCAGCTTTGTCTAGTCGTACTTGTCCAGGCTCTCACCATGCATCTTATGCATCGGATTGTTATGCTTTGGATGTGTCTAGCTTACATGATGTTGAGGAACCTCTGTCTTTTGATGAAGCACAGAATTCAAAAAATTGGATGGCTGCCATGCAATCAGAATATGATGCACTTATGGAAAACGACACATGGACTTTATGTGATTTGCCTCCTTGCAAAAATCCCATCGGTACAAAGTGGGTTTAGAAGTTGAAACGCAAGCCAGATGGTGAGATCGATCACCATAAGGCTCGACTTGTTGCAAAGGGTTATGCACAACAAAAAGGCATTAATTATGAAGAGACTTTTTCTCCCACTTGTTGTATGACTACTGTGCGCTTTCTATGTACATTGGCAGCTCATTTTGGTTGGGATGTACATCAATTAGACATTGTTACTGCTTTCTTGAATGGTGACATATTTGAGGAAGTTTATGTAACACAGCCTCGCGGTTTTGTCAAGAAAGGACAAGAGGACAAAGTGTGCAGATGTAAGAAGGCTTTGTATGGGTTGAAGCAATCTCCTCGTGCTTAGTATGAGAAAGATGACACTCATTTGGTCAAACAAGGCTTTCGTAAGAGTCCAACAAAAAGGACATTGTATGTAAAGCGTGAGGGGATGTACTTCTCATTGTGTTTCTTTATGTAGATGATTTGTTGATCACTGGACCAAATGAGAGACATATTGATGAATTTAAGGCTGATTTGAATGCTACTTTCAAGATGAAAGATTTGGGGCTGTGGCATCATTACTTGGGTATACAGTTTAAGCAGTGTGATGGTGGTATTTCCTTGTGTCAAAAAAGTTACATAGGGACATTGCTATGTAAGTTTGGACTTGAGGATTGCAGACCTATTTCCACTCCCATGGAAACAGGTTTGAAATTGAGTCTTCATGATGCTGATGATCCTGCAGATGTGACTCTTTACCAAACTACTGTTGGATGCCTCATTTTTGTATACAACACGAGGCCAGATATTCAGTTTGCAGTCTCACAAGTCAAAAAATTTATGCATAGCCCAGGGTCTAAGCATTGGCCGGCTGTCAAGAGGATTTTCCACTACCTTGATGGCACCTTACATCTTGGCTTGTTTTATCCCAAGGGAGGATCATTGCCACCAGACTTACATGCTTTTTCGGACTCAGATTGGGCTAGTTGTTTTGACACGTGAGTGTCCACAAGTGGTTTTTGTTTCATGCTTGGTAGTTCATGTATATCATGGTTGAGCAAGAAGCAACCTATTGTGGCCACTTCTAGTTGTGAGGCTGAGTACAGGGCAGTCTTCACAGCTACGGTTGAGTGTGTATGGCTCAGATGCCTTATGGCTGATTTGGGTGTTGGATAGGACATTGCCAACACTATCTACATTGACAGTCAGAGCGCATTGGCAGTTGCGAGGAATCGAGTTTTTCATGCTCGCACAAAGCACATTGAGGTGCATTACCACTATGTCAGGGAGAGGCTCTTCGTAGAAGAGATCAGCTTGGCTTATGTGCCAACGCAGGACAACCTTGCATATCTTTTCACAAAGGCATTGTATTGTGAGAAGCTTAAAGCTTTCCGCAAGGATTTGGGCTTACTCCCCTTTGTGGACTGATCATGTCCTCTGGGCATGGCACTTCCCTTTACTCATGTGCCAGCTCTCGTTCACTGCATCACTCCAGGGGGGATTTCTTACCATATACATGTGGTAGTGATGTGTGTGAACACACCAGGACCGCCGGGGAATTTTTTCCCTCTTTAGGAGGTTTTTCCCCCCGTGCATTGTATATACGCCCATCACTCTAGGGCTATCTATCTTTCCATTGCACACTAAGTAAAACACTCTCTATTGTGTGCCTTGAGCTTCCTTCGTCTTCTCCAAGCTGTGTGTGTTTTCCTGCAACCCTAATTCCAACATGTATGGAAGAGAGAGAGAGATTTAAAGATCTACTTTAAAGGATGTTTGGTTTTAAATATGAGACTACCAACATTCAACGTTCGAATCATCCGACAAATCAATACTCACAATTGTGAGTTTGGCCAAAAAAAAAAAAAACATTTACAACATGAGATGAAAATTTCGCATTAACTCATTTTTGGCATGCACAAGGGGCATTGGCTTAGCTTGCCTCACATTTTTTGCCTTTTGTAAATTTTTGGTTCATATTGGATACAATAAAAAATCAAGACCCTTCACCAACTGTCTTCATCTCAAAGTGAGTAAGTTTGCTCAATTTTGAACCCATTTGTTTGGATAAGAATCTACAAAGATGCACTAAGGGCTTTGAGAAGAAAATGGGAGGAAATGGCACGTGCATGAGAGAGAGAGAGAGAGAGAGAGAGAGAGAGAGAGAGAGATGACATGTGTTAGGGCTAAGACCGACAGAGACAAAGAGTAATTTTTTTCTATCGTTGTCATCTTGATGTCGTGTGTCAGAGCCAAGGCAGGTAGAGACAAAGCATTTTTTTTGCTATCGCAATCATCTAGATGCAAGGGGTCCTTGGCGACGGTGCTTCATCAACAATTTTGAATGGCTTTGTAAGGATGCCATGTTAGGCATCCTGATTAGGAACAAACTTTGCTTTGTGGTGGAAGATACAGAAAGCCTTGGTGTTTGAGGGCATGGTTGAGAGCCATGGTCCAGTCTAAGGGCATAGTTAGTGAGATAGTTGATATGTACAAGCACGATGACAAAAACACAGAGAGAAACCGTCTCTGTGAAGGTGATGGCGGAGATAGAGATAGAGAGTGTAGAGCTCTATGCTGATGAGGTAGGGGAAGGCTTCTTTTTCTTTAGGATTCAGACATCCTTTCCGAATGTGAGAAATGAATGGGTTTTTGGATGGATTGAGTAGCTAAAACAAATGTAGATTGGTTTTCTAAAGTGATTAGGTCTCCACAATTTGGAAAATAAAAACTCCATCTAAAATGCAAAAGTGAAGGGTGTAGAAAATGAAAGCTTCTTGCATTTGGAAAATCAGAAGACTTTTATTCTATACAAAGGGGTGGGCTTGCCTATATGCAATGTGCCATGCTTTTATGGAATTTAGTTAATTTTAAAATGATTAATGGTACATACAAAAGAACCAAAAGTTTTGAAAAATTTATTATATTCAAACTTCAAATCATTTGTGGTATCCCCTTAAAAGAAATGAAAGAAGACTTTTATTCTATACAAAGGGGTGGGCTTGCCTATATGCAATGTGCCATGCTTTTACGAAAATTAGTCAATTTTTAAATGATTAATGGTACATACAAAAGAATCTAAAGTTTTGAAAAAATTATTATGTTCAAACTTCAAATCATTTGTGGCATCCCCTTTAAAAAAATGAAAGATCATTTGAAAGATATGGTTTCTTCATTTCAATTCTCTTCAAGAATTTTTAAGGCTCTTTTGAGGGACACATGTCAAGCAAAACAAGGTGAAGAATCACGGTGGCCTGCAGTAGGACAAAGGAATGGAGAGTGGCAATGTCAAGGGTGGTCACAAGGTAGTAGAATGTATGTTGCGGAGTGATGAGACCAGTGGCGGCTCGCTCTACGTACAAGCTAGCAGCAACATTGCTCTCATGGTGAGGAGGAAGTATATGCAGAGAATAAGCACAACTGGAAATAGTAGAGGATATGACAATCAAGAGAGTAGTAAAGGAATGGCTCATTTGGAGCACAAAGCTAGCAAGGCTAGATGCCTGCCACCTTCGCGCTTCAAGCAGGAAGCAAACAAACTTGCAGCGGTGAGTCGATGGCGATGTGTCGACTCTGGTTCTGCTTTCCACAATCTTCATTTTCTGACTTCATTTTCTAATGTGGATTGTATAAGCCATAAAGACACTATTTGTTTAAAAAACCTCTACGTCGCAATTCACTTGCCGCTAAGCGGTCCTTTTGAAACGATGATATTCATGTCGGCAATAGGTTGGTGGTTGCGAATCCAAGATGAATCCAATGGCTGGCCTCTGTTGGGGTGTTCGTGGTAGCTTCTTCATAGACTTGAGCTTCCTGTTGGAATTAGGGTTGCAGAGAAACACACACTGCTTGGAGAAGACGAAGGAAGCTCAAGGCACACAATAGAGAGTGTGTTACTTAGTGTGCAATGGAAAGATAGATAGCCCTAGAGTGATGGGCGTATATACAATGCACGGGGGAAAAAACCTCCTAAAGAGGGAAAAAATGCCCCGGCGGTCCTAGTGTGTTCACACACATCACTACCACATGTATATGGTAACAAATCCCCCCTGGAGTGATGCGGTGAACGAGAGCTGGCACATGAGTAAAGGGAAGTGCCATGCCCTGAGGACAGGATCAGTCCACAAAGGGGAGTAAGCCCAAAGCTTTGCGGAAAGCTTCAAGCTTCTCACGAGACAATGCCTTTGTGAAAAGATCTGCAAGGTTGTCCTGTGTTGGCACATAAGCCAAGCTGATCTCTCCTGCTGAGAGCCTCTCCCTGACATAGTGGTAATGCACCTCAATGTGCTTTGTGCGAGCATGAAAAACTGGGTTCCTCGCAACTGCCAATGCGCTCTGACTGTCAGTGTAGATAGTGTTGGCAGTGTCCTGTCCAACACCCAAGTCAGCCATAAGGCGTCTGAGCCATACACACTCAACCGTAGCTGTGAAGACTGCCCTGTACTCAGCCTCACAACTCGAAGTGGCCACAGTAGGTTGCTTCTTGCTCAAGCATGTAAGTCTGGCGGCAATGATCCCCCCTTGGGATAAAACAAGCCAAGATGTAAAGTGCCACTAAGGTAGCGGAAAATCCTCTTGACAGCCTGCCAATGCTTAGACCCTGGGCTATGCATAAATCTGCTGACCTGCGAGACTGCAAACTGAATATCTGGCCTCGTGTTGCATACATAAATGAGGCAGCCAATAGCAGTTTGGTAAAGAGTGACATCAGCAGGATCGCCAGCATCATGTAGACTCAACTTCAAACCTGTTTCCATGGGAGTGGCAATAGGTTTGCAATCCTCAAGTCCAAACTTACATAGCAATGTCTCTATGTAACTTTTCTGACACAAGGCAATACCACCATCACACTGCTTAAACTGTATACCCAAGTAATGATGCAACAGCCCCAAATCTTTCATCTTGAAAGTAGCATTCAAATCAGCCTTAAATTCAGCAATATGTCTCTCATTTGGTCCAGTGATCAGCAAATCATCAACATAAAGAACCACAATGAGAAATACATCATCCTCACGCTTTACATACAATGTGCTTTCTGTTGGACTGTTACGAAAGCCTCGTTTAACCAAATGAGTGTCAGCTTTCTCATACCAAGCACGAGGAGATTGCTTCAACCCATACAAAGCCTTCTTACATTTGCACACTTTGTCCTCTTGTCCTTTTATGACAAAACCGCGAGGCTGCGTTACATAAACTTCCTCAAATATGTCACCATTCAAGAAAGCAGTAACAATGTCTGATTGATGTACATCCCAACCAAAATGAGCTGCCAATGCACATAGAAAACGCACAGTAGTCATACGACAAGTGGGAGCAAAAGTCTCTTCATAATCTATGCCTTTTTGTTGTGCATAACCCTTTGCAACAAGTCGAGCCTTATGGCGATCGATCTCACCATCCGGCTTGCGTTTCAACTTGTAAACCCACTTCGTACCAATGGCCTTTTTGCCAGGAGGCAATTCACATAAAGTCCATGTGTCATTCTCTATAAGTGCATCATATTCTGATTTCATGGCAGCAATCCAATTTTCTGAATTCTGTGCTTCATCAAAAGACAGAGGCTCCTCAACATCATGTAAACTAGACACAGCCAAAGCATAACAATCTGATGCATAAGATGCATGGCGAGAGCCTGAACGAGTACGACTAGATAAAGGTGCATCCAATTTACTGTCACGCAAAGTGTGCACCAGCCATTTTGGCATACCTCTAGCCTGCTCATTTTCAGCCCTTTCCTCATCAAGTACATCATGTACATCTGCATCAGTAATAGGCTGTTCTAAAACATTTTCAGAAACCCCCATAGGCTGTACATTTGCCTCATTGGAACTTACATTCGTATTTCCACCACTGAAAAGAGGCAACAAAGTGTCATAAATGTCCTGTGAGCTTACATTACTGTCTCTAGTACATGACAGCAAGGGTTGAACAGAATCTTCCACAAACACTACATCCCGTGAAACCAAAATACGTTTTGTTTGTGGGTGATACAACCTGTAACCTTTGCTTTCAGCACTATAACCAACAAAAATACATTTGACAGCCTTATCATCCAATTTTCTGCGCTGCACTTGTGGCACCAAAGCATATGCCAAACAGCCAAAAACACGCATGTGCTCAATAGAAGGTTTTCTATCATGCCATGCTTCATATGGAGTAATAGACTGCAAAGCTTTCGTAGGACACCTGTTAAGTACATAAGTGGCACACATGATGGCCTCAAGCCAAAAAGAATGCGGTAAAGCTTGACTTTTGACCATACATCGTGCCATTTCCGTTAGTGACCTGTTTTTCCTCTCAGCAACACCATTTTGCTGAGGTGTATAAGGCACTGTACATTGGTGTTTTATCCCACGACTAGCCAGAAATGCATTAAATTCATGAGACATATACTCCCCCCCTCGATCGGAACGGAGGGTGCCCATAGTACATTTTGAGACATTTTCAGCCATAGCCAAAAATTGTTTGAAGCACATAAAAACTTCGGACTTCGCTTTAAGCGGAAATACCCACGCATGCCTGGAGTAATCATCAATGAAAGTCACGAAGTACAGGTAATTGCCCAAGGACGGAGTTTGCATGGGCCCACAAACGTCACTATGCACAAGCTGCAACCTGCATGTGGCCCTAACTGAACCATCCTTTGGAAACTTAGAACGCTGCATTTTACCCAGAATACAGCCTTCACAAACATGTTTGATAGGTGCTTCAAGAGGCGGCAAAGAAGCAACCATATCAGATTTCTGCAAACGCAGCAAACTGGCAAAATTCAGATGACCAAAACGTGCATGCCAAAGTTTTGCATCTGAAATAGCCCTTGAATCTGCAACAGCATTTGCAAAATTTTGTCCACACTTGTCATACAAAGTGAGCTTATACAGCCCACGGCACAAAAGCCCAGATGCAACAATTTCATCACCAAAACTGAGATCATGAACTGTACATCTGTCATCCACAAATTTGACTACAAGTCCAAGTCTAGCAAGTGCGGATACAGACAATAGATTCTTCTTGATCCCAGGTACATAAAGTGCATCAACAAGTGTGAAGGAACTGCCATTAGCAGCAGTGAGCACAATCTTTCCAACTCCCTGAACTGGATAAGAGGCGTTGTTGGCACAAGTGACTGAATTCCCATGAGGGACAGACTCGAGAGAGGTAAACAATTCACGATGTGAGGTAATGTGCTTTGTAGCACCACTGTCGAAATACCACACATGTGAATCTGCAGCAACTGACAAGCATGCATCATGGACAGCAGGATTGTAAGTGCACTCTGCGCTAAAAGCCCATTCTGCATCAACATCAGCATCAAAATCTCCTTTCACAGAAGACTCAACAATGGCTGCATTTGTAGTGGAACCAGCATTTGCAGTGGAACCACCCTCTTTCTTCTTAGCCTCTTTGGCCTTCAACTTAGGACACGACTTGATCAAGTGATCATTGGCTTTACAATAATGGCAACGCATCTTCTTTTTGCCCTTATCACCAGAATTTCCAGACGAAGTGCTGCCAGTAGAAGCATTAGGAACAGAATTTTTGCCACTCGCAGCAGAACCATAAGAAGTGGCTGCATTACTGTTACCACCCTTTCTTTGAGAAGCAATAAAAGCCTGTTCAACTGCACGCTGCCTAGTCCTGTTTTTTCTAGAAAGTGACTCTTGCAACAGCAATGTGCATAATGCATCAAACTTGACAACTTCAGGATTTCCTTGGGTCATCAGTCTCCAAGTACTAGCAAAAGTCTGGTAGGAATCTGGTAAGGCATCAAGAACAGTCTGCACAAGGGAACTGTCAGAAATGACTTCACCTGCAGAAATGAGTTGCTCATTGATATCCTTGACACTAGCAAGGAAAGTGTCCATATCATCCTCCTCATGCATAATCTTCGACTCTAGCTCTTTACGCAGCAAAGCAATTTTAGCCTCATTGCGGCTTGCATAAAGACCTGCTAGAATATCCCAAGCCTGTTTTGCAGATTTTGCTGAACGGATGTGAGGAATAATGGTGCGCTTCACAGACAACGCAATCAATGCATGAGCCTGCGCATCCTTAACATCCCAACGAGCTTGTTCTGCTGTAGGCAAAACAACTCTAACAGCTGCAATCCTTGCAGCAAGACCTGCAACATCCTCAATATCGCCTACATCTTCAGAACCAGGACGTACATCAATGCCCTGCACAATGTTCCAGACACCTTTTGACACAAGAACGTGTTGCATCATATAAGCCCACATAGGGTAGTTGTCCCCATCCAACCTGTCCTCAGCAGCAAACATCTTGAACACATCTGTGTTGTTGTTGTCAGCCATGGTAAATGTTGCACCTGATGTGAAAACTGCCCGAAAATAGGAGAAATGGAGCGGGAACAACTTGTGCTATATAGCACAAACCGTAGAAGACTATAAGGCACCTGTTATGCAGAAAACGGCACTGACAGAAAATCTGCACAAAATGACGAAATAGCCTGTGCAGTACTGCCTGTAGTGGAAACGGAGGCCTGCGAACGCTCGCCAAAGCTCACTGAAATCGGAGAAAGTGAGCAGGCGTGTGCTGGAGCAGCTGGCGACTAAGCCCGGGAGGACGTGACCTGCTCTGATACCAATTGTTGGAATTAGGGTTGCAGAGAAACACACACAGCTTGGAGAAGACGAAGGAAGCTCAAGGCACACAATAGAGAGTGTGTTACTTAGTGTGCAATGGAAAGATAGATAGCCCTAGAGTGATGGGCGTATATACAATGCACGGGGGAAAAAACCTCCTAAAGAGGGAAAAAATGCCCCGGCGGTCCTAGTGTGTTCACACACATCACTACCACATGTATATGGTAACACTTCCAACTTATGTCCACTATGAGTTGGAGAGAGGAGTTCAACTCAACAAACATACTTTCAGATGACTATTTATTGAAGATAAAAGCCACAAATGTATCAGGGTCTGTAAATGCAATCAAAAAAGACAATCTAGTATGTGTCATTTTTAATGCTTTCAAGAGGGGTGAGTAACGAAAACAATTTCGCACCTCAGATTATGCTTATAAACTTTCCAAACTAAATGAGCATGACAATTAACAACTAATGGAGGAAGAAAAGTTGTTAGACTTACTGCAAGAATGTTGCTTGTGAGGGGCACCGAACTTTGTAATTATGTTTTTATCTTAGTAGATGACATCCCAAATAGACCACAATGGAGCAATCAAAAGCAGCCAGCAAGGGAAAATTGGAAGAGGAAGATGCTATATGAGAGGTTTTGATTGTGGAAAACAAAGTCAAAAGATCAATTCCGATGGGTGTTGTACAAGTATAGTCATATGCAAGTGAGGCTAAACCTTTTTTCTTTCCTTCCAATTGCACTAATCCCGTGCAATTCGAAGCAAACATCCGTGAGTACTACCAGGATAACGTGTAGATGCAAGCGATATATGGTGTGCAATGGCAATGACTAAGCGTTCAAGAGGCAGTTGTGCCAAACACCCCAAGATAACCTTGTCTACTTTCCAAATAGCAGCTAAAACATTTGGGGCTAAAACATGGAAAGGCACAAGAGCTAAAGTACATGCAATCGAAAGATATCTTATAAAGCTGCTCAATTCTAGAGTTGCAAAATGTAAAATATATACAACTTTCAATATCTTAAAAAATGCTCCCTAAAAACGAGCAAAATTTTCTTCCAAGTCAATGAAGACACCCGTATACAAACTTAAATATGCAAGATGCAACCTTCACACCTTTGACTCACAATTATACCCAATCTTCCGCTCCCAGAAAGAGACCAGCGCTCCATCTTGACTCACACACGTAGCATGTACTTGAGGTCTCACTGACAAATCAAAGACAAAGAAGCTGAAAAACACTTTACACAATTAACAAACAAAGTTTCCAAATTCAATCCACACACTTGCCATGCATCCTCAGCCCATTCTTGCACTGGTCACTCCCGCATCTTCTCCAACAGCCAGCATCAGCATGGACCAACAAATCAGCGCAGTCCCTCTCGCATCTTCTCCAGCAATACGCATTGAAAAGACCAACAAAATTACTGAAGTCTTAGCTATTCCAACCAAATCAGCTCCATTCAAGCCCTATCCCCCACCCCCTCAACAGATGAAGCTCATCTTCAACAAAAAACTAAGCAGTGAGCATGCACATGGCACAACCCCCAGTTGTTGCCACAGAACTGGAGCATCAAAGCCTAAGGCAATGATATCTACATCAGAAGGGTAGGGTCTCATGAAAGGGGGAGAGAGCAAGGGGAGCTCCTCTTTTGAGTGGTCCACATTCCCACCATGCATGATATCTTGCACCCCCACTATGGCCAATAGAGCTAATTAGGCAATAAAATGTTTGATTCCGAGAGCATACACTAGTTCATCAAGGGAAAGGCCACTGATGCAGAAGGCTTTACAGACTTACTAAACTAAAGGGTATGTAACCAGATGCAATGACTAACAAATTCGCCTATTACTTCATCTAAGTCAACAACCCGCATCTTTATCTATTAAGTCACTCACGTCACCTCCACTTCAAGTACCCCGACCTCCCTTCAAGTGTAATGCTAATCACTAGAATCCCAACTGTCATCAAGCAGTCCTCTTAAAAAGACTGCTAGGAATCAAAACACCCAGATACATTTCCCTGCAAAGCTACAAAAGTGGCTTGCTTTACTTCCACACGCATCTGAGAACGCCCTCACCCCCCTCTCTATCTCTACAATGTCCATAAAATTCCAAGCGAATTCCTTGCGACTCCATACACGCCCACAGACTTTTGAAGTATTGCCACTGCTCTCTTCCATGTCATATACCCTAACAGTTTGCATCGATTTAAATATTCAACCTAAGCTACCATCATAACAAACTTTATAAAGGGAAACTATCACCAGCCAAATAGTTGCTATTGGCTTAACCCTATTACCTGTACACCGGAGAGGAGAGGTAAGGCACCATGTCGCTTCTCTCAGCATCGGTGATAATGTAGAGGCATCTTCCTCTCGTGATGGACATGTACATGCACATAAGCAAAGCCATCTTTTCTCATTCAAAATGCATCACTGCCACCTGCAATGCAGCTTGTGCACAACCACTCAAAATCACCATCGCCATGTCGAGAGCGCCGGATTTCTACATCAAGTGATTACATGCTCATCTACAGCAGTGCTAAGAAGCACTCTAGCAAAGGGATTTTGCATCACCATCATCATCATCATTACCACCACTATCATTTCATACATCCAGGGGAAGAAATCTTGTAATTAAAAGTTGATCGAGGGTATATAGTGATGATTGTCTATGAATAGGCATCGAGAGCAGGCAGCGGCAAATTGATGCTCTCGAAAACATGTAATAGAGCCTGGTGTTGTGTAAGAGGAGCCAAGGAAGCTCACAAATACACCCTCATCAATGGCAGCATTTGACAATGAAAGGGAGCATATAGCTCTTATATCTGTATGTATGGAGGATGCCCTTTGTTCAGAGCTGTGGTCACCATAGTCATCACAAAGTGGTGGGTACTAGCTGCTACATGCTTCTTGCATGGTTTGTCTACAAAGACGTGCGAGTCCAACATACCCTTTAATTGTCCACCTTGCCAAAATATATATTACTGCAGCAATTTGAAAACAAACGTGGTTTATTTCCAGCACTGAATCGTATTTGATGGGCTTGGAGACTCGCACGGAATCACTCAGTAGGTTTTTTCTTTAAGTAGGCTCCTAGCAACGCGGAAAAGGCACATGCTCTGACCGCACTTCCATGATGCATTGAATGCGTAGCATGGCGCATGCGCAAGGAAAGTAATAACGCCTGCCTTCATCCATGCGCTGCAGAGTGAATGACCTGCGCAATTCGCTGTTGAGTCTAATCAATTGCAGCCAGTCACTGTGCATAGAGAAAGAGCTCGAGGCTGTAGCCGTACTGACGCAGACAACCTCGTAAAGACCAGCTCCCTCGCCCTCCACAACCTCGCAAAGAGCAGCTCCGTCCAGTGCTTCTCCATCGACTGTCGAACCTTGGACGCAGTCGCCAAGTACAATGGACTGGCTCTAAGCCTTTAAGGCTCTGTAAAATTTCACACGCAATTGGTCTCCACGTGGACGCCATAGGTAGTAGAGCGCCCAAGCGAGCCCAACACTAAGGCCAATGCTTTAGCAGGCCAAAAATTTGAACGACCTTCATTCATATGGATACTAAGGCCTTTAGAGGCCAAAAATACATAGTCTCATAAATTCTTAAAGAGTTGCAATGCATATTGTAAATGAAGTATTACTTGCATGGTTATATAAATAGTCTTTCAATAGGTAAACCCACTTTGAAAAACAAGCTAAAGGTTCACGGTGGCTCTCTAACACAAGAGGAAAGTTATAAAATCATTAGGTTGAGTTTAACTAAAATTATATAAGGTGAATCATTGTTCGGGAATGTCTCTTTTATAAAGCGATCTAGTTTTCTCTTTGCAAAGAAGTAAATTGTAAATACTATAATTTTTTTTGAAATTTGCACAACTTTTGAAACATATTTCATCGGTTTTCTTCCTTTAACCATGGTTTACTCATTAATATATATATATATATGTGTGTATAAATCTAAATATAAATATATATGTATATGTATGTATGTATGTATGTATAGAACTTACTAGAATCATGCAAGGTGAAGCTTCACTTTAGCATTTTAAAAGAATAGAATTCAAGAGAAGTCAAGCCATGTAAGGATGTGAAATGAAA
This sequence comes from Adiantum capillus-veneris, assembly GCF_014529385.1. Classification (NCBI taxonomy): domain Eukaryota; kingdom Viridiplantae; phylum Streptophyta; class Polypodiopsida; order Polypodiales; family Pteridaceae; genus Adiantum; species Adiantum capillus-veneris. Next base: position 7,478,065 of record NC_140934.1, read on the forward strand.
GGTGGAATAAAAAGATCCATTTAATATTTTAAAATCAAAATAACATTTAAGGTAAGTTTCAATCATAGCTATCTAGCTGAAAACATTGAAAGTATGCCTAACTTAACTCTCCTCTAATGCTTCTTTTAGAAAGCCAAAAATGAATGCGACTTTGGGAAAGAGCATTTGAAATGACATGATGTCTTTCTCTTCAAGACTTCTTAGGATTTCTTGAGGGACACATGTCAAACAATTAGAAATGAACGACCTTCACCCATATGGATACTAAGGCATTTAACATACCAAAAAATCATTGAATGCACTCCTTTATTCCTTCTTCGTTAAAGACTTTTGAGCAAGCCAACAAGTTTGTCATCATTAACTTGCCATGTTGCACTAATCAACAAGCTTTATTCAATCTTCCATAGTTGCTCCCAAGAGTTCAACGCTTTGGTAAGACCTTATGCAAGCCGAGAAAATAAAACTTTAAGTGAACAGCCAAAAATCATAGGGTACTTCCATACCATAGAAAAATAGAGACAAAGAGAAAACATCTTTCTAGAGAGCACATAGGGAAGACATCAAAAGATTCAATATATTAGTTATACAAAACTTTAATTTTTTGTTTATGTATATTTTAATACTTTATGTCATAAAATCTAATATCTAACCAACCCAAATGATTTTCTCATATTAAATTGATCACTTAATGTGGGAGAATAAATGGGAACAAGTGTTAAGATATAGATATGTGCTTATAGATCTATCTCAACACGGGGCCAATAGTAAAGGGGCCCAAATGGGAGATGGTCTATCAAGAGAAAGGCTAACCAATGGAGCATAAGACCTTAGGGTTAGCTTCATTGAAGACCTCCAATAATGTGTGTAAAAGTCCTTTGACCTTAGGTAAGCTAGGGCTGAGCTTGAGGTGGGAACCCGGCCCAAGCTCGAGGTGCTTGACCTGCTTGAGGTGCTTGTCGTTCTTGAGCTGTTTGTCCTGCTTGAGGTGCTTGATTAAGGTGCTTGACTTACTCCATGCTTGAGGTGCTTGACTTGCCGCTTGATTAAGGTGCTTGAGGTGCCTTGACATGCTTGCCTGAGATGCTTGTGGGAATACCCCCTAGTCCAAGTGCTTTGTCATGCTTGATGACTAAGGTGCTTGAGCTCCTAAAGTCAAAAGCATCCCTACAAGAGGGGGGGCGAGCCCTTTTCCTAGGGATTAGAGAGAGAACACACACTCACACTCACAAGGGAAGCCCCAACTTGAAGAGGCAGCAAGGACACATGTCAGGTCCCTACCCATGTTACCTTCATGTGTTGCTTGAAGCCTATTGGCTAGGCTTCAAAGGGGTCCAATGATAAATTACTTGAATTATCTATTTGTTATTTCATTTATCAAGTCCTCTCTCTCAAAGGGGAAAGGGGGACACTTGTCCCAAGGCTACCCATGTTGCTTGTAATGGCTCCTGCTTGTGATTGGCTAGGCCTGGAGGGGTCCAGTGAGCTTCAAGCATGAGCTACAAGGGGGGGTCGCGACCCAAGCAAGCTAGGGGGGTGCTTAGGGGGTATACTCACCCACACACACTCACAAACACTCTCATTGTGTACTATGCAAAGTGCAAGAGCTCCCTCTCTTTCTCCAAGCAAGTAGAGGTTGAGAGCCTACACCAACGCTCTTGGCTATGGAGTGCAAATCCATCCAAGAGCCATGCTTCAATGCTTGAGCTTGCCATCTATTTCTTATTCATTACTATGCTATTATGTATGCTAGCACAAGAGTTATGATAAGTGAGGAACTAGCTCTTTCTCGTATGAAATGTTTCTTCTTCCTCTTCCCTACCCTCATTCCGTGCTAGCTCTCTCCACCTTCGAAGGTGTTTGAGGTCTTGGGACTGAGGCTTGGTATAGTTAAAGCTTTCTTCAAGTTTAGGTTATGCTATGATGGTGATGCATGAAGCTTTCCATCTTCATTGCTTCACCTAGGTCACAAGGAACACAAAGAATGTATTGTAACAAGTCTCTCTTTATGGGAGAAATCATAATACAAATGCCTATTGGAGGGGGGACCGGCTCCACATAAATCCGGTCCTCAACTGTTGTCATGTTCTCTAAATTCTCTCTCTTGCAAAAGTATTGTCTATGCCAAGTTAACTAATTGCTATGATTATGTTTCTATCTTCAATTATGTCTACCCGCTATGCTCACAAAATCATTTGTTGAAAGTACTCTCATTAAATTCTGCTACTCTCAAATTGAATAGGCAAATTCCATTACATTGGTATCAGAGCATTTGGTTTCTCTTTTCTTGCTTAATAAGAGAGGTCCTTAAGTAGCCTATAAATGGTTGATGTTGTTAATTATAATAGGGTAAGTGGAACTTGGATCTAATATCGGTTTTGTTAAGCCCACTATGTGGGGGATGGTGCACACCTCGGGAGCTTTGGACTTAATAATGGAGTCTTTCTAGACTTGCCTATGGATTTACCATTATTGAGCCATAAGAAGTCCGAAAGGAGCTAACCCTTGGCAACTCTGCTATGTTAGACCTACTCCTCTACTCTCTATAATTAACCACTTTGAGCCGTGGGTGTAGATACTTAACAGCCGATTTTCAAAGGCTAAGAGGAGTGGCAACTAAGGTTTTGTATTGCCAAAGCATTCACTAAGTATAAACATAAATTTTGTTAACATGGCTGACAATAATCAAGAGAGTAGAATGAACATTGATAGCTTTGATTTTGCACATGAAGGTGCTAATGATGATGCTCCCATGTTTATGAATTATCTCGTCACTAGGTTGCAACAAGCTATGGGCAACCCTGTTTTGCAAGCCGAAGTTACTCAACAGCTTCGTGCTTATGGAATTTCCCTTCCTCTCCCAGAGGAGAGAGAGCTTAGGAGGCCCATTCGAGAGGAGGAATCCAAAGAGAAAGAAAGCAATGACAGTCTAAGTTCTTCTGAAGATGTGGCTCCACGAAGACGGCGGTCTAGACGATCACCTACTCCTCCCAAGAGGAAAAGAGCAAGCCATAGTCCTTCTCCTCATCACTCTGAAAGGCAAGAGAGGAAACAAAGGAATAAAAGGGCTAGGAAGAGGTCACCCTCTTCTCCTTCTTCTTCACCTTCCTCCTCTTCCGATTAAAGTTATGGCTATTCTCCTAGAGAATACAAGAGGGGAGGACATCGCAAATCATTTCCTGCATGGCGAAGGTCACAAAAGCTAAAGAAGTTCAAGGAGGGAGGAAAGAGTATCTCTTTTCTCACCTATGATGGCACCTTTGGTGCTACCGACAAAGTGCTGGCCTTCATCCAGCAATTTGATGCGGCCTTTGGGGACGAGGGCTTCACTGAGTCCTCCAAGCTACTCCATGTAGCTATGCACTTCCAAAAATCATCTCGTCAATGGTGGGCTAGCCTTCGTGGCAATTGAGAAGCCCCAAAGACATGGAAAACTCTACGAGTTTCCATCATGAAGCAATTTCTTCCAAGAGATACTAAAGATAAAGGTCTTACCGAATGGCGCGGCTTGAAGCTTCTCTCTCATGAGTCTATCAACAAGTATGTAGACAAGTTTTGGGATTTACATCTCAAAGCTACTGTCTTTCAAAAGATAGACTTTGCCGAACAAAGACAGCAATTCTCTTCTAGAAAAGTAGACAAGTCTAACTCTTCTTGATTCCTATCATTTTCATTTGATGAAACATTATTAGCTTTTAGAGACTCTTTGACATAAATCATGTACGTAGAAACTGAGCTCTTCATTGATTTATCAATATGTGTGCATACTATAGACGATTCATAGCAAAATTCTCTCAAGTAGCAGGACCACTAAACGACTTAACAAAGAATAACGTTAGGTTTGTATGGACTGCTAAGGAGCAAAATTCTTTTGAAAAACTCAAAGAGAAGCTTACTTCCCAACCAGTCCTCGTGCTTCCGGATCTCTCAAAGCCATTTGAGGTCCAATGTGATGCGTGTGGTGATTGCCTTGGAGCGGTTTTGCTTCAAGAAGGGCATGCCATAGCATATGAGAGCCGAAGGCTCAATAGTGATGAACGAGTCTTGGGCATTTATGAGAAATAGCTTTTAGCTGTTCTACATGCCCTAGACACATGGAAGCACTACCTATTGGGGACTCCATTTATCCTATGAACCGACCACCAAAGTCTCAAGTATTTCATGATGCAAACCAAACTTTCCGACGAACAAATGAGGTGGGAAAATTTTCTTTCGCAATTTAATTTCCATATTGCTCACATAGCTGGTAAGCACAATCAAGTTGTCGATGCACTTTCACGACGACCAAAAGTTAATGCGGTGTCTATAGCTACTCACAATGATCTATCCTCTATGATAGATGAGTATGCTACTGACCCTGACTTTAGAGACATAATGTCAGCCCTTGCTTTGGGGAAGAAAGAGGAACCATTCAGCTTGCAGGATGGTTATCTTCTCCACGGCAATAGGCTATGTGTTACCCATTCCCTTCGTGAGAAGTTATGTATGAATCCCATGCTCCTCCATATGCAGGACATAGAGGTATTCAACCTACTCTCCGAAGAGTAGAGACATATTTCTATTGGCCTACCATGAAAGTGGTCATACAAGAGTATGTTTCAAAATGTGTAGTATGCCAAAAGACCAAGTATGATAGAGGGAAGCAACTTGGATTACTCCAGCCATTGCCTATTCCAAATTCACCATGGGAGAGTATATCCATGGATTACCCAAGTCTATCCATGGGAATACAGGAATATGGACAATAGTCGACAGGTTTAGCAAGCAAGCACATTTTATTCATGTCAAAAAGACTATTAAGGCACATCAGATGGCAACTCTCTTCATATCTCAGATTTTCAAGCACCATGGATTACCCACATCCATCGTGTCAGATAGAGATCCTAGAATGACCAGTAATTTCTGGAAAGGTCTCTTTGAAAATCTAGGAACAAGATTGAATTTCTCTTCGGCCTATCACCCACAAACGGATGGCCAAAGTGAGATAGCCAATCTTACGATACTCGATCTACTCAAGACTTATGTTACCGAAGTAGATCAACGCTCACAATGAGAAAAGTATTTACCTCTAGTAGAGTATGCCTACAATATTATTGTACATACTTCTACGGGGAAAGCACTTTTCGAGATCATAGAGGGAAGACCTAAAAGTCCCTTGCTACTCAAAGTACATGGGAAGATCTTCGCCGCCGATGAATATAGCCGTGACCTACAAGAATCTTTTCAAAAGATTAGGGAGGCTATAGCCATCTCTCAACAAAGGCAAAAATCTACTGCTGATAAGCACAGAAGAGCCTTAATGTTCAAAGAAAATGATTGGGTCTTACTCAAGTTTCCTAAGGCTCGATTAAGGCAAACGACGGGCAAAAATCCTACGGGCCATCAAAAGTATTATGCTAAACTAGCAAAAAGATACTATGGTCCTTTCCAAATCTTAAAGCCCATCAATGAGACGGCTTATCAACTCAAGTTGCCCAACCATTGGCTTATACACAATGCCTTTCATGTAAGCCTACTTAAGCCCTACAAAGGAGAGCCACCAATTGAACCAACTATTGAAGACCCTCCCGAAGTTGAAGACCAAGAAGAGGTGCTACAACCAGAAGTTGTCCTTCGGCATGAAGACAAGGTACTACGACATGGTAAAATAATCCGACGGTATCTTATTAAGTTCAAAAATTATCCTTTTGAAGATGCTAGATGGATGCAAGGAGTACAACTTAAGGATAGTATGAACCTTGTCAATGCTTACAATGCTACATTAGAGTAAGCAAATGTACAAATTTCTTTTAAATGACTCATGTTTTTGTCTTATAAGACTAGTCCTCTTTTTAATTGTGCACAAATTTAACTAGTATGCATGCTTAGAATCATGTTTGTGATGACGACGTCTCTCAAACACCAAGTAGAATTTGTCACTCTACTTTGGGAGAATGAAATGGACTAAAGAGCAGACATGCTTGCGGCAGCTATGTCTCCCAAGCACCAAATGGATTAGTCATCCACCTTGGAAAGATGTCGTAGGGTAAAAAAAAGGGATCCTCTACCCGCTAAGTACGATTGACTAATGACTAAGGCTTTATCTCTTCTACCTCATAGTCGAGGACGACTATGATTTCAAGAGAGAGGTAATGTCATAAAATCTAATATCTAACCAACCCAAATGATTTTCTCATATTAAATTGATCACTTAATGTGGGAGAATAAATGGGAACAAGTGTTAAGATATAGATATGTGCTTATAGATCTATCTCAACACGGGGCCAATAGTAAAGGGGCCCAAATGGGAGATGGTCTATCAACAGCAAGGCTAACCAATGGAGCATAAGACGTTAGGGTTAGCTTCATTGAAGACCTCCAATAATGTGTGTAAAAGTCCTTTGACCTTAGGTAGAGCTTGAGGTGGGAACCCGGCCCAAGCTCGAGGTGCTTGACTTACTCCATGCTTGAGGTGCTTGACTTGCCGCTTGATTAAGGTGCTTGAGGTGCCTGGACATGCTTGCCTGAGATGCTTGTGGGAATACCCCCTAGTCCAAGTGCCTTGTCATGCTTGATGACTAAGGTGCTTGAGCTCCTAAAGTCAAAAGCATCCCTACAAGAGGGGGGGTGAGCCCTTTTCCTAGGGATTAGAGAGAGAACACACACTCACACTCACAAGGGAAGCCCCAGCTTGAAGAGGCAGCAAGGAAACATGTCAGGTCCCTACCCATGTTACCTTCATGTGTTGCTTGAAGCCTATTGGCTAGGCTTCAAAGGGGTCCAATGATAAATTACTTGAATTATCTAATTGTTTTTTCATTTATCAAGTCCTCTCTCTCAAAGGGAAAAGGGGGACACTTGTCCCAAGGCTACCCATGTTGCTTGTAATGGCTCCTGCTTGTGATTGGCTAGGCCTGGAGGGGTCCAATGAGCTTCAAGCATGAGCTACAAGGGGGGGTCGCGACCCAAGCAAGCTAGGGGGGTTCTTAGGGGGTATACTCAACCACACACACACACAAACACTCTCATTGTGTACAAAGTGCAAGAGCTCCCTCTCTTTCTCCAAGCAAGTAGAGGTTGAGAGCCTACACGAACACTCTTGGCTATGGAGTGCAAATCCATCCAAGAGCCCTGCTTCAATGCTTGAGCTTGCCATCTATTTCTTATTCATTACTATGCTATTATGTATGCTAGCACAAGAGTTATGATAAGTGAGGAACTAGCTCTTTCTCGTATGAAATGTTTCTTCTTCCTCTTCCCTACCCTCATTCCGTGCTAGCTCTCTCCACCTTCCAAGGTGTTTGAGGTCTTGGGACTGAGGCTTGGTATAGTTAAAACTTTCTTCAAGTTTAGGTTATGCTATGATGGTGATGCATGAAGCTTTCCATCTTCATTGCTTCACCTAGGTCACAAGGAACACAAAGAATGTATTGTAACAAGTCTCTCTTTATGGGAGAAATCATGATACAAATGCCTATTGGAGGGGAGACCGGCTCCACATAAATCCGGTCCTCAATTGTTGTCATGTTCTCTAAATTCTCTCTCTTGCAAAAGTATTGTCTATGCCAAGTTAACTAATTGCTATGATTATGTTGCTATCTTCAATTATGTCTACCCACTATGCTCACAAAATCATTTCTTGAAAGTACTCTCATTAAATTCCACTACTCTCAAATTGAATAGGCAAATTCCATTACACTTTATGTATTTATTTGTTAATATTATTTATTCTCTTTGTGCAAAGTTGTAAGTAGATTTGCTAAAAATTAAAATTAAAAAACCTTCATTAGATGTCTTCATGTCAAAGTGATTAGGTCTCCAGAATTTGGGAAACATAAAAATTCCTTTTAAAATATCTAAAATGCAAAAGTGAAGGGTGTAGAAAATGAAAAGCTTCTTGCAATTGGAAAGTTAGAAGACTTTATTCTATATAAAGGGGTGGCCTTTCCTATATGCAATATACAAGTCTTTTCTGGAATTTAGTTCACTTCTTGATTTTGAATGATTTGTGGCACACAAAAACAAGGTGAAAATTCACTATGGCGTACGTAAAGCTATTGAAAAGAATTTTATAATAAGAGGATTCTTTCAGTTCTTTGTGAGAGGGAAAAATAGAAACCAAAACTAGTATTTTAAAACATGCGGTATCACAATAAAATACTACGTTTTTTTAATAAAAAAGGGTAACAATGAATTATTTAGATTACAATATATTTCAAAAGCATGTTTCACACAATTTTTAAATATTCTATTTTTTGAAAAAACGTGTTATTTAGATTACAATACATTCCAAAAGCATAAAAAATAATGTTCGACACAATACTCGCAAATGTCAACACCGAGTAGGGAAATGAAGGAAGCTTTTCGAGGGAGATTTTGAGAAAACTTTTCTTGGAAAATGGACCAATTGATTATTTTATTGAAAAAGATTCCTCTGTGTACCTTTTATGGGATCGAGTCTTAAAGGCAAAAAAACTCCCTTTGCTCTACGCAACACCTAGTAAGGACAACCACATTGACGACAAGTTTATATAGAATATCAACAAAAATACGAAATATCCACTTGCTAAAAAAAATAGATGAGTTTGTATACCCTCTCTCACAGTACACAGAAAGGTCCACGACAACAAGCAAAATCCATTTATTTATAAGATCAAACTACTTGCGAATAAACAAAACACAAAAAGCGTCCATTTACAATGGCCAACCAAAAAGATAATTGTCTACAAAATGTGAGGTTTTCCATTGTTAGTCTACTCTAAGAAATGGGCCGATGGATCCAATTCCACAATGTTCGGATGCGGCTCTATAAGAGATGCTACCTTCAAGGAACGCTCCACCTCATTTGCAAGTCTCTTGTCTCTCTCTTGTATCTCTCGTAGTCGACCGGCTTGCATCTCCAAAACACTGTCATCATACGACCCATCTGGCTAGCCAACAAGGCCAAGGCTTTGCAATCACCTCTCTACTGAACGACAACGTTGTTCTCATTGGTGTATTGTGCAAGAAACTGCCAAAGGAACCAATTCCCATGTTCCATACCCCCTACGCAACAAATATATGTCAAAAGACTTAGAAACAAGTTACAAAAAACTCTACAGAGAGTCAATGAATGATGGATTGTACCTCGCATTGGTGTCCCACCCTCCTCTATCAGGGAATAAACCAAGCGTCGTCTGATGGAATGTCACTGGCCTCTAATGTCCAAGTGTGCTCTTTTCTCATTGATGACACCAACAATGTGTGCACGGTTCTACTTTTTGTCTTGTACACTCGTGTCTTAGAGATAACCATGTTCGGGTGGTCTTGTTGCCACCCAATGCACCATTCCATAATGGCATGCTTCCCTCTTGTTCCAATCAAGGGCTTCTGAATCAAACAACCCATATACAGGCATATTGGATGGTAGGAAAATAATAGGAGCGTTCATTGAGGAATCAGGTGCCGACCCGTCTCGCAATGGCCGTAGACACTTCTCCACAATGTGTGGTCTCACATTGCTCAACAAAGCATTCTTCAAGTCATCTTTTGTCTTGTCCCAACAAAGATGCAGAATCTGGATATGCTCACCACTGCTCGCTGCAACAAAACCTTGAACTAAGTAAACAAGTTCTTGAAACACACTTGAACAACCATTTAGCCGGTTTTGGAACTTACCAGTCGATGGTATTGTAACTAGTGGTAGTTCTGAGACATGCAATAAATTTTTTTTTCCAGACTTGTGACGAGGCCAATCACCTCCTCTGCAGACATCTCACTTCTTTTTCCTAAAAATCAAGACTGTATTTTATAAGAGAGACAATTAAGCTTCTTATTCTTATGAATATCGATAGAACTCACGTTTTTCTTTCACTAGAGCCTCTTGTTGTGAGCTGGAAGCTTCACCGGAATGTTTCATCTACACAAAAAAACCAAATTTCTTAGTGAAAATTAACCGGCACACGATGCTCACAAAAGACCCTTTGAAACCACTTTCTTTGGTACCTATGAAGTCGTATCAAATCCCTCTCCTCGAGGCATTTGGACACTAGACTCTGCTATTGTGAACATTTGTGTACCTTCACGTGCTCTCTCTTCTCTATCCCTCACTACGTCGTTGTGTGCTTTTTCCTTGCTCGGAGAAAAGCATCCCGCATCATACTCCAAGAACCAAGGTAGATCCTGGTAAATTCTCCCCTTGAAGTTGCGGGCTATTTGCAAAGGGTTAAACACTTGCTCTGGTTTACCAATTTCAAGCATTTTCTCTAAGCTTGCAACACCATGCTTTTGCAACCATCTAATACAAGTTATAGAATTGTAAGCATGTAGATTCAATTTGTTTGTCTATGAATAAAATATAGAGTGATCAAACCTACAAAGACATCTTTTGCCTGCGTCTGCCAATGCTTTGGCCACCTTTGATTGTGATCCCTTTTTCATTAGAGCCATCTCATAAGCGAAGCTCTTTCCTCTATGAGTAAGCTTGGCATCATCGAGGAACGAATCAAGGTCAAGACCATGCATCGATGTCAAATGTATACTCCGGATGCTATTGTGCAGGTTCTCCACCTCTCTTGAAACTGATGACCATAATAGCTTGTGCTTGATAAATGCAATGAAGGCGTAGCCAAATGAGACTTCTTGGACAGGGAAATTGCTAACATCAATTGCATTAATTGGTATGTTGAGCATCGAAAATGGAACACTTCGTCGCTTCCATTGTGGCATTAGTCCAATTCTTCTTTGGGAGTGTCCAAGCACTGCCTATTACTTGCTTGCTGAATACAATTGGGCCCGGTTGTTTATCCACCTTAGAAGGCATAATCACCCCCACGCAAAGGGAGTTTTTGCGATCTACGATCAGACAAACAAGAGAAATTGTGTTTCCTCTGCTGTCCGAAACACCAACGAATGGACCTAGGCATTTGTAATTGAATCTTGTAAAGAAGATGGTTATGGAGGCGGTGGTACAAGAAAATGGAGAGCAACTGAATAGCAACGAGCTTCTCTTTATACTGGAGGAGTTTCATCCATTGATTCATACAGAAAGGTATTGAATTGTTGTCAGATATATGTAGAAATTTTGCTCTCTCCACGAGGTCTAACCTACATATTTGTTGTTTAAAACTTAGATTCAGACATTGGATGCGAGAAGAAACTACTACATAGATTGGTGTCGGTGCGGAGTTCCAATTGATTTGGCTGAAAAACAATTGCGGCTACAAGTTTTTCCACGGTTTGCTTTTTCTAGGACAATCCACAGATTATAGCAAAAGAGACGTCTGTAGCTCGGCCTCTATAATGGGGGGAGGAAAGGCAAGCTTCAAGGTCGCAAAGCTCTGAGCTATTGTCAACAAATGCAGAGGGAGCGCGTCTCTCTAAACGTAATCACAGACACTTGCACCTTGAAGGCATGTGGCATTACACAAGATGCTAATATGGGTAAAAGAATTCACGATGATATTGTTAGACTCAGGTTGTTGAAAGAAAATGTTGTGCTTAGCACTACCTTGGTTGACATGTATCCCACATGTGGTGTACTTCATAGAGCCCAAAAGTGCACAACGAGCCTCCTAACCGGGATGTTGTCTCTTGGAATGCACTAATTGCAGGATATGTCCAACTTGGGCAGGGCTAAGAAGCTATGTGCTATTTTTGGCAGATGCCAAGCAAGGCTGTCTCTCCAGATGCAATCACATTCTCTTGAATCTCAAAAGGAAACATGACAAGGTGAAGGGGGGGTCTACGACGAGACGTCTGAAGTTCGGGCTCTACAATGGGGGAAGGAAAGGCAAGGGTTAGGGTCATGAATCTCCGGGCTATTTTCAACAGATGTAGAGAGAGGGTATCTCTCTAAACACAATCACGTACACTTGCACCTTGAAGGCATGTGGCATAACACATGAATTCAGGATGATATTGTTAGACTCGGGTTTTTCAAAGAAAACTTCGTGCTTAGCACTGTCTTGGTCGACATGTATCAATAAGTGTGGTGCACTTCATAAAGCATAAAAAAGTACGTGAGGAGCCTCCTAACCGGGATGTCGTCTCTTGGAATGCACTAATTGCGGGATATGTCCAACTGGGCAAGCCAAGAAGCTCTGTGCTATTTTCAACAGATGTTAGGGTGTCTCTCCAGATGCAATCACGTTCTCTTCCGTCTTGAAGGCAAACATGGCATGGAGAAGGGGTGTCACAAGCAGCTTGATCGAGTCGTGTTCCCTACAAGCCGGTGACACAAATGGATAGCAAGCGCACAAAGGGGGAGAGAGAGAGAGAGGGGGAGAGAGAGAGAGAGAGAGAGGAGAGAGAGAGTACTTTTCTTAATCTGCCTTTATGAAATTTGTCAAGAGCAAGGGGTTTGAGGGTAAGAGGGGCCATGCCGCCGTCGAAGGCTGCGCCGTTTTACTAGTGTCTAAAAACAATGAAGCAATTCATCTCTAAAGCCTACATAACCAACTCAAATTCTGAGTTTAGCATCTTGTATTGCTAGAAAAGCAGTCTTCTTATGAAAAGTTACAATTTCCTTTTATATTTGGAGAAATTTGTTACCATATACATGTGGTAGTGATGTGTGTAAACACACTAGGACCGTCAGGGCATTTTTCCTTGTTTAGGAGTTTTTTTCCACCGTGCATTGTATAAACGCCCATCACTCTAGGGCTATCTATCTTTCCATTGCACTCTCTGTTGTGTGCCTTGAGCTTCCTTCATCTTCTCCAAGATGTTTGTGTTTTCCTGCAACCCTAATTCCAACAATCGATATCAGAGCAGGTTGCGTCCTCCCGGACTTTTTCGCCAGCAGCTCCAGTACATGCCTGCTCACTTTCTCCGATTTCAGTGAGCTTTGGCGAGTGTTTGCAGGTCGACAAAAATTTTGGGTGTGTTCGTAGAGCTCGGGCTGCTCAGATTTCTGATCGGGCAAATTTCGGCCTCCGTTTCCACTACAGCCGGGTCTGCACAGGTGCATTCATCATTGTGTGCAAAATTTCTGTCAGTGCCAAATACTGCATAACAGGTCCCATATAGTCTACTGCAGGTTGTGCTATATAGTACCTACTGGTCTCACTCAGTTTCTCCTCATTTCGGGCAGTTTTCACATCAGGTGCAAGCATTTTCCATGGTTGACAACAACACAGATGTGTTCAAGATGTTTGCTGCTAAGGACAGATTGGATGGGGACAATTACTCTATGTGGGCTTACATGATGCAACATGTTCTTGTGTCAAAGGGCGTCTGGAATATTGTGCAGGGCATTGGTGTACGTCTTGGTTCTAAGGATGTAGGCAATGTTGAGGATGTGGCGGGTCTTGCTGCAAGGATTGCTGTCTGTAAAGCGCACCATTACTCCTCACATTTGTTCAACGAAATCTGCAAAATACGCTTGGGATATTCTGACTGGTCTTTATGCAAGCCGCAATGAGGAAAAAATTGCATTGTTGCGTAAAGAGATAGAGTCGAAGATTATGCATGAGGAAGATGATATGGACACTTTCCTTGCTGGTGTCAAGGATATGCAACTTACTTTTGCAGGTGAAGTTATGCTTTGGCTATGTCTAGCTTACATGATGTTGAGGAACCTCTATCTTTTGATGAAGCACAGAATTCAAAAAATTGGATGGCTGCCATGCAATCAGAATATGATGCACTTATAGAAAATGACACATGGACTTTATGTGATTTTCCTCCTGGCAAAAAGGCCATTGGTACGAAGTGGGTTTACAAGTTGAAACGCAAGCCGGATGGTGAGATCGATCGCCATAAGGCTTGACTTGTTGCAAAGGGTTATGCACAACAAAAAGGCATAGATTATGAAGAGACTTTTGCTCCCACTGATAGTATGACTACTGTGCATTTTCTATGTGCATTGGCAGCTCATTTTGGTTGGGATGTACATCAATCAGACATTGTTACTGCTTTCTTGAATGGTGACATATTTGAGGAAGTTTATGTAACGCAGTCTCGCGGTTTTGTCAAGAAAGGACAAGAGGACAAAGTGCGCAGATGTAAGAAGGCTTTGTATGGGTTGAACCAATCTCCTTGTGCTTGGTATGAGAAAGCTGACACCCATTTGGTCAAACAAGGCTTTCGTAACAGTCCAACAGAAAGCACATTGTATGTAAAGCGTGAGGGTGATGTACTTCTCATTGTGGTTCTTTATGTAGATGACTTGCTGGTCATTGGACCAAATGACAGACATATTGCTGAATTTAAGGCTGATTTGAATGCTACTTTCAAGATGAAAGAGTTGGGGCTGTTGCATCATTACTTGGGTATACAGTTAAGCAGTGTGATGGTGGTATTGCCTTGTGTCAAAAAAGTTACATAGAGACATTGCTATGTAAGTTTGGACTTGAGGATTGCAAACCTATTGCCATTCCCATGGAAATGGGTTTGAAATTGAGTCTTCATGATGCTGGTGATCCTACAGATGTCACTCTTTACCAAACTGTTGTTGGATGCCTCATTTATGTATGCAACACAAGGCCAGATATTCAATTTGCAGTCTCACAAGTCAACAGATTTATGCATAGCCCAAGGTCTAAGCATTGGAAAGGCTGTCAAGAGGATTTTTTGTTACCTTAGTGGCACTTTACATCTTGGCTTGTTTTATCCCAAGGGGGGATCATTGCCGCCAGACTTACATGCTTTTTTGGACTCAGATTGGGATAGTTGTTTTGATATGCGAGTGTCCACAACTGGTTTTTGTTTCATGCTTGGCAGTTCATGTATAACATGGTTGAGTAAGAAGCAACCTACTGTAGCCACTTCTAGTTGTGAGGCTGAGTACAAGGCAGTCTTCACAGCTATGGTTGAGTGTGTATGGCTCAGACGCCTTATGGATGATTTGGGTGTTGGACAGGACATTGCCAAAACACTATCTACACTGACAGTCAGAGCGCATTGGCAGTTGCGAGGAACCCAATTTTTCATGCTCGCACAAAGCACATTGAGGTGCATTACCACTATGTCAGGGAGAGTCTCTCAGCAGGAGAGATCAACTTGGCTTATGTGCCAACACAGGACAACCTTGCAGATCTTTTCACAAAGGCATTGTCTCGTGAGAAGCTTGAAGCTTTCCGCAAAGCTTTGGGCTTACTCCCTTTTGTGAGCTGATCATGTCCTCAGGGCATGGCATTTTCCTTTGCTCATGTGGCAGCTCTCGTTCACCCGCATCACTCGAGGGGGGATTTGTTACCATATACATGTGGTAGTGATGTGTGTGAACACACTAGAACCGCCGAGGCATTTTTTCCCTCTTTAGGAGTTTTTCCCCGCGTGCATTGTATATACGCCCATAACTCTAGGGCTATCTATCTTTCCATTGCACACTAAGTAATACACTCTCTATTGTGTTCCTTGAGCTTCCTTCGTCTTCTCCAAGTTGTGTGTGCTTTCCTGCAACCCTAATGCCAATAAAATTTAATCTCACAACCACAAGTATTTTGGGAAGGGCTTTTTTGGGGGTATTTTGGGATTTTTTAAAATTTGAGAGGTATTTTGGAAATTTCCACAAATTAGAGGGGTATTTTGGTGATTTTTCCAAAAATCAATTACGCTTCGTGAGATGGGCGGGGTGGACATGTGCGATTTCACTAATTTGGTTCAAGATGCATCCGCAAGTTTGGCCATTGGGATCAAGAAAACCGACAATGGTTAGAGCACATGCATCATAAAGAGGTGGTCCACCTTTAAGTACCCTCCTTTCTTCTAGCCCCTGATATGGGTCAAGATCTATCCAACCAGCCTCTCGTCTTATATCCCACTACACATCGACACTTAAGACCATGTGGGATTTACAAGCTTGAGGCCAAGACAATGGTCTTCTAGTGGGCACTGGGTTCATGTGCTTGGTCCCCACATGTCTAGGATAAGATTAGCATTAAAATAATCCCTCTAATCTCCTCTGATCCTCTATATAAGGAGAGTTAGAGGTCATTCTCAAGGAGAATCACCATCACTAGCAGAAGGACAGGGAAAGAGAGTCACATTTTGAATAGCACATGCAACACAAGGCATACACCGAAAGTGCTATGCTATGGCACTATGTGATCACACTCCACTCATGCTACACCATGCTACACCATGACCGTAGACTATCAAACCTCATCATTGTCCACAATATGAAGTGACTATGATGTTCTTCTTTTCCTTGTTCCTTCCTTCTCTCTCTCTCTCTCTCTCTCTCTCTCTCTCTCTCTCTCTCTCTCTCTCTCTCTCTCTCTCTCTCTCTCTCTCTCTCTCTCTCTCTCTCTCGTTAGCATGCTTGCACCTTGATCTTCACGTTTGTCGCGGGGTGAAATGGTCTCAGCACCATGCATTAACACCACGCATCTTCGACATGCACCAAGTGGCAAGAGGTCTTGAGGGGTACTTATCTCTTTGCACAATCTCTCATTTTCAAGCTCCTTTTGATTGTTTGCTGGTTTCTTTCTTGGTGCACAACGTTGCGTACATATTGTGGTTACTTTTATATATGAGACACATTGGTGATCACCACTGGCATGTCTCATCTCACCCATGATCCACGGTACTCCGAGCTAAATTGCAAAGCATTCGCACTTCTAGCCGTAGTGAACAGGTGTTTCATTGCATCCCTCGTGCTTAGTGTTTCTAATATTTCTTGCCAATTCTCTTGTATCTTAGGGGTCTTCCGGTCAAGCATGGAAAACCTTGCTTCATGCCAATGATGCTAGCAATGCCATGTGGTATCCAAGAGAGCGCAATTCACCAATAACTCGCATAGAAAGCATATATCCCCTGTAGCATCTCTAAGAGACTCTGATGATAGGAGATACTCAAATAAGATTCCCCAATGGATAAGATTAAGGAATAGATAGTTAAATCAAAAGGAGGTGCCGCTTGAGAAAGATAAAGATAGAAGAGACATATAGAAGAGATTGAGAGTTTTCTGCCAAGTACTCTTACACGAAAAACATCTCGAGGCCTACAAAGGCCATATGACATTTGGATTTAGCTATATTTAATATTTTTAGAAGCCCAAACTTTTTCTCAAAACCACGCTTTTATTTTTGGATAAGCCTATGAGTTATCAAATTCATCAATGTGCTATATGAGTTTCTCTAGTGGATCAATACACAGCTAGACTAATTCCTCTCCTTGTTTTTTGAATTGCAAACACAAGGATGCCCAGAGTTGGCAATATAGCTCCGTAGTTCATGCTCTTCTATGATAGATACGATAGCTACACAGTTCTCTCCAAGCCTACAAAAGGTGGGTCGAAGACATGTGGAAAACGATGATCAATGACCCCTTGCCACCACCACCTTTTGAAAGCAGATTTCTCTTCTTCACATTTTAAATTATTTAGACAACAAATATTGCAGAGTTGAGGTGTCCCAACATTTTTACCTATGCCTTACTATGCGATCATATCTTCTTCGTATACTATTTGGCATCAAAATAAAAAAGATAGTATGCTAAGTTCTCATTATTTACACTCTGGAATCTTCAAATCTCTTTAACTCCACATCACCATACAAAGATTTGATATCTAACCCACACCAAGAGCAACCACGGTACGAGAAGAGATGTTTAATATGCAGTGTACAGTACGCGTTCTAGACGTATTTTTCAGAATCAAAAATAAAATACATCAACCTTTCTAGATATGATACTTTAATAAGGACAAATGAAGCAGGTCATGTAGTCACGGAGGAGGAAATATTTTTAATTTTTTTTGGAGGAGATAAATCAAGCAACTATATTGTATCTACATTTTTGTGATCATGAGGAGGAAAAGCGATACAAACATGTTTTCAATCCCCACGATGGTAAAGTTTGTGGATTTTGTGGTGTTCCTTTTTTCTCTCTCGTTTGTTATGAAAAGCCCTAGGTTAAACAATATGGACACGCATTTGGATGCCCCACCTTGTGCACCATCCAAATGTATATCCTTGCTTCTAAAGTATCTATACAGCCAATACAATGTGGAAATGGACGTTTGTACCTCATAGTTTCCATTTTGTTCTTAGATCATAGCCATCTATATCTCCCTGGTTAGAACAATCCACAAATTGTTTTATCTTCTGCTTTGCTACATTATTTCGCGATTCTAATCGTGGCTAGGCTTACTTTTCTTATAGTGTAAGAAGCCCCATTACTCACTAGATATGCTTAAAAAGTTGATTAAAACTGGCTGGTTGCTTGGATACATAGGACTTAAGGATAATTGTGTGTTACAATAAAAAGGTATGGATGCACATTAAGACTCTGAGATTTGATAGCATCTTGAAATTACACTATCCCTCCCCCCTAGTGATTTTGCAAATATTTGGGATGAATAGTAGATTTTTAATCCCATCATTGCTTGATCCAAAGTCCCATCTATCCCAAATATGAGATCCTCCTTTTTCTAGTTTGCAAAATTTGGGCCTAATATTATTCTCATTATTGTCAACCTTTATGCAACTCATTGCAACCCTCTTGTAGCCATACACAGGAATCACCTATCATAGATCCTTTTGCTTGACATTTAATGTATACACTTTGTTATGTAAGTGCTTCATGTTCAAGTTGGTTGCAAATGGATCCCTCTCGCAAGATAGTCTAAGTGATTGTCTATATCATCTTGTGTCTCCCATAGTTGCATCTCAACAACTTATAAAGCAAAGTTTGTATCTCTCTCTCTCTCTCTCTCTTTCCCTCTCTCTCTCTCTCTCTCTCTCTCTCTCTCTCTCAAAGTCATTGGAGGAGCAATAATGTTGTAAAGAGACTAGAACTACATAGCTAGATAGGAATAATGGTACAGAATCTAACGCCCAATTTATGCAAATGAGGCTTCAACTATAAAAAAGATGCTTCATATACACTGATCCATGCTACTTCACTTCCTTAGCATTGAAGTTTGCAACCAGGGAAAGAGACCTAGAGAGGATGGCGATGGAGATGAGAAGAGGAAGGAGAGTGACACACATTCAACATATGCTTGTCTGCCAAAGAAGATCAAGGAGTATGGTAGCATTGGAGATCTGGGGCCAAATGTGTTCCCACAAAGGTGTGCATTTGACCCACATATAAATGATGTCTTGCTGAAATATGACTAAGTGGTGACTTCAATAGGTGAAAATGAAGCAGGTAGAGCGAGATTCAAGGATTTGTAGATTGTCCACCCTTTAGACAAAAACTAAGATAATATCAGAGGACACAAGGACTTTACTCACTTATCGCTACAATTTACTTCAACTTTCATTCCAACACTGTCTATTAATCAGAGCAAGATGGCCAAATGGCTCAAGTCAATGCAACCAACGGGTAATCAAGGGATTATCGTTGCTGAATATACCTCTATCACCATTCCTTATCTTCCTATTGTCACAGACCATACATATATCATTGTCAATCTCTAGCGCACCATTTATACATCAATCACTATATATACCCCCTCACCCTACCATATATTTCACACAATCACGTTGATGTCTATACCTGTCATGTCTAAAGTATTGACCAGTTCGACCTTGCGCACCATCGATGAGGCTACCAACAACCTGTTGTCCTACATACTACTTATTTGGCCATTAGTACTTGCCTCCACCACACCTATACTTGCAAGGCTAGCAACCTCCCATCTCCTCCATGAGCCTCATGAGTCCCTACAAAGGTATTTCCATTACACTCCAATTGTTATTGTTCTTCAGCAATAACAAGAAAACCAAAGATTGCAAGCGTCATGTTTGGGCAACTCTGTAGGGGACTTGAATGTGGCACAAACACCCTTGCCTGATCCCTCAATGCCAAAAGGGTCACCCTCAAAAATACAAATATAGCTTTATCCCTCAACTTACGAAATGATAATTGCTTGGACTACATTTGGGTTTTGACATTGTAATCAACACATTCTGATCAATGTAATGCCTATATCTCTAATGTATGCCATTTACGTGAATTTCCATTTTATGGTTTTTTTTTGGCAATAATGGAAACCCTTCGAATGTTTGGTCATGATAGACTTTCCATTTTATTGAGTTTGTATGATGAATGCCAACAACATTGCATCCTTGATACTAAGAGTGCATTATCAGACATCTAGAAGAGTGTAATTTGATAGGTTGGATCAAGATGGGATGACTAACAGATGTGTCTAATCCCAAGAAGAAAGCAAGAAGATAGATGTTAGACATCATGTACCATTTTGAATACTAAAATTTGGATGCTCTATGGTGTGTACACCAGTGTCAGTGTACTATTTTGGTGTGAATGGGATGAGCAGGTTTGCATGTTATTAGTGTCCATTAATTTTATGTACTCTCAGACGCTTCACCTTTGAGAAATAGTCTATATCATGTGCATTCAAGGGGTATTGAAAAGCCCCTCCTCACATACACTATTCTACACATTTTGTTAATCTAATACATCCCTTTTAATGAACTCGCGTGATACACTACATTCTTTTAGGTGAGTCACTAGGGTTTAGACTATTTGATTTGCAAAGTGTAATTTAGAGTGATCACTCTTCTTTAACGTGTCTCAAGAAAGGGAAGGTTCATATCACATGGTGATGGTGTGGCCGATTTTGTATGACTTTCTACGTGATAACATGGAAGCTAGTTCTACGGGTGCTGATTTAGCAAGGTGTACGATTGACAATACATTATACTAATGTCACAACAGCTCTGCTCATCTAAATTATATTGATCAAAATATTTTTTCATTAGAAAATATTTTCATCAAAATATTTTTCAATTTAGAATCTTAACCATTATTACGACAAAAATTCTAATCTATTTAAAATTTGGCACATCTTTGGATCCAAAGTTTTTTTTTTATCAATTAAAATATGATCTAAATACTTTAGACCAAAATATAGCACTTGTTTTACCGACATGTCCTTATATAATACGATGTCAAATGAGGCCGCTCGGATAAAACGCCCAAAAGTGTGTGTTATATGTTTTTCGTTCAACGTATAATGCTACCTAGATGCCAATGTGTTTGTGATGCCCTACTTGGGCTACAATCAACAAGTTGCTTTTTGTACATTGACTAGTTAAAAATTTGTATTGTGGTTGCTTTATAACAACTACTAGTTATAAGTAGAGCTGTGCAAGCTAGTTGAACTCAAATGTGGGAGTGGGCTCATGAAATAGTTGTATAGTCTGCTCCAATTCAATATAATATAGAAAGACCGTTCTGAGTGCTTGTTAGAGCTAGCATCTCCAAGAGAAACTTTGTCACTTTTGTGTTTTCTGCAAAGTAGTGCTATTGCAAATTCTTTTGATATTTATAGTTTAATTGAGTATGTTCCATTCACTTTGTTTTTTATCTAGAATAACAATCAATTTTGCCAGACAAGCCTCAAAAAACTTGGAAAGTATTTTTAATGGGTGACTCCAAAAGCTCCACATTCTCCATGCTAAAACTTTTGAAAATCCTTCCTACCATTCAAAACGTAGGAACTCTATCCAAGGACCAAGAAAAAGTTGAAGTATTTCCTAATTGTCACCTTGATCTTGGGGTTTGGCATGTTCTTCACCCCCTTGCTCTATTTGACGGTTGTGTTCGTCACCTTCTTCTCCGTATGCTTTGTTGGCATATCTAGGGTGTTACAAATATTGGAGAGATAATTAAAGAGATTATTAGCCTCATCATGTCTCTCCCATGACTTTCTAGGGAAAGTGTGTTATAATGTTCATATCCACACTCCATTCTTCTCTTCCTTAATCTCATCTTCTTCTTCCACCTCTTTAGACTCCTCATCTTCATCATGACCATGATCGTGAGTCTCTTCCATTGTGAAAATATGATAAAGCTATAGTGTTACAGTTCTTGGTTCAACAACTACTTGCATTCTATTACCATTAGAATTGGTGAGAGCTATACAATGTATGGTGTTGAATTGCATAGTCTTGAAACTACACAACCTACAACATACCTATAAATACTTTTAAGACAATACACAATACCTTGCACTGTGAGAGAGAGAGAGAGAGAGAGAGAGAGAGAGAGAGAGAGAGGATTTTAGTTTGAGAAGTGTTAGCATCTAAGGTAGGTGCCCTAGTGGTCTCCTCAGGGGGGTCACTATATGTAAATTGTGTATATCACGTGCGTTCAAGAATTATTTTCAAAACTCCTTATCTATGATTTTATGACAAATAGAATACACCCTTTTCCTATTTAATCTATAATTTTTTTCCCTCGATCCATTTTGTGGTACCCTCCTGTATGTGAAAATGTGAGAAAAAATGAAATTTAATAACCGCTTCTGTTGCACTCACGTGATAGTCACATAATTATTATGTGACCCCTCCGAGGCGGTCTTTAGCAGTATCTCTTTCTAGATTTTTCCTTCCATACATTACAACAAACTTTAGAAACTAAAAAAATCCAATGACTTTTGTCTATTCAAATAATGACACTTGGCCCACTTATATAGCTCTTGAAGCTATTGAAAGAAACTTGCTTGCAACATAAAGTTTTTTTGATTTTACATTTTCCTACTTGCTTATGCCATATTTGGAAAAAAAAATCTTTATGAAAAAAATTTGGTGTTTTGCTTCGATGAAACTATGAATAAAATTATGCCTTCCCTTTTGAATCATTTCACACAACATGAGACATTTGACAAACACAAACATAATTACATCATCTTTTTTATCAAGAAGTTACTAATTATGGTGAAATTTAACAAAATAAAAAGTATGTTTAAAAAATGTAGAAGCATCTTTACGATCTAAATGTGTTTGTGAGATCAATGTCTGTAGGATTTGACCTTTGTTTATAATAGTGTACAAGGCATACCTGGATTAGTATGTTGTGAAACGTTCGACACGGATGTGACTAACGATAGATAAATTTGGATGAGATAAATCTAAAATGCTAGATCGGGGTATACGGTTCAAAATGAGATATGCATCATGACTAGTAAAATGCTTTATGATACTCATGTCGTGTGTGAATGTTGAGTTTAGTATGGAGGGTGTGAGCATGTCTGCATGGTGTCACATATTATTCTCTATTTTTTTCGATGTCGACAGTGTGTAAGTGACAATGATTAATCTTCTTATACATGAGGTATGTCATAGAGTGCAAACATGGCCTCTCTGGTCCAATGATTTGATTGACTTCTCTTGACATGGCAAAGCTATCCGAACGTAGCTATAACATGGTAGCCTTATCAATTGAAGAATATTATTGGAAGTTTTTTACCCCACTTGGAGACTAATTAATCGCCATATCAAACCTATGATTGCTTTCCATCATGGCTTCTTATCCTTGAATGTGGATTGAAGATGAGCAAAACCTCAACTTCTTCATTTTAACCACCTTTGCTAACATGTTTGCAAGATTTTCACTTGTGTGCACCTTTCCTAGCTTTAGTTGTCCCTCTTCCAAAAGAATACATATGAAGTGATATCTCACCTCAATGTGTTTTTTCCTTGAGGGAAAGGTTGAATTCTTCGCAAGATGAATGGCGCTTTGACTGTCACTGTACAAGACACAATTGTCTTGCTTGTATCCAAGCTCCTCCAAGAATCTATGAAGCCATAAAATCTCTTTGCTTGCCTTCATAAGAGCTACATATTCCTCTTACGTGGTAGAAAGTGATTCCACTTTCTATAGCTTTGAAGCGCAACTTACTATTGTGTCTCCAAATGTGAAGACATAGCTAGTAGTGCTCCTTCGAGTATCTTTGTCACCTGCCATATCTGCATCAACATACCCTTGCAAGAAAAGTGCCTCCAAAATACAAAGCGTTTGTTGTTGCTACCTTTAGATACCTAATTATCCACTTTACATCTTGTGTGTGATCTTTACCTAGATTATCCAAGAACCTACTAACAACTCCCACTACATGTGCAATATCTAGCCTTGTCCAAACCATAAGATACATTAGAGAACTGTAGCATATGGAACTTTAGACATATAGGCTATCTCCTCTTGTGTCTTTGGACACATATCCTTGGTTAGTTTAAAGTGATTAGCTAAAGGTGTCGAAATCAATTTTTCATCTTGCATTGCAAACCTTTCTAGTACCTTCTTGATGTAATCCTCTTGAGATAGCTATAGTGTTTTCTTTGTCCTGTACTTTGATATCTTCATACCGAGTATCCGCTTTGCAACACCTAAATCTTTCATTGAAAAAATATCTAGACATCTCTTCTTTTAGGTCTTTGATATCTTGCATGTTAACACTTGCAATCAACATTTCATCAACATACAACATTAAGATGATGAACTTTCCATCTCCCAAATTCTTCATGTAGACATAGTGATCAGAGTTGCACCTTCTGAATCTGTGAGCCAACATCCATAGATCAAAATTCAAATACCACTGTCTTGATGATTGCTTTAGGCCATACAAGGTCTTATTTAATTTGCAAACCATTTTCTCCTTACCCTTTACTTCATACCCCTTTGGTTGAAGCATGTAAAATTCCTCCTCCAAGTCACCATGAGGGAACGCTGTACTTACATCCATTTGCTCAAAATTTAAGTCATGAGAAGCCGCATGTCCTAAGACAAGCCTAGTTGAGTTCATTTTTACAACAAGAGATTTTTTTAATTGTAATAGCTTTCTCTTGAAAAAACCCTTTTACCACAAGCCTCGATTGTATCTTTCCTTTCCACCGTCAGCTTGTACACCCATTTGTTCGCAGTTTCCGCTTAACTTTAGGCAACTCAACCAGCTCCCATGTTTGGTTGCAATGTAATGAATCCATCTCCACTTTCATGCTCTTCATCCATTCTTCTTTGGATTTGTGTTGCATAGCTTCTTTGTATGATTCAGGCTCTCTAGAATCTGAGACCAAGAGATGGTTAAAGGAAGGAATGAACCTTTCTTGAGGTCTACTTGCTCTTGTAGATCTTCAGGGTATAGGTTGAGGCTCCTCATCTAGTTTACGTTGTTTCATACTGTCACCGCTTGCACTCCTTGAGTCTTCACTATTCTCAAGCTCCATCTACTCATCACTTGTACCTTTTGTTTGTATTCTTTTCCAGTAATCTTTGCACATATTTTGTACGTTGGAAATTACATCCCTACTCCTAAATATTTTACCGTCTTGAAGATTCCATAGGTGATACCCAAAGTCCGCTTCTCCATAGCCAATGAAGAAACCCTTTTTGAACTTTGCATCCAGCTTTGACCTTAGGCTTCTATCTATGTGCATAAAATTCTTGCATCCAAACACTTTGAGAAATGCTTAATTCACTATTTTACATGTCCATGCCTCTTTTTGAACTCCCCATCCAATGCCGTTGAGGGTGACCGGTTGATCAAGTACACAGATGTGCACACTACTTTGCCCAAAGCTCAAGTGGCAAGCCTGCATGTAGTTGCATGCCTCGTTCTCATTCCATGATTTTCCAATTCATCCTTTCCAAAATGCCATTGGTAGCGTAGAATCTTTCAAAAGCTTGACTGCAATATTTGCCTCCATTGTTAGATCTGAGGTATTTAAGCTTGGAACCTGCTTCATTCTCCACAAAGGCTTTCCGCCTTTGAAATATGGAAAACACATCATATTTATTCTTCATTGTATAAACCCATGTTTTCCTAGTTGCATTGTCTATGAATGTTACATAGTACAATGACTTGCAGGACCCCAAACATCAGGATGAACCAATTGAAGTTTTTTATTTTTTCTTTCATTTTTTATTTTTGAAATTTTACCCTCTTTTGTTTACCGTAAACACAATCTTCATAGAACTCTAAGTCCACTTCTTTCAAACCTAGTAGAAGCTTATTTGATTGAAGGATTTGAATTCCTTTGGCACTCATATGCCTAAGCCGATAGTGCCACTCATTTGCATTCCTTTGGCACTCATATGCCTAAGCCGATAGTGCCACACCACACTGTTGACTTTTGTAGCTATTGCACAAGTTCAAGATTGCATGTTGACAGTACATAATTAAAGTGTACCGATCTTTTCTCCTTTGGAAACCACCAAAGATTCCTTTGATATCTTCCAGTGTTTGTTTTTGAATGCAATGTTGTGACCTTCATCGTCCAATTGTCCTGTAGAGATCATTTTTTTTGCGAAGACAAGGAAAATGCCTAAAATCTTTAAGATTCCATTCATTTTCGTTTGTAGTTTTAACACAAACTATACCTTTGCCAAAAATTTCACAAGCTTCATCATCTCTTTAGTATACATACCCAAAATTTCATTTAGTGTAATCTTCAAAATATTGCTTGTGTGGTGTCGCATGAAATGAAGCCCCGGAGTCTACTATCTAGGAATTAAACACATTGTCTAATGAGAGAATTAGAGCATCTTGCTCTACTTTACCTACCACATTGTCCTTCGATGTTGGCTTGTTGTCTTGACTCTTTGATTCCTTCTTCTTCTTGGACCAACAATCCTTCTTGACATGGCCCTTCTTGCTACAGTTCCAACATTCAAGAGTTGAATTTGTGCAAGGTGTGAGCTTTGTCCTAGAGTCACTAGAGTATGAGTCAAGGAGAGAAAAGGTGGAATTATCCCACATGTAGTGATGCAAAGCTATAGAGCTACTTAAAGCTCATTTCATGAATTAAAAAAATCCATTCCAAGTTTGCATTACATCTCTCTTGTTTATGGTGATCTTGTGATGGGTTAGCAAGCTACTCAAGACCGTGTTTATGAGTCCAAGTTAATCTATCTTTGGAACCTAGTTCACTTGAGCGATAATCTAGCCTACACACACTCACTTGTGTGCATGAAGTTTGCCTTTCATCAACCCTAGCTAGAACGATCCCATTCCCATCAAGTGGTATCAGAGCCCTGGTGTGCTAGCTAGGTTCATTGTTATGCAATTGTGTGCTAGTGATTACCATCTTCATTAGAGTAATTAGCATTTCTTAATCATCATTGCTATTTTCATAACTAGTTGCATGTCTCTCTAATGAAACCTTAATCTAGCTATGTGTGGGCATGTCCCTGGCACACCCAAGAGGCCACTATCCTCCATGGCTAGGTGGGCTTGATTAGGGAGAGGATTAGTATCTGCTTTTTTGTTCATTTTTAGCTTGCTTCATTGCAACATTACTCCCATCATAGGAATCATCAATTGTGCAATTTATGTGTGTGTGAAGTCATTGCCAAGAGCAATCCATCAAGTTTTCCCTTGCTTTAATCAAGCCTTGCATGCCAAATTAATCGGCCGATTGAATTTTGCAAGTTGTATGTGTATATAGTCCTCTCCACTAGCTTTATTTTAAGATCTTAATCCCCGAAATTTGAGGAGATTATTTCATCTAATCATATATCTAACTTTAGGTGTGTATGTGTGCCTAAACACTATAAAGGCGGGCATAAGGAAGTTTGTTTTGGAGTGTCTCATATGGAAATCCATAAGGCTTGTTGGAATAGCCTACTAAAGTTGGGATATTGACCCAAAGGTTGCGGGCTCAAGGCTCGTGGGGATTTTGAGAAGCTGGGAAGACGTGAGCCATGTGTCAAACTATGGTGAAAGTTTGCCTCTTGGGTCCATAGGCTAGGGTTCATATGCACAAAAGCCTTATGCCGCTAATGGGATGTGACAAACAATAAAATCGGCTTTGAATACTACAATCGGGTCCGCATCCAAGCCCCCTTCCCACGACGTTACTACCTGCTCTCAAGTCCATCTAAGTGGTGTATAACCTCTTCAAGCCTAGTAGGCTTTCATATGGTGAGATCCGCAAAGGTTTTCTTAAGATTCTCTCACACCCCTCAAGAAGAGGTTCTCACATGAGCACACTTTGTAAACTATCAATGGTCTTGGAGTTTCTTTCCATGCAGCAGAAGCTCAAGTCACTTTAACCCCCTCAAGCCCAAGACCAAGGCCTCAAGGCAAGTCCTAAGATCATAAACCAAAAGTGTGTGTGTGAAGAGTGACTTCACCTCGTGTGAAGAGGTACTTCACATTGAAGGGAAATTTTAAAGTACACTTTAAAATTGAAAATCTTGTAACCAAGCACAATTTCTTGCAATGTACGTCACTACATCCATCATTAAGGAGGATAATGTCAGTGCTATTGTACGGAGTCCAGAAACTGGTCTTAGAGAGTCTCCAAGTGCAAAGAACACTCCAAGGCACCATGGGAAAAGTTCAAAATTCACTTTGAGGGGAGGGAAAATCGGCAACAACATCATTAGCATCCACATCAACAGTTCTTTTGCATCAGTATTTTTTCATTGCACTTGTTTTCTCAATAAATCTCAAGACAAAGCTATGGCAACATTGACATCACTAGCACCAAAAAGGTGCGGATAGAAGACTCAAAGAATGGAATGAAGAAAAGGGTGGAGGACATGCATGTTTCAAGAATCGAAGATGACGATTGTAGCCTCTCACTTTCAAGGGGAGAATTTTTTGTCATCCTTTGTGGATCTGTCATCCTTTGTGGTTATATATTGACGTCCTGTGCGGATACCATGTGTCATCCTTAGTGGATAAAGAATCTTCAATGTATTGTCCTAGTCCAAACCTCGAGGGGAGGATTGTAAAGTGTGAGCTTTGTCCTAGAGTCACTAGAGTATGAGTCAAGGAGAGAAAAGGTGGAATTATCCCACATGTAATGGTGCAAGATTGTAGAGATACTTAGAGCTCATTTCATGAAAAAAAAATCCATTCCAAGTTTGCATTACATCTCTCTTGTTTATGGTGAGCTTGTGATGGGTTAGCAAACTACTCAAGATCATGTTTATGAGTCCAAGTTAATCTATCTTGGAACCTAATTTGCTTGAGTGATAGTATAGCCCACACACACACACACACTTGTGTGCACAATGTTTGTCTTTCATCCACCCTAGCTAGCATGATACCATTCCCATTAGTGCGTGACTTGCTCCACCTTGAGCGATCACGGCCCTTTCGATTTTTGAACCTCTCTTCGAACTTCCCCTCATTTTTGTTGATAGTGTAGCACTTGATGATTCATCTCTACTTCTCCTTTGCATTTTCTTGCTTAGGAGAACACCCACAACATCATCAAACTTAAGAGTCTTTGTGTCAAAAGAAAGCGTTACTTACAACCATCACAATGTTGTCCCAACTATCCGATAGAGACGATAGTATAAGGAGAGCTTGCACTTCATCATTGAAATTGGCCTTCACCGATCAAGGTTGGCTTATATTAGTGTTAAAGTCATTTATATGTATTCTCCAATTTGGACCACTCTCTACCATTTTTAGATTGAACAAGCACTTCATGAGAATTATCTTATTGGATGCCGATGGTTTCACGTAGAGGCCATCAAGTGACTTCATCAAGTCCTCCATGGTTGTTACGAGACTGAGCACGCTCCTGTTGTAGTGGTTAGCTGCAATTGGGATAGCTGGCGAAATGGTTAATTATGTGCTGTCTATTTAGTTTCTAATTGAGTTGATGATGATGATTTTGTAGAGTGGAATGCGGGGAGTTGATAAAGAGGCGCCGACAATTACTATTGGTCATTTTTTATTCGCATAGTATTTTAGAATTTCATTTCAATAAGCCACTATGTCTCTGTAAATAATTTTAGTGGGAATTACCCTTATGGGTCATGCAAGAACTAATGAGCTTCACTCATTTACAAAAGTGAAGTGGTTGTAAAAAGAGGGGCCTTAATTTTTGGCACCTTAAACTCACAAATAATATATTAAATACCAACTCCACAAGAGAGGTGCCGTGGAGTTTGGGGCTAGATTTAGGCCTTTATCTTGCAGATTCTCTTCTCTACTCTCTTATGCTATGTGCTATTTGTTGTGTACTCACTAATCAAGTCTCCATCCCTTACAATTCTCTTACATACTCTTACAAGATTATCTATGTCAATTCTATGTTCTCTATGTGTGTGTGTGTGTATCATAGTCTAGGTGTGTGTGTGTGTGTGTGTGTGTGTGTGTGTGTGTGTGTGTGTGTGTGTGTGTGTGTGCTTGGAAATTGAGAAAAGAGGTGGATAGGTTGATGGTGATGTTTGTGAGCATGTGTTGAATAATTTAAGCAATCGGTCTCCCCATCTCTTCTCCCAACAGTGGTATCAAAGCAAACAGGTTCGATTTAATCGGCATTAGATTTAAATTTCAAGAAGGAATTCCTCGAATTGACAATCTCCAAATTGCAATTCATTGGATTTACAATTCAAAGATTCAAGGATCCGTGGAAATTCAAAATTTCATGGGTCGAAATTGCGAAACAAATTCTGCTTGGTCGTTAATTGGTGGCAAATCGGCTACTAATTGGCAATCAATTTCCAGTTTCGGATTCATGACGATTAAGGTTCGGTATGTCGAGTCTCAAATTCCAAGTTAATACCTAATAATTGCAGATTGTGAAGGCGAGAAAGAGAGAGCAAGAGTCAAAGAAAGCAGGGATTCTTGAATCACGTTGGTGATTTGGGCTTGACGTTGAGAAGGGAAGAATTTGAGAGGAAGTCCATACAAGAAACTCGATAGCAGGAGGCATGAAGGAAGAGACGGAAAAGAAAAATCCAACAATAAGCAAAGGAAAAATCAATCCAAGGACTAAGACAAAAAAAAAAGAGGATTCCGGCTCTCCACGGCTACATATGCACTCCAAGCCTTACTAATCTATCGCTGTCCGAGTGGACGTGGGAAGCCACCTCTGTCGAAAAGAAGACCTCTCTGCTTACCATCACCAAAACTGACACAGTTACCCTTGATAGGAGCGCCCTACTCTGCTAGTGGTTTCTCTCTCTTTCCTCGCAGCCTCAAAAGGCTTCTGCACGGCCCTAGTCTCCATCTCCTTGCTCGCGTGCTGTCGATAGACTGTTTGCACGCCACCATGCAAGGCTTTACACACCTTTAATAAAAAGTGTGGCTTTACTTGTTATACACTATTTGGCATGCCGCCCACTATAGTCTCCAATTCCATTTTAAATATAAACCTCCAAAGGCTTTCCCTTGCTACCTTGGCCGCCCACTGCAGTTTTAGTTCCACTTTTAAATTTAACTTCTTCATAACTTCAAGTGGGCAGTCATACCTCCCTACCGGTCGGCCGCCAAAAGTTCAAAGCAATCGGCTGAAGACAAAGATAAATACATTCTTACACTTCGATTCGTCTTCCACAACACTTGATATTGCCTAGTCGCCCTTAATTACGACCGATTATTTTTTATCGCTTCTAATTCACAATCTTCCAAGAATCACATCCAGAGATCAAAGCAGGCGATGATCAAGGGCCGTGCATCATTAGTGACTATCCGCTATGACGCAGGGAGCAGATAGGGCGGTGACCATAATGTAAAATTTTTAGTTGTATTATCATTTTGGGGTAAGGGAGATCGAACGCCTCAAAATTTGATCGGCTCGCAGACGCACCGTCGGACCGTTCACTTTTCTCACAATTTTCTAGCGCATTGCCATTCTAGATTGGACGCCACCGTAATTCCTCAGCTAAGTACATTCCCTTTTTTATATTTATTTTACTCTTTTATTTCGCATATTGCATCTATAAATATCACCAAACAACCCTTTTAAGCATTGCCATATTTAAAATAAAATTAAAAAAAGAAAAATTTAAAAAGCACGCAATCATGGCACACCTTTCTCAGGCACAATCCCTCACATATGAATGCATGCAAAGGCAAGAACTTGAAGATAAATTATTGCATTCTGCACGCACCGAATCTGCACCGACACCCAAGAAAAACAAAATTAGCAGAAAAGCCTTCACTTTCAAGGATTTGATGGCACTAAAGATGCTAGCACGGTTCTAGCATTGGTTAGTCAACTAGATGACTATTTTCACGATGGGATTTCCCTGAGCGTGAAATGGTAAAATGTGCATCAAATCATCTCACTAGTAGCGCTGCATTATGGTGGAACGCCACCAAACAACATGGGAAAAGACCACGTACCTGGCATGCATTTAAAAAAGTGTTAAATCCCCCCAATTTTTTCCCTTACATTACAAAGCAAAAGAACGATGTCAATGGGATTTAATTCGACAGGGTCGAAATGAAGATGTACAGGGTTACACTGATCGTTTTTGGAACTGTTTAATTCAATTGCAAGCTATTGAACATGTTAGTCGCAGGAAATTGAAGCGTAAGTACATATCAGTCTTGGCACTACAAATTGGTGCTGAGGTAGATATGTTCGAACCAGATTCTCTGTCAAAGGCTATTAATTTGGCTCTCAATGCAGAAAAGAAGAAATGTGGACAACCCTCTCACACTGATCAAACTGCTAACACTAACCGTAACAAGAGACCTCCTTTCTCTACTAACTTTGACAGAAACAAACACCAAAGCCGTATCTTTTTCAAGAGACGCAGGTTTGACAATTCTCCTACAACTATTCAACCTCATACAAACAACAACACGCAGCAATGAGGCAACCAAAATTCTTTCAACCAATGTCCTACTCCAAATTTTAATGGTAACAAAAAGGTGAAGTGTTTTAAATGTTTTCAGTATTGTCACTATGCAGATAAGTGCCCAAATGGTCCTCCTAAGGGAAATGGTCAATTCAGTGGCCACTGCAATGGAGTCAATAGAAATTCAACTAAAAAACCCTTTAGCAACAACCGCCCCAACGGAGCTACTCTTAACCTCATTGAAGATGCTACTCTCGACGACAATGAAGTGGAAGCTAACTACGGTGATGGATATGTTCTTGATTATAATAACGATGGAAACCCATCTTCACGTACTCTTATAACTCCTCACAGGTTGTTTAAAGTGCAAGGCACTGTTAAGGATGAAAGTGTCACCATTCTATTAGATGATGGTAGTAGCCATGATTTCATTTCTACACGCTTGGCATAACAACTATCTCTCTCTGAACTCTCATCACTTCACAAAGTCAAAACTGTTTTTAGTAATCAGCATTTTAATTGTAAAACCCAACTCACTGTTGAAGTTTGCATTGGTGAATTTACACAAACACGAACATTTCTGGTAGCACCATTGCATAGTCTTGATATGATTTTGGGAATGCCATTTCGTCATGAATTTGACCCGTTGATTAATTATAAAACATGTACTATGTCTTTAACTCATAATAATAAAAATTTATCTATCCAAGCAACACTCATTAGAAATTTTCGGAGGTCATTTGGAGGGCCTTGTAAGAAATTGTATTTCTCTCTCTAGAAACTTTTTTTAAAATGCACTTGCACCTTGTGAGTACGTCCAAAAGGACAACCAGACACTCTAAAAAGTAGATTTATATTAGATTTTGAGGCTTTTGACACCACCAATGCGTCCGCGATGCAAAAATACCCTAGAAACGAATGTCTACTTGTCTCATTCCGACATCTGGAGAGGCAAAAAATATCAAAAAACCCAAAAAAATGGGCTTTTTACTTAAGGCGCGCGAGGAGGCATTCTAAAATTCTAGAATGCCCCCCTGCGCGCCGTTAGTACAAAGCTCCTTTTAGTGGTTTTTGGACACTTATCTTTCAAGAAAGCCCCTTTTTAGAGGTTTTTTGACATTTTCCTCTCAAAAAGCTGTCTAAAAAGAGGAAAAGGGGCTTTTTACTATCGGCACGCGAGGAGGCATTCCAAAATTTTGGAATGCCCCCTCGTGCGCCGTTAGTAAAATGTTCTTTTAGGGGGTTTTAACATTTTTTGCCTCTTTGGATGTCGGAGCGAGGCAATTGGACATTCATTTCTAGGATATTTGGGCGCTCCGGACGCATTGACAGTATCAAAAGTTTCAAATTTTTCCACCACTTGATAGTTTTGTGAATTTTTGACTTCTAGTGATGACGTAAGCCGTATCAAATGCACCGCATCTACCTTCTGAAAAAGGTGCTCACATTAAATGAAAGAGAGTGATCGTCTTCAAGGACCACTAGATTATTAAATGAGGAGAGGGACACCTTTTATACTTTTGTTGATATCAATCTGTTTTTCTACGTAACGTAGGCTCTTCTCTCATTGGAGGAGCTTATTTTCCTCTCTCTTCCAAAAGGCCCTCCAAAAGACCTCCGAAATCTCCTAATGAGCACATAAAAAATTTCCACTCCTCTCTCATACTCAAGCCAGAAGAGAAATTGGAAAACAGGGGAAAACATATCTAGTGTTGGTAAATCAAATTTCTGTTGAAACTGAAACTTCACGTAACTCCACACCGGCGATGAATTTCTCTCACAATTTAAAGATTGTTTCATGCACGATCTGCCACCTTGAATTCCACCATCACGCCCAGAAGACCACAAAATTGACATTATATCGGGTAGTGAACCTCCTTCTAGAGCACCTTATTGTGTAAATACAACTACATTATACCGGGTAGTGAACCTCCTTCTACAACACCTTATTGTGTAGATCCAAGTGCACACAGGGAGATACAAACTCAAATCACTGGTTTACTTGACCGAGGCCTAATTCGACCTAGTAGTTGACCATGCGGAGCTCCAGTACTTCTTGTCAAGAAGAAAAATGGAACCTTCTGTATGTGTATCGACTACAAGGCTTTAAATAAGATCACCATTAAGAATAGGTTTCCTATTCCTAGAGTGGATGATTTGTTAGACAAACTGAAAGGGACAAACATCTTTAGCAAAATTGACCTTAAATCAAGGTATCACCAAGTTAAAATGTTTGAACATGATGTCTATAAAACTGCTTTTAGAACACAGACTGGACACTATGAATTTCTTGTCATGCCATTTGGTTTGACAAATGCACCAACCACATTCACACGTATGACGAATTGAATTTTCATTGACCATCAAGATTTTGTGATTGTATTTTTTGATGACATTTTGGTATTTAGTAAATTTAAAGAAGAGCATAAAGAGCACTTAACACGTGTATTTGATCTGCTGGCACAAAATCACTTGTATTTGAATCCAAAAAAGAGTTTCTTTTTTCAATCTGAAATTGAATATTTGGGACACATTGTATCGGGTAAGGGAATACATGTAGACCCCAAGAAAATTGAAGCCATTCAGTCATGGACTAGACCCAAAAACTTGCATGAGCTACGTTCTTTCAACGGTCTTTGTAGAAAATACAAGAAATTTGTTCGTAATTTTGCTTACAAGTCACATTATTTGACTCTCCTGTTGAAGAAAAACACACCTTATGAATGGACTGATTTACAAGAAAGGTCATTTAATGCACTTAAACATGCTTTGACTAATGCACCCGTGTTACAATTACCTGATTTTGAAAGACCATTCTTTGTGGTAGTCACTGATGCTAGTGGAAAAGGTATCGGTGCAGTCCTTATGCAAGATAACCATCCACTTGCTTTTGAAATTCGTAAATTCAAACGTTCTGAAACAAAGTTCGGTACTTATGATCAAGAGTTGACTGATGTGGTACATGCATTGAAAATTTGGAAACACTATGTAATGAGTACTAATTTGATCATAAAAACGGATCAACAAAGTATCAAATATTTACTTTTTCAGCCCTTAATAGACGATAGACATATTAAGTGTGCCGCTTTTATTCAAAGTTTTCAGTCCACCATTCAATACCAACCTGGTAAAGAAAACGTTGTAGCTTATGTTTTGAGTAGAAGACCCTCACTTAATCATCTATCAACCATTACAGAAACTTCATTTAACACTATGCTTGACACTTATGCACGTGGTGATGACTTCAAAACGACATGGTTGCATATGCTTGACAATTTTGTGCACACATTTCTCAAATATACTATTCAAGAAAATTTCCTTTATTTCAAACAAAAATTGTGTGTGACTAAACCTTTTCGTACATTAATTATTGAAGAATTTCACAAACCACCCTATGTTGGACATAGAGGATTTGCTGCAACTTTTCAAAATTTATGTCGTGATTTCTATTGGCCTACTATGAGAATGGATGTTAAGCAGTATGTTTCCACTTGTTTGATTTGTCAAAAAATCAAAGCAGCAAACAACAAGTAAGAAATTGGGACTTTTACACCCTCTTCCCATTCCTGAAAGACCTTGGGAACACATTTCAATGGATTTTGTTATTGGTTTCCCACTCACAATGCACAGGCATGACATGATTTGGACTATTATTTACCGTTTTTCTAAACAAGTGTATTTCATTCCTTGTAAGAAAAAACTCACATCACATCAAGCTGCACGTTTATTTCTTAAGACTGTTTTCCCACATCATAGTTTACCTAAAGTGATCATTTTTTATCTAGATTCAAAATTCTGTAGTGCTTTTTGGACTACTGTGTTTGAAAATCTTGGCATTACACTTGACTTCACTTATGCATTTCATCCTGAATCTAATGGTCAAACCGAAGTCATCAACCGCACTATTATTGATTTGTTAAAGGCTTATGTTTCTTCTCAACCTAAGAAATGGGATGATTACCTGCATATTCTACAATTTGCCTATAACAACACCACTCACACTGCCACGAGTAAAGCTCCATTTGAAGTTGTATATGGTCACTCTCTTCCTTGAAGTTGTATATGGTCACTCTCTTCCTACTCCTGCTTCACGTCTTTCTAATGTTGTGCCTGCAAAGCTGATGATTTCACTACTAACTTTCATGATATTTATGCAAGTGCGCATTCTACTATTAAACACTCACAAGAACTTTACACTAAGCATGCTAACAAGCACCGCAAGGCACACCAATTCAAAATAGGTGATTATGTTTTACTTCGCATTTTGAAAAACGAAGGATCAAAAGTGTTGATACCAATGTCTTTGTTAAGCTTGCTCCTTGTTTTTATGGACCTTTTAAAATTTCAGTTGTCATTAATGATGTTTATTTCCGTTTAGCCCTACCTGCACATTGGCACATTCACAATGCATTTCACATTAGTTTTTTTTATGACCATTCAGAGGACCCCTACCTACACACCACATTTACGAAGACCCACCTTCACTTGTAGACCAAGAAGAGCAAGTCATCCTTGACAAAATAGTTGATCACGAGACCACCACTACACGCACTAGCATGGTTTAAAATTTTTGCCTTTTGACTTTCAAGGGCCACCCTAGAGAGGATGCCAAATGGATGCGTGGAAAGTTTTTTTTGCAACTTCCCCGACCTTCTCCACAGTTTTCATCACTCACGGTTCAGTTGATTTCTCTATTGAGAAACTGAGGACAATTGCTATCCCTGGTGGGAGGGATGTTATGAGACTGGGCACCCTCCTGTTGTAGTGGTTAGCTGCAATTGGG
The DNA here is from genome assembly GCF_014529385.1 of Adiantum capillus-veneris. Taxonomy (NCBI): domain Eukaryota; kingdom Viridiplantae; phylum Streptophyta; class Polypodiopsida; order Polypodiales; family Pteridaceae; genus Adiantum; species Adiantum capillus-veneris. Next base: position 7,515,056 of record NC_140934.1, read on the forward strand.
ATAGCTGGCGTAATGGTTAATTATGTGCTGCCTATTTATTTTCTAATTGAGTTGATGATGACGATTTTGTAGAGTGGAATGTGGGGAATTGATGAAGAGGCACGCCGGAAATTACTATTGGCCATTTTATATTCGCACTGTATTTTAGAATTTCATTTCAATAAGCCACTATGGCTCTATAAATAATTGTAGTGGGAACTCCCCTTATGGGTCATGCAAGAACTAATGAGCTTCACTCATTTACAAAAGTGAAGTGGTTGTAAAAAGAGGGGCCTCAATGTTTGGCACCTTAAACTCACAAATAATAGATTAAATACCAACTCCACAAGAGAGGTGCCATGGAGTTTGCGGCTAGATTTAGGCCTTTCTCTTGCAGATTCTCTTCTCTACTCTCTTACGCTATGTGCTGTTTGTTGTGTACTCTCTAATCATGTCTCCATCCCTTACAATTTTCTTACCTACTCTTACAAGCTTATTTATGTCAATTCTATGTTCTCTCTGTTTGTGTGTGTGTGTGTGTGTGTGTGTGTGTGTATCATAGTCTAGGTGTGTGTGTGTGTGTGTGTGTGTGTGCACTTGGAAATTGGGAAAAGGTGTGGACAGGTTGATGGTAATGTTTGTGATCTCCCATCTCTTCTCTAAACAATGGTCTTCATCTCCGAAACGTTGAAGGCCACCATTGATGCCAAGCTTACCCTGATTGTTCCTAATGCCTTTTAGTCAAGGAAAATCCATGCTTCATCTGCCATTGTTGCTGTCTTCTTTGCAAGACCGCTTAGTGGAAACTAAAGGTCCTACTTGTAGAGATAGTTTTCAATCTGCATCTTCCAGTGTTGGTAGTTTTTGCCGTTGAACTTCTCAATCTTGAGCTTACCTTTCTTTGCCATTACATCCACTCAATTCAAGGAATCCTTTCCTTAAGATACTTTAGCTACAAGCAAACCTTGCTTTGATACCAATTGTTAGGAAATAAGGCATAACTAAATAGATATTGGAGTAGTTTAGTTAATGGAGAGAGATAATTTTCACACAGGAGAGATTATAGAGAGAGAGAGAGAGAGATCACACAATATACATGGTTAACCCAATATGGGCTACATCAACAAAAAAGCAGCCATGCAATGGATTTAGTACTTTAAACTAGAAGTAGGTTATAAAGGGATTATACTCTTAATGGAACTCCCACCTTAATTCACTCTCACCACCTCATACACATCTTGTTCCATAAACTTCACAATACCACTTTGTGTGTAGAAGAGACCTCCTTTTATAGGCCAAAAGGGATGCCCTCTCTCATGAGGGGCAGCCATGTGTAGACACCCTTGTGTAGACAAGTCCAAGTTGAACTCTTCCATACGCCCATGTGTGGCCGCCCTTGAGAAGACAAGTCCACCTAGAAATTGTCCATTTGCCCTTGTGAAGTCGTAGACAAGTCCCCCTAAAACTCTCCCACCAACCATTGAATTCGCCCACTAGCCAAAGACTTCCAACTACTGACCATTGACTACCGGCCACCAGCTAACCAACCAACCGTTTTTCGATCACTTTTAGGTTGCCATCCGACCATAATATTTTGGTGACCCAACCACTTCTTTTTCTTTATGGATAGCCCTTTTTTGTTTAGTGGCACATACAATTTTACAAAGCAATACTTGCTTGCCTTTGCACTCAACTTCATCAGCCTATGTCCTTCCATTGGACCACTTGTATACAAAATTGCCTTACATGTGAGAATCCCTGCAAAGTGGTTATCAACAAGTTGTTCTTGTAAAACAAATCATAAACTAAAACTGATTTGCCTTTTTTTTTTCCATACAAATACTTCCAAATTATGTACGTATTTGCAAAAATTGAATCCAACATGCCCCAAAACAATGCATGCCACCACTTTCAACCATATATAGTAGTCTCTAGATTGTACATAGATCCCAAGACCATACTATCAAATACATCACAACCTTCTTTGTTCTTGTTATACTGGATGGATATGTTTGGACGAGTAAGTGCAACTTTATGACCACTTCCTATGTGCCTCAATACTTCACCACCGTTGCATACCATAGACATTGGAATATTTTTTTGTTGGATTTTTGTCCATCCAACTAATGCAAGAAGACCTTTCCTCATATCAAATGCAAATCAAGAAGAATCACGCTCATGGTGCTCAATATGTAAAAATTGCAAATCCAAAAAGTTCTTCCTATTAGTCATGTAAGTACATGTAGCACCATGCCCTTGTTCTGTCAAATGCATCAAGAGCGTAATTGATGTAAACCACCTACCAAAGAATACATGATGACCTTTTTGTTTCAAATCTTTTGCAAGCATAGACACAACATTATATGAAATCTTTGAACAAGGATAATTTTCATACACACCAAAGGATTGATTATAACTAGTCTTAGAACTGCATTGTTTCATAACTTGTCTCGCGTGGCTCTACCCCTACCTCCTGTGGTGTCTGTGCCTTGAGTTTCCACTTTCCCCCACCCTCCCCCACATCCACGTGGTTGAAGAGTCCTCCCCTTTACTATGCAATTGAGTTCTGCATGGCCACCACCTATTCCGTCTCCCCCCATTTTCTTTTCCTTTCATTCACAAACATTTGAAGAGAGTGTCTACCTGAATTCTCTTCAAAAGAAATGTGTCCAAAATCACTACCGCATGCATGCACCATTCTATTGTATAATTTCTTTGATTGATATATTTATAAGAGAGTCAAGTCAACTGCTAGACTCTCACTAATATTTTATATGATTTATGTTGAGGTCAATTCCTGGCATAACACTCATATTTTATGTTCTCATGAGCTCTCTCTCTCTCTCTCTCTCTCTCTCTCTCTCTCTTTGGCTCTTCCCCTAACTCTGATAGATCTAGATCCATTTAGCATCATCAGGTCCATCATAAGATTTTCTTGGTTCGGTCTTCTCTCTACTTGGTTTCTCAATAATGACCTTGTGATCTTGAATAGTGTACTTTTTGTGATGGGATGGTACACTCAGTCCGTCCTTTTTTGACGCATCTTTGTTTTTTTCTTCACTTTTTATCTCCGTCGCCCACACCTCTTTCAATGTTTGTTTTAGTTCACTATATTTCTTTTCTTGCTCAACTTTTGTCCCATCGAGGCTCATTAGCAACATCAACTTTCTTAGACATGTCTTTGAAAGTTTTTTCCATTTGTCTTTTTAATTGGTTTTGAATATCTCGACTGAGAAGGTGTTGAGAGTTTCTCAGTCACTTTGTCTTTTATGCAGCCATGAGCTCCTGCCATCATCAAGGATTAATTTTTCCCTTCTATGCGTGGCATCGGCTTGTTATTTACCCCCCTTTTTGTTTGTTTGTTCTTGTGTCACTATTTTTGGTGAGGTTTTTGATTTAGGAAATCAAAGAATTTCTCAAATTTTGTTTTTGGTTCACTATTGTGATCCTCTAATTTTTCATCATCTACACAAAAGTCTAGATTTTCCTGGGTGTCTAAGGTATCATCGTAAGACTCATTACCTAGCTCCTTGTTCTCAAGTAGGATAGTGTCCGAGTCATTTTCCATGGTAAGATCTTGAATAGAAATCTTGTCCTAGATATGCAAACACTACACTTCAGTCTCGAATCCATGTGCCACACCATTATCCCTGGTGCTTTTCTAATTGTCTTGTTCTGGTGTCACACTTATCATGCAAAATACACTCACTAATCTATCATTGGGAAGGACCAAAATCAGAGTACTAAAAAGATAAAAATTACAAAAATCTAATGGTCATTATGAAAAGCAAGTACTTTGCTCCCAAGGGTTTAGCTTGCAAGTTGCTTCCGTGTTTCGTTTATAGATTGCTCTTCAAATTTGAAACCGTGCACAAACAAATTCTTTCTAAGATAGATGATTGCAAGTGGGAAGCAATTAAAATAAATGCAAACATTATTCTGAAAAAAATCTTGAGTAGCATAGCGCAATTATCTTTGTTAGTAAAAGATCCATACCAAACAAGCAATAATTAAATGGTGGGTGAAATCCTCCTTGGTTGTCCTAGAATGAAGGTGATATCCATTGGTGAGAGGGTTGGCTGATGAATGATCATGTGCTCCTTAGGTTCAAGTCCGAGCACTTTCACGTACACATAGTACATATGTTTGCATGTCAAAAAGGATTTGTTTGTCTTCTCCCGCTTTTGAAAACCCAAACATGTGTATCCTGGACTCCCTCTTATATGAATCTCATAAATGTTTTCAGTGAACATTCAAAAAACTACATGCTCTGAGGACTTTTTCACTTCCTCCAAAAATGAGGCCGTCATACTATTACATTCTTCCAATCTCTTCATGGCTTCTTTAGGAATTCCATGCCTCCACTTTTTCTTCTATGACCTGCTACCACCTTTTGACCAATCACCATCTGTAAGTTGATCACTTACAATTGCCTTCTCTATCCTAGATCCAACCTATTGTAGTGCTGCAAGTTCACAGGCCAAATATCTAGAGCAAGAGAAAAATCTCTGACTTGTTTTTTGATGATATTTTGTTTTGCGCTTAGAGTTTGTATAGTAAATAAATCACTTTCTAAAGGAACTCAAACAATCTTAATGCACTTTGCATTTATGTAGATGGCTAATTAGGCTTTACGATCAAACTTTGTTGGAGAAGCTGCCAGTTGTAGTTGAAATCTGGAGGGACCTATTATCTGAAGAGTGCATGTGTCCCCTATGGATGAGAGATCATGGTTTGATGGATTAGGAGATTGAGTATTGCCCTTGGTGGCTAGATTACGCTCATGCCACCTACCCACGCAGTGAGGGAACTTATATAAATGTAATTTTTATTGCATTGATAAAAAGTACAAATATGTTAAAGTGCTTTGTTAATTGACCCGACGTCAGTTAACAGAAGCTGCTAAAGATTGAAGAAGTACAAATGCACATCGAAGATAAATACAACACAGCAATGAAGATTGAATCATACATTTTTTACAATTTTCTAAAATGGCCATGTATTGTAATTTCCCGATTTATTTCAAGCCATTGTAATATTTGTAAGTTCCAAGCTATAAATAATAGGTCAGCTAGTGTGCCTAGGCTATAGGTACAGTAAGTTGTGGAGCCTTAAAGGTCTTGGGAGCCCGACCATTGCATATTTTAAACCTTGGCTAAGGTACAAAAGGCAATTTTTGTAACTTTGGACCTATGTTTTGGATAATGAAAGTGTGTGTACACTGCAGTTTAGGCCTGTGAGCTCTGTGTTGTTTCAATCTTTTGTGTCTTCCTTGTGTGGTGTTGCATTGCAAATCCGAGCATACCAACGCACTCAAGGATGAAAGGTCTCTCTTTCTATGTAAGTTTCTTGTGTTGAAGTGGTTTTAGGCGTGTCCATCTACAAGCTATTTTTTCTCCTTACGCATCATACATGCATCCAAACTGGTTTTTGACCATAGGAATAGATAGAGCATGTCCTAAGGAAGCTATAGAGTGCTTTAGAGTCTGAAAATGACTAGCCTAAAAAAAGATGTTTTTCTTATGTGCGATTCTTTTTTAGTGTCAAAAATGGCATTTGAGCACATGAGAGTGTTTAGGATACTCTGCACATTCTAGGTACTAAGTTTTGTGGCATCTGGAGCAGTGTAACTACATGAAATCAACATAATACGCTTCGATAAACAACATTGCTTCTAAGCGTTACATTAGTGCTATGAAATTTAGAATGTATTTGCATAAAGAATGGTATTGGGGAAGTATCTTAAAGCAATGCTTAAGGATCAAAGGGAAAATGATTGATGAACTGCCAAAGGGTTTTGAAGCATGGTTTCATCATTAGTTGAGGGAGCACATTGATAAAGCTTTTGTGGAGCTTTGGAGTAAGCTCAACACAAAAGAGTCAAACAAAAAAATTCTAGAGCTCATGGAATCTTTGAGGAGAGTTGTACTTAGGTGATGCAATTGATATCTTTCTTGTTGATATTTTGTTTTGCGCTTAGAGTTTTTATAATAAATAAATCACTTGCTAAAGAAACTCAAACAAAGCTTAATGAACTTTACATCTATGTAAATTGCTAACAAGGTTTATGATCAAACTTTTTTTGGAGAAGCTGCCAGTTGTTGTTGAAATTTGGCTTATCTAAACAGTGCATGTATCTCCTATGGATGAGAGATTATGTTTTACTGGATTGGGAGATTGAGTATTGCCCTTGGTGGCTAGATTACGCTCATGGAACCTACCCACACAGTGAGGGAACTTATATAAATGTCATTTTTATTGCATTGATAAAACATACAAATAGTGCTTTGTTAACTGAGCCGACGTTAGTTAACAAAAGCCGACATTAACAAAAGTGCTTTGTTAACTGAGCCGACGTTAGTTAACAAAAGTTGCTAAAGAATGAATAAGTACAAATACACATCGAAGGTAAATATGACAAATCAGTGAAAATTGGATCACACATTTTTTACAATTTCCCAAAATGGCCATGTATTGTAATTTCTCAATTTATTTCAAGCCATTGTAATATTTGTAATGTGATACGGGCTCAATGAGAGTTCTAAGCTGTAAAGAATATGTCAATTAATGGGGCCTAGGTTACAAATACAGTAAGTTGTGGAGCCTCAAAGGTCTTGGGAGCCCGACCATTGTATATTTTAAACCTTGGCTAAGGTATAAAAGCCAGTTTTTGTAACTTTGCACCTAAGTTTTGGATAATGAAAGTGATCGTATGCTGCAGTACATTCTTGTGAGCTCTATGCTATTTCAATCTTTTGCGTCTCCCTCGTGTGGTGCTGCATTGCAAATTTGAGCATATCTATGCACTCGCAGGTGAAAGATCTCTCTTTCTATGTAAGTTTCTTGCGTTGAAGTTGTGATTTTAGTCGTGTCCGTCTACAAACTATTTTTGTTCCTTATGCACCATCCATGCATCCAAACTAGTTTTTGACCATAGGAATAGATAGAGCACGTCCTAGGGAAGTTATAGAGTGCTTTAAAGTTTGAAATTGAATGACATTAAATAGGCTGTTTATCTTATGCACAATTTTTTTCGAGTGTCAAAAATGACATTTGAGCACATGAGAGTGTTTACGATACTTTGCACATTCTAGGTACTAAGTTTTGTGGCATCTGGAGCACTGTAACTACATGAAATCAACGTAATACGCTTCGATAAACAACATTTCTTCTAAGCGTTACATTAGTGCTATGAAATTTTAGAATGTATTTGCATAAAGAATGGTATTGGGGAAGTAAGCAATGCTTAAGGATCAAAGGGAAAATGATTGATGAACTGCTAGAGGGTTTTGAAGCATGGTTTCATCATTAGTTGAGGGAGCACATTGATAAAGCTTTTGTGGAGCTTTGGAGTATGCTCAACACAAAAGAGTCAAACAAAAAAATTCTAGAGCTCATGGAATTTTTTAGGAGAGTTGTATTTAGGTGATGCAATTGATATCTTTCTTGTTGATATTTTGGTTTGCGCTTAGAGTTTTTATAATAAATAAATCACTTGCTAAAGGAACTCAAACAAAGATTAATGCACTTTACATCTATGTAGATGGCTAATAAGGCTTTAGGATCAAACTTTGTTGGAGAAGCTGCTAGTTGTAGTTGAAATTTGGAGGGACCTCTTATCTGAAGAGTGCATGTATCCCCTATGGATGAGAGATCATGGTTTGCTGGATTCGGAGATTGAGTATTTCCCTTGGTGGCTAGATTACGCTCATGCCACCTACCCATGCAGTGAGGGAACTTATACAAATGTCATTTTTATTCCATTGATAAAAAGTACAAAAATGTTAAAGTGCTTTGCTAACTGAGCCGACGTCAGTTAACAAAAGGTGCTCAAGATTGAAGAAGTACAAATACACATCAAAGATAAATACAACAAAGCAGTGAAGATTGGATCATACGTCTTTTACAATTTCCCAAAATGGTCATGTATTGTAATTTCTCAATTTATTTCAAGCCATTGTAATATTTGTAACGTCTTACAAGCTCAATGAGAGTTCCAAGCTATAACGAATAGGTCAGTTAGTGTGCCTAGGATGCAGATACAGTAATTTTTGTAACCTTAAAGGTCTTGGGAGCCCGGCCATTGCATATTTTAAACCTTGGATAAGGTATAAAGCCAATTTTTGTAACTTTGGACCTAAGTTTTGGATAATGAAAGTGATCGTACAATGTAGTACATTCTTGTGAGCTGTCTGATGTTTCAATATTTTGTGTCTCCCTCGTGTGGTGTTGCATTGCAAATCCGAGCATACCAACACAATGGCAGGTGAAAACTCTCTCTTTCTATGTAAGTTTCTTGTGTTGAAGTTGTGGTTTTAGTCGTGTCCGTCTACAAACTATTTTTGTTCCTTATGCACCATACATGCATCCAAACTGGTTTTGACCATAGGAATAGATAGAGCACGTCCTGAGGAAGCTATATTAGAGTTCTTTAGAGTTTGAAACCAACTGACCTAAAATAGGTTATTTGTCTTATGCGTGATTTTAGTTGAGTGTTAAAAATGACATTTGAGCTTATGAGAGTGTTTAGAATACTCTGCACATTCTAGGCAGTAGTAAGTTTTGTCGCATTTGGAGCACTATAACTACATGAAATAAACGTATTATGCTTCAGTAAACATGTTGTTTATCTTAGGTGCAATTTTGCGAGAGTGTCAAAAATGACTTTTGAGCATAGAGGGATGTTGAGGATACTCTATACATGCTAGGCATTAAGTTCTGTTGCATTCGGAGCACCGGAGCTATACAAAATCATCCGATCAAGCTTGTGGTAAGGAAAATGACTTTTGGTATTTGACACACACTTGAGACCGATCTAGGTGAGAGCACACTAGACTTGGGTTTTTGGTGAGATTGGCCATCTCTTGTAGCCTCCATGCACTAGTTAGGTCAGCTATGTTCCACGGATTGACATTTTATGTATGTGATTCTCGCTTTGCTATAGCATCAATATGGTGAGGCTTGGCAGTTGGCCAACATTTTGGCGTCGTTGCCGAGGACGAGGCAGCCTAGACTAGAGAAAAACTCAAACCATTCACTTGAATTTCCATTACATCCCTCTAGTTTTGGCTACAGTAACAAATTTTCTGACTTTATCATGGTTCAGAGGTGCTTGAGAGGAGGGATACTCAGTAAGGACCTCGGGAGCTTTAGTTTAGTAGGACTGATTAGGTGAAAGTTGCTTGAGACTAGCTAGTGGTCGGTAAGGGTATCACCTAAGTAGAAATTAGGGATTCGAAATTGAATGTTGAAATTTTCACTTTCTACACTCTTTTTTTATGTTCAGTAGGAGTAGGATAAATAGAAAACACTCAAGATTGCATATGATCCAAGGTGCACTAAAGAAAACCAAAAAAATTGTCAATTTTATCTTAGGTGTACCTAAGATAGACAGGGGGTTCTGGGACTGAAGCTGAGAAATTGAACCTGCAAGGTGGTAGACCAAATTGTTTAGACCATCCCCATTGATTTTGGAAACATTTGGATCACTAAAAAACTTGGTCAAGTCCAAATTTGGAAAAACCCAAAGAAAATCAACAAGGAAAAGTCAAATCAGGCAAAAACTTGAAACCAGGGTGTGGATAAATCCTAAAACTTGTGGGAAAATCAATGTGTGAATAAAAAAATGAAAAAGGTCAAAATCTGGTAGAGTTTTATCTTAGGCGCGCTGAAGATAGAAATCTCTCCAGAGAGATATTTTGCCAAAATTTCAACTCACACGGTCTATTTATTTAGACCATAATACAACTCCTAAGCAAGTTTCACCAAATTTGGAGTTGTGCAAGGGTAAAAACACCGAGAAAATTGGAAACCTTGACTAAGAGATCAAAAAGGGTGACAAAACATTGGTAAGTTGTCCAAACTTTGTGAAACTTAGTGAACAAGCTTGAAATCATATAAAAGAACCAAGTCACAGTGGGCCAAATGTGTTGAAATAGGGAAAATTTATCTTATGCACGCATAAGATGAAATTTTCACCAGAAGGGTATTTTTCTTGATTTGACACCAGGATTACATATGTAAACCCAAGAAAATCACCTTGGGAAAAAATATCTTGAAATAGTGAGAATTTATCTTAGGCGCACATAAGATAATTCTCTACTAGAAAGGTGATTTTTTTATTTTGACACCATGGTTAGCTTTGTCCTATCATAAGAACCCTCTTCAAGTGGTCAAAGTTCAAATTTGGAGAATTTTATCTTAGGCGCACATAAGATAAATTCTCTCCCAGAAAGGTGATTTTTTTATTTTGACACCATGGTTAGCTTTGTCCTATCATAAGAACCCTCTTCAAGTGGTCAAAGTTCAAATTTGGAGAATTTTATCTTAGGCGCACATAAGATAAATTCTCTCCCAGAAAGGTGATTTTTGACACTAGGGTTAGCTTTGTTGGAATTAGGGTTGCGGGAAAACACACACATCTTGGAGAAGAAGAAGGAAGCTCAAGGCACACAACCGAGAGTGTATTACTTAGTGTGCAATGGAAAAGATAGATAGCCCTAGACTAATGGGCGTATATACAATGCACGGGAGGAAAAAACCTCCTAAAGAGGGAAAAAATGCCTCGGCGGTCCCAAGTGTGTTCACACACATCACTATCACGTGTATTAGGTAAAAAATCCCCCCTGGAGTGATGCTCATGTGCAAACTAATTGTCAGGCTAAAAGCACCAACAAAGGCTTATGCACATTGCTCACTAAAATTGTAATGACAATTGTTTAGATTGGGATCAAAAGTTACACTCTAATGTCTGGCCTTATAGAGTTGCAAACAAGACAATGTTGGGGACTGTTAGAAGCTGGACACACCCCACGGCAACTAACTACTTGGAAGATTATTATTTTTTGTAATTATTTATTCATTGAGGAAAACCTGATTTTTCACCTTGTAAATATTGGGACTTACAGAAGTTTCTAGATTGTATCCCAGTTTTGATAGTTAGATTGAGTAGATGGTTGATTTTGGAACTTTAGGGTTTGAGAATTGTAAAGTATATATACCACTTTTTGACCTTAATGAAAGACCTTTTGTCATTTTTAAAAGAAGTTTTGAAATCTGTGAGTGAGCGTACTATGTACGAGAGAGAGAGAGTGAGCTTCATCTTGACGCTACGTGTGCACCGTGGTCGGAATCGAGTGCGGAGAAGTGCAGCATGTTGCCCCCGACGAGAGCTACGCGCTGATACCTACATTGCGCACGTACTGTCCGGTTGTATGAGCTCCTTCTACAAGCTTCATCTGGTGTTTGGGTGAGCATACGTTGTCCGATTTTGCATTGCAGCATATCCACGTGTTCACATTGAGTAGAACTACACATTAGGCACTTTAGATTTTGGAAACGAAGGCCTGCAAATTTGAGCCAGACATCCTACGCGATTTTGCACCGGGTGTTTTGGGTTGGGATTTTGGTTCATAAACCTTAGGGAGAGCGACCTATTGGTGTTAGTAGGGTCTCCTTCAAGTTCTATGGTGTTTCGAGATTGTTTGATGGGTGTTCGGCTTTAGAAAGCGTTGTAGGAAGTTTCCTCTTATGCACTCTTGAAGGCTGTGACTTAGAAAATTGGTAGAGACCTCTCTAGGAATTAGTTAGGAGTCGGTCGAGTGTAAGCTGCGAGTGTAAGCTGACACCTTATGCTTGCTTCCACGTGCCTGCGGGTCGAGCTTCATCCTTAGTTGACATTATATATTAGGTGAGTTCTCGTTGTGCTGACGTCCGTCGCGGCGTATCCGTCCAACATTGGCGCCGCTGCCGGGGACGAAAACCTTAGGTAGGTAACCGAGACTAATCCTTGAGGATAGGGATTGTTGGCTTGCCAAAAGTCTCATTTTACATTTAGATAGGATCAGAGGGTGGAGGACTTTCTAGGTCTTAGAGGGAGTCTAGGAAGCGTGTGTTTGGCCTAGATCCTTCGACTTAGGTAGATTAGGTAGACCAAGATAGTTTTAGGTAGTAGTCGAGTTCTTGAGTAGGAGTTGGAGTGGTAGAAGCGGTGAGAGGAAATCTTGAGAGTCCGGAGAGGCCAGAAAGCAACCAAAACACCATTATCACCATTTCACATGATGAGTAGGAGTAGAGTAAGTAGGACATCATGATTCAAGATCTAGAGCATTTCATGTATGTATACTTGCTTCGTAAAGTCATCACAAGTTTGCAAAAGGACGCAAAAAAATGCAAAAGTGTGTTTGAAAGCCTAAGAGAAATCCAAAAGTTACTGTGAGTGTTTCTGATAGAGCTACAGAGCATCAGGAGCATTTCTGTCAAGAAAAAAATTAATTTTAAGCCACGAGACATCCTACGTGTACGATGTCTACAGGCTAATCTGGTGGGAATTTTGGGATTTTGAGTTGACCAGTGTGTTCAGAAGGTGGGGTTTACCCTAATTTCAATTGGAAAGTGAAAATTTGACCATATCTTGACAAGATAAGGCCAGATAGACTGAAATTGCCAGACATCCTACCCAAATTGTGCCAAAACATTATTTTGAGACCAAAACCATAAGATGGCTGCATGAGCATGTCTTGCATGATATATTGAGTGACTGAGAGGGGTTTCACCTCAATTGGGTAAGAAAATTGGGTTCAGAGCAGACTTTAGCACTTTTGACTGAAAAAGGCAAGAACAACTAAAATTTGGGACTTTTGAAATCCAAACCAAATCTAAACATACCACTGGGTTACTGACATCAAGGGGAAACTGTGGGACAAGTCTGGGGTCAAACATGACAAAAGGACATCCTACGCGTAGGATGTCTTCTGTGTGATTTTGGACTCCAAACCAAATTTTGAGTATACCAAAGTGATCAGCAACTCAAGGGGAGCCTGTGCTTTGAGTTTGAAGCCATTCTGATGAAAAAGACATCCTACGCGTAGGATGTCTAAAGCTAGAAATTGAAGCCAGACTTTGACAGTGAGCATAGCAAGGTGTTGTAAAGCCTAAGGCAAGCCTCCTAGTCAATTTTGGTCCAAATTGGAGTTGATTAGACTGATCAAGATCAGCAACAGGTTGTCGGAACAGATTTCTGACTCCTTGACCAGCCAATAGGTGTCCAAATTAAAAAGTAAAAACAGCTATAGACTCAGCACATCAAGGGAAAACCATAGTGCAAAAATTCAGGCAAAACCAAGCAGGAGACATCCTACGCGTAAGATGTCTATTGGGACTGACTGAAGAGAAAATTTGACTGAGCTTAGACAGTTCCATTTGGCTTAAGGGTTCCACAACTTCTTTCAGAAGTGAATTTGGACCTTGTTTGTCCATTTGACGGAGCAAAGACTGAATTCAGACTTCTTCGCGTAAATTGACCAACATCTGAGGGAAGTACAGTTTTAGATTAGCATACCCAATCCAAAACATCTGCAGTGTATAAAATACAGTAGTGGTTGAGATTAACTCTCCAATTATACCAATCATTACTAAGATAATCTCTAGCAAATAAATGCTTTGATTCGATTGCCGAAATTAAACGCTTGTGTTTGTATAGGTATATTCAACAACAAAGCAAGTAGTTGTGCAGAGACTGATCCTTTGCCAGGTGAGTGGTTGGAGTTGTGATAAATTGCATTGATAAGTTTGATGAATTTAAGATCAGGAAGATACATTGTTAGAGACCAGAAGGTGGCAGGTGACCATGGTAGCTTAGTTTCCACCGAAGAGAGTGTAACTCAGGCAAGGCTAGATCCTCTAGCACCAATTATTGAGGAAGGTAGTGATACTGACACTTCTTCAGACAAATCTTTCTTCATGATGGGTAGTCAATAGCCAGGAGGTTTCACCTATGACGGACCGATGCCAGGAGGAAGCACCTCCCAAAATCCTTTCAATGATTCCAAATTCACGGTGATCTTCTTAGAGGGAACAAACTCGAGGGGAGCCCTAGTCTATTCTGACTATCGAGGACACAAGTGCATTTGTATCGAAGAGAGGCCAGCTCAGAGATTGGAGATAATTTGAGTCTATGATGATGATGATAGATTCCAAGACGAAAAGGGGAACCACTATCTAATTGTCAGTAACTCTGAAGATTAAAACAGATATGGAGATAACGTGGAGAAAGGGAAAATGGTTTCAGAAGCTCAAGAACCGCCACCAAACATTGATCGGCCCGGAGCTATTTTTATGTATGATAAGAAAACAACCAGGGTTCCAACTTATAACGAGAACGTGGGAACCTACAAGCATGAGAGTGAGGATATAGTCGCTTACTTTCGCAGCAAAGAACCATACGTAAACGAATTAAGCAAAGACAAGGTTCTTTAATTATTCTCTTATGAAACTGCCATGGGGAAGGGTATAGTTTTTGTTGATAGATACGGGCGAGAATACCAACGTATTCTCCCAGAGGAGGTAGAAAGGGCAACAGGTCCAGGAACATCAGCATATGCCCCTGAAGAAGTGCCAAGAGACACCTACACCCCAAGTGAGTCAACAAATCACTTTTCTGATGAGTATGACGCTACTCCACATTTCACCCGACCGCAAGCATTCAAAACCAAAACCCACCAGCAAACCAGCCATCATTGTAGGCATGGCTCCGACAGAGTGCAACAGCGGAACAAGACCGAAGCCGAGAGGGTTATCAAGTCGCACGAGGGCTAAGAGATTTGCAAGAACCACCCCTCTATTCAAAGTATCAAGGAGAGAGTAAGCCAAAGACTCAAGGGTCAACAGAGCCTGGAGGACCACCCATAGAACGAGTTCGAAGAGATGAACGACCTCCAGCGAGAACCGCTAGAAATTATGGCTTAGGAGCACCACTGGGAGAGGAACCAGCCTATTATAGAAGACCTGAGGAGGTATATCGATTAGGACGTGGAGATCCAATGATGAGGTTTGTAGACCATCGGAGAATTAGACCTTCTCAAGTGCAAAAATGGGTAAACAAGAAATACACAGGAAGCAGAGACCCAAGAGATCATGTAGCAGCCTTTGTGCGTGTAATTAGAGCTGAAGAGGTGTTAGACATCCCTACCCAATTTGCAAGGTTTGGACTAACCCTAGAGGATGATGCTGCCACTTGGTTTGACTCTGTAGATGGTAGAGACTTTGAGTCTATGGAGGAAGTGTTTGACGAATTTATCGAAGAATTCTTACAAAGGGGGATAGCTCATAATACAGTCTCACAAATCCATAAATTCAAACAAAAAGATGGATAATCTGTACGAAAAGCATCCCTAAGACTAAAAAGATATGTTAAGTTCTCTCCTGTGGAAGAACTGCCAACTCAGTCCAGACTCATGATGATATTCATCCAAGGACTAAGGAATGCGGATCTCCAGAAAGACTTACATATGAAGAGGAGCACGACGTTGAATGAGTTGACTAAGGAGGCTCTTTATCTTGTGGACAATTGTGCGATCTACAAAGAGGGGGAGTTCAAGGACCTTGATGACTATTCATCTTCACAACAAAGTGAAAGCAAGTCTTCTAAGACGACACCGAAAGGACAAGTGGCTGTAAACCAAGAGCAGCTTGTAGATGAAGTGCTAAACAAGATTAACTTGTATGCCAAACCCCAGGCTAAACAGCCCAATTAGTGGTGTGCTATTGAACAAAAATGGACAAACCATGGGACAGAGGAATGTTATTATAACAAGGGGTATGTGAGAGAGAGACCTTACGCTCCCCAAGCTCCGGTAGCTTCTCCTCAAGCTCCACCGATGCCTAGATATCAAGCAGGCAACATACCAGGTCCTGTAGGTGTAGAAAGACCACAACCGGTGTTGGGGCAAAAACCACCCCTACCAGGATTACGACCAGTCGGTATAAGATACACACCAACCGTAACCGAATCAGAGGATAAGTCTTTGGTGCCTATGCATGCATATTATGAAGATCCCAATGGATATGCGACAAACCCTGTCTATTATCCATCGAAAAAACCCTTGACACCAGAACCATGGAGCATGATAGGAAATACAGGACCACCAATTGTTGCATAGGCAGCGGGAGAAGGGAGATATAGTTTAGATGAACAAACATTGTTGTTCATAGCCAATGGGGGCATGGGCGGACAGAGACATGCTTACCAACAAAGAGGAGCTCAAGGAGCACCTCAACAACCCAAGGGACCCTGCTACTACAAGTGTGGTGGAGACCATTGGCTGAGAGACTGTCCTCATGATGAAATCATTAGATTCAACGCATATTGAACTGAGTGTGGAGTTACTCATTTGATTCCCGATTGCCCTAAAAACCGGAGAAAAGGAGCAAAAACCACCTTGAACATGCTAGAAAAAGTACCTTCCAGTGGAGGGTTGGGAAATGAAACAATCATACCTATTCAGGCAGTAACACGAGCCCAAGCTCAAAGAATGACGAACCAACCCATAGTTGAAGAGCCAAAAACCGATGCCCAAAGCTCTGAAATGAAAGATCAGAGAAGCACTTGGAAAGCTAGAAAGGCGCGTATGAAAGCCAAGAAGGAACGAGAGTAAACAGCTCTATCCGAAGAGTTGAAACATACAAAGAATAGATTAGAGCGGTTAGAGGATCTAACTAGCTTAAGTTCACACACCACGGAAACCATAGCACCCAAGGAAATAGCAGAGCCCAAAAGTGCAGGATCAGGAGGATCTGTACTGGCTGACAAGGTAAATGAGTAGCTGGATGCGCTTCTAAAGGCTTATGAAGCTAGACTCAAAAAGAACCAAACCTAGGAGCAAAGGTGGATGACTTATCCATATGCAGAAATTAAAAAAAAAAGTTGAAAATGCGTAAAAAGATGATCGAAACAGCTCAATCATTGATGGAAGACCCGCCCTGCAAATTGGCATGAGGCATCAGCTCCAACCCCTATCCAACCAACTTTAGAGAAACATGTAGAAACAAAGGAAAGACTCACTAATGCCTATGAGCCCAGAGGAGAGCCTATCATAGTGCCAAATACCATAGATGAGACAAGTGACGGGTTCTAGCCTAAAATATTGGCAGAAATAGGTAAGGACTGTAATGGTCTAGACGATCTGTGGAAGCAAATCCGTGAGACCAACGAGGCCAATAGAATGAGTAACCACATGAATAGCACGAGAAAAGAGAAGAATGTAACTTTACCTCCTATTGAAGAATTTGAGGCGAGATCACAAATAAACTTTGAGATACATTCACAAGGGGGAGACCAAGGATCAATTAGTTCGGGGCACAGCCAACCAGACTCACTGAGAACTTTACCCCCTTACCTAGGAGAGTATGAAGCCAAGTCGGAAGTGAGAGCAATCCCATCTCAAAGACTTTTTTCTAACAAAGTGATGGATTTGCAAGGATTGATTGAGTTGTTGTCCACTCCGGTGGCATGCATCATCACATTAGCAGAACTCCTAAGGTTACGGCCAAACATGTGGACCACAGTAGGAAAATGCCTAGAAAAATTTGGAGTGAAAGACCCCACCTTGAAGCTTCAGGAAGGGATCAGAGAGTTGGACAGGACTCAACTAAACAGTAGGCCAGTACCATTAAACAAGGTTGGAGAGTATTGCGAGGGAGAAGATGGAAACACCACACTACCAGTAGAATTACAAGGAGTAGTTTCCAAAGCTATACTTGACAGTGGAGCAGGAGTTGCTATCGCCACCAAGGAAATCTGGAAAAAATGGGGAAAACCAGCTTTGAGGGCTACCAGAATGAAACTTCAATTGGCAGATGGGTTCATGGACAAGCCTCTAGGACTCTTAGAGAAAGTGATTGTCACCTCGTGCGGAATCAAGTATGAGCATACATTTGCAATAGTCGATTTCGACAAAAAGAAAAATTATGAGATCATCTTGGGACGACCATTCATGCGACAATTGAAAATGGTCCAAGATTGGGGTTACGACCACATATACCTCAGACATGGCGAGACAACAACTAAAATACACCTGAAAGACCATAGTTACAAAGATGTGAACCAAACACCTGTGGAAGAGTTTGATTCAGCTACAGTAGCAGGATCAAAAATCTCGGCATGGTTAGGGCAACAAAAAGAGCTATGGATATGCGGAGCTTCACATTGTGGAAGCCTAAGAAGAGAGGAATGCGTCTTACAGCCGGTCTATATAGCCAATGATTTAGAGCCCGAAGAAGAAGAACGACTAACACAAGTTCTCAAGAAGTATAAAGATGTGTTTGCATGGTCGTATAAAGACCTCAAGGAAGTTGATCCATCGATATGCCAACATACAATTCCTTTGAAATCGGATGCAAAACCTAGCAAACAACGTCCTTATACTTATAATGACACATTTGCTAAACGAATCAAAGAAGAGATTGATAAACTGATGGAAGCTGAATTCATCTATGAAATCGAACATACAGATTGGGTGTCACCCATTGTGGTAGTTCCCAAAAATAATGGAAAACTACGAGTGTGTGTAAACCTCAAAAAGGTAAATGCAGCCACCATAAGGGATAATTATCCCTTGCCAATCACAGAACATGTACTCGAGCGGGTGGCCGGGAAACGGGCTTATTCATTTCTGGATGGGTTTTCAGGATACAACCAACTGGCAATAGCAAGGGAGGATAAACACAAAACAGCATTTTCCACAGAATGGGGAATTTATGCGTATCGAGTTATGCCGTTTGGCTTAACTAATGCCCCAGCTACCTTCCAAAGGTTAATGACGCATGCATTCAAAGAATACCTAAGAATATTCTTAGAAATTTACATGGATGATCTTTGTGTGCACTCTCTTCTACAAGAGGAACATATTGACCATTTGCAAAAGGTCTTTGAAAAATGCAGGATATATCAAATCTGTCTTAACCCGAAAAGTGTGTATTCATGGTTAAGCAAGGATGCATCTTAGGACACATTGTCTCAAGAAATGGCATAACCGCTGACCTAGACAAAGTCAAAGTCATTGTAGACCTACCCAGGCCTACTAATGCGAAACAAGTGCAATCCTTCATGGAACACTGTGGATATTATCGAAGATTCATATACATGTATGCGGTTATCGCACAACCTCTGTATCGTTTGCTAGTCAATTTCGATTGTACCGAGGAGTGTGAAACTTCATTCCAAAAGATGAAGGAAAACCTGATATCAACATCTGTACTTAAGGCACCAGATTGGGAAAAGATATCCATGTTCACATTGATGCTTCTGCATATGCCATTGGAAGTATTCTAGCTCAACCTGGAGATGGAACAATGGATTTTCCAGTCTTTTATGCAAGCCGACAGTTAAACAGTGCGGAAAAAAAATACACAACCACCGAACGGGAAGGGTTAGGAATGATTTATGCTGTAAAGAAATTCCGGCATTATTTGCTTGCAAACAAATTTGTGTTCTTTACAGATCATCAAGCTCTTTTGTATTTGGTAAATAAACCATGCAATACAGGGAGAATTGTACATTGGTTTATTATATTGCTAGAATTTGACTTCACAGTGGTGGTAAAAAAGGGTAAAACCCATCTACGAGTGGATCATCTTTCAAGGATACACAACGGGGAAGCTTCTAAAGGAGTAGATGATGACATACCAGATGCTTATCTTTTCAATATTGAAATGGTACCCAAATGGTCTCAGGGAATTGTTAGCATTCTTTCCTTTGGAAGTGGGTTTGATAACACAGAATACAGATCCAGACAACAAACAATTCGACAAACAAAAAACTTCCAGTTGATAGCAAGACGGCTGTATCATCTTGGATCAGACCAAATCCTACGATTATGTATAAATCCAGAAGAATTCGAGTGCTACCTTGAAGAAGCACATGTTCAAGATTGTGCATTTCATTGTTCAACAGCGAAAACACACGAGAGGCTGAAACAGTTAGGGGTTTATTGGCCAACTATGTATGCGGACTCACACTCTTATGTTACCAATTGTACTATATGTAGTGCCAAACGACCAGCGGATCACGCGACATTGTTTCAGGTAAACATTGCACCTACATGGAGTCAATATATCATTGATTTCTTGACCACCAGGACGTTTCCTGAGAACATCACAAGAACACGGAAAAAATATATAGAGCTGGAAGCTCGTGACTTTCAATTAATAGGGAACCAACTCTATAAGCGAGGAAAGGACAATCAACTTAGAATATGTGCAAGTGAAAGCGAATACCTGTTGATTCTAGAACATGCACATAGCGGAATAAGTGGAGGCCATTTTTCGGGCGATAAGACGACAAAAATTATCTTAACCGCAGGAACTTGGTGGCCTACATTGCACATGGATGCTGAAGAGTTTGTAAAGCGTTGTGATGCATGTTAGTGCTCCAAGGTGCCAATAAAAAGAGATGAGATGCCATTACGGCCAATGATGGGAGCAAGAGCATTTGCAAAATGGGGCATTGATTTTGTGGGACCTATCTCACTCCCTGCATATCGCACCCATACCCAATATATCATTGTGGCAACGGACTATCTCACAAAATGGGTCGAAGCCAAGGCAACACAAAAATCTGATGCACACACCACTATACAATTTTTGTATGAGAATTTTTTTGTACGTTACGGGTTACCAATAGAAATTGTCAGTGATCGTGGGACACATTTTCTCAATGAAGTCATTGAATATCTTCTAGAGGAATTCATGGTCATACATAGGAAATCTGCTCCATACCATCAACAGGCAAATGGACAAGCTGAGGCCACAAATAAAACACTATGCACGGTTCTCACTAAAATAGTGTCAGAATCAAGAACAGATTGGGATCAGCAGCTACACTCAACACTATGGGCATACAGGGTAGCTTACAAAACATCGATAGGAACAACACCGTACAACATGGTGTTTGGCCTAAATGCTATACTACCCATAGAGTTTTTAATTCCAACTCTACGAGTAGCAAAATGCTTAGAATGGACAGGGCATGAGCTCTCTTCAGAATAGATGATCTTGAAAAGCTAGATGAACGAACTCCTGAGAGCTGTAGCTTCAATCTATGCTAAAAAGAGAAGACAAAAAGAGTTTTTTGACAAACATGTGCGCACTAAAGAGTTCAAAACAGGTGATTACGTACTTGTTTATACTTTGAAGCAACATGCCAAGAAAATTAAACAGCGAGGGATGGGACCCTTTGTGATTAGTGATCTATCACAAAGTGGAGCTGTCAAGCTTGCTACATTAGCAGGTGAAGAAATGCCGAACTGGATTAGTGGATGTCGGCTGAAGAAATACCATCTACCACTCACATAGGAGATGCTCCAACAAATTCATCAAGGAAAACAAAGAATGAAAGAAAAACAGAGAGTATGACAGGAAGCTCAAGCAGAAGCAAAGGAACGCATAGAAAAAAGAAGACTTCTGCGACAACAACAACAAAGTGGAGCACCATTGCGAATCAATGCCATTCGAATGACGAAGTTGGATGAAGACACAGTGGAGCCAATAATTACAGTCAAAGTGGGCAGCAATCAAGTTAAATCGATAGCATTGCTTGATTCTGGAGCTCAAGAAAATTTGATCTCTTATGGATTATACCAACAGCTCAAATTCACAGGTCCACTTCATCCTATTCCTCAAGTGCTAGAAAGTAGCACATCACACCCATTGAAAACATTGGGATGAACTATATTGCATGTACAAATACATCAATATATTTACCCACACAAATTCTATGTGGTGGAGGATGAAAGCACACAACACCCAATGATGCTGGGACAACCGTGGCAAAAAGAGTACAATGTGTAGATAGATTGGAATGCAAAGGCAGTCAAAATTCAGCATGCACATGAACAACAGGTGATAGCCTTTTCTCAACAATACCAAAATAATCAGCTGCAAGCCATGCAATCACTGGAAAAAGAGCCAAAAGAAAAAATGCCACAAAAGAACAACATGATACCCGAGACCAACAATCAGGTCAAGGCCAACCATGCTAATTACAGACATACGAAGTCACCGGCCGCAATGCAAAGATCTAGGTTACCAAAACAAGGGAAACAAGTATGGATGCGGAAGGATAGAACTGCCATGGCAAACCAACAACAATGCAACAAAAGAATTCCAATGAAGCAGATGGTTCACCCAAAAACCAAGGGCATAAAACAGATATGGATCCCAAAGAAAATGCTTAGCCATAACCAAAATGTCACTAACATTTGGATACCAAAACAAAAGCAAAAGGAACCCCCTTCAGTACAAGCAACAACGAAAGGCATACATCTACATTTAAAAAAGGAAAACCGACTTATGTGGATGCCAATCAGCAACAAAACAGTGGCAACCAAGGAAGTCCCAAAATATCTACAAAAACCGGCAGAAACAAAATACCTAATGGAAAGCAAAGAATTTACGGCCCACGGCCATTCCGACCAAGCCAATCCTCAACCTAGAAAAAACTACGGCTCTATCAACAGTTTCGGCAAAGCAATTGCCTTTTGCAAAGAAAACAGGAAACCTCGACGGCGAATGCTAATAAGCATCTTGCTTATTCCCTTCTCTTGCACAGCATTAATTTTTCCATGCATTGACCGAGTATGCATAAAATAGGGCCACATTAATCGGCCAAGCATTAGCACAACTTTTTCAACCTATGCACGGCACATACTCCTAGGCAATAACTTGTCGTCCGGGAGGACTCCGGTTAGGAGGGGGGCAGGCATTCTCAAATGTGGAACCAATAGCAGAAAGAGCAAAAAAAGGGCATAAATTTTGACTATTTTAAGGGTTGTTGTTTGATTCTAAATTTTTTTGTAGTAACCCAAGTACATATTCCTTTATTCAGCATGTATCTATAGGTATATGGGGCCAAACGCCAAATCAAGCCCCTAGGTGTGTGTATATGAGTAGAAATAGCCATTTTTCGGATAAAATATTGGTAAAATAAAGAAATCCGGCCATAAAAATTGCATGTGAGTGTATATAATGTTTTGCAGTGATGTTTGTGATTTATTATGATTTTTGGGGATTTTCTGGGTTTGATTTGCTATTTTCCTTTTAATTTTGCTAATTTTCAGCAGAAAAACTTCAAAAATACAAAAAGCAGGTGAAAAACGATCGAAATGAAAAACAAAAAATATGGGGATGATTAGTGACTATAGGACAACCTATGGTACAGTAGGGGTGCAATTATGAGACTGGAGCAGAAAGCGTGTTTTGGCCAGGTTTTGATCGAAATGCCAAATTTGTGGTAAACAGAGCAAATGGAGTGCAAATCAAGAAATTTTTGAGCCTAAACCGCATCTCGCAAGAAGATGGGAGCACATGTCAAATTTCATGAAAAGTGGTTCGGGGACCTCCATTATAAGAAATTTTCACCTCATTTTTAGCTCATTCTCACTATTGACCTTGTGGAGAGAGCTTCTGCCACCTAGAGTGGACCAATCTTCCAGCAGCTTCTACGACACGCACGACTACCCGACGAGCTCCAGACATGAGAGGTAGGCTCACCACCTTGAGCTTTTCGCGCATGTTTGTCGTTTTGTCGCGAAAACTAGCATAGGGGTCACACACAAAGCGGGCGGTAGTGACCTACAAGTAGAGGCGGCGGCCTAATGGCTAACCCAAAAGCAACAAGACTTCATCGAAAGATTACCCTAGCCTAGGAGACCAGTCCTGGATGTCCAAAGGCAGTAGAAAACCATTAAAAAAAACCCTAATTTCTAGAAAACCGCAAGAGGCCACCAAGTGGGAAATCGGCAAAACGGCGACCAAATGCCACCAAAATTCATGGGTAGGAGCATCTCAACATGCTCGACAAGTCTATGTGACCCGCATGACCAAAAAGTGACCCGAGGCGGCACTAAAACTTCAGAAACAGCATCAGACACACAAAGCGTCAAATTGCTCTTGCGGCCAAACCGCAAGCCCGTTTGCCACCAAACTTCACGAGTGGCTTTCCTAGACCATCAACAACCAAGTCCTATGGTGGTAGACCACCACAGATCATCTAAGGTATGTAAACGCAACCACGGGTGCTTTTAGAGCGACAAATTGCCAAATGAAGCTCCAGTGAAGCCAAAGTCGACAAAAACCATACGGCAAGGATCCCCAAGGGGTCGGGAAGCTATGGAGACCAACATCCAAAAATTTCATCGCCAAAAAGCACTCCAAAAGTCAGAAAACGGCTCGGAGGCTCTGAACTCCACACAGGGAGTTATTCTCTATCCATTTGACTTTTTTGTTGAAATTAGGCTCAAAAGGGACTGAGGGGGACCAAGGGCAAACACTAGGAGCACAATCCATGAAAAAATCACCAGGAGACATCCTACGCGTAGGATATCTCAAGGACACTTTTGGGCACAAACTCCAACATTTTTCATCATACACATTTTCCTCGGGGGTTCACTATGTGTAAAACTATCATATCACGTGCGTTCAAGACATGTTTGTAAAACCCCTTATCCGTGAATTTTGTTAAGGATATAATGTACCCTTTTCTTTTAAAATCTGTAAGTTTTTTTTAAATTTGAAAAAATAATACCCTTCTGTATATATATTTCTGTAAGTTTCAAGAACTTTACATACCCTTCTGTATATATATTTCTGTAAGTTTCAAGAACTTTACATACCCTTCTGTTGAACTCACGTGATAGTTTACATTTTTATTAGGTGACCTTCCCGGGACATTTTCTGAATGACCTTTACATGCTATCCACCAAATCTCATCACATTTGGACCAAAATTGACCTCATATGCATGAAAAAAACACAAAGTTAGGGCATAGAGGCAATAATGGGCCATAGACCTACCAAATCTTGTCCAAATCACATGAAACTTGCACAACACATCACCAACCAATCTGTGTGGTCAGAAGCAAAAATTGGTGAAGTAGACATCCTACGCGTAGGATGTCTATTTGACTTTTTTGGCCTGCAAAGGATGCTTTTTCATTCTAGATCCAATCTCCTCATCATCAAGAGCTCATATATCAATTTTGAAGCCATTCTAATCATTTTTGACCCCCAACACCTTCAAGATACACTTTTGGAGCCCAAAAACACCACACAAGCTCTTACAAGCATCAATCCTTGTCCAAATCCAAATCCAAGAGCATGGCCATGTTCCATAAGCCAAGGACTACCCACAGAACAAATTTCATGTCATTTTGATGAAATAGACATCCTACGCATAGGATGTCTCCAGCATAATTTAGGCCTTCTGTGCAAAGACTGACATCATGGGAGCCAAGACCATGGTGCAATGAGCCCATATACCAATTTTCAACCCAATTTGGACCTCAATTGCTATCTATGATGGACTTTCTACCCAATTTGTGACCTAAAGCCTGAATCAGCCCAAAAATCCACTTTTTGATATCCAAATCCAAATCCAGGCATGTAGCCATGTTCCATGAGCCATGCACTACCAGCATGTTAGGTATCAACTAATTCTGATGAAAAAGACATCCTACGCGTAGGATGTCTAAATGAAAAATTTTGGCCAGATTTGCACTGTGAACACATGCACAGCTTCACAAGTTTCTTTTAAGCTTTATTTTCAATTTTCAAGTCATTTGGATAGTTAAAGCTCAGTTTCGCAGCTAATATGGAAAAAACGCTAACTTCGGACTACTGAGTGCAACATGATCTATGGCAGCCGCGAAGTCACCGGCAAAGAAGAAAAGAATGACCATCAAGGATTACCTGGAAGAAGTAGAACCCTTCGTCATTCCAGAAGGAACACTAAAGCCCACCAGCACATCGATACAAGAAGATCTGTTAGAGTCCAACGACCTAAATATCTACCAAGGAGTGTTCAAAGACACTGAAGGCAATGTCATCGAGCTACTAATGCTGCCGCGAGAACTCAATGAGTTCGTAAGAAGCAAGATGGCCGGGTACTTGGATCTCCACAACTACTTTGAAGCAATACCGGCAGGGGTGGACATAAACAGAGTCTGGGAGTTTGTGACAACCATCAAAGAAGATGGAGTGGCCAAAGTAACAGATCTACAAGGCAGGCCAAAAACGGAAATAATCATCACTGAGCAGGTTGTAGCAGATGCACTAGACCTCTCCAACAAGGGGGGTAGTGTAACTAAAAG
Source organism: Adiantum capillus-veneris (assembly GCF_014529385.1). Lineage (NCBI taxonomy): Eukaryota > Viridiplantae > Streptophyta > Polypodiopsida > Polypodiales > Pteridaceae > Adiantum > Adiantum capillus-veneris. Next base: position 7,540,956 of record NC_140934.1, read on the forward strand.
AAGGGATGAGGTCAAGGTGTACAATGAGAAGAAAGGAAACTACACTTTTGAAGATATTGCCAACCCAAGAGTGGCAATCATGAGCGATTTGTACAACCAATATTTCCACATGTGTACGAAGAGGCCACAAAAGTACAGAATGCCACCAGGTGCAATTTCCACGACATTCACTTGGGCAATGACGAAAGGCACCCCAAAGATAATCAATTATGCGGCGTATATACATGACAACCTAGTAAAGATGGGTAACAAGAAGCCAACCTATATTGTGCCAGGAGAACTAATCACTGAGGTGATTTATGGGGCACTACACGCAAAAGGAAGGTGGTCTGACCCCCCGTCTCAAAACGACTGGCTGAGGCTAAAAGAAGACAAATAAGACGAGCCCCAAAGAGCACCAAGGGTGGCTACAAGACTAAAAAGACGGCTAGAGCCGGTTCAAGAGGAGCAGCCGGAGCAAAAGAAAGGAAAGAAGGAATTTGCCCAAGTACCTGCAAAAGAAACAAGGTCACGAAAAGCGGCAAGGTTAGAGAGGCTGATGGAGAGCTTCAGAGTAGAGAGAGCCCTTAAAGGCGATTTAAGTGAACTCTGGAAGCCTTCTCTAGAGTCAATGTCAGGATCATCCCGAAGAGTGCAAAGGGATAGATTCGAGGATTATATCAAGAATTTTGAGATTCTTGATGCCGCATCAGAGAATATACCGCATGTCCCTTTCACAGAGGAGAAGTGGAGCAAATACGGCAGAAACTGCTAGATGAGCAAGAGAGCCAAAAAAGAGAAAGAAAAACTAAAGCATACAAAGATTTAAAGGGCAAGCCTACATCTCTACCAGCCAGCCCTAAACCCAGCCCACAGCCCTCACCACCGCCCTCACCACCTCCTAGTAGCCCTCTACAAGAAGAGAAAGAGGCTAAAGACAAGCCAGAAGAACGGGAGGAGGCCAAGTAGGAGCAGAGCCAGGAGCCGAAGCCAAAGGAAGAGGCTAAGCCTCGAAGTGAGCAGAAAGAGTTAGAAGATTCTTATCACACATTTTTGGACCTTCTAGCTGCAGGATACACGAAGGAAGAATCCACCACAGACGCATTCGACTTGGCGAGCACAGGGCCTAAAGAAAAAATGCAAGGAATCAGGATAGTGGAATTAAAAGAAATTGCCACAGATACAATGGATCTGCAACCACCCTCCAACGACTGGGACGTGGTGATGACGAAGCTAACCGGATTGAGAGCGCAATCCATGGCTTCAAAAAGTGAGACGGCAGCTCTCAAGGTCAGTGAAGTGAAGATTAAGATGGAAGTAGACACTCTACAAGGACAAAGCCAAAGGAAGAAGGAGAGGGAAGCTGAGCTACAGGCCAGACTAGCAAGGGCATTACAAAGATGCCAGGCAATGGAGGGAGAAAACCAAGCAGCAGCAAAAAGAATGCAAGCAGTTGAAGAAGAATGTCAGCAGCTCACCAAATCACTGCTAGATGCCGAGAGCGAAAGAGATAACCTGACCCTACAGCTGGCGGAAGAGTCTAAAGAAGTTGAAGCTATGAGAAAGGCCAAAGAAAAGGAGGAAATAGATCAAGAAGCAAGCCAGGATGAGGTCCTTGAGCTCAAGGACCAACTCAAAGTAAAAGATCAGACCATCCAGAGGCTGCGAGCATCACCTGCCAGAGTCAGAGCTACTAGCTCGACTCACATCAATACGGAGAGTCAACTCTATGAAGAACAGATGCAAGAACTTCAGAAGAAGATGACTCTAGAGAAAAAGAAAAGATTGATGATGACAGAAGGATCTATCGACATGCAAACAAGAATGGAAGAAGAGCAAAAAGCCCTATAAGAGGAAGTAGAAAGTATGAAAAGAAAGCTCGAGGAGGCAGAGAGAATAAACGCCGAATTAAATGACCTCCTTGTGAATATGGGCGAAGAAGCGGAAACGGAAAAGCAAAAACTCCTGAGGCAGATAGAGGAGTTGAAAGGACAGCAAGCTGGAGAGAAAGAGGGCACAGGGCGAGCAGCCAATGAAGGCATTGATTTAGAAAATGTGGCAGATCCAGTGGACACGTCTATGCAAGAGGAAATCCTAGAAGGATCCTCTCAAGAGCCACAGGATCTAACACAGGAAGAGGAAGAAAAGTTGTGTAAAGCAATAGAGGTGGAGCTCAGAGAGACATCCAAGGAAGCCTTGGAGTGGGAGCAGAGGGTTTTCAAGTCTATGACCATTCAGAAGATCGACGCCAGCAACCTCAGGCGCGAGTGGCTTCAACCCTCTCTCCCATATCCATTGCTGAAATATGAGGCAGCCACTATCAACAAGCGGATAAGAGAAGAGCCGACCGTACCACTTTACAATGCAGATACCTCACAACCAGAAGGGGTCAGGCTAATTGTTGATTCTCAGCCAAAGTGGAGGAAGGCCTGGCTCACAAAGTACCCACAATATCTAATGCACTTGGTAGAGGCACCGAAAAACATAAGAGACAACCTCAGCTTTTGTCCTCTACCAAGGATCGGGACGTGGAAAGCGCAGGAAATCTTGCAAAGGAGCCAACCCTCTTGGAAATCTTACAAAGGAGACAACCCTCTTGGCTGAATTACCCTAAGTTGCCGGGCTTGAAGGCAGGTGAGAGAATAAGTGTCCAATACATGGTGAAAACCCTAACGGGCGCCATCAAATTGTTCACTGGCTCACCTGACCTTACATGCATCATGATCAAGAAAATCTACAAAACCCTCTTAGCAGTATTTGAGACTTTCAAGCCAGGCCAGGTGACCGTCAGCATCTTTTTCTTTCAGAATACTTACAGATGCGCTTATGATCTGTCTGGTCAGCCTTCCAAGGAGGTGATACATGCGCTGTATCAAAGGATAATGTTTCTACCATTCTATCACCTTCAGGCTTTTGAAGAAGCGTTCTACACAGGCTTCTTCACAAAAAACACTGACATTTTCGGCCCCACAATGATAAATCTACATGCAAGATACGAATCACTGATCAAGATGCGCGAAACGATACGATGAAGAAGTGGATCAGCGGCTATATCGGGGACGACATGAGCAAGGAGGGGGGGAGTGTTAGAAGCTGGACACACCCCACGACAAACTAACTACTCGGAAGATTATTATTTTTTGTAATTATTCATTCATTGAGGAAAACCTGATTTTTCACCTTGTAAATATTGGGACTTACAGAAGTTTCCAGATTGTATCCCAGATTTGATAGTTAGATTGAGTAGATGGTTGATTTTGGAACTTTAGGGTTTGAGAATTGTAAGGTATATATACCACTTTTTGACCTTAATGAAAGACCTTTTGTCATTTTTAAAAGAAGTTTTGAAGTCTGTGAGTGAGCGTACTGTGTACGAGAGAGAGTGTGAGCTTCATCTTGACGTTACGTGTGCACGGGTGGTCAGAATCGAGTGCGGAGAAGTGCAGCATGTTGCCCCCGACGAGAGCTACACGCCGATACCTACATTGCACACGTACGGTTCGGTTCTGCGAGCTCCTTCTACAAGTACGTTGTCCGATTTTGCATTGCAGCATATCCACCTACTCACATTGAGTAGAACTACACATTAGGCACTTTAGATTTTGGAAACGAAGGCCTGCAAATTTGAGCCAGACATCCTACGCGATTTTGCACCGGGTGTTTTGGGTTGGGATTTTGGTTCATAAACCTTAGGGAGAGCGACCTATTGGTGTTAGTAGGGTCTCCTTCAAGTTCTATGGTGTTTTGAGATTGTTTGATGGGTGTTCGGCTTTAGAAAGCATTGTAGGAAGTTTCCTCTTATGCACTCTTGAAGGCTGTGACTTAGACAATTGGTAGAGACCTCTGTAGGAATTAGTTAGGAGTCGGTCGAGTGTAAGTTGACACCTTATGCTTGCTTCCACACGCCTGCGGGTCGAGCTTCCTGCTTAGCTGACATTATATGTTATGTGAGTTCTAGCTGTGCTAACGTTCGCCGCGGTGTATCCGTCCAACAGGGACCATACATGTGTTTGGTCTTAATGCCTTATTACCAATAGAGTTTTTGATCCCCACATTGTGGATTGCCACAACACTTGTATGGACCGGACATGAATGGTATGATTGTTTGGATGAATTAGAAAAGTTGGATGAAATTTGACTAAAGGATGTAGACGCAATTTACGCCCAAAAACAACACATGAAGGAGTTTCATGACAAACATGTGAAATCCAAGGAATTTGCACTGGATGATCATGTGCTTGTCTATACTCTTAAGCAATAAATTAAAAAATAAATAAAAAAGCAAGGAATGGGACACTTTGTGAGTCATTCAATATCACCAAGTGGGCCATTAAGGTTGCTACATTAGATGGACAAGAAATGAAAAATTGGATAAGTGGATGCACATTGAAGAACTATCACTTGCTGCTCACACAAGGGATGCTCAAAAGAGCACATGCAGCTAAAAACAGGAAGGAGATGCAAAAAATCAAAATTAAACAGGCACAACAAGAAGTGAAAGAGCGAGGTTTATCACATTACCAACATGGAGGACAATGTGGACCCATACATTTCTGTAAAGCTAGGAGCTGAAATGTTTCCTACTCATGCACTGATCAACTCTAGTGCTCAAATGAATACAATCAACTAGAATCTTTACCAAAAAATTCCATAATTAATTCTACAACCCTTGCAAAGGTCATTTATAGGATTCAATGGGACTATCAGTAATGTTACCAAGTTTGTGGATCTCAAAGTACACATCAATGGATATGAATGTCCCAATAATGGTTTTGTACTACCATGAGATGCCTTATTTAATCAATTGATACTGGGTACACCATACCAACATAGATACAACACTCATATCCAATGGACAAAAAACCAGGTGCATTTAGAAGCAGGAATTCAAGTCATGTATGTTGATTTTGCATCCAAGGAAAATAATAACAAAGACAAGAATGAAGCATTTGAGGTTGCCAAAAACAAGAAACTTCAACCAATGTAGCCCATTGTAGTCATGAGAACCAGGGATAAATTTGAAGTTGTAGCTACAAGACATCCACTTCCTTTAGAGCAAGTCATGAAGATGCAATCACCTATTTCAATGAGCACCTCAGAACCTATTTCATCATGGCCAAACTGCAAAACAAATCACATGTGAGTACTTAAAGAGTTAGCTATATAAGTAAAGTATGCCAAACACAACAAAGACTATACAAAAGGTCTGAATACCTAAAAGCTCACGGGGATTTTGTTTGGATTCCAAAAGTTCAACTACAATCTTCCAAATAGTGCAAACAATATACTCCAGCAACAACGATAAATCGGAATTTCAAACGAGCTAATCATCTTTTAATGCCACGGATATTAACAACACAATGAGGTGGATACCAAAGCCCAAAGAGAGGCAGCAGAAACTACCAACACAATAATGGGTTCCATAAAAACAAGGACTAACAATACAAACACGTGAATCAAGGGAGTCCAAAGAACGGTGGCCACTACTTCAGTCACAATCTTGGAACTCCAACCAACAACAACCTTTGACAACTCGTCAATGAGCTATTAAACTGAAATGCTTACTACATGGTACATGCTTATTGACAACCACATAGGTGAACCTCGCCAACGAATGCCCTTAAGCAATGAGCTTAAGACCTATAACATCAATTTTTTCATGCATTGATCGTGTATGCATATGTAGGGCCCCTTACATGGCCTTGCATAAGGCACCAATTTATGGCCATTCACAATACAACCTCAATGACACACTATTGTCTAGGAGGACTCATACTAGGAGGGGGGAGGGATTCTGAAGCATTCTAAATGCACAATGTGAAAACTGGAGAAAAAGGGCATTGTTTTCTTGCTTCTTGTATTAAAATATGCATTTAATTTCTTGTCTTTTTCCATAATTATAAATATTCCTTAAAAGTGAAGAGACTCAAGAGCAAGAGACAAATGTTAAAAATGAGCCCTTAGGTATGTGTAAATACACAAATAATAGAGTTTTTGCTAAACAATAAAAATAAGAAGTGAAATAATCCATTGAAAATTTTCAAATAAGAACTTCTGTTGGAAGTTGACTTCTTTGTTTATCTGGCTAGTTTTTAGATTTTTTGGGTCACATTTTTTTGTTTTTCTTTATTTTTTATTGGATTTTTAAGCAATAAATAGCAACAAAAGTAGGAAAATTACAAAAAAAACCCAGACACAAGTACATGGATCTAGAAAAGAGATAAAAGATTTTAGAAGTCAATTTGGAGAAACAACAAGCAAGTTTTGATCAAAATTGAAGAATTTGCGGAAAATGTTTTTAAGCTGCAGATGCTTGATTGGATCAATAGGACGAATCGGGGTCATACGGTGTCTAAATTGATAAATTTTCAACATGATGGACATTGGACACATAAGGTAGGATTAACTGTGAGGTAAGAAATAAAAAACTGACCATGGAGCCTGGGGTAAATAAGGTGAGACCCACTTAATTCCTCATTTTCAATTGTGAGTTTGTGCGTGCGTGCATGTGTGCGTGTGTGTGTGTGTGTGTGTGTGTGTGTGTGTGTGTGTGTGTGTGTGTGTGTGTGTGTGTGTGTGTGTGTGTGAGAGAGAGAGAGAGAGAGAGAGAGAGATACAGAGATACTTTGGAGCAATTGTTCTCACGATCCCCACACCCTGCACGCTTTGAGACTTGACACCAAACATGAGATGTACGTTCCCTACCTAGTACACTACTGCTCGATGACAATGCATGTCGAATCCGACAAGGGAAAAGAACGGTTAGACCTAGGCCGACCCAAATCCAAAAATGACTACTACGTTAGGTTGGGATAACCAATTACCAATAAAATCAAAGCTGGGGTAACATGAACCCAAACTTCAGGGCATCAAGCCAATTAACTTTGGTAGAGGAACTTGTATAAAAGAAGTGATTTTCTGGGTTTCCCAATGGAAAATCTCATTTAACTCAAGAAACTGTCAAAACTACTGCAAGGCGTAATGGAAGGGTGAAATGGGTTGAGAACTCACCAAGTGATTCAAGAGATTTTTCACAAGTAATGGGGAATGGTGCATTGCACTACACAAAGCCAAGGGATCATACGTCAAAGTCATAGGATTTTTTTGGAGGACATAGTGGCCCTATGGTCCACATGGCAATGAGTTCCATGATAAGTCATCATAGAAATTTTTGAAATAAGTGTATAAGTGTGTATGAATCATTGCTTAGTTGTAAAAAGGTTAATTCTTGTGTAAGGTAGAGAAAAAATTGTGTTTTTTTCTCACTTCCTTGACCCAGGTGGTGTTGGGAGTTGCACACTTGGCCTCATGTCCAACTAGGGGTAATATCGATTCTTAAAGGATATCAACTAAATTGGGAGGACTTTAGATGCGTTGTGACACAAATTTTCGACACACAAGCCCTAACCCTAAGCCCAACCAGTGGAAGTAACTTCAAATACAGTGCAATTTCATTAGCTAGCTTATAAACACTAAGTATAAGGTAGGGCATGACTTTCACCTGGTTCAGAAACCAAATTCAAGAAGTGGAAAAATAGTTGTGATTTTTCTTGGCAGAGTCAAGCTGCAACCAAAAGTGGAATTTGAAGTTGTACATATCAAATCCTAGCTGATCATAATCCATTCCAAGGCTATCACACCTAGTAGGATAGTGCAGAGCCCTCGATGCAAACTCTAGACGGATCCAAGTGACTCAATTTGACCTAACCCATGGCCATATGATCAAAATCAGCATACAGGTGAAGGTATAATCTCTAAGAAGTGTAAGAAGAAAACCCATCAAGTCTAATGGCACATTGAGGTCTAATGTGGAAAAAGAGAAAAAATATGTAGTTTTTTCCATCAAAGTATTGTCAGCAACAAGTGCAGAGGTAAAGCAATCTTAGGTACAAGATTAAAGAAGCACATGGAATATCCTATGAAGCCAAAATGAAAAAAATCACATCTACATCAACCATGGAGCCAAATACAAGAGGCAAATGACTGAAACCTCGACTGTGACTAAAACTCTTACCCAAATCACACCACATCAAATATGGGACCAATAGAAGTAGTGAACATCAAGCCCATGTAGTCACCACTTAAAAAAACTCACCGGGGCATAAGTCTAAGAAAAGAACGTGATTTTTTCTTTATCTTGCATGAAAATTTATTTTTTTCAATGGTTGAGATTTTGTATCATTTTTATACATGAGTTTTGAACAAATGGGACATTAATAAGCTCTAGTCAACTACATGACTAATGAAAAGGCATCACTTTAGTCTGTGAATAATCTTTGAAATATGACATGTATCGACAAGAACCATGAAATTAGAAGCTAAAGTCAGAAAGAATAGATTGAGTTGCAAGAAGAAGCTCGAGCAGATTCCACCATTTACTTTTCTCAAAGGCTCTCTCAAGGAGACATCCACTTACATAGAAAGGGAAAGGCTTGAACTCGAAAGAGAAACAATTTATGAAGCAGCATACAAGGACATGGAAAATATCCCATGATCCCTTGAGAGGCCTACAACTTGGTGATCATGCAGCCCATTGAAGAAGCCTTGAAAAAGATTGGCTTGCTCAACTATTTTCAAATGCCCCCATGCAAAGTTGACATCCAGAGAGCCCATGAGCTCTACACGAGCATCATGGAGGAGGGGATAGCAAAAATCTCCATCCTCCCAATCATGACAAAGTCCAATTTAATATCACATATGAGCTGATTTCAAAAACCCAAAAATTATCAGACAAAGGAGTAACTATGAAGTGAAGGAAGGAAATGGGGACAAAAGTGTTTGCAAAAAAGGGAGTTGCAGCCACCTTTGCAGATATGACATGTCATGAAGCAAAGCTACCCACCCAAATGTTCATGCAATTCTTCCATATTGATGACAAATGGCCACGAAGGTATACTACAACAAACCATACAATAGCAACCACTTACACCTAGGCTTACCAGCAAAACACACCGGTGACCATCGATGACTCCTAGTACTTGCTCGAGTTGCTGACAAAGAAAAACAAACATTCCAAGCTCACCTACCTATCAACCCTAGAAGTTTTGACAAGAATCACATATCAGGCCATTAGAGCAGCTCCAAACCTCCCGAAAGCTCCTACACAAAATAAATGGATTTGTATTCAACAGAAAGGGAGCAAGGAGGAAATAACAAGATTCAAGTTAACTCAGATGACTGTCAAAACATGCTCAAAAAGGAAAGGACGTGAGTCAGATTCCTCTTAATAAGAGCAAGAAGACAAGAAATAAAAGAAACCCATGTCGATGCCAAAACAAGGAAAAGAGGAGAAAGCTCCAAAGCAAATCCAAGAGGAAAGGCTAGCTTAGGAGTTTAAAAAGAAATGAGTAGATGAAGGTGACTTTGCGGAAAAGTGGGTGCCACACAAGATTTGCACCAAAAACCCGTCGGCAATCCCTATCACTATAGAGCACTTAGAAGAAATGTGGGCACAAATGGAGTGAGAAAATCTAGTTGATGAACAAGCTCAAAGGTCTGCAAATGATGCAAAGAGAACAAAGGAGAGGCCATAGTTGGACAACTCCACCGAAAGTTCCCACTCTGACTTTGAAAACAAATCTCAGGGAGATTTTGGATAATCTCAACAAAACCTCACAAGGGCACGACACACAAGGCAAATCCAAAGATCAAAAAAGCTGCCCCAAGCCACAAGATCCACCCGCAATAATAGAAGAAATACAACAACTAGTGCCAACACCCAGTGCGTTAGTATGAGAATGGAGCATGGTGACCCCTACTACCAGGCCTTGCAATGGGTGGCTACAGATTTGTACAATGTGGCTTTACAAGAACATAAGAAATATCAAAATGATGTTGCAACACTACAAAATGATCTAACAAAAGTCTATGTTGAGCTTCATACACTCAAGAAAAAACAAGAAGAACTGGTAATAGAGGTTGAGATAGCTTGGCAAGAAGCACAAGAATTGGAAAATCAGTTGCTCCCACAAAAACAGATGTTAGTTGAAGTCATGAAGAAATAGTAATCTCCAAAAGAGTTGTTTAGTCCACCAAGAAGGGATTAGTGATCTACAGTCAGTGTTTACAGACATCTACAACCAAGTAGATACACTAGAAAAGCAACAAGCCATGGTGGAGATAGAGCTAGTTAGTGTCAAGGAAGAGCTCATGGCTCAACGCCGCATTGTAGAAAAAATCAAGGCCAATTCTTGATTGACAAGGCTGACAGTAGAGAGAAGTATAGCACCCTCAAATGCAAGCTCAAGAATCACAAAGCTAGAGCGGGCATGTAAAGTGTAATAAAGAATGCATTAAGGCGCCACCACCACAGCCCTAGCTAGAGAGGAAGTACTTCAAGCAAAAAAGGATGCCCTTAGAAAGGAGAATGAAGATCTGAAAGCACAAGTGGATGCATTAATGGAAAAGCTAGATTGCAAGAAACAAAACTTTTCTGGCACAGATGAGCACGACCATGATGACCAAGGACAACAGGATGACACACAAAAAGAGCAAGATGCTAGACAAGGGCCACTACCAATTCACCAACAAGGGTCATCATCGTAAGCCACTTGCCCCACAACTAATGAGTAGTCTCTTTCTAGACTATTACTATTGTGAAAACAAAATCTATCAATATAATAAACCATCAAACTATTTGACCAGTATTGCAATATAATAAACCATCAAACTAATTGGCCTTTGTTCACTATGTACAATAGTGCTTGGTGATCCACGTTTACAAAAAGGTAATATCTAAACTTTTTAATGACATAGATTATTCCCAATCCTTCTCTTTTTGTGGTCTTGTAATTTTGGTCCACACTATTGACTTGTTTATTGGAGTAATAGATTGGAAAATCCATATTGTCCTCTCCAGGTTGTGCTAAGATATATCTAATTGCATATGCTGATGCATCTACGTGGACATGGAAGATCTTAATCCAATTAGGATCTTTCAAAATAGGAGTAGAGATTAACATTTTCTTCAACTTTTGAAATTCTTTTTTGCATTCTTCCATCCACTCAAATTTTGTGATGAGAACATAGAGATGTTTTGCAACGATTACATATATATAGATAAACCTTCAGACTGCATACATGTAGATAAACCTTTGGTAGTAGCCACAATGGCCCATAAAGTCTTATATCTTGATAACTTTGGTGGGTCTTGGTAGAAAAACAATAACTTGTATCTTCTCAAGATATGTGGAAATGCCACTTTTAGACACAATGTGCCCTAAAATCTTCCCTTGTCTTACCATCAATACACATTTTTCAGGGTTCAAGCAAATACAATAGGTTTTACACTTATCAAAGATCTTCTTCAGGTGCTCAATAGGTTCATTTCTCAATTGAGAATGCACACATAATACATCCATATAAATGTCTAAGAATTATCTTACATATTCCTTGAATGTGTAGAATGTGGTAGATGCATTGGTTAAACCAAATGGCATCACCATATAAGCAAATATGCCCCACTTTATTGCAAAGGCCATTTTGTGTTGATCCTTCATTTTTACTATGATCTATTTATAGCTTGAAAAGTCTCAAGAAAGTTGTGAGCTTCCTTCCTCATGACTCTTTCAATCACATGGTATGTGATGGGTAAGGGATAGTTTTCCCTTATTGTGGTAGCATTTACGTGCTTGAGATTGACATACACTCATAATTTATGATTCTTTTTGGAAACTACCATGATTGGTGACACCCATGCAATCCATTTTACTTCACCCCAAACTTGGTGCAAAAAGCATCTTTAACAACGGACAGTAATTTCTATTTAAATTTTTATGAACAAAGCATGTGTTTTGTTTATACAGCCATTTCTCTTCTTACAGTTTCTTAGGCTCATCTAAGTCATGCTTATCTACTATGCATAAACTTCAAAATAAATGGTACTTGGTTTGGATTCAATGTTTTTGATGCGGGGGCTGGTTTGCTTCAACTACTGGAGTATGGCTTGGGCCAGCTCCATCATTGTTCTTCCTTGCTACTTTAGGAGCCATCGCGCAACTCAAAAATGGAACTAATAGAAAATGAAAACTTTCTCATACTAAGTGAAAATCTAAGGGCTAAATTCAATCAAAACATTCAAGTAATTCAATAACCTTAATTTTTAGGGTCTAGTAAATTTAGTTGATCCAAAAATCAAGTGAAAAGTCAATTTATGTAGGTAATTCAAGAGAAATTCATTTATTAAAAACAAATTCATTCACATAAAAATCACAACAAAATTTCCAAAGATGAAAAGAGTCTTAGAAAAATTCTATAATATATTTATAAAATTCTAGGATGTATTTTAAATTTTTTTTCTAATTTTACTAGGCTTAAATTTCCTATTTTTAGTGGGAAATCCATTTATTTTAGCCTAAAAGTATTTATTTAATCTAGAAAATCTCTTTTGAAAATAAGGAGAAATTCACAACTAATGTTTTTTGATGCAAGGGTTTAATTTTAAAAATCAAGATAAGAGAGATATATATCTAAGATTGGATAAGCTTTAATCAGCTAATAATTAGCTATTAATTAGTAATATTTATGGTCTTAGCTGATTTTATAGTATCTAAAGTTTGTGATTCCTATTCTTTGCTAAAGGTGTGCCCCTAGGATGTTGACACCTGCCCCTCCATTCAGTATGACACCTGATAGTGGTTCCCATTGTTTTCTGACTTTGTAGTCTACCTGAATTACTGGCACTTCATCATCCGTGGACAACTGCAAGGTCAACTGCTCTAGCGTCGGCTTCAGCCTTCCTTCGTTGTTTGATGAATTTCACTGCTTTAGGCAAAGTTTTTTTGATGTCTTCTAATTCAACTATCAGTTTTTGAATTCTTTCACAGATCTTTACATGTATTTTCTCTCTCTCTCGATCAGAGTTATCCTCAAAACTTGAGGAATTGAGACCATCTGCACAGTGCCAGTCCTCTACTCTGGTGTCATCTTTACCTTCTTCACTGTTTCTCATTCCACTTAGATCTCATTTGACATTTCCTAGATCCTCCACCAGTCCTTGGACTGCAGCCAGCATGGTCTCACAAAGTCCAGATCCTGGCTGATCTGACTGTCTTTTCTCAGAAGACTGGGCTGGTATCTTCTGAATGACTCAAGTCTTAGAACTTTGTGGATGCTCTGGTAGCTTCTTGGCTAGATCTTTTGTGATCTTAGCCGCCGCCAGTTCTCTTTGCTCCTCCCATTCGTTGACTACCTTCTCTTTGCCCTTTGCATTCCATACCTCTCTCTGTTGAGTCCAGTTGCTAGTTTCAGTACTGACTGGTTTTACCGGCTCATCTGGGATTTCCTCAATGACTACCCCTTGACTGCATGTAACTGCTTGTACTAGAACTAGCTCTGAGGCTTTTGCCTCAATAGCCGCAGTAGTGGGCACCTCTGGACATTGAGCCACAAAGTGCCTATACTTGCCACAAGTATAATAGTTTAGGCTTTGATTTTGAAAGTTACCATGACCCCGGCCTTGGCCAACACCTCGTTGGTATCTGCCACGCCCAGTACTAGTGCTAGTGGTACTTGGTTTGTCTTCTTGGGTACACTGGTTGTCTCTACTCTCGCTGGTTCAACGTTAATAAATGCTACTACTAACAAATCCCTTTCCTTCTTGAAATGATGAATGTGAATGCCACAATTGTTCCATAAATGACCATATGCTTTGCAATAGGTACATTGTGGACATTCATTGGAAACATGATCTTTAGATTTGCACCTTGAGCACCAAGTTTCCATTCTCCTAGCTGGTTGTCTGATTTGGCTGTTTTTGGCAATCTGTCGGGCCAATTCTTCAATTTTTTGGACCAAGACCCCTTGTCCTTGCTTTTCTCATGTGAGCTGTTGGAGGTCACACTCGAATCATAATTCTCAGAGAAGGAACTGCTATTACTGGACCTCCTCTTCTTGTGGATTGTCTCCTTCTTATCTTGTTGTTCAAGTTTCAAAGCTCTCTGTACTAAATCATTGAATTTCTTTGTTGGTGCAGGTACCTCTTGTTCTCCGAGCTTCTTACTATGGAACCCATTTAGAAACCATGCATGTAGCCTCTTTTTTGATGGTGGCTCCTACAACTACCTGGTTAACTCCTTGATCTTTTCTACATAGCTTCTCATTGACAACTTCCCTTGTCTAATCTTATTTAGCTTGCAAAGGATGTCCTCATCACCCCTGTTGTCTGAATACTCCAATCTGAAAGCTTTGAGAAATTTGTTGTATGATCTGAGTTGGCAAGCTGGCTAATGGTAGTACCATTTCCTTGCTGCATCTTTGAGTGTCTGAGGAAAATATTCTCCCCAGTCATCTTCATCAATATTCTTCAACTCAAGATACTATTCAAAAGCTTGAATATGAACATCTGGGTCATCTTTCTTTCCTCCTTTGAACACTGGGAAAGATATTTTCAGTGAAGAAGTATAATCATGCCGGACGGAATCGTCTCTGCTTCTTCTGCCCTTGGGAGCCTGACTACATCAAGAAGACTTTTTGTAGTAATCTGTGTCAATGTCCCAATCAACTTCTTCTTCAACTTTGACGACTGCCCTTACTGCCTTTGGCCCCATCTGACTTATGTGTGGACCGAGAACCCCTGGTTTTGTGTTCTTCCTGCTCAACCATTCTCCTCTTGGAATGGATAGAGTGCTGAGAGTCCTTGGCCTCATTAGCATGACTGTGCTCCTCCTGAGCCTCAGTCTCGCTCTCTAGGTCCTTCTTATGCTCAGACTCTCTTTCTGAGACCTCAGGAATAGGGTCGACGTGGTCAAAATCAGTGCCTAACCGGGTTGACGGTTTACGACCACGATTGACTTTGGGTGCCATGTGTTCAACAAAAAATTCAAACTAGGAGATAACAGTTTTCTGGTCAAAGAGCGAACAGCTCTAACCACCGTGATTGCCAAAATGGAATTGGAGCTAATCTCTTCAGACAACTGATCTCAGTGTTAGAATTTAGTGCTGCTGGTTATGTCGACAGTTTAGTTAGTGAGACTCGAACAGAGCATTTATTGAACTGAAATAGATAACTGGACTGGAATGTGATACTAGAACAAGAGACATAACTGAAATACTAGAAGGAATATTCTAAGGGATAGTTCTCGCCTGCTATGACTGTCCTCGCCTTGTACAATTACATCGGTGATTATTTTCAAAACTACTGCAAGAGTTACAAAGCTATAAGAGCGATAGCAAAGTTCCATTCATGCTCCAGTCCTCCTCCACCTTTGGTTTGTCTTCCATTGTCTTCCCAATCTACAGACATTCATTAACAATAAGTAGCCATTCATTACAATAAGTAGCCAATGATCGCTAAACTATGATGTATTGAAAATGTGGTGGAAGGATTCTCACCTTGTGACCTTGCAAACAAAAATGCGCTTGTTGAAGGGCCTCAAGACCCATATAGCCAAATATTCTCGCACATTAGTGAGAGTCCAATGTTTGTTCACTTGGACAACCTCCAAAGCATCGTTGGGCATCCTCACTGCAATGTCAAAGCTTGCAATAGCATCGTCTACACTCTGTAAGGGAGTCCACACTCCAAGCTTGCACATCCAATGATCATAGTGAAATTGTATGTACAAGGAGGTGTGGGATTTTAAATAGCGCATCCCAATACCCAAAGCTCCACCCTTACAACGGTACCTATCCCTATTGTGCATGCCCTCCACAAAACCCTAGTCCTCTTCTAGAAGCCTTCCTAATTCTTCATAATGCACATCTTTACATACAAGCATTGTGGTAGTCTCCAGAAAGCCACTCCTTAAAAATGTGCACGAAACAATGAATAGGAAAACACCAACTCAAGCCCACAGACCTAGAAGCTTTAGAGTATTTCAAAGAGTTTTGGACATCTATTATCATATTTTTCTTGAAAGATGCTACCAATCACAAATATAGTTGTGGCCACTCCATACTTAATAAGGAAGATACTTTGATGGGTTCAAGCTTTACAAACTCTTGTGTAGAAGTAGGCACAATATAAGAGTGAGAATAGAAAAAATTCCTTCTTTGAACCAGTTTGGTTGGGCAAAGATGTGCAAAAATTGTTGATCCAATATCCGCATGTATAGCATTGAATGTGCCGAAGAGACTATGTAGTGGCTGCTCCTCCACCAATGTGGATGGATATATGACTATAAATGCATGAAAAATATTAAGTATGAATCCAAAAAAAACATTACACTGTGATTTCACACCTAGCTTTGTATTCTCAAAACATGCATGTACTTACAATGTGTTGAAAATCGAGGTGGCTGTTGCAATAGCATGTTTGACATTGAGAAAACATGTTGCACAATGGCTACGGTCCCCTTGTCTTTGCTGTTCTTGAATCCAAGGAGCTTTCCTTTCCAATGATAATCCAAGTTTACACAACTCCGCACACGGTGAGGGCCAATAGCAGATGGCTGCATGTATACCCAAGCACCTTTGGTGAACTCTTGTGGCACCCACTCATCATCTATATCTCTTGTGTTGTGGCATGCAAGTGTTGTGACCTCATCCTTTGGATGCCTTTGTGGAGTAGAGTTGGCCATGGTTGAACAAAGACAATCTTGCTTGTTGCTACAATGTAGGTGGGAGATAGGAGAAGTTGGATAGCCCTTGCTTGGTGTGGCAATGGCAGGAGAAGGTGTATAACCCTTGCTTGTTGTGGCAATGGGAGGTGGTAGGGGAGGAGAGAAGAGATTTCTTGTTGTAGCAATGGAGATGGTGTAGAGAGAGAGTGTTGCAGTAGAGGGTGAGTGTGATGGTTGCAACCAAAGAGAGGTTGGAAAAGGAGCTCTAGAGAGAGAAAATCATTTTTTTGCCTGAGAACTAGTTTTGGGGGGGCTTTGGATAGTAAAACATGATATTTTAAATTTTTTTGAAAAAATTGAATGCTAGGGTTTTTTGGTGCACGTTTTGACTTTTTGAGGTTAAAAAAATGCTTTTTTGACCATCAAATAGGTTAAGGAGGTTTTAAGAAGATAAGATTTGAGTTTTGGAAATTTTTGTAATTTTGGGATTTTTTCAGAATCGGATAAAAAAGGAGGGAAGTTGGAGGTTCCATATAGCCACCCCCCCCCCCCACCTTCTCACTAGGTAAAAGGCCATTAAGAAGTGTAAAACTACCTTGTCCCCCTACTTTTTTGAGGGCATAGAGTGTGTCTACCACCCCCTTCTCATTGGCTGGCCTCTAATTAACCTTAATCCCAAAGGGCCCCTAGACGGTTTATATTTTGACTGATGCAATAATGCTAAAAAATTAGGAAGAATTCAATGCACCTTTCATTATTCTCTCCTCCAATTGACCACGGTTATGCTTAATTGACCATGCAAGACATCTAAAATGTATGCATGCACAAGAACCTTATTTTCCCTTCACTATTGATTCAATTTTACACTCAAATGTTTCTTGCACACACACATGTAAGCCCAATTCACTCTTTGCATATACATTATTCATTCAAATCATAACAAGATTTGGAATTAAAACTTTCCCATTAATTAGTGAACAATAGGAGTCCCTTTCATCCCATTGATTCCAATTGGAGATCATTGGAACACACCGCTTTGAATTTGGAAACTTTTATGCACTAACGTTGTTATCAAATCTATTAGTTCAATAATGCATACACATCAATGGTGTGATTGCTCTCTTAGCCAATCCAATTTAATTCTCAATTATTGCAACATAAGTTACTCATATTCAATAGCCCCATCATTCAAACCCATTTAGGTGAGTCATTTAGGGTTTAACGCTTCACACACTTGCTCATGGCATTTGCAATTGCACAAAGTAATGAAGTTTTTGACCATATTGGATCAAATTGGCATACATATCAATGGTAATGTATATAAAATCATCTTCAATTGTGTGAAATTAAATCATCCAAGTGGATTAATTATATTCACACCAATCTTTACATCTTGCATCATTATGATTAGTGATATACACCCATCATTTATTCTCAAATTGGATATCAAGCACCATTGAATAGGCACATACACCCAAATTTAGACTGTAATTTTATGAAGTCATTCCACAAATTTCACATTGCACTGCTCAAATTGTGTACTTGATCAAGCATATAAGAATGCATACATGCTTAATTTCCCTCAAAAAAATCTAGTTTCAACAAGCAATGCACACACTCAAAAATTAAGCACACAACTTCAAATTTGGCTCAATCGACCAAAAGTTAAGGAAAATCAAATGGTCGTGGATGGGAATTTTTTTTATTAATTATGGAGAAATTGAAAAGTTAAAAGGCCATGCACTCACCTAACAAGTGTCAGGACATGCATAAAAGACAGTAGTTAACTGAAGTCAAATTTAGTTAACTGAGAGAGCCCCTCCTCTTGTACCTGACATTTGACAGATCCTCATCAGTTGTGCCCCCTACATAAAGACCTAACCTCCCCCTCACAAGCTACCGCATATTCTCGGGTGGTCAAAGAAGGAAACGCTGCCGGTTCGCACACATGTAGACTCTCTCTCACTCACACATACTCTCTCTCTCTCTCTCTCTCTCTCTCTCTCTCTCTCTCTCTCTCTCTCTCTCTCTCTCTCTCTCTCTCTCTCTCTCTCTCTCTCTCTCTCTCTCTCTGAGCTAGAGGAAGTTCGCGTGGAGAACGCACTCGCGACGAAAGAGGCAAAGATAACACAAACGAAGCGACTAGGGAAGCTATTCATTTAATTTGAGGTATATTTTAAGTTAAATTTTTGCACATATTCTAAGAGAGACTCTCTCTCTTCTCTCTCATCATTTTCTCTCTCTAGAGTTTTTCATAATCTTTCGTGCTATGTAACATGTAACGCTTTCATGCATGATTTTTGCATGCATGAAGTCTCTAGGAATGGTAGGAATCTCTAAAAATTACAAAAATCTTGCATGCATGTCCATTACGCACTCATACTCGCTCTATCTGTGCATACATGGACCTAGATATGTCAATATTATCAAAATAATTATACATAATCATTCATGGATCATTAGATTCAGTAAATTAGTAGTTAGATAGTATAAAATCAACTAAGATAATAAATTTTACTAATCAATAACTAGTTATTAGCTAATTAAAGATTAACTATACATCCGATGAAAGTTTTTGTATCTTTGTTACCATAATTTTTAAAATTACTTCCTACATCAAAAAACATTACTTGTGAGTTTTTCTTGATTTTTGAAAGATATTTTCTAGCTTAAAAAATACTTTTAGGTTAAAATAAATGGATTTTTTGCGAGAAATAGGTAATTTAAGATTAATAAAATTACAAAAAATTAGTAGATACATCTTAGAATTTTTCAAATAGTTTTACAGAATTTCCTAAGATTATTTTTATCTTTAGAAGTTTTATCCTTATTTTTATGCAAATGATTATTTTAATAAATAAATTTTTGATAAATTAGCTACAAAAATCGACCTTTCACTTGATTTTTGGGTCAAGTAAATTCACTAGACCCTAGAAATTAATGTTATTAAATTACTTGGATGTTTGGATTGAATTTAGCTCTCAGACTTGCACTTAGTACGAGAAATTTTTCCTTTTCTATTAATTTCATTTTTGAGTCGTGTGATGGCCCCTAAAGTAGCAAGAAAGAACAACGATGGAGCTGTCCCAGACCATACTCCAATAGTCGAAGCAAAATAGCCACCACAATAAACGTTGTTGTGAATGCAAACCAACTACCAATTATTTTAAAGTTTATGCATAGTAGATAAGCATGACTTAGATGAGCCTAGGAAATTGTAAGTAAAACACTGGCTATATAAACAAAACACATGCTTTGTTCATAGAAACTTAAATAGGAATTGTTATTTGTGTCAAGTTTGGGTTGAAGTAGAGATGAATTCCATTTTTGAATAGACTCAAATAATTGGATAGCAGCTTGATGCCGCGCTGGTGCGCGATGCGGGTTGGTGCCCATGCAACGTTGCTGCGTGATGTCGTGTTGGTGCACGATGCCGGGTTGTTGCCCCAAGAGAGTTGTTTCCCTAAATTGAATAATTGAATATGGATTAGAAAACCTTTGTACAAAGGCTCTGTTGGTGCGGAGAAAATCCTATTGTTTTGGAGGTCGATCGTGATCAGCCACCCATTCAGTTAAATAAGTAGGTTGTTTTCAGTAGATGTGTCTGACAAAAGACTGTCTTTGTGATGTTTGAAATATGGTTGTTAGAACAAGAATTGTGTCAAAAATTAATTACGAAATATGGTTGTTAGAGCAAGAATTGTGTCAAAAATTAATTACGAAACTACTTGTAAAATGTTACACAGTGTGATAATAATTAGGAAACAAAGATGCGGGTGCGTGTGGGGTGGAAAGTGGGGGTTGGTCTAGAACCAATCGTCGGATGAATGGACCCTATAAGTCGGGTGCTTTCCACAAGAGTGGATATATTAGACAATGTTAGCTAACGTAGAATTAAGTCTCAACCTCAGGGAATTGTCTGATGGCGGCTATTCCTCGCACTCAATGAGGAAAAAAGCCTCAATCTATGAACTAAGGATTCTAGCCATTGAGATTTTGGAATGGATAAGCAACCCCTCTTAGGGTGACCACACTAAAAAATACATAGAGTTAGGGTAGCTCATTTGATCGTTCCTTCACTTTGCATTGCAGAATCGGAGAGGATGTGTTGAGCTCTCCTAGTCACCGATCTTAGATGGTCAGGGATGTTATAGGTCGTATCAGAGCCTAGGTTAAACCTAGGTTAACGAGATATAGGTAGAAAGGAATTCTTTTAATATCCATTATTGTTTGATTATTTTTTAAAAATTACTCTATTGGATTGATTTCATATTCTATATATATATATATATAACATGTTTCAGGATCAGTATAAGGCATACATACAATTTCAAGTATTCAACATCATGTATATGACTACGTGCCGCTCAAACAACTACAAATGTTGGGCAATAGTCATGGGAACTCCAAAAGTATTGACCACTCCCCATTTTACCAGGGCATCAAGGATGGTAAAGAACTTGGTGAGTTCGTGGAGGCACTTTCACCATTAGGGCCGGAAGATTAGACAATTTGAGGAATGATCTTCGCCGCCTCAAATAGTTTGAAGAGTTGAAGCTGGTCCATTACTACATCTCTTGGCCAATTAACTTCAGGACAATGATCATAGACAGAAGCGTTAACCACAACCGGTGGGTCTATGACAAGGTCAGTGTTGTAACCGTTCTAGAAGATAGAGTGGTTGTTATGGGGAGACATAGCCACTTCTCTAGCAAAGGAAGGTCGACCAGATTACCGCAACTCCCCTCCACTTATTGATTCCTAACCCTTACTAACCCCCCCCCCCCCCCCCCCCCCCCCCCCCCTCATGTTTCTATCTAAAGAGTGCACAAGAAAATCATGGCTATGATTATATGCCAAAAAATTAGACTTATTATCCTATTTTGTAATAAGGTCATGGACCTCATCTTTGTAAAGGATTCTTACATAAATAAAAGACATTGATTTTCTCATGAATTGTCTCTTGAGTGGTGATGAATGGTTTCCTATGGGCTTGTTGGGGTTTGGTGACCCGTGTATGTTTTAAGGAAGTCGTTGGTGCCACTAATGTTGCAAGCAAAAAGCCTATCGATGCATATGAAATGATGAATCAAGCTTTAGAAAAAATTTACCGCATCACTGATGGTCAATTTTGAGAAGTGATTAATGGATAAATTTGTTGAAGATAGACTTAAATTCTATCTTGTGTAATCAAAACCGGGGACAAATGGAAAGCCCAAGTGGCTCTCTACACAAAAGTACAGGAGAAGAAGTTGCTCCTGAAGCAGATGCAACCCCCTTCTTTCAAGGGTGAAGGGGCTAAAGTTGAAAAGGATGTTGAGGCATGGATGACTGCTATACTTCCTCTAAGACGGCGCAAGCCAATCAATCCATGATGGGAATGTTTCGGTTGATTGGAGAAGCGAAGTTATGGTGGAGTTAGTACTGGCGTGACAAGGGTGTTGCAAAAGATTCCTATTCTTGGGATGAAATCAAACAGGAAGTCTGAGGAAGATATTTGCCCCCTACCCACCAATCTTTGAAGATGAATGAGTTCTTTGATTTAAAGCAAAATGAGATGACCTTGGAGGAGTATTTCTCCAATTTTTTAACATTGAGGAGGTATAGACCGGTTTTGACAAATGAGCAACAAGTGGCCCGATTCTGCCAAGGGTTAAATGCACCTTTGGATGCTCAACTTGAAGCCATGCAGCCCACATCATTGAAGGATGCACTATTTCTTGCTAAGCCTTTGGCCAAGAAGAGGAGATTTCAGCCAACCAATCCTAGTGAGACCCAGAGAAGAATTAATGCAGCTAGATTTGAAGGGAGAAGACCCCAAGGTTATGCAACACCTACAATAACCCAAGGACAAGGAGAGATCTGTTGTTTTGAGTGCAATGAACTAGAATTATAGGCAACAATGTCTTGCCTGGAATTTAATGCAGCAGCTGAAGCTATACCTAGTGGGAATTCACGGGGAGGAAGAACTGGAGGACTTGCATATGAATGTGGAAGAGGCCATGGTCAAATTTCCAAAACTTATGGCAGAGAAATACCTGTTCAAGGGCGTGCTCATGCGGTAAAAATAAAGCCTATATTGGAGGAAGAAATGGAAAGAGCGGCCCTCCATGCTGCTATTGACAATCCCCGGGCTCAGGAACAATTTACAGTTATTCAAACACCAGTCAACCACCAAGGTGAATCTTTCTCATTGTTCATCAATTGTGGAAGCACGCATTTATTTTTGTCCCCTAAATGCCTGCAAAAGTTAAGGCTATCTCAGAATCCAACCAACCCTATGATAGTTGAAATGGAAAATGGGAGATGAGCTATATCTAGATACATGGTGGGAGTCCTAGATTTTGAATTAGGAGGAAGACCCACTTTTGCATTGTTTAGAACCTTACCAATTGGGATATACGACCGAATATTGGGAATGGATTGGTTAGTAGGAAGCAAAGCCAGCATCATGTGTTCAGAAGGAAAGGTAATTTTTTAGGATAAAACTGGGGAAGAAGGGAAGAGGGGATCTCCAAAGGTTTAGTTAGTTAAAGCTATTCAACTCCTAAAATCCCATAAAAAATTAGGACAACAAATCTATGTAGTAAAGCTTACCAAAGTGGACCTTGAGAAAGCAAAAACTAAAAACCCATGGTTGAGTGAGATTGTTGATTTATTTCTTGAGGAACTCACCGAGTTACCACAAAAAAGGGATATAGATCATGAAATTGAAGTTCTTCCAGGAAGTACACCTGTGTCAAAAAATACCCTATAAAATGTCCTTACCTGAAGTGATTGAGCTAAAGGAATAGCTTCACTAGTTATTGGAACAAGAATATATTTGACCTAAAAATTCCAGTTGGGGAGCACCTGTTCTATTTTAGAAGAAGAAGGATAGAACATTTGGACTCTATATTGACTACAGAGGATTGAACCAAGTTACAGTAAAGAACAAGTATCAATCCCTTGCATCAATGAATTACTAGATCGAGTTCACCGAGCTAAAGTCTTTACAAAGATAGACCTAAGGGACTCAGGTTACTATCAAATTTGTGTTAGGGAAGAAGACATTCCAAAGATAGTATCTAACACCCGCTATGGACATTATGAGTTCATTGTTATGTATTTTGGATTGATGAATGCCCCAGCAACCTTCAATCATCTTATGCAAGATATATTCAAAGAACACCTAGATGATTTTGTCCTCATATTTTTTGATGATATTCTAGTTTACACAACAGATAAAGAGTCCATGAGGGTCATGTACGAAAATTTTTGGAGATCCTACGCCAGCATAAGTTGTATGCTAAGGAGAGCAATGTATCTTCTCATCCCCAAAGATCGAACACTTGGGTTTTATAGTATCACAACTGATGGAATTTCAGTGGATACAACCGAGGTTACAGATATTGTGGACTGGCCAGGACCCCAAAATGTTAGTGAAATCAGAGGATTTCTTGGTATAAGAGGAAGGTATTGCATATTCATCAAGGATTATGCTACAATTGTTGCCCCTTTGACAAATCTTTAAAAGAAGGGAGCAATGATTCAATGGAATTTTTGAAAACCATGAGTATTTCAAGACCCTAAAAAAGCAGGTAACCTCAGCTCCATTCTTAAAGTTACTTAACTTCACAAAGCACTTTGAAGTGATTACAGATGCCAACGGTATAGCAATCGGTGGAGTACTTATGTAAGAAGGAAGACCCGTAACTTTTACCTCTTGAAAGATGAAGATTCATGAATGGAATTATCCAACTATGATCTCAAATTACTAGTAGTTGTTCATGCCTTAAAACTATGACCAAAGTGTTAAAGTTAAAAAGCTAAAGCTCCTAGGGAAACTTCAACCGCTGGATATAGCTCAAATGAAGTGGGAGTGTATCAGCATGGACTTTGCATCCGGCTTACCCAAAGTTCAGGGAGAATATGATTTTGTAATGGTAGTCATGGATATGCTGACTAAAGTTTCCCACATCATTCCGGTAAAGACTACCTATACGGCCTCAGATGTATCCCGACTCTTTGTCAAGGAGATTATTTGACTTCATGGACTTCCAAAGCGGATAGTAAGCGACTGAGATACTAAGTTCACTTCAACTTTCGGTTTTCATTGTTTACAGCCATTGGTACCTAGTTAGATTTTAGTGCAAAGCATCATTTCAAGATCGATGGGTCAAACCAAACATGTGAATCAAGTTATTGAAGACATCCTAAGAGCATATTGTAGAAGAGAACCTAATAAGTAGATCCAATATTTACCTCTAGCGGACTTTGCATATAATGCATCCCATTATCAAAGCATTGGAATGACGCCTTTGTGTGCATTTTATGGTCATGATTGCTTATCACCTTTAAATTTCTTAGATCCAACCATAAGAGTCAAAGCTTCCAAGAAAATGCATGAAGACATGGAGGCTCAGACTAAAGAAATACGTAAAGACATTCAAGCTGCTAAAGATCGACAAAAGAAGTATGCAGATCAAGCAGATCAAAAAGAACCTTCAAGCCTGGAGATCAAGTTTTCTTGAGAGTAAAGCCAAAGAAGAGCAATCTATCTTTGGGCAAGTATAAGAAGCTTAGCTACAAATATTGTGGACCCTATCAAATAGAAAAGAATATAGGGAGTCAAGCCTACAGACTCAAGCTACCCTCTCATCTCAAGGTTCATAATGTATTCCATGTTAGTAAATTGAAGGAATACATCTCCAACATAGATCATGTTTTTGATGATGAACAAATTGTAATGCGCTCCCAAGGAATTCTTGAGCTTCAACCCGATAGAATCTTAGAATCTAGCAAAAGAAACCTTAAAAATAGAACCCTAAGAGAGCATCTAGTCTAATGGAAAGATTACCCTGAAGAAGATGCCACTTGGGAAGATGAAAGAAATCTCTCGAAGGATTTTCCAAACTTTCTTTCTAAATCAAGAAGTTTTGATTTCTTAAGTTGGGGACAATGTAATGTGCCTCCCTCACTGATGTTTTGTACCCTCGTTCATTAATTCAAGGAGCATACCCTAAGATTTACGTGTCTGTTTTTGTATTTTTTGAGTCTAGTCACAAGTAATAAAACATGTGTATCAATGTGTGCATCTTGAATTCACTATAGAGAGCTTTCTAACGGACCTGACGACATCCAAAACAGGGCCAAAATGTGACTTAAGCTCACATTTAAGCTAACAATTTATTATTATTATGGAAAATTTCAAGGGTTAAAAGGCCATGCACTCACCTCACAAGTGTCGGGACATGCAAAAAAGACCCCAGTTAACTAGACTCAAATTTAGTTAATTGAGAGAGCCCCTCCTCCTGCACGTGACATTTGGCAAATCCTCATCAGCCCCGTCCCCCTATATAAAGACCTAGCGTCTCCCTCACAAGCTACTGCACATTCTCGGGTGGTCCAAGAAGGAAACGATAATAGTTTGCACACACGTAGACTCTCTCTCTCTCACTCACACATACTCTCTCTCTCTCTCTCTCTCTCTCTCTCTCTCTCTCTCTCTCTCTCTCTCTCTCTCTCTCTCTCTCTCTCTCTCTCTCTCTCTCTCTCTCTCTCTCTCCAACAAAAAACGCAGCCGTTTTTTGACCTAGTAGACAACAGTTCACTCTTTTGATCATAACTTCTTCATCCAAACTTTGATTTTGGGGATCTATAACCTCAATTGAAGAGCACAAAGCCCTCTACGCATTGATGTAAAGATAGAAATTTTCAGAGTTATGGAAGGCGTTTCTATAGCAGCATTTCTGAATCGAACAGGTTCAGGAAAATTGACTCTCATCTCTTATTTTACATACAATGTCTTATGGTACTTGCAAGGGTTATTTTTGTTTAACAAGGTCCACGACCATTGTGGAAAATGATCCAAAATCTCCTAAGTGTGGAGATAGAAACACAACCACCCAAGCAATGACAACGAAAACCATGATCATGGGATACTTGGTATCATTGCAAGAGACCGTAAACAAACAAGGCAAAGCCTTACGAGCACTTGCAATGGAGAATGGCACACTAAGGGTACTTGTGGTTGAGAATGAGAATCTCAAGAGGACACTTGAGATGCAAACAACACGTTTGATGCAACTTGAAGAGGAAGTCAAGGAATGTAAATTCTCTCTTGTGTATTTGAATGCTTTGAAGGAGAGAATCAGCAAAGTAGAGAATGACCATGTATTGAAAGAGGAGAAATTTGACACCATGAGTCGGGATGTATACGACATGAAAAATGTATGCACAAACAAGTCTTGGGCTGATGTATGTGGTAGCGATGTGGTTTCCAATTCCTCACTCATGCAAGCTATGGTTCAAACAAAGAATGTTTAGAATGTGAATGTGGAGGAGTTGAAGGAACGGGAGCGACGTTCCAAGAACATTGTTATTCGTGGAATTCCCAAAGAGAAGTTAGAGACACCTCCTTCTCTTGCCATTGTTATCAAATATTTCTTCAAAGCCCACTTTGGCATGTCCGGAGTTATGGTCTATGGATCACATAGAGTGGGGAAGCAAGGAGCTCCTCGCTCTGGAAAACGGCCAATTGTATGTACCATGCCGGATGAGACCAAGAAAAAGATTATCCTTGATAATAGTTGGATATATTTGAGGGATACAAAATGTTTTTTATGTGAAGGTCGCACTATTAAGCAACAAAACATGCGTCACAAGGCATATGAGAAAAAGAATAAGAAAAACAAGGAGATCTCTCATGAAGAAAATGTGCCCAACAAGGAGGCAAGTCTCTCGAGAAAATAGGGATGTGTGACCTATGAAACCGAGTTACACTTGAAAATATGCTTTAGGAATTTTAATGGATACCCATGGAATGCGGAGGTTAGCATTGATAAACTAACAAGCAAAGCTGATGTTGTACTTCTTGTTGAAACTTGGGAGCATGATACACAAAGGATTAACGACTTGGAGGATTACAATGTATATTCATTGATGTGGTCAAAGAATCTCAAGCAACAAAGAGGGCAAGGAGGGGTAGCATGTATGGTTAAGAAAGGATTGGAAGATTTTGAATCAATTGTGAAAGATGACAAGTACAAACGTTATGTATGGTTGAAAATTATGACATCAAAAAGAGCACCCATTTTTGTAGCTGGTTACTACATTCCTCATCATGATTCCCCCTTTTATGCTTGCATGGATAGAGATCATCCATTTTTTGATTTAAAAGAGGACATTGCTTATTTCAAAGGTAAAGGTGATGTTATTGTATTTGGGGATATGAATGCTCTCACAAAAGCATTGCAAAATGATACTCAACAATTTGATATGCCATACATTTCAAGGGAGTTGGAGGAAGTTCACTTGTATGATCGTACTTCAATGGATGAGAAAGAGCCAGATCACTAGGAAAAGTTACTTTTACACATGTGTAATAGCACGGGTATGCTCATTGTCAATGGTGTATCTTTGTGGAGTGGAACCAATGGATTTACATGTAGGAGACATAATGGGGATAGGGTGATTGAATATATGCTACTCTCTGAATCCATCATGTATTTCATAAAGAGTTTTATGTTTGGTCAATGGACCCCGGAATCGACCATCACACCTTATGTATTGACCTTTCATGTGGAGAAGCAACTAAGCATGATAATCTTAGCCAAAGGAAAGAGAAATTATCACTATGTATGGATTTCAAATGGGCACCATTGTACATTGAAATGGTTGAGCAAAAATTATGGATGATAAAGTTACAATATGATACATCGTTGGAAACTAAATGGGAAGCTTTCAAGAAAAATATTTGTTCTCGTGCCGAAGAATGATTTGCCATAAAGCATTTCCATGGTATCAACAAAGATAGATCACGTAAAAGGTGGCTTGATAAAGAATGTCAAGATGCTCAAAAGTCCTTGATAAAGCTTGATGCATCTATGGACAAAGACAACTATCAAAGTCATTTGCATACATACAAGGCATTGATTCAAAATAACATAAGAAGATGGGAAGTAGAGCAGCAACTTTTCCAATTCTAAGAAAAGACACATGCATGTGGAAGGTTTTGGAGAAACTTGAGGGGCAAGCGGGTTGAGAATTTTGGTAACTTGAGTCTTGTGGATATGTACACACATTGTAGGCAATTATATGAGCAAGTAAATGCTGAAAAACTGCCATTTTATGGTTCACTCCCATGTATGCCCTTTTTTTTTAACTATTGAGGATATATGCGGTGAGCTTGAAAAGTTGGCCACTCGCAAAGCGAGAGATCTTCAAGGTATCAAGCCAGAGGTGATCAAATGGACGGGAGATTTTACCCATGAGTGGATGTGTGATATGTTCATTCTTGCACTTCAACATGGTATGCCTTATGATTGGAGTACTATATGGGTTAAATCTTTGCATAAAGGAGGGGATGTAAAGAATTTAAACAACTATTGGACTATAATGATTGGGTCTCTTACGAAAAATTTGTTTGGGTGCATAATGGAGATGAAATTGAGTGATTGGGCTGAAGAGAATGACAAGTGTGCAAAGGGAGAAGCGGGTTTTTGTTGATGCCATAGCACCATTGATCATCTTGTCACTCTTTGTCTTCTCATGGAGGAAAGTTGGTTGAAAGGCAAGCGATTGTATTGTTGTTTTGTGGACTTTAATAAAGCCTTTGATATGATTCCACGTAACAATTTGTGGAGAAGGATGGAAGAACTCCAAGTTCCAAGTGAGTTTATGCTTGCGGTTTCTAGAATCTATGAGAAGGTGACTTGTCAATTGCGCATGAGAAGAGAAATTTCAAAAAAAAAATATAAGCACTATTGGGGTTAAACAAGGATGTCCGTTGTCACCAACTCTATTTGGTCTATGCATCAATGAGTTGGAACAAATGGTACTTGACTTTATGCAAGAAGAAGGCATTGAAGAGGTCACTATTTGCAATGCATTAATCATGCTTTTGTTGTATGCGGATGATGTAGTGCTTCTAGCACACACTTTAGAAGATGTACAAAAGCTTATGGTTGTCCTTGAGAACTTTTTCTTGCATAGTGGACTGATCACAAGTGGCATGGATGTGCTATGCATCATTTGAAAGCGGGAAAGAGAGCATATTATGCATTTGAGAACATGTGTAATGCAGGAAACATCAAGTGCTGGGTTCTCAAGAAGTATCTTTTTGATGCATTGGTGACACCGGTTCTTCTTTATGGAGTTGAAGTGTGGGGCGGGAGCATCTCAAAGTCTACTTGGAAAGAGTTTGAGAATGTCCAAAAGCGTTTTCTTACAAACTTTCTCCAAGTTAAGACA
The DNA here is from genome assembly GCF_014529385.1 of Adiantum capillus-veneris. Taxonomy (NCBI): domain Eukaryota; kingdom Viridiplantae; phylum Streptophyta; class Polypodiopsida; order Polypodiales; family Pteridaceae; genus Adiantum; species Adiantum capillus-veneris. The sequence continues at coordinate 7,570,667 of NC_140934.1, forward strand.
CAAACACCATATATGCTCCTACTTCTTGAGTCAGGATCTCTTCCAATTGAGGTTATGGGCATGGAAAGGGTTGTGGAGTACATGATAAAGATGCGTCAAAACCCCTCACATCAACTTCCTACAACTGCATGGGAAGCAAGTAAAAAATTTCAAAAGATGCATAAAAGCAAGATCTTAAGCATGGGATGGATGCAAGACATAAAGAAGTGATTTGGGAGATGAGATGCATTACACATGCTACATGATTCTTCAATTGACCCAAGTGAATGAAGCTTTTCTACAACTCCAATGTATTACGGCTTGGGAGAAATCCGATGGGTCACGCTTCATACATTACACTACCCATATTGCCCCTAACTACAAAACCATGTTCTTCGCTGAAAGAGGAAACCGTACTCACACTTACATGATTGAGCCTATCCCCTTGTCAGTGATACGCACTATCGCAGCCATTTGGCATAGCTCCCATTTCCTTCGATGCGAGATAGGGCGTTCGGGAAATGGACAAGAGTCAAATCGGCTGTGCACATTATGCTCACTACAAGTTGAGAGTTTGAGTACCACAAACTACTAGAGTGCTCAGCTTTTGGTCACATCCGAACTTGCTTCTCTCACATTTTCAGCCATAACTTAGATCTACACACTTTTCTCTTCCGGCCACACAGTGTGGACTCTCCATTGCAACTCTCATCACCACAATTTTGGAGCATGGAGAGTCACTCATTAGCCATACACATACATCACATGTAACTTTGGTCCCATAGGTCATATTTGATCTCTGAGGACAATAATAAAATCTATCTATCTCTCTCTCTCTCTTCGAGCTAGAGGAAATTTGCGTGCAGAACGCACTCACGACAAAAGAGGCAAAGATAACGTGATGAACAAAACGACGAGAGAAACCACTTATTGAATTAGAGGTATATTTCAAGGTAAATTTTTGTACATATTCTAAGAGAGACTCTCTCTCTTCTCACTCTCATCATTTTCTCTCTCTAGATTTTTTTGTAATCTTTCATGCTATGTAACATGCTACTCGTGCATGCATGATTTTTGCATGCATGAAGTATCTAGGAATGATAGGGATCTCTGAAAATCATAAGAATCTTGCATGCATGCCCATTACGTACTCGTACTCGCTCTATTTGTGCATACATAGACCTAGATATGTCTGTATTATCAAAATAATTATACATAATCATTCATGGGTCATTAGATTCACTATATTAGTAATTGATCACAGAGTTGTGCAAGCAACTGGGATGATTGAAAATATGCAAATAAGGGTGGGAAAAGAAAAGTTCAAGACCAGCTTCTTAGTAGTGGATGTGCAAGGCGCATATGGGATGCTACTGGGATGCCCATGGCTACGAACGGCACAGGCTCCTCACGATTATGCCAATTAGACTGACAATACAGGGTTCCAATAGAATAATTAAAATCCACACAAACAACACCAAAAGCTGGAGAAAGGCACTACGACTAGAAGAGCTTTGCCAGAAGTATGGGGTAAAGAAAATTGAGAGGATGCTAGCGGCTATGAATATTTTTCCACTCGTTGAGATAGATCTAAATGCAATATTATTTGACAAGGATTAGACTGAAAAGCAAAGGAAGAATTTTCCAGATCAGTTCACCGAACTAAATCCTGGAGAACGACTACCAGCTAACTAGATGTCTAGAGAAACTAGTTGACTCCAAAGAAGAATTTTCAGATTCTAGTACACCAGCGGTTACTGAAGAGGTGCACTCTGAAGAAGTTCTTGAAACCCAAAATGACAGTTCAAAACTACAAGGTCCGTCTCGGAACTATGCTGAGGAGTTAACCAAAAGGAAGGGAGGAGGGCCTAACTGGTTGCTTTCAGATGATCAGGAAATCAAAGAGTGGAATCTGGGTTCTCAGAAAAATCCTCGATTGATCAAGGTAAACAAGCATCCGAACCCAGGAATGAAAGAAAAAGCCCGACACATGTTCCAAAAGTACAAAGAAGTATTTGCATGGGAAAGAGGTCTGTCAACGTAGAATACCTCTGAAGCCAGATGCCAGTGATACCAAATTAGCCGCACCGCCCTCTAGCCCGGCCAAAGAAACTGAAGTTGGCCGGTTTTTGAAATCAAGGCCACAAGAATCAACCTCATTCGGGGAGCCGGAGGTAAAAACAACAGAAAAAATGTTTTTTTGTATTATTATTGCCGCCACCAACTCGCGCACGTGAAGTAGGTCGCCGCGCCTCCTTTTGGCACCACACACTCCCTCTCATCTTTTATTTTCCCTCTCTCTCTTCCACCAAGCCCATAGGGTGCATAAAATATTTGTATTTTCTCTCTCCCTCGGCCCGCCATGCAAAGGACAAGAACCTCTTTCTCTCTCTCTTGCATTATTCACACACACACCCACACTCTCGCCACCTCACTCTCCCCTCCCTCTCCCCACTTGTCTCCCTCCCCCTCTAGCGGGCCGTCTGCCAACCCCTCTCTCCCTCATCTCCACCCTTACCTCTCTCTCTCTCTCTCTCTCTCTCTCTCTCTCTCTCTCTCTCTCTCTCTCTCTCTCTCTCTCTCTCTCTCTCTCTCTCTCTCTCTCTCTCTCTCTCTCTCTCTCTCTCTCTCTCATGATACACACACACACTCTCTCTCATAGCACCCACCCAACACACACACACCCTCTCGATCCTCGCTACTCTCTTCCCCTCCCCCACCACGTTGACCCCACCCCCCCCCCCCCCTCTCGCTCTCTGTCAGCCAGGCCACGTGCAGCCCGGGCTCTCTCTCTCTCTCTTTCTCTCTCCGCTCTCTGTGCTGCCAGGACCCAAAGGTGCAATTAAACTCTCTCTCTCTCTCATAGCACACCCATACACACACCCACTTCACCCATCCCTCACCCACTCACCCCCGCCATCACCAAGATCTCTCTCTCTCTCTCTCTCTCTCTCTCTCTCTCTCTCTCTCTCTCTCTCTCTCTCTCTCTCTCTCTCTCTCTCTCTCTCTCTCTCTCTCTCTCTCTCTCTCTCTCTCTCTCTCTCTCTCTCTCTGTGTGTGTGTGTGTGTGTGTGTGTGTGTGTGTGTGTGTGTGTGTGTATGAGCAGCCTCAAAGGCACTGCAGGGAAAAACACACACACACTTACACACCCACACACAACCTATATACATACACACACCCACTCACAAGCATCTCGACATACATACACGAGCACGCCTACACGCACTCACTTATACACACACAGTACGCACGCATATACGCACATATAGAAAAATTAAAAAATGAAGGAATCAACATCATTGACAAAGAATAAAGACGGCCAACTCGCGGAATGGCGACACCGAAACAAGGAAAGATGACGAAGGCATGCCCTGATAGGCACCAAAAGGAAGTGACACGTAGCATCTTGGCATCACGCAACAAAATACCAATTCTGGAAGCATTAAACCTCACACCGGCCACCCAAACCATCAACACAACCCCTTGTAAATTCCCTGACCCCCAACTCTTTTCAAATAACCTAGCCAGCAGCTAGTGGATTGTAAAATAACTCCCCACCCCACTCTTACTCCCCTTCTCTCTATCTCTACCTTCTCTCCCCTTCTATCTGTCTCACTAGAGAGGCATCTAGACCCTCTACAGTGACCAGTGGATATCTGCAAGAACCATTAAGTAAAGACCACCTCTCAAGACTATCATCACCAATCTCCTTCCATACCATGGTTGAGTTGCTAGTCATGACCACCCCATGCACATAAGGCACTCACTATTCCCCCTGCAGGGCAACATGAGCATGCTAGGATTGAATGCATCGACACCAGCTACCCCGGGCCACTCTCGATGCTGGTGATTGACGTCATCGGTGGTTGCATCGTCTTCATGTTTTCCCTCAACTAACTTCCCGCTAATATACTAACCCCGCTAACTCCAAACTTTGCCATGCACCATATGGCGCTTGCATTCCATCATGCATCCCCTGTGCCAAGAGCAAGGTTTGTAACAGTCAAGACCACCATTTGTAAGTATCATCATCATCAATAAAAGTGTGCAATGTTTTCTTGATCTTTGAGTCCATTCTTTGTTCTCCTTAGCTTTGTTTTTCCCACATTTGCGGGATGTTTCATCTCTTGTATATCACTTTTCTTGTGCTTCATCACGTGCGGCCTCTCCAGTCAGTAAGTATGCTCCATTCTGACCTTGTCACATACCTCTCTCGTACACACACTCCTGATTGCTGACTAGGAATTTTTCTACATTCGGACATTTGCTTTATCAACACCATTTCATGTTGGTTACCTAGAGGGCATCTGTTAACCCTCACGGCACACGGACACCCTATGATCTATAAACGTTGTATTATTTAGAGTCAGGTACCGGGCTTGTCGGACCAATAGGGAAAGGTAGAGTGATCGCCGATGAGAGGCGCACTTTAACTTGGACATTCAAGGGATTAGTTGGTTAAGCATGGGCGCCCAAGTGTGAATGGGGTGAGCTCCTATAAAAGCCAACTAAACCTAATTTTTACTCATTCTCTCATTTTTGCAATTGAAGAGTGCTCTTGCTCCATCTCCATCTTCTTCTTCTTCACCTCCTTGTGTGGTAGCTTAACTACAAGGTTTTCTAGATATAGCCTCTAGTCAGCCCTTGAACATGAATACTTGGCTCTCGCGATTAAACAACTTAATTGACCACAGAAAGTTAAGAAGCTTACCCATGGTATTAATACTTGATCTCTAGTGCCTTTCGACCGTCAAATTAGCGACCCCAGACTTGTTTAATTTTTTGCCTTTACATCTGTTTATGCATTTGATTACATTGCAATTTAATGTTCATTGCTAACAAATTGTTTGAAATTCTTTTACCAATCAATGTGTCTACCTAAAACTGCATATGCTTTTTAAGAGAATGCAATTACTGTGCCAATGTTGTTTGATTTTGCAGTGACTGAAGAAGGCTAAGGACATTCATCTCAAATGCTCTTCCACCTCGACGAACCAGCTTCAACTCAATAGCTTCCGAGGACGGAATCTACATCAGGAAGGGGGGCATGTTAACCCTCACGGCACACGGACACCCTATGATCTATAAACGTTGTATTATTTAGAGTCAGGTACCGGGCTTGTCGGACCAATAGGGAAAGGTAGAGTGATCGCCGATGAGAGGCGCACTTTAACTTGGACATTCAATGGATTAGTTGGTTAAGCATGGGCGCCCAAGTGTGAATGGGGTGAGCTCCTATAAAAGCCAACTAAACCTAATTTTTACTCATTCTCTCATTTGTGCAATTGAAGAGTGCTCTTGCTCCATCTCCATCTTCTTCTTCTTCACCTCCTTGTGTGTGTGTGTGTGAGAGAGAGGGAGAGGGAGAGTGTGTGTGCGATCGAGCATTACGAAGGCACGACGGCGGCGAAGCGGTTGAGTGCGGCACGACTGCAGCTTCTTCTTCATCGCGGCGAGGAATCCACCACGAAGGCGAGCGTAGAGCGGTGAGTGACACACCCTTTGTTTTCTTGAGCTTGCTAGTTTAGGCTTGTTGTGTTCTTGGAGCCGTTTGTGGCTCGCATACGGTGTATTGGCAAGTCCCTTGCTTCGACAGTGCGGCAAGGAGCGCACAGCATCTCACTTTTGCTACCCTAGGTCATCTATGTCTACATCCTAGCCGCCCTTATGCTAGGTGGTGCCCCTCTCTAGTTATAGGATAACTCCTACCTTGAGATAATGCTTGGGGATGTTTAGGCTATGTGTGTTGTAGAGGCCACCCCATATGGCATGTGTTAGAAGCGGCTAACACAGGCTACATCAAATATGCATCAAGCGGGAGATATACTATGGTTGTGCATAATATTTTCAACTCACCTTTTATAAGTCTTGGTCTCACTTGGAGCTCCAAAGTTGTATGTGTAGTTAGAGTGCTCAAGCTTAAACCCATAGTAGAAGTGATTGTGGTGAAAGCCCTTAAAAGGAAGCCTTTAGGCAAGGAGGCTCCATTCTTGAGTATCCACTCTTGAGAATCCGCTTTTGAGATCTCCCTCTCTCTTGAGTGTTCACTCTATGGCATAGCCTTGATCTTAATGTCTATGCTTGAGAGGCTAGTGCTAATCATTGTAATTAGAGTAAGCTCTTCTTGATTAATCTAATTCATATTTTCTCATTAGTCTATTTTTCCTCTACATTTCATCATGTCATGGAGTAGTATTACATTCTCATTATTCTAGATTTGACAGAGGTATGTACTTCTTGCTATTAACCACTATTATCTCTCTACGAGCAATTGATCTGCGATATTTAGCATCACTAATTAGGTTGATTAAGTTGGGTCTTAATCTTGTAATTTGTATGTGTGCCCTATTCTTTGCTTCTGTGTAGATAGGTTTTATGAAGCTCTAGCACCATTCACCTTGTGTGTGTAGCTATTGATGAAGTGCCGTGATCGACATGTGGTAATTAGTGTGTTCTTATCATTAGTGTGCTTGGGGTTTCTAGTCTATGGCAAGTCGGACTTCGGTGGACTTGATGTGTGTAGGAGCTTTTAGATTGGTGATTAGAGAATGATTAGAGTTAGTTTTGCAGTGGCTAATCTCTACTTACATTGGAGAGTTGATCACTTGAATCCTCTATTCCTATTCATCCGATGCTCATGCTTCCAAGCCCTAGCTGGGTTGCTGATCCACGGATTTGATAATTTTGTGTGGGTTTCGATTAGGTCATGCTACAACACGTACTCCCAACATCTGGCACCGTTGCCGGGGATCGATAACCTAAGCTAGTGAGTTTAGGATGTGTAGAATAGAGTAATTTCATTACTAATTTCTCGGTTTTTGAGTATGTGTAACTCTATTTTTGGTTTGATTTGATGATGATGTGCAAGAAATTGATGCTAATGTTGAGTTATGAATACCCCAAACCCCCAATTACACTAATTTCATGCTAACCCTTACTAATTTCGCTTCGTTTCCATGATAATTGTACTAATTTCATGCTAATTTTTGACTAACTTTGCTAACCTAGCCACTAACATTGAAGTGTAATGAATGTTAAATCCCCTTTTTAGAGATGGAATCATCACTCTAATAAAGTTAATTGTACTAATTTATGCTTAATTTGATATTTTGAGTGTTTGATTTTGACCTACAAATAGTCAATTTTGGAGCCGATTTGATGGTGCACACAATGATGCGTCTTTGCGTAGAGCAAAGAAATAGCTTGGAGCGTAATTATGATGTAAGTGCACTCACTTGTTATGTCAATTCTTGATTGATTAATGTGGTTCAATGTTGTTAATCATTTGCTAAAATTAGGTGTGTAACACAAATTGACCTGCACTTTGCACCTAATTTGATACACTTGGAATGAAATTGATGATCAAATCGTGACTAATGAACCTTGTGTGTATCAAAATAATGCTTAATTCTCGTCAAGAATTCATGTGTGTGCATAAAAATCATTGTTTGTGTGCCTGCACCAAAGAAGAAAAAAACTGTCAAAAATTTGAAGTGTGTGTACACCTAATCTTGAATGTGTGCATACATAAAAATTGATGTAATTTATTATACACAAGTATGCAATCATGTAAATGATGTGTATGTTAGGCTAATTCAATCATTGGATAAGCCTAATTGCCAAAAACTTGAGCAAAAATTGAGTGTGTGTGCCTATCCAAGACCACTTGATTTTCTATGATTGATGGTCAATTAGGGCACCTAAATGGTTTTTGATTGTGAAATGTTCATAAAAAGTTGGTGCAATCATTACGTGTAAGCCTAAATGCATTGCCAATTGAGCCAAATTTGATCATTTGTAAGCCTAAATGCATTGCCAATTGAGCCAAATTTGATCATTTGTGCTTAATTTTTGAGTGTGTGCATTGCTTGATTGGGTAAAAATAGTGTTAATTTTTTAGAAATTAAGCATGCATGCATTCACTTATGCTTGATTGAGTTTTCAGTTTGAGCATTGCAATGTGAAATTGATAGAATAATTGCATAAAATTTTGGCCTAAATTTGGGTGTGTGTGCCTAGGTGAAAGCATGTATAGGTGGACTGCTTTTGCCACTATATAGTGTTTAGGCGTTTGAAACAGTGGGATTAAATTCAAAATTTATGGAAAAAAAGGGTTAAAATTTGACGTGTACTAAGTGAAAGCGCTTACTCATCAATGATCACCTCAAGGTATGTTCAAGCACTTAATGCAAATATTCTCTCGAGTCTTGTCCCTCCCACTCTGTCTCGCTCATTCCTCCCCCCTCTCTCTGTCTTGCCAGCGCCATTCAGGTTTCTGATTCCCTCTTTCCTCCCTCCTTTGCATTTCTCTGCTAGCCGAAGCAACAAGCAGCAACATCACAACAACAGCAAGCAAATTCAGGAGGAGTACTTTTTGCTGGGCTGGTCATCAACTTCGGTAAAAATCCCCTGCAGCAGCAATAGGTATGTGTCATCATGTAGCTTGAAGCATTCTATCTCGAATGTTGGTTGAATTTGAATGTGGCTGGTTTTCCTAGGTAGCATTTCGAGGTAGCATTGATCCATGTTTTAACATGCTTCATGCAGATGTAGAAGCGTTGTATGCTTGTCTCTGAATGTGTGGCAAGATAACCAAAGGGAGCTTGGCCTAGTGGTTAAAAGGAATGGGTGGGTGCGTAAGGACCCAGGTTCAACCCCTGGTGATATGGTCTGCCCTCTGTTGGGTGGCAAGATAATCATGGATTGTAACTATTAATGATGCATGTGTAAGTTTAGAATTTATTTCTGGAATGTATATGCATTGTGCACATCTAATTGATCACCCTTGTGGATGCTTTATAAGAATGCATCATGCAGCTTGAAGCATGAATGCATATTTTATCAACTGTGTGTGCATGCTTATACGAATGCATCATGCAGATTCAAGCATGAATTCATTTAACTATTGATCTTGTATCTATGTGGCATTTGTGATTTTTTCAGGATGAATAACCAGGCTACAAAAGGACCTTCAGACTCTGACAAGGATACACCTAGGAAGGGAAAGAGCTCTACGCAGGAGTCGCCTATCAAAACAGGTTAGATGCATCATGCATGCATTTCTAAAATTGGTTTTATGTCTTGTAAAATTTCTGAATTTTTTGCACATGCATGCTACAAAAAGAACTTCCGAGTCCCCCAAGGGTACACCTAAGAAGCAAAATGTTCAGCAGGTTAGATGCAGGTATTTCCCCCATGGATTCAATTAAAGTGTTGCTTTATTAGGAAAAAATAGTGTGCACACCACTAGTAAATATCAAGTGGGTGAACCCCACTTTTTATGGGTACAGCACCACTGATAGGCTGTGTTGAAGTGGTTCACCTACAGCACCCTTAAAAGTTGGGTAGAAACCATGGTTGCATCACTACATAGTTATGTTGATATGGTGCACCATCTCTTAAAAGTGATACTGGACCACTTTAAAGTGCTTGGCAACACTAAAAAGAGGTAAGGTTCTAGTAAAAACTGGCGATACAATGGGTGCATCACTTTCCACTGGAAAACCCTAACTATTTTGTGGTGAAGCATCACTTTTAAGTGAAGCATCACAATGGTGCACCACTTTTCAGTGGTTTTACACACTTTTAAGATACCAAATAGCGTTCTAGTTAAGAAGCACCACTTTCTAGTGGTAAACACAACTATAAAGTGGTGCTTCTTAACTAGAACGTTATTCGGTACCTTAAAAGTGTGTAAAACCACTAAAAAGTGGTGCTTTTTAACCTGAACGTTATTTGGTTTAAAGTGGTAAACACCAATAAAGTGGTGCTCACCACTTTTTGTGGTTCAAATCACATTTAAGTGGTGTTTATATTGGTGAAGACCACTATAAAGTGGTGAACATCACTATAAAGTGGTGCTCCTTAACTAGAACGTTATTCGGTACCTTAAAAGTGTGTAGGACCACTGAAAAGTGGTGCTTCTTAACCTGAACGTTATTTGGTATAAAGTGGTAAACACCAATAAAGTGGTGGTCACCACTTTTTGTGGTTCAAATCACATTTAAGTGGCGGTGCGTGATAGTCAACCACTTTCAGTGCTGTAGAACCACTTTTTAGTGATGCTTTACAAAAGTCCAATAATCGTTAGTTCTGCATCTTTGCTAAAAGTGGTGGTTAAGTGCTTTTAAGTGATGAAGCTTTACAAGGAGATACCACATTCTATTGGTGTAGCACCACTTTTTAGGAGTGTAGCACCAGTTTTAAGTTGTGTACAACAATTCACATCGGTGTAGCACAACTGAACAATGGTTCAACCCACTTTTATGTGCTGGAGCACCACTTTAAAGTGGTGAAGAAACACCAAAAGGGGATGTATCACTAGAAAATAATGGTGTAGCAAGACTTTTTAGTGTTACCTAACCAGTTTTAAGTGGTTGAGAACCATTTAGTGGTACACCACCACTTAAAAACTTTGCAGTACCACTGAGAATGGTGCAGAAATCATTTCAACCACTTCTTATTGTTGATAAAACAAGTTTAATTATGGCTCATTACATACTAACATGCATTCTTATATGTTTTTATAGGGAGGTGGACAGTACCACGAGTGGCCTTACCCACTCAAACAAAATTTTGCTTCACCAAGAAAGATTTTCATACCGAATATGGGCTATGCTTGGTTGGCCAGGATCCGAAGCTCCTATGTGATGATGATTTCTCAGATGAGGAGTGGCTTAGTGTATGGCTTTACAAGCGCCATCAAAAGGAGAAGATGCATTTAAAGGGGCTGAGACCTAAAATGTATGAAGAATGTCTCCTGCTATAGCACAAAGTATATCAGGGAGCTCCCCCAAACAACGAGGTAGGCGTGCATTTTGCACATGGATTTACTTGGCAGAAGTGCAAGGCCGCTGAAGATTCTGAAGGTTTAGTTGCATGGGCTGTGTATGCTGAAGGTGTTATCAAAATGTTACGCCAACAGAAAACTTTAAATAGGAAATTGGAGAAATGGAGGTCCACAAACGGTCCATGTCTTGGAAGCGAGTGGAAATTTAATGCAGAAAATATGCCTAATTACACTGACAGTACTGGCACAGGCTTTGACTGGCAAACATACTCAGGTGGACATCAATTTTCAGGGTAGGCTAAGGAGGAATTTCTAAAGAAGCGGGCCTTTCGCTCGATGGGAACATTTGGAATGTCAAATGTTTCCTCGACTACATTTTCTGCGTCAACGGCTGATGTAGCAGCTATTTCTAACATGAAGGCTAATGCTGCTGAAAAGTTGAAAGAGAAGCAGCAATGTCTTGAAGCAATAAAAATTGCTTTAGATCAATCAAAGAAAAAGAGAGATGAGCAGGTTGGTTTGATGCGAGGAGCCGCCAAGATCGTAGAGAGAATGAACAAGGATATGGAGGAACTCAAGTTGCATAAGGCTGGGCTTGTACCAAACGAGGAAGCAATGGCAAAGCTTGAGACCTTGATTCAAATCAGAAAGGAGTCTCTCAAAGACATGGGACTTGATATTGAAGTGCACAATCTCGATAACCTAGGTGAAGAGGCAGCACAGTTACAGGTATGTAAGCTTGATTGATTCACCTAGTAGTAGTTGATATTACTTAAAAGTGGTTAAACTCTATTAGGAAAAAATGGTTAGAGACCATTTTATATGGTAAAAGACCACTTAAATGTGTTTATATAACACTCTTAAGTGGTACCACATAAAGTGATGAAGACTCTTGAAAGTATTGCACAAACACTTATACTGTTTTATAAAGTACGCAGTGCTATTTTTTTACAGGGTCAGCATGACACTTTGTTATGGGAAGTAGAAGTGGCAACAGGGCATCTTCGATTTGTGGAAACGATTATTAATTTGTTCAAGTCAAGAATGCCTATCCTTCCTGTCAGGCCGCCTGTTCATTTGGGATCGAACAATAGTTGTGTGCAGTTAGGTGATTGTGTTGCTTGTGGGATGTCTATCATGCAGACTGTTGTTACCGGTGTCTACATGCTCCGGTGTCAACATCCGTATCACCCACTTTGTTTTGTAACTGCCTGTAAGTCTGCCGGCCAGTGTCTATTTCATGGATGTGAGGAACCTTTAAAAGATGCTTTGAAGCTGCTAGCACCTGGAGAGGCAAACATGGATGAGCATGTTGGTACAGGTAATCGATGTTTTTATACCTTATGATATGAAGCTGATTGTAGATTCATTTCTTGACCATTTTGTTTCTTTTCTCCATGTAATTGCAGAGAACGATCCAATGGAAGGCATCTTTGGATCTCCTGTTGATGGAATTGGTAATATTATGTAGAACATTCTTCTCTTTGAATGTTCACATAACTTAACATTGAGTATTATTACATTGTCTTTTATGTAGCACACTCCCAAGCTGGGTCATCACGCAAGCCCAATATTGATAGCATGTGTGGTGGGTGCGGGGATAAGAATGCATCCCAGAAACAAGCAGGTGAAGACACTCCGGACCAACAAAAGGCAGAAAAAGGGCTGAAAAAAGAGCAGATGTAGTGGGAGCTCAAGGTGACGTATCCAAGGAGTCAGCCAAGTTGCCTCTGAAGCTAGAACCTGCAATGAACAATGACGTAGAGGACGCTGAAAAATCATCTGCAAAGCCAATTGAAAAGGATACAACAGTGAACTTGTCTGATGAGGACTCAGAACTTCTTATTTCACAGGTTTGTGCAGAGATTTTGGGGCGTAGGAAAACGAGGAGCAACACTGAAGAGCACGCCACACCAAAGAAAAAAGCTAAGGTTGCATCCGAGCCTCCAGAGCCTACTCCAGGAGGTAAAAAATCCAAGGAGCCTTCATCTGCTTGAAAAAAGACTAACCCCCAAGCACCCCCAAACTCCCGCAAGAAACTTTTGTTGCCCCTATTAACCTTTTGTGCTTTGTAGCCTCTTTGTAATTTTGTCTTTGTACCCTCATTTTGATGATAATGAAACGACGGCTTTATTTTTCGTTCACTAGTTGTTTATTGCTCACTATTTATTGTACTCATATTGTTCATTGACTGTCTATTTATTGTACTCGTATTGTTCTTTCCGACATCATCATGAGCATCTTCAAGTAGAGCTTATTTTTTATCTCCAGTATCTCCTACCAAGTGGACTATTTCCATAGAAGTTCAGGAAATTAATGAATTGGAAATCAATAGCCTGGAAGGTATACTTTTCAAGTGTATTTTGAAAAGGTTAATATGTCAGTCTGATTGAGGTTTTTAAGGCATGCTACTTGTCTATGGCAGAACTTAGCTAGATTGGAGATGTTCAAGAACCAGATGAGAAGGTTGAAGACATAGCAGCTAAGCAGGATGCAGAGCAGGATGCAGATGTAACACCAGATAAAGTAGAGGAAGACCAGGAACCAGCAGTTTGCCTCGAAATAAAGCTCATCATCCTTGATCTCGATGGACTATTAGTGAAACGAGATGTAACCAAACGTGATCCAAAGACTCGACAACTTAAACACCCTCCACGTCCAGCTTCCGACAGAGTTAAACTACAAAGAGTGGACGAGAAGTTGTGGATCTACTACCGTAGAGATGTTGAGCAATTTGTTTGGGATTTGAGGCAAATAGCAGATACAATGATTTGGAGCACTTGTATTGCTGCTAACATTGAGCATATCCTCAGTACATGTTGGCCAGACATATGGGAACATAGGACTTATTACTTTAGGGATCTCTTCTCAAACTGGCAATGTGAAAAGTGGTCGTATTTTGAAGAGATTGCTGGAGCTCCAAGAGACCTTGCAGGTGAACCTGTGTCTTTCAACCCCTTTACCATGTTTCGAACAAGTTTCCAGAATACGACTCCTCTCGGACATTGCTGGTAGATGACTCCAGATATAAAAATCTGTGCAATGTCTGGGACAACTGTATATGTCCACCCACCTTTGATCCTCTTGATGAAGAACAAGACCCTGATTACCTCACGCGCACACTATTGCCATGGCTGTGCAGATGGGCACTAACCCTCAATACCCTGGAGTATACAAAGGCAAACCCCATCAGCAATCCCAAAGATGAACTTTCGAGTCTAGTCTTTGAGCACTTTGTTATAAATGAAGATGAATGAGATTGTACATCCGAAAGTGCCAAAAACGTTATATATTGTACATTCTTGGTGGATATGTAGATGTTTCTGGATAATTGTTGTAATATACTTTTTGTAATATACAGAAGTTCTGGCACTTTATTGTCTCTGCACTATACATGTCTCTACACTTCTGAATGTCTCAGAACCACTTTTTAGTGGTGCTAAACCCCTAAAACGTGGTTAAATTTTTATTATGTTATTGCAACAGTTTTTCTGGAACTGCAACACCATTTAATGGTGATTTTTGGGGGGAGTGGTGAAGCATTCTTAACCACTTTTTAGTGGTGTTAAACCACTTTAGTATCACTAAAAAGTGGTAAATTTTTATTGAGTTTTTTTGAAACTGCAACACTTTTTAGTGGGGCTAAACCTTTAGTGGTACTAAACCACTTTAGTACCACTAAAAAGTGGTAAATTTTTATTGAGTTTTTCTGAAATTGCAACACTTTTTAGTGGTGATGTTTGGCGGGGGTGGGGGGAGTGGTGAAGCATTCTCAAAAACCAACATGTCAATTCCATCGTACGTTTACACCAATTCCATCTTGTTCAATCTTTCACTAGATGATATAAAATCAGATTTGATTTACAATTCAAAGGGCATGCTATTGTATATTGCCTCATGGTTTGCAGTCCCATTGATGGGATCGCTGAACATTGCCTAGCTTGACCTCCCTCTTTTGCTTGTCATACATAGTAGTTGCTCCAGTACTGAGATGCATTCTCAAAAAAGAGACAACTTCAACTGCACAAGTCAACCGCACGCTATTTTGCTTCAATTGCTCATGAGTTAGAGCCCTTTTAATGACAGCCCCAGCCCCATCATGTTCCCCCTTTCCATGTCCTGAGCAAAAAAAAATCCAATTCATTTCCATGCCAGTAAGGCTCCAATATCTAGCAACAAAGTAAAATGGTCGCTTTGCTTTAAATTGTGAAGATGCGTCATCTGACCAAACCCAATGTTTTTTAAAGCTTAGCCCTTGATCTCTCAACCATTGAGCATGTAAGAGAAAAGCATGCTGCACAAATAAGGTGTCATGTTGTTTATCATCTGAGACAAAAAAGTGCATGGTCTTCTTTATTGCACCTGATGCGATGCGGAAATAAGTAATCAGGACAAAGATAGTGACCTGCTTAGTGTACCAATGCATTGACTGGATCTCATTTTGCTCCTTGAAGGAGTAGTTCTCTACAAAGTCAACGACGGAGACAACCACATCATCTGAAAACAAAGAATGCAGTCCTTGAACTGTTGTGATTTCCACCTAAATATAAAATTGTGAGTGACATACTTCTTCAAGTGGTCTTGGTACACTCGCAAAAGTTTTCTAGGCAGCATTTTCTTGTGGACAATGTCTTTCACAGTGCTCTTTCTAGCTTCATTGTTTAATCCAGTGGCACCCACTATATTTTCAAAAAACTTCACAGATACTTGCTTACTCTGCTCAACTTCTTCTCTTGGACAGATCTGAATATTACCTACACCGCATGCATTGCATGTTCCCATTAAGCATCGGTAGCTATGGAAACTATGTTCTGCAAGTATAGGGCAGAGTATAGACTCCAACAGTGAAGTGGTGCTCATACTTGCATTTTTGTATGCAAGACATCCATGGTTGACAACTTCATCATGATGAAGGCATATAGGGCAGCTGCACATGCAGCAAGAACCATGAAGATCAAAACTTCGAGTCTGCATGTGATTTACTGCCTCTTTAAGGAAAATCATTTGTACATGCACAATACAATAGCAGGTGTAGCGATCCCTCAATTTTCGGACAAAGAACGGTTTCATAGACTCGAAGCAACGTTGCGAAATCTGCATGTCTGCATACTTTGTCTTGAATCTTAAATAAAGATCCACCTGCAATATACATGTATACAAATGTTAAAAATAAACTTAGCATTCAAAACTGGTTAAATTGTTTCAAAACATTAAAAAGTGATTCTATATCACTAAAAACTGGTGTGCACCACTAAAACCTAGTAATGATACATTCAGTAGTATTGTTTTACCTGTGAAAATAATGCACCACAAATACAAATTAGTGTAGAAACTAGTAACCATACAAAAAGGTAGAATATTAAGAGGTTGTGTGAGGACAACTTAATAGTGGTGAGAAACCGCATTCAGCGTAACTAAAAAGTGGTTTGGCGCAACTTAAAAGTGAATTCCAACCACTTGACGGTGATGAACCGCCAATAAAAAATGGTGTGCACTGCTTGAATATGGTGGGAAACGATTAAAAAGTGGTGAGTAAGGACATGAAAGTTCTGGGGAAGTTCAGAACTAGCACTTAAAAAGTAGCTGGGAGGGACAAAATACTAGGCGACAGACCAACATTAGCACTAGATAGTAGTCCAACACAACTTGAAAGTGGAGGAGCTCTTGTGAAAAGTGTTTGATGACCACTTTAGAGTGGTGAGCGACTAGTTCAAAGTGGCCAGTCACCAATTAAAATCTAGCACTTAAAAAGTAGCTGGGAGGGAAAAAATACCAGGCGACATACTAGCATCAGAACTAGATAGTGGTCCATCACAACTTGGAAGTGGAGGAGCTCTTGTGAAAAGTTCTTCATGACCATTTGAGAGTGGTGAGCAACTACTTCAAAGTGGACAGTAACCACTTGAACGCGGATTCTGGTCACTTGAATGCGGTTCCTGGCCACTTGAAAGCGGAACTTGCCACTTGATTGCAGTGACAAGGTTTTAGATACCACTTGAAAGTGGTGTTTTGCCACTTGGGAGTGGTGCCTCATCACTTGCATGGAGTGATGACTGACGTAGTGACTTAGCACATGAAAGTGGTGTCTCACCACTTGATGACCACTTGAAATTAGTGATCAACTACTTCAAAGTGGGCAGTCACCACTTGAGCGTTGATTCTAGTCACTTGAATGCGGTGTCTGGCCACTTGAAAGCGGGAGCTTGCCGCTTGATTGCAGTGACCAGGTTTAAGCTATCACTTGAAAGTGGTATCTCACCACTTGATGACCACTTGAGAATGGTGAGAAACTAGTTCAAAGTGGGTAGTCACCACTTGAACGCGGATTCAAGTCATTGGAATGCGGTGTTCAGCCACTTGAAAGTGGTGTCTCACCACTTGGGAGTGGTGCCTCACCACTTCCATGGAGTGATGACTAACGTAGTACTTTGCACATGAAAGTGGTGCCTCACCACTTCCATGGAGTGATGACTAACGTAGTACTTTGCACATGAAAGTGGTGTCTCACCACTTGAGAGTGGTGAGAAACTAGTTCAAAGTGGGCAGTCACCACTTTAACACGTTTTCTTGTCACTTGAATGCGGTGTCTAACCACTTGAAAGCAGGAACTTTCCGCTTGATTGCAGTGATAAGGTTTTAGTTACTACTTGAAAGTGGTGTCACACCACTTGGGAGTGGTGCCTCACCACTTGCATGGAGTGATGGACTACGTAGTGACTTAGCACATGAAAGTGGCTTCTCACCACTTGAATGCGGTCAAACACCACGTGAAAGTGGTTTTTATACTTGTAAGTGTTGTGTCCACCGCTTCATTGTGGTGTGACAGCACTTGTAAGTGTTTACTAACAAAATGTGTTCAAACTCCACTAATATGGTTTTGGTTACCATCATAAGGTGGTGGGCACCATTCGTGCAGCAGCAGTAAAAAGTCTATGGCACTACTATAACTATTGCACCATGACTAAAAGCTACTACATCACTTGGAAAAAGTGAGCTGCACCACCAAAAACGTTTGCACCTGTAACACCCCTACGAGTTTGTAAAACACGTCTGTTAGCATTGGGTAAACAAGACTTTTTAGTGGGTGAACACCACTTTGTAGGGTTTACGGTGAAGCGTTGGTGCATTTCTAGTAAAAACTGTTTCTTAAACATTAAAACCTGCTACAAAACATTAAAACCTAGTTCAAAGACACTAAAAAGTGGTGTGGAAACACAAGTAAAAGTGCTTCAAAAACATTTAGAACTATTGATCAAATTTTAGAAGTGGTTCAGATTCAATTAGAGACCAGTATAGTAATGTTTCACCACTTTTTAATGTTGCAGCACCACTAGAAAGTGGTGCAAAACACCAAAACAAGCTATAGCACTAATAAAAAGAAGTATAGAAACATAATGTTATGGCAATAATGAGTTGTAGCACCAATAAAAAGTGGTATAGAAACATAATGTTGTAGCAGGAATATGAGTTGTAGCACCAATAAAAAGTGCTAATAAAATATAACTAAATCCTCTGTATTGGGACTAGAAACATGCACCTGCTTTGTTCTCAAGACTTGCTTAAAAAGTGATACATGAGCATGAGGATCTCGTGATCCACCATATTTTTTGTCCACGCATTTTTCTACTTGAGATGGTCTTCGGTGTCATGGTTCAGTCACGTATCTTATCATTAATGGGTCTCTCTCAAAGACATCTCTCCCTATTTTGTCTTTATTTTGAAGAAATAAATTACCTGAGGCTCCTCAAGAAGGTGGATTGGATGCTTTACATATGAACATCTAGCTAGTCTCTTACTGCAAACATATTTCTTGTTGGGGGACACCCTCATCTCATCCATCCAAAATTGAAAGACTATGTCTTTAACAGTTTTAGTGATGTGAGTTCTTCGTGCATCATCTCTATATATGACACGCAGATGCAGGGAACGAACCATCGGTTTCACTTGACACTATTAAGTGATGTTTGGCTGAATATAAGTTTCTTTTGTGGATCCCCATAAGCTTGGCAGCTTGCAGTATGCTCATGTCAGTGTTTTGCTCCTTGCTTCCACCATTCACCAACATCATCATTGTTGATTTCTTCACAAAAAACTCGTCTGAAGATCTTGGGACCTTCACATGATTCAAAGTGTTGCGGATGTTTCTCAACATAATTGCTTCCAACTCTTTGGATTTACTCTGCATAGTAAGGAAGCAAGGATGTTGAAGAAGTTCATCAAAGATTTCCTTCCTACCACTTGCATCCATTCCCATGGTTAAGGTATCAAAGTGTTGTACCATAGATTGACATATCCTTCGTTTCTTTCTTTCATCCATCTCCCCTGTATTGCTTTCCGTCACAAAGTTGACTGTTGCCTGACGTTGCTTTCATTTCTGAGCAGCCCAATATTCCCTCATTAATTTTCTGCGCTGAAGTTGAGCTTATCTACTCAATGACGATGAGCTGATAGAAAGTTCTTCACTGTGCTCCATTGTTGCAGTACTTCCAAAGGATTGCTCTATAAGAAATACAATACAAATCATAACTACACGCTATACTTTTAATTAATACATGGCACTTCTTGCACTAATTAGCAAGATACTAACAAAGCATAATAAGTGTTTACATACCTCAAGAATCATCAAGTAGAAGAGGAACCTATAGAGATAGAGTTCGTGAGAGAAAGAGTGCTAAGAGAGAGAGAGATGAGCGCGAGCTCAGACACAAGAGGAGCCATGCTTAGAGAGAGAAAGAGGAACCTATAGAGATAGAGTTCGTGAGAGAGAGAGAAAGAGTGCTAAGAGAGAGAGAGAGATGAGCGCGAGGGAGGACACAAGAGGAGCCATGCTTAGAGAGAGAAAGAGAGAGAGAGAGAGAGAGAGAGAGAGAGAGAGAGAGAGAGGGGCTGAGCGATACAAAAAGCTCAGCAAGAGCTCTGTGAGAGAGAGACAAAGAGGAGCTAGATAGTGCTCCAAGAGAGATCTCAGAGACAAAGAAAGCTCAGACAGGTTGAAGCGGGAAAGAAGCGGCCCAACGTTCAGCAGTAAATTACATTTAGTCTCATTAATTGTGGTACGTTACGTTAGGAGACTTAATTGACGTACCTTAGGAGAGTGATATTCTTTTTGAGATTTGAAGCACTTTTAAAACACCCACTTTTAAGCGCAAAAAAGCAATGTCCTTGAAATTACTTTCCAGGCCACCTATACATGCTTTCACCGGCCTACTCAATGGCATGTGCAATCCAATGGGTGAATGAATAATTGGTATTTTTCACCAATTATGATGATTAATTTGGCCAATATTTGATTGCACTAATGTGTGTGCCTACTCAATGGAATTAGATATCCAAATTGGGGATGAATGATTGGTCTCGGTCACCAATTGTGATGATTAATAGACCAACAAAAGATTGGTGTGTGCATCGTTGATGACTCAAGTGATATGCAATTGGGCATGATTTTGTGTAATACCATTGCCGTACATGTCTATTTGATTGGAAAGGGTAAGAATTTCAATGATATGTGCATTTGCCAATGCCAAAATCAAGTGTGTGTAGTCACAAAAACCAAATGACAAGTCTGATTGGATTTGAATGATTTGAGATTGAAAAAAATGATCAATGGAAGATTTGATTACAAATTGGATTTGGGTTAATAAGGAGATTTGTGTACTCATTAAGCATGTATGCCTCTTCCAAACATCTGATCGTAAATTGATTCGATTTTGAATGCACACTTGGATTTCCAATGCATGTGCTCAAGAAGATGCATCAAATTGATGCAATATGAATGAGGTTTGAGAGATACTGCGCATAATAATTGACCTATTTTCAAATATATAGAGTTTGATTGGTATCCTTGATTAAGCGAGCACAAATGTATGAAGGTTATTTGATTAATGGATGATATACTGATCAATTTCTTGCAAAATATTACACCATGCATGTGACTTTATGAAAATCATCACGATGGTATGACATGAGAAACCAAGATGGGTTGGAGCTTAAAATTAATCAAATTCAAGTCAAATTATGGGATGCCTTGGTATATGATTGAAAAGTTCAAACATGCAATTCTAATTACAAATACACAATTGAGCAGTTTTTGATCAATGAAAGTCAATAATGTTTGACACTTCAATTTTTATTATAATGGCAGGAACATCATTGATTGCTAAACAATATGTTCATTCATGATGCTAGCAAGCATTGATATTGTGCCCTTTTTTGGTTCTTTGAAGGCACATCTCATAAAACACATACTTCATATTCTTGTCTTGTTGACCATGGGAACAAGCCCTTAATAGATTTTTTTTATAAAAAGAAAAATCACTACTTGTTGGCGTGGCGGGCCTCATGATTTGCTGAGCCACACACACACACACACATGCTCAATAAAGTTGGGCTCGTCTCGCTCGAGCGTGTAGATTCCGGCCTTCAATGCCCTCGTTTTTTGTTGCCCTCCTTTTTTGCTACAGACTCCGCCAACCATTTGCTCATTCCCACGATGGCCCCACCACACCATCGTCCACTTGCTGCTTGGCGGCTCGCCCATAATCACACACACACACACACACACACACACACACACACACACACACACACACACACACACACACTGACTCACCGAGTGACGCATCGCTGCTTTGCGACTGAGCCCTACTGCCTGCCAACGTGCATTCCTCTCATTCCCCACCATCTTGCCTCGCCTCAAAAGGCATTTCCCCAAAACGGCTACAAAACTGGCCCCACTACTCACAGCCCGTCAACTAGTTGTGCACTTCACCGCTTCTACCGCCTTTGGCTCGACAGAGGCCCGCAAACCTCCACACACACACAACACCTTTGTCTTTTTTCATTGACCCCACAATGATTTTGATAACTCTCATTGCAAGACTTGAGAGTAGATGCCCATTGCCCCAAGCCTCTGTTGGATTCTCATCCTCTCTCTCTTTTCTTTGACCTGAACCCTGCACGCTCAAAACGCACTAAAAATGTTGCAGCCTACTACCAAACGCAGTACAAGATAAACACACACACACACACACACACACACACACACTGTGATGCTCACATTACTTTGGAGTTTGGCTGAAAGGGCGGTGGTAATGCGTGCTAGTCTCCACCTAGCCGTGCTATCTTATAGCCTCCCCCTAGTGTACACATTGTCCGGCCGTGCCGGTGGCCTTGCTCGTAGGACCCATGTGCTTACATTACCCCTCCTTGGAGAATCGTTTTCTTCCTTGAAAACGAATGTAGGAAAATGTTTCTTAAGTGCGGAGACATTCTCCCATGTAGAACCTTCTTCAGGTCTATCTAGCCATTTTACCAACACCTGTTATTTGACATCATATGTCTCGTGCGAAGCTCATGAGAATCCAAAATCTTTTCGGGCTCATGAGGGATGATTGGCGGTTTGATAAGGTCAACCAACACACCTGTGTCAATGACATTATCATTTTGTCCTAGGCTATTTTCGTAAACGGCCTAACATGAAAAACAGGATGAACTAGTGAGTGCTCTAGAACAGCTAACTTATAGGCCACTTGACCTATACGTTTGAGAATGGTAAACGGTCCACAATAGCATGGTGAAAGTTTAGCAACTTTTCCCGTCTTCAAACTTTCTGAATGCTCCAGAACTTTGAGGAAAACCTTGTCTCCTTCTTCGAAAGTAGCAAGACGACGATGCTCATCTGCGTACTTCTTATATCAATCTTGAGCTTGCTTAACATTTTGTCAAGCAACTCAAAGCATGTCAAAATGGTCTTGGATAAAATCCTTCGCTTATTGTATCTTCTCCTTAGCCAACCCCACCATAACGGGTTATCTAGGTTAAAATCCATACAAAAGCATAAATGGACTAAACCCTGTAGTCACATGCTTTGAATTGTTATAAGAAAATTCCAATATAGGTAATTAGTCTTCCCAATTGGTTTGTTTCTTGCTAGCGTACGCTCATAGCATATCCTCTAGCACTTGATTAACTCTTTCTGTTTGACCATCCGTTTCTGGATGATCAGCCGTACTTAGATTAAGTTTAGTTTCCAACTTTTGGAACACATCTCTCCAGAAGTGATTATCAAACTTTCAATCTCTGTCATTAATGATACTAGCTGGAAGACCGTAGAGTTTCTATATATTCTCTACAAATAGCATGCTAATTTCGGTGTCTTAAGTGTAGTCTTAGTGGGAATGAATCGAACCATCTTTGTGAGACGGTCTACAATTATCCAAATGGCATCACGGACACGATTTGTAGTAGGTAGTCCTACTACAAAATCCATAGAGATACTCTCCCACTTACCTTGTGGAATCTCTAAAGCATGTAAAAGGCCACCTACCTGGAGGCGCTCTGCCTTATTAACTTGGCATTGTTGGCAATTTAGTACGTACTCTTGAACATCATGATGTAAGCCCCGGCCAATAAAATTGCCATCGAACTAAGGCATACGTCTTACAAATACCTGGATGACCAGCACTTGGACTATCATGACCTCAAATAAGATTTTGCGCCTAGTGTCAGAGTCCTTTGGCTCACATACTCTACCTTTGTGGAGTAAGTAGCCATCATCAATGGAAAAATTCTTCCATCTCTTAAGCTCTTCTTGAGTAGGGGTGGAGCTCAGTGTGTTGGAGTTTTTATCTGCGCGTGCAGAGACATGTTGATCTGGCTATTCAGAGACATGTGAGTGTGAGGGATCCCTTTTTAAAACTGCACTCCACACTTTAGCGTATGATTGATCCTGTGCACACTTGCCACGTAATGACTCTAAAAATCCACTCTTTATTTCTGTGAAAACAAGTGAATTAATCTGAGGCATCCGGCTTAGTGCATCCGCTACTACATTATATCGCCCCTTGCAATATCGTAGATTACAATCATAATCTTGAAGGATTTTGGCCCATCTAGCTTTATGGCCCTTCAAGTCCGTTTGAGCAGTAAACCATTTGATACTCTCATGGTCAAAAACTACTTCAAACTCGGCACCATATAAATAGTGTCGCCACTTTTGTAAAGCGTGAATTATAGCATAGAGCTCTCTCTCATAGACATAATAATTCTTTTGAGCTCTATCTAGATTTTTACTTTCAAAGGCTATACATAGGTCTTCCCTCCTAGAGAAGTACCACACCAATTGTTTTATCACTAGCATCAGTCTCTACCACAAACGGCTTAAGTGGGTCGACGATTGCTAGGATGGGAGCAATGGCTATAGCTACCTTAAGCTGTTCGAAACTGCATTTTTGGGCTTCTTCCCAAGAGAATGTCTTACCTTTTGCTTTAAGTTGATCCGTCATAGGAACGTCAATTTTGGCATAATCACGGATATATTGTCAATAAAATCCAGCTATGCCTAAAAATATTTGAAGCTCCTCAACCGTGTTGGGATGTGGCCATCGAAGAATGGCAATGACCTTGTCAGTGTCCATTTTGATGCCAGAATAAGAGATCACATGACCGAGGTAATGTATCTCTATTTTAAAGAAGTTTCACTTGCTTTGCTTAGCATACAACGGGTGAGCTCGTAGCTGTTTGAACACTAATCGTAAGTGTTCTATGTGTTCATCTTCAGTCTTACTGTAAATGAGAATGTCATCAAGGAAAACCACAACAAATTTTCCAAGATAGGGACGTAAGACACTATCCATGAGTGTCATAAATGTAGCTGGAACATTGGTTAGACCAAAAGGCATAACCAAAAATTCAAAATGCCTGACCGTGTTCTAGAGGCAGTTTTGGAGATATCTTGTAGTAGGATACGCACCTCGTGGTATCCTGAATGAAGATCTATCTTTGTATAGTATCTTGCCCGTGGAGTTGATCAAACAACTCATCCACTTAAGGTAGAGGATACTTGTTCTTGATGGTTATTGCATTTAATCTTCGATAATCTACGCACATGCGCATAGTACCATCTTCCTTTTTTACCAATAGAATTGGTGATGCCCAAGGCGAAGTGCTAGGTCTAATGAAACCACGAGCGAGGTAGTCAGCCAACTGACTCTCAACCTCCTTGGATTCTTTAGCACTCATACGATAAGGTGGTTTACTCACCGGTTTAGTGCCTGGCAAGACATCTATGCCATGCTGCACATCACGTGTAGGGGGGTAAACCCGGTCGTAAATCACTTGAGAACACATCACTATACTCCGTGAGTAAGTGAGTTAGCTTCTGCCGTGCAAAAGGATAAAGTAAACTAGAGTTATGCTTGGATGGAGAATCTTGTAATTCCTGTAATGTTTGTTTTACAACAGTTGCACGTTGCTCTATAGAATTAAAATTGAGAGCACTTTGCTTGTTAGATTTTTTAACACTTTGTTTATCATTGTACTTTGCATACCATTACTAGAATTCACCACACTTTGCTCTTGATAATTCACAAGACTTGGAGACAAGCAGTAACACAAAAAGACTTCATCTATTAAATATGCTTTCTGCAAAATAGAAATCTCGGCTGTACATATAAGAGGTTCACATGGTATATTTTTCTCACCAAGCAAAAGCACATGTTTACCATTGGCCATAAAGGATAAGGAGTTGTGTTCATAACTAGTGTGCAATGTGTTTCCTAAACCATGCAGCCACTCCCATCCTAAACCTACATCAGCACGGTCCATGTTCATAACTTGGAAGTCAGGGTCATCGTATGATCTTGAACAATAAGCTCAACCCCTTGAACTACCGTGTCCCATACTTCTTTATCATTCCCAGACATCTGCTCGACCACATACTTGTGAGAGCAAGGAGTCTGTGTAAGCTTCAATTTCTTGACTAGCTTATAGTTCAAGAAGTTATGAGTTGCACCATCATCCACTAATATATGAACACGGTGTCCGTTAATAGTGCCATGCATGCGAATCAAATCATGGGGGCCAAAGGTGGGCTGCCACATTGAAGCAGGCACACAACACTTGTGCTTTTCTTCCATATGAAGAACCTCTATAACACAATATTTAGGAGATGAATCTAATGTGAGGCGTTGCATCGTGTGCATGGCCTTTTCTTTGCCTTGCAAAAGAGGACAATCTTTCTTGTTATGTTGGTCCGAAAGACATCAAGAACACAAATTGTGTTTCTTCACATGCTCAAAATCGGTAGTGTTGAGAGACCCACTTGGAGTATCTCGTAAGTGCTTAGGCTTCTTAGCCACTTGTGGGCGTGGAGAGGTAGATTGTCTCTTATTCCTCTTGGAACGTGTGGGAGATCTACCTCGCCATTGGTTCTTAGCCGCATTGCTCTTAGCAAAATTATTCTTAGAGTAGGGAACATTTCCTTTCCTCTCTTGGTCATCATCATATCTTTGGGCATGACTGATGGATTCTTCCAAAATTTTGGGATGTTGGGTCTTGACATGAAGACGATAGTCTTTGTCAAGACCCCTATTAAAACCCCGTATCTTTTGGAATTCATCTAGACCTTCTAGTTTTAATATGATTTCCCGATACTTCAAAAGGTACTGTGTGAGAGAGAGGCCAGACATGCGGCATGCATCCCATGCTAACCAATTCTTACCTTCTTCATTGGAGTCCAAAAACTCTTTGGAGAAAGAAGCTTGAAACGCAGCCCAAGACGGAGGATGAGCATCTATTGGAAATGGAATCCACCACTTATAGGACTTGCCTTTAAGAGATAGACTTGTTTCCACAGTCGTCTTTATATCCGAGGTGTGTCTCAATCTATGAATAACACTCCATTTGTGTAAGAACATATTGACCGCATCCTTGTTGCGATCACGCTCTTCCCTGTGAAACTCAGGAATGGTGATATTCTTAAGTAATGCATTGCTACCTTCTGCATCTTCTGCGGCACTTTTCTCTTGGACTCCTTGAGTTGTGTGAGCTTGGTTCCCTTGAATCGTGCCACTTGTGGCTCCTTGAGTCGTCAGTGAATTCATAAATTTCACAAGTAACTCTGTAAGATTGGTAACATTTGCATTGAGTGCAAAGAGGTTGCTTTCAAGTACGCTTTGGCAATGTTCCAAAGTCTTGAAAGAAGCCATATCTACAAGCCCATGATCTCCTAGATCATCATCATCATGCATATTAGTGTCAGGAGCACCCATGGTGCCCTGATTTTGATCTACGTGCTCAAAATAAAAAGTGTGTGTAGGTGGGATATCCTCACTGACCATGGTAAACATACACTAATGTAAACAGAGAAAAAACGTCAACTTGTACCTTGTGATATTGAAGTCTTTATGTTTTGTATGCTCCACAATTTGCGTTGCATGCGAACCTCGCCTTGCGGGAATTGTAGCGCTTCACGTGTCATACATCGTAAGAACACCTTTGTTGCCTCTTCACAAAAACTCATCATTTTTGTGAAGGCTTTTGCTCACTTTGAAGCTACCTCCTTGAGGGAAAAAGAATTTTTGGAGGAAAACTTGCCATCCTCCAAGAAGTGAAAAGGAAGGGTGAAGCTACTTCCTTGAAGTTTGAAGCTTTATCTTTCCTTCTAGTTTTCCTTTCAATACAAGTATGTTATCTTTCCTTGTTATACACAACAAGGGTCAATAGCTCGATGGTAAAGTGTTGGCCTCTTACCCTCACGGGGTGCGTTCAACCCTCCTTCATGCAAGGGTTAAGCGAGCCTTGCTGCGCGTGCAGCCAACGGCACCAGCGGAAGCCTTTAGAGCCTCGGTGCGGTCGAGTTTTTCTTAGTCGCCCTCCTTGGTCGTGCGTTGTGGAGGGTGTAGATGGGGTGGCCGCGTTTGGCTGTCACGCACAAAAAACTATGTCCGTCTTCTTTTTGCCGCACAACAGAGACGTCGCTGTCTACAGAACGTGGGAGAGAAGCAGCACGTGGCACGCACATGCAACCCGCTTTTTGCCTCCTCCCAAAAATAGCATTGATACCAGTGAAAAGGCGGTGGTAATGCGTGCTAGTCTCCACCCAACGGTGCTATCTTATAGCCTCCCCCTAGCGTACACACTGTTCGGCCGTGCCGGTGACCTTCCTCGTAGGACCCATGTCCTTACACTGGCCCACGTATTTCCTTAAATGCTACACACGAACAAACTTGAGCACAACACCCTCCTGCTCTCGGTTCTCAAATCCTACTACCAGGAATTAGGATGCCGCACGACTCGCGAGCGGACCTACCTCAGTGCTTGCAAAGCCATGAGTAGCTCATCTGCTTTGTGATCAAGGATGAACATTAAAAAAAAGGACTATGGGGGCTTGTTCTGACCATCTTCTCTCTCTAAAAAATGAAATAAAATGTTGACACTTGGCTATCCATTGATATGATGAGACGTGATTGCACCATGTGAAAATAAGTAATTAAGGGGGACATAAAAATGTGATGGCTCAACAAAATTAAGTAAAAGGGTGTCCTTGAGACGTCCGATTGGAGATGCATACAATAAAAAGATGTGATTTGTTTTTGTATGATAATGTTGTGAAATTGTCACTGATGATATGGCTTCAAGCAATTTATTCTCATACTTTGAATGTTTGACACTTTTTGTTTGAAGTTCCCATCGGGCCGCATTATCACATATTAACAACCTTGAGCACAACACCCTCCCGCTCTCGGTTCTCAAATCCTACTACCAGGAATCAAGATGCCGCGTGACTCGCGAGCCGACCTGCCTCAGTGCTTGCAAAGCCATGAGTCGCTCATCTGCTTGCGATCAAGGATGAACATGAAAAAAAAAACAAAAAAAAGGACTATGGGGGCTTGTTCCCACCATCTTCTCCCTCTAAAAAATGAAATAAAATGTTGACAGTTGGTTATCCATTGATATGATGAGACATGATTGCACCATGTGAAAATAAGTAATTAAGGGGGACGTGAAAATGTGATGGCTCAATGAAATTAAGGAAAAGGGTGTCCTTGAGACGGCCGATTGGAGATGCATACAATAAAAAGATGTGATTCGTTTTTGTATGATAATGTTGTGAAATTGTCACTAATGATATGGCTTCAAGCAATTTATGCTCATACTTTGAATGTTTGACATTTTTTGTTTGAAGTTCCCATCGGGCCGCATTATCACATATTTACATTTTCCAATGCTTATCACTTTGTTTTTGGAAAATAACATAATTTGCCTCAAACTGACCTTTACTGTTAGTTTTACTACATGAGAGCATGCATTATGGTGATTTTCTCATGCAATGCATAAACATTGCATCGATTGTGGGTTATAGCATCCACTATATGCACATTGATTATGATGATTCATTGACATTTTGTGCATGGGCTGCAATGTTCAAATGCTTGGATTGATCCAGAGCTCTTTTTTTGCACTAAAAGATAAGCTCCCCTTTGCATATAGGTTTCACTTTTGAGCGAATATATTAGACATGGATTCTTGGTCAAAACAAGTACACCAAAATTAGATCCAAATGCTACATTTTAGTGCTTGACTTGAATGACAAAATGCTTGCATAGCACTAAGCATTAGGGTTTTCTTGAATGATTATGGGATAACATTAAACTTTGAGTTTGTGATTCTGTTGAATGACCATGGGAGAGCAGTAAAATTTCAACCTTGTGATTGATTGTGAATTCCATTAGTGCTTGTGTTGAATTTTCAAATGCTTAGGAGCACTAATAATTGAGTTGTTTTTGAAGGGATGTAGCAAGTCCGGGATTTCATTGATCCAAGAAGGGGTCATCATTGCAAATATTGTAAAACTTGGCTATATAGAGCCATTCCATTTCTTTGGATTAAATTTTGTATACATCATAGCTTGGTCTAAAGTGAAAATGTTTTCATTTGAGTTAGTGTTTACCCAACTTTTTTGAGCTTTCAAGTACATAATTTGGCTATTAAGAGCCATTCATTTTCATTTCATCAAGTTGCAGTCATCTCTAGCTCATAGATTTCTCTTAAAAATTGTAAAATTTCATGAGCTAGCTGTTAGCCAACTTTTTGAAAAGCTTTAAATTGTAAAATTCGGCTTTGAAGAGCCACTTTATTTCATCAAGTTGCATTATTTTCAACTCTTGGCTTGTTTTTAAGTCCATATTTCATTGAGCTAGAAACTAATCAACTTTGAACCATGCATGAGAGATTGTAAAAATTGTAAAATTTGCTTATGTAGAAGCTCATTTTATCTCTCATGGTTGTTATGTATGCATACATTTGCTACAAAGAGCATCATGTGCATAACCAAAGGCACTTTTTTCCCTTGGGTTTTTTCCCTTTGGCAAATTCGGGTTTGCAAGACCCTAACTTTAGGTTTCCATTAATGTTTTTGTGCTTTTTGGCTTTCAATAAAAGGCTTTGGAGCTTGTGTTCACACTTTAGCTTCAAATCAGCTTCTTAAATAAAAGATCAAGAAGCTTCTCTACACAAAGGGGATGCTTGCTCAAGGATGCACAAAGAGCATGAATAGGTATAATCCTTCCATGATTTTTCTCTTTTTATCTCTTCAGTCTCTATGCTTGGCTTAAGTGAAATTTTGCTTCTAAGCTATGGTTTTTTCATGTCCAAAAGCTAGGCATCCTAAAGGTTCAACACTTTGCTTTGTGAAAATTAACTCATCAAAAAATTAGGTTTTATGTGTGCTAATCATAGGTAATTTGCCTTGACCTTAGGTTAATGTAGGTTAATTTCTCATTAGTCCTAAACTCTTAGTGATAGTATTAATACTCCATTCATTTTTAACATGACCTAGAGCTATGATTAGGCTTTAGTCCTTTAGTCCATTTTCCATTAGCATCTCATAAGGAAGCAACAAAAAAGTGCTAAAAAATGAAACAATGAAGCAAAAGAGTATCAAGAAAAAGTAGCAAAAATACTACTAGACACATGAAAAGAAAATGTATATGTTATGTTGTGTCTTGTGAGGCCTAGCGCCTTATTGGCACTTGGCAGGCGAGGGGAATCACCTTGGCTCGCTTGGTCAAGTCCCTAAATCGATGCCCTAGGCTGATAAGGGTTAGCCGTCACCTTGGTAGGCTAGTAGGCTTTTGGAACACCTTCTTGAGGGTTCAAGGAGCCGAGAGTCGCACCTAGACTTGCCTTGGGGTGGTAGCCATGTATTGTGTTTTACTTTTTCCTATGAATGATAAAAACAAAACTTCCATGAGCTTCAAAAAGCTTTGACAAAGTACTAATAGATTAGGAGCTTTTTTATAGCCCGTAGACATGATAAACTTGAATGATTTATTAACATTGGTCACATAGTTTTTAGGCTAGTAGGTTTATGACCTTGCATTAGCGTAGGGTCATAATTGATTGCTTGTGTTTCATGCATAAAACTGAAATTTCAAGTGGTTTTTTTGCTTTATGTTGTCTAGTTTTGACTATGATTCACCCGTATTTTAGAAGAAAAAAAATCACTTTGCATGGTTGTTCATTGTGCTGCATGTTTTGTATCCTTGTTGGCCTTTGTTGCTCATTACTTGTTCTTATGTTTTTCAACTCAACATTTCTTCCATGGACTTGCTTTCTACCATGTCACTATGTCTTGCTTCACCGACACACGAGGACGTGTGCCAAATTAGGAAGGTGGGAATGTTAGCAGCGGCTAACACAGGCTACACCGAATATGCATCAAGCGGGAGATATACTATGGTTGTGCATAATATTTCTAACTCACCTTGTATAAGTCTTGGGCTCACTTGGAGTTCCAAAGTTGTATGTGTAGTTAGAGGGTTCAAGTTGAAACCCATAGTAGAAGGGACTGTGGTGAAAGCCTTGTTAGCAGCAAGCTAACACGGATACCATTTTTTGGAGTTCTCATTGTAAAACACTTATTATTTTGATAAATCGAGAATATTGTAACTCCTATTCTCTCGGATAAACTCTGTAATTAATGAGCCGGGGCTACAAGCTTCCAGATTGTATCAACCTGTCATTACCCATCTTTGGTAGAACTCCCAGATGATTAGTTTTGACCACCAAAAACCTTGGCTAAGGTATAAAAGCCAATTTTTGTAAGTTATTATTAAGTTTTTTGGATAATGAAATACACGGCGTGAGCTAAGGACGCTCACTTCTCTCCTTCCCGCGCTTCCTACTCCCTCCCTGGTTGTCACATTGCAGTCACGTTTGTTGCATTGCAACCGCAGGTAAGAGCTCTACGCATTGACGTAAACACATCATGATAATTTGTAGTTTGGCGTCGCAGACCCGTAGCCTAACTTCATCATAACTAGGAATTTTTATTGTCAAATCAAAAACTAAGCATAGACGGGTATTGGGGCATCATTGCTAAGCATTTAGATGCATTCTGGGTCGAAAATGACTAGGTCAAAAATCCACTGTTGTTAATAATCACGATTTTGGAACTTGACCTAAAGTTGGGTTTGAGACCATAACCATGTGTGCTTAGGTCTTATAAACATGTCCTAGAAGTTTCGTTACGTTTGGACGTCATCTGATGCTGCAACATATGTGATTTGTTTGCCGATGAGCGATTGGCTTTTGGTGATTTCAGTCACTTGAGTGTAGCTTGAGTTAGATGCGAGTTGTTAGTTGTTTTTTGAGAGATTGACACCCTCTTGTAGCCTCTATGCACTAGTGGAGTCATCTTCATCCCATGGATTGACAATTTAATCGTGGTTCTCACTAATACTGCAATAAGATAGGATGGTGAGGTTAGACACACGTCCCACAAGAAGGAGTACGAGCGGAAGTGCGACACGAGAGAGAGTGCGAGAAGAAGATCACGACGATATGGTGAACTCGCTCTGTTGTAATGTGTAGAGCATAGTGAGTTCTTATTAGGTTTTAACAAAAGAATATGTGTACATACCTGGGGGCCCGCCCACTTACCTAGGCGACCATATTGGGCTTTATACCCCAACACCACATTTGGTGCCGTTACCGGGGATCAAAGAGACCTAAACTAGGGAAAAACACGATTGTCTTGTGAAGTTATCCTTTAACTTCCTCTAGGATCGCCTAGAGTTCAAAACTTTCTTTTAGAAATCGCATAGCCTAAGATTGTCGTCTTTTGCTGTGTAGAGGTAGCTTGAAAGTAATCGTACTTGTTGAGTGCCTTTAGGATTGTAGGATTGTAGAAATAGATTAGGATTTTGAGGATGATTGGTAGATGAGACAAGTCTTAAGATGCTCAGAAAACCATAAAAGACAAGAAAACGAGCGTTTGTGGACACTTTCCACAACCCCATTGCATGAGAATCTAGGAGTAGGGTAAGTAGGACCCGAGGTGGATTTCAAAACATTGCTCTCTTTGAAAGAATCATTGTGAGTTATCATGGAAGTTGCAAAATTTCAGGTCTACGGCTAGAAATAGCACGAAAAGACTCAAAACCACTCAATCCGACTGAAGAGTAAGCATAAAAGTTGTATGAACCAATTGATAAGCTCAAGGACACTTCGAGGTACAAAATTTCAAGAGTTGGCCAAAACTCTGATTATTTACTTTTTCTTGACATTTTAGGCCAAAGTAAGTTTTGACTTGATTCATAGGCTTAAAATAGCTCATAAAAAGATTGTCCATTGAAAAATTGCAAAAATTGGTTCATTTCAAGCCTGAAGTTAATAATCACGATTATTAACTTTTAGCTCAGATTTAACGAAGGTTTATATCATTGACTCGACTCATTGCATGTGTACAAACAACTTTTATAAAGGCACAAAAGATTTGGATCACCAAACTGACAAAAAACTCGATAAAAACTAACGTTTGTACTGACTTTCTGAATCTTGAGTGTAAATTGGAAAAAAAAAATATCCAAACTTGTTGAAATTTGATGCATAGGCTTATATTGATGTGATAAACGTGTGTACATGCTCAGTTGACCAAAAAGATGCAAAAAGCTACCAATTGTAAATAATCGCAATTATTTATATTTGCCCCATTTTTCAACTTTTTTGACCAAGTTAGCATACCACTAGTTTTACCATGTTGTAATAAGCCCACAAACCAAACTTGGTAAGATTTGGATCACTGGATTTGAGTATACCACAAGGTCAAGCATATCAAGTAGACCCCACAAATCAATTTTGGTAAAATTTGGATCACAAAAGTGAGAATTAAGCCAAATTCTTGAAATCAGAGTCTGCGGACACAAAACAGTTGATAAACTTGATCAGATTTTGTCCAAACTTGTTGAAACTTGTCCAGGAACTTTAACAGGTTGTATACTTGCCAAACCATGCCAAAAAGTGCAAATAACTAGAAAAAGTAAATAATCGTGATTATTTACTACTGCTACCCAAGGACATCAATTTTGACTTTTGAACTTGTAAAGTGTTAACAGCATAATACAAAGCCACCGGGCAATTTTAGGTTCAATTGGATCCAAATTGGTACATGTTCACTCAGTTTCTAGGTTGCAGATTAATCCTTTGATTTTTGCTAAAGTCGAATTTGAAAGTCAATTGCTGACTTCCATAGCTCGATTTGAAGTGATACATATAGATCAATCACGGGAGTTAGCAAAAACTCTATTGTCTTTATAGAAGAATAGATAACTTGATCAAATTTGTACAAGAATCAGGTTGCAAACGAGGAATCGGCAATTCAGGAGAGGTTGCAATCAAATCAAGTGTAAATTGACAGCAAGTCGATCCAAAGGTAAGTACTCTATCCAGGGCTTCACTAGTCTTTATGAACCTTAGATATGATTGTGTACTAGGAAATCATGGCATACACGGAGAAACCTCCAGTAGAGTATCCACCGAAGAAAGCGTGAATCAAGGCAATTCCTTACACACAATTCTTGAAGAAGTCTAAGACACTTTTTCAGATTCAACATCTGAAATGTCTTCTTACTCGACTCACTCGGAAACCGGAACGACAATGCGCTATAAGCATATACTCTCTTTTTATAAGACTAATCGCCATGGAGCCCAGGTTTACTTGGACCCTAATGAGGAGTATGATATTCGCATTGATGACCATGGTATTGAGTTCGAAGAAGAGATTAGGGCAAACAAACAAGAAAAAATGTACATGGACAAAAATGAAACTCAGTATGTACAAGTCGAAAACCTTGATGTGATAGACAAATGGGGGTTAGAAGTAAATACCAAAAATCCCAAATATGTCAGCAAAAGAAGGACCACCAACTTTAGAATTCGAGGGATACGATCAAGTAGATTTGAAGCCTTTGAAACGGCTTAGTACGGATAATCCTAGGATCGAAGTCTATTGCTGGGTGGATAGAAACGTAAAGATCTTTTGTGGACTTTGCATACCAAATCAGGACAACTAATGGCCATGAAGATCATCTACATCTTCAAGATCAAAGATAAGGGATAAGCAGACCTACCAACTTACCTGTTTAGGGATTGTTACGATGACTCCCTAGAAGGTAGAACAAACCAAATACCAAGGGTATTCCATAAGGGATTGGATATTGGGACAAGGACCATAAACAATTCCAAGAGATGAACACCGTGAGAGATCGTCTGAGAGTAATGTTAAGAAACCAAAAACCACCTCATCACATAGAAAGCCGGGTGACACTAAGGCCAGTCCAGGGCTACATGAGTCACTATTTCCAACAGACTGGTTTGAAGGACTCGAAACAGGACCAACTGCCAGGAGACTGAGAGTTGAACCAAACAGACGCGTCAGACCAGCTGATTTTCAAAAATGGGTCAAAAAATATAGTGGATCAAGGGATCCATACGACCACTTAGCAAACTTTAAGCAAGTGCTAAGAGCAGAACGTATATTCAATTTCCATACTCAATTCGAGGGGTTTGGAATGACATTAGAAGGAAAAGCATTGACATGGTTCCAAAACATTCCACCAAGGTCAATATGGACTTGAACACATTACCTCAAGGATTTGTAGCTTCTTGTTCCAAAACAGGGATCAAACTTAATACGGTAGCTCAAATCTATAGCTTTAAACAGAAACATGGTGAGTCTGTTAGGGATTGTGCAACTCGAATGAAACAATACATTGCCAAATGCCCAGGGCCAAAGATACCTGCAGAAGAATGACTCGTATCTTTGTTTCTAGAGGGACTGCTAAACAAAGAACTTCATGCTATAGTATACAGTAAAAAGCATACAACCCTAGAAGAGTGTGTCAGATGTTATTGACCTAGGAGACATTTGTGATATTTTTAATGAAGAAGATGTCCCTAAGGATAACCAAAG
This sequence comes from Adiantum capillus-veneris, assembly GCF_014529385.1. NCBI lineage: Eukaryota > Viridiplantae > Streptophyta > Polypodiopsida > Polypodiales > Pteridaceae > Adiantum > Adiantum capillus-veneris. The sequence continues at coordinate 7,606,469 of NC_140934.1, forward strand.
TGAGAAAACAACATCCACTAAACCAGCACAATGGGGAACGGTTGCTACAGCACCACTTTCATCCATAGAAGATATGCTTAAAAGGATGAACGACATGATGAACAACATGCAAAAAGCACCTATGAGGAGACCAGGACAAGGAATACCTCAACAGGGACAACCAATTAGGCCACAAAAATGGTGTGAAATTAAGGGTAAATGGACCAACCATGAGACCCACGAGTGCTACTTCCGACCAAAGTATGATGGGAATGTTTAGTACGTGACTATGAGGGCACAAGGACAACCCCATGTACAGATATCAACCTAATATGGCCCAAGCTTAAAGACCACCAATGAGTATGGAAAGACCTCAACCTTCGTACCCAAGACATAATGAAGTGCCTGTAAAGTACATTCACTCCGAAGGAGTCATAGATGAACAAGCATTAGTGCTTGTAACACCCTATGCGGAGCCTAGTCCATCTACAGTAATGGTAGAAGGAGATTGGTATAATTCACATACACCACCAATGGAAGAAACCATGACTTATGCTCCACCAAAGCTCGCACCAATGTATTATGTAGCTAATCAAGGTGTCAGACCTTCCATGGTCAGACCCATGATTAAGCTAAGAACGGGAAACTGTCACAACTGTGGTGCAGATGATCATTGGAAAAATGAATGTCCGAAGCCTGACAAAAACCTCAAGCCAGTTGAAGCCTATTGCATACAATGTTGCAAAAAGGTAGGACACTTTCCGGAAGATTTTCCTAAAAATCCTTTAAACAAGGGTAAAACAATAGTAGACGTAGTCCACGTGATACCTAGTAGCTCATCAGAGAGTGAACCGATTTTTCCAATCAAGGTAATCACTAAAGCTCAGGCTAAGAAAAAGAAACACAACTCCTCTAATGATTCTGAAAATAAAAAAGTTTCCTCTCAAAGGATCAAAAGAAGCAGAAGCAAAAGATATGAGATGAGAAAACAAAAACAACGGGTTGAAATGGAGGAGAAATCAAAAAAGATATTCTAGGAAAAGGTGAAAGAAACTAGAAGTGAAATCAAGGAAACAACCGTGAAATCTGGAGGATCAATTTTGGTTGATAAAATTTTGAGCCTATAAATACAACCTTGGAAGCCTACCAAGCAGGACTTAAAGCATGTCAAAACATGGAAAACAAATGGAAAAACTATCCTTCTCCAGACATGGAAGCAGCTAAGATGGAAGCTTATCAAAATTTGATAAGAATCACGCAAGAAATGCTGAAAAAACAAAAACCCAATCTTGAAAGTATCTCAAAACATGAAGAGCTTGTGGTAAGAGGCACTGAAGAAAAACCTAATGTGGTGGCAGAACCCCACCTTAAAACAAAAGAACCAAAATTTATAGTGCCGGACAACGAAGATGCCTTAGAAAAAATTCCATTCGTAGAGGAAGACTGGCCAGGACACTTATGGAAAAAAGTTAGAGAGATCAATGATGGGAGCCTAACTCTAAAGTCAACTCGTATAGAGGAAGTTTAGTTGGATAACCTACCTTATGATATGAATATGGATGTACAATCCTTGTATGGGGATTGCGGATCTGAAGCTTCAGCGATGTCAAAACCATTGACCTTGAAAACATTATTGTCTTACTTGGGAGATAACGAAGATGAATCCATAGTGTGTAAGACCACTCAAGTAAAAAGAGCTAAACAGACCATAGAAGTAGAGAACATTCATTCAATCATGTCTACACCCATCCAATGCACTCTTACCTTGGGAGAACCGTTAAAACTCAGACCATATTTATGGAATGATCTACAGAAAACCCTAGAGAAGGTGGGGATAACGGCGCTAATCTCAAAAAAATTGAGAAAATTGAAAAACAAGATGGACAACAAAGAGATTCGATCTATTCCAATGAGCAAAGTCAAAGAATATTATGAAGGGGAAGAAGGAAACACCACCCTTCCAATGAAATATAATGACATTGAAACCATGGCAATACTGGATAGTGGAGCAGGCATAGCCATAGCCACGACAGTAGTATGGGAATGCTAGGGACAACCAGCCATTAGACAAACTTGAATAAAATTGCGATTGGCTGACGGACACATTGAGAGACCATTAGAGCTGATTGAAAAAGTGATAGTCAATTCCTGTGGAATTGAATATCAACACACTTTTGACATAGTAGACTTTGGAAAAAACTCACTTATGAAATCATCTTGGGAAGACCTTTTATGCGACAGGTACAGGTTATCCAAGATTGGGGAAACAATTATCTGTACTTGAAGCAAGTGGGATCTATAACAAGGGTAAATCTAAAAGATCACACTTATAGAGATGTATTGAAAACACCCATACGACATTTTGATTCAGTCTCTTTGGCTGAAACTAAGCTTCCATCTTGGTTAAACAAAGATACTCCTATTTGGATGTGTGGAGCTTCAGAAAATGGGAGTTTAAAACAAGAAGAATGTATTCTAGAAAGGGATTGCATAGATGAAGCCTATGTACTTGAACCCTTTCCAGAGCAATTGTTTGAGCCATTCGAGTGGACTCAAATTTTAGCGACCATGGATGTATGTGTGAATACGTCTATGCCTACTCAATTTTGCAATGAGGATGGCTATGACATAATTCCCATCCAAATGATTTCGACCCTCGACATTGAAGATGAAGATGAGGAACCCAAGGACTTGATGAAATCTCAACAATTCTTTCCAAACCTCTACTACGATGCAACAGATGAGTTAGATAAACACTCAGCTACCTCAGAAGATTCGGGGTCAGAAAAAAAACATTTGAGAGCTAAGCTACTCTTGAAAGGAGGGGAGGAAAATTTTTTTGACTTTCCCAACTAGAAATCAAGAAGACAAAAATAGTATAGACAAAAATAGTATAGACAAAAAAGAGACAATAGAAACGCGAAAACACGACCTATGCCATCAGTCTCTAGTAGAACACAATTCCTGATGAAGATACATGCAAATGATTGTGTCAAGGACAAAATCACTGGCAGATATCCTTCAAACAAAAATCCAGAAATGTCTAAAACATCGAGAAAAACAAGGAAGGATACTCAAGCAAACAAACAGGATAAGAAGCCAATCATGACACGAGTTGAGCAAAAAAAGAAATATCAAGAGTTGTAAAAAGCTCCAAAGGAGATATATACGACCGAAATGGAAACCACGGAATAGGATGGTAAGGATGTAATCAGTGTTCCATCCCATTACAAAAAGTATACTCTCCAAGATCAAAAAATCATAGTCGAACAACCTATTAGGGAACTTCGAAAACAGGGCAAGTCCTACGAAGGGCCTGAAAACGCTAAAAAGATAGACCTAGTTAACCTAGGAGAAGAGCCTAGACCTGCTTACATTGCAAACGACCTAATAGAGAAAGAGGAAGAGCTCTTGCTAAGCTTGCTAAAAGAATACCAAGATATCTTCGCTTGGTCTTACAAGGATCTCACGGGTGTTGATCCAAAAATCAGTCAACATACCATACCCATGAGAGATGATGCGAAACCAAGTAGACAGAGGCCATACACGTATAATGAAACATTTGCCAGGAAGATACAAGAAGAGATTAAAAAACTAAAGAAAGCCAAATTCATTTACAAAATTGAACACACAGATTGGGTGTCTCCAATTGTGAAAGTACCCAAGCAAAATGGAAAATTACGAGTGTGTATTAATCTCAAAAAAGTGAATACAGCTACCATTAGAGACAACTTTCCTCTTCCAATCACTAAGTATGAGTTGCAGGAAAATAAGCTTACAGCTTCTTAGATGGCTTTTTGTGATACAATCAACTTTTGGTTGACCCAAAAAGACTGCTTTTGCAATAGAATGGGGTATTTTTGCCTATCGGGTTATGCCGTTTGGGTTGAGTAATGCTCTAGACACATTTCAAAGGTTGATGAGCCATGCTTTTAAAGAATATCTTAGGAAATTCTTACAAGTATATATGGATGATCTATGCGTAAATTCATCAATCCGAGATGATCATTTTGAACACCTCAAAAAGGTAGTCGAAAAATGTAGACTTTATAGGATTTGCTTAAATCCTAAAAAGTGCACATTCATGGATAGACAAGGAAAAATTCTTGGACATATAGTGTCTAAAAATGTCATAGCTACTGATGTTGAAAAAATTCATGTCATTGCTGATTTTCCTAGACCAACAACAGTTAAGGGGGTGCAAGCCTTCATGGGGCATTGTGGATATTACCGACGGTTCATCTACATGTACGCTATAATTGCAAAACCCATGTATAGCTTGATTACACACTTTGAGTGGACCGAGGCACATCAAGAATCCTTCATGAAGCTAAAGCATGCTCTCACCTCATCTCCAATATTGAAAGCACCAGATTGGAATAAGATATTTCACATACATGTAGATGCTTCCAATTTTGCTATCGGTTGTATACTAGCTCAACTACGAGACGAGAAAATTGACTTTCCTATTTCTTATGCTAGTCGACAGCTCAACATGACGGAAAAGAATTACACCACCACCAAAAGGGAAGGATTAGGAATGATCTATGCCGTTAAAAAGTATAGACATTACCTATTAGCCAACAAGTCTGTGTTCTTTGTGGACCACCAAGCTTTGTTGTACTTGGTCAACAAGACATGCAGCACAGGAGGAATAGTGAGATGGTTCATCATTCTTCTGGAATTTGATCTCACTATGGTTGTAAAAAAGGCACCACACATCAACAAGCACATCATTTGTCAAGGATTGTTTCAGGAGAATCACCTAAAGGGGTAGACAATGATCTACCAAATGCCTATTTGTTCTCCGTGGAAATGATACCTCGATGGTCGGAAAACATGGTGTCATTGATGAAAATAGCTCAAGTGGATTCACAAATACCACTTCCTATTACGATCGGATTAATCAAGCAATCGATTATATATCAATTACTATTTGGTAGGATATTCAAAACAAATTGAGATGGAATACTGCTTTTATGCATTAATCCTTAAGAAAAAAAACAGTACCTAAGTCAAGCACACGTTACCATAGTAGGTGTGATGCTTGTCAAGGAGCAAAAATGCCAACACGTGTAGATAGCATGCCCTTAAGACCAATGATGGGGGCTAGAGGTTTCGCAAAATGGGGTATAGATTTTGTTGGGCCAATATAGCCACCTGCTTATCGAACCCAGGCTCAATATATCATTGTAGCTATGGACTATTTGACCAAGTGGGCCGAGGCTAAAGCAACTCAAAAGAATGATGTGACAACCACTGCTGCATTCTTATATGAGTATGTATTCACGAGATATGGACTGCCAATAGAAATTGTCAATGATCAGGGAACTCATTTCCTCAATGAGGTAATCGAGTATTTGCTTAATGCGTTTATGGTCATCCATAACAAATTAGCTCCCTATCACCCACAAGCAAACGGACAAGTTGAGCATACAAACAAAATTCTTAGCTCGGTGCTGACAAAAGTGGTTAGTTTAGGAAGGACAGACTGGGAAATGAATCTCCATGCTGCTCTATGGGCTTATCGAGTTTCATTAAAAAAAGCTTTAAATGCTACACCCTTTAACCTTGTTTATGGTCTTGATGCCATACTGCCAATAGAATTTCTATTGCCGACATTAAGGGTAGCAAGGAATCTTGAGTGGAATGGGCATGAATTGTCAAAAAGACTTGAAGATTTGGAAAAGCTAGATGAGCAAAGGTTAACTGTTGTAGCTCACATCTATGCACAAAAGCAGCAACAAAAATAGTTTTTTGATTCCCACTTAAATCACAAAAATCTTCAAGAAAGGGGACTTAGTTTTAGTCTATTCCCTTAAGCAACACATTCCCAAGTTTAAGAAAAAGGGAAATGGACCGTTTATCATTGAAGATGTATCTCCAAGTGGAGCAGTAAAATTATCCACCCTAGATGGTGAACCAATGGCTAATTGGATTAGTGGATGTCGTTTAAAGAAATACCATTTTCCGCTAACCAATGAATTGCTAGAAAGAATACATGCAACCACACAAAGTAGGATTAAACGACAGCAGGTATTGATGAAGCCCAAGAGGAAGCTCGGCATTGGGTACTCAAACGAAAAGCTGCTCTCAGAATCAACAGATACCAATTCCCATCAACACTCTGGAAATAGATGACCGACAATGGGAATTACCTCAAGATGCAGTTTCAATAGATGATGACTCGTTAAACGAAATGGACTTAAGCATCAAAGTATAACTCAACAATCATAGCACCAATGCTTTGGTCGACACAGGAGCTAGAGTAAATGCAGTCAGTTATTCCATGTACAAGAAGGCAACAAGTCAAGCACTGACAGCAGGAATAGCGACAATCAACGGATGCAACAAGAACCCAACACCAACATTGGGAGTAGTCAACTTGAATATGATAGTACATGGATGTTCATGTCCTCGTCAGTTTGTATGCTTACCAGATGAACACATGAATGAGACGATGATTCTTGGAATTTGTTTGTGGGTCGCCGTGACGGACGTCCATAGCATAGCTCTCAAGCATCAACATAAAATTATCAATACTTGGAAGCGACTCGGATGAGGCATGGAAACTCACTAGGGTGTCAATCCTAATGAAGTGAACTCGAAGAGATGCAACTACTAACTCTACAAGAAAATCAAACGCACCAAAGCCAAGTAATCTACCTATGTCCTTCTGCACAGCTCTACAGTCATCACGCCCGTTCACCATGCAAATCATATCGAAATCGCACGAAACTTGAAGGGAAGCTACAGGGGACTATCAGGAACATACCCTATCATTGTCACAACATTTTGGAGAGGTACAACGATCGTGATCGTTTGTCCCACAGTACGCAAAAATAGTAAACGGATGATTCTAAAGGGTCATTTTTGGGTCCCTAAAGCCTCTCCTAGGGTCAAAACAACACAAAATACGCATATAAACACTCAAAACAGCGATTTAAGGCCTAAACGGATGCGTTTGAAACCTTCACCGAATCTTGAATTCTTACACTTGAATGAAAGAGCAGAGTAAGAGGAACACAATGCAAGAAACAAAACTGAATTTGGATTACCGTAGCCACAGAAGCGATGATTACAAGTTTGAGCAAAGAGACAGCTCTCTATGTGTAACGCAATAGTCACTTATCTTCAAAAAAATGATCTCCCTTTCCCACTAACTTTAGTGTATTATATACCTAGGGCTTTCTAAAGTGGGCGGCGGCCAACTTCTCATGGACCTTTACATACATCATTGGAAAAATTACATCTTTGACTCAGACTTTGACATAGACGATTGACATTAGGCTTTTACAGGGTTTGATGTATTAAACATCGGAAAATAAATGTGACCACATCAAAACTTTGGTCGGCAGCTGACCCAACGGGCGCCTTGACTGGGTGGGCACTTGTATGTTTTTATCACCTCCAAACACTCCCCCCTTCCTAGCTCGTGACGTCCCTTGACACGACCTTGTGCAGTCTTGTCATAGGGTTGTCTTCAGCTTTGTCTTCAAGGTTGGTCTTCATCTTGGGAAGCGCATTGTCGTTGATGACGCTCCCCCCTTCCTTGAGTGATGCATAGCTGTCATGTTTTTCTTGTTCAAATGGGGTGCCCATTTGCCTTTGATTGATGCACATGTGTTCTTTGTGATTTGGATGTTGTGGACGAGGCATTTGTGCATGTTGTTGCACATCCTGCTATACCTTTCCATCAGTGCAGTTGGTCGATGATACTTGCTTCTTTGGATACTTCGCTTCCTGGTGCAATTGACTTTTGATAGGAGCTCGTACCTCAAAATGTTTGAGACTTTGACATGTGTGCACTGGCATCTCCAAAATGATTTTCTTTGCCAATTTTTCGATAGAGCTTTGTTGGTATCTTTGAAGATAAGAGCTGCACTTGTCGAAGCGTAGTTGAGAACAATGTGGCCCCACTTGATCTCTTTGAAGATCGTGTAACAAATTCTTTATTGGTTTCATTTGATGGAAGGAATATATACAATAGAATAGTGATGGGTGTTTCTAAATTAGGGTCTAGAACCTGAATGACCAAAGGGAAAAACCCAGTGGGAAAAGATGCCTTTGGTATACGCTCTTATTGGGGTTGAACACTTGGAAGTTGAGTACCTGTTCATGAAAGGTGAGTGCTTGGGTGAAATAAAGTAAGAGTGCATAATGCAAGTGCCAATTATGGGACACTCTATATGCACACAAGAGTTCTTTCCAGAAAATCATGCGGTGTGAAAAATGATTTGTTGGGTGCTTCAAGGAATAAATGTAGCACATGTGATATCCAAGGACATCTCAATAGCTTCCACATTTCCAAGAAGGGTTTTTGATGTTGAAGCTTCTCCACTCATTACTCACTAAGCATAGTGTGTGAGTGTCTTTTGGACTCTCTTCTTCACTTTACCAAACTTAAAATACATAGACTTGGACTCTTATGCTCACCTATACCAGCATGAGCGACACCACATAAATATGCTCAACTCCTCCACCTTGAGCAGTACCTAGAATAGCTAAGACTCTTATACCACAGAGAATATTACTTGAAGCTTTGGGACTAATGCCTTGCTTATTTAGTGGCTCAGCTACCTGACTCTTCACTTTTATGCCATGTATTTTTAATGGCGACTTGGACTTACCTGTTCATGGCCTGAAACCCAATGCCATAAGTTCTTGAGATTAAGGCCTCTATCATTGTGTTGGTCTTTGGATGCTGATAGCGGGAAAAGAGCAGTGCAATCGGGTGGCCTCTGTACTCGTGCACACTCCACAAACCACGCCTCATGCAAACAAGCAAAGAACAAAACAAAGGGGGCACCACCCTAAATTAAGAGGTTTAGGGACCTCTCACATAGTGCACATAGGCAAGTGAGACTTCTGGCATTATGATGGAATCAAAACATATGGCAAAACACATAGAAACGAATCTTAGGGACCTTATGTAGCGTATATATACACAAGACATGAGCTTAACAATACAACGGCATCTAATCATACATAACAAGGATATAGAGAAGCAAGCCAAGGATGGCATAATCCCTTGTCAAAAACAATCAACCCAGCAAGTAGGTATGATCCTACTAGCAACACATCAATACCTTAGAGAATGATGGCGAGGATGGTGGCCATGGAGCATGAGAGAAGACTCCTTATTTAGGTTTTAGGGCTAGTAATGTATCATACTAGAGGGAGAGAGAGAGAGGGAGAGAGAGTAGAGCTCCATCCATAGCTCCTCGTTGTGAGCAATGTCGTCATAGCTTCGTTGCTTGGTGAAGTGGGTGAAGCGTTGGTTTTGAGTGAGAGAAGGCCTCCTTATATAGGTTTCTGAGAGGGTTTAGGATTAGGGATAAACATGCTTAAATCCGTTGATTGGGGTTACTTTTTGCTTAGGGTGGTCAACAGATTGAGGTCACCTGATATGTCACCATCAAGATATTCTCTAGAGTGATGTGAGAGGGGAGGGTGAATGCTGATTTTTCTGATTGTGACACATGGGGATAAGGCCTTGACCAGCATTTAAGAGCAGGTAAGGTGGCTGTTGAAACTGGAGGTTCTGCACATGTCAGGGGGGGACCTGCTGGGTCCTCCTGAATATCAAATTCTCAAAAAATCCTCAACCATGGCTTCTTTTGACATGTGTTCTTTGAAAAAATCAGCATGTCTCTTTTCAACTCAAAAGTCTTTATCCCTGTTGACTCACCTTTACCATAAGATTTTCCCCTTTTCTCCTCCTGTAACTGCATTGTTGATGCCCAATCACTGCTTCTAGTAACAGTGAACTGTTACCTACCAAATACTTATGGTGCAGTAAAAAATATTTACCATGGGTAAAAAAAGTTACTGTAGGTAAAAAGTGATTTGTATTTACCATGTAGGTGAAAAATATTTACTGTGGTAAAAAATATTTACAGTCGGTAAAAAAGTGAAAACGGAGTATGCTGTGCTGTGAGTCCACACGAACATCCTCGTGTAAATTTCACTAGAAATTCACACCTAGAATGGGCTATTCTGTAAGATATAGGTTGTAGGCATGCATAAGAGCTCGTTCCCACGTATCTTCTGTCCATGGCACTTTTTACTCTTTGGTGCTTGTGAAGTAGATTTTTCTTCTCTTTCGAGATCCCTTGGACTAGAGTATCCTCATCTCCCCAACAACTGACTGTGCCTTTATTGCATCTTCAGAAGGGGTCCTAAAAACCATGCATCAGATGCCACCATTTTGTCGAGTAGGTTGGCATATTTTGACTCCTCTTGACTTGCTTGTTGTATGTTGATACTTCTTGGTAAAACAAGTCCTTCAGCTTTGATAGGGCTTGATGTAGCCTTTGCATTAATTTCCATGAGAAGCGATTGTCGAGATGTGTGGGTTCTGTGTGATTGAGTTTCCACTAGCAATTTTGGAACCCATCTTGTTTTTGGTCCTTGTCTGACCGTCTTTGGCATTTTATCTTCTTCTATAATTTGATGTACACTAGGCTTTGGTATCCAAACCTGATGATTTCTGTTGTAAAAGCCTGGCTTTTGTAGTAGAAGACGAGGGATCCATTTTGAGGTTGTTTCTCCCTTGGTTGTGCATGATCTCCATTGGCTCTTTGTTGTTGTTGATTGTATTTGTGTGGGGTCCTTCGCTACTTGGTTGGTCTTAGTGGCTCTAGGTTGAGCAACTACTTTGGGTAACCATATTTGGGTGTTACCTTCATAGAATCTTTGTGCTTCAAGTAGCTTGACAGGAACCATCCGCTGCTGCATCTGTTTGTGTTGGGTAGCTTCATTGAAGTTTGACTTTGGTACCCATACTTGTTGTGTTGCTTTCTTGGAAGGTCTTTTCTTCTGTCCTTTTTTGTTGTTCTTTCTCCTGCTTGAGTTGTTTTTATTTCGTTGATAGCTTGGCTCGCTCATTCTTGAGGTGAGTACATCCAGGCTGTTACTTTAGGCTTTTTGGCCCAAACATTAATGTTTCCTTCGAAGTAGCCTTGAGCAATGATTGATTCATTTGATGCTACCCACCCTATCACCTTTTGTTGTTGTGGTTGAACCCGTGTTTCATGTATCCAAACTGGGTCTTTGACTTGGATGTGCTCTTTGGATACCAATACTTGCTTGACATTCTTCGGCTTCTTCTGGATGCTTTTTTGTGATGGAAACTTTGTTTGATAGACTTTTTGCTTTGGTTTCCATTGCATTGTTGATGGTGTGACTCTTGATGTAGAGGCTTCATAGGAAATTTGATGGAAGCTCGTTGAAGGTAAAGTTGTCTGGCGAGGTTGATATACTTCAATTTTTACCTTTTCTTTACCTTTTTCCACGATGGTTGGCAATTTCTTCTCTGCATGGATTTGAGAAGCTTCATGGAGTCTTACTGTTGTTGTTATTGAAGCTTTTGATTGTTGTCGAAAGAAGATGTTCCTCCAGCTTTCTGTCAGGACCAAACTCTCTTTGATATGATGGGAGTCGATTATGTGGAAAGTATCTTTATACTCCCCGGTACTCAATTTGAGTACAGCTTCTGCCACTCCAAAGCTAGGAATCGGCATTTTTGAACTTGTGTAAACTGTTTCTTCTAGCTCATTGATTGGTGGCTTTCCCATCATGATCCACGTTCCATAAGTCATTAGATTCTTTGTTGCTTCTGGATCTATTGCAGCCGAACATGTAACCTTGAGCCCTGTTTGTCCGCATGAATTGAATTTGATCATCATAGGAGATAGTCCATCTTCTTCCTTGTCCATGTTCTTCTTTTGATCTTGCGTTTGTTGAAGATTTGTCGTTGAACTTGGAAGCTTTTCTCCTTCATCTACTTTCATTTGCACTTTTTCTGGAGTCGGCTTCTTTGAAACAGCTTTTGTCGATTCTTCAGGTATGTCAATGATGACATATTCTTGTGGTTGCTCTGCTTCCTTCGTTTTCAATTTTGCCTCATGCTCCAGAATGTAGCTATCTGTCTCGCTTTTTTGCTTTCACACTCACAAACTTCATTATCTTCCTTCAACACTTTCAATATAAAACATGAAACTAGGTCGTAGCCTTCTTCATCACAAAATTTAGTCGGGGTCACCTCATTTACACACACATCCAAGGTTGCCAATATTTGAGTCTATCAAAATGGATCAAATAATTGCTCTGGAAAGGGTTCCGATATGTAAGCTTCATCGTCCATTGATCTTTCTAGGATGCAATCCTCCTTCACTGAGCTTCCACACTTCGAAGCACCACACCTCCAAAGTTCTCGTTTGGTTTGTAGCCACGCAGGTATCTCTTTCCCATTGACTATAGTAGAGTCAATTTCTTCTAAAGGAGTTCTATTCACATCTCTATAGCTATGGTCTTTTATGCTTATTTTTGTGGTGATCTTTTTATGTCTCAAGTAGATATAGTCATAGCCCCAATCTTGAACCATCTTAAGTTGACGCATGAAAGGTCTTCCTAAAATGATATCAAAATTGTTCCCTTTTCCAAAATCTACTATTGCAAATGTATGTTCATATTCAATTCCACAAGAAGTCACAATAATTTTCTCTAAGATACCGAGAGGTTTTTTCCTGTATCCATCTGCAAGTTGCAGCTTCATTCTAGTTTTCCTAAGCGCTGGTCTACCCCATTTTTCCCAAATGTTGTTTGTGGCTATGGCTACTCCAGCCCCACTATCAAGTATAGCCAATGTTTTAACTCCTTTGTGTTCCACAGGTAAGGTGGTGTTTCCTTCTTCTCCTTCGCAATATTCCCCCACCTTGTTTATTGGCACAAGTTTAGCGTTTGCACTTTCTTGTTGAGTTTTGTTTGATTGTTCATTTGAGGGTAGATCTTGAAGAGGTATCTTTGATCCCATCTTCCCCAAATTTTTTCCCACTTCATTCCATACATGTGGTCTAATCTTAAGCAGTTCAGATAGAGTAATGGTGCATTGTATTGGAGTTGACATCAACTCTTGCATACTCTTTGTATCCATCATCTTGGATATGGATTTCCTCTGATATGGCACCACTCTAGTCTCTGAGTCAACCTCATGTTCTCCTATGTATGAGGGTAAGGTCTTCAAGGACTCCGGTTTGCTTTCAATTGAAACTTCCATCCCTGCATCTCCATTTAGAGATTGAATGTCTCCCTGATAGACTTTATGCCCTGTATTGACCTCAGTTATGGGTGCAGATTGGAAAGTCGCACTTCCATCTTTTGCACTTCTAATTGCTTCCCACAATTCATTTGGCCATGGCTCATCTATCTCTGGGATAGGTGCCATAAATTGTGATCTTGACCTTGCATCATTAGTGGCGTTGGCCACTACTTGATCATCTAGTTGAATTTCTAGGCTGTTGGTTTCTTGTGTTGCAGTCTTTGCTTGCACATCCTTTTGTGATTTTAGCTCAATGTTTCTTTGAGTTAATGTTTCAACAACCCTTGCCTTAGGCATTTCAAATCCAACACTTTTTGGTTTTGTTTCTGGAGGTGAAATTGGTGCTTTAGGCTCCATCATTGCCTCTGCAGTTTTTATCAATTCCTTAACATTTTCAACCTCTCCGTCTCTACCTCAGCATGAGGATATTTCATCCCTCGTTGCTCTAGGGTTTGGTTGGGTTTCAATCTAGCCTCATATGCTTCCAGTGCAGCATCTAATGGCTCTAGGAATTTGTCTACCAACACAGATCCTTCGGAAGACATCTTCCTTGGTTTCTTATCGCTCACCACCGTTTTGTTTTCCCGTTCTTGTTTTAACTGCTCCTTTGTCTCTTGTAATTTTGTTTGTAGTGCAGTTTGATTTGTAATTGTTTTTGCTTTAATTATGTCTCTTTTGGCTTTCCAAGATTTTCTCCTAGTCCTTACTGACACACTAGTTGTTTCCCCTTGTTTGGGTTGTTGATCTCTCTCCTCATTAGCTTGGTCCTCAGCATTTTCTTTTTCTTGGGCTCTAGTCACTACCTTCACAGGAATTTTGGGTTCTACCTCTGATCCACTTGGACAAGGTAACACTCCCACAACATTCATTGTTGTTTTCCCCTGTTTGTTTGGGTGTTTTGGACAATTTGGAACAACGTGTGTAATGGCACACTCCACACAATATCCAATTATCTCTACACGAGAACAATTCTTGGCCCAATGATTACCTCCACACTTAGCATGGTCCATCTTGTTGAGTCACTGGTGGCACATTTGATGGTTGTTCTTGCTTAGCCAGAACAATCTCTAGTCTACGCTCTTGATTGGCTATGAACATCAGAGTGTCCTCATTCAACGAATAGAGTTTTCTCATAGGTTCTTGCCCTAGCCTAGGTTGTGATACCTCAGCTCTTTGTAAAGCCCTTGATACAACCCTATTTTGAAATAATGGATGATTTGGTAATGGCATTTGTTTTTCTATTTGATGTCCAAATAGTATCCCCCTCGTGTAGGTTTGATTATAGTAGCACTCACTCATCTCATGATTGGTCCATTTTTGCTCAATGGCACACCATTTTATTTGTTGTGCTACCTGCGCTGCTAGCTCATCTAGGTTGGTCATTAATTAAGACATAACCACTTTCCTTGTGTTGGTTTCACTAGATGCTAAAGGAGCATTATCCATAGTGATCTTTGTATCACCAATTTCCTCGCCATAGGCTTTGCAATTGTCAACTAGGTATAACGCTTCTCTCGTGAATTTTTCAAAGGACGTACATCCTTTTAAGTGCAAATCTTTCTTGAGAGTTTCATTTTTCAAACCCTCTATGAAGAGAAGTGATAATCTTTCATCCTGTGGTAACTCGCGTTCCGGACATCTCTCTATATATTGTTTGAAGCATAGTGATGCTTCCTTCACTCTCTCATCTTCTTTTTGCTTGAATGCATAGATTTGGGACACTATGTTATGCTTGATTCCCCTTTTAGAGAACTCCACAACAAATTCTTGCAAAAGTTGTTCAACGTTTGAGAAGGCATTTTTGTCCAACGGTTGGAACCAATTCAATGCTATCCCTTCCAAGGTTAAGCCAAATCCCTCATACTGTGTATGAAAATAAAATACTTGTTCGGCTCTTAATACTTGTTTGAACAAGGATGCATGTACGTATGGATCCCTTAACCCATCATACTTCTTCTTGACACATTTGGCCAATTGATATGGTCTCATTGGTTCTGGTTCAACCATGTATCTCAGTGTGTTGGGGTCTCTCACAAAGACATCCCTCGTTCCTTCTTCTCGTCTTGGAGCAAATCCTGGTGGAATTCCCTTTGAGACATGTTTTGGAAATGTTGATGGATTTGCAAGTCTAATTGGTGGTCTCTTGGTTCCACTCAATGAGGTAGGAGCTACACTCCCGTGAATAGCTATTTTGGATGTTTGAGGTCCATTTGATCCCATAGTTTCAATGTTAGATTCTTGCAAATCAGTCTCAAAAAACCCTGGTACTCTTACACTCGGTTGAAAGTAGTAAGCAGAGATTGGAGTACCCATGTATGTATATCTTTTTAGCTCCCTTGGGCTGATAATTTTGTACTCTCGTCCATACTTATCTACCATTAGAACTTGCACTCCCTGGTCATCTGTGTATGTGAAGGCATAGAGGTTCTTGTAGTTTGTCAACTCTTCAATGATGGAATTTAAACATCTATAGAAGTTTTTTTGATCCCCAATAGGTAACCTATAAAGGCCATCATAAGTGTAATCCGTTAGAACTCTCGTGGCTTCATTGGTTTAGATGAACCTCACGTTGGGTTTGTTGATTAGAGGATGTTTCTCCTCTAGGTCTCCAGCAATTTCCACTTTTTCTCTTCCAAACTCCCGCATTTTAGTTGATTGGTTTGGCTTCCAATGAGCTACATGATCACTTGACAAATATCCACGAGCCATGCCTTGAGTTTTGGCTTGATATGATTGATAAGCCTCATGGTCTTGTCTCAACCCTCTTGTTATAGGTGTTGCAGTATTTATGGATGTTTGTGTAGACACGTGTCATAGCTCTGAGTTGAGTGGGAAACCCTGATGATGGATGAGTTGTCATGTTTAAGCCTCACTCAATACTCTCAAGATGGTCCTTGATAAGAACACTCTGGCTTAGTCCACACAATCCCTTTTAGCCCCTGGTCAAGTCTCTAAAAAGTCATAAATTTGTGACTTTTTGGTGTCTGGAAACTGATCTTGGGTACCCTAAAAGTTTGGATTTAGGAAACCTAGAAAAATTCAGCTCTAAAACCTTTCTTCCTAGCTATACCTGACTCAATTTGGAGTTGCCTATCAAAAGTTAGAGCACTTTTGGTGAACTTCTCTTGAAACAGCCCACTCAAAACAGTCTCAGGACTAGCACACAGGAACTTTGGCTTGTATCTTGGCTTCCAGAGAGTATTTTTCACTCAAACTTGAGATTTGGGATGTACTCAAGTAGATCTACAAACTTATGAAGTCAGATACCCCCACTATGTAGAGATACACCGATCGCGATTGTTGACCCCCTGTCCTCACAGATTTGGAAGATTTTTGCACATGCAGTAGCTAGTCCTTGATGTCTTGATACCAAGTGTCTTTGTATTTTTGAATTTGGAGATGTTTTGACCAATGAAAACCCAAATCTCAGGTGGTTTTGCAGTTATTGGCCTGATTGTGTAACTGGGACTTTTGACCACTTTCTTTTGCTTTTTTGACCTTGCTCCTTTTGGAAAATATGTTGCACTAGATGTCAGCTACCTACTCATAAATTTTCAATCCAAAATGTCACTGGGGTACACCGATCGCAATCGTAGTTCCAGCTCCTTTTTGCATGAAATTTTAGGATTTGATAGACATGGGTATGATTAGTCTATTCCCAAACCCACTTTGCATTTGGATCACAAAAACTTGATTTTTTTCAAAATTTTGGTCTGAAGGATCAGTGATCAGTGTTTGCCCTATTTGACAACTGTCTTTTGATTTTTTGACCCTGGTTCTTTTGGGAAAGTTGTTTGTCTAGTTATCAGCTACCTACTCACCAAGTCTCAACTCAAAATGTCACTATGGTACACCGATGGCGATCGTACTTTGGAGCCCAAATTGGATGAAACTTGTGGATATGGTAGACAATGATGTGTATAGTCTACTCCCCAAATCTTTTTGAATTTGGATAAGAAAAATTCAAGTTTTTACCAGATCTTGGTCTGCTGCAGTGGTTTCCTGACTGCCTGTTGTTTTTGGCTATTTTGGTGATTTTTTTTTTGAATTTTGAAAACTCCAAGTATCTTATATAACCTAGGTGTATGTGTGGGTAAAGTCTGGTCAAAATCTGGGACTCAAGTACACCGATCGCGATCATAGTTTTGAGCCCAAATTGGATGAAACTTTACCAGCTTGTTCACTAGGCTATTTTAAGACTACCTGCCATACACGTTTGTATTTGGACTCAAAAAAGTCAAGTTTCTACCATTTCTTGGTTGGAAGTGCCTGTTTTCCCAATTTTATCAGTTTGACTTGATTTTGGTGTTTGTTTTGGGATTTGAGAGATACCTAGGCTTGTCCTATGCACAGGCTATCCCTCTGCATGGTTTCTTCCCAGTTTTGATGTGTTTTGCTCTATTGAAAGTCAATTTCTATTCCAGTTTAGCAGTTTTTGACTTGGATCTGTATTCAGATGGTTTGACAAGTATTTTGAGGTTTCTGGCTCTAGGTCCTTTAGACTTTTATGTTTGTATACACCTGAGGATCTCACAAATGAAATCTGGTCAAAATCTGGCACTTAGGTACACCGATCGCGATCGTACTTTGGAGCCCAAATTAGAACAAATTTGGCATGCTTGACACTGATGTTTTAAGGCTATCCCCAAAGTCTTTTTGCATTTGGATCACCAAAAGTCAAGATTTTACAGTTTCTGGGTCTGTCAGGCTAGTTTTACCCAAGTGGCCTGATTTCCTTGATTTTTGATGTTTTTTGGATGTGGTTGCTTTAAACAAACTTGTTTAGAATCTTATTAGGAAGGCACATGTCAAATCTTGTACAATTCTGACACTGAGGTACACCGATCGCGATCGTAGTACCTGGGCCAAATCTGATGAAATTTTTTCTGCTCCCTCTGACAAGTGTTTCCCGGTGTTTGGTGCTACCACTTTGTGATTTGAATCAATTTCAGCTCTGTTTGGTCAAATTTTCAAAATTTCAGAGTTTTATGGCCTTTTTGCCAAAGTTATGGTTTTTTGGTTTCTCGACTCTAACTTTTACCCCAAATCTGACTGGAATGTGATTTACTTATCCTACTCCTAAGTACAGAAATGAAAGAACATAAGAAAATGAATCAAACAAAACAAACAGGATAAAAAACAGATGATGGATCATTACTCAATCAATACAAAGAAATTTGAAGAGAAAAAATGCTTAAAGCAACCTCACTCACAACTCCCTATATCTCTCAAGAGTAGATCTAGCCAATCCACCGACCCTAGACTCCACTAAGCACTAAACCCCTGTCTAGATGCTTCACTGAAATGTAAATGGAATGTAAATTATCTTTTGCAACAATAAGAAAACTCTGAATACGCACTCGGTCACTCATCACCTAAGATTCATTCCCCGGCAGCGGCGCCAATGTTTGCAGGTCGCCGCAAACGGACGTCCATAGCATAGCTCTCAAGCATCAACATAAAATTATCGATACAGGGGAAGCGACTCGGATGAGGCATGGAAACTCACTAGGGTGTCAATCCTAATGAAGTGAACTCGAAGAGATGCAACTACTAACTCTACAAGAAAATCAAACACACCAAAGCCAAGTAATCTACCTATGTCCTTCTACACAGCTCTACAGTCATCACGCCCGTTCACCATGCAAATCATATCGAAATCGCATGAAACTTGAAGGAAAGCTACAGGGGACTATCAGGAACATACCCTATCACTGTCATGGCATTCTGGAGAGGTACAACGATCGCGATCGTTCGTCCCACAGTTCGCAAAAACAGTAAACGGATGATCCTACAGGGTCGTTTTTGGGTCCCTAAAGCCTCTCCTAGGGTCAAAACAACATAAAATATGCATATAAACACTCAAAACAGCGAGGCCTAAATGGATGCGTTTGAAACCTTCACCGAATCTTGAATGCTTACACTTGAATGAAAGAGCAGAGTAAGAGGAACACAATGCAAGAAACAAAACTGAAATTGGATTATCGTAGCCACAGAAGCGATGATTACAAGTTTGAGCAAAGAGGCAACTCTCTATGCGTAACGCAATAGTCACTTATCTTCAAAAAAATGATCTCCCTTTCCCACTAACCTTAGTGTATTATATACCTAGGGCTTTCAAAAGTGGCCGGCGGCCAACTTCTCATGGACCTTTACATACATCATTGTAAAAATTACATCTTTGACTCAGACTTGACATAGACGATTGACATTAGGCTTTTACAGGGTTTGATGTATTAAACATCGGAAAAATAATGTGACCACATCAAAACTTTGGTCGGCGGCTGACCCAACGGGCGCCTGGACTGGGTGGGCACTTGTATGTTGTTATCACCTCCAAACAGAATTCCCTGGATGCGGATATACAAAGTAGTACCAGATTGGGATACAAATCAGCTCAAGCTATCACCTAAAGGCGGGAAACTCTTTGCTCCAATTGCACCAAGTAAGGAGGAATGTAAAGGAAGCAATCAGAAGACCAAACCACAAAGTAATCAATCTTCTCCATCCCCTAAACAAGCAAATGCATGCAAGGAGTCAGGTAAATTTGGGTACCAAAAGCACAGCTTAAGGATAAACCAATTCAAATCTGGGTGCCCAAAACATCACCGACAAAACAAAAGAAGGTTCCAAGGGTAAAAGCACAGATACAAGCATCTCCGAGCAAGGAACCTAACTTGAAATGAAACCAATCAAGCAATGGCGAGTTAAGTCTCAAAAGACTCCACCACACCATACAACACCAAGAAAACCAACCTACCAATGGCGAGAAAAATCTCGACAACAGTCAAAAGTGCTACCAACAGCTCAAGCAATTAGAGTGTTGAAGCATCCTGATGGTGCAATCAAACAGAGAGCACACAAGTTACAAGATTTTCTCTTTGGAAGACAGTATCAAAAAGCCTTGACATCAGACACCCTTGAGTATATTACTGAAGACCCAGCTCTTGCACAACATAGTGGTTTGAATTGCATTAATCTTCAAAGCATGGTAGGGCCAACCACGGCTGTGCATAGACACAATTGTTCAACCCATGCACACCATCGTCCCGGAGTACGCCATCTAGGAAGGGTGGAAGGACACTAAGTAATTAAGCGCAATGTTTGAAGAGGGAGGAAAAAGTTCGATGTTAACGTGTCATTTTTTGCAAAATTACCTAATAATGCCCTTATAATTCATCATCAAGGAAAAAATCACTGATAATATCTTCCCGATGAGTGTAAATAGTGTATATACTATTAAAAAATCATCAAAAAATAGTTCTTTTTGGTTATTTTTCATCATTTTTATTGATAATGAGACTTAAAAATAGAGAAATCCGACAAAAAACAATAAAGCTATGTTTTTCAATGATTTTGTTAATTATTGGAATTTCACTTTATTTTTTTAGAGCATTTTGTTATTTTCTTTGATTTTTTCAATAAACAGGTCAAAAATTAATAATAAATAGCAAAGAAGCTCAGATGGAAAAATGGAAGACACGATGGTGATTAGAAAGACAAGGCGGACAAGCACAAAACTTTTCAATGAAAGCGGGAAGCCTAAATTAGGCGGCCAGATCTACTTTTGCAAAATTCTTGCAGAATGAGCTACAGGAATCCGATCAAGGAAATTTTTGAGTCTAACATAGATTTCACGGCCTAGTAGGACTAACGAAGGAATCTGGGGAAAATTGGTTCGGGAAGTCTGGGTATAGATATCCAAGGTAGGCTAAAACCACCTCATTTCCACTTGTGGCCTTTGCAGAGAGAGCTTTTCGACCTCTTTCGCGCGTCTTTTCCGGAGTCTACAGTTGCTCGTTTTCAGCGCTATCTCACACGAGACATGAGGGGTAAGTTCTTTACTCATCAATGATCCATTTTGTACGGCCGGTAGCTAGTCTAAACCCCTATTAAAAACCCTACAAACCGAACAGTGCACGAAGACCTACGACCAAAAACTGACCATAGCGGCTTGTCAGCTCGACCAAATCGGATGAGATTTGAACTGTAGCATGCCCTAACATAATAGAACCTTTCTATATCATCAATTGGCCATTTGGCAGGGGTCGAGGGGGTCCCCAGTAGAAAAGCTAGGTTTTTGGCAAATGTCGAAATTCCGATCTGACTCCACAGACAGCTTGCCTACGAGGTTCATATACAATGTATATGATTGGTTTAGTGAAATCAGTCAAGCAAAGCCCTTGAAAAGCAAAAAATGGCTCGAAGGCTACAAAGCGTCAAATTTGACATACGAGGTCAAACTGACTCCAAGTGAGCCAGAATTGGATGAATTACTTCACACCTATGTTGCAAACAAGTCCAAAGCCTCACAATTGACTGACCAACTCAACAGGTAGTATAGTCACAAAAATCAAAGATTTTAGAGTCGACAATGCACAAAGTGATGTCGGCAAGACCAAACTTGACCAAATTCAATTTAGGACTTGTTTTAGGTGTATAGAATGTGTTTAGGTCAAAAAAATTTAGTTTTGCAAAAAAATTGTGACTGCTGTAAATAATCACGATTATTTACTTTTGTACTATTTTTGCTTGAAAATTGTATCATCACCTCACCTATCATGTGTACACACCTATTACATGCCCAAAATCAAGTATGGCCAAAAGGAGCACCTATAACTTGGAAAATTACCAAAAAACGCAAAGAAGCCTTTGCAAGCCAATTTCTGGGTTATGGACCACATTTCTTGATTAAAATCACATCATATCTCATACACAAATTCCATACAATGCGTAGAACCAATTTGTACCAAAAAATGTTGATTTTGGTAGAAACGTTAATAATCGCGATTATTTACTTTCTAGCCAAAGTGGGGGAATTTTGATATTTTGCCATCATACATCCAAAGTACATGATTTGTTAAGCCCACTAGCCAAGTTTGAACCAATTTGGAGCTCAAAATCTCAAATTTCCATTATATCTATTGTTTCAGAGACCTAAAGCCAAAACCTGGTACCGTTTTCACCCTATGCATCCAAATGAGCCCATATTTCACTCAGAGTATGTATTTGGTATATGCTTCAAGCCTATGATGCCAAGTTTGCAAAATGTTGAAAAAAATACTCAGCTGTAAATAATCACGATTATTTACTTTGGTTGTAAAATTTTGTTTGGACTTTACAATTTTGTTCCTTGCATTTTTTTATGCATCTATGCTTGATCAAAAATTAATATGAAGCAAATTGGACCAAAATTGTCAGCATTTCATACTAAAGGACTATTCAGAGAAAAATCCATCAAATCTGCTAACTTTGACACTCTATTCACTGAACAAGAGTCATGCAAGCAGCAAAGAGGGCCAAGAAGAAGCTCAACCAGAAAGAAAAGTTGCAGGAGCTACCCACATACCAACTAGATCCAGATTCAATCAAAGTCGCCAAGGCAGCCTATCTTTCAAAAGAACAACTAGAAGAGCATCACACCATAGTGTTCACCGGCAGATTCAAGAGTGAGGAGGGACATCAGGTAGAGTTGCAACTTCTACCAAAAGAAGTGTATGATGTCACCGCAAAGCATGAGACCAAAGAAGCCAACTGCATGCTAGGACTCAGAGATTTCTATGAACAGGAGCCGTATGGTGTGGATTTCAAAAAAGCTTACGAGCTTTTATCCATGATCAAAGAAGATGGAACTGCACATATTTCTGACCCTCAGGGGAATAAAGTTGAAGTGGTGATAACCAAGTAAATAGTTGCAGAAGCACTCAGACTGCCCATAGAAGGAATGACAATGAGGGCAAGGGACGGGAAAACGACAGGTACTTTCACCAAAGATACCGTCGTAGACACCTTTGTTGACCTTATTCACAAACAGGTTGAAGAGCCAGCCAGGTTATACCACCAATACTTTCATTTCCTTGCTAAAAGGCCACCAAGGTATACCATGCCCAATCACGCGGTTGCCACCACCTTCACGCAAGTCCTTAAGTCAACAACCAGGCAACCGGTGGACCACACACAATATGTCTTGACCACGTTGAAAGACACAAAGAAAGAAGGAAAGATTACTTACCTGGATGCACTAGAGGTATTGACAAGAATTGCATACCATGTCATCGGCATGACAGATGACCTACCACCTGCCCAAGGATAGTGTCAACTCAACCATCTCCTTGAGCTACAAGATAGGCCAAGAAATCCTAAAAATTTGATGAAGAATCGGCTGAAAGCTCGCCAGAAATGCACAGCAGTGAAAGCTCGGATAATGAAGAAAAGAGAGCACGAAGGGAGGAAATGAAGAGAAAATCCTTGGCAACACACCAAGAAGAGCATGTGCAAAAGCATGCCCGGTTTGAAAGAGAGAAACATGCATACCAACACAGCCAACAATCACAAGGAAAGGACCCAAAAAAATGGTTTCCTAGTGGACTTAAGGGACCAAGGACCAAGCATCACACTAGGAAAGAGGTTGAAGAACCCGCTGAAGAACTGGAACGTATGTAACAAGAAGCAGAAGATTTAAAGCTAAAGGAAGCTGAAGAAGCGGCAAAGAAGGCAAAAGAGATGGAAGAACATCAAGAGCATGCAAAGGAGACCACCGCACAAGGAGAAGCACAACATGCCCAAGGTGATGTGTCTCGCTGCATCTCTTCTCCTTTCTCTGAACACCAAGATCAACCAATGCCAAGCCCACCACCATCACCAGTAGTTAAAGACACAACAAATGATCCAACAAAAGAAGCTACACCAGAGCCTAAACAACAAAAGGTAGATGAATCTACACAACAAGCAGTTGGATCTACTCAAGAGCATCCAATAGAGAAAGAGCTAGAGACAGACAAGGCATCAAGTCTTGCAAAAGAAGAGGACACCACAAGGCTTGAGCAGTCAAGAGAACAAGAGGTCGAGGCACCACCCTCTACCTCCACAGAAAAAGAACAGCCACGGCTACAAGAACAATAGCAACCAGCCATCCTGACACAGCCACAAGACACACAAGAGGCTGCAGAAACATCAGTTCAGTTGGCACGACATGAAGACTGGTAATCAAATGACGAAGTCATCCTGCAGGTTAACAAATACGCTAAGTAAATGCAGGAGATGACAGAAAGTCTTCACTCAGCAGTACTTGGCCGTAGCACAAGGGACAAAGAGTTAGAGATGGTGATTGACGCACTCCAAGGGGAGTTAGACGACATACTTAATGTCATCACCGATCTGCAAAGGCAAATGCAGGAGCTGAGAACAGAAGCTGAACAATATCAGCTCACTAGAGATAAGCAACAAAAAGAAATGGAAGAGCTGGGTGAGTTGCTTACCAAACTGTTAGATGCGTGCAAAGCCAAGGATGATCAGCTAGCGGAAGTTACAAATGAACTTCTCACTACCACCCTATCAGCTCAAAAAATCCAGGTACAGCTAGATGTATCCAATGCTTCTCTACAGTACTTAGAACAAAGAATCAATGATCAGGCAATATTCTTGCAAAAAATATGAGAAAATCAAGTCGTTGCCTCGATCAAAGGTACAGACAAGGTCTACAAGGAACTAGAAAAGAAAAATAAAGACCTCGATCTAGAGTTAAAGTTGGAGAAATCTCAACACAAAGACTTGGCCTTTATGCCGGTCCAAAGAGAAGATGAACTGCTAAAGAAGATAGCTAAACTCAAAAGAGTCAACTAGCTACTGAGAGAGGGAAGGCCAGAAACGCAAGAAGAAGCAGGCACTTCAGAGCAGCCTCAGATAGAAATACCCTCAGTATCATTTGCTGAAATGGAGACATAGTCCATAGTAGAGCTGAATGGTGAGGAAGATTTTCAGGTACGCATTACAGAACAAGACACAATGCCCATGGTCCAGCTCTCAAAGGTTGAAGAAGATGCACTGAAAGAAAAAGTTACACAAGAGGTAGATGAGCAGTGGAAGGTAGCAATGGATTGGGAGCTCAGAGTACTTCATTTTGTGATCAATGTCACACAACTCACTCCCAATCAAATAAATGCGCAATGGCACCAACAGTCCCTATCCTACCCTCTGATAAAAGTTGAGTTACTACTGGTAAAAGAAAGACTTTACACAGACATGCAAGTCGAGGACACAAATAAAGGCCACCCAAAGTGGAGGTTGAGCTGGCTGAACAAAAACCCAAGATACTTGATTCTGTTCACGAGAGCACCTGCGGCCCTGCAAAAAGATCCGACTTTCTGTCCTATACCAAGAGTAAGGACCTGGATAGCACATAAGGCACTACTCAATAAGCGGCCAACTTGGCTAAACTACCCCAGATTGCCTACTCCAGAAAAGGGACTAAAGAATGAAGAATACATGGTGAAAACCCTAAAGGGCGCCATGTCATTCTTTAAAATTCTGCCAGATTTGTCATGTGCTATTCTATATAAGATCTGCCGAATGCTTCTCACATACATCAAAGTGTTCAATGAGCCAGAGAAAGCAGGCGCCCCTTGGATATCATTCCTCGAGGGTAACAAAGGTTTGTGCTATGATCTCTCTGGCCAACCTTCTGAAGAAGTCCCCTATGGCTTCTATGCCAGATACATGTTTCTACCTTCACACAATATGCTGGCGTTTGAGGAAGCGTTCTACACGGGATTCTTCACTTGGCGAACAAAGATATTTGCGCCAGTGATCAAAAGCCTCACATCAAGGTTTGTAGGCTACTCAGCGGTGGAGCTGAAAAACAAAGTAACTATGCAATTTTTGCAAGTGCCAGATAAAGAAAGGAAGATCAGATACCAAAAGGCATTGAATGCGCTTAAAGACCGCCTCGTCAGTCGCCAACCCAAAGACTACTTCGAAAAAACCAGTTGAACATTTTCTCCAAATAATTGGAGTGCACCATTCCACCACTCTGTCGAGTATTTTTGAAGTACACCCCCTTGCTCGATAATGGGATTTCTCCATGCCTTGAGTGCTAAAAATCTCAAGAGAACCATATTTGTGCATAAAAAATGCACCGTGCACAAACAAGATATGTTGTTCACATGAGTAAACAATTCACATTGTTTAATGAAAACAATCCCTTGTAGTAAGTTCACCACGTAACATGGCTTACCATGTAATGTGATAATATTTTTACCTCAAGAAAGGGTGAAGACCTTGGTAAAATCTGTCAAGGCTTCTTGAAATGATTGGCGTTGTTCTTATGTTGTGTTGTTAAGGCCCATAAGCTTGACCATTTTATGAAAATGTACCCAAACTTTCTTGTGCTTGTTTTCAAGCTTGCCATTTGAATCATTGTTAGTAGTAGTTTTGCATAACTCCTTGTGGGACGTGTATCTAACCTGACCATCCTATCTTATTGTAGTATTAGCGACAACCATGATCAAATTGTCCATCCATGGGACGAAGCTGACTCGACTAGTGCATAGAGGCTACAAGAGGTTGTCAATCTCTTGGAAAACAACTAACAACTCGCATCTAACTCAAGCTACACTCAAGTGACTGAAATCACCAAAAGCCAATCGCTCATCGGCAAACAAATCACATCAGTTACAGCATCAAATGACATCCAAACGTAACGAAACTTCTAGGAAATGTTTATAAGACCTAAGCACACATGCTTACAGTCTCAAACCCGACTTTAGGTCAAGTTCCAAAATCCCAATTATTAACAACAGTGGATTTTTGACCTAGTCATTTTTTAACCAGAATGCGTCTAAATGCTTAGCAATGATGCCCCAATACCCCGTCTATGCTTAGTTTTCTATTTGCAAGTGTAAATTCCTAGTTATGATGAAATTAGGCTGTGGATCGATGATGCCAAAAGCTACGAATTACTGGGATGTGCTTACGTCAATGCATAGAGCTCTTACCTGCGGTTGCAATGCAACAAACGCGATTGCAATGTGACAACCCAGGAGGGAGTAGGAAGCATGAGAAGGAAAGGAGTGAGTGCCGTTAGCTCACGCTGTGTATTTCATTATCCAAAACTTAATAATAACTTTTTAAAAATGGCTTTTATACCTTAGCCAAGTTTTTGGTGGTCAAAACTAATAATCTAGGAGTTCTACCAAAGATGGGTAATGACAGGTTGATACAATCTGGAAGCTTGTAGCCTCGGCTCATCAATTACAACGTTTATCTGAGAAAACTAGAGTTATAATATTCCCAATTTATCAAAATAATAAGTGTTTTTACAATGAGAACTCCGAAAAATGGTATATGTGGTATCTGGGTTAGCTTGTTGTGTTAACTTGTTGTGTTAGATTGCTGCTAACATTCCTCCCCTCCTCGCCTGTGTCGTCCCTTGACACAACTTTAAGGGATGAAGTAGTCTTGGGGTTGGCGGCTGGCGAGGCGGTCTTTAAGCGTTGTTAGAGCCTTTTGATATCTAATTTTTTGCTCCTTATCTGGCACTTGCAAGAACTGCATAGTTACTCTGTTTTTCAGCTCCATTGCTAAGTAGCCTACAAACCTTGAGGTTAGATTGTTGAACATTGGTGAAAATATCTTTTTTCGCCAAGTGAGAAATCCCGTGTAGAACGCTTCCTTGAACGCCAGCATATTGTGAGAAGGTATAAACATTCATCTGGTGTAGAATCCATAGAGGACTTATTTGGAAGGTTGGCCACTGAGATCATAGCACAAACCTTTGTTACCCTCGAGGAATGACATCCAAGGGGTGCCTCCTTGCTCAGGCTCATTGAACACTTCGATGCAGGTGAGCAGCATTCGGCAGATTTTCAATAGCATAGCACATGACAAATCTGGTAGAATTTTAAAGAATGACATGGCACCCTTTAGAGATTTCACCATGTATTCTTCAGTCCACTGGTCCCTTTTCTGGAGCAGGCAATCTAGAGTAATTCAGCCAAGTTGGCCGCTTCTTTTGTAGTGCCTCATGTGCTATCCAGGTCCTTACTCTTGGTACAAGACAGTAGGTGGGATTCTTTTGTAGGACTGCAGGTGCTCTCGTGAACAGAATCAAGTACCTAGGATTCTTGTTCATCAAGCTCAACCTCCACTTCAGGTGGTCTTTATATGCGCCCTCGACTTGCATGTCTTTGTAAAGTCTTTCTTTTACTTGTAGCAACTCAACTTTAATCAGAGAGTAGGGTAGGGATTGTTGGTGCCATTGTGCATTTATTTGATTGGGAGTGAGTTGTGTGACATTGACAGAATGAAGTACTCTCAGCTCCCAATCCATTGCTGCCTTCCACTGCTCATCTACCTCTTGTGTAACTTTTTCTTTTAGTGCATCTTCTTCAGCCTTTGAGAGATGGACCATGAGCACTGTGTCTTCTTCTGTGATGGGTACGTGAAATTCTTCCTCGCCCCTCAGCTCTACTGCGGCCTGTGTCTCCATGTTAGCAAAGGATATTGAGGGGATTTCTATCTAAGGCTGCTCCGAAGTTCCTTCCTCTTCTTGCATTTCTGTTCTTCCCTCTCTCAATAGCTAGTTGACTCTTTTGAGTTCAGCTATCTGCTTTAGCAGCTCGTCTTCTCTTTGGACCCACATCAAGGCCAGGTCTCTACATTAAGACTGCTCTAATTTTAGCTCCAGCTCGAGGTCTTTATTTTTCTTTTCTAACACCTTGTAGACCTTGTATGTTCCCTTGATCGAGGTGACGGCTGGATTTTCTCGTACTTGCCGCAAGAATATCGCCTGATCATTAATTCTTTGTTCTATGTACTGTAGAGAAGCATTGACCACATCTAGCTATACCTGGATCTTTTGAGCTGATAGAGTGGTAGTTAGTAGTTCATTTTTTGCTTTCGTCAGCTGATCATCCTTGGCTTTGCATGCGTCTGACAGTTTGATAAGCAGCTCACCCAATTCTTCCATTTCTTTTTGTTGCTTGTCTCTTGCGAGCTGATGCTGTTCAGCTTTCACTCGTAACTCCTGCACTTGCCTCTGGAGATCGGTGATGACATTAAGTCTGTCGTCTAACTCCCCTTGGAGTGCGTCGATCACCATCTCTAACTCTTTGGCCCGTGTACTATATCCAAGTGCTGCTGAGCGAAGACTTTCTGTCATCTCCTGCATTTGCTTAGCATATTCGTTCACTTGCAGGATGACTTTATCATTTGATTGCCAATCTTCGCTTTATGTTAGTTGCCTTGATGTTTCTACAGATTCTTTTACCTCTGGCTACGTCATGGCTGCTGGTTGCTGTTGTTTCCCTTGTGTCAGCTGATCTTTTTCTTTTGAGGTAGAGAGTTGTATAACAGCCTTATCTTGGTGTGTTGAGGTAGAGGGTGTTTCCTCGGCCTCTTGTTCTCTTGTGTGCATAACTTTTGTGGAGTCCTCTTCTGGTATAGGATTGGCTGCCTTTTTTGTCTCTCGCTCTTTCTCTCTTTGCTTATCTTGAGTAGAGACATCTGCTTATTCTATAGCTTCAGTTGCTTTTTCCTGTTCAGCTTCTTGTGTAGCTTCATCTACTATTTCCTGTTCAACTTCTTCTTCTTTCGTTGGATCATTTGTTGTGTCTTTAACTGGTGATGGTGGTGGGCTCAACATTGGTTGATCTTGGTGTTCAGACACAGGAGAAGAGATGGGGGGAGACATATCACCTTGAGCACGTTGTGCTTCTCCTTGTGCATTGGTTTCCTCTGCATGCTCTTGATGTTCTTCCACCTCTTTTGCCTTCTTTGCTACTTCTTTCAGCTTTAAAGATTCTGCTTCTTGGTACATCCGTTCCAATACTTTAGTGGGTTCTTCAGCCTGCTTCTTGGTGTGATGCTTGGTTCTTGGTCTATTAAGCCCACTAGGCACCCACTTTTTCAGGTCCTTTCCTTGTGCTTGGCGGTTGCATTGGTATGCATGTTTCTCTCTTTCAAACCGGGCTTTCTTTTGCACAGGCTCTTCTTGGTGTGTTGCCATGTCTTTTCTCTTCATTTTCTCCCTTCGTGCTCTCTTTTCTTCATTATCCGAGCTTTCACTACTGTGCCTTTATGGCGAGCTTTCAGCAGACTCTTCATCAGATTTGTAGGATCTCTTGGCTGATCTTGTAGCTCAAGGAGATGGTTGAGCTGACACTATCCAAGTGTTTTGGTCTGGGGCAGGTGGCAAGTTGTCGGCATAGCCGATGGCATGGTATGCAATCTTGGTGCACCCAAGTATGTAATCTTTCCTTGTTTCTTTATTCCTTTCAAAGTGGTCAAGACGTATTGTGCATGGTCCATTGGTTGCCTGGTTGTTGACTTGAGGACTTGTGTAAAGGTAGTGGAAACCGCATGATTGGACATGGTATACCTTGGTGGCCTCTTAGCCAAGAAGTGGAAGTGTTGGTAGTATAACCTGGCTGGCTCTTCCACCTACTTGTGAATAAGGTCCGCAAAGGTGGCCGCGACGGTTTCTTTTGTGAAAGTTCCAGCCGTCTTCCTATCCCTTGCCCTCATTGTCATTCCTTCTGTGGACAATTTGAGTGTCTCTACCACTATTTCCTTAGTGATCACCACTTCAACTTTGTTCCCTTGTGGGTCAGAAATCTACACAGTTCCATCTTCTTTGATCGTGGATAAAATCTCGTAAGCTATTTGGAAGTCCACTCCGCACAGCTCTTAATGTTCGTAAAAATCTCTGGCATCTTTGGTTTCGGGCTTTGCGGCTACATCATATACTTCTTTTGGTAGGAGTTTCAACTCTACCTGATGTTTCTCCTTGCTCTTGAATCTGCCAGTGAACACTGTGGTGTGATGCTCCTCAAGCTATTCCTCTGAGAGATAGGTTGCCTTGGCGGTTTTGACTGAATCTGGGTCCAGTTGGTATGCTGGTAGTTCTTGCAACTTTTCTTTCTAGTTGAGATTCTTCTTGGCCCTCTCTGCTGAGATTCTTCTTGGCCCTCTCTGCTGAGATTCTTCTTTCCTTTCTGGTTGAGATTCTTCTTGGCCCTCTCTCCTGCTTGCATGGATTCCGTTTAATGAATAGAGTGTCAAAGTTAGCAAATTTGACAGATTTTTCTCTGAAGTGTCCTTTAGTCTGAAATGTGGACAATTTTGGTCCAATTTGCTTCAAATTAATTTTTGAACGAGCATAGATACATAAAAACATGCAAGGAACAAAATTGTAAAGTTCAAACAAAAATTTACAACCAAAGTAAATAATCGCGATTATTTACAGTTGAGTAATTTTTTCAACATTTTACAAACTTGGCATCACAGCTTGAAGTATATACCAAATACATGCTCTGAGTGAAATATGGGCTCATTTGGATGCATAGGGTGAAAATGGTACCAGATTTTGGCTTTAGGTCTTTGAAACAGTAGATATAATGGAAATTTGAGATTTTGAGCTCCAAATTGGTTCAAACTTGGCTAGTGGGCTTAACACATCATGTACTTTGGATGTATGATGGCAAAAGATCAAAATTCCCACATTTTGGCTAGAAAGTAAATAATCACGATTATTAACGTACAAATTGGTTCTAGTCGTTGTATAGACTTTGTGTATGTGATATGAGGTGATTTGGATTAAAAAAATTGTTCCATAACTCAAAATTTGGCTTGCAAAGACTTCTTTGCGGTTTTTGGCAATTTTCCAAGTTATAGATGCTCATTTTGGCTCATACTTGATCTTTGGTATGTAATAGGTGTGTACACATGATAGGTGAGGTGATGATACAATTTTCAAGCAAAAATAGTGTAAAAGTAAATAATCGCGATTATTTACAGTAGTCACAATTTTCTTGCAAAACTTAAAAATTTTAAACACATTCTATATACTTAAAACAAGTCGTAAATTGAATTTTGTGAAGTTTGTTCTTGTCGGCATCACTTTGTGCTTTGTCGACTCTGATGTCACCGATTTCTGTGGCACTGTACACTGCGTGTTGAGTTAGTTTGTCACTTGTGAGGCTTTGGACTTGTCCGCAACATAGTCGTGAAGCAACTCATCCAATTCTGGCTCATTTGGAGTTAGTTTGACCTCCTAAGCCGAATTTGACGCTTTGTAGCCTTCAAGCCATTTTCTGCTTTTCGAGGGCTTTGCTTGATTGATTTCACGAAACCAATCATATACATTGTATATAAACCTCGCAGGCAAAGCTTGTCTATGGAGTTAGAACCAAATTCTGGCATCTGCCAAAAACCTAGCTTTTCTATTAGGGACCCCCTCGATCCCTGCCGAATGGTCAGCTGATGAAATAGAAAGGTTCTATTCTGTTAGGGCACGCTACAGTTCAAATCCCATCTGATTTGGTCAAGCTGACAGGCCGGTATGGTCAGCTTTTGATCGTAGGTCTTCGTGCACTGCTCGGATTCTAGGATTTTTTCTAGGGGTTTAGACTACCTACCGGCCATACAAAATGGATCATTGATGAGTAAAGAACTTACCTCTCATGTCTCGTGTGAGACGGCGTTGAAAACGGGCAACCCTAGACTCCGGAAAGTATGCGCGAAAGAGGTCGAAAAGCTCTCTCTGCAAAGGTGATAAGTGGAAATGAGGTTGTTTTAGCCTACCTGGGATATCTATACCCGGACTTCCTGAACTATTTTGCCCCAGATTTCCCCATTAGTCCCACTAGGCCATGAAGTCTATGCTAGACTCAAAAGTTTCCCCAATCGGATTCTAGTAGCTCATTCTGCAAGAATTTTGCAAAAGTAGGTTTGGCCGCCTAATTTAGACTTTCCACTTCCATCTTCCGATTTAATTGAAAATTTTTTTGTTTGTCCCCCTTGTCTTTTTGATCACCGCCGTGTCTTCCATTTTTCCATCTGAGCTCCTTTGCTATTTATTATTAATTTTTTACCTATTTATTGAAAAAATCAAAGAAAATAACAAAATGCGCTAAAAAAGCAAAGTGAAAATCCAATAATTAAGAAAATCGATTGAAAAACACAACTTTATTGCATTTTGGTAGATTTGTCCATTTTTAAGTCTCATTATCAAGAAAAATGATAAAAAATAACCAAAAAGGACTATTTTTTGATGATTTTTTGATAGTATATACACCATTTACACTCATCGAGAAGATATTATCAGTGAATTTTTCCCTTGATGATCAATTATAAGGGGATGAATTATAAGGGAATTATTAGATAATTTTACAAAAAATCACACGTTTACATCGAACTTTTCCTCCCTCTTCAAACATTGCCCTTAATAACTTAGTACCCTTCCACACCTCCTAGATGGCATACTCCGGGACAACTGTGTGCATGGGTTGAACAATTGTGTCTATGCATAGCTGTGGTTGGCTCTACCATGATTTGAAGATCAATGCAATTCAAACCACTATGTTGTGCAAGAGCTGGGTCTTGAGTAATTAACTCAAGGGTTTTTTATGTCGAGGCTTCTTGATGCTGTCTTCCAAAGAGCAAATCTTGTAGCTTGTGTGCTCTCTGTTTGATTGTATCATCAGGATGCTTCAACACGCTGATTGCTTGAGCTGTTGGTAGAACTTTTGACTATTGTTGAGCTTTTTCTCGCCATTGGTAGGTTGGTTTTCTTGGTGTGGAATGGTGTGGTGGAGTCTTTTGAGACTTAAATCCCCATTGCTTGATTGTTTTTACAGTTTTTGAAGAAGATAAGTGCTCCTGTTTTTGCCAAATCCATTTCAAGTTAGGTTCCTTGCTCGGAGATGCTTGTCTCTGTGTTTTGACCCTTGAAACCTTCTTCAGTTTTGTCGGTGATGTTTTGGGCACCCAGATTTGAATCGGCTTATCCTTAGTTGTGCTTTTGGTACCCAAAAAATTGCCTGACTCCTTGCATGCTACTTGTAGCATTTGCTTGTCGAGAGGATGGACAAGATTGATTACTTCATGGTTTGGTCTGTTGATTGCTTCCTTTCCATTTCTCCTTGCTTGGTGCAATTGGAACAATGAGTTGCCCGTCTTTAGGTGATAGCTTCAGCTGACTTGTATCCCAATCTGGTACTGCTTTGTATGTCTGCATCCAGGGAATTTCAAGAATCATCCTCTCATTCATGTGCTCATCTGCTAAGCATACAAATTGATGAGGACATGAACATCCATGTACTATCACGTTCAAGTTGACTACTCCCAATGTTGGTGTTGGGTTCTTGTTGCATCCTTTGATTGTCACTATTCCTGTTGTTAAAGATTGACTTGTTGCTTTCTTATACGTGAAATAACTGAGTGCATCTACTCTAGCTCCTGTGTTGACCAAAGCATTGGTGCTATGATTGTTGAGTTATACTTTGATGCGCAAGTCCATTCAGTCTAACGAGTCATCATCTGTTGAAACTGCATATTTAGGCATTAGAAAAATTTTGAACTCATTTTTGGGCCTTTTAAGAGTGCCACATCATCAAAGTTGTACAAAAGAAAGCAACCCGGTAGACCCCTCTAAACATTACTTAGAACCCCATGATATGACCTATCATTGGAAAGTTCTTGAAAAATGGATTCTAAAGAGCCAAGTTTCGAAAAGTTTGGATGACTTCTATGAAATTTATGCCATTTTTTTCAATCAGCCAAGTTTTGTTACCGTTACGGTAATCTAAAATCACCTTTTTCTAGATCTACATGAAGGCAATGTCCGATACATGCATGTTATATATCAATAGATAGCATTTGAAGAGTAGATTCTAAATATCCAACCTCCAAAAATTTTGGATCTTATTTGCAATAAAATTTACCGATCCCCACTTTTTGAAAGCTATGCCACATCAACAATTCTTACAAGGCCCATTTTTTAGTCCAAACTTTTCCTAATGTAATTCCCATTGTCGGTCATCTATTTCCAGAGTGTTGATGGGAATCGGTATCTGTTGATTCCTGAGAGCGGCTTTTTGTTTGAGTACCCAAAGCCAAGCTTCCTCTTAGGCTTCATCAATAGCTTGCTGTCGTTTAATCCTCCTTTGCTTGGTTGTATGCATTCTTTCTAGCAGTTCATTGGTTAGCGACAAATCGTATTTCTTTAAACGACAACCACTAATCCAATTAGCCATTGGTTCACCATCTATGGTGGACATTTTTACTGCTCCACTTGGAGATACATCTTCAAGATAAACGGTCCGTTTCTCTTTGTCTTAAACGTGGGAATGTGTTGCTAAAGGGAATAGACTAAAACTAAGTCCCCTTTCTTAAAGATGTTTGTTATTAGAGTGGGAATCAAAAAACTGTTTTTGTTTCTGCTTTTGTGCATAGATATGAGCTACAGCAATTAGCCTTTGCTCATCTAGCTTTTCTAAATCTTCAAGTCTTCCTGAAAATTCATGTCCAGTCCACTCAAGATCCTTAGCTACCCTTAATGTCGGCAATAGAAATTCTATTGGCAGTATGGCATCAAGACCATAAACAAGGTTAATGGGTGTAGCATGTAAAGCTGTTTTGAATGAACTTGATAAGCCCATAGAGCTACATGGAGATTCATTTCCCAGTCTATCCTTCCTGAACTAACCACTTTAGTCAGCACCGAGCTAAGAATTTTGTCAGTATGCTCAGCTTGTACATTTGCTTGTGGGTGATAGGGAGCTGATTTGTTATGGATGACCATAAACTCATCAAGCAAATACTCGATTACCTCATTGAGTAAATGAGTTCCCCTATCACTGACAATTTCTATTGGTAGTCCATATCTCCTGAATACATACTCATATAAGAATGCAGCAGTAGTTCTGGCATCATTCTTTTGAGTTGCTTTAGCCTCGACCCACTTGGTCAAACAGTCCGTAGCTACAATGATATATTGAGCTTGGGTTCTATAAGCAAGTGGCTGTATTGGCCCAACAAAATCTATACCCCACTTTGTGAAAGCTCTAGCACCCATTATTGGTCTTAAGGACATGCTATCTATACGTGTTGGCATTTTTGCTCATTGACAAGCATCACACCTTTGAACATATTCTTTGGCATCTACAAAAAGTGTTGGCCACCATATGCATGTCATCAAGATTGCTCTTGTAGTGGTCTCACTAGAAAAGTGACCTCCAGTTAATCGAGCATGTGCTTGTTCTATAATTGGAATATACTCGTCTTCATTTGTACAAAGACGCAAATGTTGATCTTTATCCCTATGATACAATTGGTTCCCAATAAGGGTATAGCCTCTTGCTTTAGTTTCAATTGCCCTTGACGGCATTTACTCATATCCTCGGAAATGTTCTGCTTGATAAATAAGTAACCAGATAGTTACTCCACTTAGGAACAGGTGACATTTCAAACAATGTTACATGAGGTATGGGTGTTTATTTTTGACATTGAGGACAATCCTATACAAAAGATTGAATATCACTCCTCATAGTCGGCCAAAATACTCCAAGTCTCAAGATTCTTTGCATAGTTTGGTCTTTCGCAAAGTGAAGTCCTACTATGGTAATATGTGCTTTACTTAGGTACTGGTTTTTCTCTTAGGTATTAATGCATAAGAGCAATATTCCATCTTGATTTCTTTTGTATAATCTACCAGCTAGTAATTGATACATAGCCGATTGCTTGATTAATCCGATTGTAATAGGAAGTGGTATTTGTGAATCCACTTGAGCTATTGTCATCAATGATGCCATGTTTTCCGACCATCGAGGTATCATTTCCATGGATAACCAATAGGAATCTGATAGATCATTTTCAACCCCTTTAGGTGTTTCTCCTGAAACAATCCTTGACAAATGATCTGCTCTTTGATGTGTAGTGCCCTTTTTTACAACCACAGTGAAATCAAATTCCAGAAGAATAATGAACCATCTCACTATTCTTCCTGTGTTGCATGTCTTGTTGACCAAATATAACAAAGCTTGGTGGTCTACAAAGAACACAAACTTGTTGGGCTAATAGGTAATGTATATACTTTTTAACGGCATAGATCATTCCTGAACCTTCTCTTTCAATGGTAGTGTAATTCTTTTTTGTCATGTTCAATTGTCGGCTAGCATAAGAAATAGGAAAGTCAATTTTCCCATCTCCTGGTTGAGCTAGTATACAACCTATGGAAAAATTAAAAGCATCTACATGTATGTGAAATATCTTATTCCAATCTGGTGCTTTCAACATTGGAGCTGAGGTGAGAGCTTGCTTAAGCTTCATGAAGGATTCTTCACATGCCTTGGTCCATTCAAAGTGTGTAATCAAGCTAAACATGGGTTTTTCAATTATAGGGTACAAGTAAATGAACCGTCTGTAATATCCACAATGCCCCATGAAGGCTTGAACCCCCTTGACTGTTGTTGGTCTAGGCAAATCAACAATGAAATGAATTTTTTCAATATCAGTAGCTATGCCATTTTTAGACACTATATGTCCAAGAATTTTTCCTTATCTACCCATGAATGTGTACTTTTCAAGATTTAGGAAAATCCTATAAAGTCTACATTTTTCAAATACCTTGTTGAGGTGTTCAAAATGTTCAGCTCGGATTCATGAATGTACGCATGATCATCCATATACACTTCCAAGAATTTCCTAAGATATTCTTTAAAAGCATGGCTCATCAATCTTTGAAATGTGGCTAGAGCATTAGTTAACCCAATAGGCAAAAATACCCCATTTTGTTGCAAAAGCAGTTTTATGCTGATCTTTTGGGTCAACCAGAAGTTGATTGTATCCCAAAAAGCCATCTAAGAAACTGTAAGCTTCTTCTCCTGCAACTCTGTTTAAAAAATGCTCAGTGATTGGAAGAGGAAAGTTGTCTCTAATGGCAGCTGCATTCACTTTTTTGAGATTGACACACACTCATAATTTTCCATTCTTCTTGGGTACTACCACAATTGGAGACACCCAATCTGTGTGTTCAATTTTTTAAATGAATTCAGCTTCCTTTAGTTTCTCAATCTCTTCTTTGATTTCTTGGCAAATGTTTCATTATATGTGTATGGCCTTTGTCTACTTGGTTTTGCATCATCTCTCATGGGTATGGTATGTTGACAAATTTTTGGATCAACACCCTTGAGATCCTTGTAAGACCAAGCAAAGATATCTCGGTATTCTTTTAGCAAACTTAGCAAAATCTCTTCTTCTTCCTCTATTAGGTTGTTTGCAATGTAGGCAGGCCTAGGTTCTTCCCTTGGTCCAGCCAAGTCTATCTTCTTTCCGTTCTCGGGCCCTTCGTAGGACTCGTCTCGTTTTTGTAATTTCCGAATAGGTTGTTCAACTATGATTTTTCTATCTTGGAGAGTATACTTTTTGTAATGGGATGGAACACTCATTACATCCTTACCATCCTTTTCCGTGTTTTCCATTTCAGTTGTATATATCTCCTTTAGAGCTTTTTTCAACTCTTGATATTTCTTTTTCCGCTCAACTCGTGTCATGGTTGGCCCCTTCTCCTGTTTGTTTGGCTTTGCTTGAGTATCCTTCCTTGTTTTTCTCGATGTTTTAGACATTTCTAGATTTTTGTTTGAAGGATATATGCCAGTGATTTTTTCCTTGACACAATCATTTACATCTATCTGCATCAAGAATTGTGTTCTACTCGAGACTGATGGCATAGGTCTTGTTTCACGTTTCTGGTGTCTCTTTTTTGTCTATAACAGTTTTGTCTTCTTGATTTCTGGTTAGGAAAGTCAAAAAACTTTTTCTCCCCTCCTTTTAAGAGTAGCTTAGCTCTCATATGTTCTTTTTATGAACCCAAATCTTTTGAGGTAGCTTAGTGTTCATCTAACTCATCTGTTGCATCATAGTAGAGGTGTGAAAAGACTTGCTGATCTTTCATCAAGTCCTTGGGTTCCTCAATTTCATCTTCAATGTTGAGGGTTGAAATTATTTGGATGGGAATTATGTCATAGCCATCCTCATTGCAAAATTGAGTAGGCATAGATGTATTCACACATACATCCATTGTCGCTAAAATTTGAGTCCACTCAAATGGCTCAAACAAATGCTCTGGAAAGGGTTCAGGTACATAGGCTTCGTCTATGCAATCCCTTTCTAGAATACATTCTTCTCGTTTTAAACACCCATTTTCTAAAGCTCCACACATCTAAATAGGAGTGTCTTAGTTTAACCATGATGGAAGCTTAGTTTCAGCCGAAGAGACTGAATCAAACTCTTGTATGGGTGTTTTCAAGACATCTCTATAAGTGTGATCTTTTAGATTTACCCTTGTTATAGATCCCACTTGCTTCAAGTATAGATAACTGTTTCCCCAATCTTGGATAAGTTGTACCTGTTGCATGAAAGGCTTCCCAATATGATTTCATAATTGAGTTTTTTCCCAGAGTCTACTATGGCAAAAGTGTGTTGATATTCAATTCCACAGGAATTGACTATCACTTTTTCAAGTAACCCTAATGGTCTCTCAATGTGTCCGTCAGCCAATTGCAATTTCATTCGAGCTTTTCTAACGGTTGGTTGTCCCTAGGATTCCCATACTGCTTTCGTGGCTATGGCTATGTCTGCCCCACTATCCAGTATTGCCATGGTTTCAATGTCATTATATTTCACTGGAAGGGTGGTGTTTCCTTCTTCCCCTTCGTAAAATTCTCCGACTTTGTTCATTGGAATAGATCGAATCTCTTTGTTGTCCATTTCGTTTTTCAATTTTCCCAAATTTTTTGAGATTAGCCCCTTTATCCCCACCTTCTCTAGGGTTTTCTGTAGATCATTCCATAAATATGGTCAGAGTTTTAACAGTTCTCCCAAGGTAAGAGTGCATGGATGGGTGTAGACATGATTGAATGAATGTGTTTACTTTTAGGGTCTGTTCAACTCTTTTTACTGAAGTGGTCTTACACACTATGGATTCATCTTCGTTATCTCCCAAGTAAGAGGGTAATGTTTTCAAGGTCAATGGTTTTGACATCCTTGAAGATTCACATCTGCAATCCCCGTACAAGGATTGTACATCCATGTTCATATCAGAAGGTAGGTTGTCCAACCAAACTTCCTCTATAGGAGATGACTTTAGAGTTAGGCTCCCATCATTGATCTCTCTAACTTTTTTCCATAAGTGTCCAGGCCAATCTTCCTCTACGAATGGAATTCCGTCTAAGGCGTCTTCACTGTCCAGCACTATAAGTTCTGGTTCTTTTGTTTCAAGGTGGGGTTCTACCACCACATCACATTTTTCTTTGGTGTCTCTTACCACAAGCTCCTCAGGTTTTGCTATACTTTCAAGCTTGGATTTTTTTTTTCTAGCATTTCTTGTGTGATTCTTACCAAATTTTGATAAGCTTCCAGCTTAACTGCTTCCATGTCTGGAGAAGGATAGTTTTTCCATTTGTTTTCCATGTTTTGGCCTGCTTTAAGTCCCGCTTGATAAGCTTCCAAGGCATATTAATAGGCTCAAAAATTTTATCAACCAAAATGGATCCTCCAGATTTCACAGTTGTTTCCTTGATTTCACTTCCAGTTTCTTTCACCTTTTCTTGGAATAGCTTTGTTCCTTTCTCCTCGATTTCAACCCGTTGTTTTTGTTTTCTCATCTCATATCTTTTGCTTCTGCTTCTTTTGATCCTTTGAGAGGGAACTTTTGTATTTTCGTAATCATCAGAGGAGTTGTGTTTATTTTTCTTAGCCTAGGCTCTAGTGATTACCTTGATTGGAACAATCAGTTCACTCTCTGATGAGCTACTAGGTATCACTTGGACTACGTTTACTACTGTTTTACCCTTGTTTAAAGGATTTTTAGGACAATCTTCCAAAAAGAGTCCTCCCATTTTGCGACATTGTATGCAATAGGCTTCAACTAGCTTGAGGTTTTTGTCAAGCTCTAGACATTCATTTTTCCAATGATCATCTGCACCATAGTTGTGATAGTTTCTGGTTCTTGGCTTAATCATGGGTCTTACCATGGGAGGTCTGACAC
Source organism: Adiantum capillus-veneris (assembly GCF_014529385.1). Lineage (NCBI taxonomy): Eukaryota > Viridiplantae > Streptophyta > Polypodiopsida > Polypodiales > Pteridaceae > Adiantum > Adiantum capillus-veneris. The sequence goes on from NC_140934.1 coordinate 7,647,154, forward strand.
CTTGATTAGCTACATAATACATTGGTGCGAGCTCTGGTGGAGCATGAGTCTCAGTTTCTTCCATTGGTGGTGGATGTGAATAATGCCAATCTCCTTCTACCATTATTGTAGATGGACTAGGCTCCGCATAGGATGTAATAGGCACTAATGCTTGTTCATCTATGACTCCTTTGGAGTGTATGTACTTTATAGACACTACATTGTGTCATGGATATGGAGGTTGATGGCCCAACACAGGTTGAGGTCGTTCCATACCCAACGGTGGTCTTTGAGCTTGGACCATATTAGGTTGATATCTATACATGGGTTGTCACGGTGGTCTTTGAGTTTGGGCCATATTAGGCTGATATCTGTACATGGGTTGTCCTGGTGGCCTCACAGGCACGTACTAAACATTCCCATCATACTTTGGTCGGACGTAGCACTTGTGGGTCTCATGGTTGGTCCATTTACCCTAGATTGCACACCATTTTTGTGGCCTAATTGGTTGTCCCTGTTGAGGTATTCCCTATATAGGTGCTTTTTGCATGTTGTTCATCATGTCGTTCATCCTTTTGAGCATATCTTCTATGGTTGAAAGTGGTGTTGTAGCCACCATTCCCACTTGTGCTGGTTTAATGGATGTTGTTTTCTCACTTTGGTTATCCTTAGGGACATCTTCTTCGTTAAAAATATCACAATTGTATCCTAAGTCAATAGCATTTGACACACACTCTTCTAGGGTTGTATGCTTCTTGCTATAGAGTATAGCATGAAGTTCTTTGTTTAGCAGTCCCTCTAGAAACAAAGATACGAGTCATTCTTCTACAGGTATCTCTAGCCTTGGACATCTGGCAATGTATTGTTTCATTCGAGTTGCACAATCCCTAACAGACTCACCATGTTTTTGTTTAAAGTTGTAGATTTGAGCTACCGTATTATGTTTGATCCTTGTTTTGGAACAAGCAGCTACAAATCCTTGAGCTAATGTATTCAAGTCCATGATTGACCTTGGTGGAACTGTCAATGCTTTTCCTTCTAATGTCATTCCAAACCCCTGGAATTGAGTATGGAAATCAAATATACATTCTGCTCTTAGCACTTGCTTAAACCTTGCTAAGTGGTCGTATGGATCCCCTAATCCACTGTATTTTCTGACCCATTTCTGAAAATCGGCTGGTTTGACGTGTCTATTTGGTTCAACTCCCGGTCTCCTGGCACTTGGTCCTGTTCTGAGTCCTTCAAACCAGTCTGTTGGAACTAGTGACTCATGTAGCCCTAGACTGGCCGTAGTGTCAATTGGTTTTTTTTGTGATGAGGTGGTTTTTGGTTTCTTGATGTTACTCTCAGATGATCTCTCACGGTATTCATCTCTTGGAATTTTTTCTAGTCCTTGTCCCAATATCCAATGCCTTATGAAATACCATTGGTATTTGGTTTGTTCTACCTCCTCAAGAGTCATCATAACAATGTTGTTGTTATAACAATCCCTAAACAGGTAGGTTGGTAGGTCTGTTGATCCCTTATCTTTGATCTTGAAGATATAGATGATCTTCATGGCCGTTAGTTGTCTTGATTTGGCATGCAAAGTCCACAAAAGATCTTTTACGTTTGTATCCTCCCAACAATAGACTCCGATCCTAGGATTATCCGTACTAATCCGTTTCAAAGGCTTCAAATCTACTTGATTGTATCCCTCGAATACTAAATCTCGTGGTCCTTCTTTTGTTGACATATATGGGATTATAGTGTTTACTTCTAACCCCCAATTGTCTATCACGTCAAGGTTTTCAACTTGTACATACTGAGTTCCGTTTTTGTCCATGTACATTCTGACAAATTTTTGCATCTTTTTGGTCAATTGAGCATGTACACATGTTTATCACATCAATATAAGTCTATGAATTAAATTTCAACAAGTTTGAACAAATTTTTATCCAATTTACACTCAAGATTCAGAAAGTCAGTACAAACTTTAGTTTTTACCCAGTTTTTTGCCAGCTTAGTGATCCAAATCTTTTGTGCCTTTACAAAAGTTGGTTGTACACATGCAATGAGTCAATGGTATGAACCTTGGTCAAATTTGAGCTAAAAGTTAATAATCATGATTATTAATTTCAGGCTTGAAATGAACCAATTTTTGCTTAAAGCTTGCTAAGTGGTCGTATGGATCCCCTGATCCACTGTATTTTCTGACCCATTCTGAAAATCAGCTCATCTGACGTATCTGTTTGGTTCAACTCTCGGTCTCCTGGCAGTTGGTTATGTTCAGAGTCCTTCAAACCAGTGTGTTGGAAATAGTGACTCATGTAGCCCTGGACTGGCCTTAGTGTCACCCGGTTTTCTTCGTAATGAGGTGGTTTTTGGTTTCTTAATGTTACTTTCAGATGATCTCTCACGGTGTTCATCTCTTGAAAATTTTTCTAGTCCTTGTCTCAATATCCAATCCCTTATAGAATACCCTTGGTATTTGGTTTGTTCTACCTCCTCAGAAGTCATCATAACAAAGTTGTTGTTATAACAATCCCTAAACAGGTAGGTTGGTAGGTCTGCTAATCCCTTATCTTTGATCTTCAAGATATAGATGATCTTCATGGCCATTAGTTGTCGTGATTTGGCATGCGAAGTCCACAGAAGATCTTTTACGTTTGTATCCTCCCAACAATAGACTCCGATCCTATGCTTCAAATCTACTTGATTGTATCCCTCGAATTCTAAAGCTGGTGGTCCTTCTTTTGCTGACATATAAGGGATTATGGTATTTACTTCTAATCCCCATTTGTCTATCACGTCAGGGTTTTCGACTTGTACATCCTGAGTTCCGTTTTTGTCCATGTACATTCTGACAAATTTTTGCATCTTTTTGGTCAATTGAGCATGTACACATGTTTATCACATCAATATAAGCCTATGAATTAAATTTCAACAAGTTTGAACAAATTTTTATCCAATTTACACTCAAGATTCAGAAAGTCAGTACAAACTTTAGTGTTTACCCAATTTTTTGCTAGCTTGGTGATCCAAATCTTTTGTGCCTTTACAAAAGTTGTTTGTACACATACAATGAGTCAATGGTATGAACCTTGGTCAAATGTGAGCTAAAAGTTAATAATCATAATTATTCATTTCACGCTTGAAATGAACCGATTTTTGCTTAAAGCTTGCTAAGTGGTCGTATGGATCCCCTAATCCACTGTATTTTCTGACCCATTTTTGAAAATCAGCTAGTCTAACGCGTCTGTTTGGTTCAACTCCCGGTCTCTTGGCAGTTGGTCATGTTCCGAGTCCTTCAAACCAATGTGTTAGAAATAGTGACTCATGTAGCCCTGAACTGGCCTTAGTGTCACCCGGTTTTCTTCGTAATGAGGTGTTTTCTGGTTTCTTAATGTTGCTTTTAGATGATCTCTCACGGTGTTCATCTCTTGAAATTTTTTCTAGTCCTTGTCCCAATATCCAATCCCTTATGGAATACCCTTGGTATTTGGTTTGTTCTACCTCCTCAGAAGTCATCATAACAAACATGTTGTTATAACAATCCCTAAACAGGTAGGTTGGTAGGTCTGTTGATCCCTTATCTTTAATCTTGAAGATATAGATGATCTTCATGGCCGTTAGTTGTCCTGATTTGGCATGCAAAGTCCACAGAATATCTTTTATGTTTGTATCCTCCCAACAATAGACTCCGATCCTAGGATTATCCGTACTAAGCCATTTCAAAGGCTTCAAATCTACTTGATTGTATCCCTAGAATTCTAAAGTTGGTGGTCCTTCTTTTGCTAACATATTTAGGATTATGGTGTTTACTTTCAACCCCCATTTGTCTATCATGTTAGGGTTTTTGACTTATACATTAGGAGATTTCGGAGGTCTTTTGGAGGGCCTTTTGGAAGAGAGAGGAAAATAAGCTCCTCCAATGAGAGAAGAGCCTACGTTACGTAGAAAAATAGATTAATATTAACAAAAATATAAAAGGTGTCCCTCTCCTCATTTAATAATCTCGTGGTCCTTAAAGACGATCACTCTCTTTCATTTAATGCGAGCACCTTTTTCAGAAGGTAGATGCGGTGCATTTGATACGGCTTACGTCATCACTAGAATTCAAAAAGTTACAAAACTATCAAGTGGTGGAAGATTTTGAAACTTTTGATACTGTCAATGCGTCCGAAACGCCCAAATATCTTAGAAATGAATGTCCAATTGCCTAGCTTCGACATCCAAAGAGGCAAAGAATGTCAAAAACCCCTAAAAGAACATTTTACTAACGGCGCGCGAGGGGGCATTCCGAAATTTTGGAATGCCTCATCGCGCGCCGTTAGTAAAAAGCCCCTTTTTTCCTCTTTTAGAGAGCTTTTTGAGAGGAAAATGTCAAAAAATCTCTAAAAAGGCCTCCATCTATCACATAGGTTTTTTCTTCATCATCTTAGCCTTAGAGATCATAATTTCGGGTCTATAAGAGTGAGCACGCACACCCATTGTTACAATTCTACAAAGTGCATTTTGATCACACACACACAAACACACACACACACATAGACAAATATAACATACACACAAACACACAGAGACACAAATATAACATACACACACACAGAAAGACACACACAAAGACACACACACTCACAAACACAGACACACAAATATAATACACACACACACACACACACACAAAAACACACAAACACAAAGAGCCTCTCTCTCTCTCTCTCTCTCTCTCTCTCTCTCTCTCTCTCTCTCTCTCTCTATACTATAGGCGCGCGTAGAGAGGCACAACCGGTGTGCATGTCTCTATGCGCGCCTTTAGTACTGTGCATCCACCAGTGTATGTGTTTATGCGTGTATGTGTGAGTGTTATAGAGAGAGGAAGTAAGGCGGGGGAAAGAGAGAGAGAGAGAGTCTTTCTGTTACCTTATACTAACGGCGCGAGGAGGTGTTTTTTGAGGTCAAAACATGCTCCACGCGCGCCGTTAGTAATTGGAGTCTCTCACTCTCTCTCTCTTTAAATATGCTAAGCTATAGAAAGGAGAGAGAGAGAGAGAGAGAGAGAGAGAGAGAGAGAGAGAGAGAGAGATAGATAGAGAGAGAGAGAGATAGAGAGCATGGTGCAAAAGTGCAATAGAGAAACATGGGTAGGCTTTCTTGAAAGATAATTGTCCAAAAATCACTAAAAAGAGCTTTGTACTAACGGCGCGCAGAGGGGCATTCTAGCATTTTAGAATGCCTCCTCGCACGCCTTAAGTAAAAAGCCCATTTTTGGGGGTTTTTTGATATTTTTTGCCTCTCCGGATGTCGGAATGAGACAAGTAGACATTCGTTTTTAGGGTATTTTGGCGTTTCGGACGCATTGGTGGTGTCAAAAGCCTCAAAATCTATCACTATTTGACAGTTTGTGACTTTTCAACTTTCAGTGATGATGTAAGCTGCCTTGAATGCACCGCACCTACCTCCTGAAAAAGACGCTCACACTAAATAAAAAAGTGACCGTTTTCAAGGACGATTGGGAATATAAATCTACTTTTTAAAGTGTCTGGTTGTCCTTTTGGACGTACTCACAAGGTGCAAGTGCATTTTAAAAAAAGTTTATAGAGGGAGAAATACAATTTCTTACAAGGCCCTCCAAATGACCTCCGAAATTTTTTAATGACATACTGAGTTTAGTTTTTGTCCATGTACATTTTTCCTTGTTTGTTTGCCCTAATATCTTCTTCGAACTCAATACCATGGTCATCAATGCAAATAGCATACTCTTTGTTAGGATCCAAGTAAACCTAAGCTCCATGGAGATTAGTCTTATAAAAAGAGAGTATATGCTTAGCACATTATCGTTCCGGATTTTGAGTGAGTCGAGTAAGAAGACATGTTAGATGTTGAATCTGAAAATGTGTTTGAGACTTCTTCAAGAATAGTGTGTAAGGAATTGCCTTGATTCACGCTTTCTTCGGTGGATACTCTACTAGAGGTTTCTCCGAGTATGCCCTGATTTCCAAGTATACGACCAGATCTAAGGTTCATATAGATTTATGAAGCCCCGGTTAGACAAGTTACCTTTGGATTGACTTGTTGTCAATTTCTACTTGATTCGATTGCAACTTTTTGTCAAGCTATCGATTCCTCGTCTACAACCTGATTCCTGTACAAATTTGATTAAGTTAGCTATTCTTCTATAAAGACAATAGAGTTTTTGCTAACTGTCGTGATCGGTCTATGTGTATCACTTCAAATAGATCTATGGGAGTCAGCAATTGACTTTGGCAAAAAATCAAAGGATTAATGTGCAACTTGGAAAGTGAGTGAACATGTACCAATTTGGATCCGATTGTACAAGCTATCTTCAAATTTGGTTTCTTAGGAGCCAAGTTGGACTACCAAAACTAAGTCACCCTTCTAAAACTCCTTAACCTTTATCCTTCTATCATGCCAGTGCTTTCTGCGTTGCTGAACCATCTCCTGTTCCAGCATGGCTCTTTGTCATAACTCATCCAGCTGCAATAATTCCTTCAGTCTTTGTTTGAGATTATGATTAAAATCTAACCCATATTCAATTGCCATTTTGAGACTGGGACTTACAAATTCAATAGGCACTACAGTTTCAGTACCATACACCATTCTGAAAGGTATCATTTCAATGGTGACTTTATAAGTTGTTATGTAGGCCCATAGAGCAGTCTAGAGCTTGATATCCCACTAGTGTGTCTCCTTCTAAACAATCTTGGTCAAAACATTCTTGATGGTTTTATTACTGCTCTCTACTTGACCATTGCACCTGGGATAACACGGAGTCGATTTCCTGTGCTTAACTCAGAGCATCTCCATCAGAACTTCCATTGTGTCATTAATGAAATGTGTCCCTTGATCAAACACAATTTCAATGGGGCATCCATAGCAACAGATAATATTTTCAAACAGAAAAACAGTAGTGGACTTGGTAGTATTATCTAGAAGGGCCTTGGCCTCTACCCATTTAGTGACATAAGAGGTAGCCATCAAGATGTACCGGTTCTTCCTTAAAAAGACCTGCTTGAATGGTCAAATGAATTCCATACCCCATTTCATGAATACTCCCAGTGCTTGTACTGGAGTAAGTGGAGTCATATCAGTTGTTGTTGGTCTGTCCTCTCTCTGACATATATCACAAGTCTTGCAGAAACTTTCAACATCCGCTATCAAGGTTTCCACCATAATACATCCTCCCTTCCATTGGCACACACCTTCGAAGACCACCATCTATGCCCAATCTATAGAGAAATCCTCCTATTATGGTGTACTTCAGACTCTTAATGATCAGAGCTTTCTTTTGATTCTATGTCCAATTGTCTCGGAATCCTCCTCGTGAAAGGAAATGATATACATCATACCATTCAGGGGCTGATTTTTCCTTAGCTGTCACCTGAAACAGCTCTGCATCTACTGGCTCATCTCTCAAGAATATTTCAGAATAGCCTTCAGTACTACTTTTGGAAAGAAAATTAGCACCACATTGAGAATTACCAGGCTCAATGGAATATGCGAAACTCAAAATCCATCAGGAACATCATCCATCTGATTAATCTTCCTTGGATAATAACTTTGTTGATAAAAAATAGTAGTGCTTGATGATCCACATAGAAATGAAATAATTTGCCCAGTAAGTAATGCCGAAACTTGGTGGCACTGAAAACAATTCCCAATGCTTCTCTCTCCATGGTAGTATATCCCTGTTTAGCTAGACTGGATCTTAGATTAGCAAAATAAACTGGATAATCCGTCCTTCCATCTGGTTGAGCCAGTATTGTCGCCATTACCATCCCCGAAGCATCGACATGCACATGGAATATAACATTCCAATATGGTTGTTGGAGTACCGGCTTATTGATAATGGCATTTTTAAGACATTGCAAGCTTTCTTCACATTCAGAAGTCCAGATGAACTTACTCGTTTTCTTGGTAATCTCATATAGAGGGAATGCCTTTGTAGCAAACATGTAAATAAATCTTATGTAAAAATTTATATACCCCAAGAATGAACTCAATTCAAACGCTGTGCGCGGTGCCTTGGCCTACTGGACACATTGGACTTTATCACTAGCCATCTCTATGCAATTTCTAGACACTTCATGCCCTATTAATTGTCCCTTCCAGACTAGAAAGACAGACTTGAATGGATTCAAGGAGATCTTCTTCTCCTCACATCGCTGAAAAACCATTTCCAGAAACAGTAGATGCTTCTCCTCGATTGAGGATACAGTGAAGTCATCCATAAATATAGCTAGAAATTTGTGCAAGAATTCACTAAATATCTCCATCATGCAACATTGGAATGTTGTTGGAGCATTGCAGAGACCCAATGGCATGACTAAATACATGAATGCACCCCATTCAGTAATAAAAGTGGTTTTTCTCCTATCTTTTGGAGCAATCTTTAACTGGTTGTAACCATTGTAGACATCCATAAAACTATACATATCATGGCCTGCAATCTCATCAAGAAGCATATCGGTGAAGGGTAATGGAATGGGATCTTTGATAGTTTGAGAATTCAATTTGCGGTACTCCACACATACTCTGAGTTTCCCATTCTTCTTCGGTAAGGCCGCTATAGGGAACAGCCAATCACTGATGGCGACTTCTGTGCTGAATCCGGCTTTCAGAAGGTTGTCAATTTCCTCTTTGACCTTCTTAGTATATTTTAGATTCATTTTGTACCTTTGCAGACATCCTAGTCTGGCATTTGGCTTCAGAGGTATTCTATGTTCGCAAACCTTTGGATATACACCTTTCAAATCAGTATGTTCCCATGCAAATACTTTTTCTTTCATTTATGGGTCCAAATGCTTATTCACCTTGATTAATCGAGGACTTTCTTCGGAACCCAAATTCCACTCTTCAATCTCTTAATCATCTGGGAGCATCCAATTTGGGTCACCTCCCTTCCTTTTGGCTAGTGACTCCACAGCATAATTATTGAACGGATTTGTTAGTTCGGGATTCTCATTCTGAACTCCAGTGACCTCTTCGGTGTGCACTAGTGTACTAGAATCTGAATATCCCTCTTTGGAGTCAGATGGTTCCTCTGGCCGACCAGTCAACTGAACAAGTCTCTCTCCAGGATTCAGTTCAGTGAACTGATCTGGAAACTGCTTTCTTTTCTTCTCAGCTTGAGCCTTGTCGAATAACACTGCATTCAAGTTGATTTTAGCTAGCGAAAAAATGTTCATGGCTGTAAGCATCCATTCAATCTTCTTAACCCCATATTTTTAACAAAGTTTCTCAATCTTTCTTCCAGCTTCTGGTGTTATTTGTCTGGAGTTGGATTCTCCTACTGGTTCCCTGAATGGTTATGGTCTGATTCACATAATCATGAATAGCCTGCACCGTGCGAAGCCATGGTCGTCCCAGTAGCATACCATATGCTCCTTGGACATCCAGTACTAGAAAGATGGTTTTGAATTTCTCTTTACCCACCCCAATCTGCATATTCTCGATCATACCATTTGCCTAAACAACTCTATGATCAGCCATTCTAACCTTAAAGGGTGTTGGTTTTAAATCAGTGATACCAAGCCTTTGTTGAAGATGTACCCCCAGAATATTCACACCTGCCCCTCCATCCAGTATAACACCGGATAGGGGCTCCCAATGTTTCCTGACCATGTAATCCACCTGGATTATTGGCACCTCATCATCTCTGACAGTTGACAAATCAATTGCTCTGGCATCAACTTCAACTTTTCTTCGGTGTCATAAACTTTGTTGCTTCAGGCAAAGTCTTCCTGATATCATCTAATTCAACCATCAATTTTTGAATTCGTTCACAAATTTTGACATAGATCTCTTCTCTCACCTGGTCAAAATTATTATCAAAACTCAAGGAATCATGACTATCTTCACAATGCCAATCCTTTGTTTTGGTGTCTGTATTGAGCCTTGACTGACACTGAGAAAGACATTGTGCTTTCTCCAGTTCAATGTTTTCTATTGCAGTCAAATCTGATCTGACCTGCCCTAGATCATCCACCAGTCCTTGCACTGCAGCAAGCATGGTCTCAAAGATTCCAGATCCTAACTGATATGGCTACCTTTTCTCAAAAGACGGGGCTCGTATCTTCCAAATAACACAAGCATCAGAACTCTCTGGTTGTTCTGGTAGCTTCTTAACTAGATCCTCCGTGATCTTAGCTCTACCAGTTCTCGCTGCTCTTGCCATTCATCAACTACCTTCTCCTTGCCCTTAGCCTTCCAAACTGCTCTTTGCTGAGTCCATTTACTAGTTTCAAGAATGATTAGTTTCACAGGCTCGGCTGTAAGTTCTTCAATAATCACCCCTTTACTGCAAGTGACTGTTCGTACTGGAACTGGTTCCGACGCTTTTGCCTCAGTAGCCTCAGTATTAGGTGCATCTGGACACTGAGCTGCAAAGTGCCCATATATCCCACAACTATAGCAGTTAAGACTTTGCTTATGGATATTTCCACAACCTCGGCCTTGGCCAATACCCCCTTGGTATCTGTTGTGCCCAGTACCAGTCCCACTGGTACCTAAATTTTCCTCTTTAGGTCCACTGGTCATCTCTACCTTTGCTGATTCGGCATTTGTAAATTGCAATTAGAGACAAATCCTTACCTTTCTTGAAATGATGGATTCAAATGCCACAGTTATTCCACAGATGGCCATACGCTTTGCAGTACTACGTGCACTATGGGCATTTTTTGGAAACATGATCTCTGGATTTTCATTTAAAGCACTAGGTTTTCATCTTCTTGACTGGTGGTCTAGTCAGGTTGATTTCAGCAATTGCCTGGCCATTTCGTCAATTTCTCGATACCAAGACCCTTTCTTAGCCTTGTCCTTTCTCTTTTTGTTTGAACTATTATCAGAACTGCTGGAAGTCTCACTGGAGTTGGAATTCTCCGTAGAAGAGTTGCTACTGTTAGACCTCCGTTTCTTATGGCTTCACTGCTTCTTGGCTTGCTACTCGAGCTTCAGAGCTCTCTGCGCCAAGTCATTAAACTTCTTTATGGGTGCAGGTACCTCTTGCTCTCTGAGCTTCTTGCTGCAAAATCCATTCAGAAACCATGCACGCGGTCTTTTTTCTGAAGGTGGTTCTTGCAGCTGCCTAGTCAACTCTTTGATCTTTTCCACATAACTTCTTACAGTCAATTTTCCTTGCGTGATCTTGTCCAAATTACAGAGAATGTCTTCATCACCCCTATTGTCTGAGTACTCAAGCCTAAAACCCTTGATTAGTTTATTGTAAGACCTGAGCTCGCAAGCTGGATAGTGGTAATACCATTTTCTTGCTGCATCCTTCAGTGTTTGAGGAAAATAGTCTCCCCAGTCATCTTCATCAATATGCTTTAATTCAGTATATTGCTCAAAGGATTGAATGTGGACATCAGGATTGTCTTTTTTTCGCCTTTGAAAACTAGAAAAGAGATCTTTAAGGAAGCAGTGTAATCATGCCTATCTGTATCATCTCCGGTTCCTCTAGTCTTGGTAGCCTGACTGCGTCTGGATGACTTCCTGTAATGATCAGTGCGGCATCCCACTAACCTTACTTTTCAGTTTCAGTCTCAGTCTCTATCGTGGCCTTCCTACTTGTACTATGATGACTACCTTTGATACCCTTGGCCTCAATTGTCTTGTGTATGGACCTAGAACCTTGAGTCCTGGTTTTGTGTTCCTCACGCTCAGTCCTCCTCCTCCTTGAGTGACTGGAATGCTGAGAGTCTCTGGCCTCTTTAGCATTACTCTGCTTCTCCTGAGCCTCAGACTCACTCTTGGGGTCCCTCTCAGTATTAGACTCTCTTGCTGACACTTCTGGAATAGGTTCGACTCGTGTGTAATCAGTGCAAAACCAAGTTGACAATTTTCAATCGCAACTCACTCTGGGCGGCATGTTTGTAGCTAAGAATTATAATTAGGAGACAGAGCTCGCTGGTCTCAAAGCAATCAGCTCTAGCCACCGTGATTGCCAAAATGGAATGAGAGCTGGTCTCTTCAAATAGTTATTCTAGTGTTAGAGTTTAGAGCTACTGATTATCTAGGCGGTTCAGTTAGTGAGGACTGGAATTAAGTACTGGACTGAAACAAAGAACTGAACTGGAATAAAATGGAAGACACAAACTAGAAGACTGGGAATGGTATTATAGATTCAGATTAGTTGTACAAAGATAATCAGTATAGTGTACAACAGGCTTAAGCTTAGATGAAGTCTGAGGATTGATCACAAGTGATTACAGAGTTGAAAGCCATAAGCTTATGAAGCTAAAAGTCTAGAAGCAAGAGCCCGTAAGTCAAAAGTCCAAAAAGCCTTGGATACAGTGTAGCGGCTCCTATTTATAAGCTTACAGAGTTATTGCAGTAACTGTAGTAATTACTACGAGTGTAGCAGTTTTTGTTGGTCGACCTTCTAAGGAGCAGTTCTCGCCTGCTGGGACTGTCCTCGCCTTCTACACACCCGCACATGAGAACAGCCCTTAAGGACTTAGATCATGTCTTCAGGTTGCCAAGGGGGGATTGAACCCGAGACCTTAGTAGGCACATAGGCTATGACTCTACCAACTGAGCTAGCACCCGTTGACAAAAAATGGGTGGGCGTTGCTATATAAATATATACAAATTGACATTAAGCATCTAGCACTAAAAAAGGAAAGTACAAAGTGCATTGATGATTTTTTTTAAAACAATTGCGTATATGATAACCAATAACCTCTATAGTTGTCTGTAAAATGGTCCAATTTCATGACATTGACAAACTTTTAAAAATGAAATGCATGTGTATTTACTCTTCAAATCAAGCAAAGTCAATTTTCTCTTATTTCTCATAGAACCAAAGAGAGAGAGAGAGAGAGAGAGAGAGAGAGAGAGAGAGAGAGAGAGAGAGAGAGAGAAAGAGTTATGTGTTGTCGCAGTCGGAGGGAGCAAGGAGTCTTGGTTGCCGATCACACAACCTAGTGCAAGACATATTTGAGGAGAAAAATGCTAGGATAAAGGGGTGTCTTGGTGCTACATAATGGTTTTGCAAAGGAGAACGTTGGGCTGCAATATATAAGATTCATTGCCGAATAAGGACATACGTTGATTCACATCAATCACCTAGGAATAAAGTAAACATGTACAGAGTGCATTGAATATTGTTATACATAAGCTGAATTGCCCAACTATGAGAAAAGAAGTGTGTGTCTATTTGATATATAGATTAAATGACCCACATTGAGCATGCACTAGTGAAGAAAACATGTGGCTAAACTAAAATTAAGGAAACATTAACAAACTCAAAAAATACAAAAGGCATCAATATAGATTAAAAATTAAAATGCACTATTGACCTGGTAATCGTGTAAAGGTGTCGTCCAATTGTGCAAGTTGGAGGACAATGTTTAAATCAAGCTACATAAAAGAAATGTGATTAGTTAAAATTTTCATTTTGCATTAAGGCACAAAGTGAAAATGTTAAATCTAAAGTGCACATCATGCAGAAGTGACGTACGAAAGAATGGTGGAGTGTTGGCATTGTGGTCTCTCCCAAAGTTATAAGAAACGAAAGCTGTGCCTTGCCTCATAGCATTTATGTTTTGCGCCAAGCAAACATATAGGCCTAGAGAATTGGATACAAGTAACGGACCTTGCAATGTTAGCTGGAGTCGTGATTGCGCAGTTCAAACGTCCATTGTTACGAATATATGTCCTCTTTGTCAAACACAAAACAGCAATCAAGAAAAATACAAAAAATACAGGATATTGATTAAGCTTAAAGAGAAGCAGAAGTAGCTTTATATTGTATGTCATCAATTGTGTAAGAATTATTGTAGTGATGAGTTATCAGCTCAGAATCCCCACTGGAACCTAGTGAAGAACATCACTACCACGAATCATCATATAAATTCCTACAAATTTGCCCATTAATTTCTCACCACCAAATTGTGCAGTTGTCATTACTAATACCATCATTGCTTGGTAAGCCACAAAGGTCCTTTTTTCAAATAAGGCCAAGGGATTAAGGCACTTGTTTAAGTTTAGATGCATGGAATGTGATGCTCTTTGCCTATGTTGTGCAAGGGAGAGGGCATAGAGCGTTGAAATTCTACTTGCAGATGCAAATGATGGTGTAACCCCACAGCAACTCATGTTTGTGATTCCAATACAGGCTTGTGTCCCCTTTGCAGCGATAAGTGAGTATCTTCTTGATAGAGCGAGATCTTTGAATGTAGGGTCATTCTGGATAGGAAAAGCCTTGCATCCAAATGCATGAATAGAAGGCCTTCAAAGAATGGTGTGATTCAATACAAGCGGCAATTTGATAGTGCCAGCAAGACCCGTTGCCCGTTTTTTGACACAAAATTGGTGTTTTTGACCCTGCTAGTTTCTTTGTTGGTTCATCAAGGCTTGAATGATGCTTATGGCTCACGCTTTGTATGCAAAAATGCTTGATTTCTAGCACCATTGATCCGTCCAAATGGGCAGTTTTGGCAATTTGTACTTTGGTCCCATGGCAAAATAAATCCCCCTATCAATTAGTTGTCTCATGTGTATAGGTAACAACACTTTCCAATTTTCTTGCCGCGGGGCCCTAGTCATTGGGAAACATTTATCTCATCCATAGAGCAAGAAATTTTTACTCTTACAAAAAGCAAAACACTAGGGCATCCCATAATTCCACATTTTATCTCTTTCACAAAATGTTAAGGGTCATTGCACAGATATTGTACATTAGAAGGAAGAACTTGATTTTGCATTCTCCTTGCATCTCAAGAAAATTGGAGTGTGTTCGTAGGGCCTTGCACTTAGGATATGCACTTTCAATCACAACTTTGATGCGTGCACCTAATGGTGAGTGCCATTGGAAAGGTAGTGGTGCCTTTTCTAGCCATTACTAACTCCAAAAGAATAGAGCAAAAAGTACAATGGGCCAACTCTTCTTCACAATGCTTGAATCTTATAGGATTTTTCTTACATAATTGGCATTCCTTTACTTTGTACAAGAAGAGATTGAGCGAGATATAGGGGTGGATAGGTACAAAGACATATATAGAGAGATACATACACAAGTGGAGAAAAAGTTAAGGGGCTAGAGAGATGGACAAGTGAGTTAACAAAAATATAGGGAGATAGGAAGCCATACATAGATGGATAGAATGAAGAGAGAAAGAAAAATTAGGTATAGACATAGTGAGTGGAAGAGATATGTAGAGAGATCAAAGAGAGAGGAATGTATCTGGAAGATTCTAAAATTTGATGAAATAATTCATGTAACTAAGGGGATTGAAGGTGGCAATCATCATCATGTTTATCCATCTCAATTACTATTAGCAATGCAATTACAAAAACATCCGAAAAACAATACATGTATTTGAGGTTTAACTTCAGCTAGAGAAACTGATAATACATGTCCGTGAGGGCACTCCATCATGGCTTCTTTCTATATATAGGCCCTTGCACTAATCACAAAGGTCTTGATTTTATGAAGTGTAAACGAGTAATATATAAGCCTAATTTAGGGGGCTACTCTTTGATCTAATAGGGGGCTACTCTACATGTAACACAATTGTGTCATTCATTATTCTCTATCTAGAAGAACATATGAATCACACAACACGTTTAAGATTTGGTGTTTTTCAGAAATGTTATGATTGTGAGATACAACCAATGCAAGTGAGCAAAGAAATGCGATACACCATTTCAAGCACCCTTAACCAATTGGCGTTCTTATTAAAAAGCCAAATAGATGGATCCTGGTAGATTTTTTATGGAGCAAAACAATAGGAGGACAAGGAGAGCAAGGCTAACAAAGTTTGTCTCGGCAGAATGTGACTTGGAGTGAATAGGGGAAGAATTTAATCAAATAGGTGAATAGGTGACTTGGAGTGAATAGGTGAAGTAATCAATCAGATTGGTGAAAGCTTTAAAGAAGAGATTCACAAGAAAATACGCATGGACACTCGTGCGGTGGAATAAACAACAAAAACCTAAAACAAAAAGCAAATATGTGACTTGGAGTGAATAGGTGAAGAAATTAATGAAATTGGTGAAAGCTTTAAAGAAGAGATTCACAAGAAAATATGCATGGACACTCATGTGGTGGAATAAACAACAAAACCTAAAACAAAAAGCAATATCACATGCTAAATTCTCTCTGATTTCTAAAAAGAGAAGAATTGACATTTGAATGAACCTCTTGGGACCATCCAAATGGCCATCATCATCTTAGAAATAATACATACAGGCGCATGCAAAGCGCGGTAACAATGATAAAGGTTGCACCTATGCATCCAAGCTTATGCAGAGAGTGACAACAACAATAATAGTCGCACCTATGCATCCAAGATTATGGCCACAATCATTATTGATGGTAGAAAATAACAATACGGAGGTACATGCAAAGATCAATAACAACAATAAGAGTCGTCACATCTATGCATCCAAGCTTATGACCGCAATTATTATTGATGGTAGAAAATAACAAGCATGCAAAAGGTCATGATATCAAGAATAATCTCACACATATATCCAAGTTTATTACCATGATCGTTGTTGATGGTCAATAGTAATATCAATTTTCGCAGATAGCACCATGTCAACAAAATCTTCACCATATATTTTTATTTTTATTATGATTTGGCTAGCTAACTGACAGAAAACATTGAATGGCTTTGTGGCCAACCAATCAAGCATGCAAAAGGTCATGATATCAAGAATAATCTCACACATATATCCAAGTTTATTACCATGATCGTTGTTGATGGTCAATAGTAATATCAATTTTCGCAGATAGCACCATGTCAACAAAATCTTCACCATATATTTTTATTTTTATTATGATTTGGCTAGCTAACTGACAGAAAACATTTGCATGCTTTGTTGCCAACCAATTAAGGGAGTGGTACAAAGTTATATCAAAGAAGCCCTAGATCTTAAAATGATCATGGGAGTTTGGGTGGTATCATAATGGAGGTGGTTTATTAGTGGGAATCGGGAAGATTGAGTTAAAGTGAAAAAGGGAAGGTTTTCCAAGTGGCACACGAAGTTGGAATGAGGAGACAAGCGGTGGCAATTTTTGCATGAAGCTAGAACGGGAATAGCAAAGGAAGGCGGCCTTTTTTTTAATCCATATGGGTTTGTGTGGCGTACAAGCAAGCTACATGCAATGCAATGGTTTAGGGCATAAGACTCTATCTAAAAGGCGAGGTGACGGGGTCAACAACCGTGGCTGGATGCATGACTATTTTTGTTGCAAACATTTGGCATTTCTTGCAAATGAGGTGGAACCTTTCAGGGTAGAATCTTGAAAGATTGCATCTTATGGAAATGCAAATGGGAGTATGTTTTTGTTGTAGCCTTTGGCAAACGTAGAAAAACTTCTTATAGAATTTACTTTAAATATAAACTTATCATTTTCTTCTAGAAAATTGTGCTTTCAAAACAAATGAGTAAAAAATTACTTTCCTTTTGTCCTATGACAAAGGGAACCGCTTGAACTTTACTATAACTTTAGAGCATGGGAGCACAACTTGATGCACACCTCGTTGGGCTACCGATGCAAACATAACCAATACTAACTATGCTTTTTTTTTTTAAAAGTAAATCTTGATGAAAAATGGTTCTCATATTCAAACTCTTGAATTTTACATCTTCATCCTTTATCTTTACGAAAGATTCACAAGAAGGGACTCTTAAGACTTAAGAATAAAATACTAGCCTCGTTGAACTAGGATTTTTAATACCCACAACGTCACTAAAGCGTGTCAAAAAGTGTTGATACAAAAGCATCAATAATTTCAGTTGGTAATTTCAGTGTGAGTCGCTATCATAGTCACTAAATGGCAATTGTGATAGCCATGTACATAGCCATGCTGCAAGCCATAAATTTTAGTGCCTGCAAGTGAAATTTTTTGGGGTGATAGAGTCGACAATCTACCATAGTAGATAGTGAGGCTTTCTCTCAAAGTTTTACATAAAAATACATCGACGTAACTTCAAAAACATAAAAATTTGGACAAAACTTGTATTTCATCGCTTTAACATTATACAATACATTAAGTTTGCCAATGGCAAAGAGGGATAACATATCTATATAAAGTTGAATAGGAAAGCGCCTTAGCACACTACTCTAGTGACGATATCTCCTCCTATTGTGGGGTAACTCAAGCGGGTTCTACAAATAAAAACTAAAGAACAAACAAAGACTAAAAAACATAACCAAATGGAAAAGCATAAAAGTGATGTCAATGTAAGACACTTGCTCAAAGTCTATATAGCTTATCAATCCAATTCGGCATTTCAACGTTTGCAGCAACTAATGAAGACCTTATTTGTGCCATAATTACGCTCAAGAGAGGTGGAATCTTTTTTAATGATGATCCAATGTTGTTAAAAGCAAAAAACACAATAAAAATTTTAGAACAAGAAATTACAAAATGACAAATTTTTAACTGAAAAAACAACGCAAAAACACATACACAACCATTCTCAAAGGTCTCATGAACTCCCCACCTCCATTTGTGCCCTAGCGGCCTTTCTCTGTTGGCTCCACTGATTAGAATTGTTGCGCTATTCTCTTTTTGCGTCTTTTTTAATTCTTCTTTGTTAGACAAGGCGACTTGTCTCCTAAGCATTTGTGCTTGCAATACTTGCACATCCTCAAATTCGTCCATTTGATAGAGAAAGGGTACTTCATATTGGGCACGGGGAACTAACACTAAAGGATCTCATTGACATAGTCCTTCAATGCACCATCAATCTCCTTCCATTTCTTCATGATGTGATGGCGGAAGGCCTTTGTACAAAGCTAGGGCACAACTGAAATGACTTGTTTTTCTTTATCAGCCAAGTAGATATGACCAGATTGTGTAAGGAAGTTCCTATTGTTGACCATGGTGAAAGCGAGGGGTAACCATAGGGGTTTCAATACTCGTATCTTCCAGTGTGAAGCCAGAGGTATCATATGCTCCGAAGCAAAGGGTGTCAAGTGATGTATGATGTGGTGTGAAGTGGAGTGTCTTACAGGTGAAGCAAGGAGTGTATGAATGTCATGAAAAACTTGGAGTGAATGATAAATCTATGATAGGTGTGAGAGTGGTAAAAGAAGGTGGGAATAAAGGTGCTCAACGGCTTCGAAGCAAAGTGGACCAGAGCATTTATCTCCACCATTGCTAGAGTGTTGTAGCTGAGAGAACTCATGTAGGCGTCAGATAGAAATTTATGATTCAGATTCCTCCAAGGATGTGGAGCATCAAGGGGATAGGTGGTGTGACAAGCTTGTGCCCTAAGATGGGAATGGGAAATAGAACTCATACCATTTCCTTTAGTTCAGTGTCATAAATTCTAAAAATGACTAAAAGTCCTCATCCCACTCACTCGCCATATATATATATATGTGTATTAAAAAGAAAAAGCACAAGAAAGCGAACAAAAAGTAAGATACAAAAAAGCGCCTAGCCTGCAAAACCCGCAAGTAAACTTAAAGTTCAAAACAACTTTGCACAATCTTTAAAAACCATCACAACACGTAATTGCATCAATCTTTTAGACTTTATTACTCAAAATATAACTTGCCAAAGAGAAAAAATATAAACTTTTGTTGCAATAAGCACGTTCAGCTAGTTGCAAATATGTTGAAATACAATGTATTGACACTTTTAAATAGCCTCCCTTTAATTTTGGCATAATTCAATGTAAATCCCTATACCTACAAAGAGTTCTCCCCCTAGAGAGACCTCTTCACGATCATCTAAGAGGTCATCTGCATGTTTACCACTTTGAGGGTATCCTCCTCTACCTCCATAGCTTCCTTTGCATTTTTCACTTTGTTTTCTCTACAACTCCCTCTATGTTTTCTACAGCTGAGAGATTATAGCCTTTAGAGCCCCTCATAATCTACTGCATTTTGTGGGACTATCTCGATGGCATACCACCACCTTAGGTGCAATGTTTTGAAATAAAAAAGAGAAATGAATTTGCACAAGATAAAGAGCATAAAATTCCCACAATTAATTGCACTAAGTTGCAATTGCGTACTTGTTCGCAGTGCTTGGATAGGATGAATATGTCGTAAATCACTCTAATTTTTCGTTAAATCCACCTCAAGATACTCTCCTCTAGGTACTGTAGAGGCACCACCATCCATGTTTACCTTAAACCATTGCACATCAAATATCTCCACTTTGAATACCATATAATCCATCCTCTTAATTTTATATAGCATTCCAAAATACAAGATTTGTACCACCACCAGATCCGCATATGACAACCGTTATTGACTAGAGTACTCAAATGTCGCCATAACCCCACAATGAGATGTGCATCACTTTGTGTCAACCCACTCTATGTTGAAGTAGAGACCTTAAAACCAAGCTGCTACGTACTTGCATTATAAAAAAACACAAAAGTGGGCTTTAACCAATAAAATCATGCCAAACAAGCATAAGAGTCAAAGATTAGAAATTTAACCAAGGGCTACAACCTTGCGACTTGTTCACCTTCTTATCGGGTCTACTTCATAGCATCATGCAGACATCTTATTCTCATGAAAGACAAAAGGCTCTCAAGTTCTTCAAATTAATACATCAGTGGTCATTTTCCCATTTTAAAGACAATTCACGCAAATTGTCGCTCTTGCTTTGCATCCTTGAGTCGTGCAAGCCACTTCTGCATCAATGGATTGTAAATCACGTAGAATCGGTTGAGCTTTGCCTCCAAGTCCATGCTCATTCTCTTTTTGACGCTTGGACTACCATCATAACTTTAAACAAGTGCTCATCATCAACTATTGGCCAAAGCATGTCATTTTCCACGACCCAAACCCCAGAGAGCTACTATATTAATGTATACTAGTGACTTTAAAATCACCATGCTTCCCTCGATTACTATATCCACACATTTTAATGAATTATAATTGAATAAGACATAGCATAGTACATAAAATGCATAATAATTGAATAAGATGTATCTTAGTGCTTCTCTTTGGAGCATCATTTGACTCATAAGGCATGGTTCGGTATACAAAACGCATATTGATTGAATAAAAAATATCTTATTGTTGTCATCCACACATACGGACGCATTGTAAAGTTTGTTTGAAAACCAAATTTAAAATCTAAACCATAAACATACTCTAAATTTTAAAACTATAATGCAAAACCTAAATCTAAATCGCAAGTGCAAACTAACTATAAAATAACATAGACTAATCATAAATCATGTACCCAAAATTCATTTATACTTTTGGAAGGATGTTACCTACATGCAAACTTCAAACATACATGAAAAACACTCTCTATCTACACACTTTGTTACACTATCTTAACCCCTTATCTATAAATGATGATCCATATATCCCCCTTTCTACGATGTTTTAATAGTTCATATAATCCTCTTCGTGTGTGGGTGGATGTGTGTATGTGTGTGGGTGTGGGTTTTAAATCTCTCTATGATTGTGTCGTTTTAAAAAAATCCACTAGAGTTTGTTTTGTATATTGACAATAATTTTAAAATATTGTTATGTAAGTATGCCTCCTACTTAGTAGGATTCCCACAGGGGACTTAAGGCTTTCTTTCAAAAATTTGCCATAGTTTCCTTGTATATTGCAAATAATTTCGAATGTTTACCAAGTAAGTATGCCTCCTACTTAGTAGGATTCCCGCAAGGGATTTAAAGCTTTCGAAATAAGTAACATTCTCTCACAACTCCCCCCCATACATACGATAGATATTGAAAAATAAGCGGAGGTTATCCATATTGTATACAATTATGTAGACCCTATCCAAAATCCCCCTTCCTTACACTCACATGATATTTTAAGGACCTACATAGTGAATCTCTCAGATCATAACTAATTATAAATTAAAACTAAATAAATAAAAACTAACCATAAACTATATACTAACATGAGTTATTCATAAACCATATAGTACTCTTAAACTAACTTAAACTAACTTAAACTAACCATAAACTATATACTAACACTAATTATTCATAAACCATATATTACTCATAAACTAACGATAAACTAACTTAAAACAAAAAGTAATCATAAACAATAAACTAAAACTAATCATAAACTAATCAAAATTTAGTGACGATTCACGATCATCTAAGAGGTCATCTGCATTTTCTTGCATGTTTACTACTTCAAGTGTATTCTCCTCTACGTTCATAGCTTCCTTTACATTTTTCACTTCGTTTCTCTTTGCAACTCCCTGTATGTTTTCTACAATTGAGAGATTATGGCCCTTAGAGACCCCTAATAATGTGTTTCATTTTGTGGGACTAACTCGATGGCATACCACCACCTTAGGTGCAATGTTTCAAAATACAAAATCGCATGAAAAGAGAAATGAATTTGCACAAGATAATGTGCATAAAATCCCCACAATTAATTGCGCTAAGTTACGAATGTGTACTTATTCGCATTGCTCGGATAGGATGAATATGTCGTAAATCACTCATATTTTTCTTTGAATCCACCTCAAGGTACTCTCCTCTAGGTACTGTAGAAGCACCGCCATCCATGTTTACTTTAAACCATTGCACATCAAATATCTCAACTATGAATGCTATATAATCCATCCTTTAAATTTTTTATAGCATTCCAAAATACAAGATTTGTACCACCACCGGATTTGCATATGACAATTGTTATCGACTAGACTACTCAAATTTCCATAACTGCACAATGACATGTGCATCACTTTGTGTCAACCCCCTCTATGTTGAAGTAGATACCTTTACACCAAGCTGCTACGTACTTGTATTATAACAAAACACAAAAGTGAGCTTTAAACAATAAAATCATGCCAAACGAGCATAAGAGTCAAAGATTAGAAATTTAACTAAGGGCTACAACCTTGCGACTTGTTCACCTTCTTATCGGGTATTTCATAGCATCATGCAGACATCTTATTCTCATAAAAGACAAAAGGCTCTCAAGATCTTCAAATTAATACATCAGTGGTCATTTTCCCATTTTAAAGACAATTCATGCAAATTGTCGCTCTTGCTTTGCATCCTTGAGTCGTGCAAGCCACTTCTGCATCAATGGATTGTAAAGCACGTAGAATCCGTTGAGCTTTGCCTCCAAGTCCATGCTCATTCTCTTTTTAACGCTTGGATCTACCATCATAACTTTAGACAAGTGCTCATCATCAACTATTGGCCAAAGCATGTCATTTGCACGACCAACCCCAGAGAGCTACTATATCATGTATACTAGTGATTTTAAAATCATCCTACCCTCGACCATGCTTCCCTCGATTACTATATCCACACATTTTGATGAATTATAATTGAATAAGACATAGCATAGTACATAAAATGCATAATAATTGAATAAGATGTATCTTAGTGCTTCTCTCTGGAGCATCATTTGACTCATAAGGCATGGTTCGGTATACAAAACGCATAATGATTAAATAAAACATATCTTATTGTTGTCATCCACACATACGGACGCATTGTAAAGTTTGTTTGAAAACCAAAATTTAAAATCTAAACCATAAACATACTCTAAATTTTAAAACTATAATGAAAAACCTAAATCTAAATCGCAAGTGCAAACTAACAATAAAATAACTTAGACTAATCATAAATCATGTACTTACAATTCATTTATACTTCTGGAAGGATATTGTTACCTACATGCAAACTTCAAACATACATGAAAAACTCTCTCTATCTACACACTTTGTTACACTATCTTAACCCCTTATCTATAAATGATAAGCCATATATCCCCCTTTCTACGATGTTTTTATAGTTCATATAATCCTCTTTGTGTGTGGGTGGTCTGTGTGAGTGTGGGTGTGGGTTTTAAATCTCTCTATGATTGTGTCGTTTTAAAAAAATTCACCAAAGTTTGTTTTGTATATTGACAATAATTTCAAAATATTATTAAGTAAGTGTGCTCCTACTTAGTAGGATTCCCACAGGGGACTTAAGGCTTTCTTTCAAAAAAAAATCCATAATTTCCTTTGTATATTGCAAATAATTTTGAATGTTTACCAAGTAAGTATGCCTCCTACTTAGTAGGATTCCTACAAGGGATTTAAAGCTTTCAAAATAAGTAACATTCTCTCACAACCCCCCCCCCCCCCCCCCCCCCAAATACATACGATAGATATTGAAAAATAAGTGGAGGTTATCCATATTGTATACAATTATGTAGACCCTATCCAAAATCCCCCTTCCTTACATTCACTTGATATTGTACAGACCTACATATAGTGAATCTCTCGGATTATAACTAATTAAAAATTAAAAATAAATAAATAAAAACTAACTATAAACTATATACTAACATGAGTTATTCATAAAGCATAAAGTACTCATAAACTAACTTAAACTAACCATAAACTATATACTAACATTAATTATTCATAAACCATATATTACTTATAAACTAACGATAAACTAACTTAAAACCAAAAGTAATCATAAACAATAAACTAAAACTAATCAAAATTTAGTGACGATTCACGATCATCTAAGAGGTCATCTGCAATTTCTTGCATGTTTACTACTTCAAGTGTATTGTCCTCTACGTTCATAGCTTCCTTTGCATTTTTCACTTCATTTTTCTTTGCAACTCCCTGTATGTTTTCTACAACTGAGAGATTATAGCCCTTAGAGACCCCTCATAAAGTGTTTCATTTTGTGGGTCTATCTCGATGGCATACCACCACCTTAGGTGCAATGTTTCAAAATAGAAAATCACATAAAAAGAAAATTGAATTTACACAAGATAATGTGCATAAAATCCCCACAATTAATTGCGCTAAGTTACGACTGCGTACTTATTCGCACTGCTCGGATAGGATGAATATGTCGTAAATCACTCTATTTTTTCTTTGAATCCACCTCAAGATACTCTCCTCTAGGTATCGTAGAAGCACCGCCATCCATGTTTACTTTAAACCATTTCACATCAAATATCTCCACTATGAATGCTATATAATCCATCCTCTAAATTTTTTATATCATTCCAAAATACAAGATTTGTACCACCACCGGATTTGCATATGACAATCGTTATTGACTAGACTACTCAAATGTTGCCATAACCCCACAATGAGATGTGCATCACTTTGTGTCAACCCGCTCTATGTTGAAGTAGAGACCTTTACACCAAACTGCTATGTACTTGCATTATAACAAAATACAAAAGTGATCTTTAACCAATAAAATCCTACCAAACGAGCATAAGAGTTAGAGATTAGAAATTTAAACGAGGGCTACAACCTTGCGAAAACTCCCACTTCTCATTTGTTACTTGTTCACCTTGTTATCGGGTCTATTTCATAGCATCATGCAGACATCTTATTCCATGAAAGACAAAAGGCTCTCAAGATCTTCAGGTTAATTCATTAGTGGTTATTTTCCCATTTTAAAGACATGTCATGCAAATTGTCACTCTTGCTTTGCATCCTTGAGTCGTGCAAGCCACTTTTGCATCGGTGGATTGTAAAGTACGTAGAAGTGGTGGAGCTTTGCCTCCAGGTCCATGCTCATTCTCTCTTCAATGCTCGAGCCTACCATCATAACTTTAGACAAGTGCTCATCATCAACTATTTGCCAAAGCATGTCATTTGCACGACCAACCCAGAGAGCTACTATCTAATGTATACTAGTGACTTTAAAATCAGCCAACCCTCCAGCATGCTTCCTTTGACTACTATTATCCACATATTTTGATAAATTATAATTGAATAAGACATAGCATAGTACATAAAATGAATAATAATTGAATAAGATGTATATTAGTGCTTCTCTCTGGAGCATCATTTGACTCATAAGGCTATGGTTCAATATACAAAACGCTTAATAATTGAATAAGACATATCTTATTGTTGTCATCCACACATACCGACGCATTGTAAAGTTTGTTTGAAAACTAAAATTTAAACTCTAAACCATAAACTTAAATAAAAACACTCTAAATTTTAAAACTATAATGCAAAACCTAAATCTAAACCGCAAGCGCAAACTAATCATAAAATAAATCATGTACCTAAAATTCATTTATACTTCTTGAAGGACGTTACCTACGTGCAAAGTTTAAACATTCGTGAAAAACTCTCTTTATCTACACTTTTGGTAACACTATCTTAACCCCTTATCTACAAATGATATGCTATATATCCCCCTTTCTACGATGTTTTTATAATTCATATAATCCTCTTCGTGTGTGTGTGTGTGTGTGTGTGTGTGTGTGTGTGTGTGTGTGTGGGTTTTAAATCTCTCTATGCTTGTGTCATTTTTTGAAAAATTCACGAGAGTTTGTTTTGTATATTGACAAGAATTTCAAAAGATTATGAAGTAAGTATGCCTCCTACTTAGTAGGATTCCCACATGGGACTTAAGGCTTTCTTTCAAAAAAATTCCAGAGTTTCATTTGTATATTGAATATAATTTCGAATGTTTACCAAGTATGCCTCCTATTTAGTATGATTCCCACAAGGGATTTAAAGCTTTCAAAATAAGTAACATTCTCCAATTACCCCCCCCCCCCCCCAATTACCTACAAGCTGAAGAGCGAGTGTATGGCAATTAGCAAAATTGTAAGAATAACATAACCACAAAATCAAAAGCTTGATCATGGCATAACGGCATAAAGATTTTATAACCATAATTAAAACATGAGTCAAAAATTGTAAAACCCTAAATATAACAGTTTTCCATACCATAACCATTACCATAACTTGCTTGTCATACCATAACCATAACAGCTATACCATCATTGCACAACCATAACCATAACCATCACATGATTGCCGTACCATCATAGCAAAACCATAACCTTAACTTGATTGTCAAATCTTAACCATAACATCTGTGCCATACAATAAACCATAAACATAAGCGCTACAAAATTGTACATATGCAAACAATCACTGAGTGAGAAGACCCTCATGGTAATACCTCCCAGTCAACGTCCTCTACCTCCTCCTGCAGCTGGGTCAAAAGGGCCACAAGTCCATGCTTGTACCCATACTTCTCCTCTCGGTGTGTCGAAGGACACTTCACGATAACTTCCTACAAAATTATGATTTAATCATTAGATAAATCTTCAAATAATATATATATATTCAATAATTTAAAACATATGTATAATACATACAAACTCATGTCAAAGCGTATCGTAGCCTCCACTCCCAAGAAGTGATGCTCCAGCAGACTCCAAACGTGCTCTGGCTACATCTCTCTGTTGCTGAAATCTCTGAGGATTGTCTTGTGTCTCTTGTGCAATCCCCGTCCACTCCTCTGCGTCCAACCATGCCGGCTTGGAACTATCGTCATTGTACCTATCTCTCGCCTATAATCGATGGTGTGACATTGTGGACTTCTTCAAGCTGAAAATCCACGGGTTCGAGACTAGATCATACCCCTTTGCCGGCATGTACTCTCTGTGAATGGCCTCAACGATGTAATTCTTTATTTCAACATCGAGCTTATCCCAAACCTCCATCGTAGAGTGACCAAACTGAATCGTACAGAGCTGTCGAATCCTCTGTCGCATGGCCTTTCCGACCCTATCCGCCACAACAGCCCCATCTCTGCTCTTGTACACCTTGCTAGGATCATGCTCGTGTGATCCCCAAGGTGTACGTGGTGTGCCAATCGGTGAACTATCTAGTGAAGAGAGTGGTGGACGCTCTCTCGGTGGTGTGGACGCATCGGTAGAACCGCTACCACAGCAACCACCGCCTCCATAACTACGTCTACCACATCTCGAGGATGAACCACCCGTCAGTGTAGGGGGCACACGAGTCCTAAGCATAGGGGGCACACTAGACTGAGGTGTGGGGCCGAACGGTGTAGGGACCACACTAGTCCCGGGCAGAGGGTTGGCCGTAGTAGATCTAAAGGGACCTGTTGTCCAAGGTGTTGTGCCATCGCGATCTGATATGGTGTGAACTGAGACAAAAACGAGCCCATCTTCTCGGGTGACATGTCGGCCGGAGTGACAGAAAAACTAAAACTAGGAGACTATGGCTCATCATCATTGGCCATGGCTAATCATACACAAACAACACCCACAAAATACGTTAATTTACAAAAGAAATGCTTAATCAATACAAATAACAAATCAACGAAGCTGCTACACAAATGAATGAATCTAAAGTGTATTATAGACTAATAAAAAGAGTTTTACAAAAGAGTTCCTTGCAACAATCATTAGTTAATCTCTCATCCTCTATGAGATCTGATGCACCAAAGATGTCTATCTCAATATGTACTTCTGCATCTTCGTCATCGAACTCTACTTCTTCGTCGCTCTCTGCATTAGCATCAGTATTTGACACCTCATCTCTAGGTTTAGACCATTGCTCATTGTTGACATCCACCTCAAAATATAAACTTAAAGTTTCCGTCGGTCCTGTGCTTTATTCATGAATCACCACTTCGACCTCAACTTCCAATCCTTCACACACTTGCTTACTATGTGGAGCAAATTGAACGACATAGAGCCAGCAGGGTTTAGACAGATCATTCTCATCATTTTCTGGTGTATGAACACAACTTGTTCACAATGATGCGGAAGTACGAATGTATCACGCGCATCTATCCACACCCGCCTAGAGTTCACTTGAATCAATCCACTCTTGTCTTTACGCACAGTTGCATTAGGGCCGCTGGTAATAACTTTGAACCACTTGACATCAAAGATAAACATATCAAACTTTCTAAAGTTAATCTTCAAGATGTCTTGGATGTAGCTAAAGTATTCAAGCCGGCTAGTCTCCGTATTCTCATCCCAGGTACTACTCCTACTTTCTTGGACGAAGCTTGCCCTAACACCACTGTCTAAAGTGACTCTTTGTTTGTCGATCCGTTGCACTCTGAAGTGTTTCCCATACGACCACAAGGCTCCATATTTGTGATACTGCATCCACAAAATTGAAACAGACTAAAAGTTATTAAAGCAATGTGATCATGTGGAGCTCGAAAAGGAAGTTGTGAAATATACATGCCAATCGCAACCCCTTGACATCTCCTCTTCCTCTTCAGTAACCAGCACTCCATTCCTCTTTGCCTCTGATATTGTTGTATCTATCCACCACTCAATTGGAAAGTGAGGCAATTTTTGAAGATGATCTGGAAAAAAAAAGGTTTCTAGTGGCACGGTTGCACTTGAATTGAAGGTGATCTGGATCAATTGAAACCAAAAATTCACTGATGAGGACAAGAGACTCTTGTACAAGCCATCCTTCGGCCATGCTACTCTCGGGGCGAGCCCTTTGACAAACAAACCCCTTTAAAGTATTCATAAATCTCTCCAAGAAGAACATCCACCTGCTATGGACCACCCCAGCAACTGCAACTTCATCGACCACATGCACAAGTACATGCATTTGGATGGTAAGAGTTTTTGTTGGAAAGTACTTCTCCACCATGCACACTGCTTCAATAGCATTTAAGCGTGCTGCATTGATGTTGTCTTCTCTTATCTCTTTTGAACTGATCCAGCATACCAACTCACTGATTTTGTAGATTGTTCTTCTAATGTCATCTGTCAAACAACCCTTTATGACAATTGGTAAGATTAACTGTAAAAATTTGTACCAATCGTGGGACCCAAGACCACTGAGATTTTCATCGCTCGTAAAAGCCGTTTTCAAACATCGCATGCACCCTGTGGGAGTCTTGAATGAAGATTAGTCTTCTTCACTTGTTGCTCTTCTGCACGACTCAGAACCCATGGACCTTTTGATATAGCAAACTTTCCATTGGGTTTAAGTTGAGGCCCCATCTCTGGCATTCGACCCACAGCCTACAGGTCATCTCTTTGGTCCTTTCTCTCCCTTTTTCCAGTGATGATTTTCCATATGATCTCCCCCACATTCTTGAAGATGTGCATTGGGTCGAGCAAATGATTAATCAGCAGGTCGCTCCAGTACGGGAGTTCATGGAAAATAGAAAGTCTTTTCATTCCAAGTGGCATCCAATCTCCCCTCTCCAGCCACATGTTTTTTCAATCGCTCGCTTTCAGTGGATGCATGTCATGTTTGCATATGTTTGGTCCACGTAGCTCATGTCTTTCAGGCAAAAATCTACCATGCTCCTCATAAACTGTCTTGCTCAAATGCTTAGAGCGGCGGAAGTCAAGTCGAGGACCACATTTCGGACATGCATGATTGCCCGAGTAACTCAAGCCTAAAACATCACAAAATTAAAATATAAAAGCGTTGGCATAGCCAGGAATCACATGTGTGTGAAGATTTTAAAGGCACTTACCTGAGCACTCACCGAAGCCTGGCCAATCGTGCATGGTCCACACGAGAATGCCTTGCACATGTATATTCCGTTGTTCGATTGGTTGGGACATATCAACCACATCAATTCATGTCCACAAGATTTGGAGCTCTTCTATAAGTAATGTCAGATAGACGTCCATGTTCTTTGCTTTGTACTTTCCTGGGACGATCAATGACAACAACAGATGGCCCTTCTTGATAGCGAGCCATGGTGAAAGATTATAATTAACTAGACAAATAGGCGATGTGCTCCATGACGAACTCCGTAATCCGAATGGGTTTACTCCGTCCATTACCAAACCAAAGCGGATACATCAAGGCTCGTTCTTCAATGTAGGGAAACTTTTCTCTATGTGCTTCCGTGCACGAGAGTCAACAGGTACCCGCATCACATTTTCTGTCGATCTAGTATTTGAGTGCCATGTCATCAAAGAGGCTATGGACTTACACCTGAACATGCTCTTTATTCTTGGAATGATAGGAAAGTGTCGAAGGACCTTTGCAGGGATAAATTTTCCTTGTATGTCCTCCCTATACCTGTTAGATCCACAATTGGGACATTGTTCCAAATTTGCATACTCATTGCAAAAAAGTATACAATCATTCGGACATGCATGTATTTTGTGATAATCCAAGCCCAAATTAGTAAGAAGCTTTTTAGCGGTTGGACGGGTAGGGGACCTGTGATTCCCTTCTGGCAAGATTTGCTCATTGAGCAACCTGTCGTTACATGAACAAGTCAGCCCCTTGATCACATTATTGAACTGTAATTTACACTTTATCATGCTTAGGATACAATGTATTTACCTGAAAAGCTATGTGACTAAGGCGTCAGACCAACCGTAGACAACAGACTGCAAATTAAACATTGCCAACGCGGTACGGAAAACTGAGCTTTTTGCACCACTGTAAAGCGGCATGTGTGCATGACTTTGCATCATCTCGCCCTCTTTATCATTGCTATCATGCCGTCGATATGAACGGGATGACTGAGATTGGTCCGTAGTATTATGTTCTACTCGCTTGGAAATCGTCTTCTCTGGGATGAAGTTGGAGCAACATCTACTTGCGGAGTTTGACCTTCAGTCTCTAGACCATGAGATCGATAACACAGGTCTTGCAGTTGCTCAATCGAAAAGAGACCGTGATTGCATGTTTTGGTCGCAGATTTTTCATTTTCGAAAGATCTGATGCTTGCAATGTGCATAAGGACACGCCATCCTATCGTCCATACTTTATCTACCAATGATGCAACAAATAATTAAAACACTCTAGTTGTTATAACTACACACTACTAAGTACATGACAATACATGACAACCTCACATTCTCTAGCCAGGCCTGATTCCCGCACACCTCGGACTAGAGTTGCACGGAGATTAGGACCACACGGTAATAATCTCGTCTTTATTGGTCAATGACTATATATTAAGGTTCTTGAAGTCTGTGTGCACTTTGGAAGTCCGATTGCGTTTTTTCAACTATTTGCTGCTAGCTCTAACAACCTCACATTCCCTAGTCAGGCCCGATCCCCGCACACCTTGGTCTAGAGGTGTACGGAGATTAGGACCACAGGGTAATAATCTCGTCTTTATTGTTCAATGACTATATATTAAGGTTCTTGAAGTCTGTGTGTACTTTTGAAGTCCGATTTGCTGCTAGCTCGGAGCTCTAACAATCTCACGTCGTGCGAACCTAACTTATAATCTAATCTAACCTATAACATAAACCTAACCTAACCTATAACCTATAACCTATAACTTAAGCTAACTGAAGTCCGTTTGCATGTTTAGAAGTACACGAGTCATCTTCGAAGTCCGTTTGCGTTTTTTCTACTATTCATTTGCCCCTAGCTCTAACCTAACCTATAATCTATAACCTAAACCTAACCTAATCTACATAACCTATAACCTAAACCTAACCTAACCTATAATCTATAACCTAAACCTAACCTAATCTACATAACCTATAACCTAAACCTATAGGCTAACCTAACCGAAGTCTGTTTACATTTTTTGAAGTAGACGAATCATCTTCGAAGTCCGTTTGCCCTTTTTCTACTTTTTGTCACTAGCTCTAATCTAACCTAACCTATAACCTAAGCCTAACCTAACCTATAACCTAAACCTAACCTAACCTACAACCTAAACCTAACCTATAGGCTAACCTAACCGAAATCCGTTTGCGTTTTTTGAAGTACACGAGTCATCTTCGAAGTCCGTTTGCGATTTTTTCTACTATTTGCCGCTAGCTCTAACCTAACCTATAATCTAATCTGACCTATAACCTAAACCTAAACTAACCTAACATAACCTAACCTATAATCTAGCCTAATCAAAGTCCGTTTGCGTTTTTAGAAGTAGTCAAATCATCTTTGTTTGGCCGCTAATAAATGGACGTTGTGTTCGGACAGTTAGAACTAATTATGGTATGGTGTGTAAAGCCGCTTAGGTTAAGCTACTCCAAATTAGATTAGGATAGCAATTAGCCATTTCAATCCGCTTAGGACTAGCCACCTAGGATTAACGTCTTAAAACTAGTGTTGGTTTAGCCGCTAATAGATGGACGTATTTTGGAGTGTTAGGGTACACTATGTAAAGTTGCCTAGGTTTGACCGCTCCAAATTGGATTAGTGTAGCATTTTTTCATTTCAATCTGCTTAGGGCTAGCCGTTTAGGGTTCTATGGATTCTGGTTTGACCGCTAATAGATGGTGTACCGTGTTCGGACGGTGCATTAGGACACACTATGTAAAGCCGCTAAGATAAAGCGCTCTAAAACATATTAGGGTATCCTTAAGCCATTTAGTCTTCTAAGGATTATCGGCTTTAGATTAGCGACTTTTGTTTTGGCTATGTAAATCCACTTAGGTTTGACAACTTTTGATTTGGTCGCTCCAAATCCAATTAGTATTGTAGCGTTTGGCCATTTCAGTCTGCTAATAGGGTTAGAGGGTTATGGTTTAGGCGCTGGTAGATGGTCGTGTTTAGACGTTTCACCGATAAGTGTTTAGATTAACATAAAAGTACATAAGTTCTAATTGTCTGAACACAACGTTCATCTATAATCTAAACATGAGTTAACTTAACATATAACCTAACCTAACTTTTTACATATAACCTATAACCTGACTTGTTTCTTAAACATGACATATACTCTAACTAACCTATCCTATAACCTATAATATAACTTATAACTTAATTTAACCTTTAATTTAAACCTAACTACTTAGAACTTAACCTATAAGCTAACCTAACCTAACCTAACCTAACATGACTTAACGTATAACCTAACTTATAACTTAATATATAACCTAACCTAACATATAACCTAAACTAAACCTAATCGAAACCTAAAACCTAAACCTCATCAAGCGCATAATTTCAAAAACCACATAATTAAAAACGAAACGAAATTTTTTCCTAATTCAAAACGAAATTTCACAACACAAACCATAATTTCTTTTAAAGCATTGAAAGTTTAAAGCATGAAATTTTCTTTTATCAATATACAAATTAATTTAAATAAATTTGATATGCATTAAAAGTTTAAGCACTCACATGCGGCCTATTTAATCAAGAAAAGGTATTGTAAACGTCCTCGAACCAACAAAAAACGCACATACATACACCATGTTAAACCCTAAACCATAAACCTACAAGTAAACTTGAAAACAATCTCACCTTAGTGCTATGGAGTAGTCCAGGAGCAAGATTAGCACCTCCGACAACTTGTTTCGCACCAGATCTGCAAGAGGTGAGGAGGAAGAGAGCAAGAATAAGCCAAATACGCAGGGAAAGCCCACGGGTTCGTTTGTTGCAGGGTCCGACGGTACAAAAATCGATATAGGCGTCGGAACATGTATCGATATAGGCGTCGAAACACGTGTCGATACAAGCATCAAAAATTTTAAAAATGAAAATCTTTTTAAAATTATATCTCCCTCCATACTTACCTACACATATACCGACACCCGCCATTGGCGTTGGTAATTTGACGCCGAAATTTAAGTGACCTCTTTTAGTGATTGTACGGACCTATATAGTGAATCTCCCTAATTATAAATTAAAACTAAATAAATAAAAACTAATCATAAACTATATACTAACATGAGTTATTCATAAACCATATAGTACTCATAAACTAACTTAAACTAACCATAAACTATATACTAACATTAATTATTCATAAACCATATATTACTCATAAACGAACTTAAACTAACCATAAACAAACGCAAACTAACTTAAAACCTAAACTAAACATAAACAATAAACTAAAACTAATCATAAACTAATCAAAATTTAGTTTGAAACAATCTTCCATTGTGAAGCAAGAGGAATCGTATGCTACAAAGCAAAGGGTGTCAAGTGATGTATGATGTGGTGTGAAGTGGAGTGTCTTACAATGTGAAGCAAGCAATGTATGAATGTCATGAAAACCTTGGAGTGAATGATAAATCTATGATAGGTGTGAGAGTGGTAAAAGAAGGTAGGAATAAATGTGCTCTACGACTTCGAAGCAAAGTGGAACCATCGGTGCCACCACCTTCACAGCATCTATCTCAATCACCGCTAGAGTGTCGTAGCTGAGAGAACTCACATAGGCGTCAAATAGAAATTTATGATTCAGATTACTCCAAGGATGTGGAGCATCAAGGGGATAGGTGGTGTGACAAGCTTGTGCCTTGAGATGGGGATGGGTACTCATATCATTTCCTTTATATGAGTGTCAGAAATTTTAAGAATGACTAAATATGCTCATCCCACTCACTCACCATATATATATATATGTATCAAAAAGAAAAAGCACAAGAAAGCAAATGAAAAGTAAGATACAAAAAAGCGCCTAGCCTGCAAAACTTGCAAGTAAACTTAAAGTTCAAAACAACTTTGCACAATCTTTAAAAAACCATCACAACATGTAATTGCATCAATCTTTTAGACTTATTACTCAAAATATAACTTGCCAAAGAGAAAAAATATATACTTTTGTTGCAATAAGCACGTTTAGCTAGTTGCAAATATGTTGAAATCCAATGTATTGACACTTTTAAGTAGCCTCCCTTTCATTTTGGCATAATTCAATGTAAATCCCTATACCTACAAAGAGTTCTCCCCCTAGTGAGACCTCTTCACGATCATCTAAGAGGTCATCTGCATGTTTACCACTTTGAGGGTATCCTCCTCTACCTCCATAGCTTCCTTTGCATTTTTCACTTTGTTTTTCTCTACAACTCCATCTATGTTTTCTACAGCTGAGAGATTATAGCCCTTAGAGACCCCTCATAGTCTACTGCATTTTGTGGGACTATCTCGATGGCATACCACCACCTTAGGTGCAATGTTTTAAAATAAAAAATCACGTGAAAAGAGAAATGAATTTGCACAAGATAAAGTGCATAAAATTCCCACAATTAATTGCACTAAGTTGCAACTACGTACTTGTTCGCAGTGCTTGGATAGGATGAATATGTCGTAAATCACTCTATTTTTTATTTGAATCCACCTCAAGATACTCTCCTCTAGGTACTATAGAAGCACCACCCCATGTTTAACTTAAACCATTGCACATCAAATATCTCCACTTTGAGTACCATATAATCCATCCTCTAAATTTTATATAGCATTCCAAAATACAAGATTTGTACCACCACCGGATCCGCATATGACAACCGTTATCAACTAGACTACTCAAATGTCACCATAACCCCACAATGAGATGTGCATCACTTTGTGTCAACCCGCTCTATGTTGAAGTAGAGACGTTTAGACCAAGCTGCTACGTACTTGCATTATAACCAAACACAAAAGTGGGCTTTAAACAATAAAATCATGCCAAACGAGCATAAGAGTCAGAGATTAGAAATTTAACCGAGGGCTACAACCTTGCGACTTGTTCACCTTCTTATCGGGTCTATTTCATTGCATCTTATTCTCATGGAAGACAAAAGGCTCTCAAGATCTTCAAGTTAATTCATCCGTGGTCATTTTCCCATTTTAAAGACATGTCATGCAAATTGTCGCTCTTGCTTTGCATCCTTGAGTTGTGCAAGCCACTTCTGCATCGGTGGATTGTAAAGCACGTAGAATCGGTTGAGCTTTGCCTCCAAGTCCATGCTCATTCTCTTTTTAACGCTTGGGCCTACCATCATAACTTTAGGCAAGTGCTCATCATCAACTATCTACCAAAGCATGTCATTTGCACGACTAATCCCAGAGAGCTACTATATAATGTATACTAGTGACAAACATAGCATAGTACATAAAACGCATAATAATTGAATAAGATGTATCTTACTGCTTCTCTCTGAAGCATCATTTGACTCATAAGGCATGGTTCGGTATACAAAACGCATAATGATTGAATAAGACATATCTTATTGTTGTCATCCACACATACGGACGCATTGTAAAGTTTGTTTGAAAACCAAAATTTAAACTCTAAACCATAAACTTAAACATAAACGTACTCTAAATTTTAAAACTATAATGCAAAACCTAAATCTAAACCGCAAGTGCAAACTAACCATAAAATAAATCAGACTAATCATAAATCATGTACCCAAAATTCATTTTTACTTCTAGAAGGATGTTACCGACATGCAAAGTTCAAACATGCATGAAAAACTCTCTATATCTACACACTTTGTTACACTATCTTAACCCCTTATCTATGAATGATAAACCATATATCCCCCTTTCTACAATGTTTTTATAGTTCATATAATCCTCTTCGTGTGTGGGTGGGTGTGTGTATGTGTGTGGGTGTGGATTTTAAATCTCTTTATGATTGTGTCGTTTTAAAAAAACTCACCAGAGTTTGTTTTGTATATTGACAATAATTTCAAAAGCTTATCAAGTAAGTATGCCTCCTACTTAGTAGGATTCCCAAATGGGACTTAAGGTTTTCTTTCAAAATTCGCCAGAGTTCCCTTTGTATATTGAAAATAATTTCGAATGTTTACCAAGTAAGTATGCCTCCTACTTAGTAGGATTTCCACAAGGGATTTAAAGCTTTCGAAATAGGTAACATTCTCTCACAACCTCCCCATACATACGATAGATATTGAAAAATAAGTGGAGGTTATCCATATTGTATACAATTATGTAGACCCTATCCAAAATCCCCCGTCCTCACACTCACATGATATCGTACGGACCTACATAGTGAATCTCTCATATCATAACTACTTATTAATTAAAACTAAATAAATAAAAACTAACCATAAACTATATACTAACATGAGTTATTCATAACCCATATAGTACTCATAAACTAACTTAAACTAACCATAAACTATATACTAATATTAATTATTTATAAACCATATATTACTCTTAAACTAACCATAAACTAGCATGAGTTATTCATAACCCATATAGTACTCATAAACTAATTTAAACTAACCATAAACTATATACTAACATTAATTATTTATAAACCATGTATTACTCATAAACTAAGTTAAACTAACCATAAACTAGCTTAAAACCTAAACTAATCATAGACAATAAACTAAAACTAATCATAAACTAATCAAAATTTAATCACGATTCACGATCATCTAAGAGGTCATCTGCATTTTCCTGCATGTTTACTACTTCGAGTGTATTCTCCTCTACGTTCATAGCTTTCTTTTCATTTTTCACTCCGTTTTTCTCAACAACTCTCTTTATGTTTTCTACAAATGAGACATTATAACCCTTAGAGACCCCTCATAATCTGTTTCATTTTCTGGGACTATCTCAATGGCATACCACCACCTTAGGTGCAATGTTTCAAAATAGAAAATGACATGAAAAGAAAAATGAATTTACACAAGATAATGTGCATAAAATCCCCACAATTAATTGCGCTAAGTTACGACTGCGTACTTAGTCGTACTGCTCGGATAGGATGAATATGTCCTAAATCACTCTATTTTTTCTTTGAATTCACCTCAAGATACTCTCCTCTAGGTACTGTAGAAGCACCACCATCCATGTTTACTTTAAACCATTGCACATCAAATATCTCAACTATGAATGCTATATAATCCATCCTCTAAATTTCTGATAGCATTCCAAAATACAAGATTTGTACCACCAATGGATTTGCATATGACAATCGTTATCGACTAGACTACTCAAATGTTGCCATAACCACACAATGAGATGTGCATCACTGTGTCAACCCGCTCTATAATGAAGTAGAGACCTTTAGACCAAGCTGCTACGTACTTGCATTATAACAAAACACAAAAGTGAGCTTTAACCAATAAACTCATGCCAAACGAGCATAAGAGTTAGAGATTAGAAATTTAGCCAAGGGCTACAACCTTGCGAAAACTCCCACTCCTCATTTGTCACTTGTTCACCTTGTTATCGGGTCTATTTCATAGCATCATGCAGACATCTTATTCTCATGAAAGACAAAAGGTTCTCAAGATCTTCAACTTAATTCATCAGTGGTCATTTTCCCATTTTAAAGACATGTCATGCAAATTGTCGCTCTTGCTTTGCATCCTTGAGTCGTGCAAGCCACTTTTGCATCGGTGGATTGTAAAGCACGTAGAATCGGTTGAGCTTTGCCTCCAAGTTCATGCTCATTCTCTCTTTAACGCTTGGGCCTACCATCATAACTTTAGAGAAGTGCTCATCATCAACTATCTACCAAAGCATTTCATTTGCACGACCAACCGCAGAGAGCTACTATCTAATATATACTAGTGACTTTAAAATCGGCCTACCCTCAAACATGCTTCCCTCGACTATTATCCACCTATTTTGATGAATTATAATTGAATAAGACATAGCATAGTACATAAAACGTATAATAATTGAATAAGATGTATCTTATTGCTTCTCTCTGGAGCATCATTTGACTCATAAGGCACGGTTTAGTATACAAAATGCATAATGATTGATTAAGACATATCTTATTGTTGTCATCCACACATACCGACACATTGTAAAGTTTGTTTGAAAACCAAAATTTAAACTCTAAACCATAAACTTAAACATAAACATACTCTAAATTTTAAAACTATAATGCCAAACCTAAATCTAAACCGCAAGTGCAAACTAACCATAAAATAAATGATGTACCCAAAATTCATTTATACTTCTGGAAGAATGTTACCTACGTGCAAAGTTCAAACATACATGAAAAACTCTCTCTATCTACACACTTTGTAACACTACCTTAACCCCTTACCTACAAATGATATGCCATAAACCCCCCTTTCTACAATGTTTTTATTATAATCCTCTTCGTGTGTGTGTGTGTGTGTGTGTGTGTGTGTGTGTGTGTGTGTGTGTGTGTGTGTGTGTGTAAATCTCTCTATGATTGTGTCATTTTTCAAAAAATTCACCAAAATTTGTTTTGTATATTGACAAGAACTTAAAAAGATTGTCAAGTAAGTATGCCTCCTACTTAGTAGGATTCCCACATGGGACTTAGGCTTTCTTTCAAAAATTTGCTAGAGTTTCCTTTGTATATTGAAAATAATTTCGAATGTTTACCAAGTAAGTATACCTCCTATTTAGTAGGATTCCCACAAGGGATTTAAAGCTTTCAAAATAAGTAACATTCTCTCACAACCCCCCCCCCCCCCCCCATACATACGATAGATATTGAAAAATAAGTGGAGGTTATCCATATTGTATACAATTATGTAGACCCTATCCAAAAGCCCCCTTCCTTACACTCACATGTTATTGTACGGACCTACATAGGGAATCTCCCGGATCATAACTAATTATAAATTAAAACTAATTAAATAAAAACTAACCATAAACTATATACTACCGTGATTTATTCATAAACCGTATAGTACTCATAAACTAACCATAAACTATATACTAACATTAATTATTCATAAACCATATAGTTACTCATAGACTAACCATAAACTAACGCAAACTAACTTAAAATCTAAACTAATCATAAACAATAAACTAAAACTAATCAAAATTTAGTTTGAAACAATCTTCCAGTGTGAAGCAAGAGGTATCATATGCTCCAAAGCAAAGGGTGTCAAGTGATGGATGATGTGGTGTTAAGTGGAGTGTCTTACAATGTGAAGCAAGCAATGTATGAATGTCATGAAAAACTTGGAGTGAATGATAAATCTATGATAGGTGTGAGAGTGGTAAAAGAAGGTGGAAATAAAGGGCTCGATGACTTCGAAGCAAAGTGGAACCATCAGTTCCACCACCTTCATAGCATCTATCTCCACCACCGCTAGAGTGTCGTAGCTGAGAGAACTCACGTAGGCGTTAAAATAGAAAATCACATGAAAAGAGAAATGAATTTGCACAAGATAAAGTGCATAAAATTCCCACAATTAATTGCGCTAAGTTCCAACTGCGTACTTGTTCGCAGTGCTTGGATAGGATGAATATGTCGTAAATCACTCTATTTTTTCTTTGAATTCACCTCACGATACTCTCCTCTAGGTATTGTAGAAGCACGATACTCTCCTCTAGGTATTGTAGAAGCACTGCCATCCATGTTTACCTTAAACCATTGCACATCAAATATCTCCACTTTGAATGCTACATAATCCATCCTCTTAATTTTATATAGCATTCCAAAATACAAGATTTGTACCACCACCGGATCCGCATATGACAATCGTTATCGACTGGACTACTCAAATGTCGCCATAACTCCACAATGAGATGTGCATCACTTTGTGTCCACCCGCTCTATGTTGAAGTAGAGACCTTTAGACCAAGCTGCTACGTACTTGCATTATAACAAAACACAAAAGTGTGCTTTAACCATTAAAATCATGTCGAACGAGCATAAGAGTTAGAGATTAGAAATTTAACCGAGGGCTACAACCTTGCAACTTGTTCACCTTCTTATCGGTTCTATTTCATAGCATCATGCAGACATCTTATTCTCATGAAAGACAAAAGGATCTCAAGATCTTCAAATTAATACATCAGTGGTCATTTTCCCATTTTAAAGACAATTCACGCAAATTGTCGCTCTTGCTTTGCATCCTTGAGTCGTGCAAGCCACTTCTGCATCGGTGGATTGTAAAGCACGTAGAATCGGTTGAGCTTTGCCTCCAAGTCCATGCTCATTCTCTTTTTAACGCTTGGGCCTACCATCATAACTTTAGACAAGTGCTCATCATCAACTATCTGCCAAAGCATGTCATTTGCACGACCAACCCCAGAGAGCTACTATATAATGTATACTAGTGACTTTAAAATCAGCCTACCCTCGACCATGCTTCCCTCGACTACTATTATCCACACATTTTGATGAATTATAATTGAATGAGACATAGTATACTACATAAAACGCATAATAATTGAATAAGATGTATCTTACTGCTTCTCTCTAGAGCATCATTTGACTCATAAGGCATGGTTGGGTATACAAAACGCATATTGATTGAATAAAACATATCTTATTGTTGTCATCTACATAGACGGTCGCATTGTAAAGTTTGTTTGAAAACCAAAGTTTAAACTCTAAACCATAAACTTAAACATAAACATAATCTAAATCTTAAAACTATAATGCAAAACCTAAATCTAAACCGCAAGTGCAAACTAACCATAAAATAACTTAAACTAATCATAAATCATGTACCCAAAATTCATTTATACTTCTGGAAGGATGTTACCTACATGCAAAGTTCAAACATACATGAAAACCTCTATCTACACACTTTGTTACACTATCTTAACCCCTTATCTTCGAGTGGTAAACCATATATCCCCCTTTCTACGATGTTTTTATAGTTCATATAATCCTCTTCGTGTGTGGGTGGGTGTGTGTATGTGTGTGGGTGTGGGTTTTAAATCTCTCTATGATTGTGTCGTTTTAAAAAAATTCACCAGAGTTTGTTTTGTATATTGACATTAATTTCAAAAGCTTATCAAGCAAGTATGCCTCCTACTTAGTAGGATTCCCACATGGGACTTAAGGCTTTCTTTCAAAAATTTGCTAGAGTTTCCTTTGTAATAATTTCAAATGTTTACCAAGTAAGTATGCCTCCTATTTAGTAGGATTGCCACAAAGGATTTGAAGCTTTCAAAACAAGTAACATTCTCTCACAACGCTCCCATACATACAATAGATATTGAAAAATAAGTGGAGGTTATCCATATTGTATACAATTATGTAGAGCCTATCCAAAATCCCCCTTCCTTACACTCACATGATATCGAAGGGACCTACATAGTGAATCTCTCGGATCATAACTAACTATAAATTAAAACTAAATAAATAAAAAGTAACCATAAACTATATACTAACATGAGTTATTCATAAACCATATAGTACTCATAAACTAACTTACACTAATCATAAACTATATACTAACATTAATTATTCATAAACTCATAAACTAACTTAAAACCTATACTAATCATAAACAATAAACTAAAATTAATCATAAACTAAATAAAAATTAGTTTGAAACAATCAGCATCATAAATCTAAAAAAAATTGAACATAACTGTACGTATAAAAACCTGTATTGAACACTTCAATCTACTATTAATTCTCCATATCAAACTTAAAATTAAAAAAAGAAAATTATGTGTGTGTGTGTGTGTGTGTGTGTGTGTGTGCACACGCACATGTGTAGATCTACACAATATATGTGTTTTTGTGTATGTATGTGTTGTACACAAGAGAGAGAGAGAGAGAGAGAGAGAGAGAGAGAGAGTTACGTGTAGCGGATTTGGAAAGTGGGACAGATGGGAAAGATTTTCTTGCTGTCAAAACCTCAAAATAAGCTCGCAACCTCTCAACATTTTCTCACCCTAAAAGAGTGTCGCTAGTGTCATTATCATAGCCAATTTTCGACGCAGATATTGATGCTAACAGCGACACTAATACCAATTCCATTCAAAGACCCAAAAAACATCAGGTGACCAACGTTGAAACGCTTTAAAAATCCTAGTAGTACTTCCTCCTAGTTAATCAAGAAATGGGCCACCCTTTTCTAAGTTGGTGGCCCCATTTTCCGTGAGTAGGATAACAATGCACAATTTAAGAAAGAGCACTAACCTCATACGTAACATGTCCATATGGACATCTTTGCAACTCAAAAATGTCACCCTCAAGAAGCTACAGAAAAAAAAACAAAGCACAAATTAAACTTTTCATACGACAAATTTTTTTCGAATTAATAAAAGAATAAATAATGCATAGATTTAGTGCCATACAAAAGTATGGTGGAGAGTTGGCACATTGTTCTTGAAAATTTATGAAGAATGGAAGGCATGCCCAACCCCCTAGTCCAATTCCTACTACATGATCATGCAAATAAAGAAAGAATTAACAAACCTAAAATTGTCGCAAGGTTGCATCTCAAACGAGTATTGATCAATCTTCCATACCATACATAAATATCAGTACTCAATACCTTACATATTGATGGTTAGTTCTAAGCACACACAAATACACATGCATGTGTGTATGCATGCATGTATGTATATATACATGCATACATGTATACAAGCATGCATACGTAGACATATACATCCATTTCTATTCAATACCTAACAATTTTTTGTATTGGTACTGATTACCCATACAACACAAGGTTTTTCTTTGCACCATGTCTATTTATCTTGAATTGTTGGCAAATTGATGATGCACATAATTCAGGAGACTAAATTATTGAGAAACTCCAACTGTGCCTTCGTTGCAAACAGTAGATAGCTCTCTCATTGTGTTCTTGAGCATAACCTACAACCACACATTTCAAAAGGCCTAACAATCACGCTTAACTATTTTTCCCATATCCATGCCTAGTGCTTTCAAAATGTAAGTATACATGATAGAATTTGGATATAAGCCCTCTGCAAGTAAGCATATGAAGGTGTGAGACCATTATGATCTATATTTTCTTTTGATATCAGATAGAGAAGAGGCATACCAAACTCTAGAAGACAAGGTGTTCTTAGTGAAAGTGTGCATGGCATAGGAGGAAGAGGGTTAGGGAGGTAATCTTTCACAGAAGTCTTCTACCTATGTTAATATGTTAATAATCAGGTGTCATGGAAACATTTTCGTACAACTTATACACAATCAATAGTCACGCTTCAAGAGGAGACATTAATTGGCACCCTACATCAGTGACACAAACTCTTGTGATATGTAGAGCACTTTGTCTAGCATGCATCAATGTTGTAACATTGTGTCTTCTCAATTCTCACATCAGTGATGCTATTTGCATGATTCCTCAGTAATAACTTTCAGAGACCGAAGAAAGGGGAGGATGGTCAAAAGGAACGAGGAGTTCAACTTTGGGAAACATGTGCACAGCTCTCAAATATGTTGGCATTGGGACACCGATACACACCAATTAGACCATGTTCAAGGATATTTAAGGTTGGTTTAACATATTGATGTGAAGGTCCATGACTTGCAGATACCATAGTGTACTGCTCTGAGATCAACTAGGCCAATTAGACATGACAATGGCAAAGTAATCGACCTCACAAAGATCCTGCAGGTGCTACAATACATTGTAGTTTGCCATGG
Source organism: Adiantum capillus-veneris (assembly GCF_014529385.1). Taxonomy (NCBI): domain Eukaryota; kingdom Viridiplantae; phylum Streptophyta; class Polypodiopsida; order Polypodiales; family Pteridaceae; genus Adiantum; species Adiantum capillus-veneris. The sequence continues at coordinate 7,691,864 of NC_140934.1, forward strand.
TCACGGGAATCACCCCTTGCAATGTATTATACTAGCTCGTGTCATGTTATGCTAGAATCACAATACGTGGTGTACTAGCTATTCATTGTTGTCATGGGGTATATCCAAGCACGACAAAGACCAGAAAGCCAGTACTCGTGGGTGTAGCTAAGATTGAGAATCAAGAAAGGGATGCTAGGATGAGAGATGAAGAATCAGAGAAGTCAAAGGATAGGGTGAAGTTCTACAGAAAGGTCACAAGACGAGAGAAGAGAAGTTGAGAGGGTGTCAAAAACGAGAGCCCAGATCGTCTAGACTCTGAAGAGAAGATGGCCTTCCCAACCGAGGTGGTTGTCGAAGCATGGTTGACACATGCTCAAGTGGATGCAGAGTCCCTTGGCTAGCAGAGGCCCAAGCTGACCCTTCGGCTCAGTTTTTGGAGAACAGTCCACACGAGAGAGAGAGAGAGAGAGAGAGATCTTACCTTCCTCGTCGACTAGCGACCACAATAGAGGTGGTGACTCGAGACAGTCTCGAGATTAGCTTTTAATATAGGACAAAAGATTCTATGCACAACTTTTTTATTGTGCACAAAAACTCAGCTTTTGGACTAGGAAAGAAAAAGAATGCATTAGGCTTACCAAGTCGGAAAAAAAAACGCCTTGATGCAGAGGAAGTGCATGTGGGGTTTGCTTGTCCATAAGGTGGGTGTGTTCTATGTGTTTTCTTGTAGGCGGGGTGTAAGTGAGAACCTCCCTAATCTGCGTGTGTTGCTTGTTGGTGGGCGCCTTTCAGAGTTGGATAACACTGCACAAGACAAAAAAACGCTACTTTTTAAGAAAATTTGCAACTTGCTTGCTCTCAATCAAACTCAAGGAGTTAGCAAAACACTCCAGCTGCTGCTTACGTTTCCCAACCGGTCATGTCATTGAACGCAGGAGCATGCTTCCAAATTTGCGACACTTGCCATACTTGGCAGCCACAAAAATAAATCATTCCCGCCTGTTTAGCACACCTCTAGAGGTAGTACAAGGGGAGAACATAATTTGAAGCATGCCTCTTTCAGAAGTATGTAAACTCTGGAGACCATAGATGGTCCTCCACACTTTAGCATTCATATTATGCAAAGCAACCAAATAGCCCTTGGAATCATGATCCAGGATTTTGGCGTTTCTCATGGAGGAAGGTGAAACTCGAGCTACATACATAGCAAAAGAGTGCAACATCCTCCATTGAAGACTGATCAGTCAACGATTTGAAGTATCGGCCATCAATAAAGAGGGAGGGCACAGTTCTCCACAGCCTCCCATTGCTTCCAATGTCGGTGGTCAGCACCGCCGACTCAGTGGTTCCCCTACAGCTGAGCGCCAAATTGGACCATGTGAGACCTTGGGCCAGCTATTTGATTCACGGACTTGTACTTCCTATTCAATGGGGGCTCCAGAGACGTTGAAGTATTGAAACAATTTTATCCTCAATATGGGAATTAGAAAAGAAAAGTGCTCTTCAGAATTTTCTGACTAAATGTTTATCAAAATCTCGTCTGAACAGCGTGCGATACCGTGTATTATTCTTTGAAAGCAGTGTTAATACTCGTACATGTTTACAATCAAGTCAAAGTGAAATAAAAACTGGCGTATGGGAAGAGGCACCACCACTACGAGTCGTTGCTCCATTCCTCACACCGTGTTGGTGACTTATTAAGGTCTTCAGTCATTTTTGAGCGCTTGGCCACAGGCAGACCTTCAGCTGTCCAAATGCTTTGAGCTCTTAATGTATCTGAGTCCCTGTACAAACAACATAAGGAAACTAACATTGCCATCCTTTCACACAATGAACCAATTAGAAAGCTGTCTGCATGCTTACTCGTCAAACACGTGCATATGACATTGTAGACATGTCCTAATGTATGCGCATATGCAAAACAAATGTCAAGTCCATGTCTAGAAAAGACCACAAATAATAATCGATCACAACCATAACAGAAAAACACTAAGAATGCGCATCACTAACGGATGTCTTGCAAAGCAAACCTTGCGACAAACTGATAGTTCTAATTGAAACAAGTTCTGATCTACAACAAGGATCACTGCATATGAAGGCAACATACCGCTCTGCAAACAGAGATGCATCCATTAGAGGGGGTCCATCGCATGCATGTTTATCATGCCCCCTAGCACCAGAATTTTCAGAGTCAGATACCTCCGAAGACGCAAATTTCACAATCTTTTCCATCACATTTGAATTTCCAGTAACTCCCCTCTGTGTCGTTGCTATCTATTGCACATGCATATTAAAAGATAAGCACCTCTTCTCCAATTCATCACGAGTAAAAAGAGCACAAACTAAAAAGATATACGACAGATAAAGTAAGTTGGAAACAGCTTTGTTCATACATAAACATCTCAAAATTGAAAAACCACCCATCTGCAGCAAGCAAATTTAAAAATAAAAAAATAAAAATAAAAGGTCCTTTTACGGGTTGTGTTACAGTCCAACTGCAGGGGAGAAGATATACATCACCCTTGTAAGGCTCACCTAGGACTACAGCCATCTAACAAAAAAATAGCCCACACTTAGATTTCTCCTCAAGTAGCTAGTAATTTCTAGAGCAAACCTTTTTTTTGAGCAGTAAGCTAGAATGTACCTCATGGATAATTAACAGGACAATCCCTCACTTCTCCTACAAAGCACGAGGCCCTGCAACAAACAAATTTCTGACTGGAAGACTCTGCTTATGACATATAGAATGTCTCCTGACGTAGTACTCAGAGAAATAGTATGTGCAGGTTTCCTCCACAACTTTTCACGTTTCAACGTGACTCACAGAATGTAGCTTCCGTGCCTTTTGTATTCAGTGCAATTTAAGCACATCATTAGGACTTGGCTTTGGCATTTGTGTGATGTTTCATAAAAAATGACTATGGAAGAGGATTGTGTGATGTTCCATACTATAAAACAGTCTCCACAGTCAGGCCAGCCATTGGATGTAATCCAGGGGCTCGCCGCATACCACCTTCAGTGCACTATGCTTACAGCATGGACAGGCTGGAAAGCATGCAAACTCGCCAAGCAGTAAAAATGAACTTATCAACAGTACTTTAGCTTCCAATGGCTTGATAAGCTTGGAATAGCAGTCCACAAGCCATTCCTATTAGAAGAAAACAGATTTCCATTTCCATTCTTCGTGCCACGGATGACAAGTGGATAGCCCTTCTGCCTTATCTAGGTAAGAATCATCCACACTAGGTAAGTTCCACACAGACAGAGAAAGTAGCAAATCATCAGCTTCACAGAGGATGTCATACCACATCTATCGGAAAATGCAGTACCTTAAACAGCTCGCTCCTTTCTCCTTACAGTGCCTGGTACCTCCACATCGGCTGTCCTTCCGAAGGAAGAAGGGGGCTCCTACCTCTGCCACTTACCCTCCTTCCTGCTCAAAAGCACTGTGACATAAAAACCCATTTCATGGGTATGAAACTCTGAAACCTTGAAACTTGCAAAACGTTTCAGCAAAACTTACGAAACGAGCATCCCCCTTGAAAATGAAAAACCTCACTCTATAGGGAGCCTAGAGTCATGCAGACACACAAACAAGTATATGAATATACACAAACACACAAATGCATACATACATATAATGTACATACATGTATCTGTAATAATGTGTGTGTGTGTGTGTGTGTGTGTGTGTGTGTGTGTGTGTGTGTGTGTGTGTTGTGTGAGAGAGAGAGAGATTATACACGATACACATGTGTATGCATGTATACCTAATACGTATATGCACAAGCACACATATACATATAAATAAATAAATACTTATTTATTTATCTATTTATATATTTATCTTTAAGTACATCACGAAACTTGTTTCACTTATCTAATGGCTAGAAATGAAACGTTTCCAAGGTATATAGATACGTTACATACAATATGGAAAGTACGAAAAGAAATGTTGTACGGTACAGAACAACTTCTTCAACCCATAAAATACGTGAAGTACTAAACAAGATTTATGTTTAACATGTATGTGTGTGTACCTCTATGACTATGTATGTGTATAATGCACATTTTCTGGCATACTTTCATAGCATGCAAACTTTGAATTTAGAAGTCACAAGTTTCTTGCAACACTTAGAAGTCAAGCAATTGAAGTAAAAACAACAAGATCGTTAGTATTGGATGACCAGTGCTGTTAAAACAGAATTTAACGTCTTGATCCATAAACTCACGGAATTTATGGAACCTTGAATCAACACAAAGACCCCCACGCTTTCAAGCATATTCCATAAACTAAAGTGGCAAAACCCGTACGCTGCGACATCGAACACATAGCACCAAAATAAGATTTTGAGATGTCTTGACACTTTTTGATTTGAAGTATTCCTGCTTTGGAAAAGTACTATCATGCTGACATACCCTGGTATGTGCGGCTCAAAAGCTTCACTCCTAAACTTAAATGCAGGCAACTTGTTGCTATCCGCGGTCACCTAAGAGTCCCAAAATACCTTCTTAAAATGGCTGTAATATAAAGCACCAGACTTGAACAGCACAGATGTCCAATACCTTCTCTTTAATCCCCTGAAGTTGCTCAAGAAATAGCTCCTCCTGCCATAGAAAAACAAAGAAAAAACTAGTGCGGATCACGTCGATTAACTGTGCATGACATGAGGCAAATAAATAAAAAGTAGTGCTCGTCGACCAAGACAGCCTGCTTACCTTCTTAGCACGAATGCGTCCTAAGCTGTCATGCATTTGCTGCTCCAAACGGATAAGGTCTCGAGACGACAGCCGTTCCAGATCATCACCAATCAAGATACTGAAAGGGAAAAGCTTTGTCAAAACATGCCATATAGCTAGGATTACTTCCAATCTTAGATCTACCTCTGCAAACTTTTGAGCTTCTCCATGAATTGGGTCACCCTGTCTGTATCGCCATCGCCGTGCTATATGTGTATGCACATTGATAATTATCACCAAAGTGAACACTAAGAACAGGCAGAAAGAAAAATTAAGAGGGTTGAATGTCAAGTACTGACGGTCGAGCAGCCCGCGTTGTTGTTTTGAGGAGATTCGGAGTGGCCACAACTCTTCATGTAGCGCTCCATAACGCCTTGCATGCTGCCACACGCACACAAACAGAACCCTCCAACAAAATTGCCTTGCATACCGATTTTAAGAAGCCTGGTTTTTTTTTGCGTGTGTGTGTGTGTGTGTGTGTGTGAGAGAGAGATTTTTGGGCTGGCTCGTCCTGCCCATGGCCATTTGCACTAGGTTCAAAAAAGTACCATGTTTAAAAACATATGAGATCACAAACCAATTTCCATTTCTTGTTGTGAGACTGAGCAATCAAAGCTACGACATGTTGTCAAATGTCTGGAAATCAATGGTAGGCTAGTCTTAAGTGGCCATGCAAATTCAATTCTTCACTTGGTCATTCGGATGGTGATCTACTAAGGTGACATGCAATTATGATTGGGGATGTCAGTGTGATTATAGATGACAAAGTGGTTGATCCCAACACTCACGGCTCATTACGCACCTTATGCATTTGAGTTGTGATGTAGAATAAAGGAGGTGCAAAATCAAAGGTTTTAAGTACCGTGACCTTGGCTTATTGGAGCTTAGTTTCTTGGTTTACATGTGTTTAAATTTTAGGATTCTACAATTTAATTCCCCGTCACTGTTCTCAAAACACATGTTTACAACTCTTAAGTTGTCCAAGCTACAATTTGATGTTCTCAATCTCAAGGGTGTCCCCCTACAATGTATGTGAGTATCGCCTTTTGAAAAAGAAAATGTCAAAAAAATAGAAATATTTATTTACAAAGGTGTCTCTTGAAAAAACATTGTGTCACAAAGTGATGACGTGGCTGCCAGAGAAACCCTAATTCTGAAAACCCTAATCTGCAGAAACCCTAAATGCTGTCAGAAACCCTAACCCTAATTTTGGGCATGACACGTGGCAGCAGTACAGACGCCCGTAGATTGCGGAGGAAATTGCGGGGACTGATTTTCTGCGGCAGATTTGCTTTTCTGACAGTTTTTGGATACTGCTTTTTCCTACGCAAAGGATGGGAGAGAGAGAGAGAGAGAGAGAGAGAGAGAGAGAGAGAGAGAGAGAGAGAGAGAGAAACTTTTGCTTTATTTTTTATTGGCTCAAGAGAGCTTGTGAGAGAAAGAGCCTTTGCTTTATTTTTAGGCTTTTAATTTTCAGCTTTTGGGGCTCTGCTTTTGGCATCCCTTGTAAACAAATAAATAAGTGGTTTGGGCTCCCACTCTGCAGAGCATCTGGACGGAGAGTCTGAGAGTGAGACCCAACCGTACTCTTGTACTTTGAACTCAGATTAATACAAAAAGAAATACTGAAAGGGGCGCCAATCTTTGGGGCCAATATCTCTAGGCACGGAACTCCGTTGCGCCAGTGTAAATCAATTGTGAACTGTGAACTGTTTTGAAGCGGTTACTTGGTGCTGTCGAGTAGATTCTTGACTTGGAGTGTCCAAGTCTGTTACAGTGGTATCAGAGCACGGCCGATTTCTCTTCTACGGGAAATCCGATCCCAAATTTTTTTCCGCGGCACCTATGGCTTTACGCAAGGATTAGTCGACTCCCTTTGCATCCGGAGATGCGGGAAGGGATCACAAGGAAGATTCCGGCAAGGAGTATGGCCCGCCTCGGCCTACTCAGGCGAAGCGACGAGAGATGGAGCGTCGTCAATTGATCGGCGATGCAACAAAGATGATGCTCACTTTTGCGAAGGACCCAAAATTTGCAAAATATATGAGCGAGACTTCTTTTCAAGAAGTACACGAGCAGTGGCAGAAAACCACAGCACCACCCCCGAAACCCACTCTCAAGAAACCTTCTGCTCACAAGAAATACTCAGAGAAGGAATTAGAAGAGGTGGTTGATACACAGATTGCTCAGCTTTTTGACGCGCAGAACAAAGCTAAAAAGCACGGCAAAAAGCAAAAGAAAGGCACTGACTTCCCGGGTTATTTGGGTCGTCAGTCGACATTTGAAAAGGCAAAGAAACAAAAGAAGCGTGTTCGATTTGAAGAAGTACCCAATTCTTCTTCTTCTTCTTCTGACAGTTCTTCTAGCTCTTCTGACCCAAGCGAAGAAGACCGAAAAGGCAAAAAAGCAAGAAACAACGCTTCGGAAAGGGTAAGAAAAAGGCAAAGAAGTCTAAATCTCGCCCAGTGAGTGACAATTCTACAGAGGACTCTTCTATAGACAGTTCAGACTCTGAAGACGGCAACTTTTATAAGAAGAAGAATTTTTATAAAGCCAACCAATATGACTTTCTGGAAGATAAAAGCAAGAAGGTCCGAGAGTTTAAGGAAGGTGGATAGTCAATTAAATTTGACACGTTTTCGGGATATAGAGATGCTTCGAAGGCTTTGTCTTTTGTACAGCAGTTTGACATCGCTTTCGCGGGAGGACGCTACTCAGAGAACTCTAAGATTCGGAGAGCTGTCTCTTAAATTAAGGGGAATGCTCGAACTTGGTGGTCCACGCTTCTTTTAAACAAGACTGCGCCAGTTAAATGGCTGAAATTTAAGAAACTTTTTATTTCTTCTTGGCTGACTCAAGAGTATGAACGCGATATACGAGCTGCTTGGAACCATCTTCGGATGACCAAGAAAGATACAGTGGAAGCTTATTGCGAGAAATTCTGGAGCTCTTTTCTACCCGCCTCTTCATTCAAGAAGATCTCGTTCAGAGAACAGATTGAGCGGTTTACCTTTGGTCTACCTACAGAGATCTGAGATCATTGCTTGGAACAGAAGTCAGCTTCTATTCAGGAGTTGATGAGTCATGCGAAACGAGGTTTTGCCATTCACTCTAGCAGTCTGACCTACCCCACCGATGAGGTCATGACACAACGAGCCGAACAGACTTCAACAAATGAAAGTAGAAAGAGAAAGAGCAACCCAGAAAAGAAGGATGCACGACCCAAGCTTACTCCTCAGAAGAGAGCTCGCTTCATCAGGGAGGGGAAGTGCTTTGGATGCGAGGAACATGGATATATCTCCGCGAAGTGCCCTAAAAAGTCACAGAGCCTGAGAGTTCGAGAGCAGCGAGGAACGTGGAAGAAAAGGCAAGATGAAAACAGGACTGGTTCCAAATTGTGTGGGTACCGATCCCAACACCATGGACGAGAGTACAAAACTTTGCCGAGCTTGGGGAAAAGTGAAAGACCAAGAGGCCCTGATCTTCTGTGATGGAGGAGCCAAGGCAAACTTCATTTCATCGGAATTGGTGGCGCGGCTCGAGATCACTCCCGATCGGATGGAACCACTTGCGGAGGTTGTTCTAGCGACACCCGACAAGGACGTAGGTTTTCCAACCCTCCCCCTTCCCCATCTACGTCAAGGATTGCACTATCTCCTATGAAGGAGTTGCCGCAGTTGTTTATGGACAAGAAGTTAGACCGAAAAGCAAAAATAGAGCGTGAACACGAAGAAAAGATGGCAGCCATAGAGCGTCAATACACAGAAATAGTGGCAGCCATACATCGCGAGAACAAAGCAAGACAAGCAGAATATGACCGTGAGACCAAAGCACGACAGGAGAAGAGCGATCAACACATGAAAGAATTTTGGCGACTCTTTTCTCAAGTTTAGACACAGATACAAGAGATTCGGGAAAAGGAGACTCTCTCAGTCTCTTCTTCTCCCAAGCATGACACACAGGATTTGCATGATTATGAGAAGCATGATGAATTGAATGACAATGATTTGCATGATGATTTGGATGACACTGACAAGCATGATGATTTGCATGACTAAGATGTGATTTCTTGCAAGCATGATGATTTGCATGATCAAGATGTGATTTCTCATGAGCATGACGAATTGCATGAAGATGATGTGATTGTTCACAAGGATGATGTGTTAGTTGATACTGTCTCTAGTGCAGCTAACCTCATTGCAGAGACAATCAATCACGAAGCACAGATCTTGGCTCTCGAGCCTAGGTCCAAAGAACCCCCACGGGAAGATTCGACCAATCAGGAAGAACCGATCTTGGCTCTCGAGCCTAGGTCCAAAGAACCTTCACAGGAAGTATTATGTGTTCGCATGATTAGTACGCACGCATTGTTCGAGTGTTTCATTCGTGATCGTTTCCTGTATTTTAGTCAGCGTCTTTATGTGATCCCTTTTCCTCTGCATGACATATTGTACGTTGAGCACGTTTCACTCATGAATGAGCACGAATATATGCGGATTGTTCATGAAAAGCTGCAAAGTATGCATTCAAGGACGTCACATTCCATGTCTCTTCCTTGGCATGACATAGTGGTAGAAAGAGCACATGAAAGTATGAGCACAAAGAATGGGCATTTCCGTTGTGAATTGCCACAGTTGATTGCTTTAGATCATAAGAGAGATTCGATCTCTTGTTTGCATGTGTGTGGTGAACGGGTTGGCACTCCGTCTCTTTGTTCATCTACATTGCATGCACAGTCTTTGAGGAAGACAAGATTTTTTCCACTCACTTTACATGGAATGGGTATGTTCATGTTTTTGTGTTGGAAATGGTTTCATGAATTTTCAGCCATGGAGATTCTTGAAGAAGAAAGAAGCATGACTAAAGACGAAGTTGAAGCATCGAAGGAGCCACAATAGACTTTGTCACTTTCGGCGCAGCCCAAAGAAGCAAGCTTTGCAGACCTTTATGAAGTTCAAGTACCGCACGACCCACACATCAGAGTGGGCCGGCAAAGAGTCCCTTCCAGGATTCCAGATGCTATTGGCGATCTCCCTCGACGCCATACAGTTCAGTACCAGACCTCACTTTGAAAAAGAGGGGATGTGACGTGACACATCCAACCGTGTGTCCGTGGACAAGCTACAACACGACAAGGGTTCAGTCAGTCCAGTCAGTCTAGATTAGCAAGTGTTCTGGCACTTTTGTGAGTGTTCACAGACTGTGCATGCCCAGTCACTTAGTGTAGTCTGGTTGCACGCATTCCCATCAGAATCCTTCAGGGAAATTTTCCAATGCATTTAACCTATTTTCCCTATTTTTTGGCATTTTTCACTTATTAATTTAAGTGACTTTTGTTGGAAAGTAGGTAGGGCAAATTGAGTAAGTTTGTATATAAGCAAACCTAGGCTAGCACTAATTGGCAGAAGAGGCAGCAGGAGCACCAGTGCTCAGCAGGCAACTTCTCAAGCAAGAACCCCTTGGGGGCGATTCTCTCAAGCAAGACTTCCCCTAGCCTAGCGTTTTTCAACCATGGGCAATTTCATCAGCAAGCACATCGCCAGCAGATCCCAGACCTAGAGTTTTCATCAAGTATCATCGCCAGCAGATCCCAACCTCTAGCATTTTCCAGAATTGCAGCCCTAGAGTTTTGGAGCCTAGATCGCCCTCCCTTGTGCATGGCGTTTTCAGCATTAGCATCAGCAGATTTCAGCAGATAGGCACCGACAGTTTCAGCCATAAAGACCAGCAAGGGAAGCGTTTTCAGCCGTAGCAGAATTCAGCCATTAGCGTTTTTGGACAGCAGTAGAAGGACAGCAGATTTCAGCCCATTAGCGTTTTTGGACAACAATCTCATGGAATGTGCAGGGACTTGGTGGGCCCCAGTTTCAACGTCAACGGGGCCGACTGCGTCAGGAGCTTCAGTGCTGCCTTGTGGGAGAAGAGATTGATCTCCTTATGCTTCAGGAGCACCATCTATGTGAGAGCCGCATTAGACGTTGTGGTCAGCTCTTGCATGGACGATATGATACTTTTTGGTCAGCTGCTTTTGGACCTGGAGGCATCCAGGGTGGGGTATGTATGACTATTGCGGATTCTTTGCAGCAAGCCATTGTCGACAGAGGGATTATTGTGCCAGGCACAGCTCAATGGATTACTATGCAGGTTCACGGTTCCCTTGTGGGCTTCCTGAACATCTATGCGCCAAATGTGGCGAGTGCTCGAGCAGAGTTTTGGTCACAGATAGTTGAGTCTCTGGCGCGCAGGCAGAACACTGGTGCATAGGGGGGGACTTCAACATGTTGGAGGACCCTTCTCACAGGATTGGTGGTAGCCATGCTACTGTGCATAAAGTTGAGTTGGCAGCTTCGGAGAGGTTTTGTATGACTTTGAGGGTCTCGGATGTATGGCAGCACTCTAGTTTTGTGAGGCCCCCAGACAGCCTTGCCTTCTCTCGTTCGGACCGCAGAATGGGAGGAGTGAATCTATCGCGGATAGATCGCTTCTACACTAGTGACCACTTCAGTGACTTGGGAGCGACAGTTGGCATTCTGGCAGGGACTTCCTTCTCGGACCATGCACCAGTGATCCTCACAGTGGCATACAGGCAGAGGAGAGGGAGCACGATGCTTCGCATCCTAGAGAGGGTCTTGCTAGACTCTGCACTCAGAGAGCGAGTAGAGGCTCTCTGGACAGAGAGCTTGGACAGGCAAGATTCTCCTGCTGACAGAGTGGCCTCAGGACTAGCTCAGATTAGTCGTTTCTTTCTCCAGGTGTACCAAACTTGGACACTCCAAGTCAAGAATCAATCGCGACAGCACCAAATAACCACTTCAAAACAATTCACAGATCACAATAGATTTGCACTGGCCCGGCAGAGTTCTGTGCCTAGAGATATTGGCCCCAAATACTGGCGCCCCTTTCGGTATTTATTTTTGTATTAATCAGTTCAAAGTACAAGAGAGTGGCTCGGGTTTCACTCTCAGACTCTACGTCCAAATGCTCTGAGAAGTGAGGCCCTCACCAGGTTACAAGGGGATGCCCAAAAGCAAAGCCCCAAAAGCTTAAAAGCAAAAGCAAATTCTCTCTCTCTCTCTCTCTCTCTCAATAAGAGTTAAAATAAAGCAATTCAACTCTTTCTCTCATCCAAAATCCTTGTGTAGCAAAAAGCTAGGATTTGCATCACTCATCATTTATAAATAATAAATAAATCGCCTCAGCGATTTTCGGAAATTAGGGTTTTTGGCAAAAATTAGGGTTTGCAGGAATTTTAGGGTTTCTGGCAGAAATTAGGGTTTCTGTTGTCCGTAGCCACATCATCACTTTGTAACATACCCCCCTCCTGAAAGCATTGTAATCGACCGCGATTACGCCTGCAAAACCGACAAAAGCCATAAACCGTCTTAGCAGACACTGACTGTTAGTACCTACGTACTAGGAACACACATCTAGCACATGTACAAAATCAACAGTCACATCACACGACATCACATGACATTTAACATTCATTCGGATCTTAGACCATGATTTATCGGCAATGTAGCTAGCAATCACATCTAGGTCCAATCGGGACCTCATCGATGTCCGATTGACTAACCCCTATTGCAACCATGTCTATTCGAGATCAATCAGACCAAAATGCTACAGTCATTTCGTCTATCAGTTCCTACACTCAAAAGAAGTCAAGAACAAATCAGTATCATTATCAGGAATTCCATTTCATAAACTCATCCAGTAGAATATTGTCAACTCTCAGTATCCCTGAAGCTCAAAGAGACATCAATGACTTTAGTATCAAAATCAAGGCATCTGTTGACAAAGGAGCGGAGTGACTCCCCTCGTGCATCCCACTGCACCAGATCTTCGGCCAAGCTGAATTTCTGGGTTCCGTTTGGAGTAGACTATGCTAAACCAAAACATCGGGGTGAAGTTTCACAATCCAAGGAGTATCTGCTAGGTCCTCCTCCTCCATCCAATTCGCATCAAATGCAAGAAAGTTCTTGAACTTAACCAAGAACCGCCTTCGGACTTTACCTTTCTTCGTATCCTTATGTGCCAAAATCTGTTCAGGAACAAGGATCTCCTCGTTTTCTTCCACTTCGGGTTGCTCATCAGGCACATCACCCTTAACAGGTTTCAAGAGACTCACATGCAATGCATTGTGAATCCTCCAAGTATCTGGCAGTTTCAATCGGAAGGAGACATCATTTATCTTTTCAGTGATCTAGAAAGGTCCGTAGTATCGCATACTAAGCTTTGGAAAAAGCCTCTCCTTTCCCTTTTTCTTTCATAGGCATGCCTTCTCAAAACGTAAGAGCACCCAATCATCCTCCTTCAATTTCATGTCGCGACGATGGCGATCCGCTGCCTTTTTCCAATCGTTCTTGAGACTTCTGCAAAGTCTCGCGAACCTTGGCAAAAGCCGTATCCAAATCTCGCGAATATTCATCCGCTTCAAATATCTAATCTTTCGTGCTCAGGAAGGATGGAACCTTCGTAGCACTTTCAACAATCTGAAATGGCGTCTTCCCCGTCGAAGAGTGTATCGTGTTATTGTAGGCAAATTCCACCAAAGGTAAGTTCTTTTCCCATTGAGTCTTCTGATCCGAGATACAAGACTTCAATAAACCTAAAACCATTGAATTGGCAATCTCAGATTGCCCATCAGTTTGCAAGTGGAACAATGACGAGAACTGCAACTGCGTGCCAATGTTCTCCCAAATTGCCTTCCAAAACAAACTCATAAATCTGGGGTCTCTGTCGGAGACAATCGTCTCAGACGTGCCATGCAATCGGAAAATCATCGTGATCATTTTGTGTTCTCGAGAGATCAAAAATGAAATCCATTTCAATATTTTCATTCCTGTGCCTTATGCCTGTCAAACTTGACCTTCTGGCATACTGCGCACAAACTCTTCCACATCCTTTTTGAATCTCGGCCAAAAGAAGTCTCTCTACCCCTTCATGGTGGTAGCAATGACGGGTGACCCGTAAAAGGTGGACAGTGGCATTCAGTTATAACCTTTTCCCTCAACGGTTGTGTAACGCACAACATAGTCTTTCTCATCAAGTAGCCTTCCCGAAGGGAGTGTCCAACTACTGTCTCCCCATCCCATATCCGTGTGAAAATATCTGCAAAATCTGTATCTGTGGCATACTAATCGACCATATCCTCGAAGCTCCTATAATGTATCGCGGAAATAGCCAGAACCAACGGCTTCCGAGACAAAGCATCTGCCACCACATTCTTCTGTCCCTGCACATGGACAATATGGAAGTGAAACTGTGACAAGATGTTCGCCCACCTCATCTGCTTTTCCGAAAGCTGCTTCTGTGGCAAGAAGTAGCGCAAACTCTAATGGTCTCTAAAGACGGTAAAATCCGCTCCGAGTAGGTAATGCCGCCACTGAGTAAGAGCATGGATAACCACCAAAAGCGCTCTCTCATAAATCTGTGGTGTCATCTCTGGCCTAGAGAACAATCGGCTCTCGTAAGCAATGACACGGCCTTCTTGCATCAAGACCGCACCCAGACTACGACCATAAGCATCACAAAATACTTCAAATGACTTCTGCAAGTCCGGCAAAGTCAAATCTGGTCCTGTAGTCAATTTCTCTTTCAATGTCTGAAAGGCAGTCACCTCTGTGTATCCCCACGAGAAAGGGACTCCTTTCTGTATCAAGATATGCAAAGGGGAAGCAACCTCTGCAAACTTTCGAATGAACCGTCTGTAGTACGAACACAGTCCCAAGAAGCTTTCAACTTCATGGACATTCTTCAAATCGGGCCAATCACAGATAGTGTCTATCTTGGCCGGATCCATTTGCACTCCTGTTGCAGAGACAAAGTGTCCCAAAAAAAAAAAAGTATCTCTGAAGCATATGATCTCTGTGTTCTGCTTCATTCTTAGAGAAAACAATGATATCATCAAGGAAAGTGCTAACAAATAGCCTGTACTCTCGAAAAATCATGTCCATCATCCGGTTAAATGTCGCAGGAGCATTGGTTAAGCCAAAAGGCATCACCAAAAACGCAAATAACCCAAAAATCGTCTGAAAAGCTGTCTTGTAGACGTCTCCCGACGCTATCCTGATCTGATGATATCCACTCTTCAAGTCAATCATGCTAAAGCACGAGGATCCCTTGTAACTTGTCGAGTATATCATCGATCCTAGGAATCGGAAATCTGTTCTTGATGGTGATTTTGTTGAGAGCTCTATAATCGATGCACATTCTCCAAGATCCGTCTTTCTTCAAATCCAACAACAATGGAGAGCAATACGGTGAAGTACTACGCTGGACAAGACCCTTTTCCAAGAGGTCTTTCACTGGGTTCATAATCTCTTCATTCTGTGCTCGGCTCACACGGTAAGGTGGCCGGTTCGGTGGCGTGCTTCCAGGTATCAGATCAATGGTTTGATCTTCACGCCCTTTGAAAAGCAATCGGCATGAGTGTGGAGAAAAATCTTGGCGTTCTTTTGATCAGGTCAAAACATATTCAACCTTTATCCATCGTTCAGTTCTCTCCCAAAAGAATGAGTAAGAAACTGAAGTTCATCAAGTACAATCTCTAAGCCCTTCATTTATCAAAGTTGCTTTCTTGGCCCGGTAGTCAACCACGGCGTAGTTCTTGTGGTACCAAGGGATCCCGAGTAAAACGTCACTCGCGTGCCCTAAACACCCCTGTCATTGCACACGAAGTTTTCCAATGCTCGGTGTAATGGCAACATCCCGTCCGGGTGCAAGTCGAACTACCTCCACCTGTGGTGTCAGTCTGTCGGACATAATTCCAAATCGAGCCGCCAATTCCAAGTGAAAAGAAGTTGGCCTTGGCTCCTTCAAAAGAGCCTCCTGATCCTTCACTTTGCCCAAAAGCGGCAAAGTTTGTACTTTCATTCATTAGATTCGGTGCAGGTCCCACGCCATGTGGTACCAGTTCTGCTTTTCTATCTGCCTTTTCTGCCACGTTCCTCAGCTGCTCTCGAACTCTCAGGCCCGTCATCGTCTTTATCATTCTATTCTTTCTGTGCCTTTTTAGGGCACTTCGCGGAGATATGTCCCTGTTCCCCGCATCCAAAGCACTTCCCCTCTCTGCTGAAGCAAGCTCTCTCCTCAGGAGTAAGCTTGGGTCATGCATCCTTTTTCTCTGGGTTGCTCTTTTTCTTTTTACTTTCATTCCCAGAAGTCTGTTCGGCTCGTTGTGTCATGGCCTCATCTGTGGGGTAGGTCAGACTGCCAGAGTGAATGGCAAAGCCCCGCTTCGCATGACTCATCAACTCCTGAATAGAAGCTGACTTCTGTTCCAAGCAATGATCTCGGATCTCTGTAGGTAGACCCAAGGTGAACCGCTCAATCTGTTCTCTGAACGAGATCTTCTTGAATGAAGAGGCGGGTAGAAAAGAGCTCCAGAATCTTTCACAATAAGCATTGATTGTATCTTTCTTGGTCATCTGAAGATGGTTCCAAGCAGCTCGTACATCTCGTTCATATTCTTGCGTCAACCAAGAAGAAATAAAAGGCTTCTTAAATTTCAGCCATTTAATTGGCGCAGTCTTGTTTAAAAGAAGCGTGGACCACCAAGTACGAGCATTCCCCTTAAGGTAAGAGGTAGCTCTCCGAATCTTGGAGTGCTTTGAATAGCATCCTCCCGCGAAAGCAATGTCAAACTGCTGTATAAAAGACAAAGCCTTCGAAGCATCTGAGTATCCTGAAAAAGTATCAAACTTGATCGAGTGGCCACCTTCCTTAAACTCTCGGACTTTCTTGCTTTTATCTTCGAGAAAGTCATTCTGGTTGGCTTTATAAAAGTTCTTCTTGTTCGCATAGAAGTTTCCATCATCAGAATCTGAGCTGTCTGTAGACGAGTCCTCAGTAGAACTGTCAGTCTCTCGGCGAGATTTAGCCTTTTTTGCCTTTTTCTTGCCCTTTCCGAAGCTTTGTTTCTTGCTTCGCTTTTTACCTTTTCTGTCTTCTTCGCTCGAATCTGAAGAGCTAGAAGAACTGGGTACTCCTTCAAATCGAATACGCTTCTTCTATTTCTTTGCCTTGTCAAATGTCGACTGACGACCCAAATATCCCGGGAAGTCAGTGCTTTTCTTTTGCTTTTTGTCGTGCTTTTCGGCTTTCTTTTGCGCGTCAAAAAGCTGAGCAATCCGTGCATCAACCAATTCCTTCTCTGAATATTTCTTGTGAGCAGAAGATTTCTTGAGAATGGGTGTAGTGGTTTTCTGCCACTGCTCACGCACTTCCTGAAAAGAAGTCTCGCTCATATATTTTGCAAATTTTGGGTCCTTCGCAAAATTGAGCATCATCTTCGTTGCATCGCCGATCAACTAGCGACGCTCCATCTCTCGCCGCTCCGCCTGAGTAGGCCGAGGCGGGCCATACTCTGCCGGAATCTTCGTTGTGATCCCTGCCCGCATCTCCAGATGCAGAGGGAGTCGACTGATCCTTGCGTGAAGCCATAGGTGCCGCGAGAAAAAAAAATTGGGGATCGGATTTCCCGTAGAAGAGAAATCGGTCGTGCTCTCATACCACTGTAACAGACTTGGACACTCCAAGTCAAGAATCAATCGCGACAACACCAAATAACCACTTCAAAACAATTCACAGATCACAATAGATTTGCACTGGCCCGGCGGAGTTCTGTGCCTAGAGATATTGTCCCCAAATACTTGCACCCCTTTCGGTATTTCTTTTTGTATTAATCAGTTCAAAGTACAAGAGAGTGGCTCGGGTTTCACTCTCAGACTCTGCGTCCAGATGCTCTGAGAAGTGAGGCCCTCACCACTAATTTAAAGGTTACAAGGGATGCCCAAAAGCAGAGCCCCAAAAGCTTAAAGGCAAAAGCAAATTCTCTCTCTCTCTCTCTCAATAAGAGTTAAAATAAAGCAATTCAACTCTCTCTCTCATCCAAAATCCTTGTGAAGCAAAAAGATAGGATTTGCCGCGATTTCTGAAAATTAGGGTTTTTGGCAGAAATTAGGGTTTCTGTTGTCTGTAGCCACGTCATCACTTTGTGACACCAGGAGTCTTTGGCTCGCCGGGCTGCAGCGAGAGAGGAGGAGCAACGTCTCAGACGGGGCATTGCTTCGTTGCAGAGGATGCACGAGCAGCATCCAGACAATCCTTGGTTGTAGGAGCAGCTACAGTAGGCTCGCCAGGAGCTTATTAGCACAGAGGAGCGGCGACATGAGTTTGCTTTCCATCGACAGGCATCTCAGTGGACACAGGTGGGCGACAAAGTGACTGGTGCTTTCTTCGAGGCAGTGGGACCTCGGCATTCGCATGCCAAGGTCAGTCAGTTGAGGAGGCCCGACGGGTCAGTTGCTTCTGAGCCCGAGGATATGCGTGCAGTTGCTACTGACTTTTACCGTGAGTTACTGTCTGCAGAGCCTCAGTCAGAGCGTCAGGATGCATGCAGGGAGCAGGTGTGGGCACAGATGCCTTGCCTCGTGACTGAGGAGATGCGTCAAAGGCTTGAGCTGCCACTTGAGTTGGAGGATCTGAACACAGCTCTTAGTGCCCTCCTCCGTGGTAGCTGTCCAGGATGGGTTGACTCCCAGTTTTTTCTTAGTACTGGGACTTGCTTGGTCCAGATCTCTGCAGTGCTTTTCAATACATCTTGCACACAGGAGTGATGCCTGACAGCATGAGTGAGGGCTTGATCTACCTCATTCCCAAGGAGGGTGGCTCCTTGGATGAGATTCGACAGTGACGCCCCATCACCATCCTTAACTCAGACTACAAAATTCTTGCCAAGGCTCTAGATTTGAGGATCCAGCCACTCCTAGAGAGCCTTATACATAGGACTCAGATAGGTTTTGTCAAGGAACGCAGTATCCTTGATCCTTGACAATATCTTTACTTTTTGGGAGGCTTCTGCCCTAGCGCAATTCCGTGGTGAGGACCTGGTGATTCTTCTTCTCGATTTTGAGAAGGCATACGACAGAGTTCACTGGGACTTTCTAGAGGGCACTCTTCGCAAGATGGGCTTCTCAGATGCTTGGATCGGAGGGGTGTCAGCTTTGTACAAACAGGCTCACAATCAGGTACTTTTGGCAAGAGGTAGAGGTGATCGCTTCATGCTCACACGTTCGATCAGACAGGGCTGTCCTCTTGCCCCCTTCCTCTTTCTATTCTATGCGGAGGCGATGAGCAGGTTTTTGGTGTCGCAGCAGGTTGGTCTTCGGGACTTAGCACTCCCAATTCGGGGAGATGAGCTTCTGGACGCTGAGTTTGCCGACGACTCAGCCTTGTACTTAGATGTCCAGGAGGCCAACCTTCACAGGTGTGAGCAGGCTCTGGAGACCTTCTGTTGTGCATCTGGCGCACTAATCAACTCAAGAAAGACAGTGGCTTCCTCGGTTGTTGGTAGTGCTCCTGTGCCCGATTGGATGCCAGGAGAGGGTTTTAGGTGGATTCCCCCAGGGATTGCACTTCGATACTTGGGGTTGTGAGGTTGGTTTGGACTTGTCCCCCGAGCAACAGATTGCTCCCCTCCTCCTGTCTATCAGGATGAAGTTGTTACACTGGAGCTCAGCACGACTTTCTTTGGCTGGCAGAGTAGTAGTGGCCAACCAGGTGTTGTTGGCGACTATGTGGCACATCACTTCTTGCTCGATCTTCTCGAGTTCTTGTATCAGCCAAGTAGAGAGGCTGATCAAGAACTTCCTTTGGTCAAGACGTGACACTCAGATAGCCCGAGCCAAAGTGGCTTGGCAGGTCATCACGCTTCCTTGTTCACGGGGAGGGCTTGGGATCATTGACCCAGCACAGCAGAGCAGAGCCCTTCTTAGGAAATTCATAATCAGAGGACTTCTTCCAGGTGAGGAGCCCTGGAAGGAGTTCTTGCTACAACGGCTTCGTGCTAGGGTGCCTCACGCTGGAGGCCCTTGGCGACCTTCGACCAGATGGATCTTCACAGAGATGCGTAGAGTTGGTTTGAGCAGGAGACTGGAGGACCGCTTTGTTGTGAGTTTGCTTCGATCTTGGGAGCACTTGAGGCGAGGCCAGGAGCAGCGACGGCCTACTTGCACGGAGGAGCGCCTACGACAGCCCCTTGTTTGGAACCCCATGGTTAGCACTCAGAGAGGCCACTTGGTTGGTAGTCGGCCTCATGTTTCCTGGGGTCCCATGGCAGCGGGTCCAGCGCGCTCTTTAGGTGACTGGTAAGAGTTTTCAAGCTTGTCAGAGAAGGTGCAGGGCTTTCAACTACAGGGCATGAGAGGGGTGCAGAGCATGTGCTAGGACATCTCAAAGACAGTTCCAGATGAGTGGCTCACACCTCTCGAGCCAGTAGCACCCAGGTGGATAGGAGCCTTCACACGACTGGAGGTTCTCATCTCAGTTTGGGCCTGCTCAGAGACTGTTCCATCCCTGTTCTTCTAGCTACAGGGTGAGGGACGCCTACAGCGAGTTGCAGTAGAGGCCCCGCAGGTAGCAGAGTGCTGTTTTCAGAGGATCCGAGTGGTGGCATCTGTGGGAGGACTTGTGTCGTCGATCTTGACCAAGCAGCTCTTGAGACTGAACACTGGAGACTGTGGGCTTGGGAGTGTTGTTCGCTGGCACGAGTATAGTGCGATCCCAAAGAGTGGCTTTGGAGGGACCCTTTCTCTTCCGCAAACCACCCACGTGTCCCGTTTTTTCAGTACACTGTTCGACTGGGACGTCACATACTAGCAGCACAGAGAGAGGCCCGCCCCGCTGCAGCACCTCGTTGGCAGGAGGAGGGTCTCACATCTGAGTTCTTGACAGCCTTCTGGGAGAGGTGGTGGGACTCCAGACAGCCGAGGCGAGTCACCTTATTTCAGTGGCTGGTCGCACACAGAGCTACAGCAGTTGGGAGCTGGCTAGTGCATAGTGGTCTCTCGGCCACATGTACAACTTGTGACCATCTTGTGGAGAGTCAGTGTCGCTGTCTTTGGGACTGTCCTTCATAGTTACCAGGAACACAAAATGGGAACGGCGACGGGATCCCCCACGGAATGAGGGAACGGTGAGGGGTCCGGAACGGGAACGGCGCGGAATGGGAGGCATACAAACACCCAAATAATGCAATTTTAAGCTCTGTGTGATTGAATAATAGTAGTGTCAAAGTCCTTTTACTCTAATACTCACAAAAAACTTGATTTGAAAACCATTCAACCTTACTATGGCCAACGTGTGTCGTATAGACTTGAGAGCTTGACGGAGAGAGAGAGAGAGAGAGAGAGAGAGAGAGAGAGAGAGAGGGAGTCTCGACTCTCCAGAGAGCTTGAGAGAGAGGGGGAGAGGGAGAGCCTTGTCGACTCTAGAGTGTAGAGTCTAGACTAACGAGGCTAGAGCTTGAGAGTCAAGACTCGAGACTCGAGAGGGTAGAGCTTGGGCTTTGACCCTTGAAAGCTTGTGTGCAATGTGAAGGTAAGGGGTGGGGGGAAGGGCATTTAAGAAGGGGGAGCCTCACAAGATAAAGCAAATACCCCTACGGAACGTCTGGCCGTTCCGAGCCATGAAAACCCTGCGGAACGTCGTTCCGGCGTTCCTAGCCCCAAGGGGGGCATTCCCTAGTAACTCTGCTGTCCTTTGGCACAGTAGGTGTGGCTTCGAGTTCTTCGGCTGATGCCTGCTCTTTCCACGGCTCGACAGTACACTTGGGGAGCAGCGGCTTGGTCCACCCTCACGGGCCCGGCACTTCAGTTTGAGCTATCTTCCACCAGCAGGATGATAGTGATGCAGGAGGGCGACCTACACTCCAGCCTGCCACAGAGCTTACTCCACAGGAGTGGTGCAGTGAGAGAGAGGAGTGTTGGGAGCTCATCAGTGGCCTGACACTCTGGTTCATCTAGCGGGCCCATTGCTTCTGCATCTCTGAGGCTCGCCCTGTGCCACCAGCAGAGACTGTTCGCGATCTTTGGCTAGAGCTGATTCACTCTCAGAGGACAGCTCAAGAGACTACAGGGCAGCTCCGACCGCATGCGGGAGCGCAGAGAGGCTTTCCTTCAACTATGGCGTCCTGGGCCTTTCTACACCATGGTCCAGGGTGTACTCCGATGGCACTACCGACCACCTGTGTGGCTTTTCCCTCCCCCCATTTCTTGATTTAGCCCCATTGTACATATGCTGGTTTCTCATTGGGAGAGTCTCCCCATCATGGTTGTTGTAGTCCTCTCTTGAAGAGGTGGTTGTAGCCCTATGGACAGTTTCACTAACTAATAGAAGGATCTCTTTCTCTGGAAAAAAAAAAGTCTCATACCAAAGATTAAGCCCTAAATTCAAGCTTTAAGTCTCAAAGTAAAATTATATTTGCAAAAAGTTTTCAACGCTCATATGGCTTAATAATAAGATCTTTAATACTTCTCTTCGAAGATACTATGCAATCCTTAGTAGACTTTATACGAAAGAATTTTGCACACGAACATAGTAGAACATAACAATTTCTATAATTCAATGCATTTTGCTTGGTCTCTCCACACACTTACCGGCTTCTTTCAACAAGCATAATCACCCATGCACTAATATTTGAGACTATTACTTGACATGAAGAAAATTTTTTGAGGAGACTTATGTAGAAAGATTCACGATTATGACTCATGAGTGGTAAGCTTGAAGGAAGAAACCAACAAGCACCTCTACATATTTGTACGCTCTAAAAAAATTCATAAACCGAACGCAAATTAAGATGTTCATTATCAAATTTTACCGAAGCCTACAGGCAAGTAAAATCTTAAGTCCAACCTTAGTTATGATGAGCATAAATCTTTTTATGCACTGGGCATACCCATCCTGCAATTTGAGGGCGTTTCAAGTTTCCAAAACATTTCCCTCAGGCCTTCCTCACATTAAGCACAGTAGTTTAATGGAGGCGGTGAGAAGAGGCGAAGGGCCTTCTTCAATTATGCACTACTTTGGAGGGACTTGAAAGCAAAGGATAGCGAGAAGGCTGACCTGGGGTTGGCGAACTGGAAGAGCTTTCCCTTGCTGGAGAAGATGATGACGCCCACCTCCGCATCGCACAGCACTGACAGATCGTGTGCCTTCTTTAGTAGCCCGCCCCTCCGCTTCGAGAACGTCACCTGCCGTGTCGTTGCATTCTCGATCCGCTTGATCTTGATCT
This sequence comes from Adiantum capillus-veneris, assembly GCF_014529385.1. NCBI lineage: Eukaryota > Viridiplantae > Streptophyta > Polypodiopsida > Polypodiales > Pteridaceae > Adiantum > Adiantum capillus-veneris. The sequence goes on from NC_140934.1 coordinate 7,714,659, forward strand.
TCCGCCTCGCCATCGGGTACCTCCGCGCCTGCACAGCACCCGCACCACTGATGCACCCGTTAGTCATGAGCAGCACCAAGCCACCTCCATCAACCTTCCACAACGCACAGCTCACAATGCTCAGAAGATGAAGGGGAAAACCCTGCTGCAAACCTTCGCCGACCCGGAAACGTGCAGCTCCTTCGCTCCGCCCTGTAGCTCCAGCTCTTGCGCGCACCACACCGGGATCAAATGTCAAAGTGATGACTAGCACTGCTAGCCGCGCCTCAGCACTATGTGGCACGGGCACCTTCAAATGGGATCAAGGCTCGAGGTGAGAATGGTGAGGCGTCCACATTGTCGGCCATGCGATTGGGCGGCTCGAATTTACAAATTCGCGCTATCCGAATTTACAAGATTGCGCGACTCGAATGACCCCCACCGTTGATCCCATTTGAAAACCCCCGTGCCAAATAGTGCGGAGGCCTGGCTGTGCCCAGTCATTAAAACGTGGGCCGCCCACCAACCATTACCCATTTGAAAGACAAGTGACCAAATTCTAACTTGATCAGTTGGGCCTCATAATATTTGACACCTCCTAAGCCTAGTGTTAGGTGGAAATCTCCCATTACCAATGCGTCAAAGGGAACTCCAAGAGGCCTTCTTGGTCCTCAGCCTAGGCGCTCAGATTTGGCCTTCCATAGAGAAGTTATGGTGCCATCAAAGGCCTATGTAAAACATTATCTATCTTCTCTAAATCTCTAAAGACAAGGTCTCGATCTTTGAAGAAGAGTGTGGCATTTTTTAGAGTGAGTTCCTCCTCTTTCTTGATTTGCTCTCAAAGCTGGGTAATCGTGGATTGGTAGTCAGGATTTTGAGTAATGGCTTCCAACTGGATGAGTTCAGAGTACAAGGATTCTTTGAGTTGGGTTGGATAGGTTGATAGACCCTCCAAGGCCATGTTCAAATCATTAAGGAGAAAGAATGCAAGAGACATGGTCCCACTCTTCTCTGCCCCTGGCCAGATCATTTCAAATGACACTGAAAACTTGGAGTTTGCCCCAACTCACTTTGAACAATTGTTCAAGCCACCTGAAGTCGTTTCCGATGACATCATACTGAATAGAAACGGTGTGGGCTTGCAGGTCCAAAGTTCTCCCAGAGGAGACCTCTAAAGCTCCGGAACTCCCCTTGTCCATAACCGAGCTACACATGGTCATTGAGTCCCTCAAGCCTAACAAAACTCTTGCGCTGGATGGATTGCCTTCAGAATTTTTCCAAATGTACAAGGACATCATCACCCCTTATCTGGTCTTGGTTTGGGAAGAATCTGTCAAACATCTAGTGTTGGAAAGGGTTGCAGAGAAACGCACACAGCTTGGAGAAGACGAAGGAAGCTCAAGGCACACAATAGAGAGTGTGTTACTTAGTGTGCAATGGAAAGATAGATAGCCCTAGAGTGTTGGACGTATATACAATGCTCGGGGGGAAAAACCTCCTAAAGAGGGAAAAAATGCCCTGGCGGTCCTAGTGTGTTCACACACATCACTACCACATGTATATGGTAAAAAATCCCCCCTGGATTGATGCGGTGAACGAGAGTTGGCACATGAGTAAAGGGAAGTGCCATGCCTTGAGTACATGATCAGTCCACAAAGGGGAGTAAGCCCAAAGCTTTGCAAAAATCTTCAAGCTTCTCATGAGACAATGCCTTTGTGAAAAGATCTGCAAGGTTGTCCTGTGTTGGCAGATAAGCCAAGCTGATCTCTCCTGCTGAGAGCCTCTCCCTGACATAGTGGTTATGCACCTCAATGTGCTTTGTGTGAGCATGAAAAATTGGGTTCCTCGCAACTGCCAATGCGCTCTAACTGTCAGTGTAGATAGTGTTGGGAGTGTCATGTCCAACACCGAAATCAGCCATAAGATGTCTGAGCCATACACACTCAACCGTAGCTATAAAGACTGCCATGTACTCAGCCTCACAACTTGAAGTGGCCATAGTAGGTTGCTTCTTGCTCAACCATGATATACATGAACTGCCAAGTATGAAACAAAAACCACTTGTGGACACTCGCATGTCAAAACAACTAGCCCAATCTGAGTCTGAAAAGGCATGTAAGTCTGGCAGCAATGATCCCCCCTTGGGATAAAACAAGCCAAGATCTAAAGTGCCACTAAGGTAGCAAAAAATCCTCTTGACAGCCTACCCATGCTTAGACCCTGAGCTATGCATAACTTTGCTGACCTGTGAGAATGCAAACTGAATATCTGGCCTCATGTTGCATACAAAATTGAGGCATCCAACAACAGTTTGGTAAAGAGTGACATCTGCAGGATCACCAGCATCATGTAGACTCAATTTCAAACCTGTTTCCATGGGAGTGGCAATAGGTTTGCAATCCTTAAGTCCAAACTTACATAGCAATGTCTCTATGTAACTTTTTTGACACAAGGCAATACCACCATCACACTGCTTAAATTGTATAGCCAAGTAATGATGCAACAGTCCCAAATCTTTCATCTTGAAAGTAGCATTCAAATCAGTCTTAAATTCAGCAATATGTCTCTCATTTGGTCCAGTGATCAACAAATCATCTACATAAAGAACCACAATGAGAAGTACATCACCCTCACGCTTTACATACAATGTGCTTTCTGTTGGGGACTTTTACGAAAGCCTTGTTTGACCAAATGAGTGTCAGCTTTCTCATACCAAGCACGAGGAGATTGCTTCAACCCATACAAAGCCTTGTTACATTTTCACACTTTGTCCTCTTGTCCTTTCTTGACAAAACCATGAGGCTGCGTTACATAAACTTCCTCAATACATGTCACCATTTAAGAAAGCAGTAACAATGTCTGATTGATGTACATCCCAACCAAAATGAGCTGGTAATGCACATAGAAAACGCACAGTAGTCATATGAAAAGTGGGAGCAAAAGTCTCTTCATAATCTATGCCTTTTTGCTGTGCATAACCGTTTGCAACAAGTCGAGCCTTATGGCGATCAATCTCACCATCCGGCTTGCATTTCAACTTGTAAACCCACTTCGTACCAATGGCCTTTTTGCCAGGAGGCAAATCACATAAAGTCCATGTGTCATTTTATATAAGTGCGTCATATTCTGATTGCATGGCAGCCATCCAATTTTTTGAATTTTTCACTTCATCAAAAGATAGAGGTTCCTCAACATCACGTAATCTAAACACAGCCAAAGCATAACAATCTGATGCATAAGATGCATGGCAAGAGCGTGAACGAGTACGACTAGACAAAGGTGCATCCAATTTACTATCACGCAAAGTGTGCACCAGCCATTTTGGCATACCTCTAGCCTGCTCATTTTCAGCCCTTTCCTCATCAAGTACATCATGCACATCTGCATCAGTAATAGGCTGATCTATAACATTTTTAGAAACCCCTATAATCTGTACATTTGCCTCATTGGAATTTACATTCGAACCTCCACCACTGAAAAGAGGCAACAAAGTGTCATAAATGTCCTGTGAGCTTACATTACTGTCTCTAGTACATGACAGCAAGGGCTGAACAGAATCTTCCACAAACACTACATCCCGTGAAACCAAAATACGCTTTGTTTGCGGATGATACAAGCTGTAACCTTTGCTTTCATCACTATAACCAACAAAAATACATTTGACAGCCTTATCATCCAATTTTATGCGCTACACTTGTGGCACTAAACCATAAGCCAAACAGCCAAAAACACGCATGTGCTCAATAGATGGCTTTCTATCATGCCATGCTTCATATGGAGTCATAGACTGCAACGTTTTCGTAGGACACCTGTTGAGTACATAAGTGGCACACATGACAGCCTCGAGCCAAAAAGAATGTGGTAAAGCTTGACTCTTGACCATACATCTTGCCATTTCCGTAAGAGACCTGTTTTTCCTCTCAGCAACACCATTTTGCTGAGGCGTATACGGCACTGTACATTGGTGTTTTATCCCATGACTAGACAGAAATGCATTAAATTCATGAGACATATACTCCCCTCCTCGATCGGAACGGAGGGTGCCCATACTACATTTTGATACATTTTCAGCCATAGCCAGAAATTGTTTGAAGCACACAAAAACTTCGGACTTCTCTATAAGCGGAAATACCCATGCATGCCTGGAGTAATCATCAATGAAAGTCATGAAGTACAGGTAATTGCCCAAGGACGCAGTTTGCATGGGCCCACAAACATCATTATGCACAAGCTGCAACCTGCATGTGGCCCTAACTAAACCATCCTTTGGAAACTTAGAACGCTACATTTTACCCAAAATATAGCCTTCACAAACATGTTTGATAGGTGCTTCAAGAGGCAGAAAAGAAGCAACCATATCAAATTTTTGCAAACGCAGCAAACTGGCAAAATTCAGATGCCCAAAACGTGCATGCCAAAGTTTTGCATCTGAAATAGCCCTTGAATCTGCAACTGCATTTGCAAAATTTTGTCCACACTTGTCATACAAAGTGAGCTTATATAGCCCACGGCACAAAAGTCCAGATGCAACAATTTCATTACCAAAATTGATATCATGAACTGTACATCTGTCATCCACAAATTTGACTACAAGTCCAAGTCTAGCAAGTGCGGATACAAACAAAAGATTCCTCTTGATCCCAGGTACATAAAGTGCATCAACAAGTGTGAAAGAACTGCCATTTGCAGCAGTAAGCACAATCTTTCCAACCCCCTGAACCGGATAAGAGGCATTGTTGGCACAAGTGACTGAATTCCCATGAGAAACAGATTCAAGAGAGGTGAACAATTCACGATGTGAGGTAATGTGCTTTGTAGCACCGCTGTCGAAATACCACACATGTGAATCTGCAGCAACTGACAAGCATGCATCATGGACAGCAAGATTGTAAGTGCACTCTGCACTAAAAGCCCATTATGTATCAACATTAGCATCACAGTCTCCAGACTCAACAATGTCTACATTTGTAGTGGAACCATCCTCTTTCTTCTTAGCCTCTTTGGCCTTCAACTTAGGACACTGCTTGATCAAATGATCATTAGCTCTACAATAATGGCAATGCATCTTCTTTTTACCCTTATCACCAGAATTTCTAGACGAATTGCTGCCAACAGAAGCATTAGGAACAAAAGTTTTGCCACTCGCAGCAGAACCATAAGAAGTGGTTGCATTGCTGTTACCACCCTTTCTTTGATAAGCAATAAAAGCATGTTCAACTGCATGCTACCTAGTCCTGTTTTTTTGGAAAGTGACTCTTGCAATAGCAATGTGCATAATGCATCAAACTTGACAACTTCAGGATATCCTTGGGTCATTAGTCTCCAAGTACTAGCAGAAGTCTGGTATGAATCTGGTAAGGCATCAAGAACAGTCTGCACAAGGGAACTGTCTGAAATGACTTCACCTGCAGAAAAAGTTGCTCATTGATATCCTTGACACCAGCAAGGAAAGTGTCCATATCATCTTCCTCATGCATAATCTTCGATTCCAGCTCTTTACGCAGCAAAGCAATTTTAGCCTCATTGCAGCTTGCATAAAGACCTGCTAGAATATCCCAAGCCTGTTTTGCAGATTTTGCTGAACGAATGTGAGGAACAATGGTGCACTTCACAGACAACATAATCAATGCATGAGCCTGCGCATCCTTTACATCCCAACGAGATTGTTCAGTCGTAGGCAAAACAACTCTAATAGCAGCAATTCTTGCAGCAAGACCTGCAACATCCTCAGCATCGCCTGCATCCTCAGAACCAGGACGTACATCAATTCCTTGCAGAATATTCTAGATGCCCTTTGACACGAGAACATGTTGCATCATGTAAGCCCACATAGGGTAATTGTCCCCATCCAATATGTCCTCAGCAGCAAACATCTTGAACACATCTGTGTTATTGCAGCCATGGTAAATGATGCACCTGATGTGAAAACTGCCCGAAAAGAGGAGAAACGAAGCGGGAAAAACACGTGCTATATATCACAAACCGTAGAAGACTTTTAGGCACATGTTATGCAAAAAACAGCACTGACATAATTTTTGCACAAAATGACGAAATAGCCTGTGCAGTACTGCCTGTAGTGGAAACGGAGACCGAAATGAGTCCGAATAAAAAATCTGAGCAGACTGAGCTCTACGAGTATCCCCAAAAATTTTGTCGACCTACGAACGCTCGCCAAAGCTCACAGAAATCGGAGAAAGTGAGCAGGGCGTGTGCTGGAGCAGCTGGGGACTGAGCCCGGGAGGACGCAACCTGCTCTGATACCAATTGTTGGAATTAAAGTTGCAGAGAAACGCACACAGCTTGGAGAAGATGAAGGAAGCTCAAGGCACACAATAGAGAGTGTGTTACTTAGTGTGCAATGGAAAGATAGATAGCCCTAGAGTGATGGGCGTATATACAATGCTCGGGGGAAAAAACCTCCTAAAGAGGGAAAAAATTCCTCGGCGGTCCTAGTGTGTTCACACACATCACTACCACATGTATATGGTAACATCTAGCCCTTCCGTACTCCATCAACACTAGGGTCATCAAATTGCTGCACAAGAATGGGCCAAAGGATTCCCTTTCCAATTGGAGGCCTCTAACCATGTTGAACACTGCTTATAAGATCTTTGCCCAAGCCATAGCCAATAGGATCTCACTTATTCTAATGATGTGGATTTTGGCAGAACAAAAAGGTTTCATTAGAGGTCGAAACATCATGGAAGCTGTAATTGCTATGTGGGAAGGAGTCGAATGGGCTCAAGAATCACATCAAGATGATGTCTTTGTCAAAGTCGATTTCAACAAAGCCTACAGACTGGAATGGCCATTTATTCTACTAAGCATGGGAAAAATGGGCTTTGGCCCTGTCCTTCTGAATTTTGTAAGGACCCTACTTGGCAACGCTAGGGCAAGGGTAGCCTTCAATGGGCTTCTCTCCAATTATTTCTCTCTCAACCACTTAGTCAGGCAAGGTTGCCCCCTTCGCCCTGCTCTTGTTTTCCATAGCTGACGACCCCAATTGTCTGCTAAAGAATAGAATGGATGAGGGGAAGATCAAAGGCATCAGAATGCCAAATGCGAAAACCCCCCAACAATGTCTATCACAATTTGTTGATGACACTAATGCTTGAATGAGGAGGAAGTGTTGTGGGAATTCTAGGATGTCTGGACATCTTTTGCTCAGCCTCAGGCTCCAAAATCAACCATTCCAAAACAAGAATGAAACAAGGAGACACCCCTCTTCCGCAATGGGTACATGCCTCTGGTTGCAAGCTCCTGGAGGTAGTGTTCCCTTCAGGATGCTGGTGATTCCCATGGGCTTTGTGCTTTCTCTCAAAGAGAGGTGGAACTGATTATTCAAAAATTTTAGTCCAAACGCACAAGGTGGACAGGCTTTCAAGGGTCCCTTACCTTTCTGTGGTTTGGAGATCCCTTCATCAAAAAAGTGCTAAAGTCAAGTGGTCAGTCTATTGTCTACCTAAAGACAAAGGTGGGTTGGGCATCATTGACATCCTCAAGCTAGTTGACAAAATGGTACTCAAAACTATTTTCAAAGCCTTGATGTAACTCGAGGTAGAGTAGTCTGTTTTGCTGTTCAAAAATCTGGGAAGATCCCACATGAATCAAGCCAAAGGGTGGAAAGACATCCCTCAGGTCACTCTTTTCTTCAGCCCCCACCAATCCTCGGCCTTTGGATCTGACCTGCTCAAATCTCTTTGGGCAGCCTGGAGCGGACATAGGAGATTGCTTAAGCCTAACTGGAAGTCCAATGCAAGTTAGAGTATTGTCCTTAATGAATCCATTTGGTGGTTCAAGTTTTCCTTGCCAAATCTAGACGTTGACACTCTAGGCTGACCCTCACCGTCCACGTCAACAAAGGTGTCGGAACATGGGAAAATATTTGGGATCTCCGAAGGCTGGACTGGTTGTCCGACCTGCACCTCTCTCTCATATATAATCTAAGAACATGGGAAATTTGCTTTTTGAAAAGAAGATGTCATTTTTTTCTTGACGGCATGTTGTGGCTATTGAATTTCTCCCCCAGGTTCACTCTTAGTGCGCTAGTTTGGCAAGGGGAATTCAAGGCTCAAGCTCTCCCATCGCTAGCTAGTCACTACAGATATTAACCCCCCTCAACATGTAGCTCTTAATTCTAAATGGAATATCAATCTAGACAGGAGGCAATGGAACTTCAAGTTCAAGTCCTTATGGTCTAAATCTTCCTCCCCAAAGAAGTCAGCCTTGATATGGTTGATCCTTCACCAAGGCCTTTGGACAAGCAAAAGAATATCTCAGGCAGGTCTTGGTGCAGGCTATTGTACTAGATGCAACCAGGAAATTGAGGATTTGGCACATTTATTCATCAATTTTCCTTGTAACCAGCCCTTCTGAGCCCTGATAACAATAAATATTCACACCACACTCACCTGGAAGCACCTGTTGTTGGGTGATAGACCAGGGGTACTCACAACGGTCTGGAACCACATCAGGGCGGAGTTTATGTGGGCTATGTGGAGGCATCGGAATATCTGTTTGTACAAGGGGGCTCTGCAGGTTCCTCCCCTTGAGAACCATTCTTGATTATATTCACTTGCAGACTCAAGAGCTGACATGTACCCAATGCACATTGTTTAGGAAAAGAAGGGGAATGCTAGAGGTTGGTGAACTCTTGCTTAATCAACAGCGAATGGAAAAAGTCCAATGTAGGTTGTGGTTCAATCTTGAGCAGGACTTCCTAGAAGAATAGGAGCACCTTGAAGAGGAATGGTTGAAAGTTGATGTCCTACTAGAATGCATTCAAGCTAAATTGGATGCCCTCCCTTAGTATCAGATCTAAGCTTGAGGATCTGGAATGTTGATGTTGATGCTGATGCAAAATGTGAGGTTAGTATGGGTTTGCAAAATGCATATGGAAGTTATGATGATTTGGAATGTTGAGGTGGAATGCAAATTTGGATTGGGTCCCACATTGATTCAAATTGCTTTTGTTCAATTATCTCGCCTCTTTTGTAGGCCTTTTGATGTATATCTTGTTCCTTCTAATACAAATCACGCCCTTTTCTGTTTTTTTTCTTTTTAAAGGTCCCTGATCCTTCTACTTTTATATAATTTACATAGAATTGAATAAGCACACAATAGAGTACGAAATCCTCTCTTGCAAGGTGAGAGGAGAACTCAAAAATAGTGACGGGATATTATCTATATCCAACTTGTTAAGATGACCCTTGCAATGCACTATGGGCAAGCCATAAAGACACTAAAAAGAGACCTCCTTTAGATTAGAAAGGCAAAACACGTGTCTTTCAGGCCCTACATTATCAGCATTCCCTTGGAATAATACAATCGAGACAATTCTTTTTCTCAATTCTTCTTCATCTATATGGGTCATACGAAACTTTAGTTGAGCCAAAGCAAGTGACAATACTGCCTCAAGGAGCAAAAGTGGCTTTATGCAAGTGTCCCAGAAGGCTCTAGCATTCATGTCCTTCCAAGCTAACTATATATATGCACTTCTAGAAATTTACCAGCAAAGAAAATCCAAGCGTTTTCATCCCCCCAAATGAAATATTATAGCAGAAAAGGGCAAAAAATCAAGTGCAAAAAAGCCAAAACAGGCTTATTAGCTTTACACAAGAAGAACAAGTGAACAATTTTGGAGGTAGCATTTACAGACTCTTTAAGAGAAGCTTCTTGTACGAAAGACAAAATCTGCAAACCAGCTAAGATTCTCTAGGGATGAACCTTGCATTGGCCAAGAGAATATCTTCACAAGAAAAGTTAGTCAAGCTCCTGCATAGAGTAACCTGAAAGGAGGGCATTTTCCTCTATAGAATCTATTGCTCTAAGCATGATGTTGACCGCTAGTGTCTATAAAATACCCAACTTTCCAACTATCATGGACCCTCCTTTGCTTTTGGGTGCGCACTAGTTTGTAGATGATCTACCAATGCAATGAGCCTTCAGTTAGATTATTTGCTTCCATTCTTGGTGTACTTTATTGCTCATAGAAGGCCTAGAACTTATCAACATGGTCCATGAACCTTGTTAATTTTAAAAGCACTAGTGGTCACGACTGCCAATCTATCCCACTCCACTGCCTTTGGTGGCAGTTTGTAGTTAAGGAAAGAGGAAGAGATGCATATATACAAGCACATGTACACACAAATACATCATATGTATTGCCCAACACAATGTTTGACTCATATATGCAAATTTTGTGTAAAGAAGGAGACACATATATTTTTGAAGGGCAATGGCTAGGAGTTCCATGATCTTTGGTTCAGACACTCTTTTAACGAACATTTTGCAAACCTTAGGTGAACGGCTATTGCATTCTCCCTCTAGGTGATGGGCTATGGAGTTTAGTTTCCAATCATGGGTAAACCCCTTGCATCTATACTTTTAGCATAAGGAGACAAAGCAATATGATCACGTTTTCAGCCCTTAGGAAGCCTGTTATACGTGCATTTTCAATCAAAAAAAGAGAAGCCTCTATTTGTTTTTTTAAAACTCCATTGTGGATCTTGTGTGGTGGTGTTTTTAGCCTTGGACAAACGTTTTCTCAATCTCATTTTGCAGCTTGGAGGGGGTTGTATTACGCTAGTTGGACAATGTCCCTTAACCTACGTGAACATACTATGGGTTGCTCTTTTACACTTAATGGGAGGAGCATTAACATCAATTTTGTCTTTTATTAGTGTTTTTTAGCATTGCATTTCCTTCCAATAAAGATCATGAGAAAGCTAAGGTAGCAGTAGGACATCAAGAACGACGAAGCATTGAAGTTGAAAGATGAAAGACAAGGTAGAAGGGTGGACAACCGATGGTAGCAACAAAATTTGAAGTTTTCTCTTTCTCTTGAAATAGAGTCACATCTGAGGATAAGCTTGGATTAGCTTGGTCCCAAACTTGTCGACATTGTTCGAGGCTTGCTTTGAGGGGAGGTATTTTTGCAGGCTCTTGGATTAGAGACAGCATGTAGCTCCTGGATTAGAGTAGTTTTCTTCTTTGCTCATGGATTGGAGTGATATCTTTTATATTTTCTCCTAGATTAGAGATGGTCTCCTGGAGTGGGGATGTTTGCAACACTGAAGTCAAAAGACAAAAACAAGGTAGAAGGGTGGACATGAGGCAGTGACAAAAGTTGATTTTTTTCCTTTCTCTTGCAGTAGAATCACATTGGGATGAGCTTGGATTAGCTTGGTTTGGGACTTGTTGACATTGTTTGGCAGTAGGGAATTTTGTAGGCTCTAGGATTAGAGATGTTTGCTCTTGGATTGGAGCATGTTAGAGTTATCAACTGTCATAGTCTAAATACCAATGGAAGGTTTGTTGGGGTTTGTGGGCTTTAGCTTATGCTTGTGTGTATCACCTCTTTTTTCCTAGATGCCTAGGTGGTGGGAATCATGTGATAGCATGTAGAAAGGGGACGTCGGGCATGTGAGTAACCATGTGGGAAATTTTTAGAGGGCGTGGTCTCAATGAAAGGGTTCATAAAATGGCCTAAAAGAGCACACACAAGTTTTCTAGTGATTTGGGATGATTTGAAGCCTTCTATGCTGTCATGCATGATGTCAAATGAGATGCCTTTGCAGATCTCTATAATGAGCTTCTTTGTACTCATTTTCTAGAAATCTAGTTGTCAATTTTGTGTCTACACTCTACTGCAATCTCTAATTTTGTGATTAAGTTATCATTAGCAACCATGAATGGTTCTCTATTTTTTTCTCCCTAATCTCTACAGTGGGGAGACCAATTGGTGTTTCATTTTATCCTTCTTGGTTGGTTGTTGTCGTGACAAGGATCATATGTCTTCACATGCAGGTTGGTATCTTTGAACAAGGTTGGCCACCAAAGTCCTTCATAAAGCACTTAAAATGCTGTCACTTCATCTGCAAAGTGGCTTGCCCCAATGACCTCACATTATTCACAAAAGCATGAATTTTTTAATCATGTTGGGGTACACAATAGCGAAGAATATCATTGGCACGTTGTTGATACAACTATCTCAACATTAGCTCAAAATGCTGACTTTAGAGTGTCGTGCTTCTCTACTTTTTTGTGAAAATGGTTAAGAAATAACCCAATTTGTAGAAAGATCATCATATCCTCCTACCAATCATTGGCATGCATAGTCACCACAAATAATGCAACATCCAATAGATAATCATCTATGGTGACTCCTTGTACCCTATCTAGAAAATCTTCGTCCTCAATCTGAGATAAGTAGTCGACAATGGTATTTTGCTTGCTGGGTATGTAGACCACTGTAAATTCAAATTTAGTCAAGATGAGCATCCACCTTGCAAACTTGCCATGCAAAGTCTTCTTGAAACCAAATATATCAAAGTTGAGTGATCCACATGGAAAACGAACTTGCTTCCTAGCAAGTAGTGTCAAAACTTGTTAACCAAGTAAATCATGCCTAATGCTTCCCTCGCAATGATTGAATAATTATGCTTTGGTGGGCTCATTCTCTAACTAGCATAATACACTATCCGATACCATTTCTCCATTTGACCGGCATCAGACCGGCATCAATACTTCTCTAAAAGAAACATCTCACACGTCATAAAACACATGACAAGGTAAGCTCCATTGCAGTGGCTGCACTATATTGGTGCCTTTGGAAGAATAAGCTTGAGTTGTCAAAATGCCTTATCACTCTCATAACCCCATTACAACTTCTTCAACTTGGTTTGCTCATTTAAAGGTGCAACTATATTAGCCAAAATTCTAGGAGCACATCCTTGCCACCAAACTTGACATAGACCTAGAGTAGATCCTTCACAAACTTTGGTGTTTTGGCTAGCCAAAAGAATTTCACTTTTCAAGGATCCATTGCAATGCCTTCGATAGAAATTATATGTCTCCACCTTCCACCCTTAACACAAAAAGCACATTTTAGAGGATTTAAACTCATTTGTGACTCTTGGCACTTTAGAAAGCACTATTTAAGATGCTCCATATGCTTCTCCTGAATGCCACATGTAATGAAGTCATCCACAAAACTCCTCATGAATTTTATCAAGAAAGGTTCAGAAATAGCTGGTGGCGCTCTTTGGAATGTGGTGTAAGCACTCTTGAGTCCAAAAGTCATCACTTCTAATATGAAAGCACCCCACTTGGTGATAAATGATTTCTCTCAATCCTCCATAACCATTTTGATCTAATTACTGTAAGGTTTCCACCTTTCTAGATGCACAAAAATGAACTCAAAGCTTTAGAGAAAGCATTGAATTTACAAATAGGTAAAACATTATCTCAAAAGAAGTTAAAATTGGCATTTTTTAAATCTTAAGCACAACAAACCTATAGCTAGGAACTCTCAGAACTGAATTCGGGTAAAAACTGATACCACTATCCTTTTTGAAAGATTCATTGTCACTATAAATTGTAAAAATAATTGGATGGTTTTTTGTAATCATTAAATCTTAGGAATTTCATTATAACCCTTAGATATTTTCCCAGATATTTATCAAAATAGAAAAAGATAGCACAAAAAATTATCAGTTTTGATTTTTAAAGCAAGCACGTGCTAATAAGGGTCATGACTGACCTACCATGGACTGAACTAGCAGCAAGGGGCACCATCTTGAGCCAAGGGATGCTTGGGCTGCAAGCAACTATCAGATTCAGTTTGTGAGTGCCAGAAAAAAGCTATAAATAGGACCTGGCCACTCAGACTCGAAGTCCTGGCCAAAAATCTCTTGTGCGAGAGAGATACTTCACAAAAATCATTAAGAGAGCAAAATCTTAGTGATTAAGCGAGGTAATTATGTTAACCTCAATTATTTAATAATTCTAATTGTTTTTAATTAATCTATTAATTAAATAAGATTATATTGTTCTCTACTATTAAAGACTCTATTATATATTATATATATGTTGATTACTTAATTTTAATGAAGATTATTAATCTACTTAATTACTAATCTTAATTAGTAATTAAGATTAGTAATTAAGTAGGATTGAAATTGATTAATTCTGATCTTAATTAATGGGAATTATATTAATTAAGCTTAGGTAAGTCTAAGATAATTATCAAAGCTTAATTATACTATTAGAAAGCTAAGAAAATTATATCATAATTTTTGATTAATATTTATAATTAATTAGGCATTTTTTTGTTTTTAGATATAAATATAATAAAAAACTCAGTAAACCAACTTAGCAAATCACAATATAATTATTAGAGTTAGTAAAAATTATTAATAATTTATGATAATTATCTCATTAAGAAAAATTAATATAGCTATTTAATTAAGAAAAATTAATTATTTTTAGATGTAAAATCAAAAGGAAAAATCAGCGAACTAACTTGGATAGTTACAAGGTAATTTTCAAAGTTAGGAAACATCATCATATATCTTGATAAATATATTATAATTAGCTAATTAGTTTAAGTAATTAAAATAGATCAAAAACCTTATTTTAAGCTATAATTTAAATAGGATAAATAGATATTACTATTAAAAGTTTCTAGAAAAATATAAACTATTAATAAGAAGTTGAGAAATTCAATCTTTAGGAGATTATGAATCTCATAAGTATTAAGCAGAAAATAAGAAGATTTTAAGTTTAATAAAAGAAGGGAAAATTAGAAAAAAGATGCAAAAACTTACAAGAAAATTAAGGGAGCTTAGAAAACCCTTAAGGAAGCTAAGATTAAATTATTTTACCTATAAATAAAAAGAAATTACTAGGTCAAAAAATTACCATTTATAACTACAAATTTAACCTTAGTTGGAAAAAAAAGAGGAATTAGATTTGATGCGAAGGTAAAGTCAAGTTTTATCAATTTACCTAATAATAGTCGTTCTTTTTAAGGATAAAAGTCATGGCACCAAAGAGGACCCGAGAAAACCCACAATCTGATGAAGAGGGAAATATTTCCAAGAGGACTAGAGCATCGCACGATGAACGAGGTCGGGCCTAGTAGTAGACCTATAGATGAAAGCATTCACGCCCCAACACTGCAGCAAAATCTGACCAGTCCCAGTGGGTCTTCATTATAATTTAAGATGAATAATTCAAGTTTTTCTTGAAGTATTAACATTGCATACGTAAAAGAGGGAGTAAGAAATTACAAAAAGTAAAACTAAACTAACTAAAAATGAAAGACATCTTCCAAGAAATCAACGTGAATTTGTTTGTAGATTAGGAAGGAATTATTTGGGTTAAGGCTGGTTGACTTAGGAAAGAATGATTGGTCATCCTTAAGACAACTTGTCTCAATACAACTCTGATTCCTTGGAATATTTTCACTTCAGGTGATGAGTAATGATGGCTTGTCTGCCATGGATGAGTCGGTTTCCCCCATGTACGTGGAGTCTTTACCTCCTACACGTGTATGTTTGTGGATACTACTTAGTATACCCATTTTATCCTAGGGGAATCGCCCGGTTGTATGGGCAACAGGTTTGGCGTATGGGTGCCCCGAATTTTGGGTGATGGGTTTCCACCCGGATTAGAAATAAGAAAGGGTGATGTTTGTTTCGCCCATGTATATGTGGAGTACGTGTCAGGGTTGTCAGGAAATATTATAAGTGAGCATACACTGTCTTAAGTCTAAAGATGCTTGCTTTTTGAAAGACTGTTTTCAATGCTGATTTTCATGACTTGTTTTAACAAATTACTGTGTGGAAAAGCTGAAAATGAAACCATTATTTTAAATGTTAAAACACATGTGTTAGTAATTAGGAAACAAAAGAATCATGTGTGAGTGCAGGATGATAAGTGGGGATTGACTAAGGTTGTCAATCATGGATGGGTGGGCGTGATTAGTTAGGTAACTATTCATCCCCGCGTGCTAAAAACGTATAGAAAACTTCTCCACTTGGAAAAGGAGTTCACTAGCGGATGTGCTCTCACATTTGTTAGGGGGGGAAAAGTGTTTGTAGAGAATACCTTAGCCCAATTTGTGAAAGTTATAGGGCCAAAAAAGTTTTGGTCTTTTAAACTGTTGTTCCGTTTTTGCTGTGAGACATGACTAGGCCTTCTTCTAGGGCTATAGACCCAAGCGATTGTCAATGGTAAAGGTCTATTCCATGGACCCTTCTTACTTAGAGACTCCGACTTTTAATAGGCCTAAAGACCTGTCAAGGACCCCATCCTACCTTGGTATTGACGGATTGGGGATCTCTCACTTGCTATTAGACCAAAATGTATGTAATGGAAATGAGAGAGAGAAAGAGAAAGAGAAAAAAATTGTCCCCATCTTTGTAAGAAGAATTCCATCAGGCCTTCCGCAAGTTTATGATCTTCAACATCATTTTTATGGGAGCATGCACATCCCAAATTACACAATTCGGAAGAATGTGATGAACCTCTTGGACTACATGTTTTCCCCATCCACTGGGAGATTAGTTAGGGAGGGTCTGGTGGGGTCTTCCTCATAGATGTGGGAGAATTGAAAGGTTTTGCATTAAATCTCAAAAGACTCAAGTAGGCCAAGGAGCTTTGAGTAATTGAAGTATAATTTTTCATAGGAACAGAGTATACCACAAAACCAATGGGTATTTGACCAAGTAACTACCATAGTCTACCCACAAAAAATTAGGCCCATGAGTGTAGGCCCTAGCTTTCGAGGGCCAAGAGATGTTGTATTTTGTGATCATGTAATGACCCACCCAAGGTGTATAGGTTTCTTATATAGGAGTGTTGATATCCTTGTACATATTAGTTTTCTTGTACTAGTCATTGTATATACCATAAATTTTCCAGGAATATTGTATGTCATGTTTATTGGAATAAAGACTAGTGGATTTACTATTTGATCATTGCACTGTGAATGAAGTGCTAAATGTTTTGAAATAGAAATAAAGTCGAGAAAACTTTAAATAACACTAAACTCCCTAAATTAATCCAGGGTAACCCTTGCCTAAATAGCCTCTACACTATTACACAAGAAAAGAAATTTCTATTAAAGCAAGTCCAACTCTCTAACCTCAAGGGAGAAGGGACCAATCTAGAGCGAGATGCAAAAGCATGGTTAGAGGCTATGGATGATTATTTCATAGCCGTAGGAACTTCTCAGGAAAACCAAACAATGTTGGATATGTTCTGTCTCAGTGGAGATGCCAAGATGTGGTGGAAACAACACTGCAAAGATAATCCCACTAGTAACCCAACTTGGGAGAAGATGAAGCAGGCCATCATAGAATGTTATCTTCCTCCTGCTCACCAAGCCATTAAGATGAATGAATTCTTTGGTCTACTCCAGTTAGGACTTTCACTGGAGGATTACTTTACCAAGTTTGTGTCTTTACGACGTTATGCTCCTCAGATGACCATGGAACAACAAATTGCCCAATTTTGTCAAGGTCTCAACAAGCCCTTGAGTACACGTCTTGAAGCCTTTAGACCTATATCAATTTAGGATGCCCTTCTTAGGGCCAAGCCGCTTATAGCTGAAGAAAACAATCCCACCAAAAACTATAATAACTATAACAATTATAGAGGAAGAGCTAGAGGAAATTTTAACCAAGGGAATCAACGGTGTACAGTAATTGCTGCAGCAATCCTAAATCAAACCTTCCCTGATGTAAGATATTATGGATGCGATTAGATGGGACACTATAAGCACAAATGTCCCCAAGAGTTAGATCCTAGAGCTACAACTAGGCCAACCTCAAGTCAACCAGGGTAACTTACAAAGAGGAGGAAGAAATGGAGGACGTGGCAGGGGAAGAGGAAGAGGAGCCCAAGCTTATGTAGCAATAGGAGAGATTACTCTAATGAACGAGGAAGATGAAAGAGTAACCCTGTTTGCCACAATTGACAATTCTAGAGCGCGCCAACAATATGCAGTCATTCAAAGTACTGCAAACCGACAAGGTGAAAAGTTTGAATTACTTATAGATTGTGGTAGCACCCATTCCTTTCTTTCTCTAAAATGTTTAAGGAAACTCAAGTTGAATTAGTATCCAATCAAAAAAATGGTAGTGAAATTAGCAAACAGAAAAGAAGCCCTTCCTGAATATTCAACCGAGAAAGTAGAATTTGAACTAAGAGGAGTTTCCACCTCATCTTACTTTCTCACCCTACCTGTTGGAATCTACGATGGTATCTTGGGAATGGATTGGCTAATAAAATATGAAGCTCGCATCCATTGTGCAGAGGGTAGTTATCCTTTAGGAATGATTTAGGAGAGTAAATTTTAGTTCAGGAACGTAATGGAAAATCGAAAGCCCATCTACTAGTAGTTAAGGCTAGTAGACTTATTAAAGGTCTACGTAAGGGACAACAAATCTTCATGATCAAACTAAACAAAGCCAAAGATTAAGAGGCCAACCAACTTCTAGAGTGGCTTAAGAAAATTTCAGATGTGTTTTCAGAGGACCTCTCAAATTTACCTCCCCCAAGGAACATAGATCATGAGATAGAAACATTTCCAGGTAGTGATAGAACTCAAAGAACAGCTTTGATAGCTAATTGAGCAGGGGTTCGTTCGACCAAGTATTCCTCCATGGAGAGCACCTATTTAGGTTTAGAAAAAGAAGGATGGATCTTGCCTCTGCATAAATTACCGTGGCCTTAATCAGGTATCCTAATGGAAAAGTACCCTATCCCTCGCATAGACGAACTTCTAGATAGATTGCACGAGGCAAAAATGTTCACATAAATTGATCTTAGGTTAGGATATCATCAAATCCGGATTAGAGAAGCGGACATATACAAGATTGCATTCAACACTGGATATGGGAACTATGAGTTCATAGTCATGCCCTTTGGCCTACAAATGCACCAACAACTTTTAATCGGCTCATGCAAGATATATTTTGAGAATACGCTACAAGAGGTACTTCACATTAGCGACGCTCGTAGTGCAACGCTCAAAAGTGAAAATCCACAGCGTCGCTATCAGTGTTGCTATGGGCGTCACTATTTTATTTGTTACATAGCGACGCTGACAGGGGTAAAAAATAAATCGAGAGCATCCGAAAACACAGATCTCAGATCTGAGTTTTCGACGCTCAAGCAAAGAGGTAACCCGTGCTCTCCCTCTCTCTCTCTTTCTTCTCCACACACACACACACACACACACACACACACACATGTGTGTGTGTGTGTGTGTGTGTGTGAGAGAGAGAGAGAGAGAGAGAGAGAGAGAGAGAGAGAGCACATGCATAAACAAAAAAAACACACACATACATGCATAAACAAAGAATGCATACACACACACATTGAGAGAGAGAGAGAGAGAGAGAGAGAGAGAGAGAGAGAGAGAGAGAGGAGAAAACAAAGAGAAAGAGAGAGAGAATAAAAAACCAAAGAGAGAGAGAGGGGGAGAAACGAAAGAGAGAGGTAAGGGGAGAAAACAAAGAGAGAGAGAGATTAGGTTAAGATTTAAATTAGATTAGGTTAGATTACATTTAGATTTATGTTTATGTTGAGTTTAAGATTATGTTAGATTTAGATTTACGTTAGATTAAGATAATGTTAGATTTAAAATTAAGAAAGTATTAAAGATTAGCTAGCTATGTTAGATTTAAGTTAGATTACATTTAGGTTTACGATTTAAGATTGGATTAGATTTAGGTTTATGTTGAGTTTAATATTAAATTAGATTTAGATTTAAGATTAAGACAAGATTCAAACTTAACTAGATTAAATTTAGATTTAAGCTAGATTAGATATAGGTTTAAGTTAGATTTAAGATTAGATTAGATTTAGGTTTATTTTGAGTTTAAGATTAGATTAGATCTAGATTTATGTTCGATGGACTAACTTTTTTTAGATTTAGGTTAGATTTTAGTGCATGTCAATGAAAGCGTGCTTTGCCCAAAGAGCAAACACTAGTTACACAACAATATGTATATTCCCATCAGAATCTGACACCTATTAACTCACACACTAGCCATATTCAATTAGCCGCAAATCACCACATGTTCAATTAGGTTATATTTAAGATTAGATTTTGGATTGAGTTTTTATATTAGAGTCTACCTTCGGAATTATGATAAAAAAATTAGAGTTAGACGAACGGTGATTCCTCTCTACGGATGCGACCTTAATTGGAAAGATTGCAACGGCATGATACTCAGATTGGAGGCCAACATGTAATGTGCTAAGTAATCCCTCGAAAAAAGATCTACTGTGAAAACATGTTTAGATGCTGTAAAATGCTACAGCTAGAGAAGATGCAAAGGGGTTTTGTCCACTACATGCACTATCATGTAGACGTGGGTGTGTAGATTTCTCGTACCCACAAATATAGACATGGACCAACAAAGACGAGATTGTAACTCGGTGGTTTTGATCTCCATACACCTCTAGACCGAGGTGTGCGAGGATTGGACATGACTAGAGAATGTGAGGTAGTTTACATTGTGAACAAAGAGAGAGAGATAAAAGACGGAGGATACCAATAGAAGATTAAATTTATGTCCAGGTTATAAGGTTTTTACCCTCATTATGAGTAGTGACGAGGATGTGGGGCCATCCAATTGAAACACCTATCTCTCAAGAGGATCTTATGTCCTTGTAATCAATGCAAGCATGCTGTGCGATGAACAAGACGCGTTTCGTTGTAGCATGTTCGTGAATTTGGCGAGTTCACTATTAGAAGAGCTACAACAATTGTAGATTGGCATAGAAGTGGTGGATATGAGCCGATACACAGGTCGACGGAATGCTTTGATCAGAGGCATTCTAATGTGGACCATGCATGACTATCCCGGACTAACAGAATGCTCAGGTGATTTACACTCAAACTCAAACACTGTAAATCTTGGTTTTTCTCAAGCTTATCTATTATCATGTGTATACATGCAGGGTTCAAACAAGCGGATACAGAGCATGTGTCACATGTGGACCTAAACTGAATGCACGTTGGGCGCCCTCATTGAAGAAGCAAATCTACGAAGGTCATCAAGCGTATCTTCCAGAGAATCATGTCTTACGCGATGGCTTTTTTGGGAAGAGAGCCATCGAGGATGTCGGCACAAGCATGGTTAGAGCAGAAGGAGATGTGTGATGACGGTTTTCCTCCAGGGATGAAGAGACTCTCTCTATGGTATGAGTTACCATATTGGCCCCGATTCATGATCAATCACTTGCTCGATCCAATGCACATATTCAAGAATGTGGGTAATGTGCTATGGGGCCATCTGACCGGCAAGAAAGATACTTTGGGAGCCAGGGTTGACCTTAGAAATGTGGATTGTATGGAGCAATATTGGCCGCGGATAGCATCCGATGGATCAATAAAACTCCCTGAAGCGCCATGGTTTTTCACAGGAGCCCAAGAACACAAAGTAAAAGAGACCATTCGATATGTGCGGACCCCCACGGGCATAATGCACTCGCTCCGAACGTGTTTTACTAAAGAAGGAAAGCGTACCGGTTTGAAGTCACACGACTGACATAAAATGTGTCAGGTATGTTTGAAGTGGAATATATCATAGTGGAATTGTGTTACAAATTCGTGTGTGGACTTTAATATCATTGTTGTACGTGTTTTGCAGTTTATTTTACCGGTGGCCATTGAGGGATGTTTGTCTCTTGACGTCTATAACACAATCTACAAACTTGCGTAGTTGGTGCAATAGATCTCACAAAAGGAGATCAACGTAGACTCCATACCATTCGCCAAACTAAACGTTGCGGAGGTTGTGTGCATGTTTGAGAAACAATTTCCTACTACCATGCTAACCATTCAGGTGCATCTTCTTGTTCACATAGTTGATGAGGTGGAAATAGTTGGCACGGTACATTCCAGATGGATGTTCTTTTTAGAACATTTCATGAGAACGCTCAAGGGATATGTGCGTCAGAAGGCACGTCCGACGGGTAGCATGGCAGAAGGTTGGCTAGTATCAGAGTCCTTAGTTTACATTGGAGAGTGGCTAGACGGATTTGATAAAGCCCATGACACGCTATGGCAAACCATAGATGATAAGCGCATATCTGGGATTGTCATGTGCAATCTCGGTGTTGAGAAGAAGATGATGGAAGATCTAGAGGCTAAAATCAACCGTTTTTGCATGCTTCACAATCCAGTGATGCAAAAGTGGATTTCACAATATGAGGATGCAAAGCAAGAGCGACAAAGGGCACAAATCGAGTGGAGACGGGGAAGACAACCACCGATGCACTATCCGACGGGTCTGGAGAGCCTACCAACATTCATGAGCTTAAGATGGTTGCACAACCAATTGAAAAGCGCACAACAGTGCGGTGAAGAAGTGACTGAGGAGGAGTGGGAGTACTCTCGGGGTTGCGCGACCAAGGTAAGTTTGCAATGTACGACTAGTGACTTTCTAGATGTTTGAACGGCCACTCATAATCTTTGTTGGTTGTAGTATAAGTCATACACAGTAGCATGGTGTAAAGGTCGACATTTTAGGGTGGAACGGATCGACAAAAAGCATTTTACTCAATATTGTGGAATCATGGCAAAATTTGAACAGTTTAGTCGACGACGATCCTCTGATGCAGATCCTGTGGTGGCGGAATTCACTTACTTTGGCACGCTACAAGAGATTTTGAGGATCGATTATAAAGGATTTTTTGTCGACTTGTTCGACGTGCAATGGTTCAAGATAATCATGGAGGGTCTCAACGCTACCGTTGCATAGAGGAGATCTGGTTTTCTTGAGGTGGATTCAACTAAGAAATGGACTGACCTAAGAGACACTTTCGTACTACTCGAGCATTGTGAACAAGTAAGTATGTAAATAGTTAACATCCAATTTTAGAAGTTATGTGCTTGGAAGCTCTCATGTAAGTTATGTGGCTCTAGCAGGTGATATTTCATCCTACAAAGTCTGCATCAAACTGGTGGTACGTCATATAGGTAGCCCCTCGTAGTGCACGGACGTATGAAGGCTACCATGTGCCAATCACAATGGCATCAATGGAGCAGATCGGAGAAGATGCTCAGTCAGAAGCCGCTGAGGTGGTGCCAGACGAGCATCAAGCTGCTACTCTCTATGGGGTGCATGCAGAGGATCTACAAAATGAAACATAGGACATCTGTTTAAACAGAGAGATCTATATAGATATAGGAAGTTATGCTGGGCTATGCGAGGATGAGAGAGAAACCTCTTAAAGCCATAAATATTGTATTTGAACAATTTTGCTCCGTTTTATAATATATATTGTATTCACGTGGCTTTTTGTCTATTCCTGTCTATATGTGTCATTGCGTCATTGTATTTAATGGTCTTTGTGTCCACTCCAGGTATGTTCTCACAAGCAGGGATTATGTGCACTGCGCTCTGAGTGCGATGGAGACTGAAGCTGTAATCGTGAAGGAAGTGATCTGTCTCTGCTCATAGATGCTGCTCGTCCCACCGCTAGATCTAGTTGATCGGGTGAAAGAGACGCTAAGAAGCACTACTACTGCTTCTTAGCGTCTCTTTCACTCGATCAACTAGATTAAGTGGTGGGGCAAGCAGCATCTATGAGCAGACCTTCGCGATTGCAGCTTCAGTCTCCATCGCACCTGGAGCGCAGTGCTTTTACAAATTCAGAGAAATTCAACAAAATCTCTCTACACAGGAATCCCTCCCCCTTTATGAGTCCCCTCTCTCTCTCTCTCTACTTGTCCATGTTTTCTTCTCCATTCATTCAGTATTAAGATTAAATGTTTGTGTGTTTAATGTATATAGCGACAGTTATAGCGACGTTCCCATATCGACTCTGTTAGCGACGGTTTTAGCGACGCCAGGGAGTATAAAAACCCAATGTATTTTCGTCGCTAACAGCGTCACAAGTGCACACAACCTCTTGTAGTACCTGGATGATTTTATTCTAGTATTCTTTGATGATATATTGGTATATTCTAAAGATGCTAAGGAGCATGAGGAACATGTATGCAAGGTCTTGAGTATTCTTCAACAACATCAACTTTATGCCAAGATGAGCAAATGTGTCTTTTGTACTCTTGAAGTCAATTATCTTGGATTTATCATATCTTCTAACGGGATCTCAGTGGATCCTGCAAAGGTTAAGGACATAATAGAATGGCCACAACCCAAAACTATCAATAAAATTTGAGGTTTTTGGGTATTACAGGATGGTATAGAATATTCATAAAAAATTATGCGGTCATTGCCACACCCTTGACTCAGCTACTCAAGAAATCCTCCAAGCTTACATGGGAGAGAGAACAAGAAGATTGATTGTTTCCAATAACTGAAACAATATCTCACCTCCGCTCCCGTACTCAAGCTACCCGATTTTGATCAAGATTTTGAGGTGGTAACATATGAAAGTGGACTCGCTATAGGAGGAGTTTTAACACAAGAAGGCCGATGTAATATGACTAATTTATGAAAATTCTTAAAGTAAAAAATAATGTAATAGGCCATATTCTTTGTTGAACACGATCCGAAAGATTGTTGAATAGTCTATTAGATAGAGAGTATTAATCTTATGTAAATGAATTTAAAATATTGAGAGAGAAAATATATTCTCTTCTTTTTAAATAAACACTAAAGACATATTCAATAAAGATTAATGAACAATAGATAGTCTGGCTATAAAAAAATACAATAAAAACATAGTTAAAAATTGATATTTTTATTAATATCAATGTTTTAATTTTACGTCTTTTAGCTTAAAATACATGAGCAAGCTTAAAATAAGTTGAAAGAGTTGTGGAGACCTAGAAAAAGTGCTTTTTTGAGTCGCGACCTAAAAGATAGGTTTTTAGCCAAAAGAAGAGGTTTTTGCAATTTTGTCTACGCGTGCATTGTAGACGAGACTTGTTCCCATCGTTTTTAGTAAGTGGAAGTCTATATTCTAAGTTCGTATGACAAGGTTATGGCAGAAACAAATTACCAGCAAGAAGCTAGCCTGCAAGGAGCAACAAGTTAGCTTACAAACATATATACACAGGTAATATCTCTTTTGTTTGATCCAACCAAGAAGTGATTGTACTTTTTGATGATGTACAAAATGATATTTTTTAATTTGTTTATCATGTTGAATTGGTTGCACGAGTATGTTCTTTTGGCTATTTTGTAGACGTTACAGAAACCAATGTGATATCTACTCTACAAAGTGAAACATGATTTGTGCAAGGTGTCATGATATTGAGATTGTGATCATGTTGTGATTCGGATTATGATTGTTGTTGCCATCCAAAGATTGTGATTGTGATTGAGATTGAGAGTGTGATTGTGATTGAAATTGAGAGTGTGATTGAGATTGAGATTGAGATTGTGCATAAGATTGAGATAACGATTGTGATTGAGAGTGAGAGTGAGAGTGAGAGTAAGAGTGTGATTGAAAATTGGGATTGAGATAGCGATGGGGGTGGTCGGGAGGTTATGAAACGATCTATGCTCTTCTTGTATATTATCCATACATACTCTTTATTTCATCTATTCACTATGCGTACTCTATATTTTCCTTGTTCATCAATCTATTTCTCTCTTCTGTGTCACGTCACAAGTGGTATCAGAGCACTTTCAATTCTGCATAAGTGATGGAAGCATATGAGCAACGATTGAAGGAAAAAGAGGAACTCGTAAGAGACATGATAAAGCCGATAAAGGAAAGTGAGTAGCTAGTGAAAGTGGAGGAGAAGGTGGAAGTGGAGGCCGGGGAGAAGATGGAGGTGGAATTTGGGTAGATTTGTATTGTGGTGGAAAAGGTCCATCACTGCCTCCAGGAGGTGAATGATCAAAGAATAAGAAACAAAAGAGGAGCGATGATGAAGACGATGACAACACGGGAGAAGCTACAATCAAACAGGTCTTCAAGAAGGCTAAGCTTAATGAGATTGATAGCATAAGAAAGACAAACAAAGATTTGATATCGTGGATTGGAGAACTTGAAGATCTGGATTATGCTTTCAATACGGAGAACAAGACCACCAAATTTTTGAATGCCCGAGCAAAGTCACCGATAAGGCAATACAAACCAAGATGGCTCAATTGGAGACTAATGGTGATACTGATGATAAAGGTAAGTCATCTAACCCTTTTTTGTGATGCTTTATGCCTTTGATATATCATTTGAAAGCTTTTGTGATCAAATTCATGGGTAAAAAAAGAATTCTGAAATTAAATTTCTTACTTAATTTGAGTAGTACACATTTCTTCTTGTTCTCTGAATTGGTTGAAAATTTAAACTTGAATTTAAACTTAGAAATTGAAGGACTTGTGGCCTTAACTAGTGGTAATAAAAGTTTCATGAAAGAACCAATTATTGAAAATCACATTTTTGATTGATTATAAAGAAAAGGAAAAATAATCTTAAAATCTTTTGATGGGGTTAGGTACACTATTTATAGAGAAGCAAGAGATTCTTAATCTAGTTTTGGCCATGAAATTGATAAGGTCACTTAATAAGGGTGTGAGACTTTCATAATTTTTGCAAATAATTAAAAGATGAACCTGAAATGGAAAAGAGGGAAAATTCAAAGTATGTGGAAAGTCTTCTTGATGAGTTGAAGCCTATTTTTTCTCAAGACCTACTAGGTATGCATTCTCTTAGATCACAAGACCATGGGATAGATCTATATCTAGGATCTGAATTGTACTTTTGAGTCCCTTTCAACATCAACATAGATGAGCTTAAGGAAATAAAACTCCAACTAAACAACTTTTTGAAGAAAGGGTTAATCAGACCTAATGTATCTCTTTGGGGTAACCTTGTTATTTTCTAGGAAAGAAGAATGTGACTTATAGACTGTGCATTGACTATAAGGATAAACAAACCATTAAGAATAAATATCACCTTTCACACATTGATGAGTTGTTAAGTCAACTTAGTAGTGCACAAGTGTTTCCAAAGCTTAACGTTCTTTGTGGATTCCACCAATCAAAATCAAGGAAGGAGATATTTTCAAAATTGCTTTTCTTATACGATATGGGTACTTCAAGTTACAGTTTTGGCTTTTAGTTTGACTAATCCATCCGCGACATTCATGTGTTTAATGAAAAATATATTTCATCCATATCTTGATGACTTTATTTTGGTGTTTTTGGATGATATTTATATATATATATATATATATATATATATATATATATATAAATTCTAAGAATGAAAAGTATCATGAATTGCATTCAAGGAAAACTCTTAAAGTATTGTTTGAACATCAATTGTAAGTAAGTGTTTATTTGTCAAGGAAAGAATTGTATATATGGGAAGGGTAATCTCTAAAGAGAGCATTCACATTGATTTCGACAAAGTCAAGGCAAATGAGAAATTGCGGATAGCAAAAAACTATGAGGTATATGAGGAGTGTTTTGGAGTTAGCACAATATGAGTGAGTACATATTAAGAATTTTCCTAAGATTGTGAGATGTATAATTGAACTAACAAAGAAAAATAAGGGATGTGTATAATATGAAGTATGTCAAGCTATATTTGATACACTAAACGAAGAGGGATTGAAAATTATATTTTGAAGACTCTAAAATTAAGGAAACCCTCTTTGGTTATATGTGATGCAAGTGGGGAACAAATGGAATGTGTTTTATATAAGAAGGGAAGAGTTGTGACATATGAAGGTATAGAGTTGAGAAGGCATGATTTGAACTATCCTATGGATGATTGAGAATTAGTTAAAAATATATCTTCACTCGTCCATTACTGAATAATAGGTAGAAGCGATGTCTTCAACAATTACATGAGTACGATTTTGATTTGAAATATTTGGCTAGAAAAGAGACAAGATCACCAATACCTTGAGTCAAAGATCGATATGTAATATCATTTATGTGGTTCGTAGTGATTTGATTGATTAAGTTTGATGTGAAGTGAATAATCATCGTTTCTACTCTAGCATTATCTCTTATCTAAATCCGAGTGTTACCATGCACCGAGCGATTTTTTCCGAGCAAGGACAAACCCGAGCAAGTGTTTGTACACGATATATTAAATTTTATCGTCAACAGAATACTTGTCGTTTGTTATATATTCATGCACCACAACAAAAAGGATTATCAATGGATATACTACCTCCTAAATTCCAAAAGATCAAAGTTTACTTTTAAGAAAATAAACACAATATTTGAAAATATTATCTTCTCTCTTAGGCTCGCTTGGGATTCACATGTTTTGAGCAGAAAGTAAGATTAATAGACTGATAAGAGCTCTAGCCTTGTACTTAATGCTCAAGTCATCGTAAGTTTCTTTTTGTAAGGTCATTTGTAGTGCTCCTGTGTCTAGTACTTTGGTTCTTGATTGTCATTTATACTTGAGAGCATGTGAATCCTTCTTCATCTTAGAAGCATCAATTTGATAACAATTTATTGCACCTCATTAGCTCATTTATACACCAATCGTCTTTTCCATGTCGTCTTGCCCTATCTATACTACAAGACTGTGATCTTCATAAAAGACACCCTTCTTACACGACACATTGCTGGCAAACACCATTAATTATGAAAGACTTATTTTGTTACAATAGAATCATGTCTTTCCTTAATTGATCAATATAGGACTTTTTTAATCAATTTACAAAAACAACAACCAAAATTTATAGAGTTCTATGCCTAAAATTTTCTAGAAAGGCATCCTCATAACTGAAAAAAATTAGTTGTAAATAAATCAAATAATTAGGATCTTTTTACCATACAATATGACAGCCTCAAAGCTTAGGGGCGTGAGTCTTCATATGAAGAGCTTCTTTCACAAAAGATTGAAGATGCTACTCCTTTCTATTGTGAATCATTGTTTAAATAAGTATGGCAGATGTCAGATATCAGGAAGGCCATAGCATTCACCACTCAATGGAAAAGCACATTATAATTGGAATATGATTTACATCCTTGCTCATGTGGAATATTCATGTCACCACCAATTATAAGAGGCAAATTCTTCTCCAATCTATGAAGATCAAAGCCATGCACTACTCTAAAAGGTAGTATTGGAGCCTTCTTCACATCTGAAACGATAGTTTCAACAAGAGGGGAAGCCATTGTAGTGACTTTGCATAGTAATTTTGTTGCAAAAAAATGCAATCTTTTTTGAGCTTGTGTTTGCTCAAGATAAGATTGTATGGAAATCTTACTAGCTAGATGAGGGAAAGAGCTGCATCGTATTGAGAACGCATTGTTTTGCAATGGATCATGAAAGAACGACGCTAAGTGAGAGAAGATGCTTAGACCTCTCTCTCTCTCTCTCTCTCTCTCTCTCTCTCTCTCTCTCTGTCTCTCTGTGTCAAAAATGAGAAACAATATCACTATCAGGGGCACATTAATTAGCGATCGATTTTCAACAAAAGCGCCATAGAAAACCGGTCTTTAGTGTATTTTTAAAGCACAAAAATTAAAAATTATCGGTTAGATTTGGCAGATTAAAGTGTTAAACCCTCAAAAAATCCTAAATTTTATGTGGAGATTTTCAATGCTTTCCTTTTTCCCATTGATTCTTAGGTGTTTTGGAAAAATGTGTCTCAGCTTAATATCATACCCTTTTCAATTTCAAAAATGCCAATATGTCCCAACAATTTTTGAAAAAAAAAGTACGATACAAATCCCAAGAGATGCCAGTTGCAAAGACAAAGGACATGACTGACAAAAGGAAGGACGTGGAGTCATCTACTATAGCACGCTGGCATGAGCAATAGCATGGGTCAATGACACACAATCATTAACAAATCGTGGCCACGCAGGTTTTTGGGGGCTTGGTTATATTTTTTCATTAATCCGCTGCACTATGTCGGGCAGCGCTATGCAGCCTCCTACGTTGTTAGCGCAGTTGATTGGAAGATGCGCATGTGAAGCAGTGAGAGTTCGAGTCCAGCTTGCTAAGTTTTTGGTTGGGGGACTGTTTCGCAACCTACCTTGGCCATAAGTTGACGCAGGCAAGCTGAGAGAGAGAGAGAGAGAGAGAGAGAGAGAGAGAGAGAGAGAGAGAGAGAGAGAGAGAGAGAGAGAGAGAGAGAGAGAGAGAGAGAGAGAGAGAGAGAGAGAGAGAGAGAGAGAGAGAGACAGAGAGAGGTGCTCGCCTCTTCTCTCCTACCAAAAAATTGTAGCTTGAGCTTGAGCTTGCCAGCCCACTTTGGCCAGTATGCGGGCAGAAGTCGATGAGAGAGAGAGAGAGAGAGAGAGAGAGAGAGAGAGAGAGAGAGAGAGAGAGAGAGAGAGAGAGAGAGAGAGAGAGAGAGAGAGAGAGAGAGAGAGAGAGAGAGAGAGAGAGAGAGATAGATTTTATTATCGTCCTCGGAGGTCAAATATGACCTATGGGACCAAAGTTACATGTGATGTAGTATGTGTATGGCTGATGAGTGACTCTCGATGCTCCAAAATTGTAGTGATGAGAGTCGCAATGGAGAGCCCACACTTTGGCTGGGAGAGGAAAGTGTGTAGGTCTAAGTTATGGCTGAAAATGTGTGTGTGTGTGTGTGTGTGTGTGTGTGAGAGAGAGAGAGAGAGAGAGAGAGAGAGAGAGAGAGAGAGAGAGAGAGAGAGATGCCTCCTTGAAGGAGGAGAGAAGGTAGACAAGGCTTACCTCCCTGCGCTTCTAGGTATCCATCTTCCTGAAGCACTCTGTGTTATTAACCTCACCTGAAGCTTTCCATTCTCGACCCACCACACGTACCTACTATCAATTCAAGCTTCCCTTGTGTTGCAGTACGTCATCCTTTGCACCCACACAATGAGCTCCAGGCAAAGTGCCCAAGACTTCTGCCCTTCCTCTCCTCCTGATAGCCAAATATTGAGCCCAAGCTTCCATGGCGGCCTCGACCACAACCACAACCACAACGTATATTTTGATTTCAATCGAAGTAACACGAGTACTACTGGAGACTCCCATAACATAACCTCTCATGAAGACTTTAGCCTTAGGGAATACAGCACAGACTCTTGTGGAGGCCCACCTGGCATGAACAAGAGCATTATATGTTCCCATGAAGAGCTCACAGGTTTTCAAAGGTTCTGGAACCGTAAGTGGGAGGTTATGTGGAAAGAGGTGAAGCTTCAAGGTTGCTAGCAGGCCCAATGATTGCTGTCAACTTTTCGCAGATGGCGTTCCAATTTATTGCCGTCGCATTTGTCGGCCACTCGGGTGAGATTGCCCTGTCTAGCAACTCCATAGCCAATGTAACAGGCGTATGCATGATCTCTCTCTCTCTCTCTCTCTCCTCCTTTGACATATGCATGATACGAGGGCAGTGAACTCTCTCTCTCTCTCTCTCTCTCTCTCTCTCTCTCTCTCTCTCTCTCTCTCTCTCTCTCTCTCTCTCTCTCTCTCTCTCTCTATGCGTCTCATAAGCAATCTCGGAGTGAATTCTCTACTGTTAGGCAAGGATTGTGGTGCCAGGAAGGGGGATCTTGATCTCTCGTAGTGTAACCTGTGATAAAGAGAGGTAGATTGCACAGACACTGTAGACATGGGTATATAGAGCTCCATGCAGTGCTTAGGAGAGTGGCGAAAGCAACACGCTTGGGAGGAGAGTGCAGAGACGAGGAGGAAGCAAGGACGAGGAAGAAGCGGGGTGAGGGGCGACGAGCAGAATATTCTCACTTAATGGATTTTATTTGAAGTTGAGCGAGTAGGAGCTATGTAGGATCTATTAGCAATTACAAAAGCAAGAGCTTTAGGTTTACAGAAGCTAATCCACAACAGCCAAAAAACTAGTGCTAGTAGAAGACCAAGATCGCAATTCCCACCACCGAGCACAACAAAAAGATACAATATGTGCACTAATTAAGCTAATCTACAGCCGAAAAACTACTGCTAGTAGTAGTGTAATTCCCACCGAGAACAGCAAAAAGATACAATATGCACTGATGGGACATGTTTTTCTACTAAGTCCTATATTTTTGACTCATCGATCGGCACTGCCTTCTCCGCAACTGCCTCACTACCAAACTGCTCCAGGTTGGAGAGCCTACCCTTCTTTCCCATTTCGTGGTATCATTCCATCCCCATCCGCTCTTTTCATGTCTACCCTCTCTTGATGCGCCCTTCCGCAAGGCGCCGCTTCTGCGCTTCCAAGGTCTTGCCTCCAGTGCCTCCAAGAATGACCGTCTCTCTAGCGCAGGCCTTCTAGTCAAGCTCCTCGCGAGATTCCATCGTCTTCAACGGTGTGGTTTCTCTTGAAAAAAACACAAGGCTGCTAGCAAAGATAACGTTAACCGCCTCAAGCGAGTAGTGTTGGCTTATCTCTCTCTCCCCCTCTCTCTCTCTCTCACACACAGTTTTTTTTTAAAACTATGTGTGTGTGTGTGTGTGTGTGTGTGTGTGAGAGAGAGAGAGAGAGAGAGAGAGAGGGAGAGAGAGGTTGGGTTCAGACGAGGCGAAGGTTGCGTGAGGCGTATGTCCTCTCTGGCAGACACCCATTGGGCAAAAGAAAACATGTGATCTCTAGACCCTCCTTGTTGTGCAGAGTTTGCACCATTACAGCAGAGTTTGCTAGCCTGTCTCATGTGAACATCACGAGCGGAGGCATAGAAACTGCAGCATGCTTGGCTTGGAATAGAAAGGGCATCCATGCTTCAGTCGAGAGAGAGTGAGAGATAGCATTCGCATTTAGTTTGATTCGCATCCTATTTTATTTTAAAAAAATCGTAGCACCTATTTAGTTTAGTTTGCTTTCCAAAAAAAAAGAAAGAGAGAGAGAGAGAGAGCTAAGCAAGTCTCCATCGATCTTTTTTTGACATCGCTCTCTCTCTCTCTCTATCTATCTCTATCTCTCTCTCTCTCTGATCTGTACGTGCTTCGATGTAATTTCTCTTTGTAAAAAAAAAAGCGATGGAGACTGGCTTAGCTCTCTCTCTCTCTCTCTCTCTCTCTTCTATCCTCTCTCTCTTCTCTCTTCAGGTTGAGAGAGAGAGAGAGAGAGAGGACTTCCAACACCCACATCTTTAAATTGGATGTTCCTAGTATCAGTAAAAAGGATGTACAATGCATATGCATGAAGATGGTACCTTGGAAATTAGTGGGGAGTTCAAGAATGTGGAAGAGAAAGGATCCGTGACATGGTATGCCGCAGAGAGATTGCTTGGCCATTTTGTTCGACAATTTCAACTGCCTGATAATGTCAAATTGATGATGTGAAAGCTGTAGTTGAATTTGGTGTGCTAACCATCACTATCCCTAAGAGACACCAAGTGAATTCCGTCGCCAGAAATGTGCCTGTTTAATAAGCAAGCTTTAACAAACAATGCTACTTATTTAATGTTCTACCTGCTATTGTTGCTTGCTTCATTAGAAAAAATGTAAAAAGGAAATGGTATAGTGGCTGTCAATGTGCGTCTTTCTTTGTCAGAAAAAATGGAAAATGCAATGTGCTAGTCGAGGATATGTCTGCAAAATGTTTTAAGGGTGTGTTGGTGCCGCTCATGCACATATGTCCGCACACAGCTTTGTGCGAGGCAGTTGTGACACAACTTAAGAGGAAGATGTCAATGGTCTTTCCGATTGGGCACAATGAGATAGTAAGCAGAAGGCAGTGTTCAACGGGGAGAGAGAGAGAGAGAGAGAGAGAGAGAGAGAGAGAGAGAGAGAGAGAGAGAGAGAATCATGCCTACCCATTCTCGTGTAGCACATATATGGAGGTCCATGGGGCGGATTGAGGAGGAGGGTGTCAATCTCATTGAGGGCAGGCTTAGATCAAAGTCGAGGTTTGGTATCTCTAAACGCTACTCAAGAAAATAGAGAGAATCGTAGACACGAAGCACTTCCTATTGCCATGTGGCAGTTTTTGTTGTGCTTGAAGTCACCTAAGAAATCATGTTTGGTTTTTGTTTTGTATATGTGCCTTGCCCTATCTCGCTCGCTTTAGGGATTGCTCGAAAAATCTCGCTCGACCTTTGAGATTCCTCTCTAAATCCTCATGTGAGAGAGATGTTTGAGAGGAAATTTTGTTTGCACAAGGTAACTTGTATTATAATGATTGCTTATGTGTGTATCTGGAACATCAAATTTTATACGAATGTCAAAATATATTCTTTTCAAGATAATCTCATTTTAAACAAAAGATATGAGATAGTGAAATAGTCATTTTAAGGATAGAACTAGAAATCATTTTGATTGTACAGTTGGGTAGCTTAGAAGTAGAATTCCTCTCTTAAAGTTTTGGTTAAGTAAGATGTATCCTGAAAATGATGCCTCTTGGATTGACTTTGATGTTTTGTATGCTGAAAACTCCTCCTTCCAACTCTGAGGACAAGGTTAATTTTGATAAGGGGAGAATGTATTAGGACTAGTTTATGAAAATTCTTAAAGTCGAAAAGAATGTAATAGGCCATATCTTTTGTTAAGCACGATTTAAAAGAATGTAATAGGCCATATCTTTTGTTAAGCATGATTTAAAAGATTGTTGAATAGTCTATTAGATAGAGAGTATTAGTCTTATGCAAATGAGTTTAAAATATTGAGAGAGAAAATATATTCTCTTCTTTTTAAATAAACACTAAAGACATATTTAATAAAGATTAATGAATAATAGATAGTATGGCTATAAAAGAATACAATAAAAAAGTAGTTAAAATTGATATTTTTTTATTATTATCAATGTTTTATTTTTACGTGTTTTAACTTAAAATAAGTTAAAAAAGTTGTGGAGACTTAAAAATAGCGTCTTTTTGAGTGGCGACCTAAAAGATACGTTTTTAGCCAAAAGCAGAGTTTTTTTCGCAATATTGTCCATGCATGCCTTGTAGACCAGACCTGTTTCCATCATTTTGAGTACCTAGAAGTCTATATTCTGAGTTCATATGACAAGGTTATAGAAAAAACAAATTGCTAGCAGCAAGAAGCTAGCCTACAAGCAGCAATAAGTTAGCTTACATATATACACAAATCATATCTCTTTTGTTTGATCCAGCCAAGAAGTGATTGTACTCTTTTATGATGATAAAAATTCTGTTTTCTAATTTAGTTATTGTGTTGAATTGGTTGCACGGGTATGTTCTTTTGGCTATGTTGTAGAAACCAATATGATATCTACTCTACAAAGTGAAACAGGATCTGTGCTAGGTGTCATGATATTGAGATTGTGATCGTGTTGCGATTTGGATTATGATTGTTGTTGCCATCCAGAGATTGTGATTGAGATTGAGAGTGTGATTGTGATTGAGATCGAGACTGTGCACAAGATTGAGATTGATATTGAGATTACGATTGTGATTGAGAGTGAGAGTGTGATTGAAAATTGGGATTGAGATAACGATAGGGGTGGTGGGAGGTTATGAAACAAGCTATGCTCTTCTTGTAAATATTATCCATACGTACTCTTTATTTCATCTATTCACTCTGCGTACTCTGTATTGTTCTTTTTCATCAATCTATTTCTCTCACCCGTGTCGTGTCATAGCAGACCAGTTGCCTACACTTCCAAAAAATTAAGGCTTCATGTGTTGAACTATCCAACTCATGACTTGAAATTATTAGCCATTATTCATGCTCTCAAGCTATGGAGACATTATCTATTGGGATGCCAATTTTAACTTATCATCACTGATCACCAGAGTCTAAAATGGATCTTTTCCCACCCAACTCTTAACATGAGACAAAGATGCTGGATAGAACTTCTTTAGGAATATGATTTTCAAATTAAATACAGACCCGGTAAGGAAAATGTGGTTGACGATGCCCTTAGCAAAA
The DNA here is from genome assembly GCF_014529385.1 of Adiantum capillus-veneris. Lineage (NCBI taxonomy): Eukaryota > Viridiplantae > Streptophyta > Polypodiopsida > Polypodiales > Pteridaceae > Adiantum > Adiantum capillus-veneris. Next base: position 7,750,149 of record NC_140934.1, read on the forward strand.
AATCCTTCCTTGGAGCCATCTCGATGGCCAACAATCCAATATTGGTGGATAAGGTGAGGGAATGCTCACAGAAAGATAAGTCCTATCTTCAAATCATTCAAATCCTCAGCCAGGAAGATGCAATAGAAAAAGAAAAAGCCCTAGTTAAGGACCATTCTATGGAGGATGGCCTGCTTTACAACAGACATCGACTTTACATTCCTAAGGATACCTCCCTAAAGCAGCTAATCTTCATGAAGGTTATGATATCCTCGTAGCAGGACACCTAGGATATGCAAAAACTCTTAATGCCTTGAGGAAAAGCTATTTTTGGACCGGAAGGAGGGGAATGTACTTCGATACATCAAACAATGACTCTCTTGTCAGAGAAACAAGACTGAACGATTGATGATGCCAGGAAAGCTGCAACCCTTAGACATACCTCAAATGAAGTGGGAATTCATTAGCATGGATTTCATCACGAGTCTTCCACGGTTCAGGGAGGGTATGACTCCCTAATGGTAGTCATGGATATGCTCACTAAAGCATCTCACCTAATACCAATAAAAACCACTTACACCGCATTAGATATATAAGCCGAATCTTTGTTAAAGAGATCGTTAGACTACATGGGCTTCCAAAGAGAATTATCAGATAGGGATGTAAAGTTTACTTCCAAGTTTTGGTAAGCTCTATTAGAAGCTTTAGGAACACAACTATGCTTTAGCTCAGTATATCATCCTCAGATGGACGGACAGACAGAATGGGTAAACCAAGTAATTGAAGATTTTCTTTGAGCTTATTTGCAGTAGAGAACCCCACAAGTGGATTCAATTTCTTCCCTTGGTGGAATTTGCCTAAGGAAATGGAAGCCTAGACCAAAGCCATACGACAATATATTGAAGTGGCTAAGGATCGTCAAAAACATTATGCGGACCAAAAACGATCCAATCGAATCTTCAAGCAAGGAGACAAGGTCTTTCTTCGAGTGCGACAAAAAAGAAGCAACCTATCTCTGGGAAAATTAAAAAAGCTTAGTCCCATGTATTGCGGTCCTTATGAAATAATTAAGGTCCTCATTGATCAAGCCTACAAATTGAAGCTGCATGAACATATCAAAGTTCATGATGTATTTCACATTAGCCTATTAAAACCCTACATCCCAAATCCCAATCAAGTATTGGAGGACAAACAGATTGTAATGCAACAATAAGGAGTGCTTGAATTTCAGCCAGATTGTATCCTTAAAATCAACAAAGAAAGAACTCTTAGAAATAGAGTAATCATGGAACATTTGGTAAAGTGGAAAGATTATCCCACTGAAAATGCCACTTGGGAAGATGAAACCTCTCTTTTCAAAGACTTTCCCAATTTCGTTTGAGATGAGGGCATCTCAAATTCTTAAGTTGGGATGATTGTAAGGTTTCCACTTTTCTATCTGCAAGGAAATGAACTCAAAGCTTTAAAAGAAAGCATTGGACGTACAAACATGTAAAACATTATCTTGAAAGCAGCTAAAATTGGTATTTTAAAAATCTTAAGCACAACAAACCTATAGCTAGGAACTCTCAGAACTAAATTTGGGTAAAGATTGACAGTGCTATCCTTTCTAAAAGATTCACTGCCACTTTTAATTGTAAAAATAAATGGATGGTTTTTAGTAATCATTAAAGCTTATGGATTTCATTATAACCCTTATATATTTATCAAAATAACAGAAAATAACACAAAGAATTAGTAGATTTGATTTTTAAAATAGACAGGTGTTGGTAAGGTCCATCACTGACCTCCCAAGGACTGAATTAGCAGCAGGGGGTGCCATCTTGAGCCTGGGGACTGCTTGAGTTGCAAACAACTACCAGATTCAGTCTATGAGAGCGCGTGAGTGCCAAAAAAGCTATAAATAGGACCCTAAGCTTCTCATTTTCACTCAGACTAAAAGTCCTTGCCACAAATCTCTTGTGCAAGAGAGACATTTCACAAAAATCACTAAGAGAGAAAAATCTAAGTGATTAAGCAAGATAATTATGCTAATCTCAATTAATTAGCAATTTATATCTAATTTTTAATTAATCTATTAATTAAAGAAGATTATATTATTATCTATTATTAAACACTCTATCATATATTATTTATGTGTTTATTATTAATCTTAATAAAGATTATGAATCTACTTAATTACTAATCCTAATTAAGATTAAAATTGATTAAGTTTTATCTTAATTAATGAGAATTATATTGATTAAGTTTAGTTAACTCTAAGATAATTATATAAACTTATTTATACTATTAGGAAGCTAAAAAAATTATCTCATATTTTTTGATTAATTTTTGTAATAAATTAGGCAAAAGTTAGCTATTTTTAGCTTTAAAATTAAAGAAAAACTTGGTAAACCACCTTAACAAGTCATAAGATAAATTAATCTAGCTATTCAATTAAACTAAAATTGATTAATTTTAGCTATGAATTTAAGGGAGAAACTAGCTAATCAACTTAGATAATTATAAGATAATTATTAGAGTTAGTAAATATTATTAGGAAGCTGTGATAATTATCTGATTAATAAAAAATTAATTTAGCTTTTTAATTAAGCTAAAATTGACTAATTTTAGCTGTAAATTAAAGGTAGAAATTAGTGAATCAACTTAAATAACTATAAAATAATTACGAAAGTTTGAAAATATTTTTAGTAAGCCTTCATAATTATCTCATCAACAAAAAGTTAATCTAGCTATTAAATTAAGCAAAAATTGACTAATTTGAATTGTAAATTAAAATAGAAACTAGTTAATAAACTCAAATAGTTATAAGATAATTATTAGAGTTAGTAAACATTATTAGTAAGCCATGATAATTCTCTCATTAACAAAAAATTAATCTAGCTATTAATGAAGCTAAAATTGCCTCATTTTAGCTCAAAATTAAAAGGGGAAACTAGCTAATTAGCATAAACAATTATAATGATAATTATTAAAGATAGTAAACACATTGGTAAAGTAGGTAATTAGCTTATGCCATAAAGTTAGTTTAGCTAATTACTTAACAAAAAATAGACTGATTTTAGTTGTAAATTAGAAGGAGAAATTAGCTAACTAGCTTGGATACTTACAAGATAATTATCAAAATTAGGAAAATTTATCATCTAATTATGATAAATATATCATAATTATTTAATAAGTTTAAGTAATTATAATAGATTAAAAATAATATTTTAAGCTATAATTTAATTAGGACAAATATAAGTTACTATTAAAAACTTTTTAAGAGAATTACTAAAAGTATAAACTATTGATAAGATGTTGAGAAAATTCAATCTTTAATTGATTAGATAATGAATCTAATCAATATTAAGAAAAAATAAGCAAATTTAAGGCTTAATAAAAGAAGAAAAAATAGAAAAAAAGATGCAAAAACTTATAAGAAAATTAAGGGAGCTTAGAAAACCCTTAAGGAAGGTAAGATAAAATTATCTTACTTATTAAAAAAAAGAAATTACTAGGTCAAGAAATTACCATTTATAACTACAAATTTAGTTGGGAGAAAAAAGAGGAATTAGATTCAATATAAAGGTAAAGTCAAGTTTTTGCCGATTTACATAATATATATACATCTTTTTTAAGGATAGAAGTCATGGCAGCAAAGAGGACCTGAGCAAACCCTCAATCTAATGAAGAGGAAAATATTTCCAAGAGAGCTAGAGCGTTGCACGACGACGAGGTCGGGCCTAGTAGTAGACCTACATATGAAAGCATTCAAGCCCCAACATTGTAGAAAATGCGAGACTAGTCCCAGGTGGGTATTCATTTTAAGATGAATAATTCAAGTTTTTCTTTAAGTATTAACGTTGCATACGTTAAACAAGGAGTAAGGAATTAGGAAAAGTAAAACTAAACTGGTTGAAAATGGAAGACATCTTCTAAGAAACCAATGTGCATTTGTTTGTAAATTAGGAAGGAATTGTTTGGGTTAAGGTTGGTTGATTTAGGAAAGAATGATTGGTCATCCTTAAGACAACTTATCTCAAGACACCTCTAATTCCTTTGAATATTTTCACTTCAGATGATGAGTAATGATAGCTTGTCAGCCATGGATGAGTTGGTTTCCCACATGTACTTGGAGTCTTTACCTCCTACATGTGTATGCTTATGGATACCACTTAGAAAACCGCCTGATTATATGGGCAAATGGTTTGGCATATGAGTGCCCCGAACTTTGGGTGATGGATTTCCACTCGGATTAGAAATAAGGAAGGGTGCTGTTTGTCTCACCCATGTATAGGTGTGCTTGAGACAAGTGGAGTATGTGTCAGGGTTGTCAGGAGATATTATAAGTGATCGTACCTTGTCTTAAGTTTAAAGATGCTTGCTTTTTGAAAGACTGTTTTTAATGCTGATTTTCAAGACTTGTTCCTAACAATTACTGTGCAAAAAAGCTAAAAATGAAACCATTATTTTAAATGTTAAAACACATGTGGTAGTAATTAGGAAACAAAAGAATCATGTGTGAGTGCAGGGTGGTAAGTGGGGATTGACTAATATCATAATAACTAATATCTAATTCTCCTAAATAATTTTCTCATGTTAAATTGATCATTTAATATGGGGAAGTACCAGGGAGAAAAAAGCTAGAATATTGGTAAGGCTGGCAGACTAGTCTCACGGTAGTGATCCAAAGGAGGGAAAATAGGGATCCAAAGGGGGGGCATATGCAAAAGAGCAATGTGCATAAATGGTGCTTCAAAGACTATAGGGTTTAGCCCATTAAGACTTCCAAAAATCTTAGTTTCCAAAATGAAATGAAATGCTCAATGGTCAAACCTTAGGGAAATTTGGATGCTTGTGGGAAGACTCAAAAGTCTTCCCACATCCCAATCAAGGAGGGGGCGAGCCATTTTTGTAGGGGATGAGAGAGAAACACACACAAAGGGCATAGTGGACACATGTTAGCTTCCTAGCCCAGTTGCCCCCAAGGTGCATTCAAATCCTATTGGATGGCCATAGAGGTGGACCAATGAGAATTAGGCTAGAGTAAATTTAGTTTAATTCATTTAAAAACACTTGATAAAAGAACCAATAGAAATTAAGCTCTCTAGAAGACTATTAGACAGTCTACCAAGGGGTCCAATGAGAATTCAGCAGCCCAATGGCTTGCATGATTCCTAGTGGCCATAAGTCTAAGAGGTCCAATGAGAGTTTAATTGAATTATTTAAATACCTAAAGCTCTCACAAAAGGGGGAAGGGGGACACATGTTACAAGACTAGCAATTATGCTTCTAATTTATGATTGGCTAAGCTTTACAAGGGTCAACGGGATGCCAACATGAGCATTTAGCAAGAGGGGTTGACCAAGAGAGAGAGAGAGGGGGATGATTTTTGCAAGGAATTATCACACACACACACACTCACACACTCACACAACTCATGTGTGGAGCAAAGAACTCTCTCTCCTTCTCCAAGCTTTAATGGAAAGCTCATCATCTTCTCCAAGCTTTTGAGAAGGGAGGCCTACACCAACAACTCTTGGCTTTGTGATGCAAATCCAACCAAGAGCCAAGCTTCAATGCATGCTCATCTCCTCTACCATGCTAATTACTAAGCTATGCTAAGCTAATAAGAGTGATTATGTGAGGAGAAATACTTCTTTCTCGTAACAATACTTCTTTTTTCTCTCGATCTACTCTCATACCCTACTAGCTCTCACCATTTTCGAAGGTGTGTGAGGTCTTGGGTCTGAGATCGTGAGGGAATTGATGTTGTGGTTTCAAGTGTAAGCTTGGTGCTTGAAGCTTCCATCTTCATTGCACCAGCAAGTTATTGAAGGAACACAAAGTATTGTATTGTAAAATGTCTCCCTTGATGGGGGAGACCTATAATACAAAGCCTTTTGGAAAGGGGACCGGCTCCATGTAAATCCGGTCCTCAACTGTTGTCAATAGCTTAATTTCTCTCTGCCTATCTAACTAGGTGTTATGCTTTTGTTGCTCTCTCCATCCAAGCACTCTTGCTATGCTCATTAGGAATCTATTCTGAATGAAATGCTCACTATGTCTATGTTATTTTCCACTACACACAAGTTACTAAACCATTAAATGTTACAACTAAGGTTGGAAACATGGACGGGTGGACCTGATTAGTCAGGTAACTATCCATCCTTGCACGCTAAAAACGTTTAGAAAACTTCTCCACCTAGAAGTGGAGTTCACTAGTGGTTGTGCCCTGACATCTGTTAGGGAGAAAAGAGTGTTGGTAGAGAATACCTTACCCAATTTGTGGAAGTTATGGGACAAAAAAGTTTTGGATTTTAAAGCTGTTGTCCCGTTCATGCTGTGAGACAAAACTAGGTCTTCTTGTAGGGCTATAGACCCAAGCCATTGTCAATGGTAACCCCTGGACCCTTCTTACTTAGAGACTTTGACTTTTAATAGGCCTAGAGACATGTCAAGGACCCCATCGCAGCTTGATATTGGTGGGTTGGGGATTGCTCAATTACAACCTGAAAACCCATCAACAAATGATACATCTCCTTACTTGCTACATCATCTAGCAGTTCATCGGTATATGGGATCGGGTTGGGATCGAATATGATGACTACATTCAACTTTTGGTAGCTAGCACATAGCCTCAATTTTTTTATTTTTCTTTGTCATGATGATGATTGGAGACAACCAAGTTGCTTTATCGATAGGTGTTATGAAACCAACCTGAAGAAGCTTATCAAATTCTTCTTTCACTCTAACGACATAATTGGGGTTCATACGATACCTTTGTTGTTGAACGGGCTTGGCATCTTTAATCAAAACAATTCTATGTTGAGCAAAATGGAGGATTCAATCAATTAATTTATTTCCATGTATGACTACAAAGATATCTTTGAAATCTTTCAAAAACTCCTCAAGCTATGTTTTGAGCTCACTATCCAAGCAAGCATTGATCCTTGTTGGCTTGGGATCCTCCGCATTGTAGAGTTTCAAGTCCACTAATTCTTCTAGATCTTTGTATGCCGATAGATCATTTGGCTAGCTCATCAACAGATTTCACTAATCTTATTAGTTTTTATCCATCTCAAACTTAAAAACACCTAAACTAACTACTATCCTAAGCAGTGTAGATCTTTTGACATCTATGTGCTAGGTAAAACCTACTTTATTTATGGTAAGCCATCAAGAGGCAATGACTCTCTCCTGATGCTTGCTCAAGCTCCAACATTTTTTTGGTATTCTTTGCCTTTCATCTTTTTTGGTCATATGCATCCACCAAAATGTATTGCAACAATAAGAAAGCCAGACATACCTGCCTATCAAAATCCACAACACTCATATAATCTTCTCCAAAAAAACAAAGTTCTTTTGTGCAAAACTTTTTAGAATGCTTCAAGTCAAATGGTACACATGTATGTATGATATTATATTTGTGTGTGTACATGACATTGATGCATAGGTGTTACACGAATGTTAGAAATACGTATGACAATATGTGTGTGTGTGTGTGTGTGTAGATTCTCCCCAAATTATGGCCATGAATCTTCCTCACTCTAAAGATATTATGGGCATGCCGTGGTGATAATTGTGTTGTGTGTTTTGATTGGTCATCTTTTTAGTGATGACTGATTACACCTTGATGGCTAGCAAGTTGTGAGGCATTCATGTAAGATGATGATGCCATAGAGATAATCCTACCAAGGCAGCAAGCGGATCAAAAGATACAGGTTTATACATGAATTTCCCTCAAGAGTTTCTAGAAACCATGCATCAGAAAATGATACTACAACTAGCGTACTAGTTGATCATAGGTCCATGTCAACAAGATACATCTCTAGTGGATAGAGAAGGAAAAAAACTTAATGTAGAGGAGGAAGCACATGAAGAAGCATTTGCATGGGAGAAATTTGGGAGGATAATTGAAAACACTTACATTGATTGGGTTTGAGTAAAGTCTTAAGGATAAGTATATGAGGAGTTCACCTCCCAACAAGTACAACAAGAAGAAATCACGAGCCAAGTGAATGAGCCTCTTGCCAAGGGTGATTGAAGTGACTTTATCTCCCTTCTATTCACCCATGCTTTCTTGGTGAATAATGGTTTTTGCAAACTTTGCATAGATTGTAGGGTTCTAAATAAGAAGCATGAAGATTAGGTCACCAATATCAAGGATGGATGGTATGCTTGATGGATTACATGGTTCTACTTGCTTCAATAGGATCAATCTAAAGAGTTGATAGCATCAATCACGATTGCTTTGAGAACTGTAGAAATTTTGGGTGCATCTACTTTCCATGCATCTACTTTTGGGTGGATCAATGTGTGCATTAGGCCACCAAGGGGTAGTTTTGGGCTAGTTTGCACACCACTTGTGAGAGGATTAAAGAGGTGAATATTGGTTGAAAAAATATAATTTTGTAGCACAAGAAAGCACTCATTTGACATTAGTATAATGCTAGAAATTCAGCGGATGATGGAGCTTCCATCAGACCTTTGTGAAATACAAACGCACCATCATAGAAAAACTTGCCTCAAGAAAGGCAAATCCTGTCGCTTTGCCTTCCCAAGGTTCCCCATGCCATTCACAATCATTCTCAGACCGACTAGCAATGACTACGACAACCAGATGAGAAGCAAGAAAACTTTTAAATGCATTCATAATAGCCTCGATACACTTCCCACTAAAACTAGCATTTCCTTTGAGGAATGGCTACAAAGCCTTCATTTGACATTCGAAGGATATACTTTGGCAATAACAAACTCACTATCCACAGCAATAATTTTGTAGCACAAGAAAGCACTCATTTGACATTAGTATAATGCTAGAAATTCAGCGGATGATGGAGCTTCCATCAGACCTTTGTGAAATACAAACGCACCATCATAGAAAAACTTGCCTTAAGAAAGGAAAATCCTGTCGCTTTGCCTTCCCAAGGTTCCCCATGCCATTCCAATCATTCTCAGACCGACTAGCAATGACTACGACAACCAGATGAGAAGCAAGAAAACTTTTAAATGCATTCATAATAGCCTCGATACACTTCCCACTAAAACTGGCATTTCCTTTGAGGAATGGCTACAAAGCCTTCATTTGACATTCGAAGGATATACTTTGGCAATAACAAACTCACTATCCACAGCAACAATCTTCTTGAAATGAAACATGAAGAACATTTATACAAACAATTTCAACCCCACAATTGCAACACTATGGGATGCAAACACTGATATTCAATTCGTCTTGAACGCACATGGTGCAGCAAGTTATTGCACATCATACATGAGAAAAATCGACAACACATTGATAGCAGCAATAAAATCTCAATTTGATATTTGTGTGGCTAACAATGCAACAACAATTGAGCGGCTATGTAAGGTCGGCAACACTATTCTCAACACACAACAAATTAGTGCACAACAAGCATCTTACATAGCGCTATCGTTACCACTCCATACTACAACTCGTGACTTTGTATACATAAGTACTAACCCTCCCGATCAACGTGCATTAGTTCTCAAAAGTAAAGCATGTCTACAAAAACTACACTCATCTGACACAAACATATTCTTCCAAAACATTATTGATAAATATGCTGAAAGACTACAAAGTCTCCATCATCTATGCTTGGCTGAATATGCATCAACAATTAAACAAGACGGAACGACTTACAAACCATTGCGCAAAACTAAGATCATAATATTTGTGAAATATAATATTCTTAAAAACCCAGAAGACCACTATAGAGAACAATGCTTGTTATACCTTCCTTGGACCAATAACGAAGAGCAACATTTGACAGAATCCTGTACATGGAGTGATGTATATAATGAATATATACAAGCCATTAAATCAAATGAACTCAAGTTCAATAAAGACCCAAGCCCAATAGAAAAAAACCAAATGCACTACATTTCCTCCCCAACCACAACTAGTACAACCAACAATGACTTACATGCCTCGAATGAAGCAGACATTCTTAATGACCTGCAAATTAATATGCACTCTAAAAACACTTTCCACTTGCAACATTTCAAGTACACCTCCATGAAAAATGATGACTTCCATGCAGCCATTGACAAATTAAATGACCAACAACGACACATATTTGACGATATAATGTTAAAAAAACGAATTCAACCCAACAAACAAATACACCTCTTTCTCATAGGACGTGCAGAAACAAGAAAAACATTCACATTACTATTGTTAGTAGAAGCATTGCAATGATTTTACAACCATAGAAGCGCACCACGTACAGAATCTCCAACCTAAGTTTTAGTGATTAAGGATGATGTTGTGTAGGGTTAAGGGGACAAGGGCATTCAAGAAGCTAGTTTTGAGTAAGCTTTTCTAGCCTTTTTTTAGACACATGTAGGATGTGGACCAAGGAGGTCACTTTCTCTCTCTAGTTTTTTGAAAGTGAAGGGACTAAAGGGGTGTGGCCACATCAGCAAAAACGTGGGTCATTAAGAGCCAAAATTTGACGTTTTTTACTGACCCACATGTTTGCTGATGTGGCCACACCCCTTTACTCCCCCCAACATATATACATATGAAAAAATCATTTTTTGACCTTTTTTTAAACCTACAAACACTGGAAGTCCACTTTTTTAACCCCCCCCCCCCCCCAAAAAAAAAAAAAACCCTTTGTTCTCTCCTCCTCCTCCCTCCTCTCTCCCTCTCCTCTCCCTCCCTGACCCCTTCTCTCCTCCTCCTCCCCTCTCTCTCCTTCTCCCCCCCTACCCCCTTCTCTTCTCCCATGTTCCTCGTTCTCCCTCCCCCCTCTCTCTTTTCATTCTTTGCTTCCTCACGCAACAGCTTCTATGGTGCTCACAAACATCACAAGTGTATGCCTCCACCACCATGTACTGTGCACAACAAAAGCGTACATATTTTCTTGTCGGTGGCGTTTGCACTAAAGTCCGCATGTGAGGGTGAGTAAAGGTCATCCTAGGAAACTTGTACCATCGGTGAGACAAATGTTGATGGTTCTTCAATATCTTGGGTGGGAAGAAGTAGGCTTGTTAAGATATTGCAATTGGTTGTGTATGGGTGCAGGTGCATCTTTGCATTCGTGGATGCACATATGTCAAGCTCTTCAACTCAAAACAATGGCATTACAAGAAAGTGTTGCCTCTTCTAAGAGGGAGGTTGAAAGTATCCAACAATAATTGTAAGAAAAGGATGTGTACATTACTAAGCTTGCCAATACCATCAAGTATTTGAAAGAAACACCCCTTGGTAAAGGTAACAATATACTTCTTACTTTTGGTTGTGTTCTTCTTATCATAGACTTTGAAGTCTAAGGTGTTGCCTCTACTTGTTTTGTAGTGCTTGGTTCAAAGGTTTCTTTTGTGCACAAATAGTGAAAGGTTGCAAGTTAGAGAGGTCAAGTGTCACCACTTTTTCTCTAAAACAATCTTCTTTGTTACATCTTGCAGGTAGGTGCTTCAAATCCATGCTTATTGAGGTGGGTAATCTCATCCTAATGTATATTAAAGGATTATTGGATAAAAATACTTGCAAATTTGTACAGCATATACTTAACAAGTTCCTTTATTATACAACTTACAAATGTTGACTTCATACATGTTTTTGTTTGCAGAACATGTCTCTAACGCGTCATGATACAAGGTGACCTCTTACTATGCTAGTTAAGTGGAGTTTCTTGCAAGAATGGCTCAAGGAATTGGCATAACACAAAGCTTTTACGATGTGGCTCCCACTACACCAAAAATCATTATGCTTTCATGGAGATATTCCTAGTAGGACAATGCAACAACTCTTCATCAACAACACACCCTTTCCTAACATGAGGGCACCCCCACCAAAGATATTTTTATGTGATAGGTCACCCATGAACAGACCATGTCATGGAATGGATGTAAGAACTATGACCGCACTACCCCTTGGAAGTTGTTCACGAATGTATGTTTATCAATATTGATGAGAATAAATTTAGACTTTTTTGTTTGTTGATGTGTAAGAGCACTCTAGGTCCGTCATGATACAAGGTGACCTCTTACTATGCTAGTTAAGTGGAATGGCTCAAGGAATTGGCATAACACAAAGCTTTTATGATGTGGCTCCCACTACACCAAAAATCATTATGCTAACATGGAGATATTCCTAGTAGGACAATGCAACAACTCTTCATCAGCAACACACCCTTTCCTAACATGAGGGCACCCCTACCAAAGATATTTTTATATGATAGGTCACCCATGAACAGACCATGTCATGGAATGGATGTAAGAACTATGACCGCACTACCCCTTGGAAGTTGTTCACGAATGTATGTTTATCAATATTGATGAGAATAAATTTGGACTTTTTTGTTTGTTGATGTGTAAGAGCACTCTAGGTCTACCATATTTTAGATTGTTTGATAAGTGAAATAAGTTTTCTACTCATTTAAAGTGTAAATTTATAATTGTTTAATAAGATTGTACATGAGAAGACATGATAGAGTCCAAGAGATCTTCACGGAATAAATCTCGATGAGATTCCTACCATGCACTTGTGACACCATACCTCTCCTTGAACTCTTTGATTTCTATCGTTGTGGGCAGACTAAGGGAAGCCCATTGTCAAAGTTTTAGCAATAACTTTTTTTTGAAGGAAATTTATGTTATTTTCAAGTTTGTACACAGTCTAGTATTTCATTCTGACTGTTTCCTTCAATTTCAAATTTTGACCAAGGCCACTCCTTGGAAGCCACTTTTGAAGGTGTTAGGGCGAGATTTTGGGAAAGTTTTTTATGTAGGAAATACAATCCTTAACACAAGAAAAAACATTGGTTCTTTGAGTATTTTCAGATTCCATGGTTTTAATGCTCGCTGGAGCTCGTAGATTAAGGAAAAAGTAAGAAATGTCTGTTTTACATCATTTTTTTAGAAATTGCCAACTTGCACGTTGATTTTTGGAGAATCCAAGCAAGATATGATCTTTTTGGATCACATGATGGTCGAAGAGCGCAACGAGATGAACAAATTCATGTGAGACAAGCCCAAACAGATTCAGAGCCGATTGGAAGCTCGAATCTATTGAAAACAGCCTAAAAGTTCAACACTTGTATCATGATCATACACAATCATTTTTCCATGATACTAAACCTTGTATCATGCTCATACACAATAATTTTGTACATGGAAAAAGTTTGCAAAACTATTGTATATGCGCATGAGATAAGGATGTAATGTTAGATGTAAATAGAGCAAGAGCTCCCCCCCCCCCCCCCCCCCCCTCCATTTTGCGATGGCTTGGATGGCCATTCTCATGCCCTTGTGGCCCCTCTTGCTGAGGATCCTTGGGGACTTAAAATGGAAAATACAGTCTTTTTTAATGCATGGCCATGAGATAGAATAGTGCAATTTGATGTATTCATCACAAACTCCCCCCCCCCCCCCCGGAAAATACCTAAACCTTGTATCATGCTCATCAACCATTTTTTTGCTTCCTTTTGTCCACTGCCCCTGTTCTTGGGAATATCTTGGTCTGTGTTTTCCATTATAAGTCCCAGGGACCCTCAAAAAGAGGGACCACAAGGGCGCACAGAATGGCCATCAAGGTCCGTGGGGCCTTATCATGACAAATATGGGCTTTTTTTAATTCATGGCCATGAGGTAGAGGTGTAGTGTTTGCTGTAATCAGAGCAACCCCCCCCCCCCCCCCCCCGTTTTTCTTTATGTTCAAAGGTCCGGAACATTCACTATGTAAACTTTTCCTATATCATGTGCGTTCACCATAATGGATTAAAATTACCCCTTATAGGTCTTATCTACACATGTTTCTATAACTTTACAAGAATATAAAATCCCTTATGTTGAACGCATGTCACAATCCTGTGCATTAAACATTCAACACTAGAAATCGACCAAACAAGAAACCAATTTTTACTTCCTTGTGTCCACCTCGTGTCCTTGGGAATGTTTGGGTAAGCCATTTCTTTGGTATTTGAAACCACATGTGACCCCTATTGTTATAGTATCCCACCAAAGGTTTCTTGATTAGCAACTTACATAAGCTTGAGTGGTACATATCTTCTATGTTAACAATGCATATATCTATAATTTATGTTTACATTTTCTCTATCCAAATGAGCTACAGAGTACTAAAATCAAATCCGCATACACAATGCTTTTCATGAGAGCCTACTTAAGCCTTACAAAGGAGAGCCACCAAGTGAATCAGTTATTAACGACCCTTGCAAAATTGAAGACCAAGAAGAGGTGCTACAATCCAAAGCTATCCTTCGGCATAAAGACAAGGTACTACAACACGGTAAGATTATCCTCCACTATCTTATTAAGCTAAAAAAATATCCTTTTGAAGATGCTAGATGGATACAAGGAATACAACTTAAGGATAGTATAAACCTTGTCAATGTTTAGATTAGAGTCAGAAAATGTAAAAATTCCTTTTAAATGACCAATGTTTTTGTCTTATAAGACTAGTTCTCTTTTTACTGTGCACAAATTTAAATAGTATGTTTGCTTAGAATCATATCTCTCAAACACCAAGTAGAACTTGTCACTCTACCTGGGAGAATGAAATGGACCAAAGAGAAGACATGCTTGCGGAAGCTATGTCTCCCAAGCACCAAATGGATTATTGATCCATCTTGGAAAGATATTGTAGGGTAAGAAGGGATCCTTTACCCGCTAAGCAAGATTGACCAATGACTAAGGCTTTATATCTTCTACCTCATAGTCGAGGACGATTATGATTTTCAGAGAGAGTTTATGTCATAAAAATCTAATATCTAACCGAACCAAAGGATTTTCTCATATTATTAAGTTGATCCTTGAATGTGGGAGAATACACGGGTACAAGGGGTAGAATATAGACATGTGGTTGCGGGTCTATCTTGAAACATGGGGCCAGTGGTAAAGAGGCCCAAATGAGAGATGGAGAGATGGTATATCAAAGAGATGGTATATCAAAGAGCAAGGCTAGTCAATGGAGCTTAAAAGACCTTAGGATTAGCTTCATTACTAACCTCCAAAGGTAAGTGTTAAAAGTTCTTTGACCCCGGGTAATCTAGGGCTCAGGTTGAGGTGGGAGCCCGTCCCAAGCTTGAGGTGCTTCTTGTGCTTGACAATTAAGGTGCTTGAGGTGCTTGTCCTGCTTGTTGACTAATATGCTTGAGGTGCTTGCCATGCTTTCCGACTAGGGATATTGAGGTGCTTGTGGGAACACTACCCAAGATTAAGGTCCTTTGTCATGCTTGCTGACTAAGGTGCTTGATGGTAATGTTTTCAAAATTTCAAATCACATCTGTACAAGAGAGGGAGCAAGCCCTAAAGCTAGAGGGATGAGAGAGAACAAACACACCCTCACACAAGGCAAGCTTGGTACAAAGAAAGAAAATAGGACACTTGTCAAGATCCTCCTCATGTTGCCTTCATGGTGTGCCTAAAGACTATTGGTTAACCTCCCAAGGGATCCACTAATAAATTAGTTAATTTAATTATTATATTTTTGTATTTATCAAGTCCTCTATATCAAAGGGGAAAGGGAGACATTTGTCCCAAGACTACCCTTGTTGCTTGTTATGAATCCTACATGTGATTGGTTGTAAGGTCCTTCTCTTAGCCCTTACTCTTGATGACATATCTAAGCCATCGACTTTTTGAATATGATCGAGTAAATTTGGTCTATAGTCAAGAACCCAAGCCACCCACGAGACAACTTTCGATTTTCACCATGGGAACGTGGATATAACCAATGCAACTCTATCCACACGACACTTTTGATTTTAAAGCTAATGATTATTTGATCAAGTAGTGTCCTAAGTTGAAGGCAAAAGAGGCTAAGAAGAAAGAGACTAGCTCCACTACAAATGCAACTTTTTTTAGGTCTTCTCTGAAAGGATATTGTGATGTTGATATTGATGTAGAATCAACTTTTAGTGTAGAGTGCACTTATGATCCTTTTGCCCATGGTGCATGTATGTCAGTTGTTGCAAATGCTCATGTGCGGTACTTTGATAGTGGTGCTACAAAGCACATCGTGACTTGTTTACCTCTCTTGAGGATATCCCTCATGGGAATTGAGTCACATATGCCAACAATGCCTCTTATGCGGTCAAGTGAGCTAGAAAGATTGTGTTGACTGCTACGAATGGCAGTTCTGTTAGACTTGTTGATGCACTTTATGTACCTGGGATCAAGAAGAACCTTTTGTCCGCTTCTGCATTTGCTAGACTTAGTCTTCTTGTAAAGATTGTGGATGACAGATGTACAGTTCATGATCTGTGTTTTGGTAATGGCATTGTTGCATCAGGCATTTTATGTTAGGATTATAATATAATATCACTTTCTATGACAATTGTGGACAAAATTTTGCAAATACAATTGTGGATTCTAAGGCGATTTCAAATGAAAATCTTCGGCTCCACGTTTTGGACATCTAAATTTTGCCAGTTTACTATGTTTGTATAAATCTGATATGGTTGCTTGTTTGTTGCCTCTTGAAGCACCTGTTAAGCATGTTTGTGAAGGTTGTACTTTGGAGAAGTTGCAATGTTTGAACTTTCCAAAGGATGGTTCAGTTAGGGCTACATGCATGTTTCAGCTTGTGCATAGTGATGTTTGTGAGCCCATGCAAACTTCTTCCTTGGGCAATTACCTTTACTTTGTGACTTTCATTGATTATTACTCCAGGCATACATGGGTGTTGTAACATTTAATGGTCTAGTAACTTGTGTGTAGCGGAAGATAACATGAACATAGTGAGCATTTTATTAGAATAGCTTCCTAATGAGAATAACAAGAGTGCTTGGGTTGAGAGAGCAACAAAAAGCATAACACCTAGTTAGATAGCATGAACAATACTTCAAAAGAGAGAGAAATTAAGTAATTGACAACAGTTGAGGACCGGATTTGCATGGAACCGTCCCCCCTCCAAAAGGCTTTGTATTATGGTTTCTCCCATCAAGAGAGACATTTTACAATACAATTCTTTGTGCTCCTTCAATACTATCTAGTGCAATGAAGATGGAAACTTCATGCACTAGGCAAAACACTTATCAAACACAACATCAATTCCCTCACAGTCTCAGACCCAAGACCTCACACCTTCGAAGATGGTGAGAGCTAGCAGGGTATAAGAGTAGATTGAGAGGAAGAAGGAGTATTCTTACGAGAAAGATGTACATCTCCTCACATAATCACTCATAGTAGCATAGCTTAGCTTAGTAATTATCATGGTAGAGGAGATGATCATGCATTGAATCTTGTCTCTTGGTTGGATTTGCATCACAAAGCCAAGAGTTGTTGGTGTAGGCATCCCTTCTCACAAGCTTGGAGTAGGTGGTAAGCTTTCCATTAAATCTTGAGAAGGAGAGAGAGTCTTCTTTGCTTCACACATGAGATTGTGTGAGTGTGTGTGTGTGATAATTCCTTGCAAAAATCAGTCCCCTCTCTCTCTTGGTCAACCCCCCTTGCTAAATGCTCATGCTACAGCCCTATTGGACCTCCCCAGGCCTAGCCAATGGAAATTAAGCAGCATAAGTGATAGACTTCTGACATGTGCCCCCTTTCCCCTCTTGTGAGAGATTTAGGTAATTAATAAATGCAACTAAACTCTCATTGGACCCCTTTGCCTCCTGGCCAATAGGAATCAGACAAGCCATTGGGCTGCTGAATGCTCCTTGGTCCCCTTGGGAGACTGTCCAATAGTCTCTAGAGAGCTTAATTCTTATTGGTTCTTTTATTAAGTGTTTTTAAATTAATTAAACTAGATTTGATTTAGCCTAATTTTCATTGGTCCACCTCCATGGCCATCCAATAGGATTTGAGTACACCTTGTGGGCATTTGGCCTAGGGAGTTGACATGTGTCCCACTTTCCCCTTGTGTACAAATGAAGCTTATGAGTGTGTGTGGGTGTTTCTCTCTCATCCACTACTTCTTGGGCTCACCCCCTCCTATGTAGGGCTTGAAAAAGACTTTTTGGGACACACTCAAAGCATACAATTCCCCTAATGTTTGACCTTTAGACACAACCTTTGAATTTTGGAACCTTAGCATTTCGGAAGTCTTAATGGGCTGAACATTAGGGTCTTTTGAGCCCATTGTTGCACATAGCTCTTTTTCAGATGGCCCTCCCTTTGGATCCCTATTTTCCCTCCTTTCGATCCTTAATGTAGCCGGTCTGCTAGCTTAACTAGTATTCTAGCTTTTTCTCCCCTGGCACTTCCCCATATTAAATGATCAGTTTAACATGAGAAAATAATTTAAGAGAATTAGATTATTATGACATTACCTCTCTCTTGAAATCATAGTCGTCCTTGACTATGGGGTAGAGAAGATAAAGCATATTCATTAGTCCTTTTCGTAGCGGGTAGAGGATCCCTATGTTACCCTACGGCATCGTTCCAGAATGGATAACTAGTCCATTTGGTGATTGAGAGCCTAAGTTGCCGCAAGAATGTCTGCACATTAGTCCTATCAGTCTTCCGTAGTAGAGTGACAAGCTCTACTTGGTGTTTGGGAGACGTCGTCTCTGCAAACTTGATCTAAGCATGCATACTACTTCATTTTTGTGCACAATAAAGAAAAAGAGAGTCTTATAAGACAAAAACTTTGTTCATTTTAAACATTTGTACATTTGCTTACCCTAGGGAAGCATTGTAAGCATTGACAATGTTTAGGTTATCCTTTAATTGTATGCCTTGCATCCATCTAGCATCTTCAAAAGGATAATTCTTAAACTTAATAAGATATCGTCGGATAGTCTTACAGCCTTTAGTACCTTATCTTCATGCTAGAGAATGGACTCGGGCTTCAACACCTCTTCTTAGTCCTCGATCTCCGGTGGGTCTTCAATAGTTGGTTCTTGAGGTGGCTCTCCTTTGTAAGGCTTCAGTAGGCTCGCATGGAAAGCATTGTGTATGAGCCAATGACTGGGAAACTTGAGTTGATAAGCCATCTCATTAATTGGCCTAAGCATCTAGAAGGGACCATATCACCTTTTTGCTAACTTAGTATAGTACTTTTGGTGTCCCGTAGGATTCCTGCCTGTCGTGTGCCTTAATCGAGCCTTGGGAAATTTTAATAAGACCCAATCATTTTCTTTAAAGGCTTGGGTTCTTCTGTGCTTGTTAGCAAGCCTTTTGCCTTTGTTGTGAGATAGAGATAGCATCCTTAATCTTTTGGAAAGATTCTTGTAGGTCTCGGCTATACTTATCTGCAACGAAGATCTTCCCGTGTACCTTAAGTAGCAAGGGACTTTTTGATCTTTCCTCAATTACCTCAAAAGGTTCTTTTCTAGTGGAAGTATGTACAATGTTATTGTAGGCATACTCCATTTATAAGGGTAAGTACTTCTCCCATTGGGATCTTTGATCTACTTCCGTTACATAGGCTTTTAGTAGATCGAGAATTGTTAGGTTAGCTATTTTACTTTGGCCATCCATTTGCAGGTGATAGGCCAAAGAGAAGTTCAGCCGTGTTCCTAAATTCTCAAAGAGACCCTTCCAAAAATTACTGGTCATTCTAGGATCTCTATCCAACACTATGGACATTGGCAATCCATGGTACTTGAAGATTTGTCAAATGAAGAGTGTTGCCATTTGATGGGCTTTGATAGTCTATTTGACAAGTATAAAATGAGCTTGTTTACTGAACCTGTCCACTATCCTCCATGTTCCCGTATCCCCATGGATAGACTTAGGCAATCCAAAGATAAAATCCATGGATATGGTATCCCATGGTGAATTGGGGATCGGCAAAGGTTGAAGCAATCAAGGTTGCTTTCCTCTATCAAACTTCTTCTTTTGGCATACCACACATTTAGAAACATACTCTTGTATGTTTGTTTTCATGGTAGGCAAATAGAAATATGTTTCAATCCCCTTTAGGATAGACTGAATCCCTCTATGCCCTACATAAGGAGGAGCATGAGATTCATACATTGCTTTCTCACATAGTGAGCTAGTAACGCATAGTCTATTGCCGAAGAGAAGATAACCATTTTGTAAAGTAAATGGTTCCTCTTTCTTCCCTAGTGCAAGGGTTGAAATGCTACAGACGGGAGCGTAGAGAGCCCTGCAAAATACTCAAAATAGCGCATAGCAAGACATAAACGAATAAATCTACGTACCTGTCGACTCGCACAAATCCATAATCGAGCACAATACGAATAGAGAGAGACAGGGAGCGGGAGAGAGCGAAAGAACAGGTGCAGGCGCACCTCCTAGAGCGGAGTGCTACGCCGGCACGGTGAGAGAGGAGGGAGAACAGAAGATAAGAAGACACAAGCATTGGGTGCAATCTCCCCCCGTGCAAGAGTGACCATTTTCCTCTTGCACGTATTTCATTTATAGATTCCTTGAATGGTAAAAAATGAGTACAAACTGACCAGCCGCCCAAAACTCTTCAAAGCGCACTTGAATAAATATACATAAAATGTAATTTCCTTTTGCAATAGCCTAGCTTGCTCAAGCCTTTTCCACCTGTCAGCTGCAATAAGAGTAAAATATCAATTCCATAACATACCTCTCCGTGGGAAAGCAACTGTCCTCAGTTGCAAAGATAAAAATCTGCAAACAATACTTGTCAAAAACAATGATTAGAAATTTGTATCAAATAGTAAAAGAGAAATCCATAAAATTAGATAACATTGCTTATGCCGGCCGTCATCCACATACTACCTATTCTAGTGTCCCATACCACTAGAATAAGCAGTATATGTCATACCTTGATGAATCAGGATATCATTGGTCACCCTCATCATTCAATAATCAGTTCTCATCAATCCTAAGGTCACTTCCATAAATACTGTTGATATAGAAAATCATCATATACCAATTCCAAATCCAAATCCAAAATCATACCAATTACAGTGGTGGCCAGCCACTGCAGCATGATTTTGTGAGTGGTGTTGCCTAAATTGACGAATCTACACCAATAAGACGTGCTGCCTGAATCGATGAATCTGCACTAATGCTACCTAAATCGGCGAATCTGCATTTGATACTGCTTAAAAATCATGAATCTACAATTTATCAATGTGCTGCCTAAATCGGCGAATCTGCACAAAGATGACTATCTACACACTGCCTAAACTAGCAAATCTCTGTGTCTGTGACCAATGGACTAGGCGAGACATAAAGCATAACATTTGGCACAGGTGTAACATCAATGTGGAGTGTGTTTGAGTAGGAGGGTACTTACAAACTGTTGTTTACTATCCCAGAGTACCTTAGCTCACATGAGTAGCTGCATAGCTAAATTATCTCAATGAAAATCCCAAGAGGGTATACTGTATTTGAAAAAATATATATATACCATTGTTGGTGCATGGAGAGAGGTACAAGTGTTGCAACTAGCAAACATACACCAAAGTATATCTAAAAGTTTCAAAATGTGTTAGCGTGAGGTTAATAATTGGTCATGAACTTGCAATGATAACTATGGAAGGGATTAGTATACAATTAAGACAAATGTGAGAACTGAACACAAAGGAAATTTTTGCAGTTCTAATTAAATAGCATAGGTCAACTAGTGTCATTAACCAAAAAATACAAGAACGAAGTGCGAGTTATTGTAGAGCAACTTGTGCTTAGACAGTTGTAGACAAGAAAGTTAGCATACTTAACAAATGAAGTGCTTATTAAGAGTTTAGGTTAGATAGTACCTTCTAAGTCCATGAGTCTTGGTTCTTTCTATACAAATACGAACTTGACATATAAAAGTAGGAAAGGACTTATCTTGCTCGAGAGGGTGGTCTATGGTACTGGGCAAGGATTGAGGTTGAAAAGGTTAGTAGTGTCACTACTTGTAGATTTCGAATCATGAAGTAACTAATGACAATTGTGTTGAGTTTGGTGAGCTCTATCAAAGAAAACCGTAGAAAGTTAAAAATATAACAGTGTTAAGAAGTTTTTGACTATCATTTGTAACAAAATTTTAAAAAAACCACTATTCGTGCCCGTCAAAGAGAATAATTGAATGTTCAAATATTTAGGAAAGACTACCATGGTCATATTCGATCGTAATTTCATTCGGTCTTTTTGGCTGAAGGTCAAGCATATATGTGGTGATATATCATAGACTCAGTAGCACAAACAATGAGAACATACCAAGGACTAAAAAAATTGTGTTCATCTGTGACTACTTTCACTAGGGCCTTCAAAAAAACTTAAATATTACAGCTAGAGTGTATGCAAAGCCAAAACAAAACCACAACAACGTCAAGACAAATAAGATTGAATTTTTCGTTAGATGTGCGTCTTATCTTTTCTATTGCGTCATTTCGGAGCTAGTCCATACTATCTTTGGTGGCACGTTGAAGTTATCCACTTTCTCCATGGCAGCTTGCAACTTACTTGCAATAGGTGTACATGAGGATGCTCCGAAGTGACCAGGATGTAGCTACTGTAGTGATACAAGTTGAGGGATTTCTTTGGGTGCATATGATGAGGGGAGATTAGAGAAAGTATGTGAGTTAACATTGGTTGCCTATGCCCACTTACAAGGTTGTGTGTGTGTGTGTGTGTGTGTGTGTGTGTGTGTGTGTGTGTGTGTGTGTGTGTGTGTGTGTGTGTGTGAGGATGTCATTGCATGGGGCTCGTGATTTGGGCGAGTTGGAAAGAAGGGAGACGGCGCGATAAGAATGCATGCCATGTAGCTCTCGTATTGAACTTCAATTTCCCTACCATAGACGAATAAAGAAGTGGTGCATAAGAAGTGTAATGGTGTTGTTGTATACAATGGATTAGGATCAAAGATGAAAAACTCACGCTCGTGTAGGTAATTGTTGGAGGAGTCCACCTTTGTAAGTGTCATTGGAAGACAAGAAAAAGAGTTGTGTGTACATCGTGAGTGTGTGCGTTGTTGAGGTACTTAGAACAGAGTAGCAATTGGAGGACTCAAGTGGTTGACCTATGGGTGGGTGTTGAGGACAAGCTAGTGGAGATACATGAGTACTGCAGAGAAACAGTGGCCGACTTCTGCAGCTTACGAGCTGGAGAGAGAGAGAGAGAGAGAGAGAGAGAGAGAGAGAGAGAGAGAGAGAGAGAGAGAGAGAGAGAGAGAGAGAGAGAGAGAGAGAGAGAGAGAGAGAGAGAGAGAGAGAGAGAGAGAGAGAGTTTTGCATGGCATGCGGGTTGGTGTGCACGTGTACTACAACAACGAGGGGCGGAGAAAGAGAGAGTGCAACTCCTCTGGATGAGGGTGGTTGGAGTCAAGGGCGTGTATTCGCACCCGTCTAGCACACGAGAGGTAGAGAGAAAAAGAGTGAGTGGATGGCTGCTAGCGGGCAAGAACTGAGAGAAAGACGGACTTATACATGCAAATAAACTGGGCGCGGTTGCATGGTGGTGGGCTATTGAACTGGAGAAGCGATGGCCACTCGAAACGGTGGTTTGTGTAGTAGTTGTCATGCATATTGTTGTCGGCTGAGACAGTCTTCTAAGGTGCAGTCCAACTTAATATGTAGGGTGTCGTCGTCTGCTACATGTCAGATGGAAGTAAACCGCTGCTGCCATTGTTAGTGCCGCTGTGGACAACAACCTAGCACGACAGTTAAGGTTACAGCTCTAAAAAAATTTGTGGGGTGGTTTCTCACGAATTAAAATTGCCTATTTATTCTCCTCTGCCCCGACAGTGAGGTTCTTCGAGTATAAGAGGTTACTTATCTCAGTTTCCTGTTGAGCATCAGGTTTTGACTCCTAGCCCAAGTCTTTGGAGGTTGTGCTAATGGCGTTAAAAGTTCTCGACTTTTATAAAAAATTCTTTAGCATCTCTTCTTCGTTTGTTGCTACTGCACAGATCCTATGATGATATTTTTTCCGTGCTTGTTAATATATATATACATTAATACTATGTAAACTTTACTCACATTATAAAATTATCATTCCTACTATCTTATTCAGGTCTGTTCTACTAATTACAAATTAATGAAGGATAATGTTAGATTTGCATGAAAAAGATAATATAAAACAAGGACATAGAATTATAATTTTTGAAAACCAGAAGAAAACAAGAGCACTTAGCTTTTGGTTATCCTAATTTGCAATCATTGGAGCATAGCCTCAGCTCTGATACCACTGCTACAGACGGGAGCGTAGAGAGCCCTGCAAAATACTCAAAATAGCGCATAGCAAGACATAAACGAATAAATCTACGTACCTGTCGACTCGCACAAATCCATAATCGAGCACAATACGAATAGAGAGAGACAGGGAGCGGGAGAGAGCGAAAGAACAGGTGCAGGCGCACTTTTTAGAGCGGAGTGCTACGCCGGCACGGTGAGAGAGGAGGGAGAACAGAAGATAAGAAGACACAAGCATTGGGTGCAATCTCCCCCCGTGCAAGAGTGACCATTTCGCTCTTGCACGTATTTCATTTATAGATTTCTTGAATGGTAAAAAATGAGTACAATTTGGCCGACCGCCCAAAATTCGTAAAAGAGCACTTGAATAAATATACATAAAATGTAATTTCCTTTTGAAATAGCTTAGCTCGCTCAAGCCTTTTCCACCTGTTAGCTGCAATAAGAGTAAAATATCAATTCCATAACATGAAATGGCATCTCTAAAATCGGGATCAATAGCATACTCATGTATCATAGAAGATAGATCATTGTGAGTTGCTATGGAAACCGCATTCACTCTTGGCCGTCTTGAGAGTGCATCGGCTACTTGATTATGCTTGCCAGCAATGTGAGCAATATGAAAATGAAATTGCGAAAGGAAATTTGCCCACCTCATTTGTTTGTTGGAGAGCTTGGTCTGCGTCATGAAGTACTTAAGACTTTGGTGATCCATTCGCAGAATGAAAGGAGTCCCCAATAAATAGTGCTTCCATGAGTCTAAGACATGTAGAACTACGAGGAGTTCCTTTTCATATATGCCTAGAGCTTGCTCAACAGGGTCGAGTCTTCGACTTTCATAGCCTATAGCGTTCCCTTCTTGAAGCAAAACAGCTCCAAGGCAATCACCACAAGCATCACATTGGACCTCAAATTCTTTGAGAGATCCGGTAGTGTAAGCACAGGTTGAGAGATAAGCTTTTCTTGAAGCTTTTTGAAAGCATTGTTCTCCTTGGCAGACCATGTGTACCTAACATTGTTAGGTCATGTAGTGGTCCTGCTATTAGTCATAATTTTTCTATGAAGTGTCTATAGTATGCGCACATACCTATAAAGCTTCTTAACTCACACTACAACACTACATGAAGATATCGACGCTTCTATATCGACGGCCATGCTTTTCCACATGTATATCGACGTAATTAGCGTGCGTCGCTATACGCGTCGATATACGCGTCGCAGTGTGCATCGATATACGCATGGAAAGGCTTTATTTGCCACGCGTATAGCAACGCGTATAGCGACGCAAAAAAATTTGGGGGAAAAAAGCGAAACTCGCGCGCAGGGGCCATTTTCGCCTGCTTAGATCTTGGCCGAAACCTGCTGCACAGGTATTATGTCCATCTCCGCCCCCCCCAACCCCTCCCTCTCTCTCTCTCTCTACATCGTGTGTGTGTGTGTGTGTGTGTGTAGGAAAGAGAGAGAGAGAGAGAGAGAGAGAGAGAGAGAGAGAGAGAGAGAGAGAGAGAGAGAGAGAGAGAGAGCAGTGTGTGTGTGTGAGAGAGGTGTGTGTGTGTGAAGGAGAGAGAGAGAGAGAGAGAGAGAGAGAGAGAGAGAGAGAGCAGTGTGTGTGTGTGAGAGAGGTGTGTGTGTGTGTGTGTGTGTGTGAGAGAGAGAGAGAGAGAGAGAGAGAGAGAGAGAGAGAGAGAGAGAGAGAGAGAGAGAGAATTGATGTATGCTTAGGAAATTAAAATTAAAGAAAAAAAATTAAAGAGAGAAATGAAATGAAATGTTATATTAACGTCTTCGAAAGGCCAAAGTGACCTATGAGACATGAGACAAGAAAGTTACAATGTGATGGATCTGATACAAATCAGAGTAAGAAGATGACAAAATAAAATATTATGGAATCCTAAACTGCTGGGTGTGGACTAAACGGCTAAACTATCTAGCTGGGATAGGTAGATCATAGGAGATCCAGCATCTGTCGCTGGCGGATCTCATCAATTTCCTCCATGGTCAGTAGTCTGACCGGGCGTTGTGCATGTCGAGCCTAAGTGACCTAGCTAGATCCTCTGATGCAGCCTCTGTCGATGTTGTGTAGTCCTCCGCAGTCGTGGGCGTCTAGATCTCCCTAGCTCAGTCGCTCGTTCGATCAGTAGAGAGATAGGGAAGTAGAGAGAGAGAGAGAGAGAGAGAGAGAGAGAGAGAGAGAGAGAGAGAGAGAGAGAGAGAGAGAGAGAGAGAGAGAGAGAGAGAGAGGGAAGTGGAGAGCGAGACAGAGAGAGAGATAGGAAAATAGGGAAATAGAGAAAGAAAGAGAGATAGCTAGCGAGAGCGAGATCGAGAGAGAGAGAGAGAAAGAGAGATAGCGAGAGCGAGATCGAGAGAGAAAGAACGAGAGATAGAGTACGTAGACAGAGAAGAAACTATGAAACTAAAAGAGGCAAAGGGGTTTTGCCTGCTACATGCATTGCCATGTACACCTGGGAGTGCACGTATGTGTCTACCCATATAGGATTTGACCAATAAAGACGAGATTTTGACCCGGTGGTCCTGATCTCCGTACACCTCTGGACCGAGGTGTACAGAGAGTGGGCAAGACTAGAGAATGCGAGGTAGTTTACATTGTGAGGAGTATATATATATATATATATATATATATATATATATATATATATATATATATATATATATATATATATTCAAACAACATTCATAATCATTGTAGATGGCAACGCCATCAACTAACATGGAGGAAAAGATTGCATGCTCATGCACACTCTGCAAGTATCAAATCCTGCGCAAGCGTTGGATATGTAATGAGCATGTGCACAAGTATGGAGAGTTTGCTAGAGAAACCGTACAGAATCTGCGATACGACTCCTACCGAACGGGCATTGATTTCTACGACATAGCACCTACATCTGAGAGAGAGAGAGAAAAAAGATTATGCATGAAGGTCCGACCAATATAGAGCCACGGATGGAAGCAGAAAAGGGCTTACAGACAGAAGACGACGGCATGGAGGAGATATTGGATGCCTTCTTCCAGACATGCGAGGAGAACGCGAACGAAGCAACACCAGAAGCCGTGCACCTATCTCCTGAAGACATGTTGAGGAAGTTGGAACGTCAACCAATTTATGAAGGCGCCAAAATATTTGTGCTTCGTACTTGTCTGGTGTTTTTGAATCTTCAGTAAGTGTACGGGTGGTCAGATGCAAGCGTCACTGCTTTGTTTAGGTACGTAATTTACAAAAGAGATTTTTCGATTGCAACGGTGATGTGCTCTTGTATTGACGACCGAATTTCTATCCGTTTCTGACCCAGAAATGCCTCGACTGTGGAGTGATGAGCAGGATGCAAGACTGGTGGGAGAGGAGCCGCAAGGGCAAGGGGTGCCGAAGAAAATGAACCTAGCCATGCGAGAAAAGATCATGAAGTTCTGTATACTAAATTCAGCGCCAATGCAAAAATGGCTTGAAAGGTATGAAGAAGAGAAAGAGAGACGACGCAATAGGGAGCGATAGGATTTCAGGCGAAGTCGAACGACTAGAGGCTTACCCTTGCAAGACTATCTCGCTCCTCTACCTGAATTCCCTACAATGGCATGGTTGGACAAGACAGTGAGAGCAGCTCGACAGATCGGAGAACCCATATCTCTAGAAGAGGAAGAGCTGGCTATTGGATGTGACTGGGAGTATCATACATACATGGCACTGTGGTCGCATGGAAAGCATTTCAGAACACAACAAATTGACAGAAGAAGAAACACGTTTGACAGTGGGTTAATGGTTAGTTTCATGCAAAAGAGCAGGGCCAGTGCTAGAGACACGAATGAAAGCACTAGCAACCTGGATTACTGTGGTCTGGTGTCAGATATCCTGAAAGTAAGCTTCAAGCGGTTTGAGATATTTTTGTTGGATGTGAAGTGGTTCAAGGTGATTACTTCTGGTCGCGCAATGCAACGGTACGCAGAGATGGAAACAAACTTGTGAAAATAGATTCTACAAAGATTTGGACAGATGCGAGCGACACATTTGCTCTCCCCGAACATTGCGAGCAAGTGGTCTTTGTACCGGACCCTCGAGAGCGACAATGGTGGTTTGTGGTTCAGGTTGCTCCAAGAAATAAACAAGTATTTGAAGGGCAAGATCTCCTGGAGGAAAGTCAGTCAGACGACGTCCATACTACTGTGACATTAGATGAGATGGACGAAGGTATGGCAGAGGAAGATGACAGATATACGAGGGATGAAGCAGACGAGCCATAATTGAGACTTGTAGATGAAGATGCAATGGATGAAGACAATCTGCCAGAACGAGTTGGGGCAGAGTTATGTTTGCAATTAGAGATAGACGATGATACGGTGCAAGATCTTATCGATGATGCCTCACTCGTCGAGGCCTAGGCCTGTAAGTGTTTGTGTGAAGACGTTGATTTAAAATTAAGCTTAAAGTTAATTTAAACAATTGTGTTCTGACGCTTTATTTTACTTTCTTTGTGCAGGAATTTAGTATGGCAGACCAGATTCCAGATCTCGCTTCCATGAGTTCAGATGCATTCATGGGCTTCGTTACACGGATGACGCCTGCTCAGATCACAGAGGCTTCTCAGTACTGGGTAGCCAGAGGCACGGGTACTACGTCTCCGGGCTTCACACCGGAGGGTCCGACGCCTAGGGGGGGAACGCCTACGGGGGGGAGGACCCCAATGGGTACGACGCTTGCTTTTCCCATCACAGCCGCTTCGACACCTAGGGGTGGGACAGAGGCGGGTACGTCCTCATCTCCGCAGCACAGGCGCACTCGCTGATCTCGGCGATCATTAGGTGGAGGTGGTGGTTGCTGTGGAGGAGGGTCCACAGATGCTTCGACCCCTCCTCGCTCACGACCCCCGTCCTACCCAAGCACACCTCTCGACACACCTCTTGGCACACCTCGCACACCTTGGGGGGCACACGATCCTAGTGCCTCCAAGCTCTATACTGTACAGGTAGATGGTTCTGTTGACATGGATAGAGTCGGGACTGAGATGTGACAGCGGATTCGCCAACTCACGGAGCTACAGTTTTCGACCAGCCTTCTGACGTCTTGGGGTGATCAGGATGGGGACAAAGTCAATTACATAGTAGAGACCATCCTGAGAGAGTACCATCCTACTCCGGGTTCTTCCGTTGTTCCGAGGAGGTGGATCAAGGGTGTTGTACGGGACACCGTGAAACATCGACGAGATGCAGCTCGGAAGGCTTTCAGAACCGGCTCGCCGAAGCCTTCGGACATCCCACACAAGACGTGGCTGCAGATCAGGGAGGATGAGCGAACAGCGGACACGCGGTTCAGACAGCAGTGTGAGGCCGCGGAGGTACGACAGATGACCAGGGGGACATCTCATCTTGGCAGCGGAGGCTTCGACACCTTTCGCTATGAGTTTGTGAGTTTCTAATCCAATCTTAACTATGGCGTTTTTTAAAACGCGATGAATCATGTATTCTTATTCCTTTGATTTTTGTATAAACGTAGAATCTTGCGATGCAACAAGCTCCGTCACGCCAGGAGGAGTCAGATGGATATCGCAGAGGTCTCTATGAAGTACTGAATGATGTTGAAGCTTCAGGAGAGCCTGTAGACTGGGAGGCCTTACAGTCTCGCTAATCGCTTGAGGTGAGACGTTAATATGTGTGATTTGATTTAATTAAGTAAGTATATATGAAGTAATATCCATACTAATTTTGTGAGTTGTCCTATGTGAAGGTTGCGACGCCTAGTCATTCGTGGACCGGATTTCATATATATGCTTTGTGAAACACAAACACGCTTCTGTGTCTCTTTTTTGTACAGACAGTTATTGTTTCCCTTATGGTTATGATTATTGTCATTGTCATTGTATAGACATGGTTATTTCTCTTATTTTTATATAGACACAGTTATGGTTCAGGTTTTGTTAATGGTTATGTTTAACTTTCTGGTTATGCTTATGGTTATTGTTAATTTTGTTTATGGTTATGGTTATCTGCATTATGGTTATGCTTTTAAGTTATGGTTATGGTTCGTTATGGTTATGCTTTTCAGTTGGTACGGTACTTGTCTTTCATTGGCCTTAAATCTCATGTGAGATCCTACATGGATAGCATGTAGGAGGCGTATACATGATATGGTTTTTTTTTAAAAGTTTATGTAAAACAAAGGGAACTCTGCCGAAATTTCTGCGCGCGGGAGCATGGTTGATTTTGGTGCTGCTCGCTTTCTTGGGCAGAGGGCAGGAAGTCTGGCTTGTGGCTGTGTCCATCTTTTAACTAGGCACAGGCCAGGCTACCTGCCCTCTGTCCAAGAATTTTTTTTTTGTTATGGTCGCCGCTATTTGCGTCTATATCTGCGTCGCAAATAACGACAGGTTCATAGGGATGCGGATATCGATGCAGATATAGACGCAGTGCGTCGAGATCTGCGTCGATGACACCTTTTTTTGTTGTAGTGTCATGAAGATTCCTTGGTTTAGGCCATCCTTTGATTACCTCTAACTTTGATGGATCCATTTGGATGCCATCTTGAGAGATAATGTGACCTAAGTACTGAATCTCTTGCAAGAAAAATTCACTTTTCTTTCGATTAACATAAAGTTTATTCTCTCTTAGAACTTGAAATATTACCTGGAGGTGTTTCTTGTGTTCGTCTAATGAATTAGAGTAGATGATGATAGCATCAAAGAACACTCCAGTAAAGGTTCGGTGAGGCCTGAATAGCTTCTCCATCAAGCGGTTGAATGTGGCTGGTGCATTGGTCAAGCCAAAAGGCATGACAATGTATTCGTAAAGACCAAACGTAGTGCAAAATGCGGTCTTTACAATGTCTTGATCAACTATCCTTATTTGATGATAGCCACTTTTTAGGTCAATCCTACTGAAGTAGGTGGACCCTTGTAGCTTATCAAATAGGTCTTCTACCTGTGGAATGGGAAACCTATTTTTGATAGTGATCCTATTTAGTGCTCTATTGTTGACACACATACGATATGTGCCGTCTTTCTTTTGCACTAGTAGCATAGAAGAACAAAATGGAGATGAGCTAGGCCTAACCATACCCTTCTCAACTAACTCAGGCACTTGCCGCATAATCTCCTCTTGTTGAGCTTGAGAAACTCTATAAGGAGCTTTGTTAGGTGGTGAACTTCCTAGAAGAAGTTCAATTGCATGGTCATCATTACCTCGTTTAGGAGGTAGCTCACAAGGGATGTCGTCAATAAAAACATCATGAAACCCCTTGAGAAAATTGGAAATAACTCTAATTCCTTTTGATTGTGTATATTTTCTTTTGCTAAAACATTAGGTTCATTTTGAGAATCTTTAACAAAAATCATGTACACGGAAATAGAGCTCTTTATTGACTTGTTGAAAGCTTGTTGAGAGCTCTCCTTTGGATCCCTGCTGTGGTGGCCGGTCTGCTAGCTTAACCAATATTCTAGCTTTTTCTCCCCTGGCACTTCCCCATATTAAATGATCAGTTTAACATGAGAAAATCATTTAGGAGAATTAGATATTGATTATTATGACAGGTGTATCTGCTTACGATGAAGTCCAAAGGGTTTGTGTGCTTCAAGAAATTTTTGGCCAAGGCTGAAAATGTCTCAAAATGTGCTATGGACACCCTCCGTTTTGATCGGGGGGGGGATATATGTCTCATGAATTTAATGCATTTCTGGCTAGTCGTGCAATAAAAAATCAATGTAAAGTTCCATATACACCTCAAGAAAATGGTGTTTTTGAAATAAAGTACATGTTTCTTATGGAGATGGCAAGATGTATGGTCAAAAGTGAAGCTTTGCCACATTTGTTTGACTTGAGGCCATCATGTGTGCCACTTATGTACTCAACAAGTTTCCTATAAAAGCTTTATAGTCTATGACTCCATATGAAGCATGGCATGATAGAAAGCCATCTATTAATCACATGCGTGTTTTTGGGTATTTGGCTTATGCTTTGGTACCACAAACTCCATGCAAAAACTGGATGATCAGGCTATTAAGTGCATTTTTGTTGGTTATAGTGCTAAAAGCAAAGGTTACAACTACTAAGTTGCATTATACGTTATACGAGAAACATATAATACGTCATATATGGGTGTATTTTACATGACCTCATGTTATACAGTCGTATAGCAAAAACTGGCAACGTATTTTTTTTTCCAGTTTATCGATCGAAAACTACATCTATCAAAAAAACTTTTGATAAAAAAGAATTAGGACAAAATATTTCTTGATCGAAGAATATTTTGATCGAAAAATAAAGTATACATATTGGCAACGAGTCTTGTTGAGACTAGTATTCATCACAAAAGGTATTCCATGTCAATAGTAGACTAAAAAAATGAAAATTTTTATAATTCAAAGATATTGAAATTTAAAATAGTTTTAATTTTTTTAATTAAAATCAATTTAATGTTTTGTTAAAATTTGATTGATTCTTTCTTTGAAAATCAAATTATATAAGCTTTGTATGTTGTGTAGAGCTCAAACTCTCACTCATACAAGGTGTTTATTTTTTAGGAGTCACTTACTACGTGCTCAATTTACTGACATGTGGAAGTGAATTAGTGATACAATTTAGAGATTGCCGTTGTGTGCAGAGTTTACTCTCACATAAGGTTAATTATTTGTATGTAAAATATAATATAATAGAGGTCAGTTTTATTAATTAGGTAGGTTTGATTTTGATGTGCAGATACTTCCTCACCTCAAAGTGAACATAGAGATATATTTTTTTTGTCCTGTGTAGAGCCATCACACTATGCTCTCACTAGAATCAAAATTTAGGAATCTCATGTCCAAATACATTGATATTACATTATCTTTATTTGGATTTCTACGTCTATCTTACAGTGTGATTGTACACGTGCATCAACTGCAGATAGATAAGCTTTCAAAGATCTACCGTGGAGTGTGAGAACTTCATGTTCGTACTTTACATAGATATGACAATCGTCAAGATTTGCAATTAATCCTCATGTTCCAATAAGAATCAATTGCAAGATTTGATCAATATTATCGATTATTGTAATGTGTGAAAGCTTTAAGATTGCACTTTAGATAAATCGATATAGTGCAACGTGATGATGAATTTTATTTGTATTGTTTTAAATAAGTGATTAAGATTATCGATTATGGTAATGTGTGAAAGCCAAAAGCTTACACTTTAGATGAATTGATATAGTGCAATGTAATTGAATTTTTTTGTTTGAAGTGATGAAGTTATTTAGCGCACCTATATAATTTGATTGACATGAGTTTATTGAAGAATGCTAAGACTATCATTGTTTATTGTTGATTGATAATGTAGCACGAGACTAATTGATAGTGTAGACAGATTTTGATTACTATATTGATCGATAGAGCATTGCTTGTGTAGTTTGCTGCTTTGAACTAGTTTTGAACTCAAAATCAACAAGTGGATTTATTGATCTGGCAGTATGGTGAAAGGACATGAGTGGAGTTACGTCCATGAGTTGCATGCTGAAAAGAATATATCTTGATTGAAATGTAAGACCTGTGGCCATGAGTTCTGTAAGGTCTCTGACCCGATCACAAGAGCACCCTTGTACCACGAAATGAATACAATGGAATAAGTTACTATTTTTAGCAGTTTTTCAGATTCTGTCAGTGCCATGATGTTTAGAATGTTATAAAGCTTGAAAATGTGAATTTAAATAATTTTCGTGAAAAATTTCCAAAAATAGTAAGTTTTTGGTCACCCGACCCGTCCAGTCTTGACCGTCTCGAAAATCTGCACCCGTACCCCGAATTTGAAAAAAATGCATTTTCGGACCCCGGGGGCTGCTAAATATGGCAGGTACTCGGGCTAGTATGCCTTAGTTAGAGCTTTGTATGGCAATTTACGGCGTCAAAATCCGATTCGTATGACCCGTTTTAGCCTAGAACCAAATTTCCTAAAAATTGTCCGGGGAGGCACCGGGGGCCCGGGACTGTGTGGGAACAGGTCCCAGGCCACTCCAGATCAGCTTTAGCAGCTAGGGGGCGCCCTCTTGCTTTGTGGGAGTCTTGGGAAAGCTGTCAAGCCTGCAACTCAGTCTCAGAACCAGTTAACCAAGTCAACCTGACACTTGGTGGGCAGAGAACTGGACTTGCCATGCTTAACTGGAGAAGCTCCCAGATGCATTTAGCAACCCAGATCGATTTTCAGCCTGTAGGAGCCTATTTAAAGACCTGCATACACACACACACACACACTTATGATCACACACAGTCACACAGTGCATACACACACACACACACACTTATGATCACACACACTCACACAGTGCATACACACACACACCCACATACATTGGGGAGGTGCTGCCGAATCACACACCTATTGAAGAAGAAGCTAGGAGGGAGGTGCTGCAGAATTTTCATCTCAAGAGGCTCGATTAGATCAGAAAATCGAGAAGATTACCAGCTCTTAATCACGGTAACGACAGTTTAATTAATGCCATCTGAAAATCCCTTTTCCCACCATCAAAATTTCTCGTACATTATGTCTATTCCTAGCCGAAAATCTCTATGACTACTCTCTAAATTCTCCTTATTCGTACTCTACTATGTGATCATTATCCCATAGCTGAATTATCAGCCATTCTTCACTCTCGATTAATGATTAGAGCATAATTATCAGAATCTTCTCTCTCTAGATAGCATAGTAATTAATCGATAAGCTAGTATTTGTGCAGATTGAAGAGAATCACTATTGTAATCACTCATTAACATTGTAGCTTAATTGAATTCATTTCTCTTATGCATTAAGACGTAATTAAGGAGAAATTAATCCGTCAATAAGTCTCTAAGAATTGGTTTTTCCTCACACATATGCATAGGGTAAATCTGCATCATCTAATTGATAGGAAATAGTCTAATCATACTTAATCCAATTCTCTGGTAATTCCAATAATGAAATCCTAATTATTCTTGATCATGTAAGCCGAATAATTATCTTAGAGCCGGTTCCCATAGGATCATGTGCCATCCTTAATGATTGATTTATGAAAGAAATCTAGACTCTCATATAGGAGGGATTAATTGATGTCACTAATCTACCCATTGGACTGTTATGATGCTGTGAACCTTAGCTCTTTCCCCAAGCTAATCATTTAAAGTAGTGAGAAATGGCCCCGGTTAAGAGGACGCGCTTCGGTGGTGCCCATGATCGCGAAGCAGGAACGAGCAATGTCAACGGAAAGGGAAAGGCTCCCATGGACGAGCAAATACCGGCCATCTCACGGGCCATCGATGAAGAAGTGGAAGAGGTAGATCATATTTTTTTTTCAAGTTGTTTAAATTAACATTGCATACGCTAGTTAGGAATGCTCATATCCCCAAACATGTTGGAGAAATCCGACGGAAACCTCGGCATTGAAATCATTATACATTAAGTTCTAAAGTAGGAAGGTAATGTTTGATGGGTATGCTGTTTGCAAGAGGAAAGAATGTCTGCTAGGAAAAATTTAGCTCGGCATGTTCATTTTATTTCCAATGTTGAATCAGTCCTGACCCCCCTACTGATCACAGGGGGTAGAGTTCCTCGTTAAGGGCTCTTGAATCCACGACTTGCTTTCTATGCGGTGGATAACCACGACTTGCTTTCTATGCGGTGGGAACCCACGTCTTGCTTTCTATGCGGTGGGAGTGTCCATGACGTGCTTTCTATGCTGTGGGAGTGTCCATAACGTGCTTTCTATGCGGTGGACATACCTAGTTGTATGGGCAGCTAGGCGACAACTGGAGGAGTGAACTCTCGTTGGAGGGGGGATGTTGTACCTCCAGAACATTGGGATTTTTATGAATAAGTTTGAGTAGAATTTTCACTAGAATTCTGTCTTGGTGTTGTTTGCAATACTGGTTGAAGGGCTATTTTAACGAACCATGTGATTCAGAATTAAACAAGGAATATTTATGTTGAACAACCTTTGTGGTAGTAATTAGGTCACACGATGAAGTGTGAGTGTGGGGGTGGAAAGTGGGGACTTGGCTCGGGTTGCCAATGCCTACAAGATCAGTGGTCCCGATTGGTCGGGAACTCTCTGTCCCCATAGTGCTTACTCGATATTAGTAATGCTCATTGCCCCTAGAGCGGGGAATTCTCAAGAGTACGTGCCTCTGAAACATGGGGAAAAAGGCACTCGGGGTTTCTCTCCTCTTGGAAGGTGGGTCTTAGGATCGCTAGATAGTTAAGTACGCTTCCCCTGCGAGGTGGAGCTAGATCTCGTTGCTAGTAGGCTCGAAATCGACTCACTTTGTGATGAGAGATCGTCCGCTAGTTGAACCCTGAACCATTTTGTTTGCTTCCGCTATAGATCTAGTGGCCACCAGGTTTACCATCAGATCCGTTGTTTGATACGACGGGGTGGGGACCTCACACCTGGTATCAGAGCCTAGGTTAGGCTGGGAAAATAAAGTCGTATTGTTTGAACATTTAAAATGAACTGAAAGTATATAGGTAGTTGATCCGAATTCCTTGCATTGGTGTTGCAGGAAGACCCCGTGCTCAAATATCGGAAGTTCCAAGTGTTTGAGCTTATTTATGAGCAAGCTCGAAGATCCCCTGTTTACCAGTTCAGGCGAGATGTCATGGAGATACTGTTGAAGGCTTATACGCCACACTCCACTCGCATTGACAAAGGATGGGAACTTGATTGGGCATTTCCAGGAGGGGTTTACTACATCAATGCTCGGAAGCTAGGATGCCTGGCTACCGACTTGAAGAAGATACGTTGGGGAGAAGAGTTGAGAGTGATAGAGATATTCTACTTGGTGCCCACACGATTGGATTAGATTGTTTCGGGCAACTCCAACCAAACCATCAACGACTGGCTCTTGGAGAAGGTCACCAATGTGATCCCAGCAAACCGAGTCAAAACCTTTGGATTACTGAAAGCGGAACTCCGGCCCGACATCTTAGTTTATTATCCCCTCAAGAATGTATATAAGAACTATTACACGAATGAAGTAGTGCATCGTGTCAATACCATTTCCTAGGCGTATGTTATACGCAAATCCATAAAGCCATGTAATAAGCGGTCATCAGTCATTCTAAACCTTGAGGGGTTTCGATTGTAATAAATTTCCATCAATAAAGTGCTTTTTGTCTCTGAATCTCTGTCTCTTGATAAAGTGGAATTTTGAATTTTATTAAAGTCTCGTGTCTCTTGAAATTCAAGTAATGGTAGCAAGAATTTCGTATAACCCATGTAGGTACCGCCTGTTGCTCTGTATTCGGCAGCGCAAGAGAAGAAGCTTCTCCTCAAACAAGCCCAACCCCCGATCTTTAAGGGCGAGGGGGCAAATGTGGAGAGAGATGCGGAAGTATGGATGGAAGCCATGGACGATTACTTTGAAGCTGCGGGAACCCAACCCGTAAATCAGACCATGCTTGCGATGTTCCGCCTGACTGGCGATGCCAAGATATGGTGGAAGCACCATTGCAGGGACATGGATATTAAGGGATCTTCCCAGTCCTGGGAAGACATCAAAGTTGCAATAATGGGACGTTATTTACCACCTGCCTATAGGACCTTGAGAATGAATGAATTCTTTTCACTTCGGCAGCTGAATTCAACGGTCGAAGAATACTATGCAAAGTTTGTCACTCTTCGGAGATATGCTCCTAAGATGACCTTGGAACAACAGGTGGCAAGGTTCTGTCAAGGACTAATCGATCCCTTGAACACTCGGCTGGAGGCTCTCAGGCCGTCAACGCTACAGGATGCCTTATTGAGGGCTAAACCTCTAGCTCTCGAAGTACAAAAGGCTAATCAGAACAGGAGGAATCATTGGTCAAAGAGGGCAAGGAACACTGCTTGGGACAACAGACCAGCCAACCAAACCTATAACCAGCGCCCTATTGTGGCTACCACCACAACCATGGAGTTCCCTGATGTTCGATGCTATGGTTGCGGCGAGCATGGACACTACATATCAAATTGCCCCAGGAACATTCATGCAACCAACGCCAATGCCATACCATTGAATACCCGTGGGCGTGGCTAAGCTAATGGAAGAGGAGGACGCGGAAGAATGAACAGAGGGCGAGGGCGTGGAGCTACCGCCAGAGTAAATGCCGTAATAGTTCAACCAACTGTGGGTGATGAAGCAGTGGAGAGAGAAACCCTACATGCTGCAATTGACAATCCCAATGGTTGCGAGCAATACGCAGTCATTCATACGCCAGGATCTCTCACAGGTGAACAACTTAACTTCCTTATAGATTGTGGCAGTACTCTTTCATTTCTTTCACCCAGATGCATGAGGAAGCTTAAGCTAGATAAGTATCCGTCAAGCAAGCTAGTTGTCGAGTTAGCAAACGGCAAGGAGGTAGTATCTCAACACTCTGCAGGCAAAATTGACTTTGATTTAGGGGGACACCCAACTTCTGCCCAATTTTGAACCCTACCCTTAGGATTCTTTGATGGGATATTAGGGATGGACTGGCTAAAGCAAAATAGGGCCCACATACATTGTGCACAAGGGAATTTTACCTTTACAGATAACTTGGGTAATGAAGTCTTAATTCAGGGGGAAAATGGGAGACCTAAGGCTACTCTAGTTAAGGCCAGCAGACTTTTGAAGGGACTAAGGAAGGGTCAGCAAATATATGCAGTTAAACTCAATAAGGTGGACCAATCAGATACCTCACTTCGACCAGACTGGCTGAGGGAGTATGATGACGTATTCCCCGAGGACCTTACGAATCTTCCACCACACAGAGAGGTAGATCATGAGATTGAGACTATCCCTGGGTGTGAAACCATCTCAAAAAGACCTTATAAAATGTCACTTCCGGAGGCCATCGAACTCAAAGAACAACTTAGGCAAGTCATTGAGCAAGGATTCATTCGACCCAGTACTTCTCCTTGGGGTGCTCCAGTTCTTTTCCAAAAGAAGAAGGATGGAACCTTAAGGCTATGCATAGACTATCGTGGATTGAACCAGGTAACTGTCAAGAACAAGTATCCAATTCCAAGGATTGACGAACTTTTGGACAGACTCCACGGCGCCAAAATATTTACAAAGATAGATCTAAGGTCAGGATATTACCAAATCAGGATCAAGGAATCAGATATTCCGAAGACAGCTTTCAATACTAGGTATGGGCACTACGAATTCACAGTAATGTCTTTTGGTCTAACAAATGCTCCTGCAAGCTTCAACCGACTTATGCAGGATATTTTCAGACCTTACCTGGATGATTTTGTCTTGGTTTTCTTTGATGACATTCTGATCTATTCCAAAGACGAGGCACATCACGAAGATCATGTTCGCAAAGTACTTGATCTCCTTCGAGAACACCAGCTTTACGCTAAAGAGAGCAAGTGCACTTTCTGCTCACCAAAGGTCAACTATCTTGGATTTGTCATTTCGGCTGAAGGGATTTCAGTAGACCCAGACAAAGTCAAGGACATCGTTGACTGGCCTCAACCATCCACTGTCAGTGAAGTAAGAGGATTTCTTGGAATAACGGGATGGTACAGGATTTTTGTCAAGGATTATGCACGTATTGCTGCACCTTTGACGGGACTCCTGAAGAAAGGAATGAGGATCGATTGGAAGACCGAGCACGAGTCTAGCTTTGCTAAGCTAAAAGAGTTCTTGGTCTGAGCTCCTATTTTAAAGCTTCCAGACTTCAGTAAAGAATTTGAAGTAGCGACACACGCTAGCAAATTCGCTCTAGGTGGAGTTCTTACTCAAGAAGGAAGACCGGTGGCATATACTTCGCGAAATCTGAGAGATCATGAGAAGAACTATCCTACTCATGATCTGGAACTTTTAGCAGTTATTCATGCACTGAAGTTATGAAGACATTATCTTCTTGGACGCAAGTTTCAGTTGGTTACAGATCACAAGAGTTTAAAGTGGATTTTTACCCAACCCATTCTCAATATGCGACAACGGCGATGGATAGAGCTATTACAGGAATATGACCTTGACATAAAGTATAGACTAGGGAAGGAAAACGCAGTTGCAGATGGTCTTAGCCGAAAATCGTTTCTCGGAGCTATCTCTATTCCAAATAACCCTATCTGGGATAGAATCAAAGAAGCATCCCTCGAAGATCCAGAGTACCAACGTATGGCTTCATTAGTCCAGCAGAATAAGATGCCTGAAGCGAAAGATTACTCTCTTATGGGAGGATGTCTTTACTACAGACATAGACTCTGTGTACCCAGAGACCCAGTTTTAAAGAAGGCCATTCTATATGAAGCACACGATAGCCCTACATCCGGACACCCAGGCTATGCTAAAACTCTTCACGCCGTCAGAACGAGTTATTTCTGGTCTGGAATGAAAGGAGACATACTTCGCTATGTGAGACAATGTCTTTCTTGTCAACGGATAAAGGCCGAAAGGATCAAATTACCAGGGCAACTTCAACCTCTTGACATACCCCAGATGAAGTGGGAATGCATCAGTATGGATTTTGTTACAGGGTTACCTTCTACAGGAGGTTATGATTCTGTTTTCGTGGTTGTTGATATGCTCACAAAAGTGGCTCATCTAATACCCGTAAAGAAAACCTTTACTGCTTCAGATATTAGTCGGGTATTCATCAAGGAGATTTTTAGGTTACATGGTCTACCCAAGCGTATCGTCAGCGATAGAGATGCCAAGTTTACATCAAAATTTTTGGACCTCTCTTTTCCAATCTATTGGGTCACAATTAGCCTTCAACACAGCATATCATCCGCAGACTGATGGGCAAACTGAAAGAGTTAATCAAGTCATCGAGGACATTCTCAGAGCCTATTGTTCGCAAGAACCAAAGAAGTGGTTACAATATCTACCTTTGGTAGAATATGCTTATAACTCTTCCGAACACAGAAGCATTGGAATGTCACCTTTCAAAGCTCTTTATGGACATGACTGTTTAGCACCACTGAACTTTTCAGATCCAACCATCAGAGTAGAAGCCTCTAGAAAGATGTTAGAAGATATGGAAGCCCAGACTAGAGCCATTCGCCAGGACATTCAGGCAGCTCAGGATAGACAGAAGCACTATGCAGATAAGAATCGTTCGGAAAGGACTTTCAAGGAACGAGATAAGGTTTTTCTACGAGTCCGACCTAAGAAAAGCAACTTATCACTAGGCAGATATAAGAAGCTTAGCCCAAGATATTGTGGGCCATTTGAGATCGTTAAGGTTATAAGTGACCAGGCCTACAAGCTAAAGTTACCTGCAAACTTGAAGGTTCATGATGTATTCTATGTCAGCTTACTCAAACCCTATATTCCCAACCCCGATCAATTCTTGGACTCAGATCAGATAGTCATGCCAGCACAAGGAGTTCTTGAGCTCCAACCTGACTATGTACTTGAAACAAGAGAAAGGAAATTACGCAATAGAACTATCACAGAACATTTGGTAAAATGAAGGGATTACCCTGAAGAAGATGCAACTTGAGAAGACGAGTCGACGCTCTTAAAAGATTACCCAAACTCATTCTTGAGATGAGGTCATCTCAAATTTTTCACGTTGGGGAGGTTGTAAGGTCTCTGACCCGATCACAAGAGCACCCTTGTACCACGAAATGAATACAATGGAATAAGTAACTATTTTTAGCAGTTTTTCAGATTCTTTTAGTGCCATGATGTTTAGAATGTTATAAAGCTTGAAAATGTGAATTTAAATAATTTTTGTGAAAAATTTCCAAAAATAGTAAGTTTTTGGTCACCCGACCCGTCCAGTCTTGACCGTCTCGAAAATCTGCACCCGTACCCCGAATTTGAAAAAAATGCATTTTCGGACCCCGGGGGCTGCTAAATATGGCAGGTACTCGGGCTAGTATGCCTTAGTTAGAGCTTTGTATGGCAATTTACGGCGTCAAAATCCGATTCGTATGACCCGTTTTAGCCTAGAACCAAATTTCTTAAAAATTGTCCGGGGAGGCACCGGGGGCCCGGGACTGTGTGGGAACAGGTCCCAGGCCACTTCAGATCAGCTTTAGCAGCTAGGGGGCGCCCTCTTGCTTTGTGGGAGTCTTGGGAAAGCTGCCAAGCCTGCAACTCAGTCTCAGAACCAGTTAACCAAGCCAACCTGACACTTGGTGGGCAGAGAACTGGACTTGCCATGCTTAACTGGAGAAGCTCCCAGATGCATTTAGCAACCCAGATCGATTTTCAGCCTGTAGGAGCCTATTTAAAGACCTGCATACACACACACACACACACACACACACACTTATGATCACACACACTCACACAGTGCATACACACACACACCCACATACATTGGGGAGGTGCTGCCGAATCACACACCTATTGAAGAAGAAGCTAGGAGGGAGGTGCTGCCGAATTTTCATCTCAAGAGGCTCGATTAGATCAGAAAATCGAGAAGATTACCAGCTCTTAATCAGGGTAACGACAGTTTAATTAATGCCATCTGAAAATCCCTTTTCCCACCATCAAAATTTCTCGTACATTATGTCTATTCCTAGCCGAAAATCTCTATGACTACTCTCTAAATTCTCCTTATTCGTACTCTACTATGTGATCATTATCCCATAGCTGAATTATCAGCCATTCTTCACTCTCGATTAATGATTAGAGCATAATTATCAGAATCTTCTCTCTCTAGATAGCATAGTAATTAATCGATAAGCTAGTATTTGTGCAGATTGAAGAGAATCACTATTGTAATCACTCATTAACATTGTAGCTTAATTGAATTCATTTCTCTTGTGCATTAAGACATAATTAAGGAGAAATTAATCCGTCAATAAGTCTCTAAGAATTGGTTTTTCCTCACACATATGCATAGGGTAAATCTGCATCATCTAATTGATAGGAAATAGTCTAATCATACTTAATCCAATTCTCTGGTAATTCCAATAATGAAATCCTAATTATTCTTGATCATGTAAGCCGAATAATTATCTTAGAGCCGGTTCCCATAGGATCATGTGCCATCCTTAATGATTGATTTATGAAAGAAATCTAGACTCTCATATAGGAGGGATTAATTGATGTCACTAATCTACCCATTGGACTGTTATGATGCTGTGAACCTTAGCTCTTTCCCCAAGCTAATCATTTAAAGTAGTGAGAAATGGCCCCGGTTAAGAGGACGCGCTTCGGTGGTGCCCATGATCGCGAAGCAGGAACGAGCAATGTCAACGGAAAGGGAAAGGCTCCCATGGACGAGCAAATACCGGCCATCTCACGGGCCATCGATGAAGAAGTGGAAGAGGTAGATCATATTTTTTTTTCAAGTTGTTTAAATTAACATTGCATACGCTAGTTAGGAATGCTCATATCCCCAAACATGTTGGAGAAATCCGACGGAAACCTCGGCATTGAAATCATTATACATTAAGTTCTAAAGTAGGAAGGTAATGTTTGATGGGTATGCTGTTTGCAAGAGGAAAGAATGTCTGCTAGGAAAAATTTAGCTCGGCATGTTCATTTTATTTCCAATGTTGAATCAGTCCTGACCCCCCTACTGATCACAGGGGGTAGAGTTCCTCGTTAAGGGCTCTTGAATCCACGACTTGCTTTCTATGCGGTGGATAACCACGACTTGCTTTCTATGCGGTGGGAACCCACGTCTTGCTTTCTATGCGGTGGGAGTGTCCATGACGTGCTTTCTATGCGGTGGGAGTGTCCATAACGTGCTTTCTATGCGGTGGACATACCTAGTTGTATGGGCAGCTAGGCGACAACGGGAGGAGTGAACTCTCGTTGGAGGGGGGATGTTGTACCTCCAGAACATTGGGATTTTTATGAATAAGTTTGAGTAGAATTTTCACTAGAATTCTGTCTTGGTGTTGTTTGCAATACTGGTTGAAGGGCTATTTTAACGAACCATGTGATTCGGAATTAAACAAGGAATATTTATGTTGAACAACCTTTGTGGTAGTAATTAGGTCACACGATGAAGTGTGAGTGTGGGGGTGGAAAGTGGGGGCTTGGCTCGGGTTGCCAATGCCTACGAGATGGGTGGTCCCGATTGGTCGGGAACTCTCTGTCCCCATAGTGCTTACTCGATATTAGTAATGCTCATTGCCCCTAGAGCGGGGAATTCTCGAGAGTACGTGCCTCTGAAACATGGGAAAAAAGGCACTCGGGGTTTCTCTCCTCTTGGAAGGTGGGTCTTAGGATCGCTAGATAGTTAAGTACGCTTCCCCTGCGAGGTGGAGCTAGATC
This sequence comes from Adiantum capillus-veneris, assembly GCF_014529385.1. NCBI lineage: Eukaryota > Viridiplantae > Streptophyta > Polypodiopsida > Polypodiales > Pteridaceae > Adiantum > Adiantum capillus-veneris. The sequence continues at coordinate 7,794,334 of NC_140934.1, forward strand.
TCGTTGCTAGTAGGCTCGAACTCGACTCACTTTGTGATGAGAGATCGTCCGTTAGTTGAACCCTGAACCATTTTGTTTGCTTCCGCTATAGATCTAGTGGCCACCAGGTTTACCATCAGATCCGTTGTTTGATACGACGGGGTGGGGACCTCACAAGTTCAGTGGTAATGCAACCAAAATCTAAGAGCATTTGTTTAAACTCCCTGGTAATATCTTCGAGTTTACGACTCCGCCAAGAGAAATTGATGCTAGATTGTCAAAGTATGCTTGCATAGTAGAGCAATTCTTATAGCTAAAAAGAAAAGTGCTAAAGACAAACAAGTTGCAACGGATGTTGAAATGTATGTTGTCAATGAGAGAACATAGCATGTACCTACAGAAGCAAGTGATCACACTCCCTAGTCACTCATTTTCATGGATATGCTTCAACGTCAGCAACAACAAATCCTAGCTCAACTAAAGTTAGTAAAGCATCATCCAATGGCCAAATGCTCTATGAAGCGATAGATAAGCAATGGTTACTTGAGTTGCACTTGAAATGGATGCAAGATTTTGTGACGTGCGGTATACCATTCAATGCTATGCGCAACCCCATATTTCAAGATGATTTAATGAGCACGGCCTAAAAAGGGTTTGTGATTCCTGATTATAATAAGATGTGTACAGAGTATCTAGATAAACTGAAAGACAATACTGAAGCCATCCTCAAGCACACGGTGGTGGACTTTGTTACTACATTTGGTTGCACCATAGCATTGGATGGATGGGCCAACTGTCAGAAGCAGCCGTTTATCAATGTGATGCTTATCAATCCTAGAGGGTCTATTTATGTAGAAGCCATTGACACCTATTCAAAATAGAAGACCAGTGATTATCTTGCAAGGATATATATGAGCGAGCCATAACAAAGGCAGGTTGGCCAAAGAACGTGATTGCAATTGTCACAGATAATGCATCCAATTACAAGGCTGCAGGAAGGGCTATCCAAGTTAAGTACCCTGAAATGATTATCTTGCAAGGATATATGAGTGCACCATAGCAAAGATAATGCATCCAGTTACAAGGCTGCAAGAAGGGCGATCCAAGTTAAGTACCCTGAAATTACTTGGGGGCCATGTGTCGCGTATACTCTTATTTTTCTATTAAAAGACATTCAAAAAATGGCCGTCATAAAACAAATGCTGCTGGATGTAAATCATGGGGTGAAATTCATTATAGAGCATTAATTTTTGTATACTCTTTTTTGAATAAAATCACCCCCAACAAAACTTTGCAAATATTTTGTGCGACAAGGTTTGCAACCGCATACTATGTTCTTGCCATTTTGCAAGAAGTGAAGCCTAGATTGATTGAAATGGTAGCCAATAGAAGATAGGATGCTTGGCTCAGCAAGTATCCTAGGTGGCAAGAGGCAACTACAAGATGTGTACAGCTTGTGAACTCGCAAGTTTTTTCGTGCAATGTAGAGAGAATTGCCACCCTGGTCAAACCATTTATTGATCTTTTGCGCATAGTCGACAAAGACTCTTTTGTCTTTGGTTGAGTCTATTGGTACATGTTAGAGGCATTATGCAAAGTAAGAGAGCATGCTGGCTTTGGTGCAAAGGACAAAGCTTCCATAATAACAGCTGCCAACAAGAGATGGGTGCAATTGCATACGCCGTTGCATGGTGTTGCATTTGTATAGGATCCTAAATTTCAAATGCACCAACAATCGGCCAATAACAAATTCATGAGTGACTTCAAAATAGTGTGCTCTCAACTATTAGGACAAGAGGATGGGAAAACTGCTTTTCATCAGTGAGTCGATTATGCTAATAGAACTGGCATGTTCTGGGATCCATGGCATATAGATTCCATTGCACACACAAGTGTGTCTCTATGGTGGAAGGAGTATGGTGGGGAGAAAGTGGAGCTGCAACACATTGCTATTAGAGTTCTATCTGTTGTTGTATCAAGTGGAAGTTGCGAGAGAAATTGGTCGGCTTTTAACTTTATGCATACCAAGAAACAAAGTCGGATTCATCCTAAACGTGCTACTGATTTGGTTTATGTGTTTTGCAACATGAGACTTATCCATAAGACTGTGAACATTGCTTCAAGAGCAGCACAAAAGCACTATGGTGTCTTTCAAACCCATGAAGCTATAGCTGCAAAAGTAGACGGTGACTATAAAATGGAATGGGAGATAGCTTCAAAATGCTCTAATATGGATGAAATAGATGATATGATTGGTGTGTTTGATGGTGATGAAGATGTATGACTAAAGGCGTATAAGTAATTATGACACATCGCCATTTTACACTACAAGATGTTCACCTCTCTCTCTCTCTCTCTCTCTCTCTCTCTCTCTCTCTATATATATATATATATATATATATATATATATATATAGATGTCTATCTCTCTCTATCTATCTATCTCAAGTTACTTTTAAAATAAGAATCATAATTAGAGGTAGACACAATACAATACTATTTATTTGATTGAGAATACAAAAATGGACAGCTGAGGAGATAAATGACAAGGTGTGATTACGAAAATTATAGCCCTTCGCCAAAATAGATAGGGGAAAAGTGAGAAAAGTGCTCAAGCCAAAGATTGAGTCAGCTCATTGAGTAGTTCATCTATGTCAAACTCAGTACTTTTAGGCACAGGAGATGGGCTTAGAGGTTTTTGTTGCGAAGGACCAGCCTGATCTGGCAATGGTACGTAGACTGTTGCATACTATTGCAGCTTGGCTTGGGCCTCTGATAGCTCTATCTCAAGCTCAAGGATTCTGCCGTGCAAAATGTCACGCGTCTCTCCTTGGCTTGCAAGATCTTGCCCTTGGCTTGCCAATACAACGAGCGTCTCTGACTCTTCGAGAAGCAGAACTATGGGATGTTTGCGTGCAGGCATTGGATTATTGGCGTGAGTTGCTGCCACTTTCCCTACAATTAAACCATACCCAACGCTAGAATTCTTGGGGAGGTCTGAACAATCTACACGCCTCCCAAGGATGTCGTAAACATAACATTGTTGTATAAAGTAGAGTGTCATTTGGCTATTGTTTGGCATCACTCTCACGACATATGAATCTTTGTAGAAAGACTCGTGCGAATCCTTTGTGTTGCAAATCTGATAGATTTACATGAGGTGATTCTTTGACATTGCCACTAATTCGAAATAAATGTTGGCATACAAAGTGGCTTGGACATAGCTTTCTGCACTTCTTAAGGCGAAGACGCTTGCCTTGCAACCCGGAATCGTCCTCTTTGATTCACGCAATAGCTTTGAGGTCTTTCTCTTGGCTATACGCTCTCTCTCTCTCTTCTTGGTAGATGGCCCATGCTTCAACGTGATTAAGTTCTTCTTCCATATCTACCAATCAAGCAAGCATGTCATCATTAGAAAGACTTATCGTAAAGCTGACAGGTTATCACTTTCAAATCTTCAAAGGAATAGACATGATAACTTAATCATGTTGCAATAAAGAGACATAATATTTATCACCATGGTGTTGGAAAGAGACAAGATAACTTGATAATTATATAATTTACAAGCTCAATACATGAGGATAATAAATAATTCATCACTTTAATCATCCGCTAGTCGTAGACCAAAAATCATTACAATGTCATAGTCCACTCTATGGGCACCATTTAGACAGAGAGAGAGAGAGAGATCAAAAGCGTTATGTTGGGTTGAGGGATTTTTGTGCTTGCCACTCTCAAGGTGGGTAAGTACATTGCTTAAAAAATCTCTTTTCTCTTATGGCACTGACATGCACTTCAAGAGTCGTTTTACAAGTATGATACATGGAGTAGATGTCCATGGATTTATTCCAGGGAGGGGGATTAATAGATATGCATTCTAGGGTAGCCCATGGAAAATATCTCTCGCTCTGCTTTCTAGTTTCTATTTTCAAGTTGCGGAGAGGAGGAACGCATGTCGTTGTTTTGGTCTTTGTACATGACCCCCAATCCACAATGCCTGCATAGACCCCCTTTTGTCCAAAGTGAAGCATCATGTTGCAAGAGTGAAGGTCATTGTGGAGATAGTCGTGCACATGTAGATACTTTAAGTATGAAGAAGAACGTTTATTATCTGCAAAATGTTATTTTTGAACATCTCTATTGTTCCTCCAGTGGTTGCATAATCGCGAATGGCAGGTTGACTTCCATTTACAGTGTACTCTCTTATCCACTGCTCTACATGGCCCCCATTCCAAAAACGTGAAATGAGCATTGGATGCTCTATGTGGTGGACCATGAAAAGTGGATAAATAATGCTACGATGAGTGATGTCCAAAACTGTGGCTATATCCATGACCGATTGATTCACTCTGGGTCCATGCATGTGGACTTTAAAGATCTTCGCTGCATACAATGGCTCTTTAAACATAGGATGTGTGACACCTAAACGCTTCACGTGTGTCCATCTCCCTTCTCCCAGTTGCGGAGCCTGTATATTGAAGATTTTTGTTTCTGGCAAAAGATATAATATAGGGGGGAGCTGAGACTGATTGAGAGCGAGAGTGGCACTAGCAGCAGACTCTATTAACTCTAGCCGTAGTTTCTGGCTCTTTTGTAGCATCGAAAGAGATGACTTCCACTCTCGTGCGCTTTGCTGCTCTCTCCAGCTTTCCCTTGCTCTTGAACTCAATATAAAAATGTTGCACAAGCTCTATGCGAGTAGTTATGCCTGGCAAAGTAATGATTTCAGGATTTTTTAGATCCTAAAAAATCTTTGCAATCTATCCAATAGACTGCTTGACCATGTTCAATAATGAACATGATATCATTAGAGATATGTCAAAAGCAATGGGCCTTAATGCGTGCTAAAGCTTCTCAAAAACAGACTTCGCTAAGGCCTTTGTGAACTAGTAATAATGTTCCGGACTAGAGGGATTTAGGCAAAAACAAAGTTTAGGCTCTAGAATGTGATGAAAGTGACGTACTATCACTTTAATTTGAGGTGAATTTTTGTTGATGTTTCGCCAGCTTAATATCCGCCATAGCTGCAAAATATAATTTTAAAACATAAACATTGTCAGAGGGGAGGGAAAACTCTCAAAATCATGTCATGATCCTAATCCATACACAATTGACATAATCTAGAGCAAACGATGATAAATTATGATTGCAATACATACATTGTACAATGGAGAGAGGTGAACATGCCAGGAGTGTGAGGGACGCTCATCACAAGAATTGGACCATGTTATGTGCATTACATAACACACATAAACGATCAAAGCACGAATGTGAACAACCTAGCTTGTGTGAGGTACACTCAACTCAAGTCCTGGACGTTGTTGTCATGTTGATTGATAGTTTAATCAATTTAATCCCCGATGAAGTGTGTGAAACACAACACAACCATCAACGGATAATTTAAAAGTCTCATATTGTGGTCAAACATTGTACATATTTACACCAAGTCATCTACTGATGAGTGGTGTATCTACGGATTGAAAAGTACAAGAGCAAGATGTGTCATGCTAAGATGAAGAGGCCATAGGTATGCATCTCTCTACTCTTAGGTAGACAAACGTATCTCTCATATTTCTATGTAGTAAGAACGATGATATGACTTAATCCAATCCTTGATGAAGTGTGTGGAACTCAGAATACAAACATCGGCGAACAATTTAACAATCTCAGATGCAGGCCAAATATCGTATGTATCTACTGATCGAAAAGTAAAAGAGCAAGATGTGTCATGCTAAGATGAAGAGGCCATAGGTATGCATCTCTCTACTCTTAGGTAGACAAACGTATCTCTCATATTTCTATGTAGTAAGAGCGATGATATGACTTAATTCAATCCTTGATGAAGTGTATGGAACTCACAACACAAACATCAATGCACAATTTAACAATCTCATATGCAGGCCAAATATTATATATATCTACATCCAAGGCAACACCAAGTCATCTAGTGATGAATAATGATGTGTCTTTGGAGTTTGAAACACAAGAGTAAATAGTGCGCCGCACAGAAATGAAGAGGGCATAGACTATGCATCTCTCCATTCTTTGTTTGACGAGCAGAATTCTTGCGTTTTTACGTGATACAAACGATGATTTGAGCCGATCTAAAATTGAGAAACCTATAGGTCACTGTGAAGTGAGACGTGTAGCATCATGCCTACTGCACTCCACGAGTCGACCACTAAATTCTAACTCAATCCTATGGTGAGAGATAAGACTACTGCACCACACGAGTGAGAATCTAAGTCTGTCCTAAATCCTTCTCTGTAGTGAGCCAAGTGACTGCACAACCCGAGAAAAGTGACTAGTTTCTATCCACTTCTGGAGGGAGCCGGCTGGCTACACACCACGAAGTGGCCTATAACCTGCAAGCCAACTCTGTGGTGAGAGAAAACCAACTGCACCATACGAGTTTGGCACAACACACAAAAACAAGTTAGTAAAAATAGTAACTTCAAAACTATACCTCAAGCTCCAGCTGTCTGTTGCTCCTTCTCCAGCAGTCGTTGGTTTCGATTGAAACCGGTGATAGTCTTTATATAAATATTTCGATCGAAAAGAAATAAAACGGCTATTCAGTGATTATTCGGGATTTCGACGTATAATGACGTTTTATACGTATTTTTTATTCGTACAGGCGTATAAATGCAACGCAGACAAGCTATACTATCCGCAAACAAAGCGTATCTTGGTTTCACGGAGTGTTGTGTTTGTGAAAGATTCTATTTAGTCCTTGATATTATGTACTAGAGATAGTAATGTAAGCTCACATAACATTTATGACAGTTTATTGCCTCTTTTCAGTGGTGGAAGCTTGAATGTAAATTTCAATAAGGCAAATATACAACCTATGGGGGATTCTGAAAATGTTACATATCAACCAATTTTTGATGCAAATGTATATGATTTCCTCGATGAGGAAAGGGCTGAGACTGAGGAGGCTAGAGGTTTGCCAAAATGACTAGTGCATACTTTGTGTGACAGTAAATTGGTTGCACGTTCTCTAGTTGTACTCGTTCAAGTTCTCGCCATGCATCTTTGACCTTTGCTCTCACTTGTCATATAACTATTGTGCGTTTTCTATATGCATTGGTAGCTCATTTTGGTTGGGATGTACATGAATCAGACATTGTACTGCTTTTTTGAATGGTGACATATTTGAGGAATTTTATGTAACGGAGCCTCACGGTTTTGACAAGAAAGGACAAGAGGATGAAGTGTGCAAATGTAAGAAAGCTTTGTATGGGTTAAAGCAGTCTCCTCATGCTTCGTATGAGAAAGTTGACACTCATTTGGTCAAACGAGGTTTTTGTACAATCCATCAAAAAGCACTTTGTATGTGAAGCGTGAGGGTGATGTACTTTTCATCGTTGTTCTATGCGTGGATGATTTGATGATCACTAGTATGAATGAGGTACATATTGCTGAATTTAAGGCTGATTTGAAACTCTACGTGCGAGTTCTCATTCACCGCATCACTCCCAGAGGAGATTTGCTACCATATACATGTGGTAGTGATGTGTGTGAATACACTTAGGAGCCCGTTGAGGTATTTTTCCCCTCACTATGAGGTTTTTTCCCCTGTGCATTGTATATACGCCTATCACTCTAGGACTACCTTATCTTTCCATTGCAAACAACTATAACAAGGAAATATTTAGATTATAATACATTGAATAAAAAAATAATGATTGAAAAAAACACCCGAAAGCATTGTAAAAAATTGAGGAGAAAACAAAGCGAAACATGGTGGGAAAGATTCTTTGTGAACAAATGTTTAACACCCTCTCACAAGGGCCTACCAAAAAGAATTTAAAAGAAAATTTGCTATCATTAGCTTCCCTGGTACTAAAATAAGCAAGCTTTATCTCCCAAAATGCCGCTTTTGGAATGGGCATGGGTGCTTATAAACACCAAGCTCTTGGAGTTGGGCCACTGTCGCTAGCTTATTGGTTGTGGCTTCAGCACAGATGGGCAGGCAGCCCAATGTGCGCATGCGAAGGCGGAGGCGGAGGTGTCTCGGCGTTCAAGGCCCAATGGGGAAACATTTCTAAAGGCGGTAGTCTTTATGGGCCTTTTGGTCACGACTGAGGTTCTGAAGGAAGGAAGGGGAGAGAGAGAGAGAGACCTTTGAAGTTCGCATGGGTCACGACAGTAATAACACGACTTGGGGTTGCAGCTTGTACCATCCATCCGTCAAAGTGGTAAAATTGCCACACATTGACAACTCTACGGCAATCCAGCCCATTTTCAAAAAGAAAACTTTAGAAATTATTCGAGCATTTTCTAATAAAAATTTAGCGGGAGATTTTGTGAGCTCTCAGCAGAGGAACACTTTTCCCTAACATGACACGAGCAATTGAACGGTTTCTCCTCTCACCAGTGTTCGGGAAAAATCATTTTTCCAACCATACAAAATTCCTTTCCTTGGATTCGCCAAGAGGAAATTTTAAAAATTTACATTGTTTTTTGGGGTTTTTACACTATTTTTTTCCATTTTGCGGCGGAGTTTCTCCTTTTTCCTTTGCTCTCAACCGGCATTTTTGAAATTGAAAACGGCACGATATTAAGCTGAGACACATATTTCCCGAACATTGCCTCTCACTCCAAAGCTCAAACCCTAGATACAAAAGTACGTCCATAATATTTGCAGGTTTGCATTCTTCTCAACTTAGGCTGGGTTCACATCAACCCCATGGAAGCAATCGCATCAGAGGTGCACTTCCAGGCGGAAGAAAAGTCCTCAATGCACTTTCGCCTACCTGATGTTCACACAACCCCGAGGTACGGTCTCCTCTACCTGCTTGTGTGGAGAGCAACTATTGGTTGTGCGAGCAGGTGTCAAGGTGGAAAAGCCCTTGGACGAGGGAGGGGATGAAAGCAACATGCACTCTTTTGTCGTGAGCTGGCAGCAAAACCCCAAGCTGCCTCCACCCTATGTGAACACCATAGTCCACCTGGCCCAAGATTATTGGCTGCAAGCAGGTTCACACTTCCTTTCGCCGCTTGATGTGGAGCCATAGTACCAGTGCTCGAAAAAAACCTAAGTTTAGTGTAATCCCACCTACAAATTTTGAAATTTACCTTTAAATTTTATATTTGAAGGTGAGAAAACCTACAAAATTTTAAAAAAATTAGTGTAATTTGGTGTGAAAACCTTCAAATTTTGTCAATTTACCTCTGTTGTTTCATATATGTAGGTTTGCCAAGTTTTTGGAAAAATGTTTTTTTCGAGCACTGAGCCATACCTTGCGCATGTGAGAAGGTCACTTTCACTCTTACATGAATCGCTTTTGAGCTATATTAACTCCAGCATAGTTTGTAAGGCAAATTGACATTCCTAACCACCCTGAAGTGATAAAAGTATGTGTGGGGTCGAGGTGGCTCTAACTTCTACTCACACCCCAAGAAAGGTGACAACAGTTTCCAAATTTCTTGGCGCAGGAGGTGAGTGTTTAAGCCAACTCTCTTCCATAGCCTTGGTCAGAGGGAAATGTTCATCTCATCCATGGAGCAAGAAGTTCTTACTCTTAGAAAAAAAAGAAGGAATCCTACGGTATCCCATTTTATCTATTTTGCAAGATGTTAAGGTGCAAACTCTAGCGATGATGAACTAGGGATTGTTGTCTACTAGGCTTCAACTTCTTCCGCAAGTGCTGAGAAGACCTAGGCCTGCTTGTGTCCATAGTAGGTGGCTTCTTAGCCGTTTGCGATCTGCTATCCCAGTTTGCACATGCGGCTTGTCTCGTCTCTTGACACTTTTTGTTTGAAGCTTCAATATAGGAACTTTGTATGTTTGGCACAGTTGTGAAGATCCCCCTCAGCACTCCCAGCTCTCGGTCGATCTCAATCAAGCTCACCTTGCTACTCTGCTCTGGCGTGCTTACCCTTTCCATTAGCACGATTATTATTGATATGACCAAGCGATTATTATCGCTTTTGGCCAACCATAATATTGTTGAAGATGATGAAACAGGAAACAGAAGGAAGAAAGCAACTCAGAGTAGGAAGAAGATGAAGAAGGAGAAGACACAGAGCTTGTGTACGAGATCTCTGTAGTCTATCTCTCTGTATTAGAACAATAGAGTATACAAACCCAAAGCTACAAAGCTTATATGAAACCCTAAGAGATAAGGTGTCCTTTCACACCGGATGTCCAGGGGGAAAAACCCAGTGGGAGAAAAGTGCCCCTGGTGAAGCGCGTATACACACTAACACTACTACATGTCTACAAATCCCCCCTGTAGTGATAGTGTGAATCCGTACAAGGTAGCAGATCATCATGTGTATGAGAGTAAGCCCAAAGCTTTTCGGAAAGCTTCAAACTTTTGTCGTGATAATGCCTTCGTAAATAGATCTGCAATGTTATCCTGTGTAGGACAGTAAGTTAGTGTGATCTCCCCTGCATGTAGCCTTTCCGTGACATAGTGGTAGTGAACCTCTATGTGCTTTGTTCTTGCATGAAATACTGGAGTCCTTGCAACTGCCATAGCATTCTGACTGTCAGTGAAAATGGTAGTGGGTGCCTATTGACACTCACAAAGATCTGCCAATAACCTGTGTATCCATACACAATCAACTGTTGCCGTGAAAGCTGCCCTGTACTCAGCTTCACAAGTTGATGTAGCCACTGTGGGTTGCTTCTTGCTTAGCCAAGATATACATGCATTTCCCAAGAAAAAACAGTTGCCACTTGTGGAATGTCGTGTGTCAAAATCACAAACCCAATCTGAATCGCTATAACCAAGAATCTGCATAGAACTGTGCTTTCCATACATATCCCCCCTTGGAAAGAACATGGCAAGATTAGGGGTACCTGAAAGGTAACGAAGTATGCGCTTCACAGCCTGCCAATGATGCATACCTGGGCTGTGCATAAATCTGCTTGCTTGTGAAACCCCAAATTGAATGTCTGGACGAGTGTTGCCTGCCAAATATATCAAGCAACCATACATACCTTTTGCTCTTGACCTTTTACAATAAAACCACTTGGTTGACTTACATAAACTTCTTCCTGCAAATCACCATTCAAAAAAGCAGTTTTGATATCCAACTGATGCACTTTCCAACCATGATGAGCAGCAATTGCAACTAGTGATCTAACTGTGGACGCACGAGAAGAAGGAGCAAAGGTTTCATCATAATCTATGCCTTTCTGTTGCGCATAGGCTTTTGCCACAAGCCTTGCTTTGTACCTGTCAACAGTACCATCTTGTTTCCTTTTTACCTTAAAAACCCACTTTGTACCAATAGGCTTTTTACCTGTAGGCAAGTCCACTAGATCCCATGTATGATTCTTATGAATAGAATCAATTTCTTGCTGCATAGCATCTTTCCACTGAACACACTCTAAAGCTTGTTCAAATGAATCAGGCTCGTCTGCATCACAAAGAGCGCTAAAGCAAGCCAAATCTACTTGCTCTCTGCCAAAAGTAGTACCAACACGTGTTTTTCGTGGCAACGGTGCATCCAACTTGCTATCCTGCAAAGTTTTCTGAACCCATTTAGGCAAGGTTCTTTCTTCCCTGAGAACTTCTTGCTCTTCACGCACAATTTCCTTTACATCATGAGGTGTCACATGCTGATCAAAAGATTGATCAAGATTATCAACCTGTTGTGATTCTTGATTCTCCACAAAAGAAGGAAGCAAACCTTCAAATACATCATGTGTCTGCATATGAGGTACATCAAAAGCAACCATAGGTTGAGCAGTAGTTTCTGCAAAAATTACATCACGACTTTCAAAAATCTTGTTTGTAGCAAGATTGTAAAGTTTATAACCTTTACTTCCACTACTGTACCCCACAAATATACATTTGATTGCCTTATCATCAAGCTTCCCAGGTAACTCCTGAGGGATGTGAGCATAAGCAAGACAACCAAAAACACGAAGATAACTGACTGAAGGTTTTCTGTCATACCAAGCTTCAAATGGAGTAATGGTCTTCAAGGCACGAGTAGGACACATGTTCAAAACATGTGCTGCACAAGCAACTGCCTCCATCCATAGCTTATGAGGCAAACTCTTAGCCTTGAGCATACATCTAGCCGTCTCCATTAAAGACCTGTTCTTCCTTTCTGCAACACCATTCTGTTGTGGTGTGTATGGCATAGTGCATTGGTGTTTAATGCCTTTCTTTCCCAAAAAATCCTTAAATGCACCTGACATGTATTCACCTCCTCGATCGGTACGAAGAGTCTGTACTTTGCAACCTGTTTCATTTTCAACCATGGCGACATAATGTTGAAAAACTACAAACACATCTGACTTTGCTTTGAGTGGATACACCCAACAAAACCAGGAAAACTCATCAATGAAGGTCACAAAATAAAGGCTGTTTCCTATAGATGGCGTCCTCATAGGACCACATACATCACTGTGTACAAGCTGAAACTTTCGTGTCGCTCTAACTGAACCATCCTGCGAAAATGAAAATCTGTGCATCTTTCCAAGAACGCAACCTTCACATACATGTCTTGGTGGCATCTCCAATAAAGACCAATCATGCACCATATTATGACGTTGTAAAGTCATCAAACTGCCATAACTAACATGCCCAAATCTAGCATGCCACAACTCAGCATCCTGCATGGCCTGAGTCTTTGTTTCTGCAATACATACCTAAATCTCCTTTTCATAACGATCTAGCACAAATAGTCCATATTCCAGCGTACCTGTAGTGATAAGAGAATAACCATTCTCTCGATCTCGTACAACACATCTGTCATCCTCAAAAATGACCCGAAGAGGATTTTTGCAAGAGAGGATACAGACAACAAATTCTTCTTGATCCCTGGAACATATAAAACATCTGGCAAGCATAAATCTGAACCATCTGAAATGGTAATCAAAATCTTACCAACGCCTTTGATTGGATGAGAAGCATTATTTGCACATGTCACCTTCTTTCCTGCTGGAGCTGCATCCAATGAACAAAACAAATCCTTCCTTGAAGTAATATGCCTGGATGCACCACTATCAAAGTACCAAATCATTTGTGTCTTGTCAACATTGTAAGCAGAAAAATGTGAACATACTACAAAAGCATAAGAATCCTGCACAAAGTTTGCAGACTCTTCTTTAGCTGTAGAAGAATCACCAGAAGCTGAAACAACCAAACTTGACTCTTTCTTCTTTTCTTTAGCAATTCGCTTTTTACACTCACTAATGTGGTGACCAGGTTTCCTACAGTAGTGACATTTACCTTTCTTCTTGGACTTGTCGGAATCACCTTTAGACTTCTCTGAAGATTGTCCTGCACTAGACTTGGAGTGATGAGCACTCTCTTTACCCTTGTTTTTGTTATGTACAACAAGAGCATGATCCATACCATCCACCTGTAAAGACTTGTTCTTACGTGATTGATCCTCCTGTAATAGCAAAGCCACTAACTCTTCAAAATAAAGAGGCTCAGGATTAGCTCGCAAAGACAGAGTCAAAGAAGTCTGAAAAGTCAAATAAGATGGTGGTAGTGAATTGAGTGTTTTGGAAACCAAGTCCTTCTCTGGAATCACTTCATCAATGCTAAGCAATTGCTCTTTAAGATCCCTGATTTTTGTAAGATGCTCGACGATATCGTCACCTTCTTCCATCTGTATTTTGTCAAGTTGTTTCTTCAAAAACTCTATTCTGGCAGCATTTCTTCCTCCAAACATAGCTTGCAGAGTGTTCCAAGCATCCTCAGAAGTTCTGCAAGATCTGATATGTGGTGCGATTGTCCTCTTTATGGTTAAGGCGATCACAGCCATAGCTTGTGCATCTTTAGTATATCCCATCTCTTTTGCTCTGGAGTGACTTGTGAGGGTCCTGCACCAACAGCTGCACCACGACCAGGCGTGGCAGGTGCAATGCTACCTGGAGGAACTTCATCTCCAGATACATAATCCCACAATCCTTTACCAACCAAAACATTTTTGGCCATAAAAGACCAAAGAGAATAGTTGGTACCATCCAATTTGTCTTCGGATGTAAACGCACCAAAAATCTCTTTCTCCGTAGATTGAGCCATACTGTGGATGCACACAAGAGAGCAAAAGAACCTCCAAGAACCCATGGAGGATGACATCATTAAGTTCCCCCAAATGCTCGTGGCTAGGAAATTGCCCATGAATGAAGAAGTTGTACCGATGGACAAAGGGGATGGGTTGACATCGCGACCATCAAACGACGCCTTAATGACGGGGGATGCATTGACAAGGGGTTCAACCCTTGTGGATAATAAAGCTTTGACGATTAAGAAGGCCATCTCTGCTAAAGAAGGAGAAAAAGTGATCAATCAAACTGCTAAAGGAATTAACTTCGAGGTGAAAACCCTTAAGGCAGGTGTGCCTCAGGGTTTGATTTGAACAAATGGAAACAAGGTGACAACCAATACTGCATCTCTTAGACTAAGCATCTCAATTGCAAGCATTTTGAAGGTTCTGTATAAGTCTAACGATTTCCATAAAGTCACAATTTGGCAGGCATCAAGTGATGGAGGCCATGAAAAATTGATGAATGTAAAGGCTCGCCTCAAATAGGAGCTAAAAGAAACACATAGAGATCGACCCAATTGTTAACAAAAGAATTTTCTCACAAACAAAATGCAGTGAGTTATTCGAAGAAGGGCTAGCGGATCAAGCCTATAGTGCTATAAAGAAGTCTCTATCGCAACAGGTGGAGGTTGCGGAGGCTATCGCTATTGCGATTTTTCTAGCAACTAGCTATGCAAGCTAACCTTACGCTTGTGTTTTGGCTTCAGTGGGAGATTCCTTAATAGATATGAGTTGATTCAGTGGATTCATGAACCTCAAATTTTTGGGCATGGGGACGCAATTGAGAATACTACTTACCTAGCCAGGCGCTTGTGTTTAGTTATATTCAAGGAGGTCTCTGATGTTTCAAAGATCCTGGATAAAGGTCCCCTTATATTTAATAGGACTATTGTATGTGTGGTACCATGGGACTTAGCAAAGTCCCTCCAGTGGATTCATCCTATGTCGAGTTCGCGAGTTTGCCTAGTTGGCTCTACGATAATATCAGGATGCTTTGTCAATTAACTAGGCACCCCCTTGTTTGCTCCTAACAAGACGGGACTAAGAAGATCCTCTAATGGGGTTTGTACTGGCTGGAATGTTTCTTAGACACCACCAAAGAGCATGGTGATCAATGTTAGAGATGGGCTAATAACTATTCCGCTCCATTTCGGGACTTATTTTGGGGCATGCTTTGAGTAATTTGGGCACTTTGCCAAGGACTGTCCCATGAAGGCTAGAGTGAATATCGATCCTACAATGCAAGAATCTAGTGTAGGGAATGACAAGGATGTCCCTTTAAAAGAAACAAATGTGGAAGAGAGTGAGAAACTGATAAAGAGTAACAAAGGGGCAAGAGTAGGAGAGGAAAAAGAGGCTCTAATTTGAGACAATGAAGACACCAAATTGCAAGAGAAGACTGTGGAGAAGCAAAGTTTCACACTGAAAATCCCCGAATGCCCATGCAATGATAATGTGTTTGTTTTTCCTGCTTCTATACCTAAGCTTCTGACAGTAACAACTATGTCAGTTGTGCAAGTCCCAGGACTGAAGAGGTTCAAAAGGGTGAAGGCAGTGGCAAGAGAATCCATGTCACTAGAGGTTATTGGAGCCTTGAAAGGGAAAGGATCTTCTCCACCCCGTACTCAACTAAAAGGAGGAACTTGTGACCTCCCACTTCACAATCCTTTTGAAGTGCTACAAGAAAAGAAACCCTCTTACTATGAAGAACCTCCATATTCTCTTGGGATCAAGGATTCAAAGACTGGGTAGGGTTTGGATGTTGAGGATTCGTCCCTCTCTCCCAATGAACCCCAAACTAAAAATGTTGTCCTGGAATGTGAAGGGCATAAGAACGAAAGAGAAATAAGAAAGGTTTGGTAGTGCATGAAGAGGAGAACAAATATTAATTGTTGGTGTATATAGGAACACCACCTTGATGCCTCAGCCTTGAGAAACAAACGCTTGGGAAATTACTATTTTTTAATGGCACTGCTCTTGATGGATTTAGTGGAGTGATGATAGGAGTCCAAAGGGATCTGGAGCCTAAATTTGTTTATCAACACGCAAATGGAAGGGCTCTTCGAGTGTCTATTAAGGTACATAACAACTGTTACCATATACATGTGGTTGTGATGTGTGTGAACACACTTAGGACCGTTGGGACATTTTTTCTCTCACTAGGAGGTTTTTCCCCCCCTGCATTGTATAAACTCCCATCACTCTAGAATTATCTTACCTTTCCATTGCACACTAAGTAATACACTCTCTATTGTGTGCCTTGAGATTCCTTCATCTTGTCCAAGATGCGTGTATTTTTTTGCAACCCTAATTCCAACAATTGGTATCAAAGCAGGTTGCGTCCTCCCGGGCTTAGTCGCCAGCAGATCCAACACACGCTTACTCACTTTCTACAATTTTTTTGAGCTTTCGTGAGCGCTAAACAGGCTAAAAAATACTCCAGTATGCTCATAGAGATCAGTCTACTTAGATTTTTTATTCGAGATCATTTCAGCCTCCGTTTCCACTAAAGGCAGTGCTACACAGGGTATTTGGTCATTTTGTGAAGAATTTTTGTTAGTGCTATTTTTTGTATAACAGTTCCCTTACAGCCCTCTATTGTCATGTGACACATCCAGCCCTATGTGTCCGTGGACAAGCTATAGCATGATCAGGGTTCAGTCAGTCTAGATTTAGAAGTGATCTGGCACTTTTGTGAGTCTATTCATAGACCGTGCATGCCCAATCACTTAGTGTAGATGCATATCCTCTGGTTGCACACAGCATGATCATAAGCATTCCCATGAGAATCCATCAGAATCAATCAGGGAAATTTTCCAGTGCATTTAGCCTATTTTTCCTATTTTTGACATTTTTCACTTATTATTTTTAAGTGATGTCTGTTGGAAAGTAGGTAGGGCAATTTTGCTAAGTTTTTATATAAGCAAACTAGAGCTATCACTATTTGGCAGAAGAGGCAACAGGAGCTAAGCTCAACAGACAACTTCTCAGCAAGACCCCTTGGTGGACCTTCCCTCCAAGCAGCAGATCCCCCCATGCTAGCGTTTTCTTCATCAACCATTGCCTAGCATTTTCAGCATCTGCACCATCGCCAGCAAGCCTTAGCCTTGGCATTTTTGCATCAGATCCTCCCGCAGCATCCTACAGCACCTAGTGTGTTTGACAGAGCTACACCTTGGCGTTTTCAGCAGTAGCAACCTCAGCCTGTGGCATTTTTCAACAATGAATTACTTGCAGATTCAACCCTAAGAAGGTAGCAAATTCAGCCCAGAAAGACCATCAATTTTCAGCCCTTAAGAACCTCAGTTTTCAGCCCTAAACCTGCAGATTTTGAGCGTCAAATACCCACCGAAAACAGCCCCCAAATCAGCGTTTTTGGACTAGTCGCAGATTTCAGCCCATAGCGTTTTTGGACATCAATAGAAAGATTGCAGATTTCAGCCCTTAAGTCGACTTTGTCATCTCCGTCGTCATCGTCGACATAGCCTAGACTTGCATCAATCACTTGCATTCAATTGTACCAGTTTGTGCAATCATAAGTAGACCACTCCCGCCGACGAGAGTGGAGCCTTTAGAGGAGGGCTTTACAACGTCTCTGGTGTTGTATCTTTACAGTGTCCATTCACTTTGTTTGTGATCATAACATTCACTCATTAAGAACGGAAGGCTCTCCCTTCCATAAGAACAAAAGGAACCTTGAGCACAGTTCGGAGCACTCATCTTGAGCAAAGCGCAAACATTTATTCCGTTGCACCTAACATTGGTATCAGAGCTTTGGCAGTGTTCTGTATCACTCAAGGAAAGAACCACAAGAATCACAAGAATTTTTTTTGCTTGTTGAGGTCGCACGAACCCAGGTTTGCTTGGGCGTGTCGATTCCTAATCATGTTTTTGAAGAGTGACAGGAATCCTAGGAAAGAAGGGCTTGTCCAGCCTCCCCTTGTGTCTCTTTTCACTCATTGAGAGTGGACCATGCACTTAGCCACCGGCCAATCGACGTGAGCGCAAGGCCACCAAGGGGTGCACCCACAAAAAGGAGTAGAACTCGGGTGAAGAGAAGATCCTTCTCAAACGCGGTTTGCAAGTGAAAGAAAACCTCACGAACCTCAAGACCCTCAAGAACCTCAAGAGCCTCAAGACCCTCAAGAACCCAAGAACCCAAGATCCTAGTGCATGGTCATCACTTGAAGCAGAATGGATACTTCGCATATAGGTGGTGAGCATGAGAGAGGCGATGAAGAGTTCTCCCCACCAAGAGATTTTTTCGACCCTCCCCCTTTTCCATCTACGCCACGAGCTGTACCAACTTCTATGGAGGAATTGGTCAAGTCGATGTTGGACATGATGGCACAACAACAAGAAACGAATCGAGTTGTGTTGGTACAACTAGCAAGAAAAGCAGAACAACATGAAGCTAAGGACCGCGAGCGCGACGAAAGAAATGAAGAATTGTCGCACAACAAGAAGAAAATCGCAGTAACACGATGGCCAAACAAGAAGAGACTCGTATTGCTTTCGAATGCGAACGCGAAGAACGAAAAGAAAGAAAAGAACAAAGAAAGAAGGAAGCGGCAGCACAAAGCGCAACTTTGGAGGCCGAGCGTGAAACTCAAAAGGTGGCCTTGGCGGCCGAGCGTGAAGCTCAAAGAGTGGCCTTGGAGATCGAGCGTGAGGCTCAAAGAGAACTACGCACTCAAGAATTGATTCGATAAGTACTTGCATCGAAATCCGAACCAGTCAAAGATCGTGGGAGTTCCTCAAGTGGCGCAAGCCACGATGCGGATTCCAACCATCTTGTCACAGAGAAGTTGACTTTCAGTAAGTATGATGGTAAGATGGATGCTACGGTTATTCATTCTTGGTTGCATCAATTTAATGTTTATTCTGCGACAACTAAGAATATAGGAAATGGCAAAGTTGTGACGACAGCCATGTACCTTGTCGGTGATGCCATTAATTGGTACCACGCATGGCAAGAGGCAAAGTTAGCTGCGCACCTAGAGGAAGCTGAAGAATTCATGCCCCTTTCCTTCAATTGGGCTGATTTCCAAGACAACCTCAAGGCGCGGTTTATGCCACCTCAGTACCTCGCACGATTGAAGGAGGATTGGCGTGCTCTCAAGCAAAATGGTATGCTGGTTATGTCTTTTTCTAATCGTGTTTTGCAACTAGGTACCCAATTACGCAAGTCAGATGATGAACGCAAAGAGGCATTCGTTTTTGGGTTAGACGACTATATCAAGTTTGATGTAGAATTCTTCTAGCCAATTGATCTCAACAAGGCGGTAGTGATTGCTCTCGCACAGGAGATGAAGCACAACTCCTCTTTTTGGGTAGTTTTCACATCAAGTGCAACATTTGCCATGGCTGACAACAACACAGATGTGTTCAAGATGTTTGATGCTGATGATAGATTGGATGGGGACAATTACCCTATATGGGCTTACATGATACAACATGTCCTTGTGTCAAAGGGTGTCTGGAATATTGTGGAGGGCATTGATGTATGTCCTGCTTCTTAGGATGTAGGCGATGTTGACGAATCATGATGTTACAGGTTTTCGTGGTAGCATTGTTGTTGCCAATGCTGTTTTGCCTAGAGTCCAGAAAGCTTGCTAGGATGTAAAAGATGCACAGGCTCATGCATTGATTGCTTTTTCTATGAAGTGCACCATTACTCCTCACATTTGTTCAACAAAATCTGCAAAACAGGCTAGGGATATTCTAACAGGTCTTTATGCAAGTCGTAATGAGGCAAAAATTGCATTGTTGCATAAAGAAATGGAGTCAAAGATTATGCATGAGAAAGATGCTATGGACACTTTTCTTGCTGGTGTCAAGGATATCAATGATCAACTTATTTCTACAGGCAAAGTCATTCTTGACAGTTCCCTTGTGCAAACTATTCTTGATGCTTTGCTAGATTCCTACTAGACTTTTGCTAGTTTTTGGAGACTTGACCCAAGGAAATCCAGAAAGGAGTGAAGTTTGATTTATTATGCTCATTACTATTGCAAGAGTCACTTTTTAAAAAAATCAGAACTAGACAGGGTGCAATTGAGAAAGCCTTTATTATTGCTTAAAGAAAAGGTGGTAAAAGTAATGTAGCCACTTCTCAAGGTTCTTCCAATGAGTGGTAAATCACCTGTTCCTAATGCTTCTTTTGGCAAAAATTCGTCTGAGAATTCTGGTGAAAAGGGAAAAAAGAAGATGCATTGCCATTATTGTAAAGCTAATGATCACTTCATCAAAGAGTTTCCTAAGTTGAAGGCCAAAGATACTAAGAAGAAAGAGACTGGCTCCACTACAAATGCTGGTTCCACTACAAGTGCAACTATTGTTGAGTCTTTTTGAAAGGAGACAATGATGCAGAATGGGATTTTAGTGCATAGTGCACTTATGATCCTTCTGCCCATGATGCATGCATGTTAGTTGCTACAGATTCACATGTGTGGTTTTTGACAGTGGTGCTACAAAGCACATTACCTCACATCGTTATTTGTTTACCTCTCTTGATTCTATCCCTCATGAAAATTCAGTTACTTGTGCCAACATTGCCTCTTATCCGGTTTAGGGAGTTGGAAAGATTGTGCTTATTGGTGCAAATAGCAGTTCTTTCACATTTGTTCATGCATTGTATGTACCTGGGTCAAGAAGAATGTTTTGTCTCTGTTTGCACTTGCTAGACTTGGTCTTTTAGTCAAATTTGTGGATGACATATGTATAGTACATGATCTTAGTTTCCGTGATGAAATAGTTGCATCTGGTGTTTTATATCATGGGATGTATAAGCTCACTTTGTATGACAAGTGTGGGCAGAATTTTGCAAATGCAGTTGTGGATTTTGAGGCTATTTTAGATGCAAAACTTTGACATGCATGTTTTGAACATCTGAATTTTTCCAGTTTGTTGCGTTTGCAAAAATCTGATATGGTTGCTTCTTTGCCACCTCTTGCCTATCAAACATGTTTGTGAAGGTTGTATTTTGGATAAGATTCAACGTTTGAAGTTTCCAAAGGATTGTTCAGTTATGGCCACATGCAGGTTGCAGGTTGTGCATAGTGATGTTTGTGGGTCCATGCAAACTCCGTCCTTGGGCAATTACCTTACTTTGTGACTTTCATTGATGGTTACTCCAGGCATGCATGGGTATATCCACTTAAAGCAAAATTCAAAGTATCTATGTGCTTCAAGAAATTTCTGGCTATGGCTAAAAATGTCTCGAAATGCACTATGGGCACCCTCCATTCCGATCGAGGGGGGTATATGTCTCATGAATTTAATTCATTTCTAGCTATGACTGAAAATGTCTCGAAATATACTATGGGCACCCTCCATTCTGATTGAGGGGGGTATATGTCTCATGAATTTAATGCATTTCTGGCTAGTCATGGGATAAACACCAATGTACAGTGCCTTATATGCCTTAGCAAAATGGTGTTGCTGAGAGGAAAAATAGGTCACTTACAAAAATGGCATGATGTATGGTCAAAAGTCAAGCTTTTCCGCATTCGTTTTTGCTTGGGGCCATCATGTGTGCCACTTATGTACTTAACATGTGTCCTACAAAAGCTTTGGAATCTTTGACTTCATATGAAGCATGGCGTAATAGAAAGCCTTTTATTGAGCACATGCGTGTTTTTGGTTGTTTGGCATATACTTTGGTGCCACAAACGCAACAAAAAAATTTGGATGTTCTCTTCTTTCTCAACCTCCAATCATTCACACACTTGTTCACTCCGTGGAGCAACTTGAACAACAAAGAGCCAGCGTGGTTTAGTCAAATTTTCTTCATCTTTTCATTCCATAGAGGATCTATGATAAACACACGTGTTCACAATGTTGAGGAAGTACAAATGTATCTTGGTCATCTATCCACACCCGCCTAGAGATCACTTGAATTAGTCCACTCCTATCTTTGCACACGACTACATTGGGACCACTCCTTGAATCACTTAACATAAAAAATAAAAATATCAAACTTTCTAAAGCTAATTTTTAAGATTTCTTGAATGTAGCCAAAGTATTCAAGCTGGCCAGTCTATGTATTGTCATTCATGGCACTACTTTGGCTTTCTTGAAAAAAGCTTGCCTTGACACCACTCTCAAAGGTTATCCTTTGTTCTTCTATCTGTTGCACTATAAAGTGTCACCCATGTGACCACAATATATGCTCCGTATTTGTGATACTACAAGTACATAAAAGAATATCATACTTACTATAGAAATATTTTCATGTGGTGAAAAATAAATAAGCAGGTACAATATATACATGCCAATGGAATCCACTCAACATCTCCTCTTCTTCTTCAATAATCAATAATCTATTTTGATCGATTTGACTCCAAAAATTTTGCATCTAGGCAGTATCTAGTAGAAAAGTATGGTAGTTTTTGAAGATGATCTAGAGAGGGAAGTTTTCTAGTGGCACGATTGCGTTTAAATTGCAACCAATCAGCAAATGTTGCTACTTTTTCTATTCACATTTCTCAATCCACTTTTGCATGACTTCTGAGTTGAGAATAAAAAATCTTATAACCTTTTCATGCATTTTGACATCCATCTTTCTCATGATGCAATGTCCCTATGGTTCCTCTTGAGTTACCTTGACGTTTGTCTCAGAAGTCCACATTCAAGGAATCTCTGGGTCAATTGAACAAAAAAATTCACTGATAAAAGGAAAATACTCCTCCACATGCCATCTTCTAGCTATGATATCCTCAAGGTGAGCCCTTTGACGACCGAACCCTTTTAACGTCTTCATAAATCTCTCCAAGAAGAACATCCACTTGTAATGGACCGTCCTAGCTACTGCAACTTTATCAATCACATGTACAAGTAAATGCATTTGGATATTAATAATGTTTGTTGAAAAATACTTCACCATACACACTATCTTTGTGCATTTAAGCGAGCTACATCTATGATGTCTCTTGTTATTACTTTTGATGAGATCCAACACACTAACACACTATTCTTGTAAATTATGTTTCTGATGTCATTTTCCAGACAATCTTTTATGGAAATTGGTAAGATAAATTGTAAAAATTTATGCCAATCATGATACTTAAGACCACTTAGTTTCTCATCTCTAGTAAAAGAAGTTTTCAAACATCGCATGCACCTAGTAGGAGTCTTGAATGTAGGTAGGGTATTCTTCACTTGTTGCTCCTCTACATGACTCAAAACCCATGGAGCTTTTGGAATAGCATATTTTCCATTGGGTTTAGGTTAAGGCCACATCTTTGACATTCATCCCACAGCGTGTAGGCTGTTTCTTTATCCCTTGCTATCCCTTTTTCCAATAATGGTCTTCTATAGGATCTCCCCCACATTCTTAAAAATATGCATTGCTTCGAGAAAATTATTGACAAGTAAGTCACTCCAATATGGGAGGTCATGAAAATAGAGTCTTTTCATGTTGGGTGGCATAAAATCTCACGATTCTTACCACATGTTCTTCCAATCACTCCGTCTTTAGTGCGTACATGTCTTGTTTGTATATATTTTGCCCACACAACTCATGTCCTTCCAGCAAAAATCATCCATGCTCCTCTTTAATTGTCTTGTACGTACAAATAATCAGAGCAACAAAAGTCAAGTGGAGGACCACATAGCGGACATGCATGATTTTCCAAGTAGCTCAAATCTATTTAAAAAAAAAGCATCATGCATTGACCAAAAATCACCTATAAAATGCCCAAAGGTATGGGTCCCAAAGTACTTACATGATCACTCATTAAAGCTTGGCCAATAGTGCATAGTCTACATGAGAATGCCTTGCACATGGATAGTCAACTGACCAGCTGGGACATGTCAACCATATCAATCCCTGTCCACAAGATTTGAAGCTCTTTTATAAGTGGTTCCATGCCAGATAAATATGCATGTTCTTTACCTGGAATAATCAGTGACAATAGTAGATGGCCCTTTATGATAGCCAACCACAATGGAAGATTATAGTTCACCAAGTAGATAGGCCATGTGGTCCATGGGGAACTCCACAATCCAAATGGGTTCACTTTATCCATTGTTAAACCAAAACGGACACAACAAGGTTTTTCATTAAATGCAGACCATCTTTCTTCTATGTGCTTACATGCAACCATATCAATCCCTAGCCTCAAGATTTGAAGCTCTTTTATAAGTGGTGCCAAATAATTATCCATGTTCTTTACCCTGTACTTCCCCTGAACAATCAGTGACAATAGCAAATGGCCCTTCTTGATAGCCAACCACGGTGGAAGATCATAGTTCACCAAGCAGATAGGCCACGTGCTCCGTGAGGAACTCTGCAATTTTGCTTGAATTATTTGAAGAGTATGAAAATGAATTTCTAGGTGCTTTATATCCACAATTTTGCCTTATGAGCTGAAAAAAACTTAGCATTTTTTTCTGAGTATCGATCTCACCATTAACCTTACTCTTGCACAACATTTTTGAATCTAAATTGTGTGAAAAAACGGGTCTTGTTTTTGGCTTTTTTTCAATTTTTTGCTACTATACCACTCTAAACTTCATGTTTGTGAGGTTTAGATGGCTAGAGGTTAGTCCTTCATAGTTCTCAACATGTTTTGATGCTTGTAGGGAGAGCTAAGTGTTAAAATTGAAAATTATGACCAATTTACAAGAGTTGCATAATCCTGTTTTTTGACCAAAATTAGCACTTTTATGATTTTTTTGGTGGCTTTCTTGATATCCAAATTCAATTTTGATTGTGTAAGTGTAATGTATAACATAAAGCTAATCTTCCTTGAGTTTTGGGAGACCTAATATGCTATATAGCATAGTATATGATGATGGTTGAGTTTTTTGATTGCTGAAGAATACGATACATTTTAGAGTAGCGAGTATAACTTTCTCAATATTGCTAGTTTCTTAGGCCAATTGTGTGTATTTTTTAGGTAGTAACCATATCTAATGATAGACTACAAAATTGGCTAGATATTGAGTAGTTTCTATGGGTTTCTAGAGGTCATAATGCTAAACCCAATTGTTTCATGTTTGCTGTATTTAGCACTTTATCATTGCCCCCAAGGTTCCAATTGTAAGTGATCCATTATCCTTTTGACATGCTCCATGGATTATTTTAAATCCAAAGGTCCAAAGGGAACTAAGAAAACATGTATATTGTATTTGTATTGAGCGTGACTATAGAAACTTTGATGATAGGTCCGCAGAATGGCAAAAATGCAACTTTTTTGTACCTTTTTTTTTGCCCAAAAAAAAATTAGTGAGGTAAAAGAAACCATATGTTTTGGTCACCAACCCATTGAAGTTAACGGGGCATTTTATCTCATGTCCTACAAAAATCACCACTCTTATTTATATGCAATCAACCGTAAGAAATTGTCGTTTTGGGCAAAATGCACTGGTCCATCAACTTTGGATGCTTGTAGTGACCAAGGGATGAGAAAAATTACAAGTTTCTCATTTTTTCCATATGTAGTAGTTACTGAACTATAAGCTCATGAAAGGATTTTTCAAAACGAGTGGATCTACTATGGTTTTGGAGTTTTTTCCCAAAACCCTGAAAGGACACTTTTATGTCCTGTTAGGTTACCATTCTAGTGTTAAGCATTGCCAAAGCTCTATGAAGAATAGAAATTTTGGCACCATTGTAAAGCGAGATGCGGACCAGAGTTCACATCATCTTTCCTTCCTCTTTGTCAATCTCACGCCAATAGGAATTTCAGAGGTCTTTTGGAGGGTTTTTTGAAGAGAGAGAGAAAAACGAGCTCCTCCAATGAGAGAAGGGTCAAGATTACATAGAAAAATAGACAAATATTAGCAAAAATATGAAAAAAGTGTCACCCACTCATTCAAAGAACCAACGATAAGCGGTAACCTTTTTATTAAATGCATGTGTAGCTACTGTTAGAATTTGAAGATTTTGACACCGCCAATGCATCCAGAATGCCCCTCACGCACCGGAGTGCAAAAACCTCTTTGTAAGGGTTTTTTTGGCCTTTTCTTCCTCTCTGAGTGTCTTAAAAGGACAAGTAGACATTCAATTTTTAGATTTTTGGGCACGTTGGATACATTCATAGTGCCAAAATCTTCAAATTTTAACACTAACTAACAATCTTGTGATTGTTTTGCATTTCAATGATGACAAAAGCCATATTGAATGAGTGATGCCTACCTCATGGAAAAAACACATGCATTTAATGAAAAGGTGACAGTTTTCAAGGATCATCAAAAAGTTAGATTCACTTTTCAGAGTGTCTAGTTGTCCTTTGGACATGCGTAATAACTCTCCAAATAATTAGAGTGTATAGTTGTCGTTTTGGTCGTATTTTAGGAACATTTTCTACATAGAAATAGAATTTGTAAGAAAGCCCTCAAAATGACCTCCAAATTTCCTAATTCATCGACGTAGATGGGATGATTGAGATTGAGAGGTAGTATTTCCTTGAATCCTTTATCTGCCCTTGGATTTCAATGATGGGGTACATGTCAAAGAAGACATCCAAAATCTGTTCTATCTAAAATTCTTGGAATATAGAATCTAGTGTTGGTGGGGTAGACTTTAACAATGGCGTTTCATTTCATATTTACCTCCTCTATTGAGTCCGTTATGAAATTGGAGCAATATCTAAGAGTGGGGGTTGACCTCACTACAAGAGGTCACTTAAATTCCGGTGCCTAATTACCGGTGTCAATGGCGAGCCTCGGTATCTGCATAGGTAAGTATGAAGGGAGATGAAGTTTTTTAAAATTTTCAATTTTAAATTTCCGACGCGTGTTCTGATGTAGACGCTTGTTCCGATGCACTTTCTGATGCCTGTATGAATGCTTTTTTCGACACCTCTACCGATACCTGTACCGTCGGACCCTACAAAAAACAAACCGCGGGCTTTCCTTGCGCATTTCTCTTCTTCTTGCGTCTTTTCTCTTGCTCTCTTCCTCCTCACCTCTTACAGATCTGGTGCGAAACAAGGTATTGGAGGTGCTAATCTTACTTCTGGACTACTCCATAGCACTAAGGTGAGATTGTTTTCAAGTTTACTTATAGGTTTACGGTTTAGGGTTTAACATGATGTGTGTGTGTGCGTTTTTGTAGGTTCGAGGACATTTACAATAACTTTTCTTGCTTAAGTAGGCCGCATGTGAGTGCTTGAACTTTTAATGCATATTAAATTTATTTAAATTAATATGTATATTGATAAAAGAAAATTTCATACTTTAAACTTTCAATGCTTTAAAAAAAATTATGGTATGTGTTGTGAAATTTCATTTTGAATTATGAAATTTTTTTGTTTTGGTTTATGAAAAAATCTTGTTTTGAAGAAATTTCGTTTTGAATTATGTCGTTTTTGAAATTATGCGATTGATGAGGTTTATGTTTTAGGTTTCGGTTAGATTTAGTTTAGGTTATATATTAGGTTAGGGTATATATAGGTTATATGTTAAGTTATAAATTATGTTATACGTTAAGTTACGTTAGGTTCGGTTAGCTTATAGGACATTAATTATATTAGGTTAGCTTATAGGTTAGGTGCTAGGTTAGGTTTAAATTAAGTTATAAGTTAGGTTATAGGTTATATAATAGGTTAGCTAGATTATAGGTCAGGTTTAGACAACAAGCTAGGTTATAGGATAGGTTAGGTTAGGTTATAGGTTGTATGTAAAAAGTTAGGTTAGGTTATATGTTAAGTTAACTCATGTTTAGGTTATTGATGAACGTTGTATTCAGATAGTTATAACTTATATACTTTTATGTTAATCTAAACACTTATCGGTGAAACGTCCAAACAAGACCGTCTACCAGCGTCTAAACCATAATCCTCTAACTCTATTAGCAGATTAAAATGGTCAAGAGCTACATTAATTGGATTTGGAGCAACCAAATCAAAAGTTGCGAAATCAAAAGTTGTCAAACCTAAGAGAATTTATATAGCCTACCCTAATTCTCCAAATATAGTAATGTATTAGTAGCGGCCAAAACAAAAGTCGCTAATCTAAAGCCATAACCCCTAACAGCTATACCTAAGCAGACTAAATGGCCTAACGATACCCTAATATGTCTTAGAGCGCTTTACATAGTGTGCCCTAACCGTCCGAATACGGTGTGCCATCTATTAGTGGCCAAACCAGAATCCATAGAACCCTAATCGGCTAGCCCTAAGAAAATTGAAATGGAAAAACGCTACACTAATTGAATTTCGAGCGGCCAAACCTAGGCAACTTTACATAGCGCACCCTAACACTCCAAAATACGGCCATCTATTAGCGGCTAAAACAACACTAGTCCTAAGACGCTAACCCTAGGTGGCTAGCCCTAAGTGGATTGAAATGGCTAATTGCTATCCTAATCCAATTTGAGGCAGCGTAACCTAAGCGGCTTTATACACCATACCATAAGTTCTAACTGTCCGAACACAACGTCCATCTATTAGCAGCCAAACGAAGATAACTTGTGTACTTCTTAAAACTCAAATGGACTTCGGTAAGGTTAGGTTATAGGTTAGTTTTAGGTTATAGGTTAGGCTATGTTAGGTTAGGTTAGGTTTAGGTTATAGGCTAGGTTAGATTATAGGTTCGGTTAGAGCTAGCGATAAATAAATAATATAAAAAACGCAAACGGACTTCGAGGATGACTCGTGTACTTCTAAAAATGGAAACGGACTTCGGTTAGGTTAGATTATAGGTTAGGTTTAAGTTATAGGTTAGGTTACGTTAAGTTAAGTTAGGTTTAAATTATAGATTAAGTTAGATTACAGCTAACGATAAAAAGTAGAAAAAATGCAAACTTACTTCAAGAATGACTCACGTACTTCAAAAAACGCGAACGGACTTTGGTTAGGCTTTGTTATAGGTGAAGTTATAGGTTAGGCTAGGCGCACACAAACTTCAAAAACACTAATATATAGTCATTGACCCTATGGTCCTATTCTCCGTGCACCTCTAGACCGAGGTGTGCGGGGATCGGACATGGCTAGAGAATGTGATTAGATTGTTAGAGATCGAGCTAGCAGCAAATAGTTGAAAAAATGCAATCGGACTTCCAAAGTGCACACACAGACTTCAAAAACCTTAATATATAGTCATTGACCAATAAAGACGAGATTATTACCATGTGGACTTTTGGCTTGATCTAGACATGTTGGGGGACATCACAATCTATGTATGGCAAGATTTTTGAACTGTTTTTGCACAAGTGGAAAGGCATTGTGTGAGGGAAGCTATAGGGGATTTTTTTTTTTGGATTTTAAGGTTGGGGAACATGGATGGCGATCCATGTTCCACCACCAAACTTGATTGTGATTAGATGGCTAGAAAGCCCTTGGCTTGGGGAGTCTACTAGAAAAAAAAAATTGAATTTGGAGAGGGTTTACCCCCTCTACCAACCTCTGCCAGTTTCCACAAATCTTATCTTTGACATGATTGATACAACTAATGTGGTGTTTTTTGTGTCGTGTGGCTCACATGCATTCGTCAAGGGAGGTTAGATGAGCATACATATCAAATCAGATGCCTTGTGGTGGCTCATACTGCCCATAGTAAGCCGAAGTGTGCCCTTATGCTTTTAGGTCTCACAAAAACAAAGCTTTTATTTTCACTATTTTGCCTATAAATTCCCGACTTACCCAAAGTCCCAAGTGCACACATACCTTCTTTGCTTGATTGCTCATGGCATACCATCAATGGCTCGAACACCTCGTCATTTGGGCATTTGGTCACTGATTGCCATAGATTTTGCGAATTTGATACGTTGTAAGTTACCCAAAATTTGATTTGTACCTAATCTTTCCAAACTTGACATGCTCAAAACTCTTGCTTTGTTAATCCAACGTTTGCTTTTAGAACTTGATTTCAACTTTCTTGGTTAATTTTACTAATTATTATTATTAGGAAAAAATTAAAGAAAATTACCAAAAATTATCATTATCTGACAAAAAATAGCCAAAATATTACTCCACACACTCATATATGCCATTAGGAAGAGAATGGGGTCTAGGAAGGCCTCTTTATTTGGTAGTTTAAGGAAGTCAAACCTTTAGTATTAAGAAAGTAATCAAAACACACTTTTTGAATTCAAACGGGCAAAACTGCTAGTTTATTTGAATTCAAAGTTTCCCCCCAAAATGGAATTTAAAATCTAGTGGGTAAAATCATATTATGTAGCATATCTATAGAAAGAGCTCGACGTGTAGATTGCAGATCTATGATCTCCGCTCAAATTGGAGATCATATTTGGGAGTTATGGAAGACAGAAAATCATAAAATTTTCCACCTCCTTTTTGGGGGAAAAAGTGCATCCTTTGACCACTCTTACACACCCACGATTCTTTCACACATGGCATACACATATTCGTCAAAATGTTAATCACCTCCATAAGCCCATGGCAAATAAAGAGGCCCTCCTACACCCCATCCTCTTCCTAATGGAATACTTGCACTCTATGCATCATGATTGTCAAAAATCAATCAGTATGACTCATTATTATGTCTAATAAGAGGTAAAACTAGATAAACAGTAAATAAAAAACAAAACTCTCAGAAAAAAAAACAGCTTGTACACTATACACATGGAGATCAATTGACATGGTTGTCAATACGGCTATTTTGCTCTCCATTGCCACATTTTTTTGGTTGGTTGGATTGGTTTGGTTGTTTGAACTTTGGGATCCATTTACAGTTTGGTTGGCTTTCTTGAGGGTTTTGTAGTTGTTGAAGTTGACATTTCTAAGTATAACCATGTCAAGTTTATTGAGATTCCGTTGGTGGATGCGGTTGCTTTGTTGGAGGTGCTAAATGTGAACTATTTGCTTCGGGTTCCATATTTTCTCAAGTTATCCATATTTGCCTTGTGGTTGGTTTGTTTAATTGTCGGGATAGGTTTAGGCATCATCACTGGCTGCGATTGTGTATCAATGGGTTATACTTCACATATGTGATCACTTTGTGCCAAAGGAGTGACATAAGAGGTGTTGTGAAGACTAAACTTTAAAGTATCCTCTTGATAAACTAAATTGATTTGTAAGTTTGAATCCATGGAACACGTAGGATGACCATTTTGTTAAGATCTGTATTCGCTATTACATAAAATTGATGTAGACATTGATGGTCGTCGATGTTAATTGTTAGATTTGCTTTACCTAAGTTGACCATCTTTCCTCGGTTGGTGACTTTGAGCTCTATTTGATTTCTTGTTAATGGGACATATGACATCTTTATGTATGTAGAGTACTTGATGGCATTGTCTCACGCTCCAGTATCTACAAGTGCTAGCTCTATCAATGCATTTGGAAGCTGTAATGTGATGCATACATTCATATCTTCAAGCCAATTTTTCTATGCTTGAATTGCGTCTATTAGAGGAGATGTTGTTTCATGTTGTTGCCAAATTTGTACGCTGTTTTGTCGTTCTGTAGGTTTTAAAATCTAGAACTTTGCTTCCTCTTGTGCATGTGCTTGGTTAGCTTTGGCTTGCTTTCTTCCTTCTATTGCCTCATGGATCTTCTCTAGCAATGTCGTGGTTAGTGTTAACGTGCAACCACTAATCCAGTTGGGCATCTCTTCTCCCTCTAATGTTGTAAGTTTTATGGCACTGCTCTATGATATGTCATGAATCACAAATGGATCATTTCCTCTCTTTTTAAACTTTTTGGAGTGTTGTATTAAGATGTAGACTAATACGTAGTCACCCTTTTTGAACTCCTTTTTATCACATGTTGATCTTGAAATTCCTTCATTTTATGCATAGATGCCTAATAGCTGATAAGTGTATTTTTTCTAGATTCGAGAGTATCTACCCTTTCTGATAGCTTGTGGCTTGTCTACTCTAAGGTCTTTGCTACTCAAAGTGTGGGAATCAAGAAATCTATGGGTGGGAATCAAGAAATCTATGGGCAAAATGGCATTAAGTCCAAACACCATATTAAAAGGTGTCGTTCCAATCGTTGTTTTTAAAGCTTCATGGTATGTCCAGAGAGCTGATGCTTGATTCCCACACTTTGAGTAGAAAATACCTTAGAGTAGACAAGCCACAAGCTATCAGAAAGGGTAGATACTCTCGAATCTAGACAAAATACACTTATGAGCTATTAGGCATCTATGCATAAAATGAAGGAATTTCAAGATCAACATGTGATAAAAAGGAGTTCAAAAAGGGTGACTACGTATTAGTCTACATCTTAGTACAACACTCCAAAAAGTTTAAAAAGAGAGGAAATGATCCATTTGTGATTCATGACATATCATAGAGCAGTGCCATAAAACTTACAGCATTAGAGGGAGAAGAGATGCCCAACTGGATTAGTGGTTGCACGTTAACACTAACCACGACATTGCTAGAGAAGATCCATGAGGCAATAGAAGGAAGAAAGCAAGCCAAAGATAACCAAGCACATGCACAAGAGGAAGCAAAGTTCTGGATTTTAAAACCTACAGAAGACAAAACAACGTACAAATTTGGCAACAACATGAAACAACATCTCCTCTAATAGACGCAATTCAAGCATAGAAAAATTGGCTTGAAGATATGAATGTATGCATCACATTACAGCTTCCAAATGCAGTACTTGTAGATACTGGAGCGTGAGACAATGCCATCAAGTACTCTACATACATAAAGATGTCATATGTCCCATTAACAAGAAATCAAATAGAGCTCAAAGTCACCAACCGAGGAAAGATGGTCAACTTAGGTAAAGCAAATCTAACAATTAACATTGACGACCATCAATGTCATTAAGTCCAAACACCATATTAAAAGGTGTCGTTCCAATCGATGTTTTTAAAGCTTCATGGTATGTCCAGAGAGCTGAGTGTAGCTTTTGGCATAAGTCTCGTCTTGACTGACTCACTATCTTTATGAGCATTGTACATAGAAATTTTTGTGCTCTCTGCTTGTCCACTAGCTTGAGGGTGATAAGGTGATGATTTATAATGAGTTACCATGAACAAATTAAACAAGTATTCCATCACTTTGATTAGAAAGTGAGTCCCTCTGTCGCTAACTATTGTGATAGGAAGCCCATATCTTGTAAAGACATTCTCATAAAAGAATTGTGTTGTTGTTTTTGCATCATTTCTTTGGGTAGCTTTTGCTTCAACCCATTGGGGAAGATAATTTGTGTCCACTATGATATAATGAGCATGCGTATGATATGCAAGGGGTGCTATCAGTCCTTCAAAGTCGATGCCCCATTTAGCAAAGTTCCTTGCCCCCACCATCAATCTTAAAGGCATTTTGTCTCTCCGTATAGATAATTTTGTTCATTGACCTTTGTCACATCTCTTCACATATACCTCAACATCTATGAAAAAGGTGGCCACCAAATTCCTACAATAAGAACTTCCTTTGCCATTTTTTTGACAAAAAAATATCCGTTGCTTGTCTAGCATGAGCTTGCTAAAGAATCAAAATGTATTCACCTTCAATGTCACACATCCACAATTGATTGTCCTTTCCTCTCTCATAGAGGTGATCCGCAACCAACACATAACTTTCAGCTTTGATTTGAATGGATTTCATTCTTGCGTTACTCAACCCTTTTGGTATGGTTCCTTTTGTCAAATAATCGTCAATGTAGGAGCTCCACTTAGGTGCAACCTTGACTCTTAACTATGTCACATGTTCTTCAGGTGTGTGAGTTTCACAACAAATGTCACATGAAGTAATGTAGTCATTCACACTTCTTTGCATTCTAGGACAGTATACACCAAGTCTCATCAATCTCTGAGATTTTTGCACCTTCCCATCGTAAATTTCCATGTTGTTTACATGAATTTGGATGAAGTGACATGTTTCTCTCAATTGGCTCTATACATAGTTGCAACATACCATCATTTCCTTGCTTGTATAGCCTTCTAGCTATTAGCATAAGTGTTCGGGCTTCCTCAATGATTGATGGCTACCCTTCAATCTATAGTGATCCAATGGTGAGAAAAAGTATGACAGGTTCGCTTCACCTTGGCACCATTTCAATATTTTAATAGATAATAATTTGACACGTAGTCATACCTTCTTGCTATTAGAGAAAGTGTTTGGGTTTCCTCAATAATTGATGGCTACTCTTCAATCCGGTAGTGATCTTATGGTGAGCAAAGATATGACATGTTTGCTTCACCTTGGCACCATTTCAATATTAAATAGATAATAATTTGTCAAGTCATTATCAACTTTGATGGGTGCTTCTCCATGTGTCAATCTAGACAAATGGTCAACTCTATGATGTGTGGTTCCTTTTTCACCACCATTGTGAAATCAAACTCAAGCAATGTATTAGACCATCAAACAATACGTCTTGTATTTCAAGGTTTGCTTACCAAATATAATAGTGCTTGACCATCGACAAAAGACACAAACTTGTTTATGAGAAGGTAATGGGTGAAATTTTTAATAGCATAGACCATTCCTAATGTTGGGTTTTAGGCCCTGTGGCCGGGCACTCGCCCATTTTTGGTTATGTAAAAAATAAGGAGAGTGAAAAAGCATCTTCTCACAAGCTCCCCACCGTATGCTATGTCTGCTCCTCATCCCCTTCCCCTTCTCTACTTTCCTCTCTTGCACTCCGCATCCCCATCCCCATCCATCAATTGGTATCAAAGCCCAGGAGACAAACCCCGATCTCCGCTCCTACCCGTGCGTGTAGCCCTCCCTGTGGATTGGAAGCTTGGAGGCTCTCTTTAGGAAATCTGCCTTGAGAATAGAGTTGAAGGCAACCTCTGCAGGACCGAACACTAGGAAGCTTGGAATTGGGGCAAAGCAAAGGAAAGCATTCATAGGCAAAAAATTGATTGCGAGTAGGCAATTGGGCTTGAAGCTCGGCAGTCGGTGAGAATTGAAGCCAGTCGAGCAAGCTTGAGGAGAAGAATCAGAATTTTGAGCACCTGCAGGGGAATCTTGTGAGAGGATTGGAATCCTTGGGAGCTTTGTAGAGCTTGAGAAGGGAAAATCTAGTAAACCTTGAAAGCAATTGGATGCTCAAAGCCTGCAAGCTTGCAAGGGAATCAAAAGCAACAAAGGCATCGAGGCCGGGAGCAATTGGGTGCAGTAGGAGGAGAATCGAGAGCATCGAGCAGAGTCGGCAGTTTGAGAGCGAGTTGGCAACACTGCAGCAAGGCCCGAGCATGTACACACACATACCAGCTCGTCATCCTAAGAGCTTGTCCTTTTCTGCACGCTCGTCAGATAGAGTCAGCTCGACAGAGGTATTAAAATCTGCTTTTTTTTTAATTGAGTCTCACACACTTTGCATGCAAGGGCTTATTCCCACCCCGACCCCCTCCCCGACCCCCGACTCCCGGCTCACACATCCCTCTGCCATGTGTGAGAGAGATTTGAGTTGAGAGAGAGAGAGAGAGAGAGAGAGAGAGAGAGAGAGAGAGAGAGAGCAGGTTTCTGGCAACCTCCGCATCGGTGTACAAAGTGAGAGAGAGAGCATAGTCGCTTTGTCGGTGACCCACATTGGCATTTGTTTTGCGGGCTCGATATAGTCGACCGGTTTTAGTAGATATTACGATTGCTTCCTTTCGAGGACAGAATGTCATGATTGTGACTATGTTGCAGTATTACATCTACTACTAGTTGCACATACGCGAAGTGTCATGCCAAGGAGGACCCCTACACTTGGACGGTCACACATCTTCGCCCAAAAGATGCGTCTCTTTGCCAAAAGCCACACTCCTTCGACGATTGGTCACACCCCTTCCCTCTACGGATGCGACTCTTCGACTATGTTGCAGTATTACATCTACTACTAGTTGCACATACGCGAAGTGCCATGCCAAGGAGGACCCCTACACTTGGACGGTCACACATCTTCGCCCAAAAGACGCGTCTCTTTGCCAAAAGCCACACTCCTTCGACGATTGGTCACACCCCTTCCCTCTACGGATGCGACTCTTCGCCCAATGGTTGCAGCTCTTCGCCGAAAGGACGTGTCTTTACGTATAAATTCACGTCTCTTCACCAGGAGACATTTCTTTTCATTTGTGTCTCTTCGTCTCCTATATAAGGAGCCCTTGTACCACATATTCAATCAATCAACACATAGTCTTCTAAGTCTTGTTTTTGAGTTCAGTTCAAGTTTCTTAAGTCTTAATCTTGAGTTTAAGTATATAAATAGTATATAAATAGGATCAGTACCTAGAATCCTTACATTGGTATCATAGTAAAATTTTTCTCGGGACCCTACGGTTGTGAGCCTCTCACCCTAGCCGCCACACTCTGCCCCCCTTCCCGGTGTTGCATGGAAGCCGAAGAAAGGTGGTACACACACACAAACGAGCATGAGGTAACATGAATTTATTCTATTCCAATTATATACATAAAGAACAGAACACAGATGTGTGTTGGTTGCATACCCGATGCATTTCGAAAACCCGTCTGTTGGTGCCTCTTTGAGTGCCCTTTTCTCAGGTAAGTACCCCTCGCACTCACACCCCTTCCTGCGAAAAGGCATGAAATTGGTAGGTAACCCCCTTTTATCCTGTGATCGCACCCCTTCCCAAGAGGCATGACCTTGGCGTTGGCTAGTTTTCTACACCTACTCGACTGCATGATCACTTACTAGACTGCAGTGCTGATTCTTACAGGCTGAAGCGTCACTTTGTTGGTGAAGCGTCAGATTGTACAGCAAGTGTTTCACTGATTTTTTTTAATGTCAGCAAGCAGGCCAAGCATCATATTCCCAAGCGCCAACAGTTCACGAAGCGGCAACAAATTCTCAGCCACGCTCAACTTCTTACGCAGCTTTACTTTACAAAGGTCTTTTATTTCACGCTGGACAGTTTTTATGAAGGCAGTGAGTCACTTAAATCAGCACAAGGTTTTAATTAAAAACCACCTGGCCATGCACTTGATTTAAGTTTTTTGTCTAGAATCAATTTTTTAAGGCCTATGTGAATGCACCTATTCAATTTTTTAATTATCCCTTCACTCTCCCCTACTCGCCCACCATGGCCTATTGTGCACCCCACGCGTGAGACTTTTCGCCATCATGGCCGATGATGCCTTCGATGTTCCAATCCACTTTCTCTCGTACATAGAGGAGATTCTGGACGAAATCCTATGGGAACCCGAAGTGGTGGTTCATTCGAGATTATTACCCGACCCCAGAGCTAGAGCCCGTTCTAAACATAATTTCCATTCCCGGAGTACCCGTCCGAGAACTTGCACCTGTTGGAGAGTTCCCTTTGAGGCATAACCATGCCAAATTCTTAGGACGAAGCTGGTCAATCTGACAACGCCCTTACTCATATCAAGGAGCAGATGGCCACAAGACTCGCATCACTTCACACTCGCTTGGATGAGATGCAGACACAAAACACTTTGAAGTCGTCCCGATGTTTCTTGGACTACTAATGCAGTATCTTCAACGCCTTCTTCTGAAGCTTTAGTAGACGAACAGAACGAACCAGATCCAACTAAAGAGGTAGAAAATCGTGAACTTCAATTACTTTTTTATAAAAAATTTAATATTGCACATAAGTAGAAGCTTGATGTTAAACTATCGGAACCATACACTGCTCGCCACAACAAGCACATGCTGGACCAATGGCTATTCAAAATAGAGGTCTACTTGTCCATCATGGACTTCATTGAGAGGAAAAACGTTGCACTTGCTAGTTCTCTGCTCAATGACACGGCATTTCTTTGGTGGCAATGACGGGTTGCTGATGGTAAACACACACCTTCTTGGGATAAATTCCAGGGTGCTATTTGCAAGGCATTTGAACTTGCCAATGCGGATTCTCATGCCCGGTCCTTTCTTCGCCGCGTGAGCTATACAAGTTCCTTGGCCACGTACATCATAGAGTTCCAAAGGCTAACTCTAGAGATACAGACCCTTAGTCCCTCCAATAAACTTCACAGCTTTATTGACGGCAACTTGAAGGACGATGTACACAAATAAAACCTACCACCTTGGATGCTGCAATTGCCTATGTGGAGCGTCTTGGCGATAATCGACGCCCTACACGGAATTTTCTCCTTGGTGACAGTTCTTCAAGCAATGCTCACTTTTCACAGTGCGATCACAGAGAGAGCTATAGCCAAAGTCAGCAACATCAGTCTCAATTTAGACAACAAGTAACACAACCTTATTCAACTTCAAGGTTCTATTCTCAAGATCGATAATCTCAAAGCAGATCTTCTGCAAATGTTCCTCCACGTGATTGTGGTAAAGGATGTGATTTTTCTCAAGATTGGCATTCCAATACTCGGCAAGGCTCTTCGTGAAATGGATCTTTGGCTTCAAAGAAGGAAGGATTACGTACAATTTGCGGTAGTGACCATAGATGGTATCAATGTCCAATGAAGCCAAATCCATCTAATTCAAAAAGAAATTCCAACGCAAAAACATCATCGATTTCTGAACAACCAGATTCTACTAAGGATAAAGGAAAATCTGTGGTCAATACGATTCGTGTCTCAGTGATATGACTATTATTATGAAGCATTCTCAGTGCAATTCTTTAGTTTTGGAGCCTCTCTCAAAGCAAGTTGTCAGGTGACACATCCAACCCTATGTGTCCGTGGACAAGCTATAGCATGACCAGGGTTTAGTTCAGTAAAGTCAGTCTAGAATAAGAAATGATCTGGAACTTTTGTGAGTTTATTCGCAGACCGTGCATGTCCAGACACTTAATTTAGATGCATATCCTTTGGTTGCACATAGCATGACCATCAGATTCTCATAAAATCCCATCAAGAGCATTTTTACAGTGCAAATACCTATTTTTCCTATTTTTGACATTTTTCACTTATTATCTTTAAGTGACTTTTATTGGAAAGTAGGTAGGGTAAATTTACTAAGTTTGTATATAAGCAAACCTAGCGCTAGCACTTTCTGGTAGAAGAGGCAGCAGGAGCACAAGCTCAACATGCAACTTCTTAGTAGAACCCAAGAGGCTTAGCGTTTTTGCTCCATAGCATAAACCTAGCGTTTTTAGACCAGATCAACCAACCTTTTTGGATCTTGCAGATTCCTAGCGATATCAAGAAGCAGAAGCCCCAGCGTTAGCAGATTCACTGCAGGAGGATCATTTTCAGCCCTAGCGTTTTTGCATCTGCCAGGTATTTCAGTGTTTTGCAGATCTACCATGACAGAACCAACACAAGCACCAACGTTTTCAATTTTAAGCACTTAGACATCGCAAGAACAACTACCGAACCTCGCACATCTCACCTTCCCGCAGGAGATTCTCGCTGCACGGTCAGATCTCGCAAAGTTTGCAGTTTTAGCTCGAAAGATGTAGATTTTAGCATCTACGTTTTCAGCGTGTCGTTGTCGCATCCTCGCTTGCCATCGACATCATCATCGACATAGAGTCAGATTTTAACAGATAAAGATTTGCAGATATCAGCCCTTAGCATTCTCAGATTTCAGCCCGTCTAGCTCGTCGTCCTCGTCATATTCATCGACATCGTCGGAAAGACCAAAGCATTAGTGGAGATTTGTGCAATCAATAGGAGACTACTCTCGCCATAGAGAGTGGGGGGTTTGACAACATATTGGCGTATTCTTCTCTCTATCTCTTAGTCTCAGTACCTTCATTCACAGTGTTCATCCACTTTGTTTGTGATCACTTGCTCTCTCTCACTAAAGGAACGGAAGGCTCTCCGTTCTGTAAGTAAAAGGAACCTTGAGCACAATTCGGAGCCCTCATCTTGAGCAAAGTTCAACATTCACCTCCGCTGCACCTAACATTGGTATCAGAGCTTTGTGAGTGTTTTGTATCACTCAAGCAAAGAACCACAAGAACCGCTGATTTTTTTTTGCTTGTTGCAGTCGCACTGAACCCAAGTTCTCTTGGGTGTGTTGATTCGTAATT
This sequence comes from Adiantum capillus-veneris, assembly GCF_014529385.1. Classification (NCBI taxonomy): domain Eukaryota; kingdom Viridiplantae; phylum Streptophyta; class Polypodiopsida; order Polypodiales; family Pteridaceae; genus Adiantum; species Adiantum capillus-veneris. The sequence continues at coordinate 7,834,137 of NC_140934.1, forward strand.
GTGTTTTTGAAGAGTGACAGGAATCCCAAGAAAGAAGGGCTTGTCCAGCCTCCCCTTGTACCTCTTTTCACTCATTGAGAGCGGCCATGCACTTAGCGGCCGGCCAATCGACGTGAGGTGGGAAAACGCAACCTTAGTGGGAGCGCAAGGCTGCCAAGGGGTGCGCCCGCAGAAAAGAGCAGAACTCGGGTGAACAAAAGATCCTTCTCTAACACAGATTGCAAGCGAAAGAAGAACCTCAAGAACCCAAGAACCCAAGACTCACAAGAAACCAAGCTCCTCGTGAACTTAAGACCACACGAACCCACAAGAACCCACGACTTCATTGGATGGTCATCACTCAAAGCGAAATGGATACTTCGCTTGGAGGTGATGAGCATGAGAGAGGCGACGAAGAATTTTCCCCACTAGGAGGTTTTTCCGACCGTCCCCCTTCCCCATCCAGGCCACACATTGTACTAACTCCTATCGAGGCTTTCAACATGATGATGATGGACAGGTAGTTAGAACGTGAAAAGAAGCAAGAAGAGCAGAAAGAATCGTAGAATTTGATCGTGAATGCGCAGAAAGAAAAGCAGAAATGGATCGCGAGAACAAAGCAAGAAAATCCATGAACGATTGACATATAAAAGAGATGTTGTGACTCTTTTCTCAAATGCAGGTAGCACAGATGCAAGAGATTCGGGAAAAGAAGACTCTCAATCTCTTCATCTCCAAATCATGACACACAGGATTTGCATGATGATTTGAACGATAATGATAAACATGATGATATGGATGACAATGACAAGCATGATGATTTGCATGATCAAGATGTGATTTCTCACAAGCATGATGATTTATATGATCAAGACGTGATTGTTCACAAGGATGATGGTTTAGTGGATGATTTTTCTAGCGAAGCTAACCTCGTTGCAGATTTGATCAATCATGAAGAATAGATCTTGGCTTTCGAGTCGAGGTCCACAACACCTCCCCAGGCAGATTCGATCAATCACGAAGAACTGATCTTGGCTTTCGAGTTGAGGTCCAAAGAGCCCCCTCATGAAGAACCGATCTTGGCTCTCGAGCCTAGGTCCAAAGAACCCTCATAGGAAGCATTATGTGTACGAATGATTAGTGAGCATGCATTGTACGAGTGTTTCATTCATGATCGTTTCTTGTATTTTAGTCAGCATCTTTATGTGATCCCTTTTTCTAGGCATGATATATTGTTTCACTCATGAATGAGCATGGATGTATGCGGATTTCTCATGAAAATATGAACTGTTTGCATTCAGGGAAGTCACATTCCATCTCTCTTCCTTGGCATGACACATTCCTAGAACGAGCACAAGAAAGTATGAGCATCAAGCATAGGCATTTCCATTGTGTTTTTCCATAGTTGATTGATTTAGATCTGAAAGACACTATTCGATCTCATTGTTTGCGTGTGTGTGGTGAACGGTTTGGGACTCCATCTATTTGTTCATCTACATTGCATGCACAGTCTTTGAGGAAGACGATATTTTTTCCAGTCACTTTACATGGAATGGGTATGTTCATGTTTTTGTGTTGGAAGTAGTTTCAGGAATTTTCAGCCTCAGAGATTCTTGAATCTATCTTTCACACCATGGCCCTGTTTAACGAGTCGTTTGAACGTGCTTCTAAAGCATCTTGAGCACTACATTCCAAGGAACTATCCCTCCACTTCGAAGACCTCGACCTGTCATCCCAAGTGGACCACTTTGGAGCCTTTCTGGCCTAACAAGTTGCATATACCATCCATCTCCACTGCTCTTTTTATGCCCAGCTCCTCCATACCTACTTAAACCCTTTGTCTAGCACCTGTTAGCACATATAGCATGGCTTGGAATCACTTCTAGCTTTGACTAACTTTGCACGTACCAACGTCCTAAAAGCCTTTTGAGTAGAAACCATAGCCACATGAACAATTTCTAACGATCATAGTTATCTTTGATAAGATTGTCGTTGGCATTCAAACACGAGGGAGCCATCTTGAGTTCGAGGTCAATGGGAAAAACTCTCAAGATCAAGAAAAAATTGAAGTGTTGATCCAGTTGAAAATAACCCTTTCAAGTTCTCTCCACGTGCCTAGAGTGTAGATATAGCATGTATCTAAGGCAATTTTCATATCTTTTAATTGCACATAATATAAGAAAATTTGCTAGTAACCACCCCGGAATATATATATTTCAAATGTGTTCCAGAATCCATCATGTAACTCCTTCTATGAGTATGTCTTGATAGAAGTTGGATAATGATAATATATGTGCATACTTCACCTTGATGTCTAACTCGTTTCATTGAGCTAGAGATTGATATTGGAAATTTATGTGAAGGCTTATTTTCTCTTAAGTTCAAAGTGTCGCTACGCAAAGGCATTCAAAGCATTAGCTCCCTTGGACTTGTTCTAATGCACTCCAAATTTGAAAATCCACTCCAATTACGTAAAAATGATACCTCGAGGGGCACAATATTTATCAAAATGAATAAACACCACCTTTAATTGGTTCATATCCCGAGTATAAGCTCTAAAAAAGTGTTTCCTTAATCACATTATGATGACACAAATGCTCACTCAAATAACTATTTAAACCTTGCATATGCCTTTCAACCATGTAGTCGCTTCAAGTTCAATCATATGGGTTACTTCTCACCATTATTTTTAGAGACTATCCTTGAGTTTTGCTCTTACCTCACTATAAAAGTGGACCTTGTGTCTCCTTCACTAAAAGAGGTTGTGTGCTCTTGTGACGCTGTTAGCGACGGAAATACATTGGGTTTTTATAACCCTCGGCGTCGTTAAAATCGTCGCTACGAGAGCGTCGCTATATGCGTCGTTATAAGCGTCGTTATATAGAGACGCTCATAGCGACGTTGACACTGCAGACTATAGCGACGCTTATAGCGACGCTACAGAGCCATAAATAGCGACGGTTATAGCGACGCCCGAGAGATTTTTTTTTTGGTGGCAGGGCATTGAATGCCCTGCCACCCATCAACCATATTGTACTTGATTCACTTTTTAAAAAAAGTGCAAGGGTAGATAATAGACCCAAAATAGTCACCCACAAGACGCATTGTTTGCAAAATTGACAATTGTACACATCATAGGCAAAATGAATTGATTGGCAAATGTAATAATGACAATTGTACAACATCATAGGCATAAAGAATTGATTGGCAAAAGGAACTGCGGTGACAAATGTATTAATATACATGGTTCAAAAAGACGTATAAAATCCGTCTCATGATACATAAGCTATGAGAAACCCTAAACTAATGCTATCTAGCTACGGTTAAACTGACGTCGTCTAGTCAGACGTCTCATCGCGTCCAAGCGGCGTATCTGTCGGATTCTGCAAAAAAAGACAATAAGACAGCTTTCAGTAAGTATAAACATATAACGACATTTATAAAACAATACAAAAAATAAAAAAGAGTAAACCCTAATACTAACCATGCCGCCGCGAGAACTGAGAATGTCCATCAGGGCGTTTAAGCCCTTCCTGCCTGCGTACTCGCGCTCGTACGGTGTGGGATCACGTCCTGTCATCGACCACTGTCAAAACATACAAAGATTTCATTATGTTAGAATTAAAAAACTCATAAACCCTAAACTATCGAACATAAAGAGCAATGTGAAAACACTTACAAAATCGGCCTCAAATGATGCCCATCCACCGCTCCCCAAGTGGTGCGAGCTCCCTGCCTCTACTCGCGCTCTGGCTGCATCCTTTTGTTGCTTCCACTTGTCGGGATTCTCGCGCGCTGCTTTCTTCGCATTCTTCCAATCTTCTTTGGCCAGCCAATCTGGCCTGTTCCACCCATTCTTGATTGCTTTTTGCACTTCGGAACGCTTGTGTTTGCAGTATTCGCGCATTCGAATCTTCATCAGGTCTTCATTGAAGCGCTGATCCCGTGTTGGAACGGGAAACTCATCATGAAGTATGCTGATGACTCTGTTTTTTAAATCACTTGGTACTTCACTCCATTTGTTTAGTATGTAGTGTCTAAACAGCTGAGAGCAAAGACCACACATGCGCGAGATCACCTTCTTGCCGTCATCATCCATGATGATGCCGCTCCGAAAGAGAGGGAGATGCGGATGGAGTAGGAACGCGCGATGATGCGCCAGAGCGATGACGCTCCACGTACCACTGTCTCTGCTGCGGTGACAAAGAAGAAAGAAACTCCTCATCATCCATACCTACATTAAACACACGAATATTTAAACTTAATATTGAATGAATAGAGTAGACAATGACGCAAAGACCATTAAATACAATGACGTAATGACGCATATAAATACAATGACGCAATGAATTGAGTGATAGAAGAGGCAAGTCGAAAACTCAGAATTTTCAATCAAAAGATGTGAGTGCGATTAGAAAAGAGCGTTATACACCATGGAAGGTACTTAGAGAGCCAGAGCTTTTACAACACGGAGCAAAATTGTTCAAATACAATATTTGTGGCTTTAAGAGATCTCTCTCTCATCCTCGCATAACTCAGCATAACTTCCTATATCTATATAGAGCTCTCCGTTTAAACACATATCCTCTGTTTCATTTTGTAGCTCCTCTGCATGCACCCCATATAGAGTAGTAGCACTTTGCCTCTTCTCTAGCTGTAGCACTTCACAGCATCTTAACATCTTTTCACAGTAGATCTTTTCACTGTTCGTCTAACTCTAAACCATAAACCGTAAGTAATTCTTGCGTGGACTCGATCTAACGTAAATAAGCGTAAATCTAAATAAACGTAAATCTAACTAAAAATAAACCTAAATCTAATTTAACGTAAGTCTACATCTAACCTAATCTTTAACGTCTTTTGGGATAGTTTCCTACGACGTTAAAACTCTCTTCTTCTTGTGTGTGTGTGTGTGTGTGTGTGTGTGTGGGTAAACCTAAATAAACCTAAGTCTAATCTAATATAACATAAATCTAAATCTAACGTAAATTATGTTATATTAAAAACAAAGAAATAAACTAACACGGATTATAAGAACCTTAAAACTGATTTAACACAAAATTTTTCACATAACTCGGCAAGAGTTGGCATTCTCATCACTAAAGATGTGAGAGTTAACTTCTGGCGGTGACGCTGCCTCATCTCCATCCACATTTGACGCCAGCAATTGGCCCTTTAGACCGTTCTTGCTCTTGTTACTAACTTTGAAGTTGCTGTTGAATGACTAGAGGTTGTCTAGATGGTCATTGTGTCGGGGATGTAGTGACTCTTGCCGCCCTGAAGATCCACCTTCTTCCCTATCTTCTGAAGACATTTCACCAGTACTTTTGGATCGACGGAGCCCACCATGAGTGAAGGCAGCAATACCCTATATTCCATTGAGGGCTTTCTTCACCCGCTTCATGCAGGCATCGCAGTCTATGGAGACCTAAATCTAATCTAATATAACGTAAATCTAAATCTAGGGTAAATAAACGTAAATCTAGTTAAAAATAAACCTAAATCTAATTTAATGTAAGTCTACATATAACCTAATCTTTAACGTCTTTTAAGATAGTTTCCTACGACGTTATAACTCTCTTCTTCTTGTGTGTGTGCGCGTGTGTGGATGTGTGTGCCAATAA